>NC_090439.1:587225426-588578555 GCF_031143425.1 Pleurodeles waltl | reverse complement strand
AACCAGCAGGCAACAGTGTATGCAGAAGGATGCTTTCGAGCAAGATGAGAATTTGGCACATATATTTTGGCTCAATGCTGTATTTTTCATTCATTGTGTCGGATTAAACCAATAAAAGCATGCTGTTAGAGAAGAAAGCCATTACAATACAATTGATACCTGTGTGAAATGAGTTGTATTCCTAAGCAAATCTTTGCCAGCTTCACTAAAAGATTAAAAGTGGGCATAGAAATTGGCACCTGCTATTAGGAGAAAACTCTGTAGACGGTGGGAGGCAGGGAGATGTCTCAGGATGAAACACTGAAGGGAAAGGAAGGACAGTAAAAAGACAGGAAGAAAATAACTGAAAAGAATAGAATGAGAGAATCAAAGGAAAGTAGAGAAAGAGAAAACTGAATGACAGGGTAAGAGGAAGAGCAGGAGTCAAGACACGTCATGCTGAAGAATGACACCGATAGAGGCAAAAATTTAGTTGTAGACCTCATGTCACAAAAGTCATCAGAATGTGACAGTTTATGCCTTATGGTAATCAAAGTACTAATGGCTTAAACTTAGACATTGACGTAACACATTTTGATAATGAGCATTCATTCATGATGTAGATGTTGAGCTGTACTCTTCCTCCAACTCATCAACTTCAATGTTGTTTTGAATGTAGTTTTATTATAAGTTGAGGAGTACAAGAACCACCATCCTCCAACAAGCTCTCCTCTTCTCAAACTGCCACCATCAGAACCACATCAGGTTCTGATTCTACTTATGGCACAAGATAGTTCCACAACTATGGCAACTATAACAATGAGCAAACACAACAGTGGAATTCCGCGTAGGTGGTATTTGAATGTAATCAAATGTTATCAGGATTACATTAATATGAAAATTTAATTTAAATTCTAGGCTAACAGTATACATTGAAACAATATTGAATTTCTAATGATTATTGATTTAAAAATGTGTGCAAAAATAGAAGAAATGTAGTACTCGGTCATATCTATTAACATGTATTAACAGAATCCTTGCTTGTTTAAAATGAATGTAACATGCATATTATTGAAGCATTATTAATCATGAACTCAGAAGTGTCCATATTAAGTGTGTTTTATTAAATCGTATTAATTAAATGTTTTGTTGAAAGCTTCTTGTGTTAGCCTAAGTAAGGCCTGATCTACTTGTATTTTGTGACTGTGCAGAAAATGTTGATTCATTTTTTTCATGACCAGCTTTCTTTTAGACTTTTTTCCCAGGAGAAGACTAGCGTTTGATAATAGACCCCATTGTTTAGACAGAGAGATAATGTATCCTAGTGTGCTTGAGCCCAGAACATTGTGGAACATGGACTGCCATTATATACAATTGTTTCAAACCTGCATGGAGATGTTCCCATGACGAACTTGGGAAAGAATGTGGACGTTACAGTTTAGAGTCGTGTTATCAATTTTTATTGGATGATGCCCCTTCAATGTAATATGGACTGATACCCTTGACAAATCAAGCTGTTTTATGAACGCTGATATACCAATGACCAGTTGGACTTTGGCCTGATGTCTTCAGATTTCCAGATGCCTTTCGACTTGAACCTTTGCTGATGAAGAACCCCTTCATGCTGACCCCCTTGGAGAGGTATATCCCTCTCTGCATTTTGAGATGCCCTGCCCTTCTTCTTGGCCCTGTTCAGAAGACTCTTGATTGAGCTTCTGATGTGTTGATGCTTTCCCTTTTTTCAATACTTCTTGTCCACATTAGTTAGTTCCTGGTTGTCTGGGTTTAGCTTTTTCCAAATTATTTTTATCTTTTGTTGTTTCTGCCCACATATGTTCGTTCCACACAGTTCAGACACTGATTTGGTCATGTTAGGGTTTCCCCCTTTTGCTCAGCTGAAATGTTGTTAATGCCTTTGAAATTGACTTATGCTTGCCAACCCTGAGCATCCCTTACTTTCTGTATCACTGCTTATTCTGTTAATGTTTTGTGTATTTGCTATTGAATGTTTAGTCTCATTAAAGTTAGTTTGACTACACTTATCTCGTCGCCTTGGGCATCCCCTGGAGATATTTTAAGTTTACAATTTCATTTTGAGAATAATCTACATAACTTTGAGTTTGAGCTTGTAATAAATCTCCTTAACTTTATTCTGAGTGGAGTTTTCCTTGTATGGCCAAATGGGTCAGTGTCATGCTGTTACCTTTTATTGTTCTGAAATTGAAATATATTTAATGGTGTTACCATACTCTATAGCTGGGTCCAAAGGTCAGTTAAATCCTGTGAAGGACGAAAATGCTCCAGCAATACACAAAAAAGGAGTTAGACATTTTCATTATCAGAAACTTTACATTCACAAATACAGTTTGCATAATATGATTAGGTAAGGTGATTATATGTGATGGGACAGTTTCAAGAAAATATATTTTTGCCATTAGACTGCTTCACAATACTTTAAATATAAATACAGCTTCGGTTTTAGAAGCAACACCACCAGCAAACACATTAAAAAAGACGAGTATAAGTACAAGGAAACATGAATTACAGGCATAAATGCATAATAATTATATGTATCAAGCTTATCAATGAAAGAAATATTAAACAAAATATATTGAATATATGCTAACTTGCTTGCAAGTTTGTATGATATACAGTTCGAAAGAACTATATGTTAATGACCAAACAGGATATAAAAATGTGAAATCAAAGGGGTAAACCGTTGGACTTGTACATGAACACAGCAAAGTAGTGTAGTGATGTAGCTGAAATTATTGTGCTGCCCCTCATGTCAAGGTAACTTGCTAAATGTGACCGGTTATGCATTCTGTTAACCACAGCACTAATAACTGTAGAATTATGCACTGAGAATTTGTGTTAGTGCGCATTCATTAAAAACTAAGTGACTAGGGGCCAGATGTAGCAAACGTTTGCGACTCGCAAACGGGCCGATTCGCAATTTGCGACAGTGCAAAATCGGAAATGGGATGCAAAAAGCCCATTTCCGACTCGCAAAAAGCGATGGGACCCGTTTGCGAGTCGCATCCGTTGCGACCCCATTTTGCGACCCGCAAATTGCAAGTCGCAATTTGCAAGTCGCAAACCTTATGCAATTGCAACTCGCAAATTGCGACTAGTCGCAAAAAGCCCAGTTTGCAAGTCGCATTTACCACTAACTCAGAGCAGGTGGTAACCATTACCAAAGTATAAAAGGAGACCCAGAAGGCATCTGGGTCACTCAAGATGGCGGACATATACCTGATAGCAGTGAGGAGGAGAGTCTACGCAGCCCAGCAGAGGAGGAGGAGGGGCCACAGACAGGAGAAGATATATAGAACAAGGCAGACCCTTTTCCAGCAAACTGAAGAGGAGATCTATGATAAATACCGCCTTAGCAGCGCTGCCATTCTAGAATTAATAGATTTACTAAAACCACAGCTAGAACACAAGACTCTGCGTGGCTGCACCATCCCTACGCATGTGCAAGTACTATGCGCACTGCACCTCTTGGCCTCAGGGAGCTATCAGGGGGTCATTGCCGTGGCAGGTGGGGTATCCCAAAGTGCAGTGTCAAGGTTCCTCAGGGCATTCCTAGATGCCTTAGTAGCGCACAGGTCTCAGTTCATATACTTACCAAGGAATGAGGCAGAAATTAACAGCACGAAGCTGGACTTTTACCGCATTGCCCACTTCCCCCATGTCATTGGATGTGTAGATGGGACACACATTCAAATATGCCCCCGCTAATCTGGAACATATTTTCCGCAACAGAAAGTGTACCCACTCACTCAACATACAGGTTGTTTGTGATGCCCATTACGTCATCACGGACATAGTAGCTAAGTTTCCAGGCAGTACCCATGACTCATACATTTTTTGACATAGTGGGATACATCAACGCCTGGAACGTGGGGAGTTTGGAGACGGATACCTCCTAGGTAGAGCTGCATACACCTTGCAGACATACACACAGGTCACTGTGCACGACTATCTGGACTTACTAACAGTGTACTTTTGTGCCCGACAGGTGACAGTGCATATGCTCTAAGGCCATGGATCATGACTCCATTCTTAACACCCAGCAATGATTCAGAGAGGCAATACAACAGTGCGCATAAGAGGACCAGGAACCTCATAGAACGCACCTTCGGACTCCTGAAGGCAAGATTCCGATGCCTCCACCGCAGCGGAGGCGCCCTCCAATACACCCCCATTACCGCTTTCAAAATTGTGGTCGCATGCGCCATCCTCCACAACATAGCCACCCGACGTGGGCTACCTCTCACCCCTGCAGACCCAGATCCTGATGATGAAGAGCAAGAACAACAACATCGCCATCATGGGGATTGGAGTCTAGCTAATCAAGGCAGACTGAGACGGGACCACATTGCAACGCAATATTCTGGACGGTACGTGTCAACTCCCACCATACTCACCTATTAACCATTTGTTAAGTGGAACAAAAATAACTGTTTTATTAATGTCATGAAGAAACTATATACAAGTTGAAATTGTCCATGGGCAGGAAAATGCCAACCAGTCATGTGGCACATTAACGCCATGTGCCACATGAATCTGTCCTGGCTGTTATCTATGATCTCCTGCCCCTCCTGCCAGCCTGGCTGGTCCCTGCTGCGTCCATGGTGCTGTGCCTACCACTCCTCAGCACCCTACTGTGAGTGGCAGAGACACTGCTCACTGTTGAGCCCTCCTCCCAGGTGTATTTGTTAACTTCCTGGCTGTGATGTCATCATCATGTGCCAGGAAGTGTTTCCAGGGTGTTCTGGTATGCTTTCTGGAGTGTTCTGCTGCATCTGCAAGCAATTTTGAAGGTATTCGCAATTTGCGACACCCACTGGCTAATTGCGAGTTCGCTTTTGCACACTCGCAAACAGCGACCTCGCAAACTGCGGACTCGCACACAGCGTTGCGAGTCCGGCTTCGAGTCGCAAAATCGGATCGCTTTTGTTTCTGGCATTCCAATTTGCGACTCGCATTTTGCGAGTCGCATCAACTCGCAAAATGCGAGTCGCAATTTTTATTTTTGCTACATCTGGCCCTAGACCCCTGTGGTAGAGAACTTTAATTACGTGCCTATTTAATTAATTTGTCACTAGGTTATATTTTAGAGGCTGAATTAATGATTCACATTAAACCAATATTAGATTTCTAATGAGAATCTAATATCGTTTCAAATGCATATATAAAATGTAGAGAAAATGAAGTTCTGCATCATAGTAATGGAAATGTATTTGCAAAGTTATGTTGCTCAAAGTCATTAGAACATGAACTATGTCATTACAACATAAATGATGATTTATTAAAGGTGAAAGTGTATTCACATAACAATGTGTTTTAATTGAATTTATTAATATATCGTTGTAATGTGTTTTTGCATTAGGCTAAGTGAGGCATGCTAGGCCCTAATTCCATGACTGTGCCGAAATTGATTTATTTCCTCGTGTGAAATTTCCTTTCAGAATAAGTTCTCATGAGCAGCTTGGTTTGAAATAAGATGATTATTGTCCTACACCTAGAGAATCGTGAGAACGTGTCCTTGGAAAGAGAACATTCAGGACTGTGAACTGTCAAGTTGTACATTTGTTGCAACCCCGCATAGAACATTTCAGATGGGTTTCAATCTCATGGATTTCTTTGGAACCATGGCCTATGTTTTAGGTTGGAGTTGCATGATCGATTTATATTGATGTTACCCTGGCAACATCAAGTGACTGACTAACTGACAAATCAGCTTGCCATATGAATTTTAATATACCGATGCCCGGTTGGACTTTGATCAGACTGATGGAGATGCAGATGCTGACTGGATGCTCAATTTGCATTTCCCCATGGCAGAAACCTTTCAGTCATTCTGCCCTGTTTGCTGAACCTATGGAGTCTTGCTGGTATTGACCTTTCTATCTATGTGCCTTGAGATGCTTTGCTTAGACTTAGAGATTTTCTTTCTGCCGCAAGAAGATTCATAATAGAGCTTCTGATATGTTGATGCTCTCTCTTTTTTACTTTTTTTTTTAGCGACCCAAACTAGAGTTTTGATGCCCAAGATTCTTCTTTTCCAAATTATTTTTGCTCTTTTAATGATTTTTGTATATTGTTTACGTGTGTTGCGCCCAGCACCAGGGGCGGCTCCTCCGTTAGGGTGGAGGAGCATCACCTCCCTGCCAGATGAGCCAGCTGCAAAACCTTTACAAGAAAACGATAAACTGTATTTTGACCATTTTCTTGTAAAGGGGCGGGGCCATGAGGGTGACTAGCAGTGAGCATTTGTGTGTTTGGCCAGCCGTCTTGGGCCAGCCAAACACACATGCGCAGTAGCCTCCCTCCAGCCCAGCAACACAGTTGCCAGGCTGGAGAGAGCATGCACAGCCAACCATGACGCTGCTCTGAGCAGGGAGCCTGTGCCTGCAGCAGAGGAGACAGAGGAGGGAAGCATGGCACGGCAGCGTGCAGGCAAGAGTTTAAAAAAAAGAAATAATCATTTAATGTTTATTACCCGCCCCCCGCACTGCCCCTTCCGCGCCCCATGAGCCGCGACTGTCCAGCACATGCTATTCTCAGATTGGGTTATTGATAGGGTCATACCTTGTCCTGAAATCTGTAATCAGATGAAACAACTAATTCAATGTCTGAGAGAATTGAGCAAAGTTTGTTTTCTGTAAATCAGATTTCCTGAATGTTTATTTCCCCCGATATTGGTGCATTTTAATATGTTTCTTTGCCTTGGTCAACCCTCGGTGATTCGGTATCTTTATAACTTCATCTTGAGAAAAGCTTGCAATGACTCTGATCCTGAACATGTAATAAAACTCCTGAACCTTAATGCTTGACTGGGGTTTTCCTTGTATGGCCGCCTGGGTCATACTGTATACAATTAATTGACTTGAAATTAAGTTTTGATGTTCAGTTCTACCACACCCTTTACTGGTTTCAAAGACCCATTGGTCTCGTTGAGCATCGACTCCTGCAAAGGATGAAAATGCTCCTGCAGCAGTAATACCAATAAAAACTGGTTCAAAAATAAACAGAAGGCCAGAGCAAAACTGCCAGTTTATTGTTAAGCAGCTATTTGAATTAGATAGGATCATTGTGTCAGGATTTCACCAAGCAACAATACAACACAAACCTAAATATTGTAGAATGTAAAGTTTAAAGTCACTACCCGCCCTATGCTACACTTTCCCAGTACCATAGCAACTGCTGAGCCCCATCATGCTAGAAACACCACTACACCAAATATAAAACTTAGAATGCTATAGAACTTGAAGAGATTACAAGCAGTAAAGAAAATAGTCAACTGTTTTGTTGTTTTAACAAGTCAATACAAGGTTGTTTATCTTCTTGTTACTCAATGTTGTCATCACCAGTTCTTCTGGAATATAAAGTGTTGTACACAGTTTACTGCTATTGTTACTTACAAACATGATATGCACCTGGCTTCTGTCCCCTGAAGCCATTCCTGTAATCACAGTAAAAAATGTAAAACCTCCTTTTTGTTTCTGACGGCTTAGCAGTTTGCATTGGTGGATTGTGATAATCTTACACCCATGGCTACATGGTGATAATAATAGTAATAATAATAATAATCAAAGAACATGTCCTGCACTGCAATAATGTTCCTAAACATTTTAAGTACAGTGTTTTTTGAAACACTTATCAAAAAACTATAATTAGAACATAAATCTGAACTAGAATGATGAAAAGTTTGCTTGTGTGACAATATTTCAATCTTTGTAAGCAACGTTACAGTAGGTGGAACAGAAAGCATAGATGTTATAAATAAAATAAATATGAATGTTGAACAGGAAGCGAAGGAATGACCCAAAACTCAAATGCAGAAAAGACTGATAAAATTAGTGATGATACAAAATCTTACACAATTATATAATCTATGTATAACAAGTTAGAGTACACCACTGCTGCTTAACAAATGAGCAACCATCACTCACTGAGGAAAAAATACACACAATGAAACCTTATGTTAATATCCTCCATACCTTATGGCAGAACTAAACAAGACTACTATCACTAAGGAAAGCACTAAGATTAATTCATTACAAAATCCTGATATTTGATTGGAAAACTGTGTTCTATGCGTATCACACCACATACTACATTCACTCCCCTTTACATTTTTCCTTTTTCATCTCCCAATACTGAATTATTAACACTCTCTGGAACACTCACCACCCCCAGAGAGTTGTGTCCATATCCTGTCATTTATCAATCATTCATTAATACAAAGGAACAGCAACCCTGCCTACCCAAGTCCCTCTCTTTCAAACCATTTCTCATTCCACCACTCCTCTTAGAATATAAAACAACTCTTCTCTTATCCCACTGCTGCCCATTCTCCAATACCACATGCCAATGATGCACTCTTCTCACTTGCATTGGATCAGAAACATATTAACCCCATCACTCTTTTTTCACAACTTAGCCTTAGTTTTGACTGAGCCACTTGCCTCCTTTCGCCAAACCTGACAAACATTCCTTGCCAAATCCTGAAACACAACATCAGAATTCGTAGTCTCTTCTTATTCTTCACACATAATAGATTCTCCTATCCCTTCTTGCACATCTTCCATACTTGCAACCACACATTCCATTTCACTCCTTTCATAACCTTCCAACAACTTTTGTGTTCCTAACGGGGAGCTAGACAAACAACTGGCCTGCACATTTTTCCATCCTGCCACATATTCCACCCTGTATGGAAATCCTTGCAAATAAGAAGCAAATCTAGCCAACCTTGGTGGGACTTTGTTGGTTGCACCAGGCTGCAACACTCTGAGTAAGGGCTTGTAATCTGTGCACAGTGTGGAATAAACACCCCACAAACAGGTGCAGATATACTCAGCGCCTTATGCAGTGGCTAGAGCTTCTTACTCAATAACCACATAGTTGCACCCAGTTGAGTTTAAAGGCCCTAAAGCAAATGCTACCAGTTTTTCCACATCATCCTTGATTTGTGACAAGATTGCCCATAAGCCATGAGCACTTGCACCTGATATCAAAATGCTTGCACACCTAGGGTCATAAGGAGTTTAAATCCAATATCTGATTTGATGCTGACAAAAGCATCCTCTTGATTTTCACCCCACACAAACTCCTTCCCTTTCCCTAAAAATTCTCAGATTCAATTAAAAAACAAATATTGTTCACAAATTTAGCATCATTTTCAATTAACCCCATGAAGAACAGCAGCTGATCCTTACCCTGAGGGGCAGGTGCCTTTCTAATCGATTTTAACAGGTCTTCTTTTGGCTCGATCCCAGCTTCAGATGGTATATCCTAAATATTAAATTTATTTTCACAAAAATTGTCACTTCACTTTGTGAAGCGTTAAATCATAACATCTCAAAACGTTCAGCGCCCTAACTAGTACACCATTACATACCTCTTCAATTGCCCCAAAAATGTAAATATCATCCTGAAAAAAACACAGACATTCGGCGTGTCTTTAAGTAACTTACTCATCATGTGCTGACATGTGCTTGACACTGGCGCAAACCCAAAAGGAAGTCTAGTAAACTGAAAGATCCCCTCAATTGTAATAAATGCTATGAGATTTTTATATTTGGGATGCAATTTGATCTGACGATATGCAGATTTCATATCAAACCTGGAAAAATATTTTAATACCATCTCAGATATATTTGGAAGTCGGAAACTATCAAGCTTCTCAAATCCAAAATCCAAAATCTTATGCAACCATCCCATGTCTTGGTAATTACCACTGAGAAAGCCACTCTGAAGATTCCACTGCCTCAAAGACTCCTTCTCTGCATCTCATCCAACATTTTCCTCACTTCCACTCAAACCACAATGGGGACTCTACTTATACCATGTTTTACAGGAACTGCACCATCTTTTAGCCTTATATCATACACATACCCCTTCAATAATCCAATTGTCTCACTGAATACATCCAAAAACATGTTCAATATGATCTCCAGATTATGCTCACCTTGTATAACTAATACTGGCTTATCAGATCTCAGGGCAAGCATTATGTGCGGATCATATTGTAGTACCCCACCCAAAATGGCGGGACCATCTTGGGGCACATACATCTTCCCCTTAAATGCTCTACCAATCCCAAAATGGGTATCTCACACCCCATAACCCTTACAATTGATATCACTTGGTTGAAAAAAGTAGGTAGCCATGTTTTATCATATAAAGATATTGGCACTATAGTAAACATTGATCCAGGATCCACCATCAATTCCACTGTTCTGTTCACCAGAAACTGTGCCCTTGGTCTGTTATTTCTAACACCACCAATATTCTCAATGCATAACACTTCCTCAGAAAGTTCACTGTCTACATACATATCAGCTACTTGGTCCTTACATCCATCTTTGCACACACTGGCTATTGTGCCCTCTCTTCCTACATTTGCGACAATACTTATGATGAGCAAAACACCCTATGAAAGTGGCGCAATGCAATATACTCCTACATCTGTAGCACCCCTTAAAAGATGATTTGTCGATCTTAGAAACACAGTGGACCGAATTACGGAGGTAGAGAACCGCGTCTTGCGGACGGAGGATGACTTGCCCGACCTTACAACCAAGGTGGCCCAACTACAAACTCGGACTGGCGAACTTCACCGCAGGGCTGAAGATGCTGAGAACCGCTCCAGGCGCAACGACCTGCGCTTCGTTGGCGTACCGGAGGGAGCCGAGGATGGCAAAGCTACTGAATTTCTGGAGAATTGGATTAAGTCCTGGATGCCGGAGAACTCTCTTTCTCCGTGGTTCGCGATAGAACGAGCGCACAGGGCCCTGGCCCCACAGCCTCCGCCGGGCGGCCCCCGAAGACCCCTGATAGCGCGCTTTTTCAATTTTAAGGACCGTGATGCTATCCTTAGAGAAGCCAGGTGCTCCCCCGACCTCCTTTGGGACAATCAGAAAATGTTAATTTTCCCAGACTACACCCGCGAAGTCCAAACCAAGCGACGATCATATGAACAAGTAAAACAGAAACTGAGAGCGATGCAACTCTCCTATATGCTCCTCTTCCCAGCACGCCTGAAGGTAATCTTGGCCGGCAAGGCACACTTCTTCGAATCGCCCGAGGAGGCGTGGGACTGGCTGACAGAAGAAGGTATCGGGAACCGAAGGGGCCCAACTAGTCCGTCTGAGGGATCCCGAGAAGTACGTCCGGACGCACGAGCGGACACGCGGAGTGGTCGAAAGCGTACTAGATCCAGATGTGGAAGACTCAGGAGCTCCAACGCCTGAGCAGATGAGGGCACCCGCCCTGTCCTGGACCCCCCACCGGGGGAGGGACCGGTAGATCACCCGGGGGATCGAGCCTCAGGAGAGGAAAAGAGAGACGATCGTCTGAGCCAGTCCCCCGAACTTGGTTGACATTGGCCTCGCACGTGCTAAACTTCGGTTCACTGGGACCCACCGGCTGCACCAGGTACCGTCCCACACAAATGGAGCAGAGTCACACCCACGACGGCGCTATGTTGTGCACCCCAGCGACTTTATTAAGGGTAGGGGTTTCTCGCTAGTTAATTGCAATTGATCTGACGCACAGGAGGGGTCCACCACTCCACTCAATGGCAGTCTATACGGCTGTGTTGCCCCTGTTGGGCATTAGGGCGACAGATGCTTCAAGGGTATAAGTATGGAGTGGGTGGAGGTTGGGGGGTTTAAAGCTCACGTTAGGGCTTAGTGTAGTGGTTATGACAAGTTACCGTTGCAATACCTACACCTGCCGTACAGATCCTTTTCAGTCAATATGTCCGTCTCTGGGTCCCTGGTCGAGTCCCCGATTTCCCACCGCACAGACATGGCACAAGTAGTTCCCTCACTGACACAGATTCTCTCATGGAATGTCAACGGCCTCCTGGATAAAATCAAAAGATCCGCAGTGTTTAACACACTGCGCAGATATGCCCCTTCGGTGGTCCTCCTACAGGAGACCCATTTACTTGGAACCAAATGCCCCATCCTAGCACGGGGGGGCTTTGACAAGGTTTTCCACGCAGGCTTCTCGAGGGGCTCCAGGGAGGTGGCTATTTTATTCCATCACTCACTACCCATAGTGGTCACCTCCACGCAATCAGACCCACAAGGTAGATTTGTAACAGTGACCGGTACATTACACGGGTCACCGGTTAATTTAGTATGTGCATATGCTCCCCCAGCCGGCTTCGATGCCTTCTTACTAACTCTCCGCCGGACGCTTATAGGCCTCCCGCAGGGACTCACACTTATCGGAGGAGACTTTAACTCTGTCCTGGACCATAAGCTAGATGTATCCGGACCTACCTCCTCCACCCGAGCCGGGAGGGCAACCAATTTAAGCGGGTGGACTGCAGGCTTAGGGCTGTGTGAGGTGTGGAGGACATGGCACCCGAGATCACGGCAGTACACACACACACTTCAGCGGCTCACCACTCTCAGGCAAGAATTGACCTTGTGTTCATGCCTGCACTAGACATATCTAGAGTCACTGGCGCTGAGATATTACCTCGAGGAGTCTCAGACCATTCTCCAGTACGAATCAGACTGGGGGACATAGCCCCGAATCAGCGTCCTACGTGGCGCATGAATGCATGGTACCTACAGAATAATGATTATACCCTTGAAATAAGGGATCACCTCACCCAATATTTTGATCAAAACTTGGGGTCCGTACAATCCCCGGGCATAGTTTGGGCGGCATGTAAGGCCACACTTAGAGGCTACGCTAAGCACCGTGTGCGCGCCCGCGAACAAGCGCGCGACCTGCAAGTGACAGCCCTCGAATCCAAAGCCCTAGCCCTAGAGCGGTCTGAGACCACCGCCACATCAGCTTCCGCTTTGAGACGTCTAACAGTGATTAGAGAAGAAATAAAGCACTTGGTGCTTGAGGCCGCAAAGCACACCTGGAGGGCATCGACAGCTCGTGTGTATGGATGGGGCGATAAAAACAGCAAACTCCTGCACTGGTTGGCCTCTCACCCACTAGCCGACAGAATTATCCCCGAGGTCGCGGACATGGCAGGCTTGGTCGCAAAGACTCCCAGTGAAATTGCTACGAGTTTTGCCTCCTACTAAGCTCAATTATACGCGGTGCGCCCCCGTCCACTAACTGAAAGGGAGTCCCCCCCCTTCTAGACGACATGACTCTTCCTAAAATTCCGCAGGTGACCAGGGAGATCCTGGACGAAGCCATAACCCTGGCCGAAATCACGACAGCCATAGCCAGACTAGCGTCAGGCAAAACACCTGGACCAGACGGCTTCCCGTCTGAGCTCTACAATAGATGCGGGGACATTTTAAGCCCCCACCTGCTTAATATGTTTGACGAAGCGGAGAGGATCGTCCGTTTCCCCACCGGGATAGACCAAGCCACAATAGTGGTGATCCCAAAGACCCAACCACCCTCGCGTGACTGCACAGCTTATAGACCAATCTCCCTGCTGAACGCCGAGATTAAGGTGCTATCAACCTTGCTTGCTACCAGGCTGAGGGTGGTGCTTCCCTCACTGGTACACCCAGATCAATGCGGCTTCATGCCTTCTCGCAGCACCAGACACTGCATTAGGAGACTGCACGTCGCACTGGCTCAACGCAGCACCTTAACTGGGTCCCCCCTCGCCCTCCTCCTGATAGACTTTGAAAAAGCCTTTGATACTGTGGACTGGTCGTACCTAGAACAAGTCCTAAGAAAGAATGGATTTGGACCCAAATTCCGGGGCCTTGTAAAACTACTTTACTCCAACCCAACCGCCCATATCCAGGTAAACGGGGTGGCTTCCGATCCATTCCCCATCCGTCGCGGGACCCGTCAGGGATGCCCGTTGTCACCGTTGCTCTTTGCCCTCGCGATTAAACCATTTGCCAAACTGTTGAGAGAGGACCCACTGGTAGCGGGCTGGGCATGGCCCGTGGGCCCGGAAGACCGGGTAGCATTGTATGCGGATGATGTCCTCCTTTACCTCTCTAACCCAGCAGTAAGTGGCCCGCGAGTCTTAGAACTCCTGGACCTCTTCTCACAGGCCTCAGGACTAACCCTGAATCCCAGTAAGTCCCTGCTGATCCCCCTACACCCCTCTAGAGATTGCGTAAGCTGGCAAAAAAACATTCCAATCCGCTGCAATAGTTTTAAATATCTGGGGGTTCACATAACTCTGCTCCCCGAACTAACATGGGAACTAAACATCACACCCCTCCTTAAGAAGTCCAAAAAAGATCTTCAACGCTGGCGGAATCTACCGCTCAACACGCTGGGTAGAATAGCACTATACAAAATGATGATATTCCCCAGATTCCTATACTAGCTGCAGATCTTCCCACACCCAATCCCCCGGAAATGGTTTAACGAAATCGAGACGATGGCGCGCCAATTCCTGTGGCACACTTCCCACCCCAAATTATCCCTTGTTACATGTCAAAGGGACATCTACGAAGGGGGACTGGGAATGTCTAACATTTATTTTTATTATCTGGCCATGCCCCTACTGGTGATTAACGACTGGCTGTCGGGAGACTGGACAGACCCCGCATATAGATTGGAACTTCAGGCGATGGGCTATAACGGGGTTTTCAATGCTATATACGGAGGTGCGATCCCGCAAACCATCCCCGAGGTGACCAGACTGGTTCTTACGGGGTGGCGAGCGGCACAGAGGGTCACGGGGTGGTGGTCTCGTCTAACTCAACAGACTCCTCTTTGGCAGGGAAAATGGCTGAGGGAAATCTCCACACTGAAGGGGTTCCGGAAATGGGACATTATTGGGATATCTATACTGGGCGACATCTGGGGTGATTCACAAATCCGGTCCTTTGAGGAGCTTCAGAAAATATACTCTTTAAATAATACCCAGTTTCACAAATACCTACAGCTCAGACATGCTCTACTAGTACACGTACGACCAGGGGATAGCATCCCAGAGTACAGTCCACTGGAAGCAAAGGTCATGATGGGATACCTAAACAAGGGGGGAATCTCCCAGATTTACCGCTCTATCCTTGCTAATACATCCCCACCCCTCGAGGAGCTTCGCCAAAAATGGGAGGGATGGGTGGGTTCCATAGATGACTTAGATTGGAGAGAAGCATTAATGGCCCCCCGAACACTAGCTATATCCACACGATTTCAGTTGCTACAAACCCTTTACCTACACGCAGCCTATCTTACCCCTAAGAGACTCCACCGGGCTAATCTCCGACCCACAGATGAATGCCACTGTTGTTCTCAACCGGGAGCCGATTTCTTTCACATGGTCTGGGCCTGCCCAACTATAGAGTCATATTGGAGATCAATTATGGGGGAGATCTCCGAGGTATTACAGTCAACGGTAGAGATATCCCCGATACCACTTTTGCTAGGGGCCATGGGTGAGACGGGGCTAAACAGAGCGAATCGAACCTTCCTGGGAGTGGCCTGCCTGGTGGCAAAAAGAGACATCATGTCGGAATGGAAGGCCGTAAAAGCGCCGACCCTCACCAAATGGAGACGAGGAGTGGATTGGTGTGCAGGGTGCCAAAAACTTGTATATGAGGCGAGGGGGTGCCCAGACAAATACAATAGAGTGTGGGGGAATTGGGAGAGTTTACTGGCCACTTGACCAACCTAGGCCAACAGAAATCTCCAGAAACTCCCTTGAAGCAAAGATTCACCCGGGGGGAAGAGGCACCGTTGCCTGCAATCCTAGCTTTATAATGGTTGAGGGGCCAAACCCATGCCATGTGATGTGAAGATTATGATGATCTCCCTCAGATACTGTAATAACGGTGGTTATTGACCCCGTGATGTAGAGGTGGGATCAAACTCTAATATTTACTCCAAACTTTATGGAGCCCACGGGGACCAATAGGACGTGTAAGACGGATGTGACAGATGATATATCTCGAAGAAGGTGTTAGGGTATTGGTATTGTACTCACTGTTACAATGTATCTCCATTGTGTTTTGTTTTTGTTCTTCTCTAAAATAAATAAAAACTCTTTATAAAAAAAAAAAGATGATTTGTCAACAATGGTGGTAGGTGGAATTCTAATCACTCTTGCTCTGCTGTCAGAATTGTTTTCTTCAACCTCCAAAACATTTCAAAGGTTTGGGGACCTCCTCTTCTTTTGTCGACCACATTTACATCTTTGCTTCTACTACCATCCATTTGCTGCATCTCCTACATACAAAATGTTGACTCTAACTATTTTCGCAATGTCATTAGCTTACTTCGAAGTTGGATTTCTCGCAGTCCACAGCCGTTCCTGCATTCTTGTATTCTTACACTGCACAAATAGTTGATCCCTGATCATCTGATCAGTCAAATTTCATAAACCTCACTTAATGGCTAGTTCATGTAACTCAGTAACGAACTGATCAACCGTCTCGTGACTCTTCTGTGGCCAAGTACAAAATGTATGCATCTGCATAACCATGTTGACCTGGTTGCCAAAGTGAATTTCAAACCTTTTCTAAGCTTCCACATAAGCATCGCCAAATACTAGATTGTTCGGGTCAGTAGCCTTGGGTAAAAATTTGAAAATGTGTTGACCACCCTTCCCAAAAACATTGAGTAACAAAGCCCTTCACATGCTTTGTGCCCTCATCATAACACACATCTGGGTGGGATACGTCTCTGCTTAGTCAGAAGTGCCCTGGTATTTCAGGTCTGGGACTACATGGTTTACAATACAAGGCCTGTTTTTACCAGGTAGAAACGTTGGCTAGTGAAACAGAGAGTCAATCAGGCCTGCCTGCCCCCTCCTCTAGAAGGAGGAAATATGGAATGTTCTCCTATGTCTTCATTCACCCACTACTGGCCCCAGACGTCCTCCCCTTCCTACACCTCTGACCCACAGTGCTCCTGCCACTCCAATTTACCACTTGCTTATAGCCTGTGGTAAATTGGAACAGAAAAGGGCCCGTTATTCCACATAGAATTGGGATCTGCATGAACATTTTGGTATGGAAAAGTGGATCTGCGCGTCATCCCCCATTTCAGGCAGAATATCTCATAGTAGCTGCACTTAGGGGCAGACATACCCGCTGGGCATGTTAATTCCTTTCACCCAGCTAACCCACCCCTAAATCTGGCTAAACTGTAAAAGGGCCCTTAGCAGCTAGGGACACTCATGCCTACATAGCTATACAGAGACATGCTCATAAGCGCTAGCTACTAATGTATGTATGTTTATGACTATGAGAATAAAAGAAAAGCAGTGAGAGACAATTTCAGAATATATTTTAAATTTAATATATGCAGCTCATAATTTTGCTTTCTCAACCTTCAGATGGAACAATGTTTTGCATTTTCCTTCCTTTGATATTATTTTCCTATTAAACACACTTGTTCAGCTATTACCATTAACTACAGACCACACAAATGTTCTTAATTTGGAAAATGTTTACTGAGCTGCTTTATTTTTCCTACTCCCTCTCCCTACCTCACGATCCTGATCTTGGGAATTATGGAATGGCCATGCATGGGGTGTGTCTTGCCAGCCCCATTTCTTACAAAGCCCTAGATCTTTAAAATCTACAAATGAAAGCTCCCTTGAGCGTAAGATTCTGTTTCCTCTTCATTTCTTCATCTTCTGCTCCACTCTCACATCATATATATATATATATATATATATATACATATATATATATATAATCTACTATGATATATACTAATCAATGATCAAGATTCATGATAAAGTCAAATCCCAGGATAAAAATGTCCCTCTGAACTAAGAGATATGGCTTCTCAAAACAGATGGTTTGACCATCTCTATGGCCATCAGGGCCTATATGAGAGATAAGGTGTACTGCTCTTGGTTGCAGGGGTATAGCAGTGATAGTCGGGTGGGAAGGAGGGGGGAATCTCAAATCTGACATGTAAAAACGCAGTGGGCGTAGAGTGGAGGGGTGAGATGACCAAGGTTCAGGATGGACTGTTTCCATGAGGAACAGGGTCAGTAATGAGTCACATTAGGTGGGCCTCTCTCTAGAGTGGGTGAAAATAATGGGTTGGAATGCTGCCCCGAGCTAGAGCCACTGGTTAGACTATACACAAGCATTTATCCCATTAGCTTTTGGGTCTTTGAATGCCAGTAATATGCCTGGAAACAGTTGAGTGATGTTACTTTCCAAGCATACAACTGCCAATGTCTACGAAACCAAAAAAGTAGTAAATTTGCACCTATTGTTGAAGTACTTCTATGACTGCAGATTTACTATTTTTTCAGTAAACACTGTGGGCCTGAATACAACTTTGGCGGCGGGGGTTAATCTGTCCCAAATGTGACGGATGTCCCGCCCACCGTATTACGAGTTCCATAGGATATAATGGACTCGTAATACGGAAGGCGGGATATCGTCACATTTGGGATGGATTAACCCCCTTCGCCAAAGTTGTAATCAGGCCCTATATTTATTTAAGCATTGATGGTAGAGTTGTCACATCCGTGCATGTGGGCAGATATCCGTTTCGGGCCCTCACCATTTACAAATCATTTTATCACAAGAATGGCGGCCCAATGAACAAAGCCGGAGTTGCAAATACAGATGAAAGCGCAACCAAATGAATAGGGTGAGCTGAGCCAGAGGAAAGCTAAGTGTTTGGCTTAACTCTAAGAGTCTGTGCACAAGCCAAGCTATTAAAAAGTTTGGTATGCATATTGTGAAACAAAAGTAGTATAACAATATGATATAGTCTCTTCCAAATTCAAAAAAGACATTTCTTTAATATGCGGAAGCGTTTTACATCAGATTATGTCACTGCCCAGAAATGTATTAGCAGTGATAGTTTTTAAACATGAACTTAAACCATTAATGTCTTACCTCCCCCCTCACCCTGCACGACAATGCCATTTGTGGACTTAGAGGCAAGTTAGTGGTCATGTAAACCTTAAACATGGTCTATGTTCTTATTACAGGCAGCGCCGTGGTGTAGTCTATTCAATCAAACATAAGAGGTGGTTGTACAGCGCACATCCTGAACTTGAGTATTTAAGAGTGCTCTCATATTTGGTAACACAGAAAAAGGAAGTTCTGTGAAATGAAATGTTTCCCTAGGATCAGACAATTTGAAAAACAGGGAAGCAGATACTGATTGCAGTATGTAGCTGGTTTCATAGTTTGAAATTCAGCATCCAGATGTACATCTCGATCTCTCCCTCTCTTCTGTTATACATCAACGGTCACTGTTTTGCCTTTTATTCTTGATGCACAACGTGAAAAATCAACAGTAACATTGCCGACAAAACCCAGGCTACCAAGCTGCATCCCTTCCTGTATGCACGGTTAGCGTCATACACTGGGAAAAGACTGGTCTGGCGCACTAAGCTGGATGTATACTCCCCACAACCCAAGCCCCACCCCCCCCTAACTTGATGCACTGGGAGAAGACCAGTCAGGGCGCAGTAAGCTGGGTGCGTCCGGCGCAGACGGTCAGTGTGCCCCATTCACAATGAATGCACTGCCCCCAACACAGCAGTGAACTCACGCCTGTCCTGGGAGCCGTGCATTAGTGAAAGGCAGAGTGGTTGCTTGATGCCGCTAGTCGCCTTTGACTGTGCAGGCAGCAACTCACCCTGCATTTGAATGGGGAACAGAGACCTCCCTGCAGGCAGGAGCAGTGAGTCACTGCACCCTTTTTAGGGGGTCATGCAAAGGACCTCTTTTCACTCCTTTCAATGAATGCTCTCTTGGTGTGCAGACTGTGCGGCACCTCTGGGTTGTGCAGTCAATTTGCCTTCTTATGACCTCTTTACCTCTGTGCCCGGGTCTGTAATACAGCATAGGGTCATGCTACCTTCTAAATGAGGGAACGATGCGTTAAGATTCTGCTGGAAAGAATCTGTTGCACATTCTACGAACGATTGAAAATAGAACGGTGGAGCATGCTGCCCTGCGATTCGGACTAAGGACGAATTCCCAATTGGAGATTATTGGATTCTTCATATCATTAGAAAGTTTTTACAAAGAATAAGAAGGTTCCATGAAAAATTATTTTACTGTTCTGAATATTATGGAGCACAAGGCATAGACTTGAATATGGATTTGTGACCTTGTGAGCAGTGATCTGGTTGTTTTATGCTGGATGCAGATTTGAACGATATACGTTGGGAGTGTATGTATTTGTCCTGAAGAAGGTGGTGGAAGAACTGTTTTATAAGCACCGAAACGGCTCAACGCTAATTGGACTGCTGGACCCATTGGAACGGGCCTAGAGGACTGTGTGCAGAAATTGATAGGCCTGCATTTACCAAAATTGGGACAGCGTATAGACAATAGATGAAAACGGATGTCTTTTTTGTCTCCCTTATGTCTATGGCGTTTCTTAACCCCTTCTGTGCCGAGGACGTAGTGGTTACGTAACCACTACGTCCTCGGCACACAGCCCAGAGGGAGCGCTCTCGCTCCCTCTGTGTGCTTCCCTCCACCCCCCCAAAGTCAGGGATGGAAGGGGAAGCCTTTAGAAACCATTAGACACCAGTGAGTTTTTTTTCCCCGCGAATTTCACGCAACGGGAGCGACCCCTTGGGCAAGGGTCGCTCCCAGGGGGGGCATTTTTTTGGGAAGGCCTTTTCTGCCCCCAGGGGGGGCAGAAACCTCTAGGCACCAGGGATCATTTCTTTTTTTTTTCTTCTTTTTGTTATGTTTTCTTTTTTTTTTTGGTGGGGAGCAAATTATATTTAGGCCATTTCTGCCCCCTTGGGGGCAGATTGGCCTATTTTGATGAGGCCAATCTGCCCCCAAGGGGGGCAGAAACCATTAGACGCCAGGGTTTTTTTTTTTTTTTTGGCGTGAATTTCACGCAAGGGGAGCGACCCCTTAGGCAAGGGTCGCTCCCTTGGGGGGGGGGGATTATTTTAGGCCATTTCTGCCCCCCTGGGGGGTAGATCAGCCTATTTTGATTCGGCTGATCTGCCCCCAAGGGGGGCAGAAACCACTAGGCACCAGGGATTTATTTTTTATTTTTTACAGATGGGGAGCGACCCCTTAGACAAGGGTCGCTCCCCTGGAGGGGCAAAATGTATTTAGGCCATTTCTGCCCGCTTTGAGGGCAGATCGGCCGATTTTAGGTCAACCTGCCCCCAAGGGGGGCAGAAACCACTAGGCACCACAGATCTCTTTTTTTGCGCCGTCACGCAAGGGGAGCGACCTTGTAGGCAAGGGTCGCTCCTGGTGGGGGGGTGGGGGATGCAAATTTATTTTAGGCCATTTCTGCCCCCCCTGGGGGCAGATCGGCCTATTATTAGGCCGATCTGCCACCAGGGGGGGGGCAGAAACCTCTAGGCGCCAGGGCAATTTTTTTTTGTGTGTTTCTTTTTTGTATGTTTGTTTTTTTAGAGGTGGGGGGCGACCCCCTGGGGCCGGCTGAGCTAGAGGCCAAAATCCACAGGTAGGCACTTTGCAAAAAACACCTCTGTTTTCTGTGAAAAAATATGTTGTGTCCACGTTGTGTTTTGGGACATTTCCTTTCGTGGGCGCTAGGCCTACCCACACAAGTGAGGTACCATTTTTATGGAGAGACTTAGGGGAACGCTGGGTGGAAGGAAATTTGTGGCTCCTCTCAGATTCCAGAACTTTCTGTCACCGAAATGAGAGGAAAAAGTGTTTTTTGGCCAAATTTTGATGTTTGCAAAGGATTCTGGGTAACAGAACCTGGTCAGAGCCCCACCCCATCTTGGATTCCCATAGGTCTCTAGTTTTAAAAAAATGCGCTGGTTTGCTAGGTTTCCCCAGGTGCCGGCTGAGCTAGAGGCCAAAATCCACAGGTAGGCACTGTTTTCTATGAAAAAATGTGATGTGTCCACGTTGTGTTTTGGGCCATTTCCTGTCGCGAGCGCTAGGCCTACCCACACAAGTGAGGTATCATTTTTTTCGGGAGATGTGGGGGAACGCTGGGTGGAAGGAAATTTGTGGCTCCTCTCAGATTCCAGAACTTTCTGCCACAGAAATGTGAGGAACATGTGTTTTTTTTAGCCAAATTTTGAGGTTTGCAAAGAATTCTGGGTAACAGAACCTGGTCCGAGCCACACAAGTCACCCCATCTTTGATTCCCCTAGGTCTCTAGTTTTCAGAAATGTACAGGTTTGGTAGGTTTCCCTAGGTTGCGGCTGAGCTAGAGGCCAAAATCTACAGGTAGGCACTTTGCTAAAAACAGGTCTGTTTTCTGTGATGTGTCCACGTTGTGTTTTGGGGCATATCCTGTTGCGGGCGCTAGGCCTACCCACACAAGTGAGGTATCATTTTTATCGGGAGACGTGGGGGAACCCTGGGTGGAAGGAAATTTGTGGCTTCTCTCAGATTCCAGAACTTTCTGCCACAGAAATGTGAGGAACATGTGTTTTTTTAGTCAAATTTTGAGGTTTGCAAAGGATTCTGGGTAACAGAACCTGGTCCGAGCCACACAAGTCACCCCATCTTGGATTCCCCTAGGTCTCTAGTTTTCAGAAATGCACAGGTTTGGTAGGTTTCCCTAGGTGGCGGCTGAGCTACAGGCCAAAATCTACAGGTAGGCACTTTGCAAAAAACACCTCTGTTTTCCTTCAAAAATGTGGATGTGTCCACGTTGCGCTTTGGGGCGTTTCCTGTCGCGGGCGCTAGGCCTACCCACACAAGTGAGGTATAATTTTTATCGGGAGATGTGGGGGAACGCTGGGTGGAAGGAAATTTGTAGCTCCTCTCAGATTCCAGAACTTTCTGCCACAGAAATGTGAGGAACATGTGTTTTTTTAGCCAAATTTTGAGGTTTGCAAAGGATTCTGGGTAACAGAACCTGGTCCGAGCCACACAAGTCACCCCATCTTGGATTCCCCTAGGTCTCTAGTTTTCAGAAATGCACAGGTTTGGTAGGTTTCCCTAGGTGGCGGCTGAGCTACAGGCCAAAATCTACAGGTAGGCACTTTGCAAAAAACACCTCTGTTTTCCTTTAAAAATTTGGCTGTGTCCACGTTGCGCTTTGGGGCGTTACCTGTCGCGGGCGCTAGGCCAACCCACACAAGTGAGGTATCATTTTTATCGGGAGACGTGGGGGAACGCTGGGTGGAAGGAAATTTGTGGCTCCTCTCAGATTCCAGAACTTTCTGCCACAGAAATGTGAGGAACATGTGTTTTTTTTTGCCAAATTTTGAGGTTTGCAAAGGATTCTGGGTAACAGAACCTGGTCCGAGCCACACAAGTCACCCCATCTTGGATTCCCCTAGGTCTCTAGTTTTCAGAAATGCACAGGTTTGGTAGGTTTCCTTAGGTGGCGGCTGAGCTACAGGCCAAAATCTACAGGTAGGCACTTTGCAAAAAACACCTCTGTTTTCCTTCAAAAATTTGGCTGTGTCCACGTTGCGCTTTGGGGCGTTTCCTGTCGCGGGCGCTAGGCCTACCCACACAAGTGAGGTATCATTTTTATCGGGAGACGTGGGGGAACGCTGGGTGGAAGGAAATTTGTGGCTCCTCTCAGATTCCAGAACTTTCTGCCACAGAAATGTGAGGAACATGTGTTTTTTTAGCCAAATTTTGAGGTTTGCAAAGGATTCTGGGTAACAGAACCTGGTCCGAGCCACACAAGTCACCCCATCTTGGATTCCCCTAGGTCTCTAGTTTTTCAGAAATGCACAGGTTTGGTAGGTTTCCCTAGGTGGCGGCTGAGCTACAGGCCAAAATCTACAGGTAGGCACTTTGCAAAAAACACCTCTGTTTTCCTTCAAAAATTTGGCTGTGTCCACGTTGCGCTTTGGGGCGTTTCCTGTCGCGGGCGCTAGGCCTACCCACACAAGTGAGGTATCATTTTTATCGGGAGACGTGGGGGAACGCTGGGTGGAAGGAAATTTGTGGCTCCTCTCAGATTCCAGAACTTTCTGCCACAGAAATGTGAGGAACATGTGTTTTTTTAGCCAAATTTTGAGGTTTGCAAAGGATTCTGGGTAACAGAACCTGGTCCGAGCCACACAAGTCACCCCATCTTGGATTCCCCTAGGTCTCTAGTTTTTCAGAAATGCACAGGTTTGGTAGGTTTCCCTAGGTGGCGGCTGAGCTACAGGCCAAAATCTACAGGTAGGCACTTTGCAAAAAACACCTCTGTTTTCCTTCAAAAATTTGGCTGTGTCCACGTTGCGCTTTGGGGCGTTTCCTGTCGCGGGCGCTAGGCCTACCCACACAAGTGAGGTATCATTTTTATCGGGAGACGTGGGGGAACGCTGGGTGGAAGGAAATTTGTGGCTCCTCTCAGATTCCAGAACTTTCTGCCACAGAAATGTGAGGAACATGTGTTTTTTTAGCCAAATTTTGAGGTTTGCAAAGGATTCTGGGTAACAGAACCTGGTCCGAGCCACACAAGTCACCCCATCTTGGATTCCCCTAGGTCTCTAGTTTTTCAGAAATGCACAGGTTTGGTAGGTTTCCCTAGGTGGCGGCTGAGCTACAGGACAAAATCTACAGGTAGGCACTTTGCAAAAAACACCTCTGTTTTCCTTCAAAAATTTGGCTGTGTCCACGTTGCGCTTTGGGGCGTTTCCTGTCGCAGGCGCTAGGCCTACCCACACAAGTGAGGTATCATTTTTATCGGGAGACGTGGGGGAACGCTGGGTGGAAAGAAATTTGTGGCTCCTCTCAGATTCCAGAACTTTCTGCCACAGAAATGTGAGGAACATGTGTTTTTTTAGCCAAATTTTGAGGTTTGCAAAGGATTCTGGGTAACAGAACCTGGTCCGAGCCACACAAGTCACCCCATCTTGGATTCCCCTAGGTCTCTAGTTTTCAGAAATGCACAGGTTTGGTAGGTTTCCCTAGGTGGCGGCTGAGCTACAGGACAAAATCTACAGGTAGGCACTTTGCAAAAAACACCTCTGTTTTCCTTTAAAAATTTGGCTGTGTCCACGTTGCGCTTTGGGGCGTTTCCTGTTGCGGGCGCTATGCCTACCCACACAAGTGAGGTATCATTTTTATCGGGAGACGTGGGGGAACGCTGGGTGGAAGGAAATTTGTGGCTCCTCTCAGATTCCAGAACTTTCTGCCACAGAAATGTGAGGAACATGTGTTTTTTTTAGCCACATTTTGAGGTTTGCAAAGGATTCTGGGTAACAGAACCTGGTCCGAGCCACACAAGTCACCCCATCTTGGATTCCCCTAGGTCTCTAGTTTTCAGAAATGCACAGGTTTGGTAGGTTTCCCTAGGTGGCGGCTGAGCTACAGGCCAAAATCTACAGGTAGGCACTTTGCAAAAAACACCTCTGTTTTCCTTCAAAAATTTGGCTGTGTCCACGTTGCGCTTTGGGGCGTTTCCTGTCGCGGGCGCTAGGCCTACCCACACAAGTGAGGTATCATTTTTATCGGGAGACGTGGGGGAACGCTGGGTGGAAGGAAATTTGTGGCTCCTCTCAGATTCCAGAACTTTCTGCCACAGAAATGTGAGGAACATGTGTTTTTTTAGTCAAATGTTGAGGTTTGCAAAGGATTCTGGGTAACAGAACCTGGTCCGAGCCACACAAGTCACCCCATCTTGGATTCCCCTAGGTCTCTAGTTTTCAGAAATGCACAGGTTTGGTAGGTTTCCCTAGGTGGCGGCTGAGCTACAGGCCAAAATCTACAGGTAGGCACTTTGCAAAAAACACCTCTGTTTTCCTTCAAAAATTTGGCTGTGTCCACGTTGCGCTTTGGGGCGTTTCCTGTTGCGGGCGCTAGTCCTACCCACACAAGTGAGGTATCATTGTTTTCGGGAGATGTGGGGGAACGCTGGGTGGAAGGAAATTTGTGGCTCCTCTCAGATTCCAGAACTTTCTGCCACAGAAATGTGAGGAACATGTGTTTTTTTAGCCAAATTTTGAGGTTTGCAAAGAATTCTGGGTAACAGAACCTGGTCCGAGCCACACAAGTCACCCCATCTTGGATTCCCCTAGGTCTCTAGTTTTCAGAAATGCACAGGTTTGGTAGGTTTCCCTAGGTGGCGGCTGAGCTACAGGCCAAAATCTACAGGTAGGCACTTTGCTAAAAACACCTCTGTTTTCCTTCAAAAATGTGGCTGTGTCCACGTTGCGCTTTGGGGCGTTTCCTGTCGCGGGCGCTAGGCCTACCCACACAAGTGAGGTATCATTTTTATCGGGAGACGTGGGGGAACGCTGGGTGGAAGGAAATTTGTGGCTCCCCTCAGATTCCAGAACTTTCTGCCACAGAAATGTGAGGAACATGTGTTTTTTTTAGCCAAATTTTGAGGTTTGCAAAGGATTCTGGGTAACAGAACCTGGTCCGAGCCACACAAGTCACCCCATCTTGGATTCCCCTAGGTCTCTAGTTTTCAGAAATGCACAGGTTTGGTAGGTTTCCCTAGGTGGCGGCTGAGCTAGAGGCCAAAATCTACAGGTAGTCACTTTGCTAAAAACAGGTCTGTTTTCTGTGATGTGTCCACGTTGTGTTTTGGGGCATATCCTGTCGCGGGCGCTAGGCCTATCCACACAAGTGAGGTATCATTTTTATCGGGAGACTTAGGGGAACATAGAATAGCAAAACAAGTGTTATTGCCCCTTGTCTTTCTGTACATTTTTCCCTTCCAAATGTAAGACAGTGTGTAAAAAAGACGTCTATTTGAGAAATGCCCTGTAATTCACATGCTAGTATGGGCACCCCGGAATTCAGAGATGTGCAAATAACCACTGCTTCTCAACACCTTATCTTGTGCCCATTTTGGAAATACAAAGGTTTTCTTGATAGCTATTTTTTACTCTTTATATTTCAGCAAATGAATTGCTGTATACCCGGCATAGAATGAAAACCCACTGCAGGGTGCAGGTCATTTATTGGCTCTGGGTACCTAGAGTTCTTGATGAACCTACGAGCCCTATATATCCCCGCAACCAGAAGAGTCCAGCAGACGTAACGGTATATTGCTTTCGAAAATCTGACATTGCAGGAAAAAGTTACAGAGTAAAACTTAGAGAAACATTTATGTTTTTTTCACCTCAATTTGAATATTTTTCTTTTTCAGTTGTTATTTTCTGTAGAAAACCCTTGTAGGATCTACACAAATTACCCCTTGCTGAATTCAGAATTTGTCTACTTTTCAGAAATGTTGCGGTTTCTGGGATCCAGCGTTGGTTTCATGCCCATTTCTGTCACTGACTGGAAGGAGGCTGAAAGCACAAAAAATCGTAAAAATGGGCTATGTCCCAGTAAAATGCCAAAATTGTGTTGAAAAATTGGGTTTTCTGATTCAAGTCTGCCTGTTCCTGAAAGCTGGGAAGCTGGTGATTTTATCACCGCAAACCCTTTGTTGATGCCCTTTTCAGGGAAAAAACCACAAGCCTTCTTCTGCAGCCCATTTTTCAAATTTTTGTTAAAAAAACGAAATTTTCACTGTTTTTTGGCTAATTTCTTGGCCTCCTTCTGGGGAACCCACAAAGTCTGGGTACCTCTAGAATCCCTAGGATGTTGGAAAAAAAGGACGCAAATTTGGCGTGGGTAGCTTACGTGAACAAAAAGTTATGAGGGCCTAAGCGCGAACTGCTCCAAATAGCCAAAAAAAGGCTCGGCACAGGAGGGGGAAAAGGCCTGGCAGCGAAGGGGTTAATGTGTGTTTTATTTAGTATGTTTTTATTTGATATGGGTAGCTTGTTGTAATTTTATGGAATGTAAAAATCCCTTTTTTGGGAACTATTTAATTAAATTGGGTTGTTTTACTGATTCCTTTATTTGAGATTCATCATTGGAGTGATTGAGTGGGCTATATTGTGTGAGGTGTATTTGAGATTAGTTATTGGAGTGTAAGGGTGTATTGATTGGTTATTATTTTGTTTGGGACTCCTTTTCTTCTTTCTGAGTCAAGGAGCCCTGTCCCCGTGGGGTGATACGGTTAGGAGGGCCCTCTATCAATTTCTTTTGGCACATTCTACAATACCAAAGAGCGTCTGGGTGCAAAAGGAGGGGACGGGATCATGCCTGTTGCACCACAATGCACTTCACATTATAAGGCCCCTGGTCCATCATCATTAAGAACTATGGAGAGGATACACGGTTATTGTGTTCTGCGGCAGGTACGTTTATGCACGTTCAGCATGTGAAACTAAACTCTGATCATGTGTTATGTTATATATTTACATGCTTACCTTTGCAGCAGGTTACTGCCCTGTGAGAATAATTCAACCTACACAGTTGAGATGGCAGAACTTTCGCTCCTCCAAATATTGTAAAGGCAAACACTTAGGTACAAGTAGCTTGTATTGGTATACACAGGAAGATACCAGAGGATAAAATGTATGGTATTGCCAGATCCAGAATAAATAGTCTGCAAATACTGGATCTAGTAATCCCATATCTGGACCTAACAGAGAAGCTGCAAGGGCTGTGGATAGCTACCGCATCTGCCCCTGCCCACACTCCTCATGCAGCATGGGGAACAGCAATTTCCCCAGCTCTCCTGTCTATTCCTGGCCCTTCCCTGCCCGCCACTGCCAATCACATCCCAGACCAAAACAAAACCAAATCACCCACTTAACACCTGCTTCAGACAGGTGGTAAATAGATACAACTGTGGGCTTGTTGTAGTTCCAGAAAGGGGGAAAACAGACTATAAACTAGTATTTCTAGGTGTGCGTGTTATTCCCTATTCAGAGGAGAATTAAGTCTTAAATCATGTATTTTTGTGTGGGGATCTTACTAGAATCTGTGTTCCAGTCCCTAGAGACTAGTAAACCAAGAATGTTGGTGCACGTATTTTACCTGAGTCGGTGATCTGCCCCCCGGGATCCCTGCACCAAAATATAGAAATCCCGGAATAACACAAAGTTTTAATCTCATGGTGGACAAGCAGTGAAGTAGTCCTCCTCAGTATCCCAAATTCTAATTTGCAACAGTAAATCCCTTAACCTGACTCAGCCGACAGTAGGAGCTACGCATAAAGCGGGTCTTTTGAGCTGACATTAGCTTCCTTGCAGATTGATTTGCTACGATTCCAAAGCCTATCTTCGGGTCATTGTCTTGCCACCCCTTTGCAGCGTCTAATCCAGCTGGCAGATCGTTAATATGGAGGGCAGATCACACGACCACCGGCGGCATGGAAGAAAGGAGCCTTAGCCAGCTGGTTCATTGTCCGGAATCACGGTTTGTTTCTGCTGTAAACAGTGGAATTATGTGCACGACTTCATCCTATGCTTTACATGTGTCCTGCTGACTATGGTGCACTTTTCTTAGCTCCAAATTACAACTGATCGCTCTCTCATTGAGCAGATAATTCTTATCTACATCATCAACAGTGTCTGTGGCACACAGAAAAAACTGTCAAGTGAGCTTGGTCAGGTGTTTTCGGGTTTATTCATGAGATTGTGTGGTTCTATCCCGCATGGCTTCTCTCGGGTAGTTGTTCTGATACAAACTGGCGTCCACACAGCAAAACTGCAAACAGTTTCCTGGTCCAATGTGACAGAAGGGTAATTCTTAAGATGAGCGAACTGTGCAAAAACAGAATAGGTTAAGATTGCAGTTCTCATATTCACGCTTTCTTGGAGCCAGTTAGCTTTTCATCCTTCCAAGCAACATACTAAATAGGTGGCATACTGCCCTCGTCCAATTCTAAAAAGAAACCCCAAAAAACAAAACAGGCAGTAACTGTTTCACAGGGGCCTGTCTAACACCACACCTGCGATGCCCTGCTAATATTTACAAAATCAGTGACATATCAGCAGTGACCGGCCACAAGAAGGCACTGTAATGCTACTGCTGCCCAACAGGAGGATAGAACAAGAATTGCCAAGGCCAGTTCACTCTCATTACTGCAGTGCTTTTGCCTTCGCCAATGCTTGCTCATACACCTACGGGTCGCCTTCTTGAATGGTGTTAAAGCCCATTCAGAGATAGCAGGGGGGGGGGGGGGGGGGGGGGGTTTAACAGGGCGTACCATTTGCAGCTATCGTTGAATGGTTTGTAAAGCTCATTTACTGATGCCTCAGAGAGATCCAGCACACTGCAAGCTGAAACGAGGGCCCAACGACAGTGCGTGGGAGCTGCCGGCCCTTGCAAAAACGAAAAAAGAAAACAAAACTCAAATAAAAGTGACAAAAAAATTAAACAGTTAAACAGCAGTCAGTTACCCACGAGTTCCAAGCACTGAAGGGGAATATTCTCTAAGCTGTTGTACACAATGTGTACAAGCACAAAGCGGTCACTCATGGTGAATGCAGCCGATGGCTGTAGTGGACTGACCCGCTGCCCTATGTGATATGCTGTAGTGAACGTAAACAACATGTGAAAGACACAACAGATCAATAGATGACGTGGGCTCCCTCAAGGCCCGATAATGTATATGTATGTATGTATGTATGTATGTATTGTTGAAATTTCTCGGGATAAACAAAATATCTTGCCTAAAACCGGACTTAAAATATATAGATATTTTCTTTTATGTGAGCTATCAAATGTAAAGAAAACATGAATTGTAAGAAACGGATAACCCGTGTACAAAAATTATACAGGAATGTGAAGGCATTTTTACTCTTCAAAAAATCATTTTACTTTCAACATTGGGAAGCAGGGAGAAAAATATTCACATCTCACAACATTTTCAGGAGCCCTGCAGCTTCCAAGGCCAGTAAGAGCAAGTAACTTACCCTGGGTAAAGCTCCTTCCTCTGGATACTCTATCTAGCTGCAGATTCCTCACCTTTATTTCTTTCCAGTGTGCAAGGCAACTTGTCCATTCCTAAAACCTAGGGGTTTAAGCCTTGTAGGGACTTTCCTAATCAAATGTCTGTGACAGATACCCATAAGGCGAGTCTCTTGTGTTTGGGAACAACCATAAAATCCAAGTCATGCAAGAACTGGCACTGATGCACCAGAAGGTGATCCAGAAACACAAAGCCAAGCTTTGCTGCTGGGGCCACTGAGACTTCGCATCCCACTGTGGAGCCTGCATGTGCCATCTGGCAAGGTCGTCAAGTGACCAGAATAGTATGTTTGGCAATTATGTATTTGATTGCATTTTTAGCAAGGCAACATAACTGCAGTGGTTACATAAGTCTAGACATATTTAAAAACTGCCAACTTATTAGAATGATTTTTTTCCACTGGGGGCGCAGCATTAAAAAGTTTACACCATACACCATATCCAGGATGTCTCCGATGAAAGAGAGCCTTAAAAAGGAGTCAGGTGTGGCTCCAACACGTTGAATGTGAAGCCCAATGAGGTCAGGAGGTTTGCTGCCATCTGGAAGTGATCTGTGACTAACTGCGGTGAGCCCATCTTCAGCAGCCACTCAAAAGAGGGAAAGACTATTACCAGCGACCTCCAAAGGGATGCTGCTTCAACCACCATCACCTATGACAAACACACACGGGGCACAGGTTAGGCCAAAGCAAACACAGCAAACAGAAAATGCTTGTGGCTCACCTTGAACCACAGGTAACGGGTAATACCTGTGGGCCTGAAGGACAGGACAAGGAAATAGGTGTCCTGTAGGTCCAATGCTGCCATCCAGTCTTCAGGATACAGGACAGATAGAACCTGGTCCAGGGTGAGCATCTTGAATTTGTCCTTCCACAGGAAAAAATTGAGAGGCTGAAGATACTAAATAGGATGACGACTGCTGCCCTTTTTCAGCACTAGGAAATACCAGGAGTAACACCTAATTCCGATCTCGGAGACTAGGGCTCTCTTTATGGCTCCTTTCTCAAACAAAAGCCTGGGCTTCCTGCAGCAATATGGTAAAATAGTCCTCTGAATGCTGCTCTGATAAGGGTGGAGGTTGCAGAGCTTCGGAAAGGAATGGCAGAGATTAGCCTGGCTAGACTATCTGCAGGACCCACCTGCCAGATGTTCTGGCTTGCCAACCTTGGAGAAAATGACAGATTCTGTCTGCTATGGAGTGGCCATTTGTCACTAAGGGCAATCTAAAGTGGCTTGGGAGGCTGCAGCCAGATAGTCTAAGGACTGGGAGGTTTTCTGGTCCTGCAAACCTGGAGGTTATCTACTGGATGACCGATCCCAGCCCCCAAATAGTCTGGGGTGCCTGCTCTTGAGGTGTTGGGTCTGACGCTGCCTGTTGGCGAAACCCCTATCAGTGCTTCATATGGGCCAAAATTGTTGATAATATTTCCTTTGGGTATTGAGAGACCGAGGCAGCAGGCAGTAGCGCTACATTCTTTGAAGTGCTTGAGGGTGGAAACGGTCTTCCTGCCAAAAAGGTGAAGCCCATCAAAAGGCAAATCAAGAGCAATGGTTGAATGCCAACAAAAAAGCTTTTGGATCTCATCCATGCGTAGTGCCAGAGCAACACACTAGTTCCTATCACTCTGCCTAAATTGTTGGTTCTGTCCAAGCCTGATCATATGACATATGTGGCCGCATCCTGATCATCTGAATGGTCTCTGTGGCAAGCTGCTGTGGAATGTTTCTGCGACTGCTGGCAATCTTATCCCATAATGCATGCAAGTACCTACCAGCAAACAACTGGTGCTCACTGACCAAAGGGTGAGGTTAGCTGATGACAACATCTACTTTCCATGTGCCTCAATTATTTCTGACTCTGTCTGAAGAGGCATCGGAAAACAATATGGATTAACCCTGTCAACAGATGCCTACACTACCACGCTTTCAGAAGTAGAATGCAGCCTCAGGAAAACTGGGTCGCCTGGGGTTAGTCTGTGGCATTGTGACACTTATCTGTTCACATATAGGTAGGAACAAGATTTAGCCCAAGTGCCCGTGAGGGTGCCTATTAGGCAGGAGTGGCCCATGGCGCTTTGAAGGGGCAGGGCATTAATTAAAACAAAATATATACATTTACCTTAACTCGCCGTCGACACCACCATGCGGCTCCTCTGCTGCAGGTACAGGCTCCCATGAAAGCAGCATTCGGATTGGCCAGAGCGCCCAGCCAGGGCGCTCCGAGGCAGAGTGGAAGTCTCTGCCTGCTCTCTCCAACCTGGCAACACAGTGGCGGGTTGGAGAGGGCCCAGTGCGCATTTGTGTTTTTGCTGTGCACTCTCCCTCCGTCCCAGTCATAGCCCTTGGCCCTGCCTCTATGACTATAAAACAATAATAAACAGAGTTTATTATTGTTTTATAGTAAAAGGTTTACAGCTACTGCTGGCGGGGGGGGTGATGCTCCTCCACCCTAGCGGAGGTGCCGTGCCTGCTATTAGTGTGTTATTTAATGGCAGAAAAGGTGTGAATGAGGTCTGTCCAGGTTGTAAAATGTCTGTGAGGACGTTAGTTTGCACTTCAACAAATGCTAATTGCAAATCTGGAACTTCAGCTGCTCGCCTGATGAATGAGGCTGACCCTTCTGTGAAAGGCCAGGGGGAGAACCAAGTTATGTATCTGGGGAAGTGTCCAGTCCACTGCCCTCTTGAAGGTGCAGATAAAAATTGTTCTCATCATATTGTGGTTAAAATTGATCCCCACCTGTTGGACCTGGCCCTTGCGGCAGGTTCATCCCCTGAGTTTTTGCCTCCTCCTCCTATTTTTTCTGACCCCTCACTGTTGGCTCTAGGACTCTGAGCACTTTATCAGTGCTGAGCAGTGATAAAGTGCAGGTGCTCTCCCTTCTAAAGTTGGTATGATTGGCTTATACCTATTTGGCATATTTAATTTACCTGTAAGTCCTTTGTACAGTGGTATCTCTATACCCAGGGCCTGTAAATTAAATGCTACTAGTGGGCCTGCAGCTCTGCTTGAGCCACCCACCAAAGTAGCCTTCCAAACCTGTCTCAGACCTGCTAGCGAAGGGCTTGTGTGCACAGTTTTCTGTCACAGGGACCTGGCTTCTAAATTTATTTGCCAGGCCCAGAACTCCCCTTTTACTACATGTAAGTCACCCCAAGGTATACTTTTCAGACAGCCTGTACACAGGGAGGGTGGAGGTGTCACAGAGGTGCATCTATGTACTGAATAGTCTTCCTGGGCTGAGAGAAGGGAGAGGCGGGATACACCTGCATTTGTAAAGGCTGTGCCCTGGCCTCACAAAATAGGGTTGTTTACACCCAACTGCTGTTTGGAGCCTGTGCTAGAGGAGAGAGGGGGCACTCCCAGGACCAGTTGTAACTGGTTGGAACCTCCTCTCCCCTTCTTTGTAAACACACTGTAAAACTGAGTATAAGTACAGGGGAATTTTCCCCACAGTTGGGACACACTTTGGAACTTACTTGAAACTGGAAAAATAATGCTGGAGGGACTCACCAGGAACTGCCATGGACTGCTGCTGCTGTGCTGACCTGTGACCTACTGGGTCACTAGGAGAGACTACTATCTGCCTGCATCCCCCTTCGCTGGCCTACTGCTGGGCCCTGCCACCTCTGCTCCCTTTTCTTTGACTGTTGTCCCCCAGGGGCAGGCTGCCATGGCCCCTGACCCCTGCAACTGCCTAAAATACGAGGAGTGCTTGACCTCGTCATCTAGTGCCTGGAGGGCTCTTGGCTGTGGATGTAATGAGCGCCTAGAGAACACTCTATTTGTTTTGCCCCAGGCGCCCTGTGAGCACTTACCTTTGTCCTCCGTTGCGCTTTTGAAGCGCTTTGCCACTGCCTGAGATCACCACCGCAGCTCGGGCTGGCTGTCCATGTGAAGTGCGAGGGTAGCGCGCTGCCTTATGCCCCCAAGGCACGAAGGAAAGGAAATCGGAGCAAGCGTGCTCCTATTGGTGCCCCCAGGGCGAGGTTTGCTCTGAGGAGTACCCCCCCCCCCCCGGCACAAAAAGGCCCTAACTTAGGGACGATCACTGTCACGGCCCGGCCGAGTTCCTTGCTTTGGCTGGAGATGATCGGGCGGACAAGGAAGCCTCCTCAGAGGCTCCCCACCTCCCGGAGCCCCTGATTGTGTGGTGCACGAGTGGGGGTGGGGGAGGAAGCTTCATCGGAGGCTCCCGCTGTCCCTGGGAGCCCTTGTTGATGTGCAGGATGGGTGTGGGGAAGGAAGCCTCATCGGAAGTTCCCGCCAGCCCTACCGAAGCCCTGAATTATACTTTGGGAGACCCGGGGCAGAAGCCTCGCCGGAGGCCGCCCGTGCCATCGGTTCCCCGTGGTGGCCTCCAAGTGTTGCTGGCTTTGCCCTCCCACCCACCCCCCCTTCTGGAGGGCCAGTTGAGGCCCAGGGAGCAGAGATCGAGGGCTCCAGGAGCGGCCCGTTATAAAAACCTGGAGGGGGTGGTATTTGTTTATAATCTGTTACATATATGTTTGCTAATGTTCCTTTTATGGACATTCTAGGCTGATGTATTCTTATGACTTGCCATATGTTTTTAAAATGTTCCTGATATGGGCATTTATGATATTTCTATGACAAGTGCATTTATCTTGTAATGTAACTCCTGACTACTGCTTATGTTGCAGAACAATAAGTAACCTGTGTGTTATGTGTGACTACTGCTGGTTCTGCAGAGTAACTAAAATGTAACGTTCTGACAACTGCTTGGGTAGCAGGATATTACTGACATGTTGTGTTTGGTCTATGTAGGAAATTGGCTCTGTATATACTATCTCAAAGTAAGAGACAGTGTGCGCAGAGTCCAAGGGTTCCCCTTAGAGGTTGATAATGGAAAAATTAGATCATTCTAATGCTCTATTTTGTGGTAGTGTGGTCGAGCAGTAGGCTTATCAGAGGGTAGTATTAAGCATTTATTGTACACCCACAGACAATAAATGAGGACTACACACTCAAAGACTTAACTCCAGGCCAATAGTTTTTATATAGAAAATATATTTTCTGAATTTATTTTTGAACCACAAGATTCAAGATTTGAAGTAAACACATAAAATACAAGGTACTCCACACAGGTAAGTAAGGAACTTTGAATTAAAGCAGTAGTACACACAGTATAGGTTAAAATGGCAATAAGCTATTTTAAAAGTGGACAGTGCAAAAATCAACAGTTCCTGTGGGAGGTAAGTATTGTTAGGTTCCTCAGGTAAGTAAAGCACTTACACAGTCATTCTCCTGGGCATTGGCAGCCCACCACTGGGGGTTCAAGACAACCCCAAAGTCACTGCACCAGCAACACAGGGCCGGTCAAGTGCAGATGTCAAAGGAGGGCCAAAACACGTAGGCGCCTATGGAGAACAGGGGTGCTCTGGTTCAGGTCTGCTGGCAGTTAAGTACCTGCGTCCTCGGGGTTTTGTAGAGCACTGGGGGGAGGGGAGGACACAAACAGGCACACAAAACACACCCTCAACGGCACAGGGGAGGCTGGGTGCAGTGTGCAAAGTTGGCGTTGGGTTTGCTGTAGAAAGCAATGGAGGGAACCGGGGGTCACTTAGGCGATGCAGGCAGGGCACAGGGGGGCTTCTTGGGCCAGCCACCGACTGGGCTAGGAAGAGGGCCGCCTGCTGGTTACTTCTGCACTGGAGGTTGGTTCCTCACGGCCCTGGGGGCTGCGGGTGCAGTGCTTGGTCCAGGCATCGGGTTCCTTGTTACCAGGCAGTCGCGGTCAGGGGGAGCCTCTGGATCCTCTCTGCAGGTGTCGCTGTGGGGATGAAAGGGGGTCGTCTCAGGTTACTCACGTAGTCGCAGTCGCCTGGGAGTCCTCTCTGCAGTGTTGGTTCTCTGGAGCTCGAGCCGGGGGGGCCGGGTGCAGAGTATGAAGTCTCACGCTTCCGGCAGGTAGAGCGAGTTCTTTAAAAGTTGCTTCTTTGTTGCAAAGAAGTTGCTGTTGGTGAACAGTGCCGCTGTTCTCTGGAGTTTCTTGGTCCTTCGGTTTCAGGGCAGTCCTCTGACTCCTCAGAGGTCGCTGGCCCCTGTCGGATGCGTCGCTGTGCAGGTTCTTTGAGTCCAGAGACAGGCTGGTAGGGCTGGGGCCAAGTCAGTTGTTGTCTCCTTCGTCTCTGCAGGGCTTTCAGGTCAGCAGTCCCTCTTCTTGTTGTAGGTTGCAGGAATCTGATTTACTGTGTTCTGGGTCACATTTAAATACTACATTTAGGGGGGTGTTTAGGTCAGGAGGGCAGTAGCCAATGGCTACTGTCCTTGAGGGTGGCTACAACCTCTTTGCGCCTTCTCCCTGTGGGGAGGGGGGCACATCCCTAATCCTATTGGGGGAATCCTCCAAACTCAAGATGGAGGATTTCTAAAGGCAGGGGTCACCTCAGCTCAGGACACCTTAGGGGGCTGTCCTGAGTGGTGGGTGACGACTCCTTGTTTTTCTCATTATCCCCTCCTGCCTTGACGCCAAAAGTGGGGGCAGTGGCCGGAGGGGCGGGCATCTCCACTAGCTGGGATGCCCTGGGGTGCTGTAGCAAAAGGCATGAGCCTTCTAGGCTCATCGACAGGTGTTACAGTTCCTGCAGGGGGAGGTGAGAAGCAACTCCACCCAGTACAGGCTTTGTTCCTGGCCACAGAGTGACAAAGGTGCTCTCCCCAGGTGGCCAGAAACTCGTCTGGTTATGGCAGGCTGGCAGAAACTGGTCAGCCAAGCACTAGGAGTTGGACTAGTATTCAGGGGGCATCTCTAAGATGCCCTCTGGGTGCATTTTACAATAAATACCACACTGGTATCAGTGTGGATTTATTGTGCTGAGAAGTTTGATACTAAACCTCCCAGTTTTCAGTGTAGCCATTATAGAACTGTAGAGTTTGTGTTTGACAAACTCCCAGACCATATACTCTTTATGGCTACCCTGCACTTACAATGTTTTAGGTTTTGCTTAGACACTGTAGGGGCATAGTGTTCATGCACCTATGCCCTCACCTGTGGTATAGTGCACCCTGCCTAAGGGCTGTAAGGCCTGCTAGAGGGATGACTTACCTATGCCACAGGCAGTGTGAGGTGGGCATGGCACTCTGAGGGGAATGCCATGTCGACTTAGTCATTTTCTCCCCACCAGCACACACAAGCTGTGAGGCAGTGTGCATGTGCTGAGTGAAGGGTCCCCAGGGTGGCATAAGACATGCTGCAGCCCTTATAGACCTTCCCTGGCAACAAGGCCCTTGGTACCAAGGGTACCATTTACAAGGGACTTATCTGTGTGCCAGGGCTGTGCCAATTGTTGGAACAAAGGAAAAGTTCAGGGAAAGAAGACTGGTGCTGGGGCCTGGTTAGCAGGGTCCCAAGCACACTTTCAATCATAACTGGCATCAACAAAAGGCAAAAAGTTAGAGGGTAACCATGCCAAGGAAGGCATTTCCTTACAGTCTAATAATTGCTTTGTACAATACAGTATATTTTCATATAACTTGGTGCTGTGTTTCCTTTGTGGTGGGGATAGTGTGTCACATGTGTTGTGTGTGTTGTGCAAACGCTTTACACATTACCTCTGGGATAGGCCTGACTGTTCGTGCCAAGCTACCAAGGGGGTGAGCGGGGATAATCTTGGACGTGTAACTCCCTCGCTCTGACTAGAGTGGGTGGATTCTGCCTGGCTACCCTAGCCAACCAGAAACTCCATTTCTAACACCACCATCCCCTAAAGCCGACTGACTCTGGTAAGAGTCTGACTGGTAAAGATGAATGAGCACTGGAGGGCAGATCCTAGTCAAAGATACTGCCTTATTGGAGTGCAATGGGGCCAGGCGAGTTGGAACTATACCGGGATGCAATTTCATCTGAGGTTGAAACTGAACAAATTCGGAGTCAGGAATGGGCTTAGCGTTCTCTTATCCTCTTATGGCGTTAGCACTGTAGGAATTAGCATGAATCGTGCTGGCAGTGCTGTAAGTACAGTGGGCTCCAAAGTCTGAGCTGAACCTGAGACTGGTTAAGAAGGCACAGACGGTACTAAGGTGGACCTTCTGGCAGTAACCTGACTGGATGCCTCCATGGATCAGTGGGGCCTGAACGCGTGCCAGTGGGCGCTGAAGATTAGAAGCATGGCCTCCTTAAACACCTCAATCAGTTATGGCAGTGCTGAGAGCACTGAAAATTCAGGGTGCATTGGAATCCGCTGCAGAATCGATTCCTTGGTGAGGGAGCAGGACTGAGGTGCACCTTGAAGCCCTCATGACTTCTCAGAGGGAGAGAGATGAGCCTGCTTGGAATTCTTGTGCTTCTTTACGGACTTGCACTTATCTGAAAACAAGGAACTTGAAGACGACCTGTAACAGGAAAGGCAACAAGGGCAGGAACAGGTCTGCGTTTTTTACTTCGAGGGGGGTACAACTTGCCTTTGTGTTCCTGGATTGACTTTAAGTGAATTAGGGCATATTTCTTGCACCCTAACATAAGAGACACACTTTGTGGGAATATGTCACATCTGCTTGCGACAGTCTCCATATAGTTTTAGGAGAGGGTCTGTTCCCTTGCACAATTGAAATAAATAAAGGCGAGGAACCTGTGGTTAGAAGTATCCATGAGAGATTGAGTACTAATAAACATGTTAATAGCAATGTTTCAGCTAAGTGGGCCTTTTCTATATATGTATAAAAACCTTGCCTGGATATTTGTCTCAAAAGGATGTTTTGCTGATCCCAAAGCACCACTCTGTCATGAATTCTCTGGCCTTTTACACTGGCTACCCCTCGAAAATAGGATTCAATTTAAAGCTCTCTGCATGGCCCATCGAGTGTATCATAAAAAGGGCCCTCTGCTGTTATATCACTTGATACAACCTATACATCTACGAGGATCTTTAAATCCACAACTTTATTTTGTATGGTGACCCCTAAACCCCAGAAGGATACAAGTGGTGGTTGCTCCTTTCCCTATTTTGTTCCTAAACTATGGAATTCTTTGCCTATTAGGATATGCAAGACAGAAGATGAACTCAGTTTCAGTACGTTGTTGAAAACCTGGCTATTTGTCTAAATGAATTGGGGCCTGTACTGTTGTTTCAGTGCCGAGAGGTCTGCTGGGAGGCTATGCGCTTTATAAGTGCCTAGGATAGAATAGGGTAGTGCAAATAATTCATTTTTATATGGCACTGAATTTTCACATGAGCACAAAGCAGATCAACAACTGTACTATTGTGGTTTTAAAGAAGGGGAATGTATATATGGCAATAGCTTCTTATTGTATTACAAAATAAATAGATAAAGTTAACTTCTGAGTGGGACTAGGGTATATCAGCCCAGGTTTCTTTAAATGTCAATTTGAATTGGGCAATAAATCATCCTGGAACAAGCCAAACAATCCTTTTACAATGACAATCCTATGTTGTGCTATTAAAATGTTTTGTCAAACATTAACAAGACACAATAAGGGTTACCATATGGACACTATCAAGGCAACCGCCCCTTCTATACAAAGCAAATGCGCGTGTACACACACACTCTGCAAGGTAAGCATCTTCTTATTAATTCTAGAACATTTCTGAAGCATAAGAAGGAAATAATTACTGTGATTTTGTTTTGCAGTTTTGTATAGCGCGAACTGAGCCCAGGGGCATTTGAGAACTTTACATGAGCACCAGTTACATTACATAAAGTCAGATTCATTTTTTAAAGCATAGGAAGATTAATTGATTTGGCCAGAATTACAGGATGTTGCGCCAACCTGGGGCATGAACCAGGTTCCCCAGTTCCAAAGTCCGCAGCTGTGGCAGTTTTCGTTTCCAGCAGTGGGGCCCTTTCTCACAGAAGCTATGCATGCACTCAGATTCTTGTGGAGCAGATCTTACTCTTTTCCACTAGTTTACTCATCTCAAGCCTTTCAAACTTCCATGGACTTTCATAACTACATTGAAACCTCTCTTTATCTACTCATTCAATAAAACTGACACGTCACCCTTTCCCACTAATGACTCACATGTTACATCTGTTATTTTTAGTACTATTAATATACATGTCATAAAACTGGAATAAATGCATGAGATCTCAAGAGCACAACAAAGAACGCGCAGACTAATAATTTACCAAACTACCTCTAGTCTTGGAGTAAGGAGTAGCATGCCACTTGCCACAAATCCCTTCAACGCGTTGTTAGGGTTAGTAAGCGCAATAAACAATTACAATATAGCATGGCAAGGCAATGGGTGAAGGCTAATATTTAACAGGCCCATTTTATTTATATATATATATATATATATATATATATCGGATCTGAGATACTGTGGTACCCTTGACAAGTACAGGGAAAAAACACGTACCCAATTCAATAATTAGTTTCTTTCCAAATAAGATGTAAGAGCAATAGTCTCAGAAAACAGGAAGGAATGGTTATGATCCAATACATAAATGAGCCTTTAGAAAATGTCTAAAGGAATAAAAGATTAAATTGAAATTAGCTAGGGCGATTGAACTACTGCAACAAACAGAAAAATCCTTAAATTAACCTAGGGAGTTCTGTGGAATTGTGAATAAAGTCTCATCCCTCTTGTCTGGATCAGCTATCTTGGTTCACTCTAAAGATCAGGTAGAGGTAAACACTGTAGTTAGCGACTTACTGGCAAATAATCTCTACACCTACAGTGCATCTAGGAGAATTTGATATTTCAGAGTTGCCTCTAATGAGTGGCAAGAGGCTGAAAGACATCATATATACTGTATGATTTGGCTCTCCAGGCAACCCATGTCCAGCACCGATATACAGGGTCTGTTCTTGGCCATTGAAGAGAATTTACTGACAGTGATCAATACACCCTTAAAGCTCGGATCAGCCCCAGATCAATTTTTTAAAAAAGGTGGTAAAACTGCTGATAAAAAAGCAAGGAATAGACACTGAACATCCTAAACACTTTAGACCCATCGCCCTACGGCCTTTGATGTCTAAGGGGAAGAAAAGCATCTTGCAACTTGTTTGGCAAACTTTCCTCAAAAGAGGAGGATTCTAGAAATGCATCAACCAGGTTTCTGCCCTAAACAGGGCAAAGAAGTATTGTTAATGGCAGATCTTGATCAAGTAGGAACTTGGCAAGAAAATGGGCTTTGCAAATAGATCTTTTGTGTAGATCTCTCTGTAGTTTTTGATACAGTTAACCATGCAATGCTGTTACATCGGCTTAAGCCAGCTGGATTTAAGAGCCAGGTCAGACAACTCACAGTATTGGATCAGACCACTGAAATCTGTACCACAACACTAACTACGTTTAAGGAGGCCCCTAGTGTTTTATAATTTGGCTAAAACATCTGAGCATGAGAGCCGAGATGAACAGCTGTATGGCATCACCCAATAAACACCCAGTATTTCTGTTGCTTGGCTCAATACCCATTTAGTTAGCATTTACCTCGCTAACTCATGACAAGCCCGCATAAAACATTCAAGGTCACCACATTATTGCATCACTACCAGTTTTCACGTAGTTGATTAGTTAACTCGTGTATGTCACAAATTCTGGGTTTGCTCGCCATAATTAAGGGCAAAACATTTCTGTTAAAAGAGAAATATTAAAGGAGAAATAATGGACAACAATTTTCAGTGTCAAACAGTGGTCCACCCACGGAGTATTTGTCATATGGTCCTGTAGCATAGTGTAATAGGAAATAGGAAATACGACAGTCCCTTTTGCTACTTCTGTGATACGATACCCCAAGGCTGCATTTGCATATAACAAGATCCTTCCGTTTAAAGGACATCATTTTTATCCAATTTTAAGACTCAACATCTGCAAGCGTGTTACAGGTTTGTTACTAACAATACAGTTCAAGATACAAATGCTAAAAAAATCAACTATTATTGCAACTAAACTTTTAAATATCATTATAACAATTACTGATTTTATAGAACAAATGAAAACCTAGACTGTTTGACATTTTGCCTGTAAGATTCTTTTAATTTCCTGTACACAAATGGGTGGTGATACAATATTTAATTAAAGGCAGCATTTCAAAGTGGCTACTTAGTTCGATGTAGTAAACCAGCCAATCAGAGGGAAGCAACGTCATTCTGTATCGAAGATCAATCAAACACCAACAATCCTCCTGATCCTGTAATAACACTAAAACGGCTTCACCCAAAGGGAGGTGAATACCACAACAACAAACTGTAAGAAATAACAATAATAATAACTATCAAAGGGATCAGCTTGAACATCCCTGCAGTAAATGTCCAGAAAAGGATTTTTAGCACTATTCCCAATGCACAAACTTAACATCAGTTTCTAAAGAGTATGAGGTAATTGTGTAAACGGAGTTTGAAAAAAACAAACACCCCTGTATTGTCTACGGGTGCAGGGGAGAGGAGTCACTTCACCTGGACAAGTAGTTCAGTCTCACAAATGCTGAGCCAATAAAAGAGGTGGGTTGCCAGGTTGGAACTGTGAGTGTCTGGTATACTTTGCTGCATTTTGCCCCCTACTCCCCACAACCCATAACCTGCCTTGGGTGCTATGCATCCCCCTAGTTCGAGGGTGGAAAACTACTGCTCAGCTGGAGCCCATGTTTGGATAACTAGGCTCCTCCTCACACTTACTGTCCACTCCATGGAGCAGGGAGAAGTGTCCAGTGTCATGGCTGTGAACCTAGCAGCAGTCCACGCTGTAGGGTTTTAGTCAGTGGTTGAAACTGAATTAAAGAAGTGTATGTACTATTGCCCAGAGTGCATGAGTGGTAATGTGAAATGCCATTTCTAGGGTGACCAGACGTCCTGGATTTTCCCGGACAGTCCCAGTTTTTTGGTGTATGTCCCGGCGTCCCGTCTTGAGAGAGGGTTGAGTGAGTACGCACATTTATCTCTGAAGGCTCACATTTACACCTGACACCATGGACAGAGAGTTAGTTAAAAGACTCAGGCAGAACAGCAGAATTTAGTGGGGGGTGAATCAACCCCTGCACAGCCCATCACCTGAGGCCAGAATCACAAAGCTCCTCTTGCAACACTCCCCGCAGCATGGACGTAAAAGTCTTTCATTTTCACGCTATAAAGGTGTGTGTTTCTGTAGCGTGAAAACTAAAGACTTCCTTGGTCATGCTTGTGGTGTGTTCCATACGGCTGCCCTGTATATATGTGTATATATACCTATATAGGGAAATGTTGCCACTGGTTAGTGTAGTGTCAACGTTTAGTCCTGTTTCTATATCGGTGGCTCTCCCAGTTTTTTGCTCTGAAAATCTGGTCACCCTAGCCAATACTCTTCCGTGTTAGAAGTACTGAATCCACACTGTGAAGTGCAGGAACTCTCCCTTTAACATCCAAGAAGTGCAGGTACTCAGTACCGGTGAGTACCTGCCCATTTAAAGCATTGGTCTTAATGTTCACCTTGTGACACGATATCTCTTCAGCCCTATGGAGAAAGTCCCCGATATGACAGGCAGGGTTGAAGGACAGCACCACTGAATATCATGTTTCTGCCGGCTTTGAGTATAAGTTTATCCCCCAAACAACGCCCCAAAAACTGTAATGTGCTACGTAGGTAGCATTCAACGCTCACTGTCAAATATTTTAACAGACTATTTAATATGCGGTGTGGGGCTCCAAACAATGCCTTCAGTTTTTTTTCCAAGAAGGAGATACGGTCTCAAAGTGTAAAGGCCATTGCTGTCCGTACAGAAAAAGCATAGCTCCACACTTTTCTGGGTTAAAAAAGTTGCATTGGCAGCTCAAGCGTCCCAGTACTAACCATGGGCGCAGCGGGCATCTTCACCAGGAGCAGTTAGGGATGACGCTCACATTCAGAGAAAGGGGCGCCCCCTACCTGTAATACAATGGAAGTGCGCTGCGGCTGCTTGTCTGCTTTCACTCACCAAGGAGGGTGGATATGGATGACGTCACCCGGGGCCGCTCGGAGCTGCGCGGCCGTTTCTCTGGTGAAGAGGACCTTCAGCCTGCGGTCAGAGGGCGGGTCTCCCGCAGAGCCGTCCGTCTCCCCTGGGGGGCTACCCAGCTGCTCGCAGACTGCAACCTGCATGGAGCACTCCTCGTGCACCCCCAGCACCTTCACAATCAAAACACCGGGTCTGCTGCCTGCAATCAACACGAGACGCCATGTGAGACGTGGTACTCAGGTTCGGACATGAGAAGGACTGAAGCAGTCAGTCATTTCCGAATATACAAACGCTAATGCACGTAAAACCAACAAGACCATTCATTTCTAATCCTGGATGAATGCAAGGAAACTCTGCATATTATAATAACGGCAACAAGTCATTATGCAGTGCATGTTCACAAACAACTTTCTTTAGGAGGTTTATTTTTATCACACAAGTTAGTCAGTAGAAAGAGGAATAGTGTTTGTTAGCTCGGCTCTACAGGTTGTGAGGCAGGCGCACAGCCCACTAAGTTCTTTTTTCAATTAACTAGACACTGTCGGGTGCAATATTTAAAGATACTCAACATTTAAAAACACATGTTCTACCTGGCACGTGCTTCTTGAGGGTGCAATGAAGCAAAAACATTTAAATGCTATTAACCACGCAAAATAAAATCCGAGATTCAGATTAGTCAAATGGAAACAGCCAGGGGCACGATTTCCAGAACTTCAGGCACATCGAACTGAAGGGTGTCAACTGAGTCCAAACACAAAGACATTGAAGATCTGAATAGGCATAGTCAGAACTACAGGAAATCCACTAGAAGTGGGACTTTACTCAGTGACAAGAAGTGGGAAATCAGGCGGTCAAGGCAGGGCTGGAATGGGACCCAACACCAGCTCTGGCAAACATTTTGAAATCAGTCCAGTACTGCATCATGCCAGTAAGTTTAGCATAGCAAGGGACTCTGATCCCCCACCTCCTCCCCTTATTGTGTGTGTTTGGGGTTGCTCCAACAAGACCATTTAGGGAACAAATGGTTTAAACTGTGCAAATCACAATACACGTTTACAAATATGTTTGTACAAGTCCCCAGATGTGCAGAATCACCCTATGTCAGCAAGCATCTCTCCTTTTACTGGCATCCAACGTTACTCAAAAACACTGGAGTAAGGATACTTTCAGGTTATGAAAGTTGGGCAAACACCCTCGTTTCTAGGGGGTTCACTGGAAGGGATATCACCATTTGTTTTAACTTGAGAAAGAAACGAGGGAAACCATTGTGCAACCGCCCTCTTCCCCTAAACCTAGACCTGCATATTGTCTGTGAACAAGAGACAGTTGTAGCATGAGCAGGCCAGGCAATCTATCATTTGCAAACATTTCAAATACTCTGAATATCAAGAAATGCAGGGGTAGGGTCATGTTTTTGAGAATCGGACCCTTTGTTAGAATGCTAAGAAACCGAACGAACCATTGTGATGGACGGCTCACCTCCCAATTCCAAAATAGTGGTACAAAAAAACAAATAGTCCTTAGGAATGCAGATGCATTTTCAGACAAGAGTCTCCATTTACTTAACTTGAAGGGAGGGTTGGAGTGAATTCAGACGCTTAAACTCAACCTGTAATAAGTGGTGCGATCACTTTCCTGGTTTAAAAAGGAACCTCTCTTTGTATGGTTTTGAATGTCCAGATACAACACAAAGCAAACCCTCTACCTTTTTTTTCAGGTCTCGCTTTAGCTGTCTTTTGTGGACAATCTATTGTGAACTACACAATACGCAGAATGGTTTTAGAGCAGTCCTTACTCGTGATTGGATGCATTCCCTCCTTTCGCCGCTATTCTTTTGTGTGTCCTACCCAAGGTGCATTTCGTGTTCGCAGTGTTTTGATTATTTGGCATGTATCCTTCCCCAGCTGATCTCATGACTTGCACTGCAGTGCGCATGAGGGACTACAGGGTCTGAGGCACTGTTCCCATTAGCAAACCAGGGATGTGCAATTTGATCTATATACAAGGAGGTGGCATTACAAATTATAAATCTGCATGGGGTGGCAAAACGAACTGCCTAATGAGTCCTGATTAGACGGGTGGCAATATGTGACCCCTGTGACTGGATGTAAAAGTAGGGTTGAGACCTGAAAAGGGCAGCAGGCCTTGGTCTGAAGAGCTGTGCTTACTATTTCTTTCTGCTATTGTGTGCTCAAGGTATTTTTGTAATTTTAACTAGGGTTAAGTTTGTTGGGGTACATATAAAACGAGTAGTCCACAGTATTACAGAGATTTTGTAACACATGTAAATAATGCGATTGCTTTACAAAGTAAAGTTTAGATATCTCAAAACATAGCAGCAGAATCAAAGTACAATCGAGGAGTTTAAGTCAGGTATCGATGCTGGCCAGCACCCCCACTCTAAAAATTGTTCCAGCACCACTGAACATTGGGGTTAAAGCAGGCTGTGGTCCCCTAGACCACTGCTTGCTCCCATACAGTCCACCAACACAATTCCCAAAGAGGACAGGTTATCCCATTGCAAATCAGATACCATCTCCTTTGCGATGCAGGTATCTTATCAGTAGTTTGAGGCTATGCATTCTTCTTCGAACTACAGATAGGAAGAGGAGTCTCTTTTCATGGCCACTCCTATTTACGATTCATAGGGCCACCAAACCCTATTTATTAGTCAGAACGATTTTTCCAACTCACACGAAGGGCTTTGTAAAGAGTAAAAAGGTATTTTGCAGGCACAAACTCTGAGATATATATATATATTCTTTCTCTCTCTCTCTCTCTCTCTCTCTCTCAAAACGGCCTCACGGCCATGCAACTTTGAATGCACTTAATTATATTACAAAAGCTCCTTCATAGGTGGTGACCAGGCATGTGTGTGCAACTGAAGTAGTAACCTTTGAATTGGGGTTTTAAAAAGCAGATCTAAATGCATTCAAAGTTGTCTGCTGCAGAATTAGCGTGTGCATCCACATTACCAATCTTTGAGTGGCTTTTCTTATACTTTAAGAAACGCCATCCAAAGATGGGGACAGCAGATGTATGCAGAGCCATTAGGTTTTATGGACAAGATCTATTGGCTTTGCCAATGGATATAGTAAGAAAGGTGGGACTAACTAAGAGATTATTTCTGGAATTACATAAGGTCAGGCAAATAGTACCTTTGGCATACACTTTATTCCATCAGATGATTAAGAAGGCGGTACATGAATATGTCACTACAAAAGGCCACTTCATAGTGTTCTTTAGAGCAGAAAGGTGTGTTCAATTAGCTGGGTATGGAGCTACAGAAATAAAGATATTCTGGATTCGCTTTAAGACACAAGATTATTGATCTATCTACATTTTTAAGGGTTTTATAACAAGAGCACGATTTGTAACTGCTGTACAGAACTTGTCAAGGTGCTGTTGTGTTTACAGCTATGGCTGCGCTCAGCGTTTGTACAGTGCTTGAAAAAAGTTTTCTTGGCCTTCAAGCACCCATAAGTCAAACAGGAGCCCACCTCGTACAAAAACGTACCTGGAAAATTACATTGGAGCGGCCGACAATAAAGGATAGTCCATGGAGCTGAAACAAATGGGCATTAGTAACCCTGAATGAGGCAGTTCCCTTAGTCCTAACAGGGCCAAACACAAAGGAAAATGCCTTTAGTTGCACAAGGAAGGATGGCTTGGAAGGAGCAGTTAATTAGAGTGAGGGGAGGACTGAGTTTGGGACTGCGGGAGGGGAAGAGGGGATATATGACTTGTGGGTGGACTCTTAGGGGAGCTGAAACAGAGAACAGACTGAAGTAGTCGACTCGGACCTAGATGCAAGAGAATGCTGGGGAAATATATTCAAACTAAGCAACTAAGCAGCCAATGCTTTGTTAGCACCAGAGAGTGCAATGCAAATACATCCCATTTTTAAACAAGCGAAAAGGATTAGAAAAAAAGTCAGGCGTATAATTCTCCAAAATCCACATATCCAATTACATACTGGCCAACCACGCAGCTAGTTCTTCGTACCCCACTCACTGCTGCTTGGGACCCTTGTGCAATAGTCTTGATGCTATGCAGAATCTAAAGGGACGAGTTGTAACAGGTATGGAAGGATCAATTTCCAATGATTGTCAGGTTATGGACTACTGGAAATGATCATTTTCTATGTGACACTCCTACAGACTATTGCCCTAACTGTTTTGTTGGGTGTAAAACTCTGTGCACTTTAGCTCTGCTAACCAGTGGAAAAGAAAGTGCTGTGCTTTCCCTTAAAACACAACAAAATTGGCCAAACCTGATTGACATATTTAACTTACCTATAAGTCTCTTTTACATATGGTACCAAGGGGAACCCACAGCCTGTGAGTTAAGTGACAGAAGGGGACTGCAGCACCCATTGTGCCATCCACTACAGTATGTAAACATGACTGCAGGCCTGCCACCAGTAGCCTAGCTGTGCAGGTTTAACTGCATTTTCAACCTGTCAAAATAACACTGTTTGACAAGCCTAAACATTTCTTTTATTTATATACAAGTCATCCCATAGAAGGCTTGTTTGTCCATAAGGCAGGGTGCAATGTATTTAAAAGTAGAACATGTAGTGGGGCTTCAAATGGGGCCCGGCGACCGAGGACTAGATAACCCTGTATGCAGATGATGTCCTGATGTTCTTCGCTCGCCCGACCGAGAAGGGCCCCTGCCTACTTCACATCCTTGAGACCTTTGGAATGGCCTCAGGCCTAACGATGACTGGACCAAATCACTTTTGGTCCCCGTACAAGGAGACCGCCGGAATGACAATTGGCACACCAAGCTCCCAATACGCAGTCTCAGCTTCCTGTATTTGGGAGTTCACATCTGCTGGGAACCAAAACTCACTTGAAGCCTCAACTTACGCCATCTGCTGCGGAGAGCCCGAGAGGATATGGACCGATGGGACAAGCTCCCCCTGACACTCACAGGTGGGATAACTCTGGTTAAACTGATGGTGCTCCCACGTTTCCTATATGCCCTTCAGAATTACCTACTCTAAATCCTATAAACCTGGTTCACTTCCCTAATAGCAATGGGGAGGAAATGTAAATGGGCATGCAAACTCCCATGTGTAACCCTGGGCAAGTGTGTAAGCACGGTATACAAAGGCGGGCTAGGAATGGCCGCTATACGCCTCTACTACTGGGGCACCAAACTACTGACCATTAACAAATGGATTCACAGGGATGGGGGTATGGTGGGACATGGCGTTTCGGGGAGAGATGGCTCTTTTAGATTTGAACATCATAACGGGTATCTTATACGGCGCACCCATTCCTGACACTTTTCCGGACATGACCGAGGTGGAATTTTGGGTGTGGAGGGTGGCTCTGCATTGGGTCAGGTGGGACCACAGACTCACCGTGGAGCACCCCTTGTTTTAAGGTAGTTGAATGACTCAGGTGGGTCAGGCAAAGGGATTCTGGGCCTGGGACTGCATTGGGATCTCACGTTTGGGGGATGTATGGGACCGGTCCCACATCAAACCCTTACAGACCCTTCAAAGGGACTTTCAACTATCCAACCCCAAATCCTTCTGATATTTACAAATACGGCATGCACTCCAGACCTACAAAGACGATCTGACGGTAATCCCAGAGTACAACACCTTAGAGGGACGGCTGCTCTTGGGCCCCAGGGGACAGGATGGGGTCTCTCAGATCTACAAGACCCTAGTATAGCACTCATCCAACCTGATGTGCACCCTCAAAGAGAAATAGGAGGAGTGGGTGGGAGAACTCGATGAGGCTGACTGGCGACAGACGTGTATGGCACCACGAGAGTGGGCCATTTCAGCATGACTCATTTTAGTTCAAATATTTACTCTAAGCATACTTTTCACCCTCACCAGCTATGGACGGCCCAAGTCTGCACCTCCACAGCACCCCCCAGATGCCTCAAACACTAATTTCTTCCGCATGGTGCACCCCCGTCCCATTAGCCATAACGACTGGGAGAATATTCTGTCTACCCTGTCACATGTAGTGGGCACACATATAGAGCTGCACCCCAAACTAACACCGTTGGGCATCATAGACGATATAGGGGGCCTAAAGGGGCCAGAATCCTGGTGGGACTAGGCACAATTCTGGTAAAGAGATAAACCAAACACTGGAATTCCCCCCTTTGCACCGCCAACAAGGATGTGGATCAACGGCATAGACTGGTATGAGAAAATTAAAGAAACCATTTACACAGCGAGGAGAGGCCTTGGCAAATATGTGAAAGTATGGGGCAAATGGTGGGCATACCATGGTATGAATGAGTAGATCCATGAGTTGACACCCACTTGACAGCCTCAGGTGTGAACAAATGGATGTGTCGGAGATCTGGGAGAGATCAAGTTTGTGCAGTTTTCATGTATCTCTGTTAAATCAACTCACTGTACTGTTTGTATTAACATTAATAAAATGTTCTTATAAAATATATGACATGGAAATGTTTAATGCTAAAAATGTTGCGACAGTGAAAACACACTAAAAGCTATTTACTGTAGCAGATTTTGTTGTTCCATAGGAAAGCACTGGGATACACTATGAAGTTTAATAAATGTCTGCCTACGAAACAACTACACATTTATTTTTTTTACTTTTCAAAATAATTACTACAAGCCCGAATCACTTGTGAAGTTGGATTTGTAATAAATATGTTGGAAAGATGACTTTTAAAAAGTTGCCTTTGCCCTGACGGAAGACCTTGGATGCTAAATCTGCATTGGGTCTTCCCAATTCTGCCAGCCAGTAATTAGCATTTCAATAGGTGTGCATGAGGTGTGACAAAAAGACTTGAGTTTGGGGAGGTGATGCTATGCCCTTGACAGATTGGCCTGTAGGCTAGGCACAAAGACTTGATTAGCTTCAAAAATACCTACCATGTCTCAAACAGATGTAGCTAACAATCAGGCCCGAACCCTTCTCTTGTACCCCAGCCAGGGCGACCTCCATCATAGTGGGTCTCTTATTGACATCACATCGTCAAATTCTGCTAGATTGTCAAGACTGAGTTTACATATAACATTTGGGGCTCTCTTCAAAGGAGAGAAACAGAATGCCAAAGCAATTTGTTTGTATTCACTACCTGGTTGCTGAAAGCTCTGCTTTGTTGAACCAGACGTCTGTCTCCGGGACTTTTGAGGGCACAGGGACTGCATAAAATAGGATTTTAGTGTAAGATGTAGAAGGACACTAGGATTACCACAGTACACTTCCCATACACAACCCCAGGCCCCAGAGCCCAAATCTGGAGTGGTTGAAGGTGTCCAACTTGAACATGCTCAAAGTAGGTGGATTAGACCTGGTAACCTTTACCTCGTTGATTAGGGTGTCCACTGGGGTCATTCCCACCCACTAGCTTGTGCCAGGCATAAATGTGGCATCTCTAGGCACCCAGTTCAGAACACTCTTAGACCTGTGGATGATCAGCAGAGTACTGGACCTGCTGTCGGAGACCTGAGAAGAGCCTAGAAGACTGGATATGCTCTACCTTTTGTAACCAGAACAAAGAAGTGGACACCCAAAGGTCATACGGCTGACCTCCTGTTAAAGCTACAGGGACGCAACAAGCCGCATGAGGCCTTTTCCTGCAACTGCCCAGCTGACCAGTGGAAACTGGATCTGGCCTGGACTCTCCGGTTGGCTTTACCTGTCATCCTATGAGTCTGTAAGTGCTTTCCCTAAGGTCCTGGGGGCTTTAGAAGTGTACTCCCGTGGTGGACTGGGACCTAAAGACTAAAGTCAAAAGAAAAAGTCTTTGACAAGGATGAACCTGGTTTATTTAAATGAACTGGCTCTATTGCAGTCAGCGTCAAATTGTGCCCAGGTCTTATTGTACTTAGACCACTTACTATCATTGGCAACTTGTGCGTCTTGATGTTATTTCTATTTAAAACTTTAAAAAGTCACATCTCTGGATGCCCTTATTGGATGTTTGTCATTTGGTGTCATTTTGTTTATTAAATTGCACTCTCCTTTTCTAATTCAGCTTGGGATTTTTCTTGTTTTGCATTTCAGCTTTATTACTGCTTTAGTACTGCATACATCCTTTCCCCTTTACCTTTAAGGTAAGCCTGTTTGCTCTGTGCCATAGCTACCAGGGGGTTGAAATCAGGTTCATTTAGTGACTTTAAGAGGTCACCCAGACAAGGATTGTGATTCCTACTTGAGGTGTGCACTTACCCCCTCAACTAATAACCCATTTTCTTACATGGACTATAGAAGCAAGCATCCATCACATCAGGGGCACGTATTCGTTACACTTCAGAGCTCTGGACATGCATCACTATTTAGAATCTCATTACCTTGTGCAATTAGTTTAATTGTCTCTGATTCAGAAAAGGACCTAAGTTTTTCTTTATTCCAATCGAAAAGTGGTAATTGAATTTTTTAATTTCAAGGACCAACTAACCGCTACTTCAACCTCGAAGTCCAGGATTACTTTCTATCACTATAACAGAAAGGGGCCCCAGGAAGATCTGCTTTCACTATAAAACAAACTACTGATGATCACTGTGAATGAGTGGAGGCAAATATGCAATTTCCAAAGTAATGGAGAATAGGAACTACAAAGCGAGCAGGGGTAGGATTTTCTTATGCAATTCCATCTTGAATGGGATCTTCAAGATATGCCAGTATATGCATTTTAAGTCCTGAATAAAGCTACATTTCCATGAAGCTCTCCGATCTAAGAAGGGAATACAACCCTTGAGCTCTTTCCCCTGCTACAAAAGGCACCATGATCCCCTTTATCAGAAGATAACTCTGCAAGTGAAAATGCTCATTTTATTAAAACTAGGGGTTAGAGTACTTTACTCCTTTAGAGATTACTTTTTTCTAATTACATAGCACAACTTTCAATCCCAACAAAAACAGAAGTACCTTTCAGTAACTGCAAGCATGGAAAATACAACCAGCCACTTTAAGTTGGAACCGCTGTGACTAAGTCTAAGGAGTCTCTTTTTACTGTCAACAATCATGGCCTGAAACATAACCAACATAGAATCAACAGCCAGGCACGCAATATCTCTGAGTTGGCACACTACAAAGAGCAGTCATACCTTGTCTCCAACGAGCACGGCAACACTGCGGCTACCACGCGGAGCACACTTGGTACAAACAACAAAAATAAACAAGCATTGGTAAAGCCAATAGCTTATGCAAGAGCTATTGGCTTTGCAAATATGTTTTAGCTATGTTGTACACCAGCTTGGCTGCTGTTCAGTATAGCTAACAAAGTTAGTGGTGTAAATAAGAGTGACATGCAGTGGAGTGTTGTAAGGTTTTGCGTTGTTGAGTAGAGTGGAGTATTATGGAGTGGTGTAGAGTTCAGTAACGTGGAGTGCAGTGAAGTGTCAAGGAATGGCGTAGACTGAAGTGTAATATAGGGTTGTGAAGGAAGTGGCGTGCCCTAGAGTGGAAGGACATAGAGTGGAGCAGAGTGGCGCGGAGTAGAGTGGAGTGGTATACTGTGGTGGAGTGGTGTAGAGGGGAGTGACATAGAGCGTGTTGCGCAGAGTGGAGTAGAGTTACAAAGCAGACTAGGTTGTTGAACAGTGGAGTGGCATGGAGTGGAGTACTGTAGCACAGTGGAATGGCAGAGTGGAGTGATGTAGAGTGCAGTGGCGTGGAGTGTAGTAGTCGAGTAGTGTGTCATAGAATAGAGTGGAGTAAAGTGGCCTGGTGTGGCATAGATGGAGTTGCGTAGAGTGTCGTAGAGAGGAATAGGTTTGTACAATGGCACAGAATGGAGTAGAGTGTTGTAGAGTGGAGTGGAATTTAATGGAGTAGAGCATCAGAGTGGAGTAGAGTGCACTGGTGTAGAGCGCTGTAGGGTGAAGTAGTACACCGTAAATTAGAATGGCGTAGAGTGCTATGGCATGGAGTGCTATAGAGTAGAGTGGTGCAGTGGCATAGAGTGCAGTGGCACAGAGTAGTGTGGCATAGGGTTCAGAAACGGAGAGTGCAGTGTTGCAGAATAGAGTAGCGCACAGTGTAGTGGTGCTGAGTAGAGTGGCACAGAGTGGAATAGAATGGCATAGAGTTCAGCGACGTAGAGTGCAGTGGCACAGAGCGGAGTGTTGCAGAGCAGAGTATAGTGGTGTACAGTGCAGTGAGGAAGAGTGCAAGAGTAGAGAGTAAAGTGGCAGAGTGGAGTAATGCAGAGTGGAGGAGAGTGGCGTAGAGTGTAGTAGCACAGAGTAGACTTTCAGAGTACAGCGCAGCAGCATAGAGTACAGTGCGGCAGAAAGCAGTGGTGGAGAGTAGATTAGAGTGGTTTGGAGTGGATTGGGATAGAGTGCAGTGTCGTAGAGTGGAGTGATACACAGAGTAAAGTGGTGTAGAGTGCTTTAGCCTACACTGCAGTGGCACAGAGTAGATTGTTTGACAGTAGAGTGAAGTGGTGTAGAGTGGAGTGATTCATGGTAGAGTGAGTAAGCATAGAGTAGTTGCGTAGTGCGCACTGGTGTGGAGTGGTGTAGAGTGCAGTGGTGCATAGTAAAGTGAAGTGCATTAGCATAGAGTAGAGAGGTGGACATTAGATTAGAGTGGTGTGAGCACAGTGGATTAGAGTGCCGCAGAGTAGAGTGGTGCAGTGGCACAAAGTTCAGTGGCAGAGAGTGCAGTGTTGCAGATCAGAGTGGTGCAAAGTGCAGTGGCACAGAGTAGAGTGGCAGAGAGTAGAATGGCATACAGTGCAGTGGCATAGAGTGTACTGGTGTTGAGTAAAGTGCTGTAGAGTGCATTGGCGTAGAGCGCAGTGGTGTAGAGTGCAGTGGCATAGAGTGGGGTAGTGCAGAGTGGAACAGAGTGGCATAGAGTAGATTGTTCCAGAGTAGAGTGAATCAGCATAGAGTGCAGTGGCATAGAGTAGAACGTTGTAGAGTGCAGTGGTGCAAAGTAGATTAGAGTAGCTTGGGGTGGATTGGCGTAGAGTGCAGTGGTGCACAGTAGAGTGGTGTAAAGTTCAGTTCAGAGAGTGAAGTGTTGCAGAGTAGTGGCACAGAGTGGAGCGATACACACTGGTGCAGGGTAGAGTGCAGTGGTGTAGAGTGATGCAGGGTAGGGTAGCATAGAGTGTATTCCCATGGAGTGTTAAAGAATAGAGTTCAGTGGCATGGATTCAGTAGCATAGAGTAGATTTGCGTAGAGTTCAGTGTCAGAGAGTGCAGTGTTGCAGAATAGACTAATCTAGAGTGCAGTGGTGCAAAGGAGAGTGGTTTAGACTGTAGTGTTGCAGATTAGAGTGGTGCAGAGTAGTGTGGCATAGAAAGCAGTGGCGTACAGTACAGGTTTGCATTGTAGAACAGAGTGGTGTAGAGTGCAGTGAGTACAATGGTGTAGAGTGCAGTGGAGTAGACTGCAGTGGTGCAACTGTTGCTGAGTAGAGTGTAGTGGCATAGAGCATAGTGGTGCAGAGTAGATGGGCGTAGAGTATAGTGGCATACAGTGCATTAGTTTTGAGTAAAGTGGTGTAGAGTGCATTGGCATAGAGTGTAGTGGTTAGAGTAGATTACAGTAGCGTCGAGTGGTACAGAGTAGAGCAGAGTGGCACAGAGTGGAGTGGTGCAGCATAGACTGCAATGGGGCAAAGTAGATTGTTTCAGAGTAGAGTGCAGTTGTGTAGAGTGGAATAGTGCACAGTAGAGAGGAGTGGTGCAGGGTAGAGTTCAGTGGTGCTAGTGGATTAGGCAGGCATAGAGTGGATGGCATAAAGTGAATTGCCAGAGAGTGGTACAGAGTAGAATGATGTAGAGTGCAGTGGTGTAGAGTGCCGGGTTGTAGAGTGGAGTGGCCTAGACTCGAGTGGCATAGAGTGCAATGGCGCATAGTAGAGTAGACTAGGGTAGAGTGCATTGGCACAGAGCAGAGTGATGCAGAGTAGAGCGGCGTAAAGTGAAGTGGCATAGAGTAGAGTGCAGTGACGCAGTGCAGAGTGGTGCAGAGTAGAGTGTAATGGGGTAAAGTGGAGTAAGCATGGTGTGGTAGCACATTGCCATTACAGACAACACATCTTCAATTAAAATGACCATTACATTTGCACAGACTCACAGTTTTACTGATAAAAGTAAACAGTGAACCAAACATAATGTGTGGAGATGTCATCACCTAGTGTACCGATTTGTTTTGATGGTATTCAAATATTTGTTTCCACCAGACTTCAGAATTACCCCTAGTGGCCAGCATGATTGTCACAGAAATCATCACATTTTGAAGTCAGAGAAAGAAAAGCAAACACCAAGCTCCCTGGAAGACAAAGCCTGACATCTGACCTATGCCTTTGAATGTACAACAAATGTGACACGATAGGAGCAAGATTTAAAGGCCTGTTTACAGAAAGGGAGCACTCAGAAGGAGACTAAAAATAAGGCTTTGGCAAGGGAAAGGACAAACTCAAGCTCAACAGTCTAAAACAAATTAGCCAGTAAATAGAAAGCCAGAATTAGAACTCACCTCTGCTTTACAGCTGGCCAGATAGACCAAACCCTTATGCTGTCCTGCCCATGTGATGGTATTTTACACCCCAAACGCTATAGCACTTTACCCTATTTTGCACACAGCATGAACAGTTTTGACGCAGATATTTGTTGCCTATTTTTAAAACTCGTTGCTGCCGCCAAAACAGACAGGCCTTTTTTTTTATCTTCGAATACTATCTGTGCTGGTAGTTTGTTTTTCTGCAGGCGCCTTCCTAGATAGTGCTTTGCGTTGGCAGAGTATAGCAAACTTTTAGTATAACCTGATGATAACAAAAAGTGTACCTACGAACCTAATGAGGTTTTTTAACGTTCTTAATAATTCAGCAATTTGATGTCATGTAAATGTATTTTTCATGTATTTCTTTTTAATATCAATTCTTATTGGTAGATGTATGTTTTATTCTTTTATGATTATTTTTGTAATAACCAAATAAAGATTTATAGCAACAACAGCAAGAAAATGAGTTACAAATCACAAAGGCAATGCTAAGCAATGGGCAGAAAGCAATCCCAGGGAAGCTTTCAGAATGCCCACAAGATGTTGTTAGCAAACCAGATAGCTCTGTTGTCTGTTAGGCTTCAACCTAAAAACGTAGCCATGCATTGAGGTGACCTCACTCCTTTGCATGCACTCTGGCACCACAGTAAAAGACACTGTGCTTGTCAGGTACAGCATGACTTAATGGTAAGAAAGTATATTTCAAGCTGTTGTGGGATCAGCAAGCAACACAAATGAGGAGTCTTCTCCATCAGCTTTGTGACCTAGAGTCCTCTGCCTCCGAAATTCATATCCTTGAGAGGGTTTTTTTGGACAAAGCACCAATTTTCAGGAAGCTGACCTGGCATAGCTTCCCATGAGGAAGCACAATACTGTTTGAGCCCGAGGATTCAAGAGACATTGTAGCCTCTTTCCCACAAACTGCTGTGTTTAATGACGGCAGCCGTGTCCACCTTGTATCATAAAGTCTAGCTCTGGCAGTAGTGACGGGCTTCTAAGACTTTGCTTCAAGCAAAGGTGCTTGGAATGTACAACAGGAGCAGGAACAGCACCTGACCCTGGTAATGCAGAGCTGATTTCTCTGGCAACAGAATGAGGGATAAAGACAACTGCGGCTGGGAGGTGATATCTACTTTTATCGAAGGCACATAAATCCATCCACCGGCTGTCTGTGTGTTGCCTCGAGCAGTTGGAGTGTGGTAGGTGTTCTACACATTTGCCTGAGAATAATGCTACACAGCACATTGACACCATGCTAGCCTGGAGGAGCAATCCATGAAGAAACTAAATTAAGGGGGTTATTCCAACTTTGGAGGAAGTGGTAATCTGTCCCAAAAGTGACGGTAAAGTGACGGATATACCACCAGCCGTATTACGAGTCCATTATATCCTATGGAACTCGTAATACGGCTGGTGGTAAATCCGTCACATTTGGGACGGATTACCACCTCCTCCAAAGTTGGAATAACCGCCTAAATCTCCTGATCGAGGGTCAACAGCCGTCCTCACCAGAGGTGAAAGGGCAACGATTGTGTCATTTTCAAGTATCCACAATAAAGTGGATTGCATTGAAGAAAAGTATCAATGGTTGCAAATAAATCAGAGACATCACAACTAGGATTGGGTGGACAGAAGCATCCACAGTGGCAGGTCTGTGGCTAAGCAGCAGAAGACCAATAGCCATTTTGCTGAACTCCAGCACTGTGCTACTACCTGCATCATGAGTGTGGAAGACAGTTTGGAGTAGCTGAAGAAATCTTGGAGGAGGTCCACAATGTGGAAGCCAGGCTGGTATGATCTGGATGGTGCAGTGGATCTTCATACCCCAAACAAAGTTATTTTAGAGTTCAATGAACATTGATGCTGGTGCTACACCTAATGTAAGAAACTAAATACTTTGCCTACCAAGGACAATGCAGTGCTTGAACTGGCCAGATTACTGTATTACTTACTCTACAGGAGAAAAACTATTTTGAGATGAGCTACTGTAATGGGCAAGGTGCTGCATAGTGGCAAGACAGTTGCGATGCTACTCATGTCAGCTCCACCACACTTTTTCAGAACTGATCTACAGAATCTGAATAGTGTCTGACATTTGAGTCCCCCACCAGAGGATTAACAGGGCCCATATGAGAGGAATTCTGAATGAAAAGATCTTCTGTTTCAAACTTGTGGAAGTACCTATTGCTTACCTGGAGTATCACATGCCCAGGAATGTGTCCACTGAATGAACTTGTCACTATTACTTGTCTCCTTCACACTCTATCATTTTATTTGTCCTTCTGTACCATTAGTGTGATAATTGTTCTTGGCCCCTTGTTGAAGTAGCCCCCCACGTTTTGCCTGATATCTGATGCTAACTTGACTGAGGGTGTGCTGGGATCCTGCTAACCAGGCACCAGCACCTGTGTTCTTTCTCTAAAACTGTACCATTGTTTCCACATTTGGCAAAACTCTTGCACACAGATAAGTCCCTTGTAAAAGATACCAGTGGTACCAGGGGCCCTGTGGCCAGAGACGGTCCGTAAGGGCTGCAGCATGTATTGTGCCACCATAAGTGACCCCGCGTCAAGCACATGCACACTGCCATTGCAGATTGTTTATGCTGGTGGGGAGAAAGAGGTAAAGTCAACATGGCATCCCACTCAGAATGCCACGCCCACTAACCACTGCCTGAGTCATAGTTAAGTCACCCCTCTATCAGGCCTTTCAGCCCTACAGCAGGGTGCACTTATCCAAAGGTGAGGGCATAGCTGCATTAGCAATATGCCCCTACGGTGCCTAAGTCCATTCTTAGACATTGTAAGTACAGTGTGGCCATATAGAGTACATGGGCTGGGAGTTTGTCTTTACTAACTCCACAGCTCCATGATGGCTTTACTGAAGACTGGTAAGTTACTTCTCAGCACAATAAACCCACACTGATGCCAGTGTTGGATTTATTGAAAAATGCATACAGAGGGCATCTTAGAGATGCCCCTGTATTTTACCCAACTCTCCAGTGTAGGGCTGACCAGTCTGTGCCAGCCTGCCACCAACAGACAAGTTTCTGACCCCAGGGGGTAGCAGTCTTTGTGCTCTCTGGGATCAGAAACAAAGCTTGCTCTGGGTGGAGGTGCTTCATGTAGGAAAGTACCATCTTGCCTGCATGTTACCCCCATTTTTACTGTATGTATGTTTGTTTTGCCTGTGTCACTGGGATCCTGCTAGCCAGGACCCCAGTGCTCATAAAGTGTGCCCTGTATGTGTTCCCTGTGTGGTGCCTAACTGTATCACTGAGGCTCTGCTAACCAGAACCTCAGTGTTTATGCTCTCTCTGCTTTTAAAATTGTCACTGCAGGCTAGTGACTAATTTTACCAATTCTGATTGGCACACTGGAACACCCTTATAATTCCCTAGTATATGGTACCTAGGTACCCAGGGTATTGGGGTTCCAGGAGATCCCTATGGGCTGCAGCATTTAATTTGCCACCCATAGGAAGCTCAGACAATTCTTCCACAGGACTGCCACTGCAGCCTGAGTGAAATAACGTCCACGTTATTTCACAGCCATTTTACACTGCACTTAAGTAACTTATAAGTCACCTATATGTCTAACCCTCACTTAGTGAAGGTTAGGTGCAAAGTTACTTAGTGTGAGGGCACCCTGGCACTAGCCAAGGTGCCCCCACATTGTTCAGGGTAAATTCCCGGTGAGTGCGGGGACATCATTACACACATGCACTACATATAGGTCAATACCTATATGTAGCATCACCATGGTAACTCCGAACATGGCCATGTAACATGTCTAGGATCATGGAATTGTCACCCCAATACCATCCTGGTATTGGGGGACAATTCCATGCATCCCCAGGGCTCCAGCATAGAGCCTGGGTATTGCCAAACTAACTTTCTGGGGTTTTCTCTGCAGCTACTGCTGCTGCTAACCCTCAGACAGGTTTCTGCCCCCCTGGGGCCTGGGCAGCCCAGTCCTAGGAAGGCAGAACAAAGGATTTCCTCTGAGAGAGGGTGTTACACCCTCTCCCTTTGGAAATAGGTGTGAAGGACCTGAGAGGAGTAGCCTCTCCTGGCCTCTGGAAATGCTTTGAAGGGCACAGATGGTGCCCTCCTTGAATAAGCCAGTCTACACTGGTTCAGGGATCCCCCAAGCCCTGCTCTGGCGCGAAACTGGACAAAGGAAAGGGAAGTGACCACTCCCCTGACCAGCACCTCCCAAGGGGAGGTGCCCAGCGCTCCTCCAGTGTGTCCCAGACCTCTGCCATCTTGGATGCAGAGGTGTGAGGGCACAATGGACACCTCTGAGTGGCCAGTGCCAGCAGGTGACGTCAGAGACCCCTCCTGATAGGTGCTTACCTTTCTCTGTAGCCAATCCTCCTCTGAGGGCTATTTAGGGTCTCTCCTGTGGGTACCTCACCAGATAACGAATGCAAGAGCTCACCAGAGTTCCTCCGCACTTCCCTCTTCGACTTCTGCCAAGGATCGACCGCTGACTGCTCCAGGACGCCTGCAAAACCGCAACAAAGTAGCAAGAAGACTACCAGCAACATTGTAGCGCCTCATCCTGCTGGCTTTCTCGACTGTCTCCTTGTGGTGCATGCTCTGAGGGCTGTCTGCCTTCACCCTGCACTGGAAGCCAAGAAGATATCTCCCGTGGGTCGACGGAATCTTCCCCTTGCCAACGCAGGCACCAAACTTCTGCATCACCAGTCCTCTGGGTCCCCTCTCATCGTGACAAGCTTAGTCACTGGAACACAGGAGATGGATCGAAGTGTCCCCGACAGTCTAGTGGCCCTTCTGTCCAAATTTGGTGGAGGTAAGTCCTTGCCTTCCCACGCCAGACAGTAATCCTGTGTACTGCGCAAACTGCAGCTGCTTGGGCTTCTGTGCACTTTTGCAAGACTTCCTTCGTGCACAGCCTAGCCCAGGTCCCCAGCACTCTGTCCTGCATTGCCCAAATCGGTGAGTTGGACTCCGACTTCGTGAGACTCCCTTTTGCTGTGCTGAGTCGACCGTCGTGCTCAGATCTTCTGAACGCCTGTTCAGGTGCTTCTGTGAGTGCTGCCTGCTTCTGCGTGGGCTCTCCATGTTGCTGAGCGCCCCCTCCTGGTCCTTCCTGGGCCCTGGCAGCACCCAAAACCTTCAACCACGACTCTTGCAGCTAGGAAGGCTTGTTTGCGGTCTTTCTGAGTGGAAACAATTCTGCATCCTCCAGCACGCCGTGGGACATCTTCTGACCAAAGGAGAAGTTCCTAGCACCTTCCATTGTTGCAGAATCTTCGGCTTCTTCCACCCGGAGGCAGCCCTTTTGCACCTTCATCCGGGGTTTAGTGCGCTCCTGCCCCCCCTGGACACTTGCGTGACTCTTGGACTTGGTCCCCTTCCTTTACAGGTCCTCAGGTCCAGGAATCCGTCTTCAGTGCTTTGCAGTCAGTTGTTGTCTTTGCAGAATTCCCTATCTATACTTTACTGTCTTTCTGGGGTGTTAGGGTAACTTTACTCCTACTTTTCAGGGTCTTAGGGTGGGGTATCTTGGACACCCTTAGTATTTTCTTACACTCCCAGCGACCCTCTACACACTACACAAGGCCTGGGGTTCATTCGTGGTTCGCATTCCACTTTTGGAGTATATGGTTTGTGTTGCCCCTAGGCCTATTGTCTCCTATTGCATTTTATTGTGTTCTATAGTGTTTGAACTACTTTTCTAACTGTTTACTTACCTGATTTTGGTTTCTGTGTATATTTGTGTATTTTACTTACCTCCTAAGGGAGTATATCCTCTGAGATACTTTTGGCATATTGTCACTAAAATAAAGTAGCTTTATTTTTTAGTAACTCTGAGTATTGTGTTTTCTTGTGATATAGTGCTAAGTGATATAAGTGGTATAGTAGGAGCTTTGCATGTCTCCTAGTTCAGCCTAAGCTGCTCTGCTATAGCTACCTCTATCAGCCTAAGCAGCTAGAACACCTCTAATCTACTAATAAGGGATAACTGGACCTGGCACAAGGTGTAAGTACCACAAGGTACCCACTATAAGCCAGGCCAGCCTCCTACACTTCACACTTCCCCCTGCAGGAACTGCAACACTTGGCGGTGAGCCTCAAAGGCTCAGGCCTACTGTTACACTGCCCCAGGGCACTCCAGCTCAGCTAGAGGAGATGCCCGCCCCACTGGACCACACCCCACTTTTGGCAGCAGGTCTGGCAGAAAAAGTAGGGAAAACAAGGAGAAGTGACCACTTCAGCTAGGACCATCCCTAGGGCGCCCAAAGATGAAGTGACCCGCTCCTTGCAGAATCCTCCATCTTGCTTTGGAGGATAGCAACCTATAGGGATAGGAATGTGTCCCCCCTCCCCAAAAGGAGTGGGCACAGGAAGGGTGTAGCCACACTCAGTGACAGTAGCCATTGGTTACTGCCCTCAGACACCTGTAGGATCCCTAAATTTAGTATTTAGGGGCACCCCTGAACCTTGCTCTTCAGATTCCTGGTGACCTCAAGAAGAAGAAAGAATGAGGACTGAAGAGCCGACCCCAGCAGTGAAGACTCCAGACGACAACTGACTTGGCCCCACCCATACCAGCCTGTCTGCAGCTTCAAGACTCCTAGTACAAAACAACCAGCAACCACTACAAACCCCCAGAGAACTGCCTGCCCACCAGAGGACTAATAACTCCTGAGGACAGCACACCTGTCCACAAAAGAAACTTTCAAAAAAGGACTACAGAACTGTCCTGGATCTGCAAGCCCTGTCCACTCTCCACTTGATGCCCACGGCCTGTGTCCAGGTGGCCCACCGGTCCAGAAGAGGTCCCCAGGCAATTCCGACCTTGGGCCCACCCTGGGTTGACCTCTCCTGGCCAACACAACAACACCTGCAGCCTGAATCCGGAGGACCCCCTGATTGGAACCCGATCCAGCGAAGATTCCCAATGCCCAAGGGTACCCCTGCACTCGCAGCCCCCTGGCTTTGGGAAATCCGACTGACGGTTCAACAACGGCGAGCGGGCTCCCCTCCTACCAGTCCAGCCTTTGCGTTTCTGGAAACAATCCCCTGGACCTAGCCTGCAGCATCTTTGTGACCCCTGGGGGTTCTCTCATTAAAAAGCATTGGGCGCCCGATGCTGTGTTTTCACCCTGCACCTGACCGCCCCTGTGTTGCTGATGGTGAGTGTTTGTGGCTGACTGGTGCCCCCCCCACCCCCCTAGTGCTCCTCTAAACCCCCCCAGGTCTGTGCCTTGAAGTCTTGGGTACTTATTTGGAACCTGTTTCTTTCCAAGTGCCCCTAGTCTCCATAGGATTACATTAGAAACCCAACACCAACTTTGACCTCTGCACCCTGCCGGCCCTGTGTTGCACTTTTGGGGTCAACTTGAACCTTGACCTGTGGACATCCTAACCCCCGAAGACTGGGATTGTGAGTCCAGTACTTACCTGTAAACTGTGCTAACACTTTTCCTCCCCGGGACTGCATTGCTTCTTATGAGAAATTGCACTGTGTACTTTTGAATTTGAAAAGTGTTACTTACTTGAAAACTGTTTTATCTGCCAAACCTAAATAAAGTGCATTTGATACATAAGCTTGATACAAACTTACAACTGTAGTTACCTGCAACAAAGATCCTTTTGGTTCCAGAAATAAAGTAACAAAGTATATGTTTTCTATATAAAAACATTGGCCTGGAGTTAGTCATTGAGTGTGTGCCTCATTTCTTGACTGTGTGTGTACAACAAATGCTTAGCACTATCCTCTGATAAGCCTAAATGCTCGACCACACTACAACCAAATAGAGCATTAGTATTATCTCCTTTAGCATCTGTTAAGCCTTTGGGGATCCATTGGACTCTGTGCACACTATACCTCATTTTTTGTATAGTATATACAGGGCCTGCTTCCTACATCACTGTCCTCTTTTTTTGGGGGAAGAGGGAATTTTGCTACTTTGTTTTATATTGCTGCATACACTTACAAACCCATTGTCTCACTAATTTTCCCCATGAAGTTTTTATCTGTAAATCACAGTCAAGTGTCTACAGTAGCTGCACATTAGGTTGTCTATTTGTAGAAAGTTGCTGGTGGCTTCCCAGAACAGAGTACCATATGAGTTGCAAATTTTAAGGTGGTAAAAGGCATTAAAAAAATAAAATAAAAAACAAGCATTGGCAAAGCCAATAGGTCTCGCCTATGCAAAATCTATTGGCTTTGTCCAGGTTTTTAAGCCATGTTGCATAGTAGCAAGGCCGCTGTGTAGCATGGCTGAAATAGAGAAAAAAAAAAAGCGATATGACACTGCTGGTGTAGACTGCATCATGACACTTATTTATTTATAAATGTATTTACTCTCAGCCGCACTGCTGTACAACATGCAATGCCAAAGCTTATTGCTGTTTTTTCAATATTACATGAAATCTGAATTTTTCATTAAGCTGGTCAACGTTCCTTCGCTGGCAGGGGCCATTCGTGTTTTTTGACTGAAAAATTACTATTTGGGCTAACCTGCGCTGCAAAATGGGTAACATGGATTACTGCAGGATATGGGGCTCAACCCCATGAATGATCGCAAGCAGGTATGTTAGAATGGTCTAAAGAGGCCCTTCAACCGTTCACATCACAAAAATGAGCACGTCCAAACATGGCATTGTAATAGCTCCTTGGTAGCGCCATGAGCTGACTACATGGAAGTATGACAGTCTTGAGCAAAAGGAAAGGCAGGGCAAATCATGAATGGTATCTCGTGGCTAAATTGTGGGTTCTGGAACCAGGAGGCCTGCTTTGCAATCCTAGCTTCTCCCAGTTATCATATTGTGTGATAGTGGAGTTATGACATTACCTCATACGTCTTTGGTTGCCTAGTCTGTCAAAACTCGGCGCATGAAGAAAAAGCACCAGCGCTTGTATTAAGTGTTTTAAGTATATTTTAAAGAATGCTCGTGTGTGTACTCAACTTAAAACATTTTTTGGAGGTAAACAGAAAAGCTTGTTTGTAAGTGTGCCCAAAAACACATAATGGTGAATTTTAAGGGAGGTGAGCCCCAAATCCATCACATTGGACAGTTCTAAAACTTAATGTAAATTATCCCATCTGCTGAACCGATCCACCTTTCATGGTGATACAATGATGTTACCTAATAACACTGCCTATTACTTATGCACTTTTGGCTTCACAGTGGGTATCGAAAACACAATCCTTATACTCATACAAGAGCAGGCACCTAGAGACAAATGTGTGTGTGGTGTGCATTCAGAATACGTGTAAACTGCAAAAGCAATGCTGTAGAACATGCATTCACTAACAGCGCACCACGCAGATGTGAATCAGTCAAATGCGTAAAAAGACACACACGAGCTAACATTTGCACCTCCGTGGGAGTAAGCGTAAACGCTATACAAAGGCATTAATTAAATTACGACAGTGCTATACACAAGTGATACTGAAATAGCATATCAACAAGAATATTATTCATCATACAGTTAAGTTAAACTGATGCTGTCAGGCCAGTGCTTAATCAGCTGTAAAAGTGCACAGTGTCATTCTTTACAGTTTGCCTGTGGATTTAACTCTCCATCTGTACTCAGAACACTGATGTGCATCTTCTATGCGCTTAGCTGCCACTGTAGTATGCAGACATTCTGAGTGCACAACCACCAGTGCTCATGTATAAAGGTATCGTCAGGGGATAATCAGCTGCCAATCACCGGAGTCCTTTCACGGACACCGAGTCCACAGCCTGTCCACAAATTATGACTCTGTAGAGTTCCGTCGCCTGCACAATCTGCTGTAACTGTAATAAGCTGTAAAACACAGCACAGCATCGATCACACAAAAACGGATTGTGAAAACAAACAAGCATTTGCAATGCAATGGGTCTCGCATTTGTAACAGTTAGAGCTACTGACGTTCTAAATTCATAACTGGACTTTTCTTGCCACATAAATTGGTCAACCTTGCCTCATAATTAATTTTTTTCCTGCCACATAGCTCCAGTGGCCCTGCATATAACTAAAGCACTTCCATGTACCTTCCTTCTCTATGTGCAGCAAAAAATAAAAATGCTGCCATTTAGCATCCTACTTTAAATATGCCTTGCTCATTCCAATAGAATACCACTTTCACCACCCCACCATCAGAGTTGCTGGCTGGCTAACACAATTTCCAAAACAAGACAGCGACGGAGGAGTAACAAGAGGAGGGTCACCCAAACATATCAAGAGTGTTCAAAGTCATAGTGTAATAAGGATGTTAAATTGACCTGAATCATGGTCATAATTTCAATAAGGAGAGATTAATAAAACATATACAAGTATCATATAAACCCAATAAAAACCTTTAAAAGAAATAAACATTCAGCATTATACTGTAATGCTCAGAACAGCCCCTAGAGGATGCCACACTGAAAATAACATTTGTAAGAAACATAGTAATGTTACCATATAGTTGCCCCTTACAGGACATAACCACATGAAAAAAACAAGCATTTGTAATGCAATGGGTCTCCTGTTCGCTCGAGTTAGAGCTACAAGCGTTGACATAAGCGAGCCGGATCAAAGCGCCACAGCCACCATGTGCATGAGCGAGAAGGAGAGACACAAAAGGAAAAAGAAGTTTGCTCACAGTCAAAGGTATCAGCAAAAGTGCAATTATCCATGTAACACGGTCGATCCCAAGGAGGGACAAACATAAATACGACAAGCCGCCCAGGCATGCGGTAGGCGTAGTTAAAATCTCATAAACAGATTAGAACAGGTCAACGCACTTGCGTGCTAAACCTAAAAAATTACAAAGTATTGCCATGTAACCATATATTTAGCCCCTAGAGAGCGTAATGCATTACACATTTTCAGGGCTAACAGGCCTATTTCAATGATATTACAAACAAGATCCTTAAAACACAAAATACTTTCAGCTGTAAAACAAAAGTTCCAGCCATGAAAGAGATTACAAAAACACTAAATGGCGGGAGGGGTTATTATTTTGGGGTTCTCACTAACCTAGTAAGGGGACCCAAAACTGATCTAGACAGAAAGAGCAAGTTGTGGTGAACGTTTTGAAGGTGGTCCCATTGTCCTAGGACCATCAAAATATGATTTATGAGGGAAAATGTTCTGCAAAATAATGCTTTGCAAAGCATTATGGGAGAATCAAGTGCAGCAAACATTGTATAATGTTGACTGTAATGCTTAGAACAGCCCCTAGAGGACACCATAATAAAATATCATCTGTAAGAAACATGGTCAATCATATATTTAACCTCTATCGCTCATAGTGCCTTACACATTTTTAAGCTTTGCAGGCCTAAAGCAATATTAAGGCCCTTAGAACACAAACTAATCCAAGCTGTAAAACAAAAGTTCCAGCCATAAAAGAGCTTCAAAGGGAACTGAATGGTGGGAGGGATTATTATTTTGGGGTACCCACTAAGCTAGTGTGGGGACACCAAGAAGACCTAAACAGAAAGAGTGTGTAATGCTGAATGTTGTGGTGGTTGTCCTATTGTCCTAGGACCACCACAGGCTGAGTTATGGGCAAAAATGTTTAAGCTTGTAAAGCATTATGGGGTGACTTTTCCCAAATGCAGTGAGTATTTCAGTAGCAGCTCTCCTGCTGTGCCAGGGGAGCAGCATTGGGGATTTCTTTGTTTTTCAGTAAACATTTATCAGATACAAGTGTTTTGGGGAAAGCTATGGAGTGCAAAGGGGGAGACAAAAGAAATGACTCTGATTAGTTAACAGTGTGAACAATGTGACCAGCGCTCTAATACTGCAGATGAAGTTTGCGCTGTTGATGCTGTGAGGACCATGGCTGCCATGGAGCATGAAGAGGAGAGACAAAAAAAAAAGTATCAGCAATCGTTCAATTATCCATGTAACAGAGTCAGTCTGTAAAGTGGTAACAAAACCGCCCCAAGGAAGGCCAAATGTAAAGCAACTACCAATGACATCAGGAGATTTTTTAAGTGCAAGCCCACAAACGAGTTCAAGTGATGGGCGTGAGGTGGTCGTGGTCAAAAAGCACACTTGGCCTGCGCTAGCCAATTAGACAGTGGCAGCTGCTTCTTGTTTAATATAGTGGGCCAATCAGGAATGCCCTTAGGCCCAATCCCAAAACTCTCAAATGTGGTTCATTATAAACAGTTTCGGAGTTAAGGTTGAAGCCAAGTGCAAATTTCCCACACTGGCTAGTAGTGTGTAATACAAAATAGAACAGTACAGTAAATTAAAAAAGGGAAAAAAAATAAAACATACTTACCTACTCCGGTCCTCTCTGTCCTGCAGTCTGACAGCAAGGGGATCTCTGAGCACACTCCCCTCTACCAATCCTGGTGCTGCACTCATGCCTGCTCAGGCAGCATGAGAGAAGCACCCAGATTGACTGGAGCGTGCTAGCTTAATGCTCCTTCAGGCCCTAGGGACCTGTGCCTGCTCTGCATCCAGCTGTCTAAGACAGCTGGGGTGGAGAGCTTTAAAGTGCGCATGGCAGGCTGGCAATCGCCTACCACTCCTACTCTGCTGCGAGTCAGCACTGATGGCCCCACCCCAAAGCTTGGCTCGGGCTGGCCATCTGCACTGAAAAATAAAACTGTAATAAAATGGTTTTAAACCGTTTTATTTTTCATTTTTGCTGCGCTGGCAGCAGGGGGGCGATGCTCCCCTACCCTAATGGAGGCACCACCGCTGCAATTAGGAAGCAACAAAGAAGGCGACACTGAAGCCATTGAATGGTAAGCAATGGGTGGGCTCCACGCCATTTATTCTAAACAACAGTCTCGCAAGTGAGAGCATATGTGCTGTTGCAGGCTCGACCTAATGAAGGGGTTTAATGATTACTTTAGAAAAATGCACTTATGAACATCGAGATACAAAATGTCCATTGCTCAGGTCATTCTAAATTAGTATTACTTTGGTTCACAGATGTTCTGGCCATGTTCCATTCATGCTCTCCTGAGTGATCGCCAGTGGCTGAGATGAATTCAAGTATCGTATTCATCACTTTTTTTGTTACAGTAGATGCCCTCAGTGCAACGCATACACCTTGACTTGGGAACCCAACTTACTGTAACACTTAACTCATACTATATTTCACCTATAAGGGCTATGCAGGCTGGAACTAGCATGGAGATGGCTGTGTTACCATGTAGGGGGGACCTGGTCATGCAGTTCAGGGTGGACTGTTCCTACTGGAGCAAGAGCAAGAGTGATTTGAATATGGCTGGTCTCTTTAAAGGGTGGCACAGTTGATGAAAAATGAATGGACTAGAACACAGCCCCAAACAATTGACAGTGGCTCAAATTATTTTAAGTATTCTATTCATCACTTTGTTTATTGCTATGCCTCTTTTAACAGCACTTGTCCCTTTAACAGCTTAAAAAGATATGTGTCCTGTTTGAGAATGCAAATGCAGAGACACGGGGTTTGGTGTCCCTTGCAGGCTTCCCTCCCCGCATTTACAGCCAACCAAGTAGGTCATTACAAGCGGCCTGTCCAATTAGTATCAATTTCACAAAATGTTTTATGATCTCTTGTTCCAACTCCCACTGAGGCCACACAACACGATTCTCAAATAGGAAGCTATCATACAGTGACAACTGTTCCTTTGTGAATCAGTTACCACCCCGATGTGGAGACTAGCAACTGATCAATGGTCTGTGACCGCAACTGCAGTCACAAATCATGAATAGACACCTTTGCAAATCAAAAAAAATAGGCGTTGGATGCCCCTTCCACACTCAGAAATATTTTTTCGACTCGCATAGGGACTTTTGTGCACTGTAGATTAACGAATCAGGCCTTTGCAACTCCAAAAGATCTTTGTACATTGGGCCTCAACTTACTCCTCACTTTTCATAAGCACTAACTAATGCAGCGTTTCTGGACCCCTAGGCAACTCTTCCGGCTGTAAAAGCTTGAGCACACTTATCAATTTATCTACTTATAATTAAAATGTCTCCTGAAAGTATATCGACCAGGCAACTACTGTAAGAGACAAAGATTACACAGGTCAACTGTGGGAGACAAAGGTCACAGGCTTGCAGACTACAGTTTGGTTCTCTGCGCCCTTGTCTTTTTCTGTAAGGTCAAAAAAAATATGTAGCGCTAATGCTTTGAGGTTGGCAAAAAGGGCGCCACATGAATGAGAAGTTAAAGTAAGAATACACAACGTTTTCTGCCAAGCGTGGCTAGCCTGATCACCACGGGAACAAACCTTTCACCCTCTGCTACAGAAGAACAACAGATAATAAAGCATGAACAATTATGATCTGCCGTCCCATCTAAATGACCCAGCGGTTACACACAAATACCACGGATTAATCCAACCACAAATATCCTAGGAACTCACAGCAACTAGGCTTCCACATTCCAGTCAACAGAGTTGAGGTCAGTGCAATTCTGGAGTTGTATTTTAAGAAAACTATTCCTGTAAATATTTTCTACATAATTAAGTTGATCCATTTCCATGGCCGGCTTCCTGTTTCCCTTATCTTGACCTGAGCTTTGCATATTTCTGTACCAGCGCGTGCCTTGCCTTCTACAATCACTGTGCTGAGGGTCTCGACTGAAAGGGGATGTGACTAATTGCAGTTTGTCTTTCTAATACTCTGCAGTGCAACTGTTATGTGCCGCCGTGTAGCAGACTAATCACTTGAGACTGTGACAGCCTGGCTATGTCATCTAAAAGTGAGCCCCTAGAACAGAGAGGTTTTTCAATGGATTAAACCTTAATTTTAATGTACACGCTTCATGACACAAATAAACGTTAGGGGCCCCAAGTAACACAGTGCATTGACTTGTAACTTCAGTTCATATCCTTTGCAAGTCCAGAACTCCCCTCCCCCGATAGTCACAGTATTTTGTTTTACTCTATTTACCTTACCAGGAAGTAAGAGCTTTCCCGTATGAATATATGAAAGCACCAACACTGGAGAATAGTAGAACAGTAACTGCCGGTGGTTAAAAGTAAGCAATTTTTTCTTCTCCAGTAGTGAGTAGTACGTGCAAACAATGTTTGCCTGGAAAAGGCTTGTTGGACTTGAAGTACTATAACCTTAACCAGGGAGAAACTCATGAGGTAAATCCCTTTAGCCCAAGGCTGTTTTGACTGAGAAACAAATGTAATAAATAGCTGCTTGGATAAACTGAGGTCCCTAGTACAGTCTAGTGGTAGTGTGAGGCTCTCTTAAGGTTTTGGGTATGAAAATCGTTCTCAGTCAGTGTATATGTGTTTGGAAAAAGATAAACAAGGATATTTTTATGTGAAGGTCCAAAGGGGCCTTTGGAACAGAATTTAAACACTTTTTACAATTATTTAGCTTCGAAAAAATCAAGCAGATGACTCTTAAGAGAAAAAGGCTTGGATATCATTAAGTAGCAGAAATTAAGACTACGAGCAAGTCTGTTTCACGGGAAAAGGTCTTATCATCATACTGATGCATGGGCTTAAAAAGTGCTGACATTATCCTTGCTGGGACTATGTTCCCTTCACACGTACAAGATGGTCTTTGTATCAGAGGAAATTAACTTGCTGATGTGGCAAGAGTGTGATACGGTATGATTACTGGAGGCTCTCTCCCTCGCTAGACTTCTTTGTTGTCATATGTGATGATGAACCATATTTACACACGAAGGAGAGGTTTGTCAACAAGACCCTTGAAGATAGAGGGCTCATAAATGATGGGAGGGTCTGAAGAGACATCAGCCCTCATTCTAACTTTGGCAGTAATAACCGCCTACCCCTGCGGTGACGGCCTCCAACGTACCACTGCTGCAGCGACCATCTATCCGCCAGATTATGAGCACTGCCTGACTTCCGCCACAATAAGGGCGGACATCCAGCAGTGTTCATTCTGGCAGACAGTGGTGATCTGGTGCTGACACCAGCACCACCCACCTGTAGAACGCCACCTAGTGGTGTTCTGCCGGCATGGCACTGCTGGCGGTAGCAGTGCCCCTTCCAGTTCCCTGCCGGACGATCTCCTCACCGGACAAGGTAAGTCAGGCATCTGACAGGGGCGGTGGTGGGAGGGTGGGGGTGTTGTGTGTGTGTGAGTGCATGTGTGAATGTGTCTGTGTGTGTTGTATGCGTGGTTGTAAGCGTGTGAGTGAATCCTTGTAAGAATGGTGAAGCGAGTGCGTATCTGCATGTCAGTGCGTCTGTATGTAGGAATGTGTGTGTGAGTATGTCTGGACGAATGCATATGTGAATGCGTGTATTCCAGTGAATGCGTATATAGGAGGGCTGGGTGTTTGAATCGAGTGGGGGGTTGTATGGATGGAGAGGGGGAGAGGGCTGTCAGGTGAGTGTTTGGGGGGGTGGGGGTGGAGAGGTGCCTACCAGTGACAGGAAAGGAACTCCCTGCCACGGTTGGGCCTACCGCTATGGCTTTTGTGGCATTGCTAACGCCCCGAAAACCATGGCGGTAGGCTGGCTCATAATGCTTCTGGCGGTACTCTGTGGCCCACAGGGTTGGAGATTGACATCTCTGGCCTGGCGGCTCATACCGCCATGGCGGTATGAGTGGAGAAGTGGCAGATTGGCTGCAGCCAACCCACCACACTCATAATGTGGCGGTATGTACCGCCAGCCTGTTGGCGGTAATATCGCCACTTTAACCCTGACGGTCAGACGACCGCCAGGGTCATAATGAAGGCCTTAATGTTATAAGATACTAGGGTTATTTTAGGCAAGGATTCAAGAGAAAAGTTTTCTTTTTAAACGTCAGAGTACTCTGCCAACACTTTTCCCCTTGCAAGAACTGTGCTACAACCTCTCAGAATTCTTTATCAATAAAATCAGAACTATCTACAACAACTTTGAATCTCTGCACCTTCACCTCCAGCATTCACGCAAAATACCACAGTCAGTTTAGTCCTCACCCTCATCCTCAGTGTTGGAAATGGCCCTTTTGCAGGGTTATTTCCAAACCTTTTGCCTTCTTCACTCTATTTTTTTCAGATCTGTTTTGCTGGTTTATTGCCCCTGCTAACCAGTGCTAAAGTGCAAGTGTTCCCTGTGTATATTGTATTGGTGATTGGTTTACCCATGGTAGGCATATTTGATTTACTATAAGTCTGTAGTAAAGTGCACTAGAGGTGTCCAGGGCCTGTAAATGAAATACTACTAGTAACCAGTGCTAAAGTGCAAGTGTTCCCTGTGTATATTGTATTGGTGATTGGTTTACCCATGGTAGGCATATTTGATTTACTAGAAGGCTGTAGTAAAGTGCACTAGAGGTGTCCAGGGCCTGTAAATGAAATACTAATAGTAGGCCTGCAGCACGGATTGTGCCACCCACATGTGTAGCCCTGCAAACATACCTCAGACCTGCCACTGCAGTGTCTGTGTGTGCAGTTTTAAACTTCCAAATCGACCTGGCAAGTGTACCCACTTGTCAGACCAAAACCTTCCCTTTTACTACATGTGCGTCACCCCTAAGATAGGCCCCACGTAGCCCCATGGGCAGAGTACAGTGTATTTAAAAGGTAGGACATGCACTGGTGTGTTTTATATGTTCTGATAGTGAAATACTGACAAATTCAGTTTTCACTAGTGTAAGGGCTATCTCTCCCATACGTTAACATGGGGACTGCCTTTAAATATCTTTTAAGTGCAGTTTCCCATTGGGAACAGATAGAGGTATGGAGTTTGTGGTCTCTGAACTCACAATTTAAAAATACATCTTTTGGTTGAGTTGTTTTTTAGATATTTTCTTTGAAAATGCCACTTTTAGAAAGAGGGCATTTTGTTGCTTAAACTTTTTTTGTGCCTCTGCCTGCTTGCCTGTGGAATCCACGTCTAGGTCAGACTGACAGTTGGGCTGTTTGTGAATTCCCTCTAGACAGTAACACAAAGCGAGGTGAGGAGTGTCCTGCACATCCTGATGAGTTTCCTGGGCTAGAGTGGGGAGGGATGAGCTGACACCTGCACCTGAAGGGGCTGTGCCTGTCCTCAGAGAGCGCAGTCTCCAACTCCCTGGTGTGTGTCCGGGACCAGGCCCGGGAAAGACAGGATCTTGTCAACAACAGAGACTTTCCTTTGAAGTTTGCCTATTTCATGGGGAGAATTGAGGATGAGTAGTGGACCCAAACCCCCAGACTTCCAGAACACTTCTGGATCAACAGGAACCTTTACCAAGGGGAAGAGCTGAAGCACTAGAGGAGGAGTATTGCCCCTTTGCTGTGTGTGCTTTGCTGGGTTGGCCTGCAGTTGAACAGGATAAAGACTGGACTTTGTTGTTTATCCTGCTTGTGAAGTTTCTCCAAGGGCTTGAAGTAGAGCTTGCTTCCTGTTGAAAGTCTCAAGGATATCAAAGACTTCAGGTTCATCTGCCCACAGCACTGGGAACTGTGTGTTTTGTACTGCAACAGAAGAAAAACCACCATGACGCCACTGTCTGCACTGTGACCTGATGATGCCACATGGAGCTGCACCCAGCTTCGGACCGCAACCCTGGGCTCACTGACGACACAAACTGACGCCGTCACCGTGCCGCTGCTTTTACGTTGACCTGTTGCCCCCAACTCCGCATCAGCTTGCTCACACCGCACCCTTGGTATCCCCAACGACACCGCTCTACACTGACACCAACTCTGCTGCCTGCACCGTGGCCTGAGGACACCACTGGTGTGGTAAACGGAGCACCGTCCCATCCCGCACTGCATCTCCAGTCCCCCTGATGCCAGCGCCATCGACTCCAGCATCATCAACAGACGCCCCTGTCTGCAGAGCGAACCATGGACACTGCATGGAGCCGGCTGCGCGTCGTACCACCGCCTTGGGCCTACTGACAACAGCCCTCCAGCAACAATGATGCCACTGCCTGCACCACGACCTGAATACACCGCATGTGACACAGCCGTGCACACTGCAGCCCTTGTCTCACCGACGCCGCAGTACCCCGTCACCGTGCCCATGCCTGCACCGTGAACTGTGGGCACCATACGTCTCACCGTCCCACTTCGCACCGCAGCCCCGACATCATCAATGCCAACGCTCCTGACTGTAGGAAAGTACCCTCTTTTTGGCATGGTTTCCACCACTTTTCACCTGCTATCAATGTGGTTAGACTGTTTTCACTAGGATCCTGCTAACCAGGACCCCAGTGATTGTGCTCTCTCTCTCCAAATTTGGTTACCATGGACATTTGCGCACCCCCCAATTGGCATACTGGTGTCCTCTTATAAGTCCTTAGTATATGGTACTTAAGTACCCAGGGCATTGGGACACCAGGAGTACCCCATGGGCTTCAGCATGTATTGTGCCACCCATGGGAGCCCATGCAAAATGTGTCTGCAGGCCTGACATTGCAGCCTGCGTGAAAAGGTGCATGCACCCTTTCACCACAGGTCACTGCACCAGGTCAATATAAGTCACCACTATGGTAGGCCCTCCTAGCCCAGAGGTCAGGTGCAGGTCCCTGTGTGTGAGGGCAGCCCTGCTTGAGCAGAGGTGCCCCTACGAACTTCAGTTCCATTACACCGGACTTCGTAAGTGCGGGGAAGCCATTTTACCTGTGTACTTAACACAGGGTGTGTCCAACTACATAATTGTAACTCCGGACCTGGGCATGTTTGGTATCAAAAGCCAGTATTGGCTGTATGATTCCATGCACCCCGGGGGCACCTTAGAGGACCTCCCCCCTCCTCCAGTATTGCTCTTACCAGTCTTCCAGGGTTTTCCAGGCAGACCGCGCTGCTACAGCACTTCAGACAGGTTTCTGCCCTCCTGCTGCTTGACTAGCTCAGGAAGGGAAAGGGAGAACAAAGGATTCCTGGGGGAGAGGAAGGCAACACCCTCTCCCTTGGATATAGGTGTTACAAGGCTTGAGAGGGGTAGCCTCTCCAAGTTACTGGTTTGCTTTGAAGGACACATTTGGTGCCTCCCTTGCATAAACTGGTTTGCATCAGCCCAGTGACCCCCAGTCCCTGCTCTGGAGCGTAACTGGACAAAGGAAAGGGGAATGACCACTCCCCTTTCACCTCCAACCCTCTTGGGGTGGTGCCCAGAGCTCCTCCAGGTGGTCACTCGATTCTGCCATCTTGAAAACAAGATGTGCAGAGGCCCCTGGGAGAATCTGAGTGGCCAGGTCAGACAGGTGAGGTCAGAGACCCCTCCTGATAGGTGGTCAACTTGCAAGGTGACCAAAGCCCCTTTTAGGGGTATTTAGGGACTCCCTTGAGGGTGGGTTCCCAGATTCGACGTGCAAGACTCCACCAGGACTCCTCTGCATCGTTTACTTCTCCTCCTGGCCATTGGAACCGCAACTGGACACTTAAGGAACCGACCAGACTGCAACTTCCAAGACAACCTAGCCTTGAAACTTTGCTTCCTTGGCTCCTTTCGACAACTGAAACATTTCCCCAGCTGTGCATCCTCTGGGGTTGGCAAGACTTCAGCTGCACTAGGAAGCAAGAAGGATTCTCCCTTGGAGTGAAGGAGTCACTTCCCTGCATCTGCAGGCACCTACAGCAATGACATCCAGCTGCATGGATATGCTCTCCTCTGGAACTGCGTGGATCCTGCATCACAGGTGGTGGTCTGGAATGGTCCACCATTGTGTGGTTCCTTTCATGTGTGATAAGTTACTGTGTGACTACTGTGGTATGGCATAAGCTTTGCATGTCTCCTAGAAAAGTCTTGGCTGCTCATCCATAGCTACCCCTAGACATCCCTGGCTTCCTAGACATTGTCTTCATTCACTAACAGGGGTTGCCTGGATCTGGTAACCATAGGTGTCCACCACACTCCAGGTCAGCTTCCTACACTGACTTCGTCAGCAGCCCTTGGTTCGATCTGCAATGCGTGTGACTTCAATGGCCCAACGACCACTGAACTGACGCCTGCTGACACAGGCTATGCCACACCTCGGACTTCCACGCGAGGAACATGACGTCCTACATTTCCAAGGTACTGTTTGCAGGTCCTCCTGACACCGTAGCTGGCCTGCGACCCCGCAGTTGGCACTGAAGTGTTGGATTAGTTGTTTACAACGCCGTGATAGCCCCGGACGGAGCTATCGACTTTAAGGAAATGTATTTTTAAGTAATTCTTGCAAAAGTCATGTCTTTATTACTGTATGTTGCATTTTTCTCATTTTGGTCTTGTTTTACACTGATAAATATTGGCTATTTTTCTAAAACTGGTGTGGTGTCTTTTTGTAATGTTTTTACTATATTACTGTGTGTTATGTGCAAATGCTTTACACATTGTTTCTGAGATAAGTCTGACTTCTAGTACCAAGCTACCAAGGGGTTGAGCAGGGGTATCTGAGCTGGGTATCTCCCTTGCCCTGATAGTGAGGGTCCCTACTTGGACAGGGTGTAAACTGACTGCCAACTAGAGACCCCATTTCTAACACTCAACAACAAGCACCACAGCTATGTTCTCAGGCACTTGGAAACATGCATGCAGTGGTCAACGCATTACTAAAGAAACTTTTGTCAGGCCTGTCTCAACTAGCAAACTACAGCCTGATCTCCCATCTAACGTACCCAGTCAAGGTAATGGAGAAAGCCATCAACAAGCAACTCGCTCACTACCTCAACACACACAAATCTCCTAAGAAGCACCCAATCAGATTTCCATCCTTATCACACTACCAAGACTGGCCTCATCGCAGCAACAGACAACATGAGGTTGATCCTCAACCATGAAGAAACAGCGGCCTTCATACTACTTGATCTCTAAGCAGCCTTCGACATGGTCTCCTATTCCACCTCAATCTGAATACTATAATGAAACAGACGTCCATGGACCTGCCCTAACCTGTATCTGTTCCTTCCTTACAGGTAGAACACTAATAGTGAGCCTGCCACATTACAGTTCAGAAGTCAAGAACCTTATCTATGGAGTCCCCAAGGATCCTCCCTCAGTCCAACCTTATTCAACATCTACATGATCACACAGCATCAACATACTTTCCTAAACAGATGACACTCAACTGATACTCTCCCTGTCAGAAAAGACCTCCACAGTAAAAAACATCTTTGCCACCTGCTTGACTTCAGGAGCCACCTGGAGGAGATTCAATTGCCCCAAACTCAACACAGACAAAACTGAAGTGGTGCTCTTCAGAGGAAAGACCTCAGACTGGGGCTCTACCTGGTGGCCATCAGACCTCGGCCTCACCCCCACCACCCAAGCCAGAAACTTAGAACTCATCCTGGATGATAAGCTCGACGTAACAGCCCAGGTGAATGCAGTGACCAGAACCTTGCAACATCAATAGGGACACTGCTGGTGTTTCTTTCTGCACAGGATACTTGCTCTTATGTCTGTTATTGAAAGTTGGCTTCTTAAGCCTACTTATAACTCCAGGTAGCTGGGTCAAACAGTCAAGATGCACCCCAAAGGAGGTGGTGTGACAGTAGAATCAAGGTACAGTGCATTATTACATTTGCAATAAAGATAGGAACATCCAGTCAAAATTGTAATTTTATATAAAAGAACAAGCCTTTTATAATGGCTTAAAAAGTAATAAATACAACAGAACAAAATATATTAGCAACACTTGCACCCATGTAGCTCACAATGTGTATTGTGTGAAACACTAAATTAATTTTATAGCTCCACTATTCTAAAGCAAAAAGAACAGTCTGCAAGTCTGCAATGTTCCTGCCAAATCATAACAATTCTCTAAGTACTGTCTGCGGTTGCTGACCAATTGCAAAGAGCAGAAATCTTGTGAAAAAAGGCACACTACAGTTTGTACAAACGTGAATGAAGAAAACCGGATCTTACAAAAGTAAAATACACCTTTGAGTCTAGGATTCAGACTTATGCTGTGTTGGAGTGCATACATTATTATTAAAAATGGTGACATTAAAATATAGTGTGAAATAACATATAGCAACAGGTTGTTTGAAATTGTGTATTAATAAACAAAAAGAAGTGTAGCTGATATGGTGGACACCATAAACAATGTGAATAAATATGAAAAATAACTGTCTAATGAAAATGTATTTTGTTCATCCATAATTAAATTACTGAAAGATAAATATTAATATGTACTAAAAGGAATATCAGTTTAAATATTATGAAATGTTTTATTCTTCATGTTTTAGCATTGCTTTTAAAAAAGGCCTCATGTTTAGTAATTTTCCAGAGGCAATGTTTTAGAAACGTTAACGCTGCAAAATATGTTTCTCTAAGCATCCTGTGTGACTTGCTACATGTGGAGAAGTTATGTTCTTATGTTGTAACTTTTGTCCGTCTTCCTGGGATGAGATCATTAATGTGTGCCCAGGAACAATAGTCTTTAGTGCTCATGTATAACCTGCAACAATTGTATTCTACTGCGGAAAACTGGTGACTGTGCAGTTAGAGAAGATAAGCCAATCGTGAATGCAGAAACTGAAGAAAAGATACTTCTGAAATGTGGAGAAAAGCTAATTGGTTCTGACCTAAACCGTCCCATAGACGGACCAATAGAAGCTTAGTTAGTTGCTTTCTAGGTATTTAATATAGCAAAACTGAAGTAATGTAAGAGCAGATTTTCCTTTTCTTAGCTAGTGGAATGATGTATTCCTGTATCGTAGCTTTTTGTCTATTATTCTGTCAGTTCAGATGCATTAAGGCCAAACAATACTGAACTGTTCCCTATGCTGTCATTGTTCAAATGAAGAAGACCAGAAGATGTTCCACTGATGAAGCTATCGCTGCTTGCTGATCCATTTCAGAGAGGTGTAACTGCAGGAGCTGTAGTGGTCCTTAAGGGTATAGCCTCAGGATACCTAGTGGCATGGTCCACTCGCACAAGGACAAATATATTTCCTGAGGCTGTTGGAGGGTTAAGGGGGCCAACAATGTCAACCCCTACCCTCTCAAAGGGCACCCCAACCACTGGGAGTGGAATTAAGGGGGCCTTAGGTGTGCCATTAGTCTTGCCACTGGCTTGGCTGGTCACACAGGAGCGACAAAACTCCTTGGTGTCCTCTGACATATGAGGCCAGTGAAACAATGGAACAAGTCTGTCCCAAGTTTTACTTTGGCCCAAATGCCCAGCCAAAGGAATATCATGAGCCAAAGTCGGTAAAAAAATCCCTATACTGCAATAAATCCTCTAGTGGGGGACAGGTCTGCTGTGCTACACTCAGCTCTTCTCTAGCAGGCCCCCCTGCACCCAAAAGCTCACCAGTGTGTGCTGCCAGCTCATCTGGTGTAGGTTCTGCGCAGGGAGAGGATTCCTCTTCCTCAAAAGGGGAATCTTCTTTAGAGGGAGGGATAGTGGGCAACGATTTACCCTTTCTACCCTTAGCTTTTGGGAGCACTGAGTCCATTTTTCCAGAATTCAAGTTTCCCTGTCCTCCTTGCTTCTGGGCCTGAGCCCTTGTGAGAGCAAAGATATGCCCTGGAATGCCCAGCATTGCTGCATGAGCCTCCAACCTGGAGCGTCAGCCTAAGCTGATGTTTCCAAATCATTCCCTAGTAAGCAGTCTACAGGTAAATCAGTGGCTACCACAACTTTCTTTGGGCCAATAAACCCCACCCACCCCCAGTTGAGATTCACAACAGCCATGGGGTGGCTAAGAGTGTTGTTATGAGCATCAGTCACTTGGTACTTCTGACCAAGTAGCTGTTGTTTAAGAGCAACCAGTTTCTCTATCGCCATGGTGACACTGGCTCCTGTGTCCCTGTAGGCCTCAACCTCAACACCATTTATTAGGGGTAGTTGCTTGTACTTACCCATATTAAGGGGACAAGCAACCAAGGTGGCAAAATCATCAGAGACTAAAACAGCCTCTGTGGTCTCCCTAACAAGACCAACCCCCACTACATTACCAATGATGAGCCCAGCTACACCCTTTGACTGGCTATTTGTAGTGTTCTTCCCACCACCACTGCTATTACTAGGGGCACTAGTGGACGCAGTTGGGGTTGTGGTGGTGGGAGCCTTGGTGTTTTTCTTTGGACAAGTGGAATCACTTGCCCAATGGCCTTTACCTTTACATAGATAACACCATGGCTTCTTCTGATTGTGTGAAGAGGATTTGGACCCACCTCCCCCAGAGAATTTGTGTGGGTCTGATGAAGACTCAGAATTATTTTTGTCTTTGTCCCCACCCTTGTCATGAGACTTACCATCCTTCTTCTTGCCATCCTTGTCACCACCTGTATGAGCCTTTGTGCTCACTCTTGTTCTGACGCATTTGTCTGCCTTCTTATCTAATTATTGGGGAGCAGTCAGATCTGAGTCTACCAAGTACTGATGCAACAAGTCAGACACACAATTATTCAAAATATGCTCTCTCAAAATACTATTATACAGGCTTTCATAGTCAGTCACCTTACTACCATGTAACCATCCCTCCAAGGCCTTCACTGAACAGTCTACAAAGTCTGTCCAGTCTTGATAGGACTCTTTTCTGGTATCTCTGAACTTTATCCTGTATTGTTCAGTGGTTAAGCCAAATCCATCTAAGAGTGCATCTTTCAAAACCTTGTAATTGTTGTCATCACTCTGCCTGACAGTAAGTAGTCTGCCCCTACCCTTGCCAGTGAAAGATAGCCACAATATAGCAGCCCACTGACTTTGAGGGACCAACTGTACCATACAGGCCCTCTCAAGTGCAGAAACCATTTGTTTATGTCATCCCCCTCCTTGTAAGGGGGGACCATCTTGTGCAGGTTTCTTGAATCTGTTTCTCTAACAGGATGACTATCAAGATTGCTGCTGCTGCCACCATTGGGAACTAACCCCAACTTCTGTCTTTCCCTCTCTACATCTAGAGATTCCCTATCTAAGGCCAACTTCTGCTGTCTTAGCTTCAGTCTGGCCTCTTCCAACCTCAGCTTTCTGAGTTCCCTGTCTAGGGTGTTATCTTCAGGGTGGGAGGCTTGGGAATTCTCTGACACAGAGGTAATGTGAGAATTGGCAAATGTGGGCCTTTCTCTAACTACCTGAACCCTAGTGACCTGGCCTTTTGGAGTGAAAGGTGCCCTACTGATGTGTGACCCCCTCCCACTACCAGCTTCACTAGGTGGCCTGATAACTGAAAGGTCTTTGGAAGTACCCTCCCCAGAGTCCTCAGTACCCTCCCCTGAATCTCTCTGAGAACCCACCTCTTCTACCTCCTGATCCTGGGTTTGACCGGTCTGACTCTGGTCACTTTCAAGGATAAGGCTAAGAAGGAGATCCTTGGTAGGGTTCTTACCAATCCCCAAACTTCTTTCTATGTAGAGACCCCACACACTTTTAAAGTTTAGATTATCATAAGTTGTCTGCACAACCTTGGGAGTGGCCTATACCACAGAAATGGTGAAAGAAGGAGTTTAGGGGTAAGAGAAAAGTTTAGAAAACTTTTAAAGAAAAGAGAAAAACCAAATCAGGTAATTAAAACAGTCAGAAAAGTAGTGCAAACACTGTAGAATACAATAGGATGCAATAGGCCTAGGGGCAACACAAACCATATGCTAAGAAAGTGGAATGCGAACCACAAATGGACCCCTAGGCTAGGGTAGTGTGTAGAGGGTCGCTGGGAGTGTAAGAAAACAATAAGGGTGTCCAAGATTCCCCACCCCAAGACCCTGGAAGGTAGGAGTAAAGTACTACTATTTCCCCAGAAACACACTAAAGTCGTGATAAGGTATTTTGCAAAGATAACACAACAGACTGCAAAGCACTGAAGACGGATTCCTGAACCTGAGGACCTGCAAAGGAAGGGGACCAAGTCCAAGAGTCGCTAAAGTGCCCAGGAGGGCAGGAGCCCACTAAACCCCGGATGAAGGTGCAAAATGTCTGCCTCCGGATGGAAGAAGCTGAAGATTCTGCAACAACGAAAGATGCTAGGAACTTCTCCTTTGTGCAGAAAATGTCCCACAGTGTGCTGGAGGATACAGAGTTGTTTCATTGACAAAATACCGCAAACAAGCCTTGTTAGCTGCAAGAGTCGCAGTTAGAGAAAAAGGGTGCTGGCTGGGCCCAGGAAGGACCAGGATGTTGTCACTTGGAAGAGGAGACAGAGGGGGCCCTCGGCAACGTGGTGAGCCCACGCACAAGCAGGAAGCACCTGCAGAAGTCCTTGAACACGGGTTCAAGATGTCTGAACACGGAAGTCGTCTCAACACTGCAAAAGGAGATCCCACGACACCGGAGATCAATTCAGGGAGCTGAGCATCGCAGGACAGAGTGCTGGGGACCTAGGCTCGGCTGTGCACACAGGATTTCTTGGAAATGTGCACAGAAGCCCTTGTAGCTGCGGTTCACGCGGTGCACAGGATTACTGTCTGGCGAGGGGAGGCAAGGGCTTACCTCCTCCAAATTCGAACAGTTAGACCACTGGACAGTCTGGGTCACTTGGGTCCACCACCTGTGATCCAGGGGCCACGCTTCTCTGGATGAGAGGGGTCCCAGAGTACCGGTGAAGCTGAAGTTTGGTGCCTGCTGAAGCAGGGGGAAGATTCCGTCGACCCATGGGAGATATCTTCGTGGCTTCCAGTGCAGGGTGAAGGCAGGCAGCCCCTAGAGCATGCACCACCAGGAAACCGTCAAGAAAGCCGGCAGGATTAGGTGCTACAATGTCGCTGGTAGTCTTCTTGCTACTTTGTTGCAGTTTTGCAGGCGTCCTGGAGCAGTCAGCGGTCAATCCTTGGCTGAAGTCAAAGAGACAGATGCAGAGGAACTCTGGTGAATTCTTTCAAGTCGTTATCTGAGGAAAAGCCCACTGAAGAGACCCTAAATAGCCCTCAGAGGAGGATTGGCCACCTAGTCAGGCAAGCACCTATCAGGAGGGGTCTCTGACATCACCTGCTGGCACTGGCCACTCAGAGGCCTCCAGAGTGCCCTCACACCTCTGGAAACAAGATGGCAGAGGTCTGAGACACACTGGAGGAGCTTTGGGCACCACCCCTGGGGTGGTGATGGACAGGGGAGTGGTCACTCCCCTTTCCTTTGTCCAGTTTTGTGCCAGAGCAGGGACTGGGGGTTCCCTAAACCGGTGTAGACTGGCTTATGCAAGGACGGCACCATCTGTGCCCTTCAAAGCATTTCCAGAGGCTGGGAGAGGCTACCCCTCCCCAGCCTTTAACACCTATTTACAAAGGGAAAAAGTGTAACACCCTCCCTCAGAGGAAATTCTTTGTTCTGCCTTCCTGGACTGCCCAGACCCCAGGAGGGCAGAACCCTGTCTGTGGGGTGGCCGCAGTGGTAGCTGCAGAGAAAACCCCAGAGAGCTGGCTTGGCAGTACCTGGGGTCCATAGTGGAGCCCCGGGGATGCATGGAATTGGCTTCCCCATATCAGATTTGGCATGGGGGGACAATTCCATGATCTTAGACATGTTACATGGCCATGTTCGGAGTTACCATTGTGAAGCTACATATAGGTATTGACCTATATGTAGTGCACGTGTGTAATGGTGTCCCCGCACTCACAAAGTCTGGGGAATAGGCCCTAAACTATGTGGGGGCACCTTTGCTAGTGCAAGGGTGCCTTCACACTTAGTAACTTTGCACCTAACCTTCAGCATGTGAAGGTTAGACATATATATGTGACTTATAAGCTCCTTAAGTGCAGTGAAAATGGCTGTGAAATAACGTGTGCGTTATTTCAATCAGGCTGCAATGGCAGTCCTGTGTAATGGTTTGTCTGAGCTCCCTATGGATGGCAAAAGAAATGCTGCAGCCCATAGGGATCTCCTGGAACCCCGATACCCTGGGTACCTAGGTACCATATACTCGGGAATTATAAGGGAACCAAGGCACAAATGCTGTCACAGAGATGCACTGTGATCAATAGGCAGAGTCAAACCTCATTTCTCCGGTATAACCAGATGATTACTTCTTGAGCAGACTTACCAGGTCTCCGACAAGGGGTAGAGTGGGCTTCTTGGTGCTCTGCCTTCACTTCTATGGACTCTTCGAGCTCCCACATGGGCCAGGTAAGCATACCACAGCAGAACCGGCCAGCAGATCTGCAGCAGGGTATCAGGTTATATCCACCCTTGAGGAAAATAGCAGCACTTAGCTCCACGTTATTCAAGATGCACCACAAAAGAGTGGTTGCAGGTTTAAGTTGATGTAGATCATTCCGGAGCAGTAACAGCTCTGGCTTACATTTCCAGTCCATGACATTTGAGCAGCAGGCCACCATCAATCAGTGTCTCAGCACTGAAGAAGTTTAAAATCCCACCCAAACACGCTGGGGCAGAACTTCCCTCTGATAAACTTTTGGGAACGGTGGTGCTGGACTGTCTCACAGAATACACAGTGGGCCATCAAGAAAGCATTATGTTTCGGGGCCTATTCTGGTTCGAAACCTTCTGTAATCCTTTCAGACAGTATCTAAAGGCAAAAGAAAGAGAAACGAAACCACAGTAGAGGATGGAGTTGTCCTACTGTTTCTCAGTGGCCAGCAGCTATCCATCATATGGTACTTGTCACTCAAAAAGTGCTAAGTAAAAATGCCCAGATGTTCATGATTGAAAACTCTTTTCTCATATGGCTCACCAACATTCAAAAGCATGCAAACACTCAAAGGGACACTGGTTGCCATTAGCACTGGACATAATGCAGAAGGAGTAGCCAGTAAGCATCTCCCCTGTATGCAGCTACTGGACTCTGGAATATATACATTTCTGCCAGGAACAGAACAAAGTGGCCGGGCCATGACAGACCGGTTGACAAGAGTTTCCAACTCATGTCTACGGGGTGAGGAGACCGACTGATTATCTCAGAGGCTTCAGGACATACAAAGGGTGTCCCGATGGAGCATCGGATCTGCTGCTGGAAAGAAGCCTGGGTTTGGGATTAGCAACCCTTCAAACTGCATCAAAAAATGCCTTTGAGCCTTTCAGAGATAAATTAAAAGTGGCAACGATGGGACGGTCAGAGACTTTCGTCCTTAGAGAAAAGATGTACCTTGCTGTTTCTCGTCACCAACGGGCCTTAACCATCTACATTCAAGAAGAGATCGGATTATTGTGCACATATTTCAGAATCTGCTGGAAAATACTCTGCCAAATGCTAGAGCAGGATCTGGACTCCGAAAAGATGAACTCTTGATATGGATTTTTTCAAATAAATACGAAGAGTTTTACTGCATTTCTTAAAGTATGCTTAAAAGTTTCAATAACGGAGAATGTAGGACAAAAGAGAAGGGGCTTTATACAAGGGCAGGTATTTGGCGAACTGAAGCATTTACTCCCAGGTGAGTGGGTCGACAGCCTGAGATAGCCTTCAGAATTTGACAGATATTCTACCTGGCAATGGTTTAAACAGTTCAGAGCTTAGAAACTAATTAGGTCTGAAGGAAGAACAGGACAATAACCCTGCTGAGAACCCCTTGCTTTACTATCATGATGTACCAGGGCTGAGCTAAAGAGGCATCCACACTTGGGTGAGCCACTAAAGGTGGAAATTATATTGATGGGTTAACAGTTATGTACTTTTATTTAAATCTGCTATGTTACTGGTTTGATGACCAGGTATGCAGATTTATTTGAGTTACGAAATTTATCGATTTTAATTTGTGTCATTCAGTCTCAAATTGGGTGTGAGTGAAAAACTGTCTTAGCTAGGAATGTCTGCTTGCCCATCCAAAGAGGTAAACCATATTCATTAAGAGTTACCACCCTAGCTCCCCTTTGGAAGCTTGGTCCGCATGACAAATCATTGCTCAGAGAAACTGCAAGTCCATGTGATTACCAAGAAATGAGTAAACGAAGCAAGTATGGAACAAAGAACGCAAATGTCTATAAGGCTGTGACAACATTATGTTCTGAGCAAAATCGCTATCTGTGAAAGGAATTGCAATCACAAGCTCAAAGGTAGTTAAAAATTAGCAGTGGCTTGCTTTCGAGAGCAGAATGGTCAAATCATCCGTGTACTTAGTCATGAAAAGTCCTGAGACTAGTGAAGTAAACATTCCTACACGAAGAAAGGGCTACAAACAGCAAATTGAGAGAAAGAAAATAAAAAAATCTGACCAGTCTTGTTGCATGGTATCAGGATCAAATATCAAAACCTCTTACACATAAAGGTTAGCAAGGGATGTAATGTCCACTGATGTAATTCTAGTTACGATTTTTTGTGCATTATCCAAAATGATAGATAGCAGGAAGGTGATTGTTTATCCCGAATATAGGTGACATCTGCACCAGATAAAATTCTAGTCAACTTCTGTCAGATGTTTCTCTTTGGGCCCCATACCTAAAGAATTAGCTAATGTCATTGTGAAGCAAAGTGGAGTCCCACCTTCCGGGCTGGTGAGTGTGTGTGTGTGGGGGTAATTTTTAACAAGCAGTGGCAATGCCTATTGGTCTGGCTTTAATGTGTCGCACCCTGCACAGAAGCATGCAGCTCACTCTGCATTCACATGGGCCCATCTCTCACTCTGCACTTATACAGACAAACCACACACCCAGCAATCGCAAAGATGCAACACACAGCCTGCACTCATAAAATGTCTACCGTGGACTTCTCACTTACCCTGCAGTCACACATCAAGGTCCCTGTCCTCTTGTAACTCACTCCCACATCACTCTCCCTCCACTCACACAACTCTCACCCACCTCACCATGCACTTACCCACTTCATGTTTTCTTGAGGTTGCAAATAACTATGTCTAATTATGTTACCCACTGCTACACAATGCATAAATCAAAATGTCTCTTTCTTAAATTACGTGTCCCAAACTGCACGTTTCAAAATATGACAACTGTTTACAGTTTTACTTACAGGAACATTCATAACTATTTAGCTCAGTATTCTCTATCCTTTTTTAATGCTGACTCGTGTTGTTTCCCAACTGCAACATACGGTCTCTTTTCTCCACAAGAGAAAAGAGAACTGTTTGGATGACTAGTTTGTCATGCTCTAGGAGAAATCGACTTTCTTTCTTCCTTTCTTTCTCGTGTTCTACAGCATTTGTGGTCCTTTTTCTCTTGTCTTTTGTAAAATATTTATTGTCAAGTGTGGTTGATCTAATCGAATTCCCCGCTGATAGCAGTGTCTTATGCACCAGGGATCCAATGGTATTTCCAGACAAATTTCTGATAGACCTCAGCTGTGCTCTAGAAAGTGTCATATAGTTCTGTTCAGCCATTACTTGGAATTGTTTATGAAACTGATATTTATCAAGCCTTCTATTACCAGTTCATAAGGCTGCCATGACCTAGGCCAAGCCATCTGTAATCACATTAAGAATAACAAATATAATCTTGTGTGCTGGGAATCAGAGTGTGCAATTCAAAAGACACTGGATCTGAAGATGTAAACATTTGTTTTCACCCTCATAAAAATGTTTTAGCAAAGGTTTGAGGAGACCGTTACAATTTAATTTCATGCCTGAAAACTAAGGGATTGGTTAAATCGAAACTTCTTTGCTAAAAAACAAAATATGAAACGTGTTGGATAATAAATTCACTTTTCCCAGTGAAATTGGCCTTTCTAAAAAGTCAAATTCACTTCTTCGTTTTCTCAAACCCAAATGAAGCAGATTTCAGGCAAGTACTTACTAGGTTCTTGGCAATCGTTTACTGAGTAATACTCCCGGCCTCATCAGGTTAACCAATGGCTGTCAAGGTCTAAGGCTTGTGAGGGCTGATAGGCCGAGCCAGGCTAGCTATCTTCTCTGAAGATTACTGCCTTCGGGCGTTGAGTTCATGCTCCCTGGAGGCCTCTTCTAGCACGAGAAAAGGTAAGTGTCTATCTCGCAACTACTGAACTTAAACCACACGAGTAAAAAAACAATATTTTCAACATGTTTCCTCGTGACTGCACCATGCTGCAGAGAGGTGGGGCATGCCAAACTACAGGAAGAGCTTACATGATCGAGAAAAATGTTCACAACTGAAATGGGTTATTCCCATCAATCTTGAACATCCCGCACTCCGAATGTTCTATGCATTTCTTGAATTAACAGAGACGAGTAGCTTTACATTGTTCATACTCTTCACGCACATGTATTTCACATTAGCGCAAGGTGGGATCTTGTCACGTGGGTAAAGGAGTGGTTCTAGTCTCACCCACTAGTCCACCTTTTGTGGTCTGAACCTTAGTCAACACACAATTTACTTGATTCCTTCAACTTAGATGAACCCCTAGTTAAAACACGAGAAAGCTATACCACTAGTGAGGGTTTTTGAAAACAAAATTAGTTCATGTTAATTCGCAGACTACTCTGGATAGCTGTTCTCTGTTATAGATCATTGTAAGATAACTGTACTTCAAACAAGGTAAAATGGGGGGGACATTTCAACACAAAACTCGAATCCAGTTGACACAACCATTTCTGCGACCTGGAACTAGCTTAAACCCTATATGTCATATTTAGAATTTCTAATTATATGGCAGCACTGAGAGGTGGTCTCGCCCCAGAGCTGCAGAAAGATAATTAAGATATTTTAACTTTTACATTATTAGTGAATTACAGTTAGATATTTGGGGGTAAATGTCAGTTATGGTGGTGGGCAGCAAGATGGCAGGCTAGATGTGCCCAAGTGAAGCTCCGGCCGGGCCTATGGTAATCCTGCAGCGGTCCTGTGTCCCCGTCCATCATTGGCCCCCGCAAACTCTGAAATCTACCCTCCTGCACTCAGGGAGCGAATCGGGCATCGTGCTAGGCTGGGCGGCCGCCGACCTAAATAGATAGATGTACCCAGGTGACGGGCCACACAGAGTGCCCAAGATGACAGATGTCTAGGGATGGAGCGAGTAGTGGAGCTTCGCTGCACTGACTTCAACAACCTGATATATTGGACCTTGCTGACACGAAACTAGTGGGCACAACACAGCCTGGATAGGAGGTGCCCTTCCACTACTTTGACAGGGAGGCGGATGGAGGCAATACCCAGTGACTCAGGGAAGCCAAGGTTGGTAACTGCGTCGGCAGGAGAGCAGCAGGCCAGGGCCCGAGGAAATCATGTTCACCCCCTCCCTTCTTGGGCAACGCACGCCAAGGAGGCGGTAGTGGGTTGGGTGACAGGGTTGGCCCAGATGCACGATGCGGCTGTGGTGGACCACAAGCCTCACCCCTACTAAAAGAGCAGGGAGGAGCCTGTCCAGGCGGCGTAGGGACTGACCATAGAAAAAGGAGCTGCAGCTCAGTAGTAGTGCAGGAGAAGAAGTGGAGGCTCCTGCTGGACCCCGCCTAGCACTGGAGAAAGTGAGCAGCCACACTCTGTATAGACTGTTGAGCTGAGCAGCGAGGACCTGGTACAGCAAAGGGCAGAGCGATACCATAGGCATAAAGGTAACCCGTGACCTTCCCCTGCAGGCATCAACCGCTGGGGCCCGGTATATATATATATATATATATATATATATATATATATATATATATATATATATATATATATATATATATATATATATATATATAGAGAGAGAGAGAGAGAGAGATATAGAGATATATAAAGGGGTGCCTGATCCCAGAGAGCCTTGAAGGAACGAGAACACCAAGTCCCGGTGCCCATTAGAACTTTATATAGCGCAGCATCCCAGCTCAAGGCAGAAGCGCTCCGTATTGATGGGATCAAAGAGAATACATTCATAGGGTTCCGCTCAAACTCTGGAAGATGGGAATAATCTATTTACTGGTAAGCGCCTCCCCCTCCTACCCCCATTGCACTCCAATCATAACCTAAGCTCATGCAAAACACAGGGGAGGCTCATTTGGCAGACCGACCGATAACACATCTGGGCCCACCCAGTCATGCAGACTTTTGATGATCACTGGCTACCACTATGTCCAAGGATAAAGACTCAAAGGCATCCCGGCAAGGGAAAATACGCCAGAGTGACTAATCACACTGATCACCGACAACAGCGCCAGACAATGAAGCACTCCTGACAGCAATAAATCAATCCAGGGCAGCCTCAGAATCATGGTTTGGGTAGGTCCACTCGGAAGTCACGCTACTGAGGCAAGATCCCAGGAATGTCGTAGAGAGGGTCACGACAGCGGAAAGTCGAATTTGAGAGCTAGAAGATGCCCAACATACAATGGCTGAAGACCTGGTAGAGGTCACAACTGTCGCTAAGGACTTGCTATCGAGAATCAATGATGTGGAAAACCGAGTGAAATGCAACAACTTATGCTTAGTCGGCTTCCCAGAAGGAGCATAACGGTCCAATATCCTTGAATACCTAAGCAACTGGTTTCAAATGACCTTTCCATCAGACATGTTCTCGACCCGCTTCATCATAGAAAGAGCTCATAGGGCGCTGTTGGCTAGACCCCCACCGGGGTACCCCGCCAAGAACGATAAAAGCAAAACTTCTCAATCTTTAAGACTGGGATGTGTTGCTCAGAGAAGCAAGACAAATGGGAGAAGGTAAATATGAATCATGCAAGATAATGCTATTTCCAGATTATTCCAGTGCAGTAAAGAAGCAGTGCAGGATATTCGATGCGGTGAAGGTCAAGCTTTGTGCCATGCAATTGAAATATATGCTGCTTTTCCCAGCCAAACCAAAAGTCCTGTTTAAGGATAAATCCTACTTCTTCACCACTCCAGAGGAGGCGTGGGAGTGGATAGATGAAAGACCACAACTCTGTCCATCATCAGTAGCAGCAGGAAAGGTGAATGAAGCTCTAGGGGCCAGACTAAAAGTGTGCTCTTCCACAAAGAAACGCAGGGAGCGAATAAGTAAACTGGAGACCAGGCTCCAGAAGAGACCAGAAGGACCACATATGCAGGGAAAGTCCCCATCAGAGATAGATGGTGACATCGGACCCATGGACAGCCGCTCTTCTCTGCTAAGAGATGACAGTGAGTTATTCTGGTGAGTGCCGGAAACTATGATGGACCGTGACTGCGATGAGAGGCTCTCAGCTCAGAAGTTAGTGCAGGGGGACAGTGATGAGCTAGAAGACTCCAGAACAAGGTGGGGGGCAGGGGGAATGGATGACGATCCAGGGAGAGAGAAAGCCAGCTTCTCCGGATGTTCACTCCCAAAGGTTTTGCCTGTGACACCCAAGAGGCGCCACTTCCCCATCCTATTGTTTGCAAGGAGACCTAGAGAAAGTTTGTGAGAAAGACAGAGACTGTTGTTTGATGAGTGTGGATGTAAAGGACAGCCGTCAGGTGATAGGTTTTTGAAAGTCAGTAGTGCAGTGAAGGGCTTACAGTGTTAGTGAGAGAGTGAATGGATTTTTCAGATGGGAAGGGGACCACTAGCTGGGTGGTTGATTTAATACTAATCAGTATCAATACTCTTCCATTGTTGTTCCAGACTATAGAGTGAATGAGACTGTGTGAGTGACCTTCATAGGAAGGGACACCTTAAGAACGTAATGAGACTGTTTGAGTGACCTTCTTGGGAAGGGACACCTTAGGAACGTAAATTAACAGTTTTGTATGGGTGGGCTACATACCTTTCAGGCCTGTCCTGCAACATAGTCATCTCCTAAGTTATGAAACTGAATGCATGTGAGTGGCGGAGGGTATAGAGGCGGGAGAGGGGACAACGTTTTCCAGTTCTGTTGATGAGATCATCTAATGTGTATGGTTGGTTGAAACAGTGGAAGACACAATTGGATGTGCAGGGAACTTGCTGCAAGACAATGATAAATATCAACCTATAATCCAGCAGACATGGTGCATGGTACTGACAGGCACACAGCCTCTGTTCAATCCTCACATGGAATGTAAATGGACAAGGTAGTACGATCAAGAGGGGACTGATAGCGGCCTACATCCTGCGCCTTCTCGAAGAAACACATCTACAGGGGAATAACTGTCAATTTCTGGCCTGCGGCGCTTATACTCTTCTAGCACATGCAGGGTACACATCTGGATCTAGGGGAGTAGCAATTATGATCAGAAAGTCACCCCCTTTTCAGACACAGAGAATGTGGGTGGATCCTTAGGGGTCATATGTGGCAGTCCACGGCCTCTGGGCCAGACAGTATTACCATTATTAGCGTGTATGCACCCCTACGCCTCTAACTAGAGGCTACTTCTTCCGCTTATGTCCTTGGGTGGGAGACTTTAATGATGTAATGTCTTCAATGATAGATAGATCCAGGACTGTGACTGTAACGACCAAGACCATATTGTTATCCCGATTCGTGAACACACTGGCCTTCACTGACTTATGGCGTTGTCAACACCCAGGAGACAGAATCTACTTCTATTACTCTGGGACACACAAGATTTCTTCCAGGCTAGATTATATATTCATCCCAGCAAGTGTAGAGGGAATGGTACTCCGGGCAGACTATTTGGCCAGGGGACTCTCCGATCTCTCTCGACTGTGGATCTCTATGGGACAGAAGCCCCGCAGGACTGGCAGGGATTTGCATCTGAATGCCTGGGAATTGTGAAATGAGGCGACCCTGAGAGAGATTTGGATGGATTCTGAACTATATTTTGCAGAAAATAAAAATTTGGTGAATTCAGCATCGGTTCTATGGGAGGAACATAAGGCAGTAATACGGGATAGAATGCAGAATGTTATTGCATATAAAGAGAATAAACAGGTGGGAATTAGAAGAGCTTGAACACCGCCTCCTGGGGGCAAAAGCTGAGAATATGAACGCAATGAACCCTTGGGAAAAGAGACAACTTGAGGCCCTCCGAGAAGAATATAAAGGATTAGGGACTGACAAAGCACCCAAATATATATTGGCGGTGCAGCATAGCCTCTATGAAGCAGGGCGAAAAGCAGCCAAACAACTAGCCTGGTTAGGTCGCTGGAGAAGGGAGAATCAATGGGTGCACAAGATTGAAGGGTCACAGGGTGGCTTATATGAGGTGGACAAGGATATAGTAACGGAGTTTGGACCTATTATAAGGCCCTCTACAGGGCGCACCCCCTAACGGGTCAACTCCAGATTGAGGATTATTTGACTGACATAGAAATGCCAACTCTCCCCACCAAAGAAAGGGAAGCCTTATAGATGGAAATTTTCAAGTTCAAGCAGCAGCGACTAAGATGCACTTGGGCAAGACTCCGGGACCAAATGGACTCCTGGCAGAGTTCTTTAAAAGGTAGATATTCTAGCTCCTATTTATTAAGCTTAAATGTATAGGCCCGTAAGGATGGGATCCTTCCCCCATCCAGTGTGGATTCTACCGCCCGATTTCTTCACTTAATATTGAGGTTAAGATATAGGCCACTGTGTTGGCTAACAGACTTGTAAGTGTAATCGCTCCCTTACTCCATAAGAACCAATCAGGCTTCATGCCAAAGCAGTCAACTACAGGACCCCCATCGATTTCTTTCCCTTGATGCCAAAAAGGCCTTTGATGCCATACATTGGCCTTTCATGACACAAACTCTTAAGATGAATGGGATTTGGACCCCAGCTTCTGAAATGGATAAGCCTTCTCTATATGTGAGCCACGTCTGCAGTAAAACCCAACTGAATACTCTCAGCAGAGTTCCTCATTGGGAGGGGAACCCAAGAGAGTTGCCCCTTGTCACCCCACCTGTTTGCCTTAATACTGAAGCCTCTGGCTTGCCTTGTACGCAGCCACCCACAGATTTGGGGGTTTAGAAAACCAGGATCCCCAAATGATCATGACTTCATTATACGCTGACAACATCCTGTTATTACCTAAGTCTTGATTCCTGTGGCATCTCAGGACTTTGAGCGATATGGAGAACAATCCAGATACACAATCAATTGGGACAAGTCAGTCCTTGTCCCAGTGGATGGGCACCTCAAGCCAGCTGACCTCCCAGGGAAACAGAGGATTAACAGGGAAGGCTTTAAATATCTAGGGATTTATGCCACGTTGTATTAGGAGAGATGCATGGAATGCAACGTGTGGAGAATATTTACCGATTTCCAAGCAGATGCCGAACGCTGGAGAACACTCCCCCCCCCCCACACTCATGGGCAGGGCCGCAATGTTTAAGATGATTATTCTCCTGAAATTCTTGTTTGTTCTCTGGAACACCTACTCCCGAATTCCTGATGAGGTATTTGCTAAGATTGACGAAGTGCTGAGGAAACTACTATTGAATAATAATCACTCTTGAATATCCCTCCAAACTCTGCAGTGGAATTCATGTAATGGGGAAATAGACCTTTCAGATGTCCAGGTCTATTATTGGGCTTCGCATTTGCTTTTCTGGGTGCATGTAGAGGGTGACCTGTTACTGGCCACGCAAGTTACCCTTGAGGCCTGGAGTAAGACAACCAAATGCTTATGGTAGGCAAAGAAACGTACGTGTAAAACCCCGCTATAGGTGGGAAATAGTTTTAAAGAAAATGGGAAGGTGGAGGGTTTGTCCACATGGGATCACATTGGTATTTCTAGGTTGCTAGGAGATCTACTTGAGGCAGGTACCCTAATGCCTTTTTCATCCCTCCAAGCAGAATTTCAGCTCAATGAAACGCAGCACTATAAATATTTGCAGCTCCGACATTCATGGGGAGCAGAGAATATACCCTCAGATCTTCAAGAGAATGCACCTCTAAAGGGGAGGCTATTGCAGGGAGAAATACAGGAAAAAGTGGTGTTCACTATAAATAAGACCATTAATAATAATATGCCTGACACCCTCTAAAAGCTACGAGGTAAATGGGAGAACGAACTAGGAGAACTAGAAGATCTGGATTGGGAGGTAGCCCTAATGTTCCCGCGTAAAGCGGCAATCAAATCCTGCTAAGGCTCATCCAACTCAAAATCCTACATCGAATATACTGTTATAGGGCACAATTACAGTATTTAAAATGGGTACAGAGAACTCACAAGAGTATCTGAGATGTAGGGAACAAAAGGGGGATTTATTCCATACACTTTAGACATGTCCAGGGACACGCATCTACTGGGGGATACTCCTCTAAGAACTTGGCAAAATACTGGGGGCAGTATCCAACATATGTGCTATTGATCTAAATCTCCCACGTAACAAATTGATATTCTGTAATCTGGGCCTGATAATAGCAAAAAGAGACCCAGCGAAACATTGGGTAGCCCCGGATATACCCACACTGTGGGAACGGAAAATGAGTATTGAACTCTATATGGTGGCAAAGAGGGTCACCTATAAGAGCAGGAATTGCCCACGTAAGTTCTGTGATATATGGAGTAGCAGGATAGACTATTATGACCGAGATATACAGGATGAAACCCAGGAGGAGATGTTCAACTAGACCAACTGACCAATTGGCTTTGACATATGTACCCTGTCATCTTACTAGTGATATCATGTTGCTACACACTGTCTTTTTACTGCAATGTGTAGAGACGCCTGAAGTGCTAATGTTCTTCCGCTGTTCTTTATTATGTTATGGATGCCTGTTGGTGCACTGTTTGTCAATGTTTACAAAATGCAATCAAAATATTTTGAAAAAAAGTCAGTTATGATGTCGGAGGCTCTCAATATGTTACTCCCAAAGAACAGAATTGCGAGTCCTCTAATGTTATCTAATTTAACCATTTAAATAGGTATTAATATGTGCAGAGCAGCCCAGGTCAAATTTGGTGTGAAAATGTATTTCTAGTAAATCTAATACTTGAGATTAACCTCAGTGGGAACTGCTGGACTCAAACACGACAAGCCTTTACTTTGTCTGGCACAAAAGTCTTCATTTCTGCCATAGACGTCAGCATTCTCCATTGACTATGAACTCTCTAACAGTGATGAAAATGCCTGAATTATACAGGGCTGACAAGTAAGGTGTTTATCCACCATGAGATCTTTGAACCCTTCTCCCTCCCACATTGCAGGGATGCTCATAATTTCTTAGTAGTTGAAGCTAGATAGGGTACGATGCATGTCATATCAAGATCTGAGAGATGACACTGACTGGGAAGCCGAAGTGGATTGGTGCCAACAGGTGGAATAGGTGGTGTATCAGAGTATGGGATTGCCCACAGAAGTGGGAGAAGATATGGGGTAGTTGGAGAACTTATTGTGAGTATTAAAACTGCCAACATAGGTGCAGGGAGAGGCCTTGGGCAATTGCAACACTGTTTCAAACATCTGGTGATGATTTATCTCTCATCTAACTTCACAGCCTGCAAGGCATCCAGACTGAAGAAGAGATGGAGAGGCCACGTTTTTTCATCGAATTACTCCGCCTATGCTTGTGGGGTTCTGAGACGGGTTCGGGCAGGGGTCCTCTTCGCTGCCAAACAAACAATCATAGATCCAGAAGGATATGTCTTCATTGAGGGCTGACTGGATGGCAGACAGTTGCTCCTCTGTGCGATATGTGCACCCATTGTGGAACAGACCCGTTCCTCCATGCCTTGTCGATAATTTTGGCCCGTTGCAGTGATATATCCTGGGCACTAAGTGGAGATTTTAACAGCGTTCTTGACATGGAGCTAGATCACTCCTTCCCGCCCCTGCCCGCACTGTGGCCACCACTCACGCACATACCCTCGCTATATGGTTAAAAGGCTGGAAATTACTGGATGTATGGCACCATCTGAATCACATTACCAGAGTATATTCCTACTACTTACATGCATATGGACTTCATGTCCGTCTTAACAGGTTTGTTTGTACCCCAGACATTACGTCATATATTACCCATATAGACTATCTTGTCTGTAAACATTCTGATCATAACCCGCAATTCTGCTAGGAATACATCTCGCCTCAAATACCCAGCTGGAGGACTGCAGGCCGCTACACTGGAAGTTTCCCCACTTAGTGCTTCCATCACTCATAATACTATGGAATACTTTGATATTAATACTGGTTCTGCCTCATCTCCCTTGATAGAATACAGGCCTCGAAAAATCATAACAATGTCACTAGGCCTGCAAGTTGAGTAGCATGAATAATCTACTCGACCTAACTGTAATGTACTTAACCCTGAAATGAGTCCCAAATTGTGTGATCCTAGGCAAATATTGTATTTTACAGTCCCCTTTTTCTTCATTCTCACATATGAGTGCACCTTCAAATATGTGAGTTTTGTGAATATTTCTGCTGTAAAAAAATCCTCTTTTGTTTGATTAAATACACTAAACATTTGCTCCATGTATAAGAAATCCAGCACACATATAGGGTACACATGATCCATGCATGACTTGCCTCTTAGTTTACTGATAGCTCTGCCATCAGGGCAGGAGTGTTTCTCAGTTTATTTTTAAGCACTCACTTTTAATAAATATATTACTAAAGCATGATGTGGTAACGCACTGTCATTTACAAACAGTAAATTTCCACAAAATGTCCAAAAACCTTCCCACTAACTTGCAGCTTTACTGATAAAACTATATAATGTATTAATAATAATCTGTGAAAACTGGGTTTCAGAAAACATTTATCATTTGCACATCACCAAGTAAAGCATTCTGACTTTTTTCCATCCTATTAAAATATTAAAATATTTTTTTCATCACACAGAAGTAAGGAAAATTGTCTTTCACAGCTACTGAAATATATTTTGAAATGTTGATAAAGTTAACTTAGTTATATAAATGTTGTGTGTTAGTAAAAAGCTGATACCAAGAGCCTTTCACTTCACATAGATCAGACAGTTCACCTTACAAAATCTTGGAACTCTGCAGTCACAAGAGAAAGTACTAGCATTGCAAGATAACAAACTGACTTTTGACCTCTGTCTCTGAACACAGAGCAAATGTGACAAGAATACATTTAAAGGCATCTTAATTGATAATTCAGTTTCTGACTGAAAAGAACACCTGTTCATTGTCCACTCCAGAAGGGTCTGGAGTGGAATCTAAAAATAGCTCGACCTCATAAAATAAAACTCACATGACCTCTTAAAATGAGAGTGGTTGAGTAGATTTTTTGAGCCCTGGAATGGGATGCCATTCAAAGTTTCCATAAGGGAGCACTGCATGGATAACGCAGGTAATATGGGCCGTCACCTCATGAAAGATATCATCCGTCTAGAGAGATGACTAGTGGACCTTGGGGCTCTATCTTGGACTTCTGGCACCACTACAAAAATCTTGGAGTGAAGTTCCTGCCCTATTGGAAAGGCTATGCTGTTTTAACTCCTAACACGGTTGATACAGCAGGAAGTGGACCTGTGTCCCATTCTGTCTATGTGTTCAGGTACAGGGCAATTACTACACACACAGCGGGACATGCACGCCTTTTTTTTACAAGCCATTACACCCTGTTAATCACATCTGCGACCACAGTGCCCTCTGGAGTCATCAGTGACTTTTTGTCTGACGTGGTTCTACCCCAGATCTCAGCAGAATACAGGGAGGAACTAAATTGGGAGATCACCATCTTTGAAATACAGGAAGCGATTTGCGCCCTTGCTACCAGCAAAACCCAAGAGCCTGTTGGGTTACTGTCCAAATTTTATAAAGTATATGTACCTACATTGACGCCCCGTCTGAAAACACTGTATGATACCGCGTTCACTGTGGCGGAGTTCCTGCCTCTGCTTTGTGACGCCCTGCTCATCTCGCTGTCTAAACCGGGCAGAGATACGCTTGAACTGGAATCATACAGACCTCTTGCACTGCTAGATACTGATTATAAAACTCTGGCAAGGATCCTGTTGGATTGTCTGGACCCTTTAGGTCTGCAGCTGGTTCGCCCAGACCAAAATGGTTTTGTACCTGCCAGAAGTACCTCCTTGAATCTCTGGTGTTTTTTCTGGGTACTTGTGCACACCTCACAGCACTATTCCCACTTGGGCTGCTTAGTCCCTGATCTGCACAAGGCACTTGATTCCCTTGAATGGCCTTTTTATATGATTTCCTTGCCTGCTATGGGCTAGTATCTTGTTTACTCCAAACTGATTAAATTATTGTACACTAACACCATGGCCAGAGTCAAAATAAGTTGTCATATCTTTGAGCCCACTGCAATACAAAGGGGTAGCCGTCAGGGTTGCCCAATGTCGCCCCCTTGTTTTCATTGACACTGGAACCTTTGGCACATTTGCTAGGCGACCAGGTCTGGTACTGGGGGATCACTTTAGGTGATGGCATTCATTCTGTCTACCTTTACACAGATGACATGATGTTTTATCTTAACGATGTTCAGGCCATACCTCCGACCACTGTACTGACTGACTGTTGCCATTTCTGACCTCAGGGTTAGTAGGCCAAAATCGTGTCTTTTCCCTTTCAATATTGATACCCCTAACCCTTTGTATAGTGTGCATGGTATCCTGCTTACATGGCAGTCATCCACATTTAGTTACTTGGGGATACGTATTTACCATATGCCTGAAGACCTTCTGGAGGGTAATCTAATTTGTGCTGTCTCTGCAGTGCATGCGCAGATGTCGTTTTGGCAAACTCTGCCGCTATCGGTGGCGGTAAGAGTGATTTCAATGAAAATAGTAGTTATTGTATTACTTTACTAATCTTCCTCTTTTGATACACTGTCCCTTTTTTCGTTCTTTGGAACGTATGATATGTGATTTTATTTGGCATAACACACATTAAAGAATAGGACTGCTTAAACTATCTCCCCACAGACAGTAGCGGGCTTAATGTTACCAATCTCAAACAGTATTACTTGGCCTCCCAACTTCAATGGGTGTCGTGCTGATTTGCAAGTGGAAATTTACTGGATACAGCGACACGTCTACCTCCCTTGGACTTGGAGCGGTCACTTGCTATCTTTCATCTCCTCGCCAGAACTCCGCCACCGACTGCGCTTCTTCTCCAGGTTGCTTTTCAATGCTTTTGTAGGGCCTGTTTACTACTTGATTAGTCCATCCCTATGCCCCAACATCCCTACTACTTGGTATGCCACAGTGTGTGTATTTACTTTCCTTTGGTAATTCACGCCATGGCATTCAGCATGTAACCTGTATCATGACGGGATCCTCCTCGCCACAGAAGAATTACTAACACAGGTCCTGCCGGGACAATTTGTTATATCAAGCTTCTTTACTGGTGTCCGGACGCAGTTGTGGGGTGAGATAGAACTGGAACCCCCTCAGCATCTTGTCGTTCAATACCTGCATGTATTGGGTTCAGGTAGCCATAAGACCTGATGGTTGGTAGGCGCCCTATGCATGTACACTCAACACATTACGCAGACATTGTTACGCAGACCTTGCCCGCGCCCGCACTGATGGCGAATGGAAAACTATCTTAACTTACCCCTCGTAAGAGTCCCAGAATGCCTGTTTTAAAATAATACATCTCTTTATCCTACATCGTGTCCACTTAACAACCAGTAAAATCAATTTGGTCCTGCTCCTCACTGTCCACTTTTTGGAGAGAGGTCACTACACACCTGATGCACTACATTGGTACTGTCATGACCTACACTGGGGAAGTGCGCATTCTGAGGCTCTACCATCACGCCAAGAAACACAGGGCTGTAACACAGGCTGTGGACCTAGTCCTTCTTTTGTTGAAACGGCTGATCACCCATAAATGGATAGTGGTGAACCCCCCCCCACCTGCCCTGATGTGGGTTATTTCAATGTTGGCATGGGCCCAGGCAGAGAGTGCATTATTACGTAGAAAAGAGGTGAAGGGTCTCCGTAAATACCCCATATGTGAGAAGAGGGATGCGCTTCTGGGATGTCTCAACATTCCTTACTCACATGAGTTACCCAACATCCCTTCTGAGAACTACTGTGGTCTACCTCCTTTTCATTCCCCTCGCTTTCTCCCATTATACCATTTGTACATGTGGACACCTGGGTTTCACCAGGAGGCTAGCTCTCTATGTGACCTCCGTAGTATCCTCTGAATCGGCGACATCTTCATTGACATCTTCCTTTGTCTGTTACGCAAGTGCAGGCCTAATTTGATTTATTTTTGTTCTAATCTAAATCTATCTTTTTTTCGTTCCTGTTCTCCGTTGATCTTTTTCTTTATGATTGATTGCAACCATATTTTATTGCCATCTGCGTCACACAACGGATCTCCCTAAAGTGTATATTGTAACACTATTTACTGCCTTTCTTACCGCTGTTTATTGTGGTCCCGCCTGTAGTTAACATACCTACCCTAAGCCGTTATTATCAATGCGGTAACACACTGCTGCACTGCTTATGCATGCTCCATGCGGAGCACGATATCTGTGCAGTTTATTGTACATGCACATGTTGTATTGTAATGGAAATGTTGAAAATGGCAATAAAAACTAAGAAAAAAATGATGTACATATCATATGCTTTGCCTTCAAAGAGAATTCCTGAATTTATTGAAGTTATTCTGTTGAACACCCTGCTAATCGTGAAGATATACGGTAAGTTGTGTTCTTGCTTTTGTTCTCTGGTGTGCAACAAAATGAAAAAAAGGTGTGAGAGATGACAGTATTTGTTGGGTGCATTACTGTAGGATACAGGATTTAGTACTCAACCGACCCAGTATGGTTCAAACATCTGCTATGATTTTGTGGAGCCTGGGCGTCACCTAATTTTGGCCACATCTAAAATTCTCCCTCTCATAGAGAAAGAGGTGAGGAGCATTTCATACGTCCTTCCCACCCATTTCCTTGTGCACGCTTTTACCTAACTACAAAGACGAGTACTGATAGCGCTTCACTGCTTTGGGACAAATTTGAATTTTACATTGTTTTCATAGAGATGAAGTTAGAGAGATGGTTTAGGAGTCTCTTCTCAATGTATGGTAGACAATTACGCTAAACATTTATGGTTTCTGATTTTGTTTGCCCACACCAGAATCTCAAATCCCCCTTCCACAGCCTTCCTTTGAAAAGGAAGCACACTGGTGAGCTGGGTTACCACTTCAAAGGTGAAGATTAAGCCGGTGCATGCGGTCACGAGTGTACTGTAAAACAATTTCCCATAAAAACAATAAAACGGATCTGAGCCATAAAAGTGAAGATCAAAAGGATTTCAACTGCCCCTTGGCAAGTGACTGAGTCAGATTACGGCAGTGGTAGGTAGCTTGATTAGTGCTGCCCTATAGCATTATGTTATTGTTCATCAAAATGCAGGGTTTTTCTAAAATATATCTTCTTGGTGATAGAAGTACTAGACCATGTTGCCAGTAAAGGGGCTACATATTAGCAGGAGAACAGATGAACCTTTACGAACTTGCAGAAAGAAAGAAATATGGTCTATAGTAGGGCTGATACAGCAGACAAGGGAGTTCTGCTGTACAACTGTTGGGCAACAAAAAATCCTGCACCATCATTTAATTCCTTCTGAATTTGGCAGATTCGAGCATGAAGCACATGGATGACCACAGGTCCCATTTTAGATCACCAATTTAAAAAAAATTCAAGATTAAGAGGGCAGGCCACAAAAAGTAAAATAGGTAACCAATCTGATGACTACTCTGTGGCTTGGAAATCGGAGACAGGGAATGCTCTTAGGTGCATATGTAATGTAGCACTTTTATCCCAGCCTAAATGTAAGTCTGGACACACACAATGCCAAAGCCAAGGCCGTGCTTAGTTTGTAAAAAATTAAGTGCCAGGGCCAAATGAATTTCTGACTAGTCCACTGCAGCTGGCACTATCCAAGTGTCACCTTAAACTGCAGGGGTGATATGGAAACCCTGGATGTATCTTTACTAAGGGACACACAGCCCCACCATGTAGTGGAATCTCATTAATACATATCGCTGTTTATAGATAAGTGCCAGTGACGTGAGTCGGCATGCTCTCGCACAAAGTAAGCATTGAGCCAAACGCTCTTAATTTCTCTCTCAACCTTTGTCAATACTTTCTGCTAATGCTGTGAAGCAACGGCAAAACAAAAACAAACCAAAAAAAAGAAAAAGGCATGATGAAGCAAATGGGCATGTGTTCACGTTTGTGTCATGATGCTGCTGGCAGGAGCATCATTCTGTAGACAAACACCTACATGATGTAGATGCAGGTGTCTTTGGCATGAAGCAGGAGCCATTTTCTAAATTTTATTTTCCATCCAAAATAACAGATGTCACTTCCACCTGATCTGTTAATACACAAAGCACTTTTGTGAAAGCAGAGGGGCCCTGCGGTATATGGCATCTGCCCTCCAATAAAAATAAAATAAAAAATATATATATATATATATCATCAAGAACACTTCTTTAAAAAGAAGGCAATGTCGCAGCCACTTACTTGCTTCAGTCCTTGTGTTCTTTATTCAGGCAGATAAACACCATGAGAAACAAAACTAAACAGAAATACTCCAACGCGTTTCGGGAGACTCTGCTCCCTTGATCACAGAGATATTCTGTAAACCTTTTTCTCTTTCCATTATATCTAACACAATAGACATAGAAAATGGGCTACAGTTACCAACTAGAACCACTGGCAGCCATCTTGGCACTTCGTCTTTAAATGATCAATGATCTAAAATAAACTTAAAAACAAAATTAATAATTGTGACCCTTACTAGCAATTACTACATATTGCTCACACTTTCTTATACTCAATTAATAAAGTCAACCTAAATATAAAAATATATACACATATTACATTACATCTTAGTCATTTCACAGTGTCATAAACCAATTGTTACTTCTTCAAAATAAAAGTACTCATCTAATCTTTAGCCATATATTTGTGGGTAATTCAACAGTACCCTGAAGATATAATAGCTCTTTCGCTTCTTATAAATTTACATCGTCTGGAAAGAAAAAGGAAAATAAAAATAGAAATTAAAATTAGTACTTAATGAATTCAAAATGGCAGAACTTCGACATATAGTTACAACCTATTGCATTTTAAATACACTAGTGTTTTATTTAGTCAATGTAAATGTACCGATAATTCTTCATCCTTGTTCAAACCAAAGGGTTCCATTGTGTTACAACTTATGATCAACCTAGATTCTAATTTTCTCAAGTCCAGCGTTCTATTACCACCTCTTGTTTTTAATGCGACCCTATCAAGGACAACATATTGTAACATCTTTTCATTTTTGTTATGAAATTCTTTGAAATGTCTCGCCACCGGGTAAGATTTGTCCTCATTTTTAATTGCTCTTAAATGTTCAAGAATACGCTTTTTAGCTATATGTATGGTACTCCCAATATAAAATTTATTGCAAGGACATTTGAGAGCATAAACACTATAATCTGATGTGCACGAAACATGCTTTCTTATTTTGAACACTTTGTTAGTCCCTGGAAATTATACCTCCTTACAGTTAGTACTAAATTTACATGCTATACATTTGCCGCAAATATAAAAACCCTGAATGGATTGTGTTGTCTCATTTTTAAATATTGTGCTGTGACTTAGTATATCTTTCAAAGATCTACTTCTTTTAAATGTGAACGCCGGATACTCATCCAATAATGCACCTATGTGTTCATCCGTCTTTACGGCTGGCCAAAATTTGACAAAAGCTTTCCTGATTTCATTTACTTTATCATGATATGTGGTTATGAATCTTATTTTAATGTTTTCCTTCTTGATATTTTCTACAGTCTCAACCAATAACTCCTCCCTTTTGGTCTGTTTGACCCTCTTAACGGCTTCATTTATTACAGTTTGTGAGTAGCCTCTTTCAATTAATCTTTTAGTCATCACTTTAATCTCATTTTCAAATGCAGTATCCAGACTGCAATTTCTTCTAGCCCTTAATAGTTCCCCGTAGGGGATACTATGAATCAAGTTCTTTGGATGACTACTCATAGCATGTAATAAACTGTTACCTGCCGTGTTTTTCCTGTATAATTCACATTCTAATTTGTCCTTAACTACCATGATTCTTACATCTAAAAATTCCAATTCAGCTGAATCCATTGTGCAACTGAACCTAAGGTTCAGATTATTACTATTCAATTCCTCCACAAAGCTCAAAGCTGACTCTTTACTGCCTTTCCAGATACAGAAAATGTCGTCAATGTACCTCACCCACAGGACTGCTTGGTTTTCAATACCAGAGATGTTCCAGACAACCTGCTCTTCCCACCAGCCAAGGTATAAACCTGCATAGCTGGGGGCGAAGCAAGTTCCCATTGCAGTCCCCTGGTCCTGACGGTATAACATATTATTGAAAGTGAAAAAGTTGTAAGTCAAACATAACTGCACCATATCTAGTAACATTTCTGTATGTAAAAGGTAAGACAATGACCTCGCCCTTAAAAAATATCTAACTGCCTCTATACCTTTTTCATGCGGGATGCACGTGTATAAACTAGTCACATCTAAACTTAGTAAAAGATAATCTTTTTCCCCTTCAATTCCATTGATTATACGTAGAAAATCTCTCGTATCCTTAATATAGGAGGGTAAAGCCTCCACAAAGGGACGCAAAAAATAGTCTAAATATTTAGAGACATTTTCCAATAAACTCCCCATAGAGGATACAATAGGCCTCCCAGGGGGATTTTTCGCATTTGTGTGTAATTTAGGTAGAAAGTAAATAGCAGCTGTTATAGAGAGATTTTCTACGTATAATCAATGGAATTGGATGGAAAAAAGATTATCTTTTACTAAGTTTAGATGTGACTAGTTTATACATGTGTATCCCGCATGAAAAGGGTATAGAGGCAGTTAGATATTTTTTAAGGGCGAGGTCATTATCTTACCTTTTACATACAGAAATGTTACTAGATATGGTGAGGTTATGTTTGACTTACAACTTTTTCACTTTCAATAATATTTTATACCGTCAGGACCAGGGGACTGCAATGGGAACTTGCTTTGCCCCCAGCTATGCGGGTTTGTACCTTGGCTGGTGGGAAGAGCAGGTTGTCTGGAACATCTCTGGTTTTGAAAACCAAGCAGTCCTGTGGGTGAGGTACATTGACGACATTTTCTGTATCTGGAAAGGCAGTAAAGAGTCAGCTTTGTGGAGGAATTGAATAGTAATAATCTGAACCTTAGGTTCAGTTGCACAATGGATTCAGCTGAATTGGAATTTTTAGATGTAAGAATCATGGTAGTTAAGGACAAATTAGAATGTGAATTATACAGGAAAAACACGGCAGGTAACAGTTTATTACACGCTATGAGTAGTCATCCAAAGAACTTGATTCATGGTATCTCCTACTGGGAACTATTAAGGGCTAGAAGAAATTGAAGTCTAGATACTGCATTTGAAAATGAGATTAAAGTGATGACTAAAAGATTAATTGAAAGAGGCTACTCACAAACTGTAATAAATGAAGCCGTTAAGAGGGTCAAACAGACCAAAAGGGAGGAGTTATTGGTTGAGACTGTAGAAAATATCAAGAAGGAAAACATTAAAATAAGATTCATAACCACATATCATGATAAAGTAAATGAAATCAGGAAAGCTTTTGTCAAATTTTGGCCAGCCCTAAAGACGGATGAACACATAGGTGAATTATTGGATAAGTATCCAGCGTTCACATTTAGAAGAAGTAGATCTTTGAAAGATATACTAAGTCACAGCACAATATTTAAAAATTAGACAACACAATCCATTCATGGTTTTTATATTTGCGGCAAATGTATGGCATGTAAATTTAGTACTAACTGTAAGGAGGTATCATTTCCAGGGACTAACAAAGTGTTCAAAATAAGAAAACATGTTTCGTGCACATCAGATTATAGTGTTTATGCTCTCAAATGTCCTTGCAATAAATTGTATATTGGGAGTACCATACATATAGTTAAAAAGCATATTCTTGAACATTTAAGAGCAATTAAAAATGAGGACAAATCTTACCCGGTGGCGAGACATTTCAAAGAATTTCATAACAAAAATGAAAAGATGTTACAATATGTTGTCCTTGATAGGGTCGCATTAAAAACAAGAGGTGATAATAGAACGCTGGACTTGAGAAAATTAGAATCTAGGTTGATCATAAGTTGTAACACAATGGAACCCTTTGGTTTGAACAAGGATGAAGAATTATCGGTACATTGACATTGAGTAAATAAAACACTAGTGTATTTAATATGCAATAGGTTGTAACTATATGTCGAAGTTCTGCCATTTTGAATTCATTAAGTACTAATTTTAATTTCTATTTTTTTTCCTTTTTCTTTCCAGACGATGTAAATTTATAAGAAGCAAAAGAGCCGTTATATCTTCAGGGTACTGTTGAATTACCCACAAATATATGGCTAAAGATTAGAGGAGTACTTTTATTTTGAAGAAGTAACAATTGGTTTATAACACTGTGAAATGACTAAGATGTAATGTAATATGTGTATATATTTTTATATTTAGGTTGACTTTATTAATTGAGTATAAGAAAGTGTGAGCAATATGTAGTAATTGCTAGTAAGGTTCACAATTATTAATTTTGTTTTTAAGTTTATTTTAGATCATTGATCATTTAAAGACGAAGTGCCAAGATGGCTGCCAGTGGTTCTAGTTGGTAACTGTAGCCCATTTTCTATGTCTATTGTGTTAGATATAATGGAAAGAGAAAAAGGTTTTCACAATATCTCTGTGATCAAGGGAGCAGAGTCTCCCGAAACGCGTTGGAGTATTTCTGTTTAGTTTTGTTTCTCATGGTGTTTATCTGCCTGAATAAAGAACACTAGGACTGAAGAAAGTAAGTGGCTGCGACATTGCCTTCTTTTTTAAGAAGTGTTCTGGATGATTTATAGGGGTTCGTGACCCTGTCGCAGCCTGCCGTGCTGGAGGCTAACCTACACGATAATTTTAATGATATATATATATATATATATATATATATATTCTTTTTTTTTTTTTTTAAAGAGCGCAATGGACAAGTTACCTACCTTTGGTAACACCTTATCTGCTAGAGTCTATCTAGTTGCAGATTACTTACCCTTAAAATATTCCCCAGGCATTAGACTGGGTCCGCAAACCTTTCAAGCAGTAGCTCTGCGTGGTTGTTCAGTCCTTCATCGGGCGCACCAGAAGTGATGTGCGCAATGCCTATATAGGTGCCACCCAAGTGCCATGATAGTTATTTTTTTGTGACCTTTCCACACCAGAAGCGTGGGGCCACAAAGGTTCCTGATGTAAAAGTGTGAACACTAAGGACCTCATGAGGGTCACCCAGTATGGAGAAATCCATTCACAGAGCGGGGAAGCCTCGCAGAAAGGAATCTGAGGCTAGATAGAGTCTCTACCAGATAAGGCATTACTGAAGGCAAGTAACTTGTTCATCTGATAGACTTCTAGCCAAAGATGCCTTACCTTAGAATACATACGCAAGCAATACCCCTCCGGAGGTGGATCTGGTCTAGAGTTAGATCAAATTTAGACTAAGAAGTTCTGGAGGAATGAGCAGGCAAATTGCCAGTCATGACGGCACTGACTGTCCAGGAAGCAGTGCTTGGGTAAAGTGTGCTGAGATGCCCATTATGCAGCCTGGCAGATGTCCAGGACAGGGACTCTGTGAGCTAATGCAGTGGTTGCAGCTTTGGCTCTCGTAGAATGAGCCCGCAAGTCCTCAGGAGGTTTCTTCTTGGCCAGTACACATAAGATTTTAATACTGAGCACTATCCATGGTGAGATGTCCATTTCGGCACGCCCTTCCCTTACTTCACCCTAATGACCCCAATGAAAAGTTGATTGTCCACCTGGGGCTCTCTGGTGTGATCTATGTAGAACGACAATGCTCTTTTTGGGTCCAGCCGGTGGAGTCCCTCGTCCTCTTTGGAAAGGTGAGGCAGAGCAAAGAAGGTAGGCAATGTGAAGGACCGGCCTACCGCAAAAGCTGTTACCACTTTCAGCAAAAGAGAGGCACATGTTCTCAAAACCAGTTTGACTGGGGAAAACGTTGTGTAAGGAGGGTGCACAGAAAGTGCCTGTAGTTCACAAACCTCCCTTGCAGATGTAATGGCCACTAAAAGGGCTGTTCTTATGGTCAACAAACATAGAGGACAATTGTGAAAGGGCTAAAAGGGTGAGCCAAACCCTTAGTCAACACTAGATTCAGTTCTTGTTGGGGCATGATGAAAGGTTTTGGAGGAAACATATGCTGTAGTCCTTTTAGAAAACAAGTCACAGGTGACTTAAACAAGGAGGTCTGATCCATCAACTGCTGAATACCAATATAGCCTAAACGTACCCTTTAACAATGCTCAGAGCAAAGCATTGCTAGGCTAACCATGGAAGAAGCAGCAAAACCTCAGACGAGGGTGCAGAAAGGTGATCAACATTTTTGGAAGGACACCAAACCACAAATTTGTCCCAACGGGAGGTGTATACTGTCTTGATTGAGCGACGCCTGGCTGCTAGAATGACATCACAGACTTCTTGAGGATGGTCAAAGACTCTCAACTGCCGCCAATCAATCTCTACACATGAAGAGGGATCATGCACAGGTTCAGGTGCAGGACCCTGCCCTGTTGCTATGACAGTAGATCCTTCTGAAAGCGCAGTTTTGATTGGATGATCGATGCTCATGCTCAGGAGTTCAGGATACCATACTCTCCGTACCCAATCTGGAGCCACAAAAATGACCTGAGCCCAGTCTTTCCTGATCTTCCTGAGAACTCTGGGCAGGAATGATAACAGCGGAAAGGCATACAGGAGGCCTGAGCTCCACTTTAGATAAAATGCATATCAAAGCGAGAGGTGCCTTTGAAATTTCAGAATGCAGAAGCGCTGACATGGCACAGTCTTGGCGGTGGCAAATAGATCTAAACAAGGTGCTCCCCAATCTCTGAAGAGACCTTGAAACACTTCCGGATAGAGCCGATTTTCATAACCTGCTAGGCATCCATGGCTGAGTTTGTCTGCTCTGGTGTTCTTAGCCCACCAGATGTTGAAACACCAGCAAATTCCCTGACGTTCCAGTCGTGTAAGAGAAGTAGAGCCTCTTGACACAAAGTCCACAACCTCACCCCATCTTGCTTCTTGCAATACTACATGGTGGTGGTGTTGTCCTTGAACACCTGAACTAGCCTTCCTTTGATGGAAGGAAAAAAGGTTTTTAATGCCAGTTGGATTGCTCTCAGCTCTAACAGGTTTATGTGAAGCTGAGACTCTGCTGGAGACCAGAGTCTTCTGATCTCCACCTCTGTCAGATGGCCACCCCAGCGCAAGAGTGATGCATTTGTCACTACAGTCAGCTCCAGTTGGCGAAGAGAGAAGGGTCTGCCACTGATCCAATCGTGGTTCATCAGCCACCACTCCAGGTCTTTTGCAGTTCCCTCTGATATTTCAACCGGGCCCAAGAGATTCCCCTGATGCTACGCCTACTGGGATTTCAGGTCCCACTGCAGAGTCTACATATCCCAGCAGGCATGTGTTACCAGCAGGATCCATGAGGCCCAGCAGCCTTAGAGTCAGTCTCATAGAAATCCAGGACAGAGGCTGAACCATTGGAATCATTGTCTGAATATCCTGGACTCACCGTTTCGGAGGAAAAGCCCAAAACGGGACTGTGTCCAGGACAGCTCAGATGAAAGGGAGTGTCTGAAAGGAAGTCAAGGGTGTGACTTCGGCACATTAACTCTTATCCTCAGAAGACTACTCAAGAGTTGGCTCTTTCCTACATAATCACCATATTCAAACAGCAACGGACTGCATATCCCTGTGTATGTAAACATTTATACTGTGATTATATGTATATATTTATGTGTATTTCTTTCTACAAACAAGTATAACTATTTTATTTTAAATATATACATACTTTTTAGTCCTGTTTTAACAAATCTATATTTTACGTATGATTAAATGTGTGTATGTATGTATGCATGCATGTATATGTGTAGGTTTATGTATGAGTGTATATATACGCATATATATATATGTATGTATGAATGTGTATATTCTACGCTTAACATGTTCATAGGTCATTGCATAGTTTCTATATAAATTGTTTGATTAGATGCTTATGAGTGTTTTAATGTTATCTATCACAATAGGTAAATATTATCTTAATTATTTATTTACAAGCACTTCACTACTGAAATATTGAGGAAAGAAAATAATGTTCTAAAAGTACAAAAATAAATTAACTTTAAATACGGCAACTCTTGAAAGTCTATGTTTATAGGATACAACTTAAATCTCAATATATTATATTCCTTAAACATATATTAATTTACTATGTAATCAGGTATCTACATATTTATTATTTCGACCTACTGTACAGGAGGGGGAAAAATACTCTCTCAAAAGCTTTACTCCGTCCCACAATCACCCTATACTTCTATCAATCTAACCTAGCTCTCCACTCTCTGATGCATCCTAAACCCATTCTACTACTACGATCTCCAAAGTAACCCTTCCTAGAATCTTTCCTCCTCTACCCCTCCTAGCTCACTCCAAACCTCAGTTTACTACTCTGATCTCCCAAACAATCCAAATTCTCCCTCATTTATCTCTCCTTTGACTCATCCCAAACCCCACTTTACTACTAAGATTTTTCCTAATCCCTTTCCACAGACTTTTCTCTCCTCCATCTCTCCTTTACTCATCCCAAATATTCATTTTACTACTATGATCTCCCAATCAACACTTCTGATTCTTTCCTCCTCTATCTCTCCATTATTCTATTTAATCCAACTGACTGACTCATTTGTCCTCCCCTCAAATTAAATCATACCTTCCTACTAATACTAATGGTGTACTCATATTTCCCTATACTAATCCACCACTAATCCTTTTGGACTCCGGAGTAGTGTGCTACTCGTCAAGTATCGTTTTGACGCCTCATCACAGGTAGTAAGCCCTATATAAATACAATTACATTTGCCTTGAGCAAGCCTGCTTTCACCTGACAATTGTCAAGGTAGGGCAAGACTGGAACTCGTGAGGCTGCTGTTGCCAGGGGTGGTGGACTGTGTAGACCTCTGGCTGTGTGCACCATAAGATTTGTGGGAACCATAGCCATGTAAGAACTGGGGAGCCAGTTGGCCTTGGGGGTTGGTTGGGATTGGAAGAAGCTGGTAGCCATGGAAGGGGCAAAAGGCGGAATTGGTATAGCCTGGGGCCATGGAGAGGGCCAAGGACCTGGCAGTGGACTGGCTGTCCTTAAAGTGTTCCAGTGCTGAATCTGACTTGTCACCAAAGAGGCGGGTGCCATCGAAGGCCATGTTCATAAGGGATTGATAGGCTTCCCCTAAAAAGCCAGAAATCTCAGCCTGGCATGCCGCCTGAGTGTCACTGACGACGCAATCGATCTGCCTAGCAAGTCGGTCATATACAGTCCACAGTGAATGATGAACTTTCCGTCTCTGCCATCAGAAATAGCCTGTGTCAGTACGGCTCAGGCCTCCTCTGAGATCGTGGGCAGCACTTGTGCAGCCAAATCCCAAACCATGTGGGTGTATGGGCCCAAAAGGCACAGTGCAAGGCTGGTGGAAGAGTAAATCCTCTTGCCAAAGATGTCTATCCTCTTGGATTCACTATCTAGTGGTGTGGTAGGGAACACATCAGGGTTGACATGGAGGCCTGGACAACCAGACTCTCTGGTGTGGTGTGCTGGGTGAGGAAAGTTGGGCACCCAGAGAAGGGAAATAGGGGCAGGCAATTATCATGTATATAGGCGCCCTTTGCAGGGCTTGGCCCAGGGCCTACACAGAACATCACAGAGAGCTTTGTTAAGAGAGAGGAAAGGTTTTGAGATCACGACTCCCAGTTAAAGCACCTCTGCCAGTGTGTATGTCCCGACTTCCACCAAGGGCAGTATAAGGTCTAAGACCTCTGTCGCCCTTCTCAGCACCAGAGCAAAGGAAGTCACTTCCTCCATAACCACACTAGGAGGAGAGACCCGGCCAGTGTCTGGGGAAGTGCCCAGACCACTGGCATCAGCTAGTTTCTCGTACCAGTTGTCTTCTGCCTCATTGAGGTGATTGGTTTAACCATAAGAAACCTCACACCCTCCTCAATTATACTCTTCCCCAGGCCTGTAGAAAAAAGCAGACCCTAGCTCTGACTTGGAAGGTAAATTTCCGGCTGGAGTTGTCGTCGAGTGACTCCGATCCAGCTCTGTACTGGAATTAGGTATGATTATGGGGTCGGCAGCACTGGGAATGAAGTACCTGGAACAGGCTCTGGGGAAGGCTGCGGTCTTATCAGAGTTGTTCCAGATCTAGAACTAGATCCAGGAGGCCAGACTGGCACCAAGGGTGGACCCTCCTGTAGAAATCAAGTGGGGGCATCAGCCAAACCTAAGGCACCCAAAGGCACTCGTGAGGGGGCCAAGCCAAAACATTTGGTGCATGGCCTAATAAAAGTTTGAGTTGGGCGGAGTTGTTCTGGCTCCAGGAAACTCTGGGAGGGGTGGAGCTAACCAAGCTGCATAATTTACAAAACATTCTCTTCCTATCAGCAGGTACGATGAAGGGCATGGGCGAGGGTGGCCTCAGTGTTTCTGAGCCTCTCTGTCTCGCCCACTGCTGTTCAGTGCCCACTAGCCAGCCAAGAAAAAAGTGGGACTGTAGGATAGGTATATGAAAATACATGTCCAGCTGGAGACCCCAAAAGGGTGTGACTACTAGTGTGACTCTTTGCTCATTCGCTTTCGAGTCAGAGTGGCAGAATGGGGTTGATTCCCGCTTCACTTATGCTTGTGCTTGAACTTGGACTTACTTGAGGACTTCAAGTTTGAAGGTGAGCTGTTGCAACGAACAGCCTCAGGACCGGGGATGCACCCGCAACTGGGATCAGAAGCAGAACCTATGTGAAGGTCACAACTTCTTTGTTATTTGCAATATACAGCTCGCCTCCCGGCCTCACGAGTCGTAGTCTGAGTCTAGACACCAAAGACACACCCGATGCTGGTCACTGACTGATATTTGTTTATTTAAATTGTGACATTGCTTGAAATCTGTCGTTTTGGGTGGGGACATTATTCCCTAGCACACTAGTGAAATTGTTTCAAAGTCATCAGAAAAACCCACAAGCTGGAAGAGGAGCTCCGGATCCATGTCGGAAGGTGTGGAAAGATAGGAACAAAAGTCAGAACGCAGGAGTGCCGTTTATATGCAGCTCTGCTTTGTCGCTTCTGTTATGGAGTCAACATGGACCTACACTGCACCAGCTAGCAGTACACAGGAGCATTGCTATGGAGAAAAGTTTTCCAAATCCAGTCTGGCATCTGTGGAGCATTCTAACATGAGGAATCTGCAGTTAGAACTATCCATCAGAATTTTTTTTTTTATAAAAATCTGGGAAGAAGAAGCAAGGGCCAGGGTGGAGGGGGAGGATGCAGCAACTCAGAGTGTGTGGGTTTGGGTATGGAAAACAAGAAGCCGCACATGAGTGAGAGAGCGATCGGGGTTAGGAAGGAACAATGCAAAGCACAAATGAGCACGTATATGAAAGCAAAAGTAGCACACAAGAGAACAAGAAAACACATACACTTCCATTGGGTGCTTAAAGAAAAAGAAAAGTAGTTCCCTAAATGTGAACACAGGAAGGATACAAGTCAACCACTGTGAAAATGGTAAAGAAGTTATGTTGTAGGGGAAGGACAAACATAAGACAAGGTAGCAAGCCACTGAGTAAAAACATAAACATATTAGAGTGACAATAATCCCAAAAATGTTAAGCTATGGGCAGGCTTTAAGCCACCATGTGTTTGGTATGGTCACCACAAGTCTTGAATAAAAGCTGTCTGTATGAGAGATCGAATCATATATGAAGCTTTTTTTAAGTGTAAAGCTTTGTAGTATTTAATATCAGTTGTCAGTCACATTCAGGTTTTATAATTAATAGATTTTGGTCATTGTGAGAGATAGGTTAATTAGTATACTTGGACATAAATATGGAAATTTCATCTTTATTACTTTCTATCAACTAAGAAATATTTTTGTTAGCTGATCATATCTAAACCATTATCATGCACTGGCCAGAGCATGTGTGTTAGGGCTTTGAAACCTATTCTTTTGCCTCCTGTCTAAATTTAGATTTTTCAGTTACTTCGGTGATGCAACATGCCTGAGCTCACGGTGAGTGGGAGGATGATTTGGGTTTTCCACTCATAGCTAACAATGAAACACTGTCTGCAACTTTACTAGGTTGGCACCACAGCCTAAAAGTGATTCAATATAGGTCCTTCAAACAGTCATGCCTGTCTCCCAGATCAATCATATTCTCATAGGCACAGCTGATGTATCAATAACTATTGATTATCCCTTCTTAAGTTAAAGATGAATTAATTACTGTGCTATGAGTTTTGAATCTTGGAAGAATGTTCCAAATGTAATGGTTGCTATGGGCTATCAATTCAAACATATACACGTTTTCTTTGTCTCTCACCTAAACAGATACAGCCTTGAAATAGATAAGCTTTCTTAAAATGGACCACAGACAAAAAGCCAAAATATGCTTTTTAATTCCCTCAATAAAGCAACTACTATGAAAGGTGCTCAATGGGTCATTGTTCTCCCCACTGCTCTTCAATATCTATCTCTCAACACCAACACTATTTCCTAATACATGCTGGTGACACTCACATTTAAATAGAACTGGATATATACCTTTAATATCACAATTTTCTTCCCTAAACATCACATATTTCCTTTCAAATTACCACATGCCATCTCTGGATAATTCTAGCATTGACAATTAAATTGGATATTGGTGTCTTCTGGTTTGATGCCACCTATCAATCTCATGGTCCTCAGAAAGGTATTTCTATCCCACAATGGAGACACTGGGTGAAATTTACAAGATTACTAAACTATGCCATTTGAAATGTTTGTAAACATTCTGCACTTGATAGCCATGGCAAAATGAATGTAAATGCTCCAAATGATACAGATCATAGTTTGAGATATGTGCCTTAACATAAGGTCTTGGGCCACTAAACATAGACCTTGAAATGATGCACTTACTGTCAGTAAACAGATGTTTTGTTCATATTTTGCCAATTTAGTCAATGCAAACATTTAAAATCATAAATTATTCATCTTACTAAGAACACTTTATTTGTTGTTACATGTCTCTGTTGTTCTTAGTTTTATATTAGTCTCTGTCCCCCTTTTTTGCGCACCTTAGCTAAGTTAATTTTGTCTTCCAAAAATCTTGTAAGAACGTTCCTAATTTATACCATAGAGTGAAGTTTTCACATTTTTATTATACAAGAAGTCATATCTACTACTCGAATTTTCTTCAGTCTCATAAGGTCTCTGGAGTCCATCAATGTAGTGCAAAACAAAATTGTATTTAAAGAAACATCAGTAAATCAAGGTAGAGTGCAAACTACAGGCCCTTTCATGTCCCTCTGTTGAGATTTACATATTGTGATGGTACCTACCTGACCAATGTCTTAGTTTTGGCATCCATGTAATTTATATTTGGCAGAACAATTCAGAGCTAGTAATGTGGGGAACACCCTCAATTTCAGATTGTAAGATATGGTTATATTTAATTTTTCAAATAAAGTATGTTTTGCAATAGATGTAATCTTTTTACAAATATCATATGTAAGAAAAAGGATTATTAATTGGACTAGGGTACTACCCACCTCAATTAGAAAAGTAGAATTAAATGTAATAAACAATATGATAAAATCCAATAAAGGGAACCAAAGATATTAATTTTTTAATTTTTAAGTACAATTAGCACCAACAAGCATTAAGTGTCAGTAACAGCCAACGGTTGCGGTGGCCCAAGACTACATGCAAAGTGAGGCTGATTACGATGGAGCAAGGTCAGATACACCAACCAGGTACGTCCTGGTTAAAGATTTTACCTTTGGACTTCCCAAGTCCCAGTCTACAAAAGAAGCTCACTTCTAAAGCCCCCCGCCCCTCCAGGGACCGCAGGGGAGGCACTTGGAGACTTACAGGGTGTTGGGGAAAGGCCAATTGCTAAGTCCAGTCCTGGTCAAATTGCCACTGGCCAGCTTCAGGAAAATGCCTCTTGTAGCTTGTTCTGTCCTTGTAGCTTTGACAGACGGTCAACATTATGACCTGTTGAGTCCACTTGCTGGTCCTGCGTACGAAAGAGAGAGCAGGTCCAGCCCTTCAGGGCTCCTTTCAGGTCACAAAATGCAAGTCCAAGCATCCTTTACTCTTCCTTAGGTCCAGCGAGTGTTCTAAAGTGGGTACCTGGAGATGCCACATTTATGCCTGACATAAGTTAGTGGGTGGGATTGACTCATGGGCACACCATAACCAAAGGTGTAAACATTCCTGGGGCCATCCCTACACACTTTGGGAATTTTAAAGATGGCAATCGTCTTCAGTCACACTAAACTTGGGCTCCGAGGAGTGAGTGTGAATGGGGGGAGTGTACTATAGTAATCCTAGTGTTTTCCCACATATAACACTAAAATCTAGATTGAAGCAACCAAAGGTACTGACAATAAAACTCAGAAACCAAAGTCTGATAGAACACGCAGAGATTTCCAAGTATCCAGACAGTGGATATACAAAATGTTTTGGCAGCCTCTTTCCCTTCCTTTCCAGTGCGTCCCTAGTGTCATATGTAAAAACCCAGATACAGACATCTGGGACAATGTAGATCCTTCAGTACCAAGACAGTGGATCCACAAGAATTGTTTTGGCATCTGGCATCCGGTTTCCTTTCCTTTCAAGCGCACCCCTGGTGTTATATGTAACACCCAGAAGGCCTGCCAAGAAGATTTTGACGCTTGTCAATAAGGAAGCTCATAGCACCTTCCCTGCATATTCTGGGAGGTTCAGGGGAGTCACCTCTGTCAATTCAGGTCAGCCTACTGTTTCTTCCTGGAAGTCACGTTCTACCTTTTTCACACCTATTTAAATGCTAGCTACTGGCTGTCAGAAGTGAAAGAGGAAATTAAAATTTAGCCTCCAGTAACTTCAGGCAGGGAAAATGTAACTTTATAAAAGTTACTTTTCCTTAATATTTATCACCAATCCGTCTTCACCATTCAAATGGAGTTTTAATAGCTATCAAAAAGAGTAGTTTAATGATTTTTCTAGCTGGTCCCATTCCCAAGATACAGTATTAGGCTGTTTAATCAGTACTCTGGTTGTCTGCAGAGGACAGCTAGGCCTGCCACTAAGAAAAACAGCTTTTGGCTGTTAGTCACTGTAAGGACATGTTGATATTAAATGCCTACATGCCCTAAATATCATGCATGCTGCCTTGTGAGTGACAAAGTCTATAAAGGGGTGATCTATCAACATTTCAAAAGGTTTTGACCAGTCAAAAGTGTTGATTTTGACTGCTCGAATAGAAGTGCTTCAATACCACAATGCCACAACCTGAAGCTAGGTTTTACACTGTCAGTGTTGTGGATGGCACTTTAGGTGTAGCAGTCCACTAGTGGCATTTAACTTACAGGCTTTACCATATACTAAGGAGTTATATGTAAACTCAATATACCAAGTAGAAATATGCCACTTCAACCATGATTACAGTGGGAACACAAATAACTTACTAACAATTAGCAGGGGTAAAGTGTACATATTTCTAAAGTCAGCAAAAAATAAGATCCACCAAAAGGTGAAAAATCCTGGGTGACCACAGAGAAAAGGCAGATTTCATACATCATATGTAGGAATATGCCACTGTTGGCATGGTTACCCCCTCACTTTTTGCCTAGTGTTGATGCCAGCTTTGATTGGAAGAGTGCTGGGACCCTGCTAACCAGGCCCCAGCACCAGTGTTCTTTCTTAAAACTGTACTTTTGCTTACCCAATTGGCACAACCCTGGCAAACAGTTAGGTCCTTTGTAAAAGGTACCACTTGTACCAAGGGCCCTATGGCCAGGGAAGGTTCCTAAAGGGCTGCAGCATATATTATGCCACCCTAAGGGACCCTTCACTCAGCACATTCGCACTGCCTGGCAGCTTGTGTGTGTTGGTGGGGAGAAAAGACAAAGTCGACATGACACTACCCTCAGAGTTCCATGCCCACAAACCACTGCCTGTGGCATAGATAAGTCACTCCTCTGGCAGGCCTTACAGCCCTAAGGCAGGGTGCACTATACCACAGGTGAGGGCATAGTTGCATGAGCAATATGCCCTTATAGTGTCTAAGCCCATTCTTAGGCATTGTAAGTGCAGGGTAGCCATACTGATTATATGGTCTGGGAGTTGGTCACAACGAACTCCATAGTACCATAATGGCTACACTGAACACTGGGAAGTTTGGTACCAAACATCTCAGCACAATAAACCAAAACTGATGCCAGTGGGGGATTTATTGAAAAATGCACACAGAGGGCATCTTAAAGATTGCCCTTGTATGTTAGCCCAACAACTAGTGTAAGGCTGACTGGTCTGTGCCAGCCTGCCACTTCCAGACGAGTTTCTGACCACATGGGGTGAGTGCTGTTGTGCACTCTGTGGCCAGAAACAAAGCCTGTCCTGGGTGGAGGTGCTTCACACCTCCAACTACAGGAACTGTAATACTTGGCAGTGAGCCTCAATGGCCCAGGCCTGGTGTTACAGTGCCCCAGGGCACTCCAGCCAGTGGAGATGCCCACCCCCCCAGATGATCCCCCGCTTTTGGTGGCAAGTCCAGAAGGATAATGAGAAAAACAAGGAGGAGTTACCTCCTCAGCCATGACCACCCCTAAGGTGTCCTGAGCGGAAGTGACCCCCTCATTGAAAAATTCTTCATCTTGCCTTGGAGGATTAGGCCCACTAGGGATAGGGATATACCCCCCTCCCCAGAGGGAGTGGACACAAGGAGGGTGTAGCCACCCTCAGGGACAGTAGCCATTGGCTACTGCCCTTTAACCCTAACACACCCCTAAATTTAGTATTTAGGGGTGACCCTGATCCCAGCTCTTCAGATTCCTGACGACCTCAAAAGAAGAAGGACGGCTGAGCTGATATCCCCGCAGAGAAGGCCCACCGGCCCGTCTCCTGCTTCAAAAAGCTGCAAGAGGAAAAGCAACGCGTTCCGCAGGACCAGCGAGCCCTGAAAAGCCTCCAGGGGACTGCCTGCATCACCGTGGACCAAGAAACTCCTGTGGACAGCAGACCTGTCCAACAAGAAGACAAAAAAAACATCTTTAAACATGCATCTCATATCCAGAAGTGTGAGTCCAAAACCACTCTGCACCCCACACCCCTGGCACATGTCCAGAGGAACCAACTAGCCAGAGAGGACCCCAGGTGATCCCGACTGAGTGTCCACTCTGGGCTGACCTCTCCACCCCTCCAAGACGACACCTGCAGAGGGAATCCAAAGGATCCCCCTGACCGCGACTGCCCGGGACGAAGATATCCGTGGCATGGAGAAGCACTACACCCGCAGCCCCCAGGCCCGAGAAAAAACGACCACTGGTGCAACAACGACCAGCAGGCAGCCCTCATCCCTGCCCAGTTGGTGGCTGGCCCGAGAAGCCCCCCCTGTGCCTTGCCTGCAGCGCCTAAGTGACCCCTGGGTCCCTCCATAGAGATATATTGAGAACCCGACACCCTGTTTGCACACTGCACCCAGCCGCCCCTGTGCCGCTGAGGGTGTGGTTTTTGTGCCTACATCGGGCCTCTCCAGTACTCCTCAAAACCCCTCTGGTCTGCCCTCCGACAACACGGGTACTTACCTGCAAGCAAACCGGAACCTGAGTACCCCCTGCCTCCATAGATGCCAACGTTATTTTGGCTCCTGTTTGACCTCTGCACCTAACCGGCCCTGTGTTGCTGGTACTGGGTGTTTGGGGTTATCTTGAATGCCCCAATGGTGAGCATCCTACGCCCCGGAATGTGAACCTGTAAGTTTGTTACTTACCTCAAAAACTGTACTTTATTTTCTTCCCCCAGGAACTGTTGAAAATTGCACTGTGTCCACTTTTAAAATAGCTTTTTGACTTCTTAAAGAAAACTGTATGTTTTGTTGATTTAATTCAAAGTGTTGAACTTACCTATGCAAAGTACCTTTCACTTAAGGTACTTACCTGCAAACTGAATCCTGTGGTTCTAGAAATAAATTAACAAAATATTTTTCTATATAAAAACCTATTGGTCTGGAGTAAAGTCATTGAGTGTGTGTTTTCACTTATTGCTTTGTGTGTACAACAAATGCTTAACACTACCTTCTGATAAGCCTAACTGTTCGACCATACTACCACAAATACAGCATTAGTATTATCTATTATTGCCTCTGTCAAGCCTCCTGAGGAACCCCTGGACTCTGTGCACACTACATCTCATTTTGATATAGTATATACAGAGCCAGCTTCTTACATCATGCAACTGTATTTCTTTGATCTCCTCTCTAGAAAGACAATAGCAGTTGATAATTCTTTGAATATTCTTAGTTTTTTTTGTTTTGTTTTAATGTAACAAACAGTACCTTCCTTATTGGAGATTGTAGCTCGCCAGTAGTATAAATGCCCTTTTGTTACAGTTATACACTATATTCACCAGGCCTAATTCCAACTTTAATGCATACTCAGACGTTCCCTCTGTAGAATCAAATATGGTTGAGTGGTAAATATAAGCCATGTAAAGGGGAACTCCTTTTTGACATACTGGCTGTCAATACATAAAGAGTAATGCTTAAAATCCTCTTTATGTTCAACAAAGGCTATGGGCAGTTTAGCCCAGATGTCTAGCTAAAGTTTGCCCCTTAATACTTGTCAACCAGAAATCTGAGATCAACACCATCGGGTACACTCATTAGCCCAAATGTAGGAGGAACAAACAGTGAAGAAAACGACAACAGTGTTTAAATACATCCTCAGGATTGGAATAAACCCTCCTGGCATGACCCACATGATCTTCATTTAAGGAAAGTTTGAAAATGAGTATTTTCAGTGCTTTAAATGGGAAAAATATGTGCAGGTACTCATGAACATGAGCTTGTAGTGTGGTGGGTGGGGCAAGGGGTGGGGCTAAGAGCAACACATGAGGATAAGTTACGACTTATATACCAGTTACAGCACATACCAAGACACACGAGAAATGTGTTTAAATAAAACAAGTTAACACGTTACACAAAATGAAAGCGAAACACAATTATAATTTAACATTTTGTTTTGTTTTGCAATATTTGCAGCTTCCTAATGCCATACTGTTATTTGCTGTCGTTTTGCATAATACAATATATTCTTGAGCAAACACACACACACACAACGAAACAAGCAGACACGCACTCACAAAGCATTCTACACAGTCCTCCTTAAAGTGTCCCGATTATCTCCCTCTTTCATTCGCTTTTCTCTCAAAGAAGAACACATGCATACAAGCAGGCACACACACAGACGTAAGCAGACCCTCATTCAAAAGACTCAGGAGGAATTAAAGCCATTTTAAACTTCTTTCCTCCCATGACTTTCTTAGACAGCGGGGATCCCTCCATTCCTGTGTTTGCAGAAATGCATACAGTAGTGTGAATGTGATTGACAGCACAGGGCCCGCCCTGTTCTGTCAAACACAGCGTGATAGTGAATACCCGGACATTAGGCAGATCATTCCTGCTGAATAGCTCAGCGGGGTCGGCTCAGGGCTAAAGCAGCACCTTAGCTGTCAGAAACAGGTTCAACTCTGACAGCCTAGTGCTCAGCAGCACTAGCAGCTAATGAGACTACCTTTCATGAGTACCGGTACTCTACTTGGCAGCAGAGAAGTGCCGGTACTCAGAGTGAGAAAAATAAGAAGTGCCAGTACTCAGTACCTGTGAGTACCGGCCCATTTAAAGCACTGAGTATTTTCATTAAAACTTCTAACATTTTGCAGGTCAAAATACCCCGCTCAATCGTCATAGAGAATAGACCAATGTATTCTAGGACTTTCCTACCAACTGCCTCATCCAACTGTCGCACCAAAGTTGCAGAAACCCGAATGCAGACACGGCACCTGAAACCAAACTGTGAACTTTGACTCTGTCAAGAGAGTACAAGGGGAAATATATTCATCTCTTAAAATATCAAAATCAGTAACGAAAGTATGCACTAGTCTAGTTGTCGAGTGGAGAATCAACCTATAATTGGTGTCACATCTTCCATCAATCCTTGAGAATGTGTTCTTTAAAGAACTTTAGGAGAGTTGTTTCCTGTCAACGCTAAGAAAGAGAGTGTGAAGGTGATAAGTGAGGAAAATAGGCGATAATGCCTGCACATTTCCAGGCACAAATAAATATTGATAACCCAGAACAAAAAGGACATCATAATGGCTTCTGCTGATCATTAACAGATTCTATTCCATGCTAAACCGAATGATTTCTGAAATAGGTGGACTGAATCCAAGCTGTTGTGGTAGGAAACAAAGTGTTTGGGTGTAAAATAAGAAATGTAGCTTGAAAGGCGCCATTTGGTGGGGCCACCGGACAAGCAGTGGCTACCGCGCCTCAGTTCAGGGGGATGAGTTTGTTTGCCTCTGATGTCCATCCTACACCGGCTCTGCAAACTGAGCCAAGTACCACCCCTACACCACTTGACTGTCTGTGGCAGCAATGGTGAGTAATCACAGACTTCTCGGGGATGTAGTGTGGGCGTGAGTCAGCTCAGAACTCAAGAATCACCAAGCAGTGTGAAACCTGACTATCCAACCCAGTACTTTACTTTAGAAAAGAAAGGTCCTTTGTTATAACCATTAAACATTAACTACTACATAGGAATTAAAGGTAACCAAAAAGAACTAGCACTAGGATGACTACGTCCGGGGATACCGCGCAATCCTTCCCTTTACCCGTGTCCATCCTTGAAAGGATAGGCAGGGTCCCCCAAAGGCTAGGACGTCCATGCAACACAATTCGGGGCTTGGTTCAGCATAAGCAGGGCAGTTATGCACTTTAGAGAAACTGGAGGTTTCTGTGTTCAAACTGCAGCTGGCAGGGAACCAGCATTGTACATCTTCAATCTACCTTGCTTCTAGGACAGGGGTCTTCAAACTGGGGGGCCTCAAGTGAACCCAGGGGGGCTTTAGACTCTGGACAAAAGAAGGATTATGCAGAGAATAGTGCTTTGTTTTAAGCAGAATTTTTTTTATTGCATTTTAAAAAGGTAACAGAACTCAACAGTAATGTTTCAATTAGTCTAGACATTTTTAAACATTGCCAACTTAATAGAATAGTTATGAAGAATTCTGAGGGAGGGCCCGATTTCCCCCCCCCACTGGAGGGGGGGAGGAGGCGGCTTTAACAAGTTTGAAAACCACTGTTCTAGGAAGAGATGTGCGGTTTGCAGGCAGAAACCTTTGTCAGTCTAGGCAGGGCACGGCATATTCATTGCCACCACTGCTCTACAGGCTACACCTATGGCAGGGGCAGTAGTCCACTGTCAGCAAAATGCCTGCATGCTTGGTGCACCCCAACAGGTAACAGGACAGATCTAGGACTGAACTCATGTCAAGGGACAGACCTCTGGGCACATATAAGTGTGAGGCTAGGGCTAAAATCATAAACAGGATATTAAATACCCGCAGCTGGGAACCCAGGGCAGACTTCTGTACACTATGAAGGGGACTTCCTGTTAAAGCAGAGGTATTGAGACAATTACTATCCATAGTTAATACCTGATTAATAAGGAGCCTAAAATATTCAATACACTTGCCTTTTCGGTACACTATATTTGCTAGAGTTGGCAAAAAAACATGGCATAACAGCTACAAAAATTATATGTACATATTATTTGTGATTCCTTTCATGAATGTTACAGTTAATCGACGTTTGATTCAACAGTAACGGCACATTGTTCAAAACTTAAGTCTTTGGGTCCATATCATGTGCAAAAACATGTGGGTTGAGACAAAGCCTGTGCTTATTTTCAAGGTCTAATTAAGATGTCAAATTATGCCGAGATGGCAATTTAGATTCGAATAGTAGTGTCTCTCAGCAACATCCATATCTCCCGCAATATTTTTATTTCTATTATATGTTCTCTTGCCTCCTGGAAAATCCGACGGTGTAGTACTCTGTGCGTCGTTTTTTGGGCCCACTGTGTTTTTTGAACCATTTGGCCTCGTTCCGGTTTAAAGAAAGGGGCCTCTCAAGTACAAGAAAAAACACAGGAAAAAATAACCAGTATGGTAATCCTGTGTGTCGAGAATAATGGCACAACCACCTATAAAGACGAATCGATCAATTGTAATATTTAACAAAGTCTACATTTGCTAATATTGCAAGTACCGGCAAAATGCTTCTATATATTTCTGGGCGTTGTCGCCAGAACGTTCTACCGAAAAAATGTAACTGAGAAGACGATTAAGAACTCTTTTTCAAGGTGAAAGCCATCGACAAATATGCACGGACCACATTCCTGACTGGGAGCAGGTCTTACTAGAGGACTCTACCCTTTCTTGCCTTAACAGTTAATAATTCACCAGAAAACAAATACTACTATATTTCTGTACGACAGAGCAGCCTGATCTGTTTTTCAGGAGAGTTAAGTGGCTGTATTGTGTGACTACCCGTGCCCCACATTGTACTTGCACAGATACCTCGCACAGCTCTTTGCACCTTGACTCGCCCACACATCATCACACCCACAGACCACCGCACCCGCGCAGTTTAATCTTGCCTCCCTCCTTATGTTTTCGGAAAGGTTAATAAGTGGGTCACCGTGGGGCCTTGTCAAGAGACAGGTATTCCAACCCGCTCCTCCTCGCAGTCAGGCAGCTGCCCCACCCTGATGACCGCATGCAGCGTTTTCCTTGTTAAATCGTCAAGATAAGGTCTATGCAAAAATAAAATGATTTTTAGCTATTTTTCCCAAACATAACGTGTAGAAAAAAGTCTAACGTATTTTAGGTGGCACAATAGTAGGCTATAATATTTGCAATGCATATACCATCCATACTTTGAAACCCATAAATAAGCTGGGCATCTCACCTCGGTTTGTAAGTCCTTCTTTATAACGCCAGGCTAGTAAGGTGGGCTCCAATCGGGTACAAATTCACACTAGCAGCAGGACATAAGTAAGATAAGTTAATCTAGGTCATGGATGTTTGTAAGGTGTCAACTTTGCCACGGAGATGGTCACAAGGTTCCTGTCGGCACCTTTCAATCATTCTAAAAAAATATTAATATATTTATATGAAACATCCAGTAGCGGCTCGAGGGGCGCTGAAGAGGGGGGACAGGGGGAATAAACGTTGATTTAATTTGATAACAAAAAAAACACTTATCTTTTCTTACCGCTCCTCTGTCCTTTGTCGCTGCTGCAGGCAGACTGGGAGCCTGTGAAGGCTCTCTCAAGCCCAGCCTACTGTGCATGTCTGTTTGGCCGGCCCGAGACGACCAGCCAAACATACATGTGCAGTGAGGCACATTGCTCGTCACCCCAGTGGCTCCGCCCCCTTTACCAGAAAACGATCATAAACTAAGTTTACAATAGTTTTCTGGTTAAGGTTTTGCAGCTGCCACTGCTGGCGGGAGATTAACGCTTCTCCGCCCAAACGTAGCAGCCACCACTGGAAACATCACATGAAGCCAAACGTTGAGGAGTTATGGCGATGTTCTAAGCCAAAAGTGCTATATTGAGTGGCTTGCAAATTCCTCAGGTTGGATGGATTGCACATCCTCATTCTCAAGCCATGAAGCCGTTACTCAACAAAAACCATGCACAGGTGTGTAATCATTTAAAGAATCAGGTAAAACTATACAACCATACACTAACAATGTTACAGGAAAACATGCTACTTCCCAGAATTTAGGAGTTTTTTGCCAAAAAAACAAGTTACTTATCTTCTGTGACAAATTATCTGGTAGAGACATACTCTAGTTGCAGGTTCCTTACCTTAGAATTTCCCCCAGGCGTCATTCTGTATCTGGAGATTTTTATCTAGCATTACCCCTATGCGACATAAGGTTTCGTCGGTTGACTCCAAGTCTGACGTCAGGTTCGACTGATATGACGTCGCAGGTCCTTTATAGGTACCACCCCGGCACACTGACATCAGTTTCTTTTCACGACTTTCCACACCAGAAGCGCGGAGCCATGAATAACACTGACTCTGATGTGTCAGAACTAGGGCCCTGAAAGGAAGTCCCTGTCCTGAGAAATCAGTTTGCAGAGTGGGGAGGATTGGTGGGTCGGTAAGGAATATGCAACTAGAACATATCTAAACCAGATAATTTGTTACCGAAGGTAAGTAACTTGTTCATCTGATAGAGACTTCTAGATGCAGATTTGTTACCTTAGAATACATACTCAAGCAATACCTTCCCTGGAGGAGGGTCAGCAAACCAAGATCATAATAGGAAGTCGGGAAGGAACGAACAGGCAAAGTACCCATCCCTCCAGACCTGACTGTGTGGGCAGTAGTGTTTGGTGAACGTATGTAAAGACGCCCATGTTGCTGCCTGGCAGATATCCAGGACTGGAGCTCTGACTGCTAATGCAGTGTTTGCAGCTGTTGCTCTGGTGGAGTGAGCATGCAAGCCCTCCAGGGGTTGCTTCTTAGCCAATGTGTAGCACATATTAATGCAGAGAACCACCCATCTGGAGATGGCTCTCTTCTGCACTGCCTGACCTTTCTTCACACCCACACAACCCACAAAGAGTTGATCACCCACCCGGAACTCTTTGGTAAAATCAAGATAGATAGCCAATGCTCTTTTTGGATCCGGACAGTGGAGTCTCTCCTCTTCCTTAGAAAGATGCGGGGGTGCGTAAAAGGTAGGTAAAGTGATGGATTGGCCTACATGAAAGGGCATGACCACTTTTGGTAAAAAGGAGGCCCTGGTGTGAAGCACCATCTTGTCAGGAGGGATGGAAATGAATGGTGGTTTTGAGGAAAGAGCCTGCAGCTCGCTGACCATACGGATAGAAGTAATGGCTATAAGGAAGGCTGTCCTTAGAGTAAGAAGCCTAAGGGGACAGTTATGAAGTGGCTCGAAAGGAGCACACATCAGTAAAAATAAGAACTCATTTTAAATCCCATTGGGGCATTATGAATGGTGAAGAAGAAAACATATGGGTAAGACCCTTCAGGAATCTACCCACGATAAGAGATTTAAACAAGGAGGATTGGTCAGGTAATCTCAGGAAAGCAGAGATAGCAGACAAGTAACCCTTTAGGGTGCCCAAAGCAGAGCCCTGCTGGGCTAGAGAAAGAACAAACAAGAGAACCTCTGAGAAAGGAGCAGAGAGGGAGTCAACAGTCTTGTCTGTGCACCATCCCACAAAATTGTTCCAATGACAGGCGTATACCATTTTGGTGGCGGGACGCCTGACTGGAAGATAATGTTATAGACTTTAGGAGGAGGGTCAAAAGCTGTCAATTGCCCCTGCTCAATGTCCACGCAAGAAGGCGGAGAATGGACAGATTCAGGTGGAGAACCGTCCCCTGCTGCTGTGACCAAAGATCCCCCCAAAAGGGCAGTCTGATCAAAGGATCGACAGCCATGCTCAAGAGTTTGGATACCAGACTCTCCTTGCCATGTCCGGAGCTACAAGAATTACTTGGGCCCGGTCGTTCTTGATCTTCGAGAACTGTGGGCAGAAGAGGTGTGGGCAGAAAGGCGGAAAGGAGGCCTGAGTTTCCCTCAAGACGAAAAGCGTTGATGAGCCAGTGCTGCCTTGTAAACTCTAATATGCAAATCAGCTGACACTGCACAGTCTCTGTGGAGGCGAACAGATTAAACCAAGGCTCTCCCGACTGCTGAAAGAGACCTTGCACCACCTCCGGATGGAGATGCCACTTGTGATCCACCAGGCATTGACAGCTGAGTTGGTCCGCTCTGGTGTTCAGAGAGTCCACCAGATGTTGAACAACCAGGTTTTTCCTCTGATGTTTCAGCAATGTCCAGAGGTGCAGAGCCTCCTGACAAAGGGTCCACAACCCCACCCTGCTTGTTGCAGTACCACATGGTGGTGCTGTTGTCCGTGGTCACCGGCCCCACTTTCCCTTTGAGAAAGGGGAGGAATGCTTTTAATGCTAGGCTGATTGCCCTGAGCTCCAAAAGACTGGTAAGGAGCCCGGACTTCGCCAGAGACCAGATGCCTCTGATCCCACCTCTCCCATGTGGCCGCCCCATCCCAGGAGTGACGCTTCTGTCACCACTGTCAGGTCTGGTTAGGGTGGGGGATCTGTCTCTGACCCAATCGTGGTTCAAAAGCCACCACTGCAGATCTTGCGCAGTTCCGTCCGAGATTCTGACCATGTCAGAGAGATTTCCCTGATGCTGCGCCCACTAGAACTTCAGGTCCCACTGCGGAGCCCATATATGCCATCTGGCATAATTTACTAGTGTTGTAGTTTGACTCGTGCTCTAGGCAAGACTGCTGGTATAGGGATGACAGCACTTTTGTTTGTAGGTGACTAGGCCAATCATACGTCAAGTCGCAACTGTCGGCCCAACCCTCCCGGCTCACAAGCAGTACCTTACCAAAAAAAAAATATATATAGTAAAAGTTGATTTGTGGCAGCCTTTACGCATGGACTAAAGAGTGCAACATCTCAGGGAAGTCGTGGTTAAACAGAGATTATCCTCTTCTCACATGAGCAACAAGTCTCAATCACACACACACAGTAAATGAAGGAGATGCAGTAAAGTTTTCAATAGGTTTTATTAACAAGACTGCAATCTACTGTAAAATGCATGAGCTGCAAAGATTAGGATAATGAACAATGCAAGAGGCAGAACTGTAGAAATGAGTCTCGTAAATACAAAGACCCCTACTATCTTGCAATAACATAAAATGTGAGATATCCCTAAAACTCTAGCATGATGAACCTAATCTCTAACCTAAAGAGAGCTAGGTCTGTTAATCCTCATCTGACAATACCATGTCCCTGAGAAGAGCCCCCCAACCCTTGTTACCTTGGAATGGGGTCTCTAGATCAGACTAGTAGGGTCTGCATCAAGGCAGCGTGTAGGATAGATAGCGTTGATGGCATCTGATAGGAATCTCTCTGCTAACCTTGTCTGCGTGAGATGTATTTACACAGATTTTGTGGGACCCCTGACGCAGGTATGTTCCCAAACAATAAATAAGAAGGGCATGCTTGGGGCAGCAAATATATACACAATTTTCTCCAAAAGTAGATTATGTTCCTGTCACACGTAAGTGGGAAAGGGACATGATGTGAATACCTACGTCTGTCACTTGACTTTGACACTGATAGTGACGCCTTCACAGAGTGGCACTGATAACGTGAAATCAAAACATTTTCCTAAGTATAAACCTGGCAGCCATCTTTGAAGAAATAATTAAATAAATGCGCAAAAATAGAGCAGGCTAAGTAGGTTAAAAGTCACAAGGTGACGGGGCACCGGATTGAAAGCCAGAAGGCTAAACTAAATCCTGATTCCCATTAAAACGAAATAGGATCCACTACACCCTCCCCATTGCCAAAACAAGTATGACGTCATAATGATGACGCCAGTGAAGGTGCATGAACCCAAGCTAATCCTCTGGACTAAAAACAAACTAACATATTATAAAAAAAAATACTATTCAAATCTAATTTAGGGGGCGGGGCCAAGGCGTCAAGATGGCGCCAGCACATTCGTAGTGCTCTGGGCCCCTCCGTCACCCGCCTTTGATTCCTGCTTCAATCCGCCCTCATCGGCGGCACCTTCCAGCCGGGGAGACCGGCTGCACCCCGGGGACAGGCGGCAGAGACAAGTTGATCCCTCTGGGGGCTGGTTGCTGGGGGAGATCATCCGGCGGCGGCCCGCAGACAAGATGGCGGGCGGCAGTAGAAGAGTGAGCAGCGGGCTGTGAGGAAGCCCCTGGAGCTGGCGGTGGCGCGGGCCGCCGCCAGCCGGATCCCATTGCGGGCAGCCCGACTGGGAGACCTGTGGAGGTCGGGACTGCCCGTGAGGTGAGCTGGGCCCGGGAGCGACGGGCCGGCGGAGGAGGCGGCCTGTGCGCCTAGGTGGGTGGCGTGGCGGGAGCGGAATGTGAGGAGGGGGGCCCGGCTGATGCGAGGAGTGGGCCTCCTGGTGCTGGTGCTGCTGCCGCCTGCTGTCTGTCCCTGCCGGCCTTCCCCCTCCCCGTTGACTGGGGGAGGCAGGCGGAAATTGTTGATTTGGCCCACTGGCCTGGGGGAGGACAGTGGAAGTCCCAGAGGCAGCTGGCGGACGGGGAATGCTGACGATGTGCTGCTCTACAGGGCAGAGCCTAGCATATCGGGCCCAAGAAGTCTCCACCTGTTACGCCACTATGGGCAGATGTCGGGCCTCACGATGAACCCCACCAAGTCGGTGTTGGTCCCTCTAGCTATCACGCGCGACTGCTTTGATTGGCAAGATATTATACCTTTACATAGGCTCAGCTTTAAATACCTGGGTGTTTGGGTGACCCTTCTGCCAGAGTTGACTTGGGCTAAAAAATATAGACCCGCTCTTGGTTCGTGTAAAGACGGACCTTCAGAGGTGGTACGCATTGCCCCTAAATGTGATGGGCCGTGTGACCCTGTACAAGATGTTGGTTTTGCCTAGGCTCCTCTATGTTTTTCAGAACTTCCCCTTTTTGATTCTGCGCTCTTGGTTTAGAGCATTAGAGAGCGCCACCACATTGTTCTTATGGAAGGGCGCCAGACACCGAGTAGCGGCACAATACTGTCGGAGAGTATATGATGGTGGCTTGGGTGCCTCAGATCCTTACCTATATTATCTGGCGACCCAGCTGCTTGAGATCCATGATTGGTTTAACGGGGGATGGGCAGACCAGGCATATCGGGTGGAACTGGAGATACTGAGATTCCCGCGTATTCAGGATGCGCTATATGGTGCACCCCTCTCCCGGGACATGGCAGCGGTAACCCGGATGGTCTTCCTGGTGTGGCGTGCTGCTCTGCGGCTCACCCGATGGAATGTGCTAATCACCGATCAAACCCCATTATGGAAGGGGAGGTGGCTGAGAGAGACAGTGGCTTTGGTTTCCCGCCGTGTTCATAATGACCCCCAAAATGTTGACCATGACAAGCACAGCAGGCCAAAGTTAGTTCAGTAAAAAAAAAACATTTTTTGGTATGACTTTGGAATTTTAGAATAAAGCAAATGGTCAAATTCAGCTAACAATAGTCATGATCTTGAAGAATGTCAGTGAAACTAAAGAAAGGAAAGGACTGGAAAGTGAAGAATTATAGGTACCAGCACAAACCTTTGCATCTAATTCTTCCTCTGTAACGTTTAGGAAGGATTGCTAATTGGTGAATTTTGCCAGTGTGGGGTACTGGCCGCATTCATTTCCTTTATTTTTGCTAACCCTAGACAATATGTTGAATTGTGTCATTCAAAAAGATAATTTAAACAGGAATAAGGCACTCTCTAAATAAACTTCCCTGCCCTGAATCTTGCGTTCCCCATGTACTTTTTACCTCAATAGTATTCGTATCCTTCAAGTGCAAGTCCGGAAACAAAGGTATCTGAATGAATCAATTTTGTGTTGGTCAGCAAAATCTTCCTCATTTTAGAAGGTGCTTACTTAAAGTAGTATGATTCTGTATCCTTAATGTCATGCCCAGAAAATGATATAAATGTATCTGAATAATGCTTTGGGCTCCCCACAGATGGAGTTGAAAAGTGTTCCCACTGCGTGTAATTAAATACTGATCTGTGTCTAGTTGCTTGGTGCAGGTAGTAATGTCCCCAATTATTATAACAGAACATCTCCCCATAATTATTTGTGTTAGTGTACACATCATCACTTTCAAATACAGTATAATCCTGCAGTTCATCAAGCACTGAATCAACTGTTTGAACATACCAGTCATAAAAAACAACACTATGTGCAATGACACCAGTCATTGAAATTTCGAAAACATTTGGAATTTGAATGACCACAGAAGGCCTGTATATATCAACTGGAACTTTATCCCACACAATCCCATCAGGAATTGGTACTGCTGAAATGTTCACAGGGGACAAGTCTCTTCGGACTGTGTGTGAGGAAAGATTACGAGTTAGGACTTCATCCATTGGCTCGACAGAAGAGTGTTCAGGAAAGATAATGACCACTTATCAAGAGAAAGAAAACAGCCACGAAACCAATACATACCAGAAAGGCAAGCAAAGTCAGAAATATCCACAGATAATTCCATGGAAAAATTCTACATTTATTTTTAAGCCATATGTACAGCTGACGTGTCTTTGAAGCAGTTTCGGTTGCAGGGACGGATGAAGTTGAAGAAAAGTCAACAAGGTTGATTAAATAACCGGAAGCACTTTCTGCAAACACACGAGTCGGTGCATTACTGGTAGATTGATCCACTTAGTGTGGAGGTTCATAGTAGACAGCCACATCCTGGACAGGTGTTGTCGGTGAAGTGGTACCAGGAATCAGCAAAAGCTCATTTTCTGCCCTCCCTGTGCTTGAGGAGGCATTCGTAGCATTGTTGTACATGCAGGTGTAATCAGAAGAGTTGTTATTTTTTCTTTGAAGAGGTATGTCCTGTTGGGTAATGAGAGGGGACCGGGAAGTACCCTAGGGACCTCGGGGTCTACTGTGCAGGATCGGCCACATGGTGTAGTTTGATGTTGTCAATGGAGACAAATCTGTTTGCTTTAGAGCCTGGCAGTGGAGACAGGATGACTCTTCTGGTACCTTGTATTCCCAGGCCTTCTGCAGGATGGGTTGAATTCTTTCAATCCATCCAGTAGAAGTTGTTGGCAAATCCCTTATTCCTAAGGTGGCAGCACTGGCGGATGATTTATCATCACAAAATTGCTGAAACTCCTGTGAGACAGTGAGACATTCATTTCTGCCATCAAACCAGGGCCATCTAAATCTGGGACATACATAGGTATCCCAAAGAGAACCTCATAAGGAGTGCATTTTGGCAGATTATTAGGTGATATAGCCAACTGGGGCCAGAACCTAATACCGTAGCTGTTAAGGACTGCTTTAGATCTCAATTCCTCCTCTCCACAACCGAATTACCCTTGGGATGGTATGGTGAGGAGTAATGGAGTTCAACACCCATCGTCCTCAAGGTGTCCCTGAATGTCTTAGATGCAAAGGCAGGGCCCTGATCAGAATGGAATGCTGCAACCGCATATATACAGATAAAGATTAAAAAGTATTTTATAACAGTTCAAGCATCAGCCAACCACTGAGGCCATACCCACAGGAATCTAGATCAAGAATCTACAGCGACTAAGATGTATTTGTATGCACCATCAGGTTGAAGGGGACCACAATGGTCAGGTACACACACTGTAGTGGCCTATTGGACACTAAGAGGAATGTCTGCAGAGGGCGTTTGATGTTTGATCCCTTTATCTGCTGGCAAATGTCACAGCAAAGAACATATTGCTTTGTCTGTTTGTATATACCCGGCCACCAGCACCGTTTCTGTAAGAGTGTTATTGTGGCCGCAGCACCAGCATAAGCAGAGGCGACACTGTCATGCGCTGCTTTGATTAGATCTAATCTCTGGTCTTGGTTGGGGATCACTCGATCTCCAACCCCAGGAGTTGTTGCAAAGGCAACATTCTGTGCACTGATGTGGTATGCATATTTTGTAGGGTATGCTTTTGGTAGAGGCTTGCCTGTAGCCGAAGCTTTTACGGCAGGCAAAATTTCATTATCCTATCTCATCTGGGAATGAGTCACTGCAGCAACAGAAACAGTAGCTGCTGTGGATTTGGCCACTTCATCAGCCAAAGTGTTGCTAATAACGTCTACACCTACACATTGGTGGCCCAATGTATGGAATACATGAGCATTAGGTAGCTTATCCTTAAGATCAACTACCCTCCCCCACAGAGTTCTGTGTTTTATGGTGTTCCCCTTTGAGTCTCTGAACCCATTCAATCGTCAATGATTAAGATAATCATTGCAGGACTGAACACAGTAGTACGAATCACAGACAATCAATATGAGTTGCCCTGGATCGATATGTTCTAGCGCTAGGATAAAGGCTTTAAGTTCAGCCAGCTGACCTGTGCAGTCACCCAGGGTCACCGTGTAGGCATTGTGTGGGTGGAATATACCATCCTTCATCACTCCGCTCACGGCTGCACAAGCGGCTGAGTGCTGGTGTTTAGTATCTACAGCTGGTAATCTGAACCATCGGTGTAAATGACAGTGTTGCATTTGTCAAGGGACAAGATGTCAAGAGGTGCGGGGTACTCCTGTTCATACTGGAGAAATTCTTGTGTTTGAAATTTGGGATCAAAGATGTAATAAACATCGGTGGCAGTCAGGGAGGTTGCCCATTGAATCCAATGTGAATGTAATGCTTTAGCGTTAGGAACACTAGCTTTGGTGACGGCCTTCAAAGCCGGCACTGGGATAACGACAATAATGCGTTTCCCTTGGGCAAGTAGCCTCTCCTTGATGACAGCCATCTGTACTGCAGTTAGAATTCTTTCTGTGGGTGTAAAACATTGTTCTGCATCAGAATATAAATGTGATTTATAAGCTATGGGCACAGTGTCACATTCGTTAAAGGTGACATAAGTGAGCCCATTGGCACCAGCAATTATTGTGATGACCACATTTGTTTTGTTATCACAAGTGTATAAGTGTTTTGTTTCTAGCATGTCCTGTTGCAATTAAAATCATAGAGTGGCTTGATGTGTTGTGCATAGTCAGAAGTGTATGTCCTGCCAAAGTTAAAGAAACCAAGTAAAGACTGTAGTTTCTTGATGGTATTCGGTGGCAGGGTCAGGCTCATACCCTGGTTTGATAGCTTGTATCCCAGGAACAATACACTGACAAAGGCTATTTTAGTTTTTCTTGAAATTAAATTTGTAACCAAGGGCTGCGAATGCCAGAATGATCTGACCAACCTTCGCAATATGAATGTTGAGGTAATCATCTGTGAGATAGATGTCATCCACATAGGACAACACCTAAGGATCAGCCGTGGGCTGTTCTTGTAGCCTTAGGGCAAACAACAGAAGCATTTTTCTGAGCCGAATGAGAATACACTCAGGTCTCGACTTTTGTGTGCTATGTTTTGGCAGAAAAAAACCATTGCAAATATCCAAGATTGTTTTGTATTTCTTATGCATCAGGTTGCTAATTAGTGCTGGGCTGTGTGAATTTTGTATTGCGGATGTGCGTGTATGACTATTTAAGTGTCTGAAATCTAAGACTATTCCATATGAATGGTCGGGTTTTGCAACAGGGAATAAGGGGTTATTCACTGCAGAGACACAGGACTCAATTACACCCTGGCGCTCGAGCTGAGTGAGGATCTCACTCACTGGAGCTTTGGCTTTGTGTTGAACAGGATATTGGGGCTGAGATTGGGGTGTAGACCGTATCGATATTACATGGTAAGGAGAATCCTTGTCCCAACCTACATGGTTGCGGTATAGCACAGGTGCCTGTGCTAAAGCCCAGTTGACAGTGTAGGCTTGTTTTACTGCTTCTGGAACAAGATCAGAGAAAGAAGGCAAAATTATATCTTCCCCATGTGGGAGCTTACGGACGTGCTCAGGTGGCCAATCTCTTTTAGCAAGTAGGCTATCACAACTGAGTTCATCCCAGAATATTACACTAAAGGTGTGCTCTATGTCTCCCTCAATTTGGATTTTTAAATCATAAACAGTGTCGGGTGAGAGAACGCACCTGTCCGCAGTCTCAACAGCACTAAAGTCGCTGTCGCATCCAGATGATCTTTCAGGCTCTGGCAACATATTGTGACTTCTGCTGCACTGTCCAGCAGTGTCACAGCCCACGCCTTGCTCTTCAGCAATTTCTCAAGTTCACTGGCATTTTTAATTGAAATTCCTGCCACCGTTTTTTTTTTTTTACTTTGGCTTTTGTTGTGGGGACTTGTCTTCTTTTTTGTCTGAAGACCATGGTGAGTCTTTCTTCTGTTTCACACAGTAAGGATGTTGCTCTGACTGGCCCACTCTCTCGCTACGTATATCCAGTGCGTCCTGAAAGGAAAGAGAGGGAGCTTTTATATTCTCTATACTTCTGAGATTATATCTCCTTTCGGAGTTCTCTAGGTGTGGAGAGTCTGCTCTCTGACTTCGTACGTCTTTGATTTGTTCTTGTTTATCCCAGCGCTTTTCAGAACTCTCTTGTGCCTGTTTGGTACCTTCCTTATGGATGGCACTCTAAATTTCAGGCTTTTTTGGCTTGGCTCCCAATCTACCCCGTCATATAATGGTATAGGTATCGGAAATTACAGAATTAAGGTGGAATCTCTCGGAGCCACTGGCGTATAGCCAACGCTACCACTCCCCTTTATTTATTGAGGAGACTGCCTCAAAGTTACGCATCAATTTCAACCCCAGATCTAGGGCCAGAGCAGCCCTGTGTTCGTTCAGAATTTGTTTTAACACATCCTGGCAAGTATTGGGGTACCATGTGTGGTAGGGTAAATCGCAGCATAGACTGTACCCCATGATGTGCAGCCATCCACTGAAGGAACCATTCTGAATGGCAAGCACATTGTGAGAATTCTATGATTTTCCTGTTGGCCCGTATGGGGAAACACAGCTTCCAGCTGATTCGTTTTCTGGGCTATCCAGGACAGGATTTTCTCTTGTTCTGTGGGCACTTTGCCAATGATAGAATGTACTGTTTGTGGGTTGATCCCAGTCATGGCCAACTGATATCCTGCGGTTGCTGCAGGCGCTGGTATTGTGTTCAAAGTTCGCATTACGAACTGAATAAGTGTTACTAGCTCATTGTAAAGATTGCGCAGATCAGCTGCCTGCATGTTTTGGACACTGGGGTGTGGTGTATATGTGGCAAACATAGGACATGTTGGTCCGTCATTCCCTAAGGGACCTAGTCTTCTGGGTTGTATTACGTGTAGCAGGGTGCCATTAAACCAGTTCTGATGTTCTTGATAAGTAATCAGTATTCCAACATTCCGGTATGCTTGGTATCATTGTGGTACGTTTGCAATTCTTTATGTATAAATGTATATGTTCTACGGTCTTCCTCAGGAAAGATGACCCAGGACTAAAATGTTTCTCTTTGGTAAGCTTTATGGCTTCTACTATGAATGTGACATCCCCAACCTCATCTCTTAGGCCATGCCCTATCACATGTAGTGTTAATGCATGTCTGACATTTTCAGGAATGTCTACGGTGTTAGCCATATTATGAAATGGGTAAAGAGATGGCACACCAAATGGGGAGAAAGTCCTTTTAAGAGTTCGAGCTCGAACAACCTACAGCCTAGTTAGGTGCTCCCTGTTCAGCTGAGGAGGGTCATTCCAAAGACCACGGACATCTCCGTATAATGGTACTTCGGGAACCTGTTGGGTGTGAGACAGAGATACTCAGGGCAGCCGTAAATTAGTGCCAAAACACCATTGTTGGTGGTGCCATGTTGTAGTTGGACTCTTGCTCTAGGCAAGACTGCTGGTTTAGGAATGATAGCATTTTTGTTTGTAGGTGACTAGGCCAATCCCACAACAAGCCACAACTGTCGGACCAACCCTCCCGGCTCACAAGCAGTACATCACCAAAATCCCAAATACTAAAATGTGATTTGTGGCAGCCTTTACGCATGGTCTCAAGAATGCAACATCTCAGGGAAGTCGTGGTTAAACAGAGATTACCCTTTTCTCTCATGTGCAACAAGTCTCAGTCACACACAGGCAATGAAGGAGATGCAGTAAAGTTTTCAATAGGTGTTATTAACAAGATTGCAATCTACTGTAAAATGCATGAGCTGCAATGATTAGTATAATGAACAATGTAAGAAGCAGAACTGTAAAAACGAGGGCGGTAAATACAAAGACCCCCACCATTTTGCAATAACATGAGATGTGAGCTATCCCTAAAACTCTAGCATGATGAACCTAATATCTAACCTAAAGAGAGCTAAGTGTGTTAAACCAAATCTGCTAGTACCATGTCCATGAGAAGAGCCCCTCAACCCTTGTTACCTTGGAATGAGGTCTCTAGATCAGACTCCGTAGGAACACGAAGGCTGGATCTGTATCAAAGGTACATGTAGCATAGATAGTGTTGATGGCATCTGACAGTAATCCCTCTGATAACCTTGTCTGCGTGAGATGTATTTATACAGATCTTGTAGGACCCCTGACGCAGGTATGTTCCCAAACAATAGATAAAAAGGTGTGCTTGGTGTGGCAATTATATAAACAATTCTTACCAAAAGTACATTATGTTCCTGTCACACGTAAGTGGGAAAGGGACATGATGTGAATACCTATGTCTATCACGTGACTTTGACGCTGATAGTGACTCCTTCACAGAGTGGCACTGAAAACGTGAAATCAAAACATCTTCCTAAGTATAAACATAGCAGCGATCTTGGGAGAAATAATTAATTAAATGCTCTCAAACAGAGCAGGCTAATTAGGTTAAAGGTCACTAGGTGACGGGGGCACAGGCCTGCAAGCCAGAAGGCTAAGCTAAACTCCCGATTCCCATTAATACTAAATAGGATCCACTACACTAGTAGGATGCAGGATGCCATGAGACCCAGCAGCCTCAGAGTCATTCTCACCGAAATCCAGGATACAGGCTGAAACATCGGCATCATAGCCTCAGATGAAAGGGAGCATCTGAGAGGGAGTCAGGTGTGACTGGCACGTTTATAGTGAACCCCAGCGAATGCAGGACGTATGCTGTAGTCTGGAGGTGGGGGACGACATCCTGGAGTGAGCCCCCTTCAAAAGTTGGTCGTCGAGGTAGGGTAAGACTGAAACTCCTGACCTGCGCAGAGGAGCTGTGACCATCACCATCACTTTGGTGAACTCTTGACGTGCGCTGTAAAGGCCAGAGGGGAGCATGGAAAAAATGAAAATGCTTGTGGCCTACCGTGAAACATAAGTAACGTTTGTGGGCAGGCAGGGCAGGAATATGGAAATATGTGTCCTGCAAGTCCACCACTACCGTCCAGGTTCCTGGATCCAGGGTAGATAGAACCTGAGCCAGAGTGAGCATTTTGAACTTCTCCTTCCTGAGGAAGAGATTGTGGGCCCGAAGGTCTAGGATAGGGCGGAAGCCTTGGTCCTTTTTCAGCACCAGAAAGTAGCAGGAATAACAACCGCAACATACTTCTGGCACAGGGCCCCTTGTCTATGGTTCCCTTGGCCAAGAGAGCCGTAAACTCCTTGTTTACCAGTGGCAGGTGATCCTCTGTCATTCGATCGAAGAGTGGTGTCATGAATGGAGGAGTAGTTTCGAAGGGGAGGGAGTAGCCCCTTCAGACTATTTGCAAAACGCACCTGTCTGACGTGATGGATTGTGAGTGATGCAGGTGATGGCGAATACTGCCTCCAACTGGTCCCTGATGGGGAAGCGTCTACACTAGGAAGGTTTTGAGGCTGCAGCGGGAGGGGCGGTTGACTGGGCAGACTGCTGGCTCCCCGATCCACGAGGGCGTTGAATCCCATATCCCTGGCCATGCAGAGGCTGGGCAGAATACAAAGCATGGTGGCTGGAGGGAAAAGGACATGGCTGGGCACCCCTTCCCTAGCTACAAAAGGTGGGAAAAGCAGACTGAGGAGGGTGAGGAGCAGCTTCGAGGCCCATTGACAGGGCCATGACCCGGGACTCCTTAATTCGCTCGAGCATTGAGTCCGCTTTGTCTTTGAAGAGACGGGTGCCATCAAAGGGCATGTCCAAAAGCGTGGCTTGGACATCCCCCAATAAGCCAGATGTCCTCAAGGCCACCGTGGAGGCAACAGATCTACCTAGTGAGTCAGTTGTATCCAGCCACCATCTTATCATAATCTTTGCTGTATCTCTCCTGTCAGTATCAGGTTGGAAGGTAATGGCCGGGCCTCCTCCAGGACCGGTAGCAGCACCTGCTCAACCATGTCCCATAAAGTATGGGTGTAACGGCCCAAAAGGTATGCAGCGTTTATGGACTGCAACGTCAGAATCGAGGAAGAGTACATCCTCTTCCTAAGCTGATTCAGTCTTTTGGATTCCCTGTCAGGAGGTGCAGTAGGGAATGCGCCTGGGGAGGCAGAGGCCTGGATAACCAAGCTCTAAGGGGTGGGTGGGGTGTACTGTTGTGTCTGCAACACTGGGTCATTAGGAACTGGCCTATGGTGGCGGGCTATTGTTCTGTTATCAGGAGCGCATGGGCTAGGTTTGGACCAAGTACCCAGCAGAAAATCAGTGAGGACCTTGTTAAAGGGCAAAAGGGGTTTTGAAAAGGAAGCCCCAGGCTGAAACTCCTCAGTTGGGAGGTTGGTCCTGACGGCCAACGAAGGTAGCTCGAGGCCCAGGACCTCGGCCGCTGTCTTCACCACCACTGAATAAGAAGCTCCCTCCTCCGTAGCCTTGGTAGGGGGAGAAAGCATGCCAGAGTCATGGGAAGATTCCAAACTGCTGGCTTCACCCAGGGTCCTGAGCCAGGTCCATGGGGTCATCAAGCTGGTATTCTAAAGGGTCCAGCAACCCCTCCATACTCCCACCATACCCATAAAAATATGCTTCAGAATCCGACTTAGGGAGCAGGGCCCCTGTTCAAGTTAGAATCAACATCGAGATATGCCTGTCTGGCTCGGACCCAGCAATGAGTATGCGATCGACGCCAACTGAGGGCCCAGCCAGCGTCAGGAGTGTCGACGTCTGAACCATGGTCGAGGAAGGTTGTAGTGGCATGACCGATGCTGGTTTAGATCTGGAAACCGATAGCTGGGTTCCCCCCCCCCCCCCCAAGAGCTGAGGAAAGAGCCGCCAGAGTGGAACTCAACAGGGCCTCTAATGACCCCATGGGGCCCAAAGGTGCGGCAGGGTCAGACTGCTCAAAATGAGGTGCATGGCCTCAAAGAACTCACAAAGTTGGGCAGCGATGGCCCTGGCTCACGGAAGCCCGTTAGCTTCCAGAAGTAGACTCCGAAGACAGAGGCCTAGAGCTTTGATGCTCCTTTTCCCACATCACGCCATACGGCCGACGGGGTGAAGTAGAAGAACATTTCCTCTTCTTCGACTTCTTCTTGTGCTTACCTGAACGTCCAGAGGACTCAGAGTGGGAAGACAAAAAGTGTAGGCTCCGCCTGTGGTCTTGGGACCTTCCTCTCGACTGAGACTGGAAGTGACGCGGTCCCGAGCGCCAGGCCGCAATTAGCTTTACGGACCGCTCCCTCAAAGCCTTCGGGTTCATGGCCCAGCATAGGAGCAGGGTATCGGTTTGTGGTCGCGCTCCAAACACCAGAGACACATGAGGTTCGGATCTGTCATGGACATCATCCAGTGAAAGGAGTTGCAAAGCTTGAAGCCGGTCTTCCATGATAACATCTTGATTCACCAGAATGTCACAAAAAAGCTTCGACAAGTCGAAAAGTCCAGTCAAAAAGTGACTGCAGGGTAGCTCTTCTTCGGATCTGCATGTAGGCTGGAGCAGAAAGAAAAGAACTGACGTCAGTGCGTTGGGGTGATGCCTATATAGGACCCGTGACGTCATATCTGGCGAACCCAACACCGGACGTAGAGTCGACCAACGCCACCTGACGGCGTGCAGGGGTACTGCTCGAGAAAAATCTCCAGACCCAGACTAATGCCTGGGGAAAATTCAAAGGTAAGGAATCTGCAACTAGAAGTCTCTATCGGATGTGGGGAATTTCTTGTAGCATTAAGACTGCTGTAAATTTTTCAACATTTGTGTATGTACAAGTGCTTACGACCAGCATTTTCCCATGATGTTATGCCAGGTAACTGCATTATTTTAATGGGAGTAGTTTACATGTGATCAGTAAAATGGGGTTAAAAACACTTTAGTGCAAATTACATTTCCGCTGGGTGCTCCCAGTGGCTGCACAGGGGAAATGTGCAAGTGTTATTTGGGCCAGCTAACTAACTGTGCATAAATCTAGTGCACCAGTTTTCACAGGCAATTACCATATGGTAAGACCTGGGTAAAACTGCTAGAGCCAACACATGGGTGAGCACATTCTTCAATTATCTCATACAAAACACTAGTGTAAAAAAAATGAGTCTGAATACTATTTCTCCCATTTTTTTTTAACAGGCGCCTTGGACTAAATCAGCATATATCTAGTATAGGCCTGCGCTCCAACATTGCAATATTTCTATTTTTTTCGCCCTGTTTAATTTACAATATTTTACCCACACCTTGTTGAATACAATTATCCTTCTCATGTTTCCCCTTCATCCTCTCTACTGTGCCGGAACTACCTTAAAGCCACAGCAGACAGCTGCCTTACAGTCCTACTTTAAAAGGTCAAAGGAGGGAGACTGTAGGAAGATTGCCTGGTGTGTGGTGGGTACCTAAGGTACTTACACCTCACCCCCAGGTCCAGGTATCCCCTATTAGTGTAGTGTAGGCAGTGTCTAGAAGCCAGACTCTCTAGAGGTAGCTGGGGATAAGCAGCCAAGGCTTATCTAGGATACAGGCAAAGCTCATGCAATATCATTGAAGTCACACAGCACTTTCACACATGAAAGAAAACACTCAGTGTTACAAAAATAGGACTTTATTTTAGTAACGCAATACCAAAAAGTACTAGAGAGGCAACCCTCCAATAGGAGGTAAGTAACACACTAGATATGTAAATTAGTTATCAGCAATAGGCATAGAAAGTGATAGAAAACAGTGCAAACGCAAATGGACAACAGTGACCCTTTGGGGGGAGCCCAAACCATATACTAAAAAAATTGAATGCAAACACAGGACCCCAACCTAGGTAAGTGGAATGTGTAGAGGGGAACTGGGGGTACTAGAAAACCCCAAAGGTGAGTACCACAGTGCCCCCTAGCGACCAGGAGGAAAGGAGGAAATTACTAGATTTTTCCCAAACCACCCAAAAATGAAGAAAATGCAACACCCAGACAGAACTGCAAGAAACCAGTGGTGGATTCCTGAAGAGGAGGACCTGTGGAGGAAGGGGACCAAGTCCAGAAGTCACAGAAGAGTCCAGGAGGAGTAGGAGCTACTACCCACCCAGCTGTGGATGCAGGAGATGGTCGATGGTAGGACAAAGACAGTCAGGAATGCAGCCCTGGAGGAGGTGAAGAGTTCCTGGAGGATGCAGTCGACGTCCCGCGCCGGACGGAAGATTGCAGTCGGTCAGTGTTGTGAAAAAGCCACCAACTAGCCTTGGCAAAGGCAGAAGTCGCTGTGAAGCAAAAGTGGAGCTTCCAGGGACCAGCAAGGTCCAGGAGGACCATGGGAAGATTCCTAGGGTGACCCTGAGCAAGGCAGAGAGCCCAAAGAAGAAGAGGCAGCCCCCACAGGAGACCTACTGGACAAGGAACCAGGAGTCACAGAGGAGCCCACGCAGCACTAAGGGTCCCACGCCACAGGAGAAGCATGCAGAGGGATGTGCGTCGCAGGAAGGAGTGCTGGGGGCTGGGGCTACACGGAGCCTGAAGATCCCTTGGAGGAGATGCAAACAAGCTTTGGCAGCTGCAAGAGTAGCGGTATAAGGGGGTACTGTCCTGTGTGGGAAGGCAAGGGCTTACCTCCACCAAAGTTGGACAGCTGGTAGAGAGGACCAAGAGGACTACTCCCGACCACAACCTGTGATGCAGGATCCACGCAGCTCAGGATGAGAGGAGATCCACGCAGCCGGTCGTTGTTGCAGTTGGTGCCTGCGGATGCAGGGGAGTGACTCCTTCACTCCAAGTGAGATTCCATCTTCCTTCTCATGCAGACTGAAGACTTGCTACCCTCAGAGGATGCACAGCGGGGGGAATGTTGCAGACGCTGGAAGGAGCCGTGGAAACAATGTTGCAAGTAGAGTCTTTGTACTGGATGCAGATTATTGGTTCCTGGATGGTCCAGTCGAGGTTTCCAGTGGCTAGAAGTCGAAGTAGAGGTTGCAGTGGAGTCCTGCTGGAATCTTGCAAGCCGAATATGAGGACCCACCCAAGAGAGAGACCCTAAATAGCTCTGAAAGGGAGATTAGTCACCTAGCCAGGTGACCATCTATCAGGAGGGAGCTCTGACATCACCTGCCTGACCTGGCCTCTCAGATAACAAGACAACCTAGGATTCAAGATGGCAGAACCGAGGGACCCTCAAGAAGAGCTCTGGGCACCACCCCTGGGGTGGTGATGGACAGGGGAGTGGTCACTCCCCTTTTCATTGTCCAGTTTTGCTTAAGAGCAGGAACTGGAGGTCCCTGAACTGGTGTAGACTGGTTTATGCATGGAGGGCACCAAATGTGCCCTTCAAAGCATACCAGTGGCTTGGGGAGACTACACATCCCAAGCCGTGTAACATCTATTTCCATAGGGAGAGGGCGTTATCCCCCCTCTCCCAAAGAAAATCCTTTGTTCTGCCATCCTGGAGGCAAGAAACCTGTCTGAGAGTTTCAGCAGCTTGGGCTGCCCGGAAAACCCCAAAAGGCTAGTAGGTGAAATACTGGGGGGCCTTTTAAGTGGAGTGCATGGAATCTTACTTCCAATACCGGCAACAGTATTGGGGTATGGTTCTGCCATGTTTACCAAACATGCCTAGGTTCAAAGTTACCATTATGTAGCTTGGACATAGTTAGTGACCTATGTCCAGTACACACAAAGAATGGCGTCCACTCACTCACAAAGTCCATGAAAATGGAACTAGAGTTCGTGGGGGCACCTCTGCTAGTGCCGGGGTACCCTCACACACAGGTACTTGCACCCTGCCCTCTGGGCTAGGAGGGCCTGCTGTAGGGTAGACTTACAATGACCTGTAGTGAAAAAGGATGTGTGCACCCTTTCACGCAGGCTGCAATGGCAGGCCTGCAGAACACTTTGCCTGGGCTCCTCATGGGTGGCATAATACATGCTGCAGCCCATGGGGATCCCCTGGTACTCCAATGCCCTGGGTACCATATAGTAGGGACTTACAAGGGGGCACCAGTATGCCAAAATGTGGGGTGAAAGTAACTAAGTTATCAAGTTAGAAGGGAGAGAGCATAATCACTGGGGTCCTGGTTAGCAGGATCCCAGTGAATACAGTCAAACACACTGGCAACAGGCAGAAAATGGGGGTAACCATGCCAAGAAAAAGGGCACTTTCCTACAGAGCCAGACTGCAATATTCTCCTGACTTCCTTAACATATTTATCAAATTTGGAATCCAGTCTTTAAATGTGATACAGGACTTTTATATAGCCCTTGGTGCCTCAGAGTTAGTATTTTCACCTCAAGTGGGAGGAGAAAGATAATAAAGCATTCTGCTAACTATGTTGGTCTAAAACAGATTATTGCCTTTAGCATCAGAGATGACCTCTGTGGTCCACCTTTCTTCCTCCTGAAATGGGCCACTGTCCAGTAGCCCCAACAACAAGAAACAGGAGTTTGGGTTGAACGTTTACCTGTCCCATGCAAATCAGGTAAAAACTGTTTTACTGGGTGGTATCCGAATTTTTTGACTTGTCACGGGGAATGAGGCTGCCCTCTTTCCCCACTGCTTTTAGCACTTTGTGTGGAACCTCTGGCGGCAAGGATAAGGGCCCGTCCGGATTTTCATGGAATCCGGTTTGGCCCGACCAGCATAAAATCTCATTGTTTGCGGATGACATTTTGCTCTTTGTTACTGAACCGCGCACGACCCTCCAGACAGTCCAAGAGGAGCTTGCTCTTTATGAGCAGGTGGCAGGCTTTAAAGTGAACAAAGGGAAATCATATATCCTCAATTTGGCAATACCCACATCTGAAATGGGGGAGATCGCTTCCACGTCTCCATTTGTTTGTGCCAAAAAATAAATTACATACCTAAGCGTCAAACTCACCCCTAGGGTCGCCGACCTGTTCAGAGCCAACTTCCCGCCCCTTCTCAGGTCCCTGAGAACAGACTTTAAGAGATGGTCATCGCTTTGGCTTACTTGGCTGGGTCGTATCAACATCATTAAGATGACGGTACTCCCATGTTTCTTATATCTGTTCCAAAGCCTGCCCATCGACATCCCTAAAGACTTTTTTTTTATAGATGATCACCCGATTCATATGGCAAGATACTAGAGCCAGGCTTTCCAATAAATTGCTTATGTGCTCCAGAGACAGGGGAGGTTTGGCACTCCCAGATCTCCTCACGTACTATAGAGCAGCCCAACTCTGTATCATCGCTGAGAGGTCACTCCTAGAGTCAGACAAGATGTGGTTGCACATGAACAGGGCAGTGACGGGACAGACATTATGGGACGTACTTTGGAAACCCAGAGGGGAACAACCAAAGAACACGTACCTCAGTACCCCTACCGCTACCACCCTTAAGGTGTGGGACACAGTGACAAGAGCCTATGAGATTACAACTTTTCCTTCACTGCAAACCCCCATTCATTATAATATGGCCTTTCCCCCGGGACTGACTCCAGGACCATTTGATAGATGGCGGGAGTGTGGATGCCTGCGGATCGCAGATTTGAATCATGGGGAACATATACCCACGTTTGAAAACTGTTGCAGGGACTTTCAGCTACCAAAATCTGAACATTTCCATAATCTCAATTAAAACATTGGGTTACTCAGCCTCACAGGCGATTCGCGCCCTCCAGGGATCTTCTTCCCATTGAGAGGTTTGTCCAGCAGGGAGTTGTGGCGAAAGGCAGTATCTCCACACTGTACAAACTACTGACTTTGGCGCAACGCACATTTGCCCCCCGGCATATTCCTTTTTGAGAGCAGGTGCTGGGCTTTACGGTGGAGGAGGGTCTCTGGAACCAACTGTTTCATGATCTAACTAAATACAACCGTTCAATGGGGGCTAGAGAATCACACTACAAGATATTCTACAATTGGTACCTCTACCCAGAAAAAAATAAAAAATATATCCCCTGGTGTCAGACAGGTGTTGGCGGGGCTGTGGTATGCTGGGGGATTTTAGACATATCTGGTGGGCTTGTCCTGCTATTCTCCCTTACTGGGAAGAAATCCTGTCACATCTAAAAGAGATCCTGGGCTACCCCATACTGACATCTCCGGCACACATTTTGCTGGGACTGCGTGCCACGAAGCTGTAACATCAAACGCTTGGAGACGGCTCCATCATGTGGCTAGCATTGGGGGTTGCGAAGGTGGCCTTAGCGTCATTCTTGAAAAAAACAGACCCACCTACAATAGCATTGTGGTATACTAGACTTTGGCACGGCCTCGCCATCGAACGTTAAACAGATAAAATGGACGAATCTAGAAGAAGCTTTGACTATATTTGGGATCCCCTGGTGCAGGTTCTCTCCAGGGGCCTACCTCTTACTGCCTGTAGCCTCAGGCTCTGCATCTTTTTCATGTGTAGGAGGCGGTAACACTGGGAAGGGAGCGGGCATGGTTCGGTATGAGGCACCTGGGGACAGTGAAACGACTCCCTGGCTGCTGCATTTCGGAACTTGTTGACCGCGCTGAGTGGGATAGGACACACGGTTATGTTGTTATGTACTGTTTTTCTGTTTACAATATATTATTGGTTAATTGAGCTACCATGCTACTTCCAGGTGGGATCATGCGATATATAATGTCTGCTTTTCTACCAGCCGTTGATGTACTTCATGCTCGGGGACTGATAGGGGGAGGCCGAAACACCTTGTAAGTTTAGCTATCCCATTTGTAACTTGGATCTGCATATTTTACTGTATCACTAAATGCCAATAAAAAAAAGTTAAACAAAAACAGAAACAGTTTTACTTGCCCTCATAATCCAATTTAAAACCCCTTTTCACAATTCTTTCATGCCCAGCGCTCTACACTCACATTTCAGTAATAAATGCACCTCTACACTCGCTTCTAAATTATAACTATCCTTATATTTAGGGATTCCAAATTTTCTCTTCAATCAACTTCAGTCGATTCAAAACACTATTGCAGGAGAATTAAGAGTTTGGGCCACACATCTGGACCATCAATACTGGGCCCATGTGCTGTCTTGCGCTTATTACATTCCAGTTCATTGATCCATCCTTGAAAGTTCATTCACTCTTGCTGTAATCTACCAATACCGCAGGTTTAAAAGCAACAGATAGGAGACTTCTTTCACTTTTTTCAAACTGTCGCTTCTGGAGCAGGTTTCTGACAGTCTTACTCTATCAGCGACTGCTAACTTCTTAGCTTTCATTTTGCGAAAGAACTATGTGGACCGATGGTCACTTCGGCTCAAGTTTCACTCAGACCTGTACTGACTCGAGGAATGCATATGCTCTGTCAGGCATGATCCAAATTAAATCTATTATCACAAAGTCTTTGGTTATATTCCATCTTAATATTCTCACCTTTCTTTGAGGTTCAGCATGGTCACTTTTTCATCGTAACCAGCTCATTCCACGGTATCGACATTAGCTGTTCATAATAAGTACGTTTACATTAATTTGGCATATTTTTAAACTGGCCAACTAATTCTGGAATTCAGCTAACAGTACGAGTAGCTTTATCAATAGCTAAACAGTTTGCGACAGTCAACTGATTGCATATCAATTAAGTGCTTTTATAAAGCACTGAAAATATAAAGTTGCATACTTCTTACATATTTCTGCATATTCAGGCGCAGCATTTGGAACCACTGTCTAAGCATTAGCCATATACACTACTATATCCACTCTACATCTGCAAACAGCAATGAGATGATTCATAATAACCCCTCGGGGATGTCACAAGAAGCTAGGGAAGGCGAGGACTGATAGGGGGCAGTGAAACCAATTACACCCGATCTTAAAGACGAAACCAGTACTCTTCCTTTCACTCCAAATGAGAATGATCTTTGTAAGAAAGTAAGGTATAAAAGAGAAAACTGTGAGGACACGCAGCCCTCCATTATCTTGCCAAGAGAAAGATGGCGTGTGTGTGTGTGTGAGGCCACAGACATGGGCTTGCTACTAATCTGGAAAAGTGAAGGGAGTATTCTGTAGCTGGGTGGTTGATGACCTGACCACCAGAGAGTTCCTGTCCCTCAAATGTGGCCTCCTTGGAGGAGAGAGGGGACAATAAGAACTAGGAGTGCTGCTGGAGAAGTGAGCTTGAGATGCCTCTTCTCATGCTGCCCCTACACTGTCCTCTGGTGCAATGTCCTCCTTCTTCACACACTCCCTTCTCCGATCCAGAAGCAGGATGGGGTGTCCAGTGTCCTGGCATTGAACCGGGTCAGCGTTGCACTGCAGGGCCATAGTGTCCTCACAACATGACATTTCAGCATTTCTTAAGGAATGACAAGACATTTCCCTCTCTCACCTGGGAAGACAATCCAACGTCTTCTGTATTGACAATTCGGAGTCCAATGGCTTGGCGTGTGGAGGACTAATACCCAGTTTCACCGTCAACTTCTGGTGTGTGCATTGGACAACACCATTGAATGCATTGTTTTCGCTGATTATGTCCTTTGGCTGGCTGAATCTTGTTCTTTTAAGACTTTGTCCTCACTCAACTTTGCTCCTCTCTCAGTCTCACAAGTTAAAATAGTGGCTTTCCTAGCCCACATGAATTGAATGTTATTATGTTCACCCAGTTAAATACAGCATTGTGATCAGGCCTCAGCTGTCATTGCCCTACTAGATCAATCAAGAACTGCAGATTTTGTTTGTCTCATGGATCTTCTGTTACTTTGAGAAAGGTATATATGCACCCCAACAACCTCTTACACCTTCAAACTCTGTGTATTCCCTCTATAACTCGGGTGGCACATCATGGTAAAGAGTCAGTTCTATTATTTCCTGTCTTTGGCCATGGTGGAGGCACTCCACTAGGGCCAAAGTTCACTTGCACAGGATATCCTATTTGAAACTGCTTCACTGTTTGACTCAATCTGTATGTGGTGGTTGTGCTGATTGTGATGGCGATGATGACCATTAATATTTCATTACAGCTCCTTGTCTTCTTCAATGTGCTATACAGGTGCATGAAAAGGTTTATGCCCACTGTCATTTCTGACAGTACAAACAAATTCGGCGTCATTTATCAACTCAGTGATCCACAATTTACCAAATGTAACAGGATGATGAAAAAAATAAAAACTGAGTAAGCTTTGCAGTGTCCTGCAGATCACCTGGCTGGCCCTTTAATAGTTTTGTAGGGGACTACAATCTGCAGTTGGTAACCATTTCTTCACCTCTTCCGAAGTGCAGCATGTACCTCCTCTCTTTCACTGAAGTCTTTGGGTGCACTCACTTTCTACAGGTGGGCACCACTTTTTCAATTATTTTATTGGCACTAGTTTTCACTTTGTCGTTCTCTGATGGCCTCATAAGGCAGTTCCTTTCTCATGTGAGATCTTCTTTGTGCTGTTTCACTGTTTACACCCCACATGTGCTCCTTATATTGACTGTCACAAATTATGTTGGTCTCTTGAGGGATATTTGTCTGCCATCTTAGTAAATCTTTATGTATTTTATATTTACTTGATATTAGCATTCAATTATTTCTTATTTATTCTTAGCTCTGCGCCATTTAAATCAACATTTATATCCTGGTACTCATTTTTTGCATATATATCATTATTTGTTCTCCTCTGAAACATTATGCTGCAGCTATGCCATATTACCATCGTCACTAGACCTGCTGACAAAAGAAACACCCGATCCCTTCCTTCTATGTAGGATGTCAATAAGGCATGTACTGAATATTTACAGGATTAGTGACAACAAGCAAGTCTTGATCAACATCACATGTGAACTTGAGCTGCATGTTTCATATGTGTGGACCCAATCCAAGGTTGCTACTGCCTTTCATTCCTTCAATTGGGTAGTAGGATTGTCCTTTATTTATATACTGTTATGTGCCAGTGCCCTCATGTCAGTGTTTGTGGTGCAGGTGGTTTTCATTTCAATATTTGTTTTTGGTTTTGGAGCCCACTGCACTGTATTTGAATAGCTTTCTGTGTCCTTTTAGATTCTGAGTGTTTAATTTGGTATCTGGAAGAGTGCCTGATTTTAAGATGGCCACAGTGAGGTCTATATGTTTTAACTTTATACAGCCTGAATCCAAGATGGGTGCATGTTGTCGCAAGATCTCAGATCCTTGCGATTCCACGGTTTCCTACTCTTCTGCTCATCTTTTCTTTTTCCTAATGTATTCATTTTGTGATGCCTGATTGCATTTTCCTGGGTGGCATCTAGAAATGTATTTCAAAATATACCCAGGTGTTATTTGAGAATATGTGACAACTTTCTTGGATGATTACGAGTCTTGTGCTGTTTCCTCTTGTTTTTTTAAAGATGGCAGCCATTCGTTCACACTTCTCTGGGTGTGTCCTGTCCGTTCTCCCCAGCTTCTTCATTTTGCTCGGTGACTGCTAGAAACTGCCTCTCCTCTTCTGCCCTGAGTGCAGACGGGGAACTGTCTTTTGGACGATCCTGAGTTTAGCTTTTGTGGTGTACCGACTTCAACTGTGTGTGAGCTGGCAGCAATGGTTTCAACCTCTCAATTCAGTTCCTCGAGCTGTCTCTCTGCTGGGCAGTATTGTGTATCCCACTCCTGCACTCAAATTTGGATGGCTAAACTGTCTCCCTCCACACCAGGTCTACATAGCAGCCGGGTGCATCCCTATATCCCTATGATCACCTTGTAGGCTATAAAGGGGCACAGTGGGTCTATGCAGGAATAATGCTAGATTTGCTTACTCCCAAGCTCCTTAGTTGTAGGTCTCAGCAGTTTTCAATAAGCCACTTGCATCTAGAAGACCACATGAATTTGTTCCACCTTTGTCACCAGTTTTTGTGTTCTCTTTCTTGTATAGGAAAGGGAGGTGCAAAAAAGTTAAAGGTACCAACCTATGCTTTAATGTGAATAGGCACTCTACGTACTTGTTCCTCTATTTCTTTGAGGTTTGCCTCCTCCCGTGTTGTCCATGAACTATTCTCCACTGTAATGCCCTGCCTCTCACCACACTTCCCCTCCAGTTCTTGGGGAAGGAAGTATGTCCAGTGTCCTGGCTTTGGACTTCACAGTGCAGGGCTTTTAAACAAAAACATACACAAACAACTTCTTGTTAGTTCTGGTCCCCTGCTCTGCCCCCGTCTGCCTTCTTCCTGATCTGCTCCCAATCCTGCATACCCGATGAAAAATCTTTCAAGACTTCCTGTATGGATTCAGAGGCAATATTCCTCAATTCGATTCTGTCCATGCTCTTCTTCGTGGCCGGACTCAATGGAAGATGAGGATAGTTTCAGCGCTCCGGTGTCTGGCTCTTTCAAACAGTCTAGTAAACGTCCCATTTTCTTGCTGCCTCTATTGGTCCGCAACCCCTTGCTGCCTGTAGGTATAGGGCCCTTCCCTCTGCATCAGCCCATCTTATTAGTGTATCCCTTCATCTACTTTAGTGTGGTCCCCCCTGGGTCCTTCCAGTGTAGTGTGATTTCTTTCTTTGCCAATACCAATGGCAGGTCAATATATTTATTTGTGAATTTTTTGGCACTAGGGCAGGGAAATCCTTCCAGTAGGGCCGCCAGTGGGGAGACAGGCAGCCTCCGTTCTGTTACTTCAACAATGTTTTGGAACACTCCCTCCCACTAATGCTTGATCGTTGAGCACCCCCACAGCATATGTGTGAGGCCTGCTTCTTGTTCAGTGCAACAGGGACACCTGCTATCCGCAGTTTCAAACATCTTGGCTAACTTTTTGGGCGTGAGGTATGCCCTGTGGGATATGTAGACATTAATCAGCTTGAAGCGAGGATTTCTAGATAATGTATGTATGTGCAGTAATTGTGGACCACTGTTGCTTATCTATGGGTGCCTCTATGTCTCCACCCCCCATGCTAATCGTAAAGTTGCCAACAGCAGCAATGTATCCTTCCTCAATGCTTTGTATATGATAGATACGGCTTTCCCATCCCTGCTAACTGTACAGATAGCCTGACATCCCGCGTGTGTGAGTGGTTCCGTCAGCCCTCGTTTCCAATGATCTTGTATAAGGGCTATCAGTGATCTGTGCATAAGAAACAACCCTGGGGGCACCTCGAATTGTTCTATAAAAATTTCAAAGGGCAGTAGTTCCCCATTGTTAAACAGATCCCCTATTTTGGAGATGTTGTGCTCTGCAAATCTCGATATTCCCGTTAGGGCCTGGCCTCCTGGGAGCGCGGAGAGCCCAAATATTGTTATTTCCGGTGCATAGGGCAAGGAGGTTCTTGTGCACTGCAAACTGCGTAGCAAGCAATTGCGCAGTGTGTGCCCGCCTGGTTGATTCATTGGGCGTCATCCTCTGGGGTTCAGAAGGACCCTAAAGAGGTTCTTTACAGAGTTCTCTGATTGCCGTCCCATGTTTGGATATAGCATCACTGTGAGCATCTCCTGTGCAAGCTACTGTAACTGGCATGCCAGATAGTAGACTTCCACATCAGGTGCTGCCATCCAGCCCTAGTCGGTGGGCCATTGGAGCTTATTCAGGGCTATTCTGCGTCTGCCCGCCCCCCCAGATAAAACCGACCATTATGGAGTTGATTTCCCAGAATAGGGAGCAAGGAAGGATTAGTGGTAAAGTCGCAAAGTAGTACGTTAGTCTAGGTAGGGCTACTATTTTAATCAGTGCGATTTGCCCCATCACAGATAATGGGAGCGTTTTCCAAAACAAGACGTCTGCTTTTAACCTCCGGATTGCTCGGCCCACATTGCCCTTTAGAAGGTCCTCGGGTACGTGGTATATATGGACTCCCAGGTGTCGAAAGGTGGAAGCTATCCACATAAGACCTTGTATTCCCCACCGGTGGAGCGTCTTTTCACAGAAGGAAAATGTGGGATTTCTGCCAGTTAATACTTAGCGCAGAGAGGTCCCCAGAATTCTCAAGCATAGCAATATCGCCCGGCAGCTTTTTTCTCTGTGTCGTGTAAGAAGAGTACCATGTCATATGCGCAAAGCGCTATTCTATGAGTTCGGCCCTTGATGAATAACCCCTGGTAGTAGGCACCTGTTCTTGCCGCTTGAGCCAATGACTCTATTGCTATGGCAAATAATAGGGGTGAGAGAGGACAACCTTGACTGGTGCCTCTACCTACCACGTATGGCTCTGATAGCGTACGACCTGTGCGGACACGAGCAGTTGGGTTAGTGTGTAGCAGTTTCGTCCACTACATAAAGCCCTGTCCTAAGCCCATCCGATCCATCACTTGGCACAAAAAGTCTCACTGAAGACTATTGAAGGCCTTCTCTATATCAACTGCTATGATTGCTGCGTTCTGTAAGTCCGGGGATTGATATTGAAGGATAAAGATCAGGTGTCTAATGTTAATAGCTGTAGTACGGCAACGAATGAATCCCGTCCGGTCTGGGTGGATCAGTGTGAACATGTGGGGTAGAAGGCGCGTGGCCAGAATTCGACTTAGTATCTTATAGTCCATGTTTAAGATGAACAAAGGGTGGTACGAACACACATCTGTTGCGGGCGCCCTGGCTTTAGGAGTGGTATAACTATGGCTTTGTTTGTGGATGGGGGCACTGTTCTGGCCTTCAGCGCCTCCGAGCAGAGTGCACTGAGTTGAGGAGCTAGTAATTCAATATATGTGCTATAAAATTCCATGAGGAGTCTGTTCGCCCCCGGCAATTTCTTCCTTGCCATTGCCTTCACAGCTGTGTTAATTTCCAGGGGGGGAATTACATTCTCCAATACCTGGCAGTCTGCCTACCCTGAGGGAGTTGAAGCGCCTCCAAGCTCCTTAATTGGGTGGGGGATATGTCCTCCCCCGGGGAAGCATATAGTGAGGAATAACAGTAAACCTGTCATTGACTTCCCCTTGCCTAAACAGCCGGGCCCCCCTGTCGCCCTAAATATCCATCACTAGAGAGTGTTGTCTGGGAGGGGCCGAGAGCCCCTGCTTTGTCCCCCTGTGTGTGTAGTCGGGTCATATAGTTTTTATAATCGAAACATCATAATCTTTCTATTGTTACTGCAACCTTTCCTTTAGCCTCTGTGATTTACGGGGATATTTCTGGGGCACCAAGTCTGTTCCATTCCAGTTCTCTGAGTTTTCCTTCATTGTCCCCAATTTCTCTCTCCAGTGTCTTTTTGACCCCCATCACCCCTGCCATGCACTGACCTCTGATTACCGTCTTGAAGGCCTCCACTCTAATGCACGAGAAGACACAGTTCCCCGATTGTGCTCTAAGTAAGTTCGAATTGTGTCACTAATCGACTGCCAGAAGGTGCCATCTTCAAGTGTTTCCACTCTTAGTCGCCAGTCCGGTATTCGGGGGCGCTCCAAGTGCCAAGCTAGCGTAAGTAGTAAAGGGTTATGGCCTGAAACTGTACGGTAGAAGTACTCTGCCGGTAGGGCCATACTATTGAGTTCAGGGGATGCCAAGAAGACGACAAGTTGGACATGTAGGTCGCGCAAGCTTGAATAAAAGGAGTAGTCCTGCTCTTCGGGATTTAAGTGTCTCCAACAGTCCGTGCAGCCCCAGTGTTCTTGCCAGTCTGTGAATGCCTTGGCCAACCGGTGTGTGGGGGAATGCTGTAGTGGGGGGCGGGAGGGGTATCTATCAAGCTCCATATTGGAGTCACAGTTGAAATCGCCGCTGATGATAGTTGCCTGTGTGAGTTGTGGCCCTGGTGTATGCGATACTGATGTCAAGAAGGAGCCCTGCTCCTGACTGGGTGCATAGATCCCCCTTATCATGATATCTCTTCCCTCTAATCTCCCAGATACGAGAACCTAGCGGCCCTCTTTGTCTATTATTTCATTCATTTTTTGGAAAGGAACTCCCGGCCGAATCCACAAGAGTACTCCTCTGGCGAATGCTGAATAAGTTGTAGCATATACCTGTCCACGCCATCTTTTGGCTATAGCTTTGGCCTTAAGGCCTGTAAGGTGTGTTTCCTGGATAACAGGTATATGTACCCCTTGTCTCCTGAGTTGAAAGTGGACCTTATATCTCTTAGTTATGCTATTCAATCCCCTGCATTCCAAGTCAGTAACTTGTAGATTAGGGGGTGTTCCTAAGTGACGAATCTGTGTCATCCCACCCCCGTGCCCCATTCTGGAAGTCATTAAGAAGGTGCCCTTGTGTGTCAATGGATGTGGTTGAGCAGGCACATCCCTAGTGGCCGAAAATGTGTTGAGCAAAACAAATACTGCAACAATCCAACTCCCTCTCCCCAGGACCGGCATCACAACTACCCCCGTCCAAACTTTCAATAACCTTTTCAACATTACGAGTGGGGGTTCAATGTAAGAAACCAAGAGCAGACTCTGCCCAGCATGCTCCCCCCATTCAATGTTCCAGGATAGGTATTTGCTCCCCAGCCGTACTGCAGGGTGATCTGCTCTCACCCAGCACAAGGCATATCGTCGTGAAACGTTGTTAATTTGTCAGCCTTTTCTGTCCGCAGCGACAGACCACATACAGTCCGTCATTCTAGGGGTTTTAGGCCAGGACTCCTTCAGTCCAAGGTGTTGACTATAGCGGCAAGTTGTGCTCTCCTGCCCTCCTGTTGTGGGTAGACTCATGGTTGGAGTCAGGCCTCTATTATATGATTCATCTGAGGTCCCTGGGGTCATCTTTGGTAAAGTGTCTTAAGTGTCCTGGGATGAAATAGATGCACTACTAGATGTAGAGTCATGGTCAGAGAGGACTTCTGAGGGGTGGGACGATCCTGTTCCCTGTCTATGAAGGGATGCTGCAATGTCCACCGCTTCCTGCATTTCCAGCAATGCCTGTGTGTGTGGCAGTGCCGCGTTTGTTGTCGCCCGTCTGGCTTTCTTTTGTGGTATGACGAGTGGGTCCCGTGAGTTTCTTATTTTCTTTGCCATAGCTGAGTCATTTGAATCTAGCCATTCCCATACCTGCTGTGGTGAAGTGAAAAAAAGAACTTCGTTATTCGTGGCAATCCTTAACTTGGCTGGAAATAGCATAGCATACTGGATTCCTCGCTCCCAGAACTGTTTCTTGGCATCGGTAAGGGAAGCCCGTTGTTTCTGAGTGTCTATTGTGAAGTCCGGGAAGATCATTATGCGGTAGTCCCCTATCTTAATCTCTCCCCTCAGTCTGGCCTGGGTGAGGCTGTGATCCCGGTCTTCGAAGTTTGGCGACCACCGGCTGGGGTCTCGCACCCGGTGGCGGGGCCGGGCCGGCACCCTTTGGGCACGCTCAATCGCAAATTATGAATATAGTCCTTCAGGAGCCACTTCCTTGCGTATCCATTGTTCCAAAAATGCTGTCATATTTGTTGCATCCTGCTCCGCTTTTTCTGGAAGACCCACTAGTCTCAGATTACTTCTTCGTGTCCTGTTCTCGGTGTCTTCTGCTCATGCCTCCAGGGTTTTAATACGAGACATTATTTCAGACATATTCTTGTTTAGCTGTTGACAATCCGGAACAAGCTTTTCCATGGACCTTTCATTCGTGGTGACTCGGTCTGTTAAACGGCGATGATCATCTCTCAGAAGGTTCAGGTCGATGGCTATCGTGCCTATTTTCGACTCCAGGGCCTCCTGGGACGCCGCTAAGGCCTGGATAACAGTGTTGAGAGTTGTTTCTTGGGGCAGCTCCTGTTTTAAAGCTGCTTGACCAGCGCCATCATCCTCAGTGGGCCGGCCCGCCACGGCGCCTCTGACCGTGCCATCCTGTTTTTTCATTTTGCCCATTGTTCTAACCGCCTCACCTCTGCAGTTTTCAAATGGTCATGCGTGAGGTTTTTGTGTTTTTTAGGGCCTGATCTTGTATGAGGGATGGTGGAGGGCCCTTTCAGAAGCAACTGATGCACTTGTATATTTTGTTTTACGCCCTGGAGCGCCACAGTGTCCGAGCCCAGGGAAGCTATCTGCCTCCCTAACCCTTTCCCCGCTCTTATAGCCCATGTGGGTCCGGCGAGCCGGGTGGCCATGGCCGGCGACACGCGTGCTTCACGGCAGTCCCTCGCTGTCAGGGTGGGCCCCTCCATCTCCCCGGCAGGCAGCACCCAAATACTTTCCTTATCTTGTGTAGGTTTTCTGACCCCCCCGACCTCTCTCCAAATTCACCTATTCTGAGGGAGGCAGGTGGCGAGTCTCTGTGTGCTCCCCTCCGTATCGGAGCCACCTCCATGACGCTCCACTGTCCCCAGTCAGCGCCGAGCACAGGCTGCACCCGCAGCAGACACCGGGGGCCCGCAGCGCTGTCGAGTCATCCGCCAGCTCTGGGATCACTGTTCCCTTCTCTGCCGGTCCCCCAACTCCTCCTCACCTTCTATGGCAGCTGCGCTCCCAGGCTGCCGTCTGTCTTGGCACCACCGCCGGGAGGGGAGCTCCAACACCTCCTCCGTTGCCACCTCACTAGATCTCGATAAGGCGCTCCGTACTTGACCTTCAGCGGAACGCCGGGTGGCCGTGCATCCAGCCCCCAGGTCTGGCTCCGCCTTATTAGTCTGGGCCACCATTTTGTGTCACGGGTATACGCCGCAAGCTGCCTGCTCAGGCCATTCAGGGCACCACCAGCCCTTGTGCTACACCAACAGGGCGCACATTGGAACTGCTACATGATCCGGGGCCCCTGTCTGTGTTCCGATCGGCCAGGGGTGCAGGATGATGGCAGATGTCTGGAGACTGCCGGGAGCTCCACTCTGAGCGTGCTACTCCATCGGCCTCAAGCCATGACATGGCAAGACTGAATACCCTGGAGATGCACTCCTCCTCTCAGCCCTACATTGCAGGAGCATGGACTGAGTTTGTGTACATTTGTTTCAAACCTGTTTGAATTCACACTGAATTGAGATGTTCCCAATACAGAATTGGGAAAGAATTGGACTGTCAATTTGGAGTCATTCTGCTATTTCCCATTGGGTGAGGCTCATTCAGCGTGACATGAACTGACGAATCAGAATGTTTTATGAAGTCTAAAATATTGATGAACATTTGAACTTTACTCAGTCGTGAGTAGTCTGCAGCAATTTCCTGAGCAGACCCATGCAGACCCAAACGCTTTCTGATGTAGATTCCATGAATGCCGAACCCTTGGAAAGGTTTCTTCCTCTCTGCTATTTGCCCTTGCCCTTGAAATGCATTTTTAGATTTAGTAATCCTTTTATTTTCCCATTCAGAAGACTCGTGACTGAGCTTCTGATATGCTGACGCTTCCTCTTTTTATTTATCTTTGGTCATACTTAGATAGTGACCTGCAGCCTGAGATTATTTTTCCCAAGTTATTTTTGCCATTTTAGTATTTCGTCTGCATGTGTTTCTCCCCACATATGTATTTCTCTAATTTGGCTAGCTATAGGGTTGACCTGTACCCAGCCAAAGATTTTTTACACTGCTAAATTTGAATTGACTAATGATTGTAAATTCTGAGCAACATGTTATAGAAGTGTGTCAGATATTCTTATGTCTTATTCTTCTTGAATGCTTAGTTTTATTAATGTTAGTTTGCCTAAATCTATTTTGACACCTCGGGTATCCCTTGGTGATTGTGTATCTTTATAACTTGCTTTTGTGCATTGTCTTCATGACTTTGAGTTTGTGTTGGTAATAAACCTTTTAACTGTATTTCTAATTGGAATTTTCCGTCTGTGGCAACATTGGACATGGTGTCTACAGTGTTTAGGGTGTTGTTGAAATCTTGTTGGTGGGTCTACCACACTACTTCCATGGTGAAAAAGGTCTGTCAACCTCAGTGAGTATATGATTCCTGCAAAGGATGAAAATTGCTACAACATTCTCACCAGCATGTAACCCAAAACCATGTACAGAAGTACTGAGATTATTTAAAAGGCATACGACCATGCCCCTTTTTCAATCAATTTGCACAACTACAATGGCTAAGGAGATGCTGCATAAGTATGTTAAGGCTGGGGACAGAAGGAGAAAGAAGCCACAGAAAAAAGTTTCAGTAGTTTAGGAGTATCTGGGATTTTATTTCAGGTTCTTTCTCATTTCAAGGAACACCAAAGAGGTGTGGGCTATTGTACATGCATGAAATCTAAGCCTCAGGCTTCAACTTTATATACTTCCAGTGGATAGAAAGTAACGGGCCTAAATCTTTCTGAAAACATGCATTTTCTGTGCGTGACACTTTCTGCCATATCACTTTAAACAATTGCACTTCTATTTAATGGAAACATCTTGAAAACTGTTGACTTTGCATGGTATTTTTTTAGGTTTCTGGTACCCTGAATGTACCACACCCAAATTCAATACCTTACACTGGCATTTGGAACACCCTATTCTAAACAAAGAAACATTAACCCAAATGTCTGCAATGAAATCAGAAATTGATATCCATGGCAAATGCTTGGAGTGTACAAAAACCGAATCTCTATAACAGATACACTCAGCAGTGCTCCAAGGATTGGCATGCCTCCAAACAATGCAGAGTGAGAGGTCGTTTGCAGACAGCTTTGAGTGATGTGATTGGACAGTCGGCACTCAGAGGAGCTATTCGTGCTCGTGGTATTCAGATGTTATTAGTACCACTGTCGTCTGACACGCACCTCCTGGACACAAGCTGTTTCTATGTGTACCATGAGAGACCATCAAAACAGTGGGTCTGTAGGGAGACTCAGAGTCACAAAGGCACGCTCGAAAAAGTCAGTAATCTGCAGCAAGTACACTCCAGCGCCTAAAGTATAGTTCTGAAATCCAAGCAGCCGGCCAGGAAATGTACAACAGCCATACATTGTCAGGAAAACCCCCACTTCATAAAATACACTCATGGGAATAGTCCACTTACTAGAAAATCAGCTGCAGTAGACAATGCAGAACATTTTCGTCCTGGGATTGCACCTACTCCTGCCTTTAACAACAGGGATTCATGAATGGAGACAGCCTTCAAAATCTTTGTGTACATTCGCCAAAGCAGTAGTTGCATGCCCGCTGCTCTAATGACCTTTCACATCCCCAAACCTAAACCTATGACACAGCTAAGGTAGACATAACACCGTCAGTTTGCTTTAAAAATTCCACTACGTATTCTGTGAATCAGGATCTGAAATGTAGAGCTACGAATGGGACACATTTATGTATACTCTTACAACTGTGGCTGTATTACAAATAATACAACAGCCTCTTTAAAGTGTGCTCCAAACAATGATGAACAGTAAAAGACACCGGAGACAACATGGTGCTGATGATGTGTATGAACCAATATGGAGGTAGCCATTTTAGTAGCTCTTTAGTAGGTTGTGGGGTATCGGCCAGAGCTGCCGACTTTGGAGCTGGAAGGCGAGGGCTCAATATCCTGTGATTCTGGGCACATCACTTAACCTCCCCAGGCCTACCAAAAAAAAAAGTGAATGGGTCCTTGTGTAACGAAACTGGTGCTCATGTAAAGCGCTCCAGTACCTTCGGGTCGAGTTCGCGTTACATGAAATCGCAAAAAAAAAAAAAAAAAAAAAAAAACGTAATTCTACACAGCTGACAAAATAAAAATAAGTCAATCTATAATGGTACTCAAGGAAAATGGAAGGAAGTATAAAATGTCTTCATTTTAGAGAAATGACAGCAACCGGAGTACAGAGATGCATATTAGGAAAATATCTGAAGAGAGAAGAGCAAAGGCACAACTCGAGGAAACATTGCAAAATCTATGAAGCAAGGAGACAAAGCCCATTTTGGAAATATCAATGAAACATTACAACATAGTGGTGGATTGTAATAATTATTGAAGGAGTGGAGAAGTAGCGATATGAATCCTAGCAAAGAGAAAAATTGTTAATTTGTTAACTTTTCTTGCTAAAAGGCAATTTTGAAGAACCACAAAATAGCTGTCAACGAACAAATGAGCGAGAGGTGGATGCCTACCTGTTCACAAAACACAGGAGCTCTGATGGAGTGTGCAAGTAGTAAGGCAAAATGATCGCACACTGAACAACTTATCCATCATTTGTAGCACACCAATGATGTTCTGTCTTTGCAGGTAAACATCGTGACAGGAAGGCCTTTTAATTAGTTTAGAAGAAAATGTCTGTGAACAGCGGCAGTACATATCTCTGCAGACCACTAATGGTCACTTTAAAAAGAAAATCCTAAAAGTAATTTTTTACGAACTGATTCTGTTTTGTTGCTAATGCTGCGTTATTTTTATGCAATGGCTAAGCCACAGATCTACGCAGAGAACATCATTCTGAAACCGCTTCAGTCAAACTTCAGACTAGGTTGCCTTGCACAACTCATAGTATTATAGTTTCATGGTCGTGTAAGCACTGAAGTGGAGGTCTGGGGTGTTGGTTCTTTAATTTGCAGAACATATTGGCAACTGTTAACCTCGACCAACCATTCCTGACGCCTGCCCGATTTAGGAATCCTGTACTTAAAATTTACCTGTTACACACTGGCATAAAACCCTCTTCTTCATAAATATGTAGGACCCCCACATTAATCTAGGTTTGAAGGTAGCAGCTGATAGTTCCCCATCTATGCCTTTGAGTCTCTGCCCGAGTATAGTTAGATGGTGGATCTCTGCATTTATCACTGATTTTAAACTGCTGCTTCAAGTCAGCAAGTGTTCAGATGCTCTACGGTACGCCTGGGTGACTCCTCTTTCCAAAAAGTTCACACTGACGTTTTCAGCTGCGTTTCTGTTTGCTTTCTAATGTGATTTCCCGATTGAAGATGTTGGAAGAGGTGGTTACCATTCAGCAGTTGGAGTCTAATAGCATCCTTGATGATTGGCACTTTGACCTACTGTGCTCACTGAGATGACCTAACTGATTTACAATCCTCCATCTTGGATACTGTTGAGTAGTTACCTCGCTATGCTGACTTCTGACCTATTTACCAGCTGTTCACCCCACTGACCGTAATTTTCTATTTTCAACACTGAGGTAGATAATTTGAGGTAGATGGTGGGCGTGTCAGCTATTTCTGCTTGCCAAACAGGATCTACAGAGTACATAATGTGTATTCACCAACCTGTGTCAACAAAGGAAGTAATTTGTAGTGTCTCGAAGGGTACTACTTTACCCCGAATATTCTCTTTTATTTATACTAAGCGATTACACGACAATGTTAGATTTGGGTGCTTCTTTTTCTAATTTATAATTGAGCTGATGAGTGCAAGATATCCTTTCAGCTGTCTCGCTGCCCACAATCCACATTTTTTACCATCAGTCCAATTTTTTCAGTATCCAAACGTGGACAAATGTAGGTTTTAAGTTCAAATTGCCTAAAAAAGTGGTTAACTGGTTCTTCACATATTTTGGGTGAAATTCCTCAAGTTACATCACGTAATGTCTGGCAGCTATAATATCCCCGCACCCACACTATTAATATGCAAAATTATTACATCTGCTATGGGTCGCAAGCCGCTGAACATAATGAGCCATTTGCTGCCCACAAGGACAAATTTAGCAGAACAATTGTGAGTGACGAAGTTGCAATACTGCATTATCCTGACCAATGGTGCTAATAAGAAATTAATTTATCGCTTGAAGAGTTGTAAAACTACTGCTAGAGCAGTAGCTAACCCTGCCCAGTTGGCAGTTTCAGTTTGGAATATGTTTAACCTGTTAGCCCAAAGGGACGCTTGGGGCCAACGTCCTGGACAATTGATTTGGAACACCAAACTATTCCTGCAAAGCTTCCAGAATACCTTAAATGGACTGAAGTTTTACATCCCCCTAATGTGCTTCTGATCCAGTGAAAACAAATCAGCGGGTGTGTCACGGAATGCCCAGAAGTTGGACAGGATTTTCCATCCTAACTTTCATGCTCATCTTCCCTGTAACTTCCTTCTAGAATAGAGTTGACATTATATCCTTCAGGAAACTGATAAAAACACCTCACCGTATTCTGATAACCCTCCCGCTACTTCATTCTTCAGCGTACGTGGGCCTCTCGGTTGGATGATAAGGGCAGTGACAATTATGAAGCTGTTGAGTAGAATGATCTGTGGTTGGCACTAATACAGGAGGTTGACCATGAGATGATCAAAACGAACCTTAAGACCTGGCTCCTAGGACAACAGGGCAAGCAGGTAGGACTGGCTTTAGTTAGGACTTTCTCTCTTGCTTGTCAGCACCAAACGCTGGTATACGTGCACTAAATACGTAACCATTTACATAACATAACCCTGCGGGGAGGTATGTCTATATCTTAGCAAAAATAGTGTAAAAAGTCCGAACATGAGGATAACCACACGATTCTGGGTTCCTGATGTTAAATGATGCCGACAAGTTTAGGCAATGGACTAAGAAGCAGAGCTTTGGCAGTAATCCACTGGTTTATGGGCCAGAGAGGCAGCGCTCGCTCTTGATGCAAATTAAGACATACATGCCGACACTGGGATAAAATGTTCCAGAGTGCCAACCCCTACCTCTAATCGGAATTTTATCTCTTCATGGCAATTTTACAACATAATTAGTCACATACATATTCAAAATAAAATATTCCCCGGGGTGTTGGCTCCAAGCTCATAACTTCTCATCTGGTTTGGCTCAAGTATCCTACTAATGCAAAGATTTCATTTACCAAGTTTGAGAGTGCAGCATCCCCTCCTGAAACATGCCACTGCTACTGAAAATACTATTTGCTTTCAAAAGTTTTAAATCACAATTTTTTATTTTAATACATGGTGAGAAATAATAATGTATTTGGTCACATTATTTCAATTAGAAATATTTTGCTGGGTTGAAAAATTGAATAGTTTTTCCAGAACAAGCCTTCACATTCCTCTATCATCTTTAGGAATAGATGTTTCCCGGGAAAAATCTGAGGTATTTAGGCAATACTTTGTGATAAAGGTTGAAGCACAAACACTTTAACATACATTTTTTTCACTTCTTCATCGGAGTTTGTCACGTTCTGTTCTGTGAAGGATTTCCAAGAAACGACAAAAAATGAAGGACACATGTATGTTTTGCCAGTTATTATATGGTACATTTGTACCTCCAGAAAGGCACCTATTTCACATTCATTTATGGGTTTTTTTAACATAACAACCACCGCGCCTTTGAGAAAGATATTATGGAGACCCGCCCTCTTTTCAGTTTATTTCGTACACACTTGGTAACCCGGAATTCCTCACGCACTTCTAACGAGGCTATACAGAGGAGGGGGGTTTGCGTGGCGACCCCCACATGGATACCATCAGCCTGGGCAGTCTGTGGCCGGGGCATGGTTACATCGGTATGTCCTGCTCACAGCTGGGATGTGAGACAGGCCCACTGATGTCTGCGGTGTGCACTGGCTGAAAGGATGGCAAGCTGTAGCATCAAATAAAGATAAGATAAATAAGTGCCCAGTCCTTGATGTGCGTGAGCTATTTTGCATCGTCCGGGTCATATGCATTTGGCCCCAAAGGTATCTTCACCTGAGAAAAGGCGCAGGGCAGCCTTAGGTTAGAGGTGTATCAGGGACTTGTCTTTTTCACTGGGCAAAACGTGGTCACAGCTGCAGACCACGAGTAACAAGACTGCCAAACAGGCCACATCATCTTATACTGATAACTAGAGCGGGATCCTGAAACTGGGGTCCAAGCATTGCTTAGGGGGGATATCTTGGGTCGCTGGGCCCCTCAGTGGACTTCGACCCGTACAGCTACTGTCACCCTTCCATTCTCTACTTTCAAGCTGCTGTTGCTGGGTTTTATTAAAAACATATGACTTAATAAATATATATATACAAGCTGTCAGTATCAACATTCATGTCAAAGTTGTGGCGTTTTAGGCGGGCTGCGCACAAACTTACAAATCCAACATGGGCCTTGTGTGGAGTTGTACATGCAGGAGAATGTGGAGTAGGGCTGGTGGCAATCACTGAGAATTTTTTCATCCAGAGAAAATGCCATGGTAGCTCTTTTTAGGTCTCTCTTACCAGACAGTGTAAGCTGTCTGGTTGCAAAGATTTGTTGTGACCTTACAGTGGGCTGACAGCCTGCCAATAGCTTTCCATTGGTTGGCTTTATTGTCTCACTCATTTGCCTGCTTCATATTCAATGGCTTGTCTTCCTCTTGTGTTTGTCCCTCCCTGAAACACTGCCTCATTACAATCCGTTTGATTGGTTGATTTATATTGTTCCACGGCTCACAGTTAGGAACCTCTTTTTTTCATTTAGCACTCCATGAGTATGCATGTGGTTTTTAGCTCTCTCTTTTGAGTGCTGTTTCTTGGCCTCAGATAGCAAACTCCCCTCACCATGTTGTGCTGCTTCACACTCCTGCCAGTTTGTCTGTAAAAGCACAGCAACAGAGATATTTGTCTGAAGAACACACTTTAAGAGTAGTTTTTGTTTTATCCTCTGCCTTCCAAGTACTGCGCAAAATTAGAAACTTTGGCACACAAAGGCTTTTATGGCGCTGGGATATGGGCCATCTGCTGCACTCACTCACTGGTGTTTGACTACGAATGTGTAGTTAGCATAACAATACTCCTGGAGGCCCATACGTCTGCTGCAGATGCTACAACAGAGCGTTGCATGGAGGATCAAATGGCTGAATCCTATGCAAAGTAAATAAGGTCTATGTAAGCGTTTCTCTTTACATTCTGACAATCTATCATTCTTTTTTATTCTGTTTACAGTTTCCTGAGTGAGAAGTATTTAAAAATAAACTATGTCATTTTTAAGATTGAAAACATTGAATTTAATGTACTTGTTTTGAGGTACCATAAGATAGTTGTCTTCTTTCCCTCCAGTATTTTGAAATGTTTTGCTTTTTCTTTTTTAAAACAATACTTTACAAACATTTGCAAACCCAAAAGCTCGGCACTCGCGTGCTAAAAGCAAGAACTACTGGCTTTGCCAATGCTTGTTTGCTAAATATTGCTGAGCCATAGGCTCGGTTGGTGGACGCCATCTTACTTTCTTTGCCCACAACTTGAGTTGATCCAGAAAGAATGCAGGAGCAAGGCAGAAAAGGTGGCCTTGATGTTACTATTGTGGCCCATACAGTCCTGTGACGACTCATACGGCAGATGCCAATTGAGGATAAGGTTGTGAAGTCTCTCCCAGAATCTTTTTAATCTTCTGTGCAACCCACTTCAAATCCTGGCTTGACTTCACTATTGTTTTGGAGGTCGAGAAAGGGAAGGACTATAGAAGCACAGAAAGTAAGCTTACCCCAGGATGTAGACCAGTGGCTAAAGCATATATCAGCATTTACAATTATGTGTGCCAGGAATAAAACATGGGTGCCAAGCAAAAGAACTTAAACTATACGGTGTGCAAGCTCCCTACTGTGCAGCAGTTTCTTTTGATGGGGTTTCGCTAATGGCTTTTGGTGGTTAACTAAAGGCACAGTTGACAGTCATACCCGTCTTCTGCAAACCTTGATGCAACTTGCAGGAGATCGAGTACACAGATTTTCGTATTTTAATGGTTTTCTGCTAATTCGTACCGTTTGAAAGGTGTTGGCTTCCAGCAGTGATCTTCTGCTAGTCTTGCATGGCCTGCAATAATACAATTAGAGCTGGTGGGTGAGATTCCATTGCATATGCTGTTCTATAAAACTGTCTTTTTGAGTGCAGTCATTTTGTTTAAATGACTAGGAGACATGGAAGTCTTACTATGTAGAGAACACTATCTACATCTTTTACTGGCTCTTCAGATCTTGAAATCATCTTAGCGTCTCAGGCATTTTGTTGTCTTTGTTGTGTGGTAAGTGTTATTTACATGAAGGTAGGAGGCATTTACCTTCAAGTACAGTTTAGTCAAAACCATTTGCAGTTCGTTAATTTGCCTCATCACCGAATAACACTGAGTGCATCACCCAAAATCTGACACCTGCAGGATACCTTGAAAAGGGGTTTGCTCCAGATGCACATAAGAAATCGTTTTGTATCTACACGTAGCCGAAAAGAAACTCAGATCCTACTCTGCTCAATCGCCTGGTCTCACTATCACAACCAAATAACACGTTGGGAACAATCCCTGTAGAGTTTTAAGTATAGGAGCAAGGATCAGGGCCATAAAACGCCATGCACATTCTAACCCAATGGTAACTGACCAACAAAAAGGACACAGCAGGTGGGTCCCTCAAACTTCTCCATAGTTAACATCTAGATCAGAATGTATAATTGTACATTGTCGGACTCTTGTTCACTAGGAGAGGTGATGTCTACACTCTGTCAATGTTTAATAAGAAGTGGAAAACTACTTAGAGAATACTTCAATTCAGCAAATTCCGCAATCAGTTTGTAGCATTTGGAGAAACTGAGAGGGAGAGTCATGAATAATTTATTTCTACCTTTTGCAAAGGTATCTCGGTTGTAATATTAATTTGGCAAACCTTTCTTTTCCTCACATTATTTAGGGACTATTGACCAAAAGTCTTGCCTCTATGGCTGAGGCTGTGGGAGCTCTGGTATTGGATTTCTGACAGACCGCCACAAATGCTTCTCTGCACACTTTTAGGAAGCATTGCCAAACGTGTGTTTGAGATCCAGGGGCCACTGCTGTCAGTCCTCAGATTATGCTGTTTTTCAATTATTTTAACCCCTATTGGTTTTGTGAGTTAATCCATAGCTTGCACACTTCATTTACTGGCTATGCAGTACTTACTGAGATATGCAGCAAACTCCTGATGTCGGCTTCGATATGTCCTTACAATTACGAGGAATGCGATAAAGAAAAAAAATCAGTGGCCAGGGGTAATGACTAGCTGATGTAATGTTAATCCTCAATAAAGTGAGTAGTATCTTCCTCGTCATAATACTTACCACACACCACGCCATTTAGCACTGCTTGTGACAAACAAAGGTTGCAAGTGCACACATTTTGGTTTCCACAATAATTTTCACAGAATATGTCCCCAAATAATAAATAGTTAATAATTACATGCAATCTAAGTCCCCAACGTGGGGCCTGGAAAGACATATATCTTTCAACCGTATTTCAGAATAACTGCACTCATTCACTACTCTTCTTTTCTTTTATGTCAAGTTTTACAACCTGTGTTGTTAGGTAGCCAAGCCATCTGCAGCGAATGCAATAACTCGGGCTCCTGGCAGACCGCTTCAAGGCACTAGGATTCATTTTGGCCATCACGTTTTATATAATGCAGAGGGCCCTTTTAATTTTGGTGAGCGGGTAAAGGTAGGTAGCACTAGGTGGAGCTTGAGAGGCTTATTCGAATAAGGAGGAGGAAATGGGAAGATGTATTTTGTGGTTAGCGAGCAGTAGCAAAACAAAGTGGAAAGGGGCAGGGGATAACGGCGGCTGTAAGTCTCTATTGAGGATGCTTATGTTCCCTGGGAATGGTAGGGGCACTCTGGTATGGCGAGGGGCTGGGGCCACTCTACTTCACAAGCAACATATCTTTTTAAAAGGAAGGGCTTGCCAGGAGGTAGGACATGATGGGATGGAGGAGAAGGGACTATCCTATGGCAGGAGTTAGGGGAATGCCATGACCCAGTACAGTATATGGGGGATTACCTTGAGCTCTGGAAGGTGGGCGAGTACAGCACCAGACACTGGATTTAGAATGGCCAGAAGCACCTGGAACCTGATTCAGAAAAAGCAAGTGGAGGGATGCAAATGAATAATGACAGTAGCAAACAGACACCTAGGGAGCCCCCAAATGACAGGTCACACGTGGTCTTTAAACTTACAATCTAACCACCCCAACCCAGATTCCAAAATGATGCTGAAAAACAGCCCTCCCTTGTAGTTTTAATGCCTTTAATTTAAATTGTTTACGGTATGAGAAATCCCAATGTAAACCTCTATAGCAGGCTGCTGCAAAGTATCAACATTGCTACAAATTCCACTCGAGTGCATGCAGATGGGACACCCGCCACCACTGCATGTAAATAGCATAGTGACCTCAGTAAAACACGGGTAGCCAACACGAGTTTACTAATCCCCGAAAGCAACTGCAGCCTTTTATGACTAACCCAGTGGGGTCCAGGTAGAGCTATGAAGGTGCTTGGCAAATCAAAACAATGGTACACTCATAAGAAATACAGGTCTCCACAACAATGAACTATTGATACGCAGCAGAAATAAACACTAGGGCGTAGTAACCACACCTTATGGGGAAAGGGACTAGGGAAGCACTAAGTGATCCTGGTCTATCACACAGGTCCTCCACAGCCTTGTAGTGAATGCGACTTTTTATTACATATTGTATTGTGTTTGGTATGGGACTGTCTGAAGGACGTCAAGGCTTTGTCTCTCTGCATTTTCTTTACTAGGATGAGACATTTTCTGGCATTGTGTATGAATGAAATGAAGTCTGTGAGGAGCATTACTGTTGCTCCCTGGCCATTTACAGTTGTCCAGCCTTGCTTCCATTATGATGGAGTTGTTCTGGTCACCTTAAGAAGCTAGTGACAACACGGGTGTGGAGACCAGTCTGCACGCTGTTCGCCTTGAGTTTATCTGAAGTTCTGGGTATCTATCTATTTATTGCAACAAAGGCTTTGGAAAGCCTGATCCGCGTCCATTAAAGTATTCATTTTCTATTAAGGCACTCACATACAAATCTCTAATTTTAACAAAAGAAGAATTAGTGAAGTCTAAGTCGCTATCAATGTACATGGTTATGTTTTTACTGGAAACTTTACCATTTTCCATTAGGTTGATACTATTAGAGCGCCCCTAAAACCATCCTGAGGATGGCATTGGTCTAGTTTGCCAGAAAATCGCAGTTTGCGCCATGCAAAATTCCGATTGCGATGCACATTAACAATTTGCGAGTCGGTACAGACTCGCAAATTGTGAATGCGACTCGCAAATAGGAAGGGGTGTCCCCTTCCTATTTGTGACACGCATCGCTATGCTAAATTGCTTTGTGACCGCAAATGTGGTCGCAAAGCAATTCGCAGTTACCACCAGTGTCACACTGGTGGTAACCCATTCGCAAAAGGGAAGGGGTCCCATGGGACCACTGCCTGCTCTGAAAAGCAAATGGTTTCGTTATTTTTTTTTTATTTTGCAACTCTTTTTCCTTTAAGGAAAACGGGCTGCAAAATAAAAATAAAAAAAACTGCTTTATTTAAAAAGCAGTCACAGAAATGGAGGTCTGCTGTCTTCAGCAGGCCACCATCCCTGTGAGTGCAGGGACTCGCTATGGGGTCGCAAAATGCGACCCACCTCATTAATATTAATGAGGTGAGTCTTTGCGACCCCATGTCTGGGTCAGACTGATAGTTGGGCTGTTTGTGAATTACCTCTAGACAGTGACACAAAGAGAGCTGAGGTGTGTCCTGCATATCCCGATGAGTCTCCTGGGCTAGAGTGGGAGGGAAGACACCTGCGTCTGAAAAGGATGCGCCTGTCCTCACATAACTAACTAGTCTCCGACCTGCTGGAGTGTGTCTGAGGCCAGGCCTGGGCAAGGCAGGATCTTGTGAACAACAGAGACTTTCCTTTGAAGGTTGCCTACTTCAAAGGCAGAAATGGGTATAAGTAGTGGGCCCAAAACCCCAGACTTTCAGAACACTTCTGGATCAAGAGGAACCTCTGCCAAGGAGAAGAGCTGGAGGAGAAGTACTGTCCCTTTGCTGTGTGTGCTTTGCTGGGCTAGCCTGCCGTTGCTGCCACTGCCTTAAAGAGGACAAAGACTGGACTTTGCTTTGTATCCCGCTTTTGAGGTTTCTCCAATGGCTTGAAGCAGAAATTGCCTCCTGTTTGAAGTCTCAGGGATATCAAAGACTCCAGATTCAACTGCCTACAACACTGGGTACTGTATGTTTTGTGCTGCAACAGAAGAAACACCACCACCACCACGCCGTCAACGACGCCATTGCATGCACCATACCTGATGCTGCCGCACGGAGCTGTGCCCCGCTTTGCACCGCAACCCTGGTCTCATTGACGTTGCCACCTGACGTCATCACCGAGCTGCTGCTTGCACTGTGACCAGTGGGCCCCGCACTCTGCATCACCTTGCACACACTGCAGGCTTGGTATCCCTGACAACGATGCTCTATGCAGGTGCCACTGTCTGCACCGTGTCCTGAGGACACTACTCGTGAGGTACACGAGGCACCGTCCCACACCGCTGGTCCACAGACGCCAGCGCCATCGACTCCAGCATCATCAACAGACGCCCCTGTCTGCACCGCAACCTGTGTGCGCTGCACGGAGCCCGTCCAGCATCATACCATCGCCTCCGGCCTACCGACGACTGCACTTCTACAACAACACCACTGCTGCCTCCATTGCGACCTGGAGACACTGCACGTCACACCGCACCACTTCACATCACAGCCCTAGTCTCACCAATGCCGCAGGACGCCATCACCAAGCTGCTGCCTGCACCATGACCTGTGAGCACTGCACGTCGCATTGTCCTGCTTGGCACCGCAGCTCTGCAGACTGGAGTTCGATCTGCAATACGTATGACTTCAAGGGCCCGACAACCCCCGCACCAAACTCGGGAACCAACGCCTGCCAATGCCTCACTCCAGATCTCATCACGATGATCACGACACCCTACATTTCCAAGGTACTCTTTGCGGGTCTTCCCGACACCGTAGCTGGCCCATAACACTGCGGTCGGCCTGAATTGTTGGATTTGTTGTTCATGATGCTGTGAGAGCCCCAGACTGAGCTATCGACTTCAAGGAACTGTATTTTTAAGTAATTCTTGCAAAATTCATAACTTTATTACTGTATGTTGGAGATTTCTTATTTTGGTCTTGTTTTACACAGATAAATATTGCCTATGTTTCTAATACTGGTGTGGTGTCCTTTTGTAGTATTTTCACTGCATTACTGTGCCTTAAGTGCAAGTGCTTTACACATTGCTTCTGAGATAAGCCTGTCTGCTCATGCCAAGCTACCAAGGGGGTCAGCAGGGGTTATCTGAGCTGGGTATATCCTTTACACTGACTAGAGTGAGGGTCCCTACCTGGACAGGGTATAAACTGACTGCCACCTACAGACCCCATTTCTAACAGGGTGAATGGTATGTGCCACAAAGCCCATATTCTGTGCTACTCCATGTCACTTTTGAAGGTCTTTCAAAATTAATTTCAGTGATCCCTCCCAAAGGACCCTTCTACACTGAGTGCACATTACGTTTGGTGCGTGTTTCTTTAGACTACTTATATTGCTATGGCTCTCTATGTATATCGGGTATTAAGAGCACAATGCAAGTAACGTTTGGAAGCAAACTCACCTGGGATCAAAACTGATACTGAAAACATCACCTTTTTTGTTCAATTCGTTAGGCTTAACCAAATGTTATCTCAGTGTCTGCCTTGATGATGTGACGCAGCACCTTTGATCATCAGGATATATAGGAAGGGGAACGTGCAGATGTAAAAGTATACATCACAGTATGATTTCTTTATAAGCTCTTAACATTATCCAATCTTGGCAGGGGTAGTAAAAAAGGAGAAACTCTACGTAGCTGACCTTATCCATATAGCTGATCCAATGCTCGACCTTCATTCCAAAATGGGTCTGTTCATTACAAGCCAAATATGAATCGCCTTGAGTGGATATGTTGCTAATCTCAGGTCGCACTATCTGGCTACCCTGAGAAATGGATATCAGCAAAGAGCTGCCACCACCTGGCATGGCAGCTAACACCAGTTTGCCTTAGCGAGGCCATAAAACACACCAACATAAAGCACAGTGATTGCTTGGAGAGCATAGTGATTTTCAACAACCATCAAGTGTTCCCTTTAAAACACACCTGCTGTAATCTCCCTTCTCAGCAATCTATGCCTAAAAATAGGATTATAACAGATTATTTGCCTGTGCCGGCCATCGTACTGGCTGTTGCTGCTGCCACTTCATCCCCGATTAACCAATTAGACCACAGTAAGGCAGGGGCCTAGAAAAGTAAATACTGACAAAGGTGGACCACAACATTGACTGCTAAAATTAGATCTTTCTGACAATGAAACATTTCTATCACTTATTGAATTGTTGTATCAGAAACGTTTTCATACTTTAGGTTGATCAAAATGTCCAATACAAATGCTTAATAGTTTGTAGATACAATCGATTGAATTGCCCATATGAACCGTACTGGCTTGGGAGAGTACCTTGGTATAGGACCAGGGCACTTCATAAATAAAGGGTCGCTACAAAAGAAAACTGCACAAAAAAAACACAACAAACCCACAGCATTGCAATGAAAAAGTGAGAATGCCAAAAAGGAATAAATCATTTTTTGCGTGCGTGTCGAAATAATGTTCATTTATCTGCCAACCCCGACACTCCTACTGCCCTGCAGGCTGAAAAGGAGGAGAGCTGTCAGGCCCAGAAGGAGGAAGAACTGGGAGCTGCCAGCCCCACCTGTATCGGGAACAAGAGAGGAAACCACCCGCCCCACCTCCCCCCCCCCCTCCCTCATGCCACCGCACACACCCAATGCAAATTACCAGCGCGGAGAAGACCGTGAGAAAGTGTTGAGCACGTGCGGGGGAGGTGGTGGGGGGTGGGGAGAGGGAGTCAGGGGCAGGTGATGAAGAGTTTCTTGTGGTTAGGGAACAATACAATGTCAAGATAACTTTGTGATGAATGCTCCTGATGGATAAAGAGTTCAGTTTTGTCCAGTGGCAGTTTTGACTCCCCATAAGGTAGCGCAGAGAGTTAATATACCTGCTCCAAAGAACAGGCCTGTATTTTATATGGATAGCTGGGTGGATTAGTAAAGCTATTCTTTCCGAGCACTTTTAAACCAATGAAATGTGTGTGAGAGGCGCTATGGAGAGATGGGGGCTCCACCGGCGCCAAAACCGACCCAGGGGAAGGGTAGGGGTGCCTGAAATCTAGAACTAGAGGTGTGTTGGGGAAAACGTACCTGGGAGTTGACTGAAAAAGATAAAGCAGTGAAAGGGGAAAATGTGAATATGAGAGGAAAGAAAAAGGGGCGAGAGATGAAACGACAGGGATCAGAATTCTGAGTTTTGATAATTATTGCATCACGCTATTGAACTCAACAGATTTCTCATGTACAACCTGGCAAAACGTGTTGGTAAATAAATCTCGTAAGCAAAGTAAAACGCAGATTTTGCTGTGATAAACTACAAATCAAAACAACTGTGTAGCTCAAAACAGGAGGTTTTACCACACCCCCATAAACAGCCCACCATACCCATATTCACCAGGGGCAATAAATGCAGCACCCTATCCCACCCACCGTGCAGACAGATAGTGTCTGTGAATATCAGACTAATTTGGGGGGACAAGGTGATTGATAAATGGCCTCCACCTCAGAGTACAATTTGATATACAATCACAGGTCACGTCTGAAGCTCGTGCAGGTTGTACAAATGTTCCACAAGATGCAGCCACTTCTGTCAAATGTTTCATATAACTCGTCTGCTCATCACTGTGTCCGTATATCCATGCCCCCATAGAGCTTCAACTTAGGTCAGCACAGACACCCCAAAGAGTAGAATGGCTGCCTCAATGCCGAGGCATGCTATCTTACAGTTACTTACAATGAAGTTCCACATTCAGTTCCCGTGGATTTTGAAGTTCTTAGCAGCTTAGGACATGTATGACTCAGCTACTAATCCAATGACAATGCACATACAGTGTATATAGTGCACTGCATGATGTCCTGATCACATGCATCTCACTGAAAGATGAGCCTGCTGGGCTTTCAGAGTGCAGATCACAAACTCCGAATCCCCTTTAACAACCTGACAGGTATTTCCTCTTAATGTTGTCACCCTGATCCCAGACTTTTTCTGTTTTGTACTACTTTATGTTCCATGCCCTCGGTTCAATTAATTCTACTAGAAATATGAATTTTACTACAATATGACATTTGCAGAGTAGGTTAACAAAGCTTCTGCTTTTTTCCTTCTGCCAAATTCAGACACTGAGGGATAATACAAATTCTTCCTATGGATTGCCGCAAAACTATTATTCGATCCGTTTTTTTCTCAAACTAAGTTCGGAAGTTCACTGTGATTATCTACCTCGAATATGTCCAACATCTTAACTTTCCTATGGATTTCTGGGGCCAAGCGAGCAGTCATTTAAATCACTGCCATTGGTTATTGTGCTCTTCAGAAGAAAACCGCTCTCTTCATTCAGGAGGGGCTGGTCCTGTATGCTCTTCCTGGCACACGAGCTCATCTGCTGCTCTTCTTCGCATGTCTGCTATCAAGGAAGCATGAGTGCCTCCCCCTGCATGACAGACCAGCACTGGAAAATCTCTGCTCTGAGTAGAATCGCTGAACTTTCTGAAAGAAGCTGAAAATCTGGTGCTTTCGTTGTTGATTTTCTCTGGTATGCATCATCATTGGCTTGATTCTCTCAGTCCAAGAAATCCCCATTTTAGTTTAACATCCAGGTCCACGAGTACTGCTCAATCATTCATTCCGGCTGCTTGTTATTTGTAATAAAAATGGGTTCAAATACCGCTTTGAAGCTCATTGACGAGTAAGGTATCAATGTCAGGTCAATCCAGTGGTTGCTGTGTTTGATTACCAGTGGGTTGTGCTGTGAAGAAGCACCCCGTTTGACACAAAATAGCCCAAACGGGTGCTTTGTTAGATGCCCCCTTTAACAACGGACATCTGTGCTGGACGCACAGGGAGGGTTTGAACAAGAGTACATTTCAGTTCACATGATCATCACTGCCTGTTTCGGTCCCTAGAAGCAGGCGGCCACTATATTACGATCTAAAGAAAGAAACACACATAAACAGCCAAGTAGTTAAGAACAATCCTACAAAAATCACAAGAGGAGGTTCACTCAACGAATGACACTGTAAATGCAAAAGTTCAGGTCTTGTAATTTGTCGAGCATTGTGCTGCTCTTTTTAAAAAAAAATAAACCATGATTTTACTACACATATGTGGTGACTGATTTGAAGATATTTTAAAATGGGGAGAATTGGACATGAGGCCTAGCAAGATTGCACGGACAATTGTGTGTCAAGACAGGAGGCTAGTATTATGCATCCACCTTGTATTTACTCCTTCTGAGCAGCATACTTAAAAGCTTCCAAAACAGAACCTTAAAAAACATCAAGTCAATAGAACTTTCAGTACCATAGATACTCTCCATCTTCCATTTTCTTCTGTTTTTGTTTGCTGCTTCTGAGCAGATAAGTACATACAGACATTTATAAGTTATATATTCTGTAACTGATATCTAATGATTGATTGTGGGTGTTATGGGTGTATATTCAATTTGCTAATTGTTCTTATTTAAATTCAAGAGCTTATCGTTCTGTAATAATTTCTATTTGGTTCAATGATTATATGATATGATAGGTTTGATTTTTATTTTAATTACTGGTCAAGTTTAGTGAGCCGACTGCACAGTTAGTTGTATTTTCAGTATGTCTGTTTGTTTTACTTGCAAATGAACAGTTGCGCTCTAGAACTGAATTTTGATCTTGAGCGGTTGATTTCATGAGTGCACAAGGAGCACTCTTCGTAGAAGAGAGGGAGCGGCCTCCTTGCAACTCAGGGATTACTAGAACATCAGCGCGTTTTACATGTGTGAGCTTCACACAACAAGAAGGAATTTGAGGCAATAGGTATAATTGTTAAAGCCGTTTGGGGTTGTTTTCAAACATGCTCTTTTATCTTTAGCGGAATTAGGCACGTAAAATATTCACCATGAAAGTGAAGCGCCGCAGGAGTACGTTTGCTGCTGGTGACAGTGCTAGCATGCCTGGTCCTAAGTAAGTAAACTTACAAGGGGACACGTATAGGTCGATTAACCTTTTGATTTGCATAGAGTATCCTAGCTACGGTGTAACCAATGTGCATCAATAATCAATACACAAACCAATAATCAAAAATGTAGTCAACATTTCTGAAAACTACAACTCAATATAAGTTTAGCAATTTTTATTTCCCTATTGGTTACAATACTAAGCCATGAGGGTAATTCAAACTTTATTCAAATTCACTCAAGATTAATTCATTATTGACCACAAATAACATAATCTAACCAGAAATTGAGAAAACATGTGTTCTAATGCCTCAACATAAGCCAATAACGATAAATATGTTAACATGAGTAGCAGAGTTCAGCAAATCAGTCTGTCAATCATTTGTCACCGTATATGTCAGCATCTCAGGATAGAAACCCTACCTAACCCTGATCAGCATTGGCATGTGGGACTTCATGCGAAAACAGTTTGGATCATGAATTTGGAAAAACATCTAGCTAGGAGTAAAATGATAAAACAGCGCAGTTGTTACCTAGAAAGAAAAGGCACAAAAATCAATCAGTCACATTGTCATAGCTACCTATCCACGGTATGGATCAGCAACAAAGTCAGTCTTTGTCTTCAGGTCATCAATCGATCGGCATCACATCAAGCTGTCAAGAGCATGAGCCCAAAGACAGAATCTTGAATCTCTTCGAACGTCCACGCCTAACCTCGAACATCTATTCTCTCCATCAGTTCTGAAGTTCTCCCCCTTTGTCACGGCATTTTACCAAAGTCACCCAGACTATCCCCCAATTCCTAATTGGTCAATTAGTCACCAGTTATGACTCTACCCAATAACTTCAGTTCTTCAAATCTATGAATTCTAGTATTACACGATTCTCAAGGTGTCGATTGATTCATTGTATGATGTTCTCATCATCCGGCTCGTCAGGTATCAAAAATGTTGCATCTTCTTCTCCAGTCAATGTCTCCATTGTTCGAGACCTGGGAAAGTACATCTTGTCTGCTTTACACAGTCCTTGTTACATCTGTGATTCCATCATCTCCTGCCTGTCGGTTCACGCATAGGATTTTTGCTGAGCAGATTTTATTAAACAATTAGCAGTTCAGTGTCAGTTCAGCACATTCGCTTTTCTACATTCTGCTAGTAATTCAGCTTCTGCATGAGGCCTGGCAAAGCTAGGCCACAACTTCGGCAAAGTTAATTCTACAATATATTGCAACACATACGTTATATCTCAATAAGACATACTACTAAGTAGATATTTTAATACATTTTCTATATTTCATACATGTTATTCATTTTATTTGTGCATTTGTGAATCTTGGTGACCACTCTCAGAGGGCATATTTTCAAACCTGCACATAAACTCTACATTATTCATTTCTACAATGTATTATTAATAGTCAAAATGCATAAGCACTTATTAATATCTCTAAGTAACATATTGGCTTCAACAACAGTTAAGGAGCAATATTTCTCTGAAGAGACAATTTTGAGGTGAAAAGGTGTATTTTAAGGCAGAAAGTACTTTATTTATAGAATTTGAAGTATATTGTTTGTTTTTCCCAAATAAAATGGGAAATTGAGTGTTTATAGCCCGCATTACTTGCCAAAAGTTAATATGAAAGTGAATACTGCAAAGATCTCAAATCAGGAGGAGATTATTAGGAAGATGTTAAGTAAGAAGTTACTGGTTCCGGAGTCTATAAGACAAACTCTGTCTAAAAAGACGGGTCATAAAAATTCAGTAGAGGATGAATATTTTTCAATATCTGACGAAGAGGGTGTTAAAAGAGGTCCTGGTGGTAAGTGTCTTAAGAAAAGGAGACATATAGAGAAATCTTTAAAAGAGAAAGGAGTCCAAAGCAACTCAAAAACAGAGGCTGTACAAAGCTGCACTAGGAAGAGGCAGTTTAGCACTGAGTGATTTGAACACCATCAATGACTGGGTTTATTGGATGAAAGATCTAATGAAGATCTGGATAAATGTATTCTAGATTTAGAATATAAATATGATTTAGATGATGATGGGTTTAGATTACGGGATTTTAGATTATTAATGTGACTGTTCAAGACACAGATATATGTTTTTTGTTTCATACAACTTGTGTTATCTACACCCCGACCCGTCATCTCCGCTACGCCGACCTTGTCCTTGCAACCGTACCACGCGTCCGCAGAACTACAACCGGCTGTAGATTATTCTCGCACCTCGCCGCCAAAACGTGTAACACTCTTCCCACCCACCTGCACCAGACCAAAGACCTCCTTACCTTCAGGAAACTTCTCAAGACCTGGCTGTTTGAGCAGTATCAGCACCATCCCTCCAACCTTTCCCCCCACCTCCTCTCCTCAGCACCTTGAGACCCTCACAGGTGAGTAGTGTGCCTTAGAAATTCCTGATTGAATGATTGGTTTCAGATAATTAAGTGTGGATAGTTAAATCATGCACATGGATTATACAACGGTGAAAAGGATGACAAAAGACAAACAAAAAAGGAAGAAATTGGAGGATAGGGAGTATTTATGAGACTGAAAGTTCTATTCACACTGTGATGTTTTTAAAGGTTCTATTTTGGAAGCTTTCAAGTCTGCTGCTTAGAAGGAGTGAATGAAAGGTTTATGCATAATGCTAGCCTCCTTGCCTTTAGTAAAAATGTGATTCTTTATTCAGTAAACCTTTAAGAATTGTCATTCTGTGCCACATGTCAAGGCACTCTCTAAGCGGGCATGAAGTTTACAAAAGTAAAGCACTTCTGAAAATATACCAAGGTTGTGAAGACATCTAAAGGAACTTTCATGTGACTGTAGTAGTTTATCAACTGACTTTTGGTGGATCGCTCTCATCTCAGTTGCTATGGCTGCAAGTATGGACACAATTCACAGTCCAGGTGTACTGTGACCACAGGTAGCTATGCAGGGATCCATAGCAATGCTTCTTGGTGAAGACGGAGAGGTTCTAACTGGTCAAGATCCAAAATGGCTTTCCTCGAACTATGACAGAGTTATCCTAAGGAGAGGAAGAATCATACCCACTCTCCTCTGCTGTATGAACCAAAGGCACTGGAGGAACCAGGTGGAAAATAAGACACAGCCAAGCTTTTGTGCTTCCTTATCGCTGCCAAGCATGGCCAAACAGTGCTCTGCAACAAGCACAATAAGCCATGAAAAGAATGAAGGTATTAAGGAAAAGGTCTTTGTCAAGTTGGCTATAGAGTAGCTACCTACACCCCACGAAGCAGGGACAGCAGCACTGAAGACCCACAACCCTCAGCTATACGTATTGCAAACACAAGAAACAATGAAAGAAGTCATTTATACATGTGTATATACAGTGTTGACTCTGCCTAAGTCATTTCCGCCAAAGGAAGTAGAGTGACAAATTTGGCAGCACTAGGATGACTATTGATTTTTAGGCCAAACCTACCAGACAGCAAAAGCTGTTGTTATATGAGTGCTATGACTTGTTTGGAGTGTGAGGTGTTGTCATGGGGATTTTGGGTTCTAGAATGCTAACGCGGAGCTGAGACAGTTGTTTCTGTTTGCTCCGTGTGCTGGTCGTGGGTCTTCTATGTTGAATAAAACTATGTACTGAATCAGCACCTATGGATCCCGGAGTATTATTTCAAGATTCCCACTTCAACAGCTGTCTGGTTGCAAGAGACCTACTGTGGGCTTAACAAGAACTTACAGGGGTTAATAGCCAATCCACTGATTACCATTGGTTGGCTTTATATCACTCCTATTTGCTTGCTTCCTATTTGATGGCTTTCCTTGTCAGAGTTTGCCCATCTTGTGTTTGTCCATCCCCTGGAGCATACTCTCTACCATCTCTCCAATTAGCTGGCTTCTATCCTTCCACTGCTCACATTTCAAAAACTTTTTTTTGCTTAAACCATGTATGAGCATATATTTCCAGCTTTCTTCCTCATATGCTTCTCTCCTCTTCAAATACCTGACCCAGGTGCTTCTCCTACTTGTGTTGCTCTCCCAGTAGCGGCTGCAGCATATGTCAAGGAGGAGGGAGGGGGGAACTAAGACGAACAACGGTGTAAACTTTTAAAAAAAAGAAAAGAAACCACTTACCTTGCGGCGCCTGTCTCCTGCCGCCTCGACCCTCTTCTGGCGTCCCAGCACTTGCTGGGACACCAGCATTGGCTCCCCAAAAATCCTGGCACTGCTTACATGCTAAACAAAGAATGTAAGTAACATCAGGATTGGTCAGAGCAGCAGTCACTACCGCTCAGACACAAGCCTGGGGTCTGTGTATACAGCTGGGCTGGAGAAACCTAAGTGTGCATGTGTGTTTGGCCAGCCCGAAATGGCCGTCCAAACACTTGCACACTTAGTGCACTCTCCCACCTCCCCCCTGCCCGTGGCCCACCCCGCCCTTTCATGCAGCTGTTGGCTGCGCCAGCAGATGAAAAACGAAATATAAAACGATAGCAAGCTATTGTTTTATTTTTCATCTGCTGGCTCATTCAGGGGGGCGACGCCTCTGTGCTACTGCGGAGAAGCTGCCCCTGTGCTCTCCCTCCCTAATATGCTACTTCTTCCCCTGTTGCCTATTCCACCCGCTTCTGTGTTGCCCCTGAAGATCACTATAATTATTATTTTTAATTTTGGGGAGAGAGTGTTGCAGGCCTCGCTGCGTTGAACAAAAAACAAAAAACTTTTGTGCCTCTTTTTCTTCATCTCAGATCAGTAAATAGAAACAAATGTGCCAGCGTCGTTTTGTAGGGGTGTATACATTAATGCTCATGCACGTACCTACAAGAAGACGGGGCTGCTGCGGCCGCATCCGGGCGAGAGAAACTGGCTTTACCAGTGTTTGTTGACTCTGATCTTAAAACGTCACTGTCCTGTGCACAATCATGTCTGACATCAAAACGTAACGAGGGGCGTCGCGTGGCACGCTCAGAGAGGTGAAAGGACCGTGGTTGAAGGCATGAATCTATTTTTATACAATAAACAAACTAATGCTACATGATTGATGTTTGTGAGATTTGCATACCAACGACAAGAATTGTCTGTGCCTTGAAAAAGTCTGGTTAATTCAGACGAAAGGCACGTTGACTAACATCACAAATGTCACAAAAGTGAACATGAATTGTATTTTGAGAAATTGAAATAAATGGGGGATCTTTTACTTGAGTCTCTAACCATTTTTACAATTCAACCGTAAACAAAAATGTTTACTCCTTTCATTGCTTTAGCGTATGGAAAGCTGGGGGGGGGGGGGGGGGGGGGGGGGGTCTTGGGTTGCAAACAGCATGACCCTCTTGTGCCTTGCAGCTTTACTGGGCACACTATGTTTCCAAAGGTATTGAAAATGAAAACATTATTTTTGAAATCAGTCATCAGAAACTAAATATACTGCTAATCCCAGGCACGAGAGAAATTCATCATTTTCTACTGCAATCTATCTGAAAACGGCACAAAACTTTTTTTTTTTTTTGCAGGACCGAGAAAGGAAACGATTCTACAACGTAGACGGTATACTGAATACAAAACCAAAACATCTAAAAGGTAGGCTTCCCAGTGAAATCACTGAGTGCTCACAGCAGCAACAGCAGGTACAAATACCTCCTCTGTATGTAAAAATAGGTCAATTCGACGAGGAACTATTAATGAAACACTGTCAGCAGATCTGGGGAAAGCGACACCTCAAGCAACAGAAAGCAAATAAACGATGCAACAGAAAAAAAAGATATAGGTGCCTAAGAGGAGCAAAATAAGGTGGCCACCTTTAGTTGTAACTTCTGTGGTCTTAATCTCAACTCGCACCCTTTACAGTCAATGGGAACACCACCATCTACTGGACAGAATCAGAACATTTGCCAAAACTATGCTGCACTTATAGTGCCATCTGGTCCTCTCCGCTATGGATCTTATGCCAAAAAAGTGCAACTAGTATGATAGTTCATGAACTGGACAGCTGCAGAGAGGAGGAAGGGGCAGGCTGGTGTCAAGATGTTACTAGAGCAGGCCGTTAAACAAGCAAATATTTTCAGAGCTTCCAAAAAAATTGAAATGTACTTCCTGGATCACCATCACTTACGAGTAATTTTCAGCACTTTGGCGTTAACCCTAGTTGATGCTCGCCGGCCGCTGCATTACGGAAGGGACAGTTCTGCAGTTATTCATTCTTGTGCCCAGTCGAGTCCAAAGAAAGAAACTAATGGGTTGAAAGCAGGATGAGGTTAGCAAAGACTAGACTAAGGTTCTGTATTTCCACCAGTCAATAGTGCTTAATTAAATCACACTTCTTGTGTCCAGCGGATAATCCACGCAGAAAGCATATGGGCCACGTCAGGCTTTGCGGCTCCGAGAATGGCAGAAAGGAGCCCATGGCCGTGCAAACCAACTGCAGCCGATTGGACTCTGAGTGCACACAAAAGCCGTAAAACTAAGAAGTAATACATGTAAAGGGCTATTTTGTGCTCCTCTTTATTGATAGCGACACCTTTTACCAAAGGATTTGCTCTATTTTGTCCCGCAAGTGGCAGAATTTAGAGGGCAAAAAGAGTTGGCAGAGTGGGCATCCCTGTCTGGTGCCCCCAAATATATTAATCGGTTTCGGGGTGATCGCTATATCCTTATACACGCCGTAGGGCGCGAGTAGCCACGTGCTATCCATTTTATAAACCTCAGGCCTCATCCGGTCGTATTTAGGGTGTTCTGTAAAAATGGCCAGCGCACACTAATGCCTTTGCAGCGTCCTTCGAGGGGAGCAATGCTGGGGTTTCAGCGCAAGGCAGTTTAGCTATAATCTATAGGATAGGTTTAGTTTCATCGCTACAATTGCTCTCGGTACAAATCCGGTTTGGTCCGATCCATCAATCCTTCCACGTGTGCTTTAAGGCAGGCTGCCAGGATTCCCCTGAATAGATTGGCATCCACGTTGAGGAAAGATATGGGCCTGTAAGAAGCTCACTGGGGGGGTCTACCTCAGATGTAGGGATGACCACCTCACTCATAGGATTCGTGAGTTGTCCAGAAGTTCTGAAAGTGGTAGAAAACGCGCAAGCACTGGGGTGGGCAGGGGGCAGTGTAAAGTAATCGAAGCCAGATGCTGTGTGGCTGGAGCCTATCTATTCCTGGAATTACTTCTCCTATTCGGATGGCAGATTCCGACAGGGCAGCTTGTGGAGTTGGAGCTCAGTTACATGTGCACTGGAGAGGTGCACCTTCATGTTCTCCTCGTTTACTATTTCTACCGCATGTAGATCTTTGCAGAAGGGTTGCAAAGCAGGGGCTGTATCATTTTCTATCTGTGTGGGACAGTTTGAGGATGTGGTGATCAGTGCAACTCTAGCCCTATGCGCCTTTGCCCAGAGCTTCCATGCCAGTAGGCTACCGACCTTATTGCCCACTGCACTGTAGCAATGCTTTGTGCGCAGTAGAGCATATTTCACTCTATCCATGTCCAAGGCATGTACTTGCTTCCTGGCTGGGTTTAATTGCAACCAGATTTTGTATGCCTCTGCTCGCTTGTGTGCTTTTTCAAATTTACATACTTCCTCCTCTAGTTTCAGTCGCTTATTACTTGTATCTCAACTGAGTTTAGCTGCTATGGCACTTCATTTATTCCAAGTAACAGTTTTAAAGGTCTCCCACAACGTGGAGGTGTGTTTGTGTGGGGGATTTTCCGTTGTAGAAATCGCTGGATCGAATCCCGAGCCTTCGCTTTAACCAATTCGCGCTTAATAATGTCATTCAGTCGCAAAGAGTAATAGGGGTGAGAGAGTCACAGTGTTTTAAAAGTGGTAATCGCGGGGGCGTGACCAGACCACAGTGCAGACCCTATTTCTACCACGGTTGTGGCTGCCTCTAAGGGGGATGTACCCATGAAATAGTCTAGCCACGCATATATCTGGCGCAAAGCTGAGAAGAAAGAATAATCTGTCAGGGGGTGAGGAGCGCCGGCCATTCTCAAAGCATATGTCAGCCAACCACTTGATCCCATCGTGTGACAGGCACCAGACTAGCCTGAAAGTTGAGACAACCTATCCAGCACCGGATCAAGGACAACATTAAAATGCCCCCACCCCCATCACATCATCCCTATCCGAGAAGGCCATTACTAGGGGGAAAGCTTTGTGTAGGAACTTTTCTTGTTTATCAATAGGTGCGTATAGGAAGGCAATGGGGAGCGTCGTGTCACCTAAGGAAACCTGTAGGACTAACAGCATGCCCGGAATCTCAGCCTGTTTGGCCAGCACTAACCCTTTAAACTTGTTAGCGAATACGACTGCAATACCCGCTCTCTTATTGGGGCTGGAGGAGAAATATTGCCTGGGGAAGTATTTCAATTTTGGACTACTCAAGGCTCCTTCAAGAAAGTGGGTCTCTTGAAGAAGGCAGATATTGGTATGCGAGTCTCGGAGCATCAGCAGCATTGCTCGTCTCTTGGCAAGGATGTTTGGGCCCTGTAGGTGGGGGCTCAGTTCCTTAACTGGTGGGTGGTGGCCATGTTCCTCTTGTAGCGCGAGACCGAAGGTATCATAGGTGGTGGCTGGTTGAAACACGTGCGTAGAGCCCCTCCTGTTGTTATGTAGTTATGTAAGTTCGATGGACTATGGGAAGAAAGGGGGGGCGGGTGGGGGGGGGGGGGGGCGAGGGGAAACAATTGTGGATACTTATTATCACTTAACAAATTCCAACATGGAAAAAAGTATAAGTGGTTTGTGTGTTAGAGGAGCTGTGGATGCAGACGCGTGTCTATGTCCATTGTTGTTGTTCCTCTTTCCCGTTCTGACTCTGAGATAACAGAAAATAACCACTTTCGGGTCAAGGCCATTGTTCTGAAACTGCAACCCGGAGATCCAGTGCGAACACCTTTACACCCCTTGTTATCATGGTCATTTATATTCAGGAAAGGTGTCCCCGGAGTCCGCTCCCAGGTCAGCTCCCTGTAGTTGGCCAAGAACTGCCTTCCATTTTATCTGCTTTCTTCCATGTACTGATTTCCTCGTGCGCTTCGACGCCCATCCGCCGTGTCGCTAAATTGTACACGCTTGGCTGTCTCGGCACACCGAATGACCCTCCCCCCAAGTCCTACATGTTGTATGCCTCGTCCAGGGTGCACATGAAGTGAGTCTCATCGTTCCACATGAAAATTAGCCAGAACACGTGGTCCTATATGTATTTGACTCCCTTTTCACACAGGTGAGGGATGCCTTCTTTGAAAAAGAGGACAGTTCCGGGTACAACCAGATCTTTGCACCTTCGAATGTTACCAGGCCTGCGATACAGGGTGTATGTTTGTTTGTCTCTGCAAGGGTAGGTCTCCCTGTCTCCCAGCTCTTAGGCTCCAACTACAAATCTCCCGAAACCAGCAGACCTGAGATAGTCTGGGTAGTTCTGTTATGGAGACCCTCCTTTGGCCTCCACATCTGCAAGTACCGCAGCTCACTGCCTCGGTTGAGGCCACTCAGGTCAGTGCCAATGGCTGCTTATCCCTCTCCTGTGATGCCTCCCTCCTAAGGTGCACCAGCCAGACAATGTTGATGGGGCAAGTACTGAGTTTGAGATGTGGCACATCAGTGGCTTTCAGCAAAGGTTGCCTGGCATAGGTAGGTGCTATAGTTCAGTCCCTCTGCTACACAACGCTTCCCCACTTCCAGTTTCTAATGGTCAAACAAGGACCAGCTGATATAGTTGTGTCACGTGGCCCTGCATGTGGCTTTGTGCTTAAGCAGGTACTACCAAAGGGCACATTAGCCAGCAAAACCACTGAATGTGTGATTATGGTTGACACAGAGATCCTATGCCCTTGTGCTAGGTTTCAAGCCATGTGACTATTAATGAGCGTGCCCGCCTCTGCATTATCTTCCAATAGTAGAACAGCGACCAAGGATATGATCTGGCCGAGCACCCTATACTACATGCCCAGGCCATTTAGCACAGGTCAGCTAACTGGATATACCTCTATGTCCTCAGGTAGAACGCGTGCTATTTCAAGGTTTGCAAGCAACGTTTCCCCTTTAGCAGTAGAATAAATGACACACAATACCAGTAGTCCCCCATACTTTCTATGTTGAGTAAGTGGTGCTGAAGACCAATCAGCTTATGGGTTTCAGAAGGTCTACCCAGGGGTCTGCAGATGGAACACTGCTTGGCAGAGCAAAGGAGAGGCTTCTTATTCAAGGGTCTGACTTCCGATTCAACTGACCTGATGGTATCAGCTGTTTTTTTGAGTCATGGCAGATGAATAACCTTTATTCAGCTGTCTATTTGTTTGGAACCCAAGATGACCTGACGCCTTTGGAAGAACAGTACAAAGCCCTTCAAGGCCATCATATATTCCTTAAGACTGAAGGCTCTATTCAGTAAAGTTTCTACACTGACCCAGATGAACTGGGGATGTTATAATGCTTGGCTCTGGCTCACACAATCTCACTGGCAGTGCTGGCACTCCATGTAGTGGTACACAAGAGCCTCATGGAGGTCCAGATAGGCGGTACCTGCCACCAGAACCTTAGTGAACAACTGTGGTGCTGTGTTGAGCAAAGCTAAGGCTCTTCTACTAATAATAGTGAAACCATCATTTGCAAAACAAAACAGGCAAGGCTCATCTAAGGTATAGCAAATGCACTGAATTTGATTGCAGAGACATTTACACGGGCAAGGTCAGAATGAAAGAATGGTCAGTGCTCCAGGCAGCTGGGGCAGTTTCTCAAATGGGGGCAGTGGGGACTCAGAACCAGAGATCTGATTGATTTTTCATTTCGTCAATCTTACCTCGTTGGACAGGTTTTGGGGTCAGGGATTTCAAAGAGAGGCAAACATGGTAAAGACAATAGGCATACAAACCATCCCATATTCTTTAAACAAATACGATATGCGGGAACCGCCCTGAATGCCGACTCCGGAACAACGAAGTTGTGGGCAACAAAAGCGGAACAACGCTTTCGTTAACCAAGACTTTGTTGTTTTGTGCCTTAACCACGCATGTGCTGAACAACGCACATGCGTGGTTAAGGCACAAAACAAGGGAGTTGGCTGAGGAGGATGACACGACGAGTCAGCTAAGTGCGGCAGGGGTGGGTGGTTGGAGTTTTAGTTTTAGGGGTGGGGGTGGGGGTATTTTTAGTTTTAGGGGTGGGGGTTGAGGTTTTAGTTTTAGGGGCAGGGGTGGGGGGTCGGGGTATTTTTAGTTTCAGGGGTGGGGATTGGGGTTTTAGGGGAGGGGCGTTAGGCGGTTTAGGGGCAGGGTGGGGGGGGTCGGGGTATTTTTTGTTTTAGGGGCAGGGGTGGGGGTTGGGGTTTTAGTTTTAGGGGCAGGGGGTCGGGGTATTTTTAGTTTTAGGGGCGGGGGGTTTTAGTTTTAGGGGCGGGGGTGGAGGGGGTCAGGGTATTTTTAGTTTTAGGGGCGGGGTGGGGGTCGGGGGTGTTTAGTTTTAGGGGCGGGGGGGTATTTTTAGTTTTAGGGGCGGGGTGGGGGGGTTGGGGTTTTAGCTTTAGGGGAGGGGGCGTCGGGGCGGTTTAGGGCAGGGGAGGGAGGGGTATTTTTAGTTTTAGGGGCGGGGTGGGGGGTCGGGTATTTTTAATATTTGGGTGTGGGGGGGTCGGGGTGGTTTAGGTTTTAGGGGCGGGGTGAGGGGTTGCGGTAATTTTAGGGGTGGGGGTTGGGGTGGTTTTAGGGGTAGGTTGGGGGGTCGGGTAATTTTAGGGGCGGGGTCGTTGGGGGGTTTTAGGGGTGGGGGGCTCGGGGTAGTTTTAGGGGTGGGGTGTTGGGGTGGTTTTAGGGGTGGGGGGCTCGGGGTAGTTTAGGTTTTAGGGGTGGGTTGGGGGTCAGGTAATTTAGGGGTGGAGGTTTAGGTTTTAGGGGCAGGGTGGGGGGCTCAGGGTAGTTTTAGGGGCAGGGTGGTTTTAGGTGTGGGGGTTGGGTACTTTAGGTTTCAGGGATGGGGTGGGCGTTGGGATTGTTTTAGGTTTTGGGGGTATGGTGGGGGTTGTGGTAATTTTAGGGACAAGGTGGGGGTTGGGGTAGTTTTAGGGGCAAGGGTGGGGGGTTGGTGTGGTTTTAGGGGAGGGGGTGGGGTCGCAGTAATTTTTAGGGGTGGGGGGCCAGAGGGGACGCATGCTGGAACCATGCATGCCTATCACTAATGCCTTTACCAGGAATGCCTTTACAACAAAAAATTGTTGTTAAGGCATTAGTGGTAACAACGCGGTCGTTGTTCTGACCTCGTTGTTCAGGCCTGCGTTGTTCAGGCCTGTGTTGTTCCGACATACATTCATGATATGCACTATATTGGGCTTGGACCTGGCCCTTTTTGCAGGGTCATCACCAGTCATTTTGCCTCCTTCCTCCTAATTTTTCTGACCAGTTTTTGATGGCTTTAGGACTCCGGGCACTTTACCATTGCTAAACAGTGCTAAAGTGCATATGCTGTCGGTGTAAATTGTACTGTTGATTGGTTTATCCATGAATGGTATATTTGATTTACTGGCAAGTTCCTAGTAAAGTGCACCAGAGGTGCCCAGAGCCTGTAAATCAAATGCTACTAGTGGGCCTGCAGCACTGATTGTGCCACCCACATAAGCAGCCCTGTAAACGTGGCTCAGACCTGCTACTGCAGTGTCTGTGTGTGCATTTTAGCCAATTCGACCTAGCAAGTGTACCGACTTGCCAGGCCCAAACCTTCCCTTTTGGTACATGTAAGGCACCCCTAAGGCAGGCCCTAGTTAGCCTCATGGGCAGGGTGCAGTGTATTTAAAAATGTAGGACATGTACTGGTGTGTTTTATATGTCCAAACAGTGAAATACTGCAAAATTCGGGTTTCACTGTTGCAAGGCCTAGCTCCCTCATAGGTTAACATGGGGTCTGCCTTTAAATAACTTTAAAGCACAGATTCCCTTTTAGGGCAGATAGAAATATGGAGTTCGGGGTCAGTGAACTCACAATTTAAAAATACATCTTTTAGTGAAGTTGGTTTTTAGATTGTGAGTTTGAAAATGTCACTTTTAGAAAGTAAGCATTTTCTTGCTTAAATCATTCTGTGACTCTGCCTGTTTGTGGGTTTCCCGTCTGAGTCAGTTTGACAGCTGGGCTGTTCACACCTCTCCTCTAGACAGTACCACAAAGGGAGCTGGGGTGTAGCCTGCATATCCTAATGAGCCATCTGAGCTAGAGTGCAGGGAGGAGTGGTCACATACACCTGAAAGGACTGTGCCTGCCCTCACACAATGCAGTCTCCAACCCCCTGGTGTGCATCTGGGGCCTGGCCTGGACAAGGAAGGATCTAGCAAACACTTGAGATTTTGCTTTGAAGTGCCACACTGCCCCCCTTTGCACAGCGGCCCTGGTCTCACCAACACCGTCATCGGACAACTTCACCGAGCCGCTGCTCGCACCACGACCTCTGGGCCCCACACTCCAGCATCACCTGCTCACACCGCATCCTGGGTATCACCGACGACACCGCTCCTGCTGACACCGGCACCGCTGCCTGCACCGTGGCCTGTGGACACCGCTCGTGAGGTACACAAAGCATTGTCCCGCACTGAATCCAGGTCCACTGATGCCAGCACCATTGACTCCAGTGTCATCACCAGGTATCCCTGCCTGCACCATGGCCTGTGGACACCACTCGTGAAGGTCACGAAGCACCGTCCCATCCAGCACTGCCAGCTTGGGCCTACTGACGACAGCGCTTCAGCAACGACGACACCACTGCCTGCACCGTGACCTGGTGACACCGCACGTTGCACCGCTTCACATTGCAGCCCTGGTCTCACCGACACCGCTGGACGCCCTCACTGAGCCGCTGCCTGCACTGTGACCTGTGGGCACCGCACATCGCATCGTCCCGCTTTGCACCGCAGCCCCGCCGCCATCCACGCCAGCGCTCCTGACTTCATCAGCCTGGAGTTCGACCTGCAATGCATGTAACTTCAAGGGTCCTACGACCCCCGCACCCACTCCAGAACCAACAACGCGACATCAGCGACGCCGCTCTCCAGAGCTCACCTGGAGGATCATGACACTCTGAAATTCCAAAGTTACTGTTTTGCAGGTCTTCCCGACACCGTAGCTGGCCCGCAATGCCGGGGCTGGCCTGAACTGTTGGTTTTGTTGAGCACAACGCCGTGATAGCCCCAGGTGGAGCTATCGACTTCAAGGAACTGTATTTTTGTGTAAATCTTGCAAAATTCATATCTTGAACACTGTGTGTTGGATTTTTATCGTTTTGGTCTTGTTTTGCACAGATAAATATTGGCTAATTTTCTAAAACTGGTGTGGTGTCCTTTTGTAGTGTTTTCACTTATTACTGTATGTTATGTGCAAATGCTTTACACATTGCTTCTGAGATAAGCCTGACTGTTCGTGCCAAGCTACCAAGGGGGTGAGCAGGGGTTCTCTGACCGGGTATCTCCCTTATCCTGACTAGATTGAGGGTCCTTACTTTGACACGGTGCAAACCAACTGCCAACTAGAGACCCCATTTCTAACAGAGACAACAAGGTAATCAAGTTTCTTTTTTAAATGGAAAAGTTGAATTAGGAGATGACATACAATGCATACATAAGGAGCATGAAAGAGGGTGCATTGGGAAATGTTCGGCATCTCTATTGTTTCGTTTTGGTACAATTTCTATAAGAACCTGGACATAAAATTCAAAGAATGTGAAGATGTCTAGGATTTCTAGTGCAGAAGAAGTGTTCAAAGTTGTTCCATCCAATAACAATTCACTCCTGGCGACGCATTAGATTTGAGTATGGCAGTTACAGTACCAGTCAAGTAGGTATGTGTCATAAAAAGAGGTAGTTTCAAAACTTTCTGAGAACATCTTTTTAAGGTGATAGTGTTTTTTACCACAGTTGCCATGAAATCTCTAGCTTGGAGTTGCCTATTTTCAGCTTCTTTTTCTGCAATGTCTATCTTTCATTCTCGGAAGGATTCAAAGAATTAGAAATAAGTTTCCTGCATGTGACCTGGTTGTAGTCCGAGTTGACATAGAACCCCTGCCAGGCACATGCATTATGATAACTAGCCTAAGCTTTCCCAGTCGATCCCAGCGGTTATACGACGGAACACCGACTTCCGAAACAACTAGTGCCTTAACAACGAGGTTGGAACACCGACCTCGTTGTTACTACTAATGCCTTTACCACGAATGCCTTAACAACGATATTTCCTTGTAAAGGCATTCCTGATAAAACCATTAGTAATAGGCACCATTGATCCTACATCCCTCACCCCAACCCCCCACCCCCTCCCCAAAACCAAAAACGCCCGACCCCCCCCAACCCCGCCCCAAAACCTAAAACCCCCTGACCTCCCCACCCCTCCCCAAAACCTAAAACACCCCACCCCCAACCTAAAACCCCCTGAACCCCCTCCCCAAAACCAAAAACGCCCCACCCCCCAACCCCGCCCCAAAACCTAAAACCCCCTGACCCCCCACCCCCTCCCCAAAACCAAAAACGCCCCACCCAACACCTAAAACCCCCTGACCCCCCACCCCCTCCCCAAAACCAAAAATGCCCCACCCCCCAACCCAACCCCGCCCCAAAACCTAAAACCCCCTGACCCCCCACCCCCTCCCCAAAAACGCCCCACCCCCCCCAACCCCGCCCCAAAACCTAAAACCCCCTGACCCCCCACCCCCTCCCTAAAACCTAAAACGCCCTGACCCCCCACCCCCTCCCCAAAACCTAAAACCCCCCCACTTACCTTAGTCGTCTCCTCATCACCTGCGTCTTTCCTCCTTAGCCGACTCCCTTCTTTGTACCTTAACCACGCATGTTCGTTGTTCAGAACATACGTAGTTAAGGCACAAAATAACGGAGTCGTGGTTAAAAAAAGCGCTGTTGAGCTTTCGTTAACCACGACTTCGTTATTAAAACTTCGTCATAAAGGATGTTTTCCGATCCCAGCTGTTAAGCAGATCTGCACATAAAGCAGGATTCATCCTTGATTTTTTTTGTTATGCCTCAGGTTTTGGCCATTAGAAATCTATATGCACGTGGTTTGGCTGTTACTTTCATTGTCATCCTTATTCAAGGTTCTACGATGGATAATGCATTACCTGTGAAGCACATCACAGCAGTTTTTAACAGAAAATTCCTGAAAGATTTAAATACATTATATATCACTTCAGGTCAGGAATGTCACATTGAAAGGACTATTGAAAACTGGAGCACCTTTCGCAACTTTCGTAAGCTGAATTAGACTGCACACAGTAATACAAACCACTGTCACCTTAAAAAGCCTAGTCAATTAAGCCACAATTGATTACTTTGGGGCACCACGTTTGGATGCATGTAGCTCATTGCAAGTACTATTTTCAGTTGCAGAGGAGCTCATGCCTCCTTTTTTCACGGCTAGGGTTAGTGATAGGATTTCCAATGCTTTAAGCAAAACAGCATTTTGCTGACTAAAAGGCTCCTCACACACTTAAGGCGCTTCCTTTACACTTTTGTAGTAATTTGGTGCTAACACAAAGTGGAGTCCTAAGGCTTCTGCTTTACCTCCCGTTGGGGAAGCCCAGGACGTCTATTGCCTTGAAACATCACTAGCACTCTGAACAGAGATTGCAGAACTCCAGACAAGTAAAAGCCTGAGAATATGAGAATAAATTTCACTTTCACAGCCTCTGGGTAGAAGGGTATTCCTCTATCACGGGGAAGGGATACAAAGAATGGAGTGATAACCAAGAAGGGCACATTTTCAGTAGATTTCTGCAAAGCTTCACAGTACATTCAGGTGCAACTTAAATAAATATTCAAGCAACTTAAAAAAAATTACATCGAGGTCTTTGACTGGCCCTTGACCCAAAACGATCCCCTGCTTTCTAAACTTAGTAGGGGTTCCTGCCCGGATGAATATTCTATATAGTTAATTTCCGACTCTTAGAACAAATGGCCCAAATGAGTTACTGTATTCCAGCTACAAAAAAAATATGTGACAGTCCTGGAGATCTGGCTACCTTGAGGTCTATTTCACATCTTCACATTTTAGGCTAGGTGGTTGAAAATGCCATGATGTTGAGGTTATTGATCCATCCAGGTTGATTTCTACTGAGAAAACAAGCAACCTTTGGACCTGCCAGAGAAGAGAAAGAGTTCATCACTATCGGGGATGACTGCTACACAGGTCTACCAAACCTTTCTGTGGGGACAAAATAATACTCTTTAAATGACAGAATAATGGTTACACATCTGCATCTGCAAACACCACCAGGAAGGGACTGGTCTGGCTTTGGTCCTCTCTTATGTGCTACGATGTCACATTGTGACTCCTAATATTTTTTTCTGAGAGCTCACTTATCACATTCAGTGTTCCCTAAGATTCCTTGCAGTTGTAGATCAGGTTCAACACTCATGTTCAATCTATGGTGGCCGGTGTGTTCTAATTTTTCATCCTGGTCTATCCCTAATTCAAAGTCAACCGAGTCCTTCTTTGTCTGAATCAGGGTCAGGAGTTCTTGGCTCCTAATTTTAAGGACTGTTGGCTGCGTATGGTTGGATCCGAACATCTCGGAACAACTCAGATTGACATTACCCATTAGCTGTCACCCAGTCCCAGTGGCCCCACTAAAAAACTTAAGGCTCACACCGAAAAAAGACCTTTGCCTTGTTACTTCGTTGCATTTGGTAGCGTTTGCTTTTTTCTTAGTATGCTTTAAATAATCCTGCCTTTCATCCTCTTTATTCACTATATGATGGTGGCTAATGTTTTTGTATCCACCAGGCTGGACTATGGCAATGCAGACCTTTATAATTAGTCTACCAATTACATTCTGGTTGGATGTTTTTTTTTTTTTAAATTGGCTCATTGATTCAAAAACACAAGCCTATTCGGTCTTGGTTCCCCTTTGTTTAATGTGAAAGAGTTTTTACGCTTATATTTTTGTGCATCAATAACAATGAACAGAATGTCGTTTTACACTTGATTATACATATTTACTGATATAGTACTGATACTTTTGAAACAAAGTATCTATGATATATAGAGATGTTTTTCCTGCTATGTGAACTAGGCCTTAGTTTAGAAAAACGCCGTCTTGTCCAAGATGGAAGTCACTCCTCTCACTTAGATCTCCCCCGCACACGTCGACTCTGCAGCATGTAGTCAAGCTGAGATGTACTGGTTTATTTACATTGTTATTCTGCTCTTGATTGACTTTTAGTCATAACCTGATACAGTACCAAGGTCCTTCGGCTGATTCACTGTGCCTATTCGTTCATATAACACATTACTGATCATGTATTTAGTTCTGTTCTAGCATTTCCAAATGACATCAGCATAGAGTGTGCCAAATAATTACTCACATAGTGGGACAGTGCTTAAGTGTTAAGGCAATATGACATTAATTTTGCATGTGCTCTGATTTGCTGATAAATGTTACATTTGCTCACACCACAGGGAGTCTGCAGATAATGTATAAAAAATGGAGATTCTGTAATTTCATTTGCAAAAATAATGAATAAATACACATAACTTATGAGAACATGATTGTTCAAAATGGGTTTGGTTGGCTTAGGATGTTGTTTGCACTGTAATGACCTCACCGGGGACCTGAGACACACATCCTGGCGCTGCCCGGGATTACTGCCCTTATGGGCTGGCGTACTGGCAACTTTTGAGACAATACTGGGCTGGATGATCCCTCGGGACCCGAAATTCGTTTTTCTACATATCACAGAATATATAGGGGGTGAAAGTTATAAGAGAGCACAGCTCTGGTTGGGCCTACTGGCTGCTAAGCGTGACAATGCCTGGACATGGAACGACTCTGCGGCCCCCTCCATAGATAGGAGGGCCACTGGTATGGATCACTGCATGAGCCTGGAACATCCACTATACTTGACCAGGGGTGCCCACAGAAACCCCATGAGGTTTGGATGACTGGGCCAGGCACACATGGATACACACACAACCATGACCAAGTCGACCATGGTCACTAGAAGGGTAGATGCATCTTTGGGGGGCACACCCGGACTGATTCAAGGGGGCAGGGGACAAGGTCTAAATGCTATTTGTTTAGTCTTGGATGGGAGTGAACTGACGTGGCTCATGAAATAACATGCGTGTACTGGGGCAAATTTGTTTTATTTTACTGCTGGCTCTGTACTATGCGTGGAAATGGTTGAAATCTATAAAAAGTTTTGTTTGTTTTAAATAAATGAATAAAATAATGCACAAAAAATTGATTGTGGGGTGGACCAGAACACCTTCCTGTTTTACTAGGGTAGCTATCAGCTTCTTTCCTGATTTTGCTGCCTATTTGAGACTTAGATTAATTTATGATTTTTTTATTCTCTGTATAATTTCATTGACAGCTTTCATGACTGTCTCCATAATGCTTATTTTTAAATTCTGTAATAAAACCCTTAAACCTTTTCCATTGATCTAGAACTTAGTTACCAAGTGAGCCTGTCAGAAATGGAGTCTCTAGTTGGCAATGGTTTGCACCCTATCCAAGTAATGACCCTCACTCTAGTCAGGGTAAGGGAGTCATATAGCTAAGATAACCCCTGCTCACTCCCTTGGTAGTTTGGCACGAGCAGTCAGGCTTAATTCAGAGGCAATATGTAAAGTATTTGTATACACACACACGCTGTAGCACAGTGAAAACAACACAAAAGTTCTCCACACCAAATTAGAAAAATAGTCAATATTTATCTGAGTAAATTAGACCAAAAATGACAGCTGTGCGGAGTTGGAGAGCGACGCCGATTGCCAAGTCGCTTTGGAGTCGATGTGCTTAGTTTCTTCTTAGTTGCACCAGAGTTCACTTCCAAGTGCCCAGCAACTGGATTTGGCACAACTTGACAAGTTAGGGCTCTCAGCAAGAGAATCCAGGCGATGGTAGGTGAAGTCTTTGATGGCCCGAGACTTCTTAACAGGAGGTAAGCTCAACTCAAGCCCTTGGAGCACCCTGGAAAGCAGGATATAGAAACCAAAGTCCAGTCCTTTCACTCCCAGGTCAGAAGCAGCAGGCCAACACACAAAGCAACAGGCAGATTGCCAGTCTCTCCTACAGAATCCAACTCTTCTTACTTGCAGAATGTCCTCAGTCCGGAAGGATTCTAACTTTGTGGGGTCAGAGGTTCAGTACTTATACCCATTTCTTCATTTGAAGTAGGCAAACTTCCAAGAAAAGTATTTGTAGTGCACAAGATCCTGCCTTTCCTGCCCTGGCACCAGGCACACTTCAGTGGGTTGGAGACTGCTTTATGTAAGGACAGGCACAACCCTATTCAGGAGAAAGTGCCACCCACCACTCTATCTTAGGAAGACCCACCAGGATATGCAGGGCACCTCTTAGCTCCCTCTAAGTGACTGTCTAGAGTGAATTAACTAACAGCCCAACTGTTATCATGACCCAGGCGTGTATTCCACAGACAGGCAGAGGCACAGAATGGTTAAGCAAGAAAATGGCCACTTTCTACAAATGGCATTTTCAAACTTACAATTTAAAAACCAACTTCACCAAAATATGCACTTTTAAATTGTGAGTTCAGTATCTCTATCTGCTTCCAATGGGAAATTACACTTAAAAGATATTTCAAGGCAATCCTTATGTTACCCTATGGGAGTGAATCTTTGCAATAAGGAAAAACAATTTTAGCAGTATTTCACTATCAGGATACTTAAAACACAGCAGTGCATGTCGTACTTTTTAAATGCACTGCACCTTGCCCATGGGGCCGCCTTGGCCCTACATTAGGGATGACTTACATGTAGGAAAAGGGAAGGTTTGGGCTTGGGAAGTTTGTGCACTTGCTAGGTCGAAATGGTAGTTTAAAACTGCCAACACAGACACTGCAGTGGCGGGTATGAGACATGTTTACAGGGCTACTCATGTGGGTGGCACAATAGAGCTTCAGGCCCACTAGTATCATTTGATTTACATGCCCTGGGCACATATAGTGCACTATACTAGGGACTTACTAGAAGATCAAATCTGCCAATCATGGATAAACCAATCACTAATACCATTTAGACAGAGAGAATATGCACTTTAGCACTGGTCAGCAGTGGTAAAATGCCCAGAGTCCTAAAGACAGAGCTATATGGCAAATGTTGATGCTATAAAGGTGTTGTGTTTGCAGCATCTCTAAGTTAGAGAGTGCAAACTAGTGCCATTTTTATCTTCCTTTAATCTATTCTATTCAGGCCCCTGTCACAAAATGTACATTTGGCAATTCTTGCAATGATTTCTTTAGTCATCTGTTTCCTGATTTGTGAAGCATCTTTCTCAGATGTCTTTAGAAAGATGAAGGCACTTCTTAGATTCCTTTAGAAACAACCTTCTGAACCTCATTTTTGGGGACTTAAACCCTCTCATTTTCTTCTGTGGGTCTAATCTTAGATACAGCTGGGCGCAATCAATCCTGTTCATCCTTCATGCTCCCACTTCTTGTCTACAATGACAAGAAATATGCCCCAGTCTAAAAGGATCATTTGATTGAGTCAGAGACACAATGTGATGCCGCTGTATTATGAAATATGCTAGTTCACAATGTATTTTTTAAAATCTCCTGGTGGACAGAGACTCTCGTTTTTGAAGCCCTGAAGATGAGTTTCACCACATCAATTAATAAACTCAAACAAAAACTATCTTCTAAACAGACTACGCTAGCTATGGATAGTATGAATAAAAGAAGGAAACAGGAAGAGCAGAAATGGGTCATGCATCAACAGCTCCAAATTACTCAAAGCCCTTCTAGAGCTAGTGGTGAGACATGGAGGATTCACAGTCCTAAACCCAAAATTAATTCCTAATCCCAGAAAGTGTGAGAAAAGAACTACACTCAAGGACATAGTAATTGTATTGTAATAGTATTTATATAGCGCTTACTACCCCTGATGGGGCGTCAAAGTGCTTTTCAGTGAGAAGCACGCTACTCTAGAACCCAACAAGAATTAGTGATGGATTAGTATCGGGAAATATGAGTACAGTTTTAGTATTATTATGAGTTAATTTGAGCCACGGATATGAGAGTTTGTTAGTTAGATTGACTGGAGTAATGGAGGGGTGGAGGAGGAAAGAAATCCAGAAGTGTTAATTGGGAGTATATCCCTCATTTACTCAACCCAAAGGCTTAGGATGAGTAAAGGGGGATGGAGGAGGGAAGAGTCTGTGGAAGGGTTGGGGAGAGCACAGTAGCAGGGTGAGATAAATGAGGGAGAATTTAGTAGGGTTGTGTGGGAGGTCATGGTAGGAGAGTGAGGTTTGGTGAGTTAGATGTGGAAGCAGAGGGAAGAGCTTAGGCAGAGTTATTTAGGAGATGAAAGTAGTAGAAAGGATTTGGGATGAGTCAGAGTGGGAATGGAGGATAGTTTGATAGAGACATGACATATGATGATGGGTAGATAAGTGTGATAAGAGGAGAGCAGGGATTCATAGATATCTAGTATAACAACCCACCCAGGAGCCATGCAATGACCCACAAACATGCCAAGCACAGAAACAACATATACACATACATACGTACATATCCCATACACACACACACACACACATACAAACACACATGAATACACACACATATGCACACATATATGTACATACAATACATAATTAGAACCATGGGTAAATATACTTAGTCAAACAGGTTTAAAGAGTGTGTGTGTATTTTACTGTTATGACATAGTAGCAATACATATTTTCTAAATAACTATACTTAACTAGAAATACACACATAATCAGAAAAAATATTTATCAACATAGGCATGTGCAGTCCATAGTTGTTTGAATATGGTGGTTATGAAGGAAAGAGCCAACTCTTGAGTAGTTTTCTGAAGACAAGAAAGTTATCTGTGGCTCTTATAGTTGGGGGTAATGAATTCCATAGTTTGGCTGCTTGAACGGAGAAGGACGTACCACCTATAGTCTTTTTCTTGTAAGGTGGTGTTCTAAGGCGGGGTGCCAATCTTGAGCGGAGGTTTCTTTGTTGAATGTATTTGGTTATTTTGTTTCTGATAAAAAAGCGGTTCTGTTCCATGTATAGCTTTGTGGGTGATACAAAGCAGCTTGAAAGTGCATCTTCTGGCAACGGGTAACCAGTGTAGTGCTCTCAAGGCAGGGGAGATGTGGGCTTGCGGCTTTACATGTAATAGTAGCCTGGCTGCGGAATTCTCGATACGTTGTCGTTTTTTCATAATAGATAGAGATGATCTATGGTAGAGGCCATTGGCATAATCCAGTTTGGATAGTACAAGCGAGATAGTAGCTTGCACCTTGTGTGGAAATCCGAGGTGGGGGAAGATGCGTCGTAAAGTCTTCAAGGTGATGAAGCTTGTTTGTGCTAATTTGTCCACTTGGGTATTCATAGTTAACTTGGAATACCTGGTGATTCCTAGGTTTTTAACTTCCTTGGATAATTGAGGAGGTGGTCCGAGATCGTCAGGCCAGATGCACAGAGGGTCATAACTTTTCCAGTCACCACATATGAGTATTTCTGTTTTGGAGGTATTTAGTTTGAGATGGCTCTAGGTCATCCACTGTTCAACGGCTCTGAGGCAACTGAAGATTTGTGAGTTTTCAATGTTTTTGGCGCATTCTAATTTAAGTAGTATTTGTGCGTCATCTGCATAGTAGTAGCATCTGAGATGGAAATCATTGATCAGTTCTGGTAAAGATTTCATGTAGATGTTGAAAAGCAAAGGTGAGATGATTGATCCTTGGGGGACCCCTGCTTTTGTGAGGTAGGGTTCGGACGAGAAGGGGGGTGAGTGGATGATATTAGATCTTTTTTTAAGATAGGAAGTAATCCAGTCGAGAACAATCCCTTGTATGCCGACTTCGTGGAGTCTTTGAATGAGGGTTTCATGGTCAACCATATCAAAGGCAGCCGAGAGGTCCAAGAGAAGTAGTGCAGGAACTCCATTGTGGTCGACTGTATTTTTAAGATCATCCCAGATTGCTATGAGTGCTGATTCAGTGCTTCTTCCTGGGCAGAATCCAGGTTGGAAGTCTGAAAGTATAGAATTGTCTTCAATGAATTGTGACATCTGGGCGAATGCTGCTCTTTCTATCAATTTGCCCAGGAAAGGTCCATTTGTGATTGGTCTGTAGTTGTTGGGGTCTTGTTAGTCCTATGTATGCCTTTTTCAGGTCTACAGGAAAAGTTCCTGTAGTTAAAGAGTTGTTGATGCTTCTTCTTACAGGTGTGGCAGCAGAAGTAGATAGAAGAATGTTCTTGAAGATTTGTGGTGGGCAAGGGTCAGAAGGGCAACCGGAAGGTCTGCTTGCTTTGACCAAATCCATAACTTCACCTTGGGATATTTGTTTGAAGGACTGTAGAGGATGGGTTGGTTTATTCTTAGAGGGTATTTTATGAAAGGGGTTGGTGCTGATGGTTTTCTTCTGTTTTAAATAGGAGTCCAATGTGTCTGCCCTGGCTGTGTAGTGAGATGCCAATTTGTTTGTGAAATCTTGAGTAGTGAGATGACTTCCTTTCATACATGTAGGTTTTCGAAATTCATTGAGAATTTTATAAAATTCCTTGGTTGTAGATTGAGCATTTTGAATTCAGTCTGAGTAGTACCTTTATTTTATTTTTTTAGCTTTTTTGATTGATGATTTGTATATTCTGTTAAGTTTGTGTAGCTGCAGTTTGTCTTGACTGTTGTTTGTTTTGAGCCAGGTCCACTGTAACTTTCTGATTTGTTGCTTTGTCTTTTTAAGTTCTGTGTTTCTCCAAGGTGTTGGTTTTCTTCTGTCGTGTTTTGTTTTTCTGAGTGGTATTAGGATATCAAAAGCTTCCTGTAGCCACTCAAAGTTTTGGCACATAATTAATTGTATATAGATTTGTGTTGGCTGTTAGTTGTGTTTCTAAGTCATCCAAATTGAGTTTGCTCCATGGTCGATAGGTGCATGTATGTAAGTAGTTGTGGGGTGTGTTGATTTGTGGAGTTGTTCAATTTCTACTGGGGAAAAAGGAAGACTAGACCAAACGCTGACTGTCCTTTTTGAGGGTGGCTGGTGATGGATCTGAGATATGTTCTGGCCTACCTGAAAACAATGTTGCCTATGGAAACACTTAACAGACACAGTTTCAAAGCTTAAATACAATTTATTTCTGTAGAGAAACATCTGTAATGATGATAAATACCACTGTTTTAGTGTGTTTGAAGAACACCTTTTGCAAGGTATTTAGAAGTGAACGGGTCAGTTTATTTCAAAGATCTGAACAACCATCACTATAAGTAAATTAGAAAACGGGGAATCAAAAATAATATGTAACAAATGCAGACAGTGCAGTGGTGGTTGTCCATGTGATCTATGCTCTATGTACAATGGTTCACAAAAGAAAACAAGCATTAAAAATGCATTAGGTCTCACATTTGTGAAATTTAGAGGTATTCACATTGAAAACAGCATTTTGTTTTACTTTTGTTTTTTGTATGCCATAGAATGCTAATATTTGCTTAGCGCTATTGAAAAAGCAAACACTCAGAGAATGCAAGTTTAAGTAAAGCATGTGAAATGTAAGCAGGAGCAACATGTTTACGTTAAAGTTTTTATACATGTAAAATGCTGGCTGAAAAAAGCCTGCAACTTTTACTGTTGTGATGCGCACGAACCAGGGAAAGGGTGCAGTATCATAGGCTGTCCCTAGGTGTCCCGTTAATGCAGCTGCCATGAATTTAAATGAATGCAGGGGTGCGCGATGGAGTAACCAAGAGGTGGCGCTTTAATGAAGCCGCCTAGATTAAAATGAATGTGCGATGTAAATACCGAGATGCGCAAGGCGGCGCCTTTAAGATAGCCGCCATGAATTAAAATGAATGTGCGAGGTAAATACTACGATGCGCAAGGCGGCGCCTTTAATCAGCCACAATGAATTAAAACGAATGTGCGATGTAAATAGCAATAAGCACCATCATGGAGGGGGCAGAGTCTAAATAAACAAGAGGCGGCGCCTTTAATGCAGCTGCCATGAATTAAGATGAATGCGCAATGTAACTACCAAGAAGCGCGCTGTGTCGTCTTTAAGTTAGCCGCCATGAATTAAAATGAATGTTTAATATAACTAGCAATATTTGCTCCCATGGAAGGGAGAGAGAGAAAAGAAACAAGAGGTGGTGCCTTTTACGCAGCCGCCATCAATTGGAGAGACAAATGAAAAAAGGAGTACGCACACTCTAAAGTTCATGGCTGATTGAACGAGAATACATGTAAAAGGGGCAATATGCAAGGCGAAACGAAACAGCCTCAAGGCAGAACAAATGTAAAGCATTTACCAACGACATCAAGGGATTTCTGAAAGGCAAGCCAATGAATGAGTAGAAGTAATGGACATGGCTAAAGCTCACAGATAGATAACAGCACGTCCGAAAAGCAGCGCTTGGATATCGCTATGCTCAACCGAAAAAGCAACAGGGGAATAGACTGAAGCAAAGCAGTCACTGCGTAGAGTTTTAGCCAACAAACCTGCGCCAATGTGTCTACTGTATAGTGTTAATTGAACAAGCTCTCCGTAATGATGAACAAATATTCAGTCACATAGGTGTCACCGTACAGTCACTGGATTGTAATAAATATTATCAACGGCAGAAGGAAATGCAGAAGTGCAGTAACATCTCAGAACTCTTCCATTAGAATAAATCAGAACCTTATATCAGGTAATGTGTGTGAGTGTTTAGACAAGATGTGCTCACACTACATGGTTTGGAGCTCTTGCCAATCCCTGCACGTTACGACAACAAACATTTCTGAAAAGGACACAGCCTAATGAAGTGCATTACATTGTTGCATCCCAACAACAGAAAACAGCAGCATTTCCTGTGCGTTTGCATAGGTCATTGGATTGTGGAATACCAAAGCACTGGTGTAGTTATCCGACCTAATGACTACATTCAATTCCAAGCACTAGATCTGGAGAAAGCATTTGCTACAGTCAACTGGAGCTATTTAATGGTGGTATCGCAGGGGATGGCATTCGTGCTGGTCTTTCAAGACTCGGTGAGACTATTATACATGATCCCTTGGTGCACAACGTGGGAGGATCTGTCTCCGAGACCTGGGCAATAAGCAGGGGCACCTGGCAGGGTTGTCCTCTCTCACCACTTCTGTTCTCACTGGCCATTGAGACTCTAGCAGCCCTCCTCAGAACTCAAACTCTTCTCCTTGTAGTCCATTTCCAGATACCAAATGTGATTTAGGGTCTGAGTATTTTAAGTTTTATGTTGAGGTTTGGCTTCTTTTGAAGTGTTCACTCCTCTGCTTACTCTTCCTCATGAAAAGCAGTCTGTCACCTGGAGTGTCATCAAAGCTGATAGTCTCGCAACATAGGCCATGGGAGTGAGTAGACTTCACACCTGGATATCTATAGTGATATGTGCATTAAAAGGCTAGCCCAAGGCCCCCAGACCTACTCTTTATGATTCTCTCATCAACTCCATCTCCTTCCTGAGATGTGCCCAGGTCCCTTACTTGTGACCTTTCATTGAATCAAACAGCACCCTTTGAAGTGTATGAAGGTGGCCTGGGCCTCCCCTCCCCAGTGTGTCCCACCAAGCTTACAGGAATGCAGCAATACACTAATCTGCCAGGAGTGGAAGGATCCCTCTACCTCCTCTACAAGTTTCACTATGCCGGTCTGGGTCTCCCAAAATAGAACCCAGGGCCCTCTATATGTTGTACCATTCACAAGCACGCATACACCTACTGCATGCATACAAGCACTGCACAGTACTTTATCCTCCATGCACTCTAACACTCAGAGGCATGCAAACATTCAGCACCTGCATTTAACATGCATGCACTGCTCAGCATTATACCCTTTAACTACTGTACCCATAGGCATACATAAATCCAGCAAATGCATTTAACAGGTACGCACTGCATCCTTCATATACTGTACCACTCACAGGTACATATGAACCCAGCACATTCTTTAATGCTGCATGCGGTGCACAGTGCTACATTCTTCAGCTACGGTACCACTCGTGGGCACATTTATATTCCACACATGCACTCTCCATGCACACACTTCTCAGTGCTGCATTATCTCTATATTTTACCCTTCCAAGACACACCTACACCCAAGTGCATATACACCAGCTTTGCGCCGCCCAGCACTTCACAACAATCTGATGTAGGCCAAGAGTGAATGGTGCAAACAGCTGCAGAACTTTAAACGTGAGTGAGCCTGTAGGCCTCACTCCTGTGACACAGGTTAAATAAGGACCTATTCAGTACTACTAATCAATACATGGTATGCTGCCAACCCCCACTCATGCTGCTTAGCTCCTGGTGAAGACAGCAGCCTTCCACCACAATGTGCATGGTGCTCTGGGAGCCCCTACTGGCCCAACAAGACTGCAGTCCATGAGAAAGACCTATGTTATGGCGCACAAGCAAGATTCGAGTTTGTCTATGACAGCGGTTCCCAACCTGTGGTCCGTGGACCCCAGGGGTCCGTGACACATTCCCAAGGGGTCCGCAGGCCTGGACTGGCAGCAAGCCACGACAGAAACATATGCCTATTTTTTATCATTATTACTTCATTTGTGCAGCAGTTTTAAAAGCACTGCAAAGTTTCTTGTACCCACAGCAGCTTTCCAGCAAAAATAAAAGTGTCAAGATAACTCTGGTTGTTAATGTACCTGCTGGAGAGAAATTAGAGTTTTGTCTAGTGGCAGTTTTGCCTCATCTAAGGATATCGCAGATGGTTACTGTGCCTGCTGCTAAGAGCATGTATCATGCAAAGAACAGTATTTTATGTGTATAGCTCAGAGGAATACTGCTTTTGTCACAGAGATTCTTTTGTTATAGTACAGTTCATAAATTACAATCCTAATCTAGCACAGTGAGCTATGAAATGCCACCAAAGAGCTGCATGCAAACTGCACTGCACAATATTAGAAAGTTATGTTTTTCCCTCCAGTCTTTCATTATCCTTATGCTGCTAAAAACGTTTTGCTTGTGTAGAAGTGCATTCTTATTATTAAAGTCAATGCTAACCACTATGCTATGTTCTGAAACCTGAGTTTGTGCTTCTCCAGACCAAGCACTATCAGTATGGATTCCTACACCTTGTAGTCCCCTGTAAAGTGCTCCTGCACCCTACACTAGTGTGAGAGTTGCTATAAAACAAATGAATTACATTTGACGGAGAGGCTATGGAGAGATGAAAGGCCCTTATGGCTTTACTTCTTTTCCCCACCACATACTTATGTGAAAAATCTTTCCAAGATCTTATGTACCTGAGAAATGAAAACAGAGATCGCTTGCGAAATAAGAATCTGACCTGAGGAGTCAGCTTTCCTAAATAAAACAAAACACTGAAAAGTTAGTAATCAAGCTGGAGTGCCAACCAATCAACATTTTTCGTTTTTTGCAAATATTCTCAATATAAAATAATTATATCTTTGGTGATTTAAGTCACTGCTTAGTGTGTCTGTGTTTGTGTATTTTTGGCGAATTACTGTTTTAATGTTTGAAATTTAAATCATACAAATATAACTGGGGGTCCTCTGCTTCCAGTAGTGATTCAGTGGGTGTCCTCAGGAGTCAGAAGGTTGGGTACCACTGGTCAATGAGGCCCAAAATCAGCATTAGGTATCCCCGCATCAGTACAGTTGGACACAGGGCAGGGGTGCACGTCTATTACCATGTAGAGGTATTTTTCGCTCCAACAGACCGGAAAAGTGAGCTATGGATTTTGGTTGCTCACATTCCTGAAAACTTCCAAACTAAGGTGGACTAGCTGCTCACCAGTTTATTGAGCTCTACTCTAACCAATAAGTGTTGCAATTGTGCGGTTAAAGTTGATTTCAAGTTTGAAAGACACAGTTTTATCTCCTGGTTTAAAACATACACAACCGTTGTAAAAATCAGACCAAAAACAAGATGTGTAACATGCCACAGTTCCCTTTGTTATACAGCCTTTGAGGCACCTTGGTGTAGTTTTTTCATCACACTGTAGTAACTAAGCCCACACAGTCATCTGAGGAAGCTGCAATTGGCACTTTGGGGCAGTCTGAACAGCTCAGTTTGAACCAATCATTCTATCATTTCAATCGCTTCCTCTATACGTTCCAATCTGCTTTTAAACTGAACATCTCTGCAAAGTAATTACTGCCCATTCCTTAGGTGGTAAAATTATGTTAACAAAAGACACGTGATTTTTGTGCCCTTACCATACGTGACTGGGGCTTAGAAATGGGACCATAGACTGCTCTTGTGTTTAGAGATGTGATATCTCTATGTAGGAAAAGGATGGGGGGCAGAGATGTAAAAAAGTTATTGAGAGGGCTAGACTAAGACTTTTTTTAAACCACAGTTGTATGTAGTTCATTTTGCATAACATGTCCAGACAGGTCTTATCGATCAAGCATTGGAGCACATTGAAAGTATATGAATAATCAGATAAAGACCATCATAACAGGAGTCTTGGCACCTGCTGACACACCCAGACACGGACCACTATTGCCCAAGACTTAAAGATGTCGAGTAAGCACAGACGCAGATGCACGTGGTTATTTTTCACATGGGAATGTAGTTCTTGGAGGGAATGCATGATTTAGAAGTTGGACCTTGAAAAAGAGGATATAAAATAGGATAGGAACAATTTCAAAGGAGGTCTTGCATTAGCCTCTCTCGCAGATTAACAATTTTCTTCCAGATATGGGCCTGAGAGCTCATTGACTACTTCCAATGATCTCACAGGTTCCACTCCGGTTGGCATCTGGGGTGATTGACACTGAAGCACGTACTTACATAATCTCGAATTTAACTGACTAGATTAGATTTATATAAACAAAAATCCAGAGATAGTCAGTTTACTACATTCTCCATACTATCAGAGATGATGCTAATACTACTGTCCCGGTACACACACAACCCACCCCCAACATTTATCGGTCTTAGAGCTATTGATCAGACCTGAAGGCCCAACTAGCTAACCCGACCAAAGTCTTCCTTCCTGGTTGATAGGACATCTATGCTGGACATGTGGCGTGTCCACTCCAAGAAAGGTCTGCTTTTCCCACCTGTGGATTTATACTGTTATTGCTCATAAAGAGCTACTTAGTGGTTGGAGCATCTTTCTTACTTTGCTGAGACTCACGAATCTCACACAGGAGTTTAATCACTCTACATTTCTCATAGCATATCCCGGGCACAGACTCATGATGCTTGAAACGAAGAAATAGACAGCATAGATTGGTGTTGACATAAATTGAATATTGTATCACCAGGCATACATCACGAAGTACAAAAATATACTTAAATAAGGAGCAAATCCGACAGTTAAGATGCTGCTTACAGTACCGGAAATGCTGACTGAGTGAGACCCGACAAGACTGACCCCATTTGGGTAGTGTGTGTTTCAGTGGCAAGCCCATAGCCAACTGTACATGTCTTCATGGTACTTGTAACGTCAGCAGTTTTGTGATTTTTTTACAGTCTCACCCGTCCTGCTCTTTGGAATCAACTTTCACTCCCCCTGTGGTTTGGCATGCTGCCATTCACATTAACATTTCTTATGGCTGCCCTGGGATAATGAAGTGCACATTCCTACGTCGTTAATGCTCTCAATCTATAGTGAGACACACCGAGTCATGACTTGATTTATGGTCCCAAGGAAAACTACTAAAAACTAAAAACAGGAGAGAAAGCCTTTTGCATCGAAATTCATTTCAGTGAATTTACCAGTTGATCGTTTGCCTTTTGCCCAGGTAGAGCATTAGTAAAACTGACAGCGGCCAGAGGAGGTTTACCTGAACAAAACTCCCAATATATTACACTTCAAGTTGTACATTTTTATAGTACGTGGTGCCCGAGCCACCATCAAACTAAGGCTGCACCTTTGTGATATATCTAGCAAACTGAGACCACGCTGCTGAGGCAAACAGATGAAGGGAAATTGTGCTGGAATAATAGTCCTGGTTTTTAGAGCTCTACGAATCTGACACTGTGAGGTTTGACTATCAAAAGATTGCGCAAGTCTGTGTGCCAAAAGTTGCCCAGGCTGGGCTATGAGAAGCAGTGTACACAATTCCTTTGTTTTCTTGAACAGCCTATTACCAGAGGGATTTGATGGCAATGTTTATGCATGTACAAAACCATCCCAAAGAAAATGTATTGCCTTGGTCTCACAATCTGCTGCCACAGTACTAGCCAAACAACAACCCTGCTGTACAAAGAGCCGCTTCTGATAAAATGGATATCTTCTATGCAAAATATATTGTGACCTACCTCTTCAGCCAAAAATGATAACATCTTCTCAGATTGAAAGCAGCTAAGAAATGTGCTGTTTTTGTTTCACTTTTAATATTCTGCAACACATCACACACCTGCTTATCAAACGGCATAAACCCACAATACACACCTCAATAACCTTCACCCGCACCACTGGACAGAAGGCTGCGCTACTAAACCATTCTTGACTAGGAACTGGTATTTGAAGGAAGCCAGTTGCTGAGATGTCCACAGGGGGATCACATACAGCTGCCAAAGCTGATTGCCCCGTTAGGAGATCCTGCCTCTGACCTCCGGCACTCAGAAATGAAGTCTAGGAAAGCCCAAATACTTTCCCACATTTGTCTGTTGTACGACTCCAGGATTGCCAGGACATTGGCAGCCTTAACTTATGTCGCTGCTAAAGTATTGTTTTTCTTCTCTAGGACTTCTAGCCGACACTCCTCTTTGTCTGGGATGAAGTAGGATTTCGGGTCCTTCTTTGGGCTGGGCTGCAGTGACTACTACCTAGTCAGGCCTCATTTGACTTATAAGACACCCAGGAACCGATTTAGGAAATTTATCTCTCTTCCCCTTTCTGGGAATGAGGCTAATGTTACATGATGAAAGGGACCTCCTTTCATAGTTGTTTCTCCAAATTAGTTTTATTGCAAAAAAAGTAACAAACGGAACATTGCAGCAGCAGAATTAACAGTAACATGATACAGCCAATTGATACCACTTTCCCTGGTAGTGTCCTCATGGCCCTTCCATCCATCCCGCCCATGGGGTTTGTGGCCGATTGCGAACATCTGGTCCTACAAGTCCGGATGGAGTACACAATCTACGTCTGTGACCATTCCATTTCCTCCAGATTTTGGTCCATTTTCCCGGGCAACCCCTTCCCTCATATACCACTCTTTCCGCTCATATGCACCAGTCGAAATGAAGCTTCCAATCTTTCAATGGCCGATCCGCTTTCCAAGTATGGGTAATATTAAGTTTTGCCACTATTAACCCCAAAGTCATCCAGGTTTGGCCCATTGGGGTAATATCTATTTTATAACAGATATCCAACAAACACTTTTTAGGGGAGGGTTCAACGGTGTTACCGCAAACATTATTTAAGCAAGACACCATGGAATCCCAATAGCCCTGTAAGGCTGGGCAACTGAATAGCATATGATAAAATGTCCCCATTTGCCCACAGTTCCAAGGACAATGGGGCAAAGTTAACCTGCCATCTTTACCAAGGTAGTGCAGGTGGATTTTCAACTGTACCAAACGGAACTTAGAACAGATGGCTACTTCTCGCAGGAACGCCAAGCCCTCTAGCCACCCATCGTCATTTAACTCCCCAAGGTCATTGTCCCAGTGTTTCCTTAGGCTCCTAAGTGTATCTGGTGAATTATTATTGAGCTTACTGTATGTGAAGGAAATTTCTTTTTTGGACATGTACTCAGTCAACAGCCAATCTTCGAGCAGGGAGGAATCCGGGGGGTCTTCCCCTTTTGTCAATATCATGTGTAATGCATGAAAGATTTGAAGGTAGCGGAAGGCCTCAATAGGTGCAAGCTGAAGATCAGCTTGGAGGTCTGTGCATGGAAGGATGGCACTGTGCGTCTATAGGTCATCCACCTTTGCAATCCTGATGATATCCCATTTACAGAATCCTGGTTGTGTACCTAGGGTGCCCAACAGAGCGGTGCCCCATAGTGGAGTGGCTTGTGTAATCGTGTTCCTCCAACCCAAGGAGTGAAGTGTTTCATGCCAAAGTTTAAGGTTTACCACTGTGGGGGTAGGGAAGGTCTGGGGTCTTTTCCTTACAAATATTGCCCACAGGAAGCCCCTGGGTGGCATGGCATTGCAGTACAAGCAGCAGGACGACTCTGCAACAGGGAGGTGAACCCAGTGATTAATGGTTACAAGTTGCGCTGCTCTGTAGTAGGTTTGTATATCTGGCAGGGCAATGCTTCCATCCTACCAGCTTCTTGTTCATTCATTTCTTGGTGGCTATGAGTGCGGGGCCCCTGTCCCAGAGTAAGGTACGTATTTCTTGGTTGATAGTCTGAAAGTATGAGGCAGGGATTGGGTATGGTGTATTGTGAAGGGCATAGAGGAAATGAGGCAGAACCATCATTTTGAAAAAGGCAGCCCTGCCCAGGAGTGACAGGGGAAGGTAACTCCAGCGTTCAACATCTTTCTGAAGCCACACCAACCGGGGCTCTAAGCTATGAGCATAGAAGATGCTTGGTTCCTTGGTGACATATATACCCAAGTATCGAAGTCCTTCTTTGGTAGTGTGGGTAGCACATCCAACGGGTAATCACAGGGCCTCTCCATAGAGGAGGTAATACAAAGATTTGTCCCAATTGATGGTATAGCCAGAGTATTGGCAGAACTGCAGGACATGCATGATCCTATTGAGGGTTTGGAGTGGGTCTGTGACATAGAGCAGAATGTCATTGGTGCAGAGGGATATCCTATCCTCCCACTCCTCTGTCCATCTGAGACTTCTAATTAGGAGGTTGCCGCGTAGCCATCATACCACCAGATGTTCTAGAGCCAGGGTGAAAATGAAGGGGAAAGTGGGCATCCTTGGCGAGTGCCTTGCAGAAGCTGAAATGGTACAGCTGTGCCCCAAGTGGCAATTACTTGAGCCAAGGGCTCTGTGTAGAGGAGACATACTCAGGCCACAAAACGCAGCCCAAAGCCAGATCTTTGGAGAACTAAGAACATAAACGGCCAGTCAATAGCCACAAAGACCATCCGAGCATCCAGTGAGAACACCAGGGCATCCTCTCAAATACTGGGTGCCTGACCCAAGACACCATGAAGGCATCTGAGATTGAGGGCAGTACTTTGCCCAGCATGAAGCCAGACTGATCCGGCCGGATCAGGGAGGTGATCACTCAGACTAATCGGGAGGCCAAGAGTTTCGCTAGGATCTTTTCCTCAGCATTGAGGAGTGACATAGGCCTGTAGGAGGCACAGGCCTCCAGTGGTTTACCATCTTTAAATATAACCACTAAGCTGGCTAGTCTCTGAACCATGGGCAGGACACCCTTTTCCTGGCTATCAAGAAACATGGCAAGGAAATGGGGGGGGGGCAATCGTGGATGCTGTAGGTTTATAAAGTTCAATGGGAAGGCTATTGGGCCCCATAGCTTTCCCAGAAGAAAAGTCCTGAATTGCTTATATTATTTCATCTTGCATTATTTTTTTTTATCTAATAGCTTTTTGTCTGACAGGGAGAGGGCGGGGAGATTGATATCAGACAATTCTCGAGAGTCAGCAGCTGAAACCGTCGAGGCAGGTGAGTACAGTTGTCTATAACAGGCTGTAAAGTTGCCAGCTATCTGTTGCCTACTCATCACTCGTTACCCATTATCCGTTAGTACTTCAGATACCCACCGATTAGCTTTCTTTCTTTCTCATGGAGCCAGGCCAGCAAATTTCCAGCCCCTATCGCTCACTTTATACAAGCGACGCTGTGTGGGGATGTAATGGGAGCGGGCCACCTCTGTTGCGGTGTCCCTGAACTCTTTTTGTTTCAGAGCTAGGCAGTGTCACCCATTCACTTGGTCTGCGTGTGGGAGCCCAGATTCCAGGTCTCAAATCTCGCACTCTAAAGCTTCTAGGTGTACCTGTTTATTCTTCCTATGACCCCCTATCACTGAGACCCCTGGCTTTTTATTACTACCATATAGGACTCCCATAGCGAACCTACATTTCCTCTGAAGTAATGTTCCACTGTTGCACTTGAGCTAGTGCGGACAAGGGGTATCTGAAGATACCAAGGATTAATTACTAGACGTCATTGCTAGTTTCCATTTGGACTACTGCAGGTCGCCTAAACTGGGAAATGATTGGATTTCCCTTTTGCAAGATGCTTGATCTCTTTGAAGTGGGGCAGCAAGTGAGATAGGGTGAGAATGTAGTCTATACGTGACAGGCTGCCATGGGCCCTAGAATGAAATGCGTATTGTAGCTCTGCTGGTGTACGAGCACACCACATATCGATAAGCCCCAAGGCTGCCAGGAAGTCTGCCAGAGAGAGACGAGTCAGGCCAGATTGTCTAGGTGGTCCTCTGTCTTTAACCTCGCAGTGGACCACATTGAAATCCCCGCCTAGTAGTAGTTCCCCATCCAGGAGCCTTAATAAAAGAGTCCTGACCTCCTTTCATAGTTGATCCAACTAGGGTATGGCTATTACTGATTTTCTAGATTGTTCTATGAATCGTAAAGAAAATATAGCTTTTCTTTGACAGAAAAGTAAACCTTTCACCCATTATCTTGCCTTTCTGTGAATAGATTTTCCAACTAGTCACCAACTTCTTCTGCCTCAAGGCCTTTTTCCTCTCCTTACATTCTAGGGGTCTGGGCAGACACCAGTTGCTATGTCGCAACTCTCCTGAGAATCAGTCCAGGATAAAAAGATTCAGGGTGGTGCTTCCCTTTCCATGATCACCACTCTAATACAGGCAGACGTGTGGACATCATTTGTGGAGGGCACCTGCAAGTACTAACAAAATTCACCCTGACCAAGGGAAACTCAGCAGGATATGTAATCCACATACAATAAGGCAGTAGCTCCACGGAGGTCGCAACCGAGAGACAAGGTCCATAAGCGCTGAGAAAAGGTTTACCTTTGAAAGTAATTTTTTCAACCGACTGCCAACATTCACACCCAAAGGCAGTTATGCTGTGATCCGCTCCTTCAAACAATACCAGTAAACAGAAGAGTTTTTATGTCACTTTTCCTCTGATTTTTATTAGGCAAGACAGTCTTTCGCTATAATGAATGGTCCCATTCATATAATGGGGCAGAATGAAATTAATTATTAGTGCCAGTATACACAGCACTTACTACTGGTATATGAGCCAAGGATACTTTAAGCAGGCCTGTTTCAGAGGACTGCCGAGACTGACAAGATTGACATGGGAGTTCCAACAAAAAAAACATGTATGGAGCTCCATGCAGTCTCTCAACTTTAACTTACAAGTATTTCACACAAGATCAGAGCGGGATGAGGCAGCACACCAAGTGCTTCTATTACACGCATTTGAAAATAGTCCTATCTGCAATAAATCTATCCGCAAGCGGGACAAAATAATAATACCGATTCTGCTGAAACAGAAGGGTCAACAACCGTTTTCCTATGTATTACGAGATACAGAATTGCTTTCTAGAAAACATGAAGAGCAGATGTGATTTCTTCAAGATTTTCCCAAGCAGCTACAAAAACAACCCATCGCAGATACACAACCTGCCACTGCGCATTACTTTCTCCTCAGAGGAAGGCAGCTGCGTGCTCTCCGCTGCTTCCTGTTCCAGACCTCGCCTGGGAAGCACTGCGCTCCATCACGGCGGTGACACACACGGTGGAAATGCCGCGCAGCCGCACGGTCAGATGTGGGCCGCTGCTGACCTTGCGCTTTGTGCTAGGAGAAGCCTTCGGGTGGGTAACGTGTGACTCAAACATCGCGTGACCCTGAGCAACTCCCGTTATCCCCCTGTATCTCCAAGAAGCGTGAACTGAAAAAATGTCAACATGAAGATAACGTTTTGGACGGTCCAAATTAGATGTTCCCACTTGGGAGGTAATATGTAAGTAAGCCGGTGCGCTGCTGTCTGCAGCGGGAGCACCCTCAGTGGGACAGTTGTCTGCAGTGTAATGAGCCCAGCACTGATAGACAGACTGGGGAATTGAAGCCACCCCTCCGCCTCCAATGCAGAGGGCCCAAAAGCGCTCAGGGGAAGTGCCGGGTGCAGGCGTGGCTCCTCCACTATGGCGGAGGAGCGCTGCGCACCTCGACCCCCCGCCAGCAGCAGCACCTGCAAACCTTTTACTACAAAACAATGAAAAACTAGGTTTATTGTTTTGTAGCAAAAGGGGCGCGGCCACAGGCTATGACTGGAACAAAGAGGGGAGTGCTCAGCAATCTCCTTCAGTGCGCATGTATGTTTGGCCGGCCATCTCAGGCTGGCCAAACACACATGCGCAGTAGGCTCTCGCCAACCCGGCACTGTCTACTCGTTGGATCTCGGAACACAATACATGATAATTTTTTTAAATTAAATAAATAACTGTCACTGGAAGGTTAAAGTTCTCTTCAGTCAGGCATCACTAAAATAGGGGATACATTTGTATCAAATGGTGATTTCGCATGGATTTTATTTCTATTGTGGCAGATTAATATAACAGGATGTGGGATTTGGACACAAGTATGGTCGAGCTGGTTCATCAATCAGGGTCCTGTGAAGCCTCAGTATTCCAGCCTGAAGTGAAGTCTAAACACTGAAATAGGGCTGCTTTCTGGTGGGACTGGGAAGCTGGAGCACCCGTGACAGGTACGAAGAAGGTTAAAGAAGAATGTTTAAGCCTGGTGGCACCAAGCAGAGAAACATGCAGCGGGACGCCCTAATGTCAGCTGAAGACTAGAAGTTGCAAGGTGAGCAAATGCACCTCCAGTCTATCTATGCATACGTAGAAAAAACACAGCTGCTTCTGAACCTGCTAAGTGGGACATAGAGACCAAGTAGGAGGTCCTTTTGTAGAACGATTTTAACTGTGGAGCAGATAACAGAAGCATATGACGTTGCTGTGCAAAACGCTGGAGGAAAAAAAGGTGGAGGAGGCAAAAGTTCTGAGGGACCTTAAATCACTCAAACAAACGCTTATAGCTACCATAGTCAATCTGGAAGACAAGATAGAACATCAGGTAGGATTCAGAGAAGTATGTATCTCAGAGTACTCTGCATTCCTGTGAGTGTCCATTTTGAGCGAACAGAGAAGTTGGTTAAAGTGATAAGAGACCTACTGTGACTTCAAGCAGGGGTACCAGTAATTATCACAGTGAAAGCCTTTCAGCTCTCTTAAAGATGAGGAGCCCCAAGGAAGGGCCTGGAGGCATAGCGACTTTACAAAGAAAAGATGCCAAATGGGGGGACAACAGGCTGCTGATCATTCCGGACCTCATCTCCAACACGTTAGTCTCCAAGCAGGCTCTCATGGTCTTTATAGAGGCCTGGTGGCTAAGGGCATCAATGCTTCTGTGGGATTCGCAGGGAGAGTGTGAGTGACCACGAGCAGAAGAAATGTATGGTCAGTCCAATGGATTCTTGTAGGAGGCTGGCCAGGCTTGTAGTGGGTCCTAATGGTACTTACACCTTATGCCAGGTCCAGTTATCCCTTATTAGTAGAGAAGTAGTGTTCTAGCAGCTTAGGCTGATAGAGGTTGCCATAGCAGAGCAGCCAAGGCTGAACTAGGAGACATGCAAAGTTCATGCAATACCACTTTTATCATATAGGTACTATATCATAAGAAACACAATACTCATAGTTACCAAAAACAAAGGTACTTTATTTTAGTGACAATGTGCCAAAAATATCTCAGAGGATATACTCCCTCAGAAGGCAAGTAAAATACTCAAAATATACACAACTAACCAAATCAGGTAAGTAAAACAGTCAGAAAGTAGTGCAAACACTGTAGAACACAATAGGATGCAATAGGCCTAGGGGCAACACAAACCATATACTAAGAAAGTGGAATGCGAACCACAAATGGACCCCTAGGCTAGTGTAGTGTGTAGAGGGTCGCTGGGAGTGTAGGAAAACACCAAGGGTGTACAGGAGACCCCACCCCAAGACCCTGGAAAGTAGGAGTAAAGTACTACTATTTCCCCAGAAACAAACTAAAGTCATGATAAAGGATTTTGCAAGGACCACAACAGACTGCAAAGCACTGAAGGTGGATTCCTAGACCTGAAGACCTTGCAAAGGAAGGGGACCAAGTCCAAGAGTCGCTAAAGTGTCCAGGGGGGGCAGGAACCCACTAAACCGTGGATGAAGGTGCAAAATGGCTGCCTCCGGTTGGAAGAAGCTGCAGGATTTGCAACAACGAAAGGTGGTAGGAAGTTTCTCTTCGTGCAGAAGATGTCCCACAGCGTGCTGGAGGTTGCAGAGTTGTTTCCTTGGCAAAATACCACAAACAAGCCTTGCTAGCTGCAAGAGTCGTGGTTGGAGAAAAAGGGTGTTGCCCAGGCCCAGGCCCAGGCCCAGGAAGGACCAGGATGTTGCCACTTGGGAGAGGAGACAGAGGGGGCCCTCAGCAACATAGAGAGCCCACGCACAAGAAGGAAGCACCCACAGAAGTCCTTGAACACGGGTTCCAGAAGTCTGAATACAGTAGTCGTCTCAACACTGCAAAGAAAGGTCACACGCCGGAGATCAACTCAGGGAGCTGAGCATCGCAGGACAGAGTGCTGGGGACCTAGGCTCGGCTGTGCATGCAGGATTTCTAGGAAATGTGCACAGAAGCCCTTGTAGCTGCAGATCACACGGTGCAGAGGATTACTGTCAGGGGAGGGGAGGCGAGGCAAGGACTTACCTCCTCCAAATTTGGACAGTTGGACCACTGGACAGTCTGGGTCACTTGGGCCCACCACCTGTGTTCCAGGGGCCACGCTCGTCAGGATGAGAGGAGGCCCAGAGTACTGGTGACGCGGACGTTTGGTACCTGCTGGAGAAGGGGGAAGATTCCGTCGACCCATTGGAGATTTCTTCGTGGCTTCCAGTGCAGGGTGAAGGCAGGCAGCCCCCAGAGCATGCACCACCAGGAAACAGTCGAGAAAGCCAGCAGGATTAGGCGCTACAATGTCGCTGGTAGTGTTCTTGCTACTTTGTTGCAGTTTTGTAGGCGTCCTGGAGCAGTCAGCGGTCGATCCTTGTCAGAAGTTGAATAGAGAGGTGCAGAGGAACCCTGATGAGTTCTTGCAAGTCGTAATCTGAGGAAAAGCCCACTGGAGAGACCCTAAATAGCCCTCAGAGGAGGATTGGCCACCTAGTCAGGTATGCACCTATCGGAAGGGGTCTCTGACGTCACCTGCTGGCACTAGCCACTCAGAGGCCTCTAGAGTGCCCCCACACCTCTGGAAACAAGATGGCAGAGGTCTGAGACACACTGGAGGAGCTCTGGGCACCAACCCTGGGGTGGTGATGGACAGGGGAGTGGTCACTCCCCTTTCCTTTGTCCAGTTTCGCACCAGAGCAGGGACTGGGGGTTCCCTAAACTGGTGTAGACTGGCTTATGCAAGGAGGGCGCCATCTGTGCCCTTCAAAGCATTTCCAGAGGCTGGGAGAGGCTACCCCTCCCCAGCCTTTAACACCTATTTCCAAAGAGAGAGGGTGTAACACCCTGCTCTCAGAGGAAATGCTTTGTTCTGACTTCCTGGGACTGGACTGCCCAGACCCCATGCGGGCAGAACCCTGTCTGTGGGTTGGCAGCAGCTGTAGCTGCATAGAAAACCCCAGAGAGCTGGTTTGGCAGTACTGGGGGTCCATAGTGGAGCCCCCAGGATACATGGAATTGGCTCCCTAATACCAGACTTGGGATGGGGGACAATTCCATGATCTTAGACATGTTACATGGCCATATTCGGAGTTACCATGGCAGTCCTGTGTAAAGGTTTGTCTGAGCTCCCTATGGGAGGCAAAAGAAATGCTGCAGCCCATATGAATCTCTTGGAGCCCCAATGCCCTGGTACCTAGGTACCATATACTAGGGACTTATAAGGGGGGGTCCAATATGCCAACTGAAATTGGTAAATGTAGTCACTAGCCTATAGTGACAAATTTAAAGGCAGAGAGAGCATGAGCACTGAGGTTCTGATTAGCAGAGACTCAGTGACACAGTTAGGGACTACATAGGTATACACATTCAGGCCACAAACTATGAGCACTGGGGTCCTGGCTAGCAGGATCCCAGTGAGACAGGCAAAAACATACTGACATACATGTAACATTTGGGGTAACATGCTAAGAAAGATGGTACTTTCCTACAATTCTGCAAAACCCTTACCCGACAGTCTGGTTCTTAATAAGGGTTAAGGCTGAACAGAGGTTGGGAGGTGGGGTGGCTCCCGAGGTGCGGCTGGGTCCTGTTCCTTTATCATGGAGCTGAGGAGTTCCTTCTCTAGCCTCTTCCTCAGGTCAGAGATTCGAATTTAGGTTCTTCCTGTGGCTAATCTTCCATCACTCTTCTGTACCCTTCACCTTCTTGGTTCTTAATGGAGTTACTGAGATCTAGGTACTGAGGTCAAAGCTGCCTGATATACTGCTCAATGAAAACGTCTCTGATGGTATGATCTTTGTGGTTATTGCTCTGCCTTTTGTTGGAGTGGAACTATGTCTCTATTAGTTTGTATAGGACAGTGCTATAGAAGTGATGTGGTACTTTTAATGTTATCCGTTTGGTCGCAGTTTTTCTTTTCAATGATTCATTTAAACAAAAGGCGCTGTATGTGTATGCATTTGCTGTCAAGAGAAGTGGTCTCATAACTGGATATATCATTGTATTTCACTTTCAGAACACTTTAAGGGACTGCCACAAATATTTAGGTGAAGCTAGAGACCTTAAGCTTTCTCTCCTTCAGCACTTGCAACCCATACCTAGAAGGTGCTTCCTTTTTTAATTTTTTTATAAAAGGCTGAGGAATGCAATCCTGCGCTTTGTGAAATTTAGCATATCTGATATCAACACCTCACCTCTGTGGGATGTTAAAGGAGCCTATGTTCTCAAACAAGCCAAGGTAGGACTGAACACCTTTGACTGCCAGGCCGGTCAGGTGGTTTTGAGGGGTTTGGTAAATAACTTCAAATGGGCCCTACCTTGCACACAAACTTAACTTCAAGTTAAAAAAATTTCCTCCAGTAAAGCGAAAATACATCAGTTCCAGTATTTGGCACCATCTAGTGGTAATGTTAGCTGCCTCACCATTAACCCCTATGGTGCCGTGGACGTAACGGTTATGTCCTCGGCTGCATCGCTCGGGTGCTGAGGACCTAACAGTTAAGTCCTGCACCCAGCCAACAGGGGGAAGTGCTAGCGCTCCCCCTGTGGGCCTCCCATTCCCCTCCCTGGGCAAGGATGACCATTCCACCCCAACCCCTCCCCCAGTGATGTCTGATGATGTCAGTGCACGACTGCGCGCTGACCTCATCAGAGGTCGTCCCGATCAGAAGATAAATTCTTGCATTTCTCTTCCAATCAGGGGGTGGGGGAGATCAGAGAGGAATCAAAGGAATGGCTTTTCCTTTCCTTTGATGTCTTTCTGAGCATTTCTGCAGCACGATCGCATAGCGATCGTGCTGCAGAAATGTCCACTAGACACCAGGGAGTTTGTTGTTTTTTGTTATTGGCATGAGGGAAGCAGCCACTTGGGCAAGTTGCTACCAGGGGAGGAGGGGCATTTTTTTATAAGGCAATTTCTGCCCCCCTTTGGGGGCAGATCAGCCTATATTAATTAGGCCCATCTGCCCCCGGTTGTGTTGGGGGGGGGGGAGGGGGGCAGAAACCTCTAGACACCAGGGATTGTTTCCTTTTTCTTTTCTTTTCGGCAAGGATCACTCGCCTGGGGGGCAAATTTATTTGTAGGCCATTTCTGCCCACCTTTGGGGCAGATACCACTGGACACCAGGGATTTTTTTAAACGCAAATTTCACACAAAGGGAGCGACCCCTTAGGCAAGAGTCGCTCCCATGGGGAGGAGAGTAGGGGAGATTTAATTTTAGGCCATTTGTGCCCTCCTTAGGGCCAGATCAGCCTACTTTTATTAGGCCAATCTCCCCCAAGGGAGGCAGAAACCGCTAGACACTAGAGATTTTTGTTTTATTTTTTACAGATGGGGAGCGACCCTTAAGCAAAGGTCGCTCGCCCAGGGGCCAATTTATTTTAATCCATTTTTGCCCCCCTTGGGAGCAGATCAGCCTATTTCTATTAGGCCCATCCGCCCGCAAGGGGGCGGAAACCACTTAGGCACCAGGGATTGGTGTGTGTGTGTTTTGTTCGGGGGGCGGCTCCTTGGGCAAGGGTTGCTCCCCATGGGGGCACATTACTATTGGCCTATTTTTGTAAGGCCCATTTGCCCCCACGGGGGGCAGAAAGCCCACTAGAAACCAGGGATGGTAATACCCACACCCCAAATAAATGGGAACAAATTTGGTCTGCCCACCGGTGGGCAGATGGACAATTACCCCGACAATCACTCCCTGGGGGGGCAGAAAGCTTACAGGATGCCAGGGAATTTAAGGCTGCCAACCAGCAGTGCTTAATTTGTGCTTGTTGTTTTTGGTGCTGAGCACCGGCACTTATTTTTGAGGGGCCGGGGCTTATTCTTCTGCCTCAGGCATTTGCTGCGAGCAGAAGACAGGTGGGAAAGACGGAGGAAGGGAAAAACGAAAAAGCGTCACAAAGGGAGAAAGTAGAAAGTTACCAGAGTGAGCTGAAGGGGAGGCGAGTGGCTGTAAAGGGACTGAAGAGGCCCGAGGTGGCTTCAGGATTACGCCGCCTCAGTATTCCGTGTTCGTACATTTAAATACAACAGCCTTGTGTTTAAGAGGAGGGCTTTGGGCACTGGCACCTTTTTATTTACAAATTAAGCACTGCCAACCAGTATGGGCATGGTTATGCCCCCACCGAAACTGAAGGCGTTAACAGTCTTTCAGCTCTCTCCCCTGCACACTAAAAGATCTTATCCCAATGGCAAGCAAGAGGACATTTGATTATTTTGGGTTTTGGTTTTACATTTGGGCCATGAGAACTTGGCTAACTCTCAAAATCATCCCACTTATAATGTGATGAGGGCTCCACTATTTGGACTTTGGTACGCTGCTATGTAGGAAAAAACTACACATCTGAGTGAGTCCAGTGTGGTGTGCTTCACATACACCCTGCACCATTTTCTTACCCACAAAGCCCTGCAAACCTCCAACTTTGCTTGAAATCACACATTTTCCCCACATTTTTGTGATGGAACCTTCCAGAATCTGCAGGAATCCACAAAATTCCTACCACTCAGCATTGTCGCATCTATACTGATAAAAATTCCGCCTAAAAAAGTTTTTTGGTTTCCAAACTGCCCTTTTGGACCCGCTTTGGTCCCCCATCAATTTTGACATGTGTTTGGTTGGCTCTTCCCTGTCACAGGCACTTGGCCCACCTACACAAGTGAGGTATCTAGGCTGAGGGGAACGTTGGGTTGTAGGAAATTTGTGCCAGTGCGGTGATCCCACACAGAAATGTGGGGAAAATGTGATTTTTTTTTTTAGCTAAATTTGAGGTTTGCTGAGGATTCTGAGTAAGAAAACACTGGGGGTTCCACGCAAGTCATACCTCCCTGGACTCCCTCAGTGCCTAGTTTTCAGAAATATCTGGGTTTGGTAGGTTTCTCTAGATGGCTGCTGAGCCCAGGACCAATAACGCAGGTGCTCCTCCCCCCACACAAAAAAAAGGTAGTTTTGTAATTGATCATTTTGATGTGACCACGTAGTGGTTTGGGGGCATTTTCTGTCGCAGGCACTAGGCCTACCCACACAAGTGAGGTACCATTGTTATCGGGAAATGTGGGGGGATGCTGGGTAGAAGGAAGTTTGTGGCTCCCCTCAGATTCCAGAGATTTCCAGCGCCGAAATGTGATGCAAAAGGATTCTGGGTAACAGAACCTGGTGAGGGCACCACAAGTTACCCAATCCGGGGTTCCTCTAGGTGTCTAGTTTTAAAAAATGCACAGGTTTGGTAGGTTTTCCTAGGTGCTGGCTCAGCTAGAGACGAAAATCCACAGCTAGGCACTTTGCGAAAAACAGGTCAGTTTTCTATGGGAAAATGTGATGTGTCCATGTTGTATTTTGGGACATTTCCTGTTGTGCGCACTAGGCCTACCCACACAAGTGAGGTACCATTTTTATAGGGTGACTTGAGGGAATGCTGGGTGGAAGGAAGTTTGTGGTTCCTCTCAGATTCCAGAACTTTATAGTACCGAAATATGAGGGAAAAGTGTTTTTCTTCCAAATTGTGAGGTTTGCAAAGGATTCTTGGTAACAGAACCTGGTGAGAGCCCGATAAGTCACCCCATTCTGGATTCACCTAGGTGTCTAGTTTTCATAAATGCACAGGTTTGGTAGGTTTCCCGAGGTGCCGGCTGAGCTAAAGGCCACAACCCACAGCAAGGCACTTTCCATAAAACACGTCATATTTCAATGTGAAAATGTGATGTGTCCATGTTGTGTTTCCTGTCGCAGGCACTAGGCCTCCCCACACAAGTGACGTACCATTTTTATTGGGAGACTTGGGGAACACAGAATAGAAGAATAAGTGCTAGTGCCCCGTTGTCTTTCTCTACATTATTTCCTTCCAAATGTGTGTGTAAAAAATAAGTCAATTTGAGAAATGCCCTGTAATTCACATGCTAGTACGGGGACCCCTGAATTCAGAGATGTGCAAATAACCACTGCTTCTCAACATCTTATCTTGTGCCCCTTCTGGAAATACAAAGGTTTCCTTGCTAACTATTTTTCACTATTTATATTTCATCAAGTGAATTGCTGTATACATGGTCTGCAATGAAAACCCATTGCAAGGTATAGCTCCTTTATTGGCTCTGGGTACCTAGGGTTCTTGATGAACCTACAAGCCTGATATTTCCCCACAACCAGAGGAGTTCAGCAGATGTAACGGTATATTGCTTTCAAAAGTCTCCCATAGCTGGTGAAAGTTATAGAAGAAAACGTGGACAAAAATAGCTCTTTTTTCACCTCAATGTTTTTTCATTTTAGCTGTTCCTTTCTGTAGGGAAACCTTGAAGGATCTACACAATTGACCCCATGCTGATTTCAAAATTGTGTCTACTTTTCAGAAATGTTTAGCTGTCCGGGATCCAGCATTGGTTTCATACCCATTTCTGTCACTAACTGGAAGGAGGCTTAAAAGCACACAAAAAATAGTAAAAATGGGGTATGTCCCAGTAAAATGCCAAAATTGTGTTGAAAAATGTTTTTGTTTTTTTATTCAAGTCTGCCTGTCCCTGGAAGCTGGTGATTGTAGCACTGCAAACCCTTTGTTGATGTCATTTTCAGGGGAAAAAAACACATGCTTTCTTCTGAAGCACTTTTCCCCCATTTCTTTTTTTAAACATAATTTTATCTCTATTTTGACTAATTTCTTGGTCTCCTCCAAGGGAGCCCACAAACTCTGGGTACCTCTAGAACCCCTAAGATGTTGGGGAAAAAAGGACGGAAATTTGGCGTGGGTAGCTTATGTGGAAAACAAAAAGTTATGAGGGACTGAGCGTGAACTACCCCAAATAGCCAAAAAAAGGATCGGCACCTGAGGGGGAAAGGCCTGGCAGCGAAGGGGTTAATAAGAGGCATATCTATAAAAATATACAAACACATTTTTCAGGAGAAACACAGGGGCTTTGGAATAACGCCACCTTCTGCGCTCCCTTATAGCAGCCCTGGTCACTGCTTGACGTCTAAATAAAGCAGTGTCTAACTTAAGGAGGACCACTGCGGGAGATGGACTGATGTAGCCTAATCAAGGAAATGTGGTAGGAGACATAAGCAAAAATGATATACCAATTACTACTGAGAGCGCACTACCATTTTCGAAGGGAACCTGTCACAGGACAGCTCAAAATAAGACAGCTAAAGGTATGGCTTGAGTTCTGCCACCTACACAGGCCAGAGTTCACATAAAGTAAAGAGAGCTGCGAAAAGTCGGATCTAGAGGAGGCCCAAGAGCAAATAACTCTGCCACTGGTGATTGCTGTCCAGTGGTATACAGGTAACAAGTGTCCTAAGAGGAACTGCAGCCATCCTTTATTTCTTACTCCGTTCCCGTTACAAGCTCTGTTTTTGGACAGAACTTATATACTGCAGGTCTCCTTGAACCCTTGGTAGACCTTCTGCTTGCTAGCAGTGTCCCTGGCCCTCATGTCGCCCGCAAAGGTTACCAGTAGACCAAAGGATAGGAAAAAACTGATAGTGAGCAAAATCCCCACCAAACGCAAGAACAGGTAGAGAATGGTAGATGCAGTGTGAGTATATTAGGCATGGGCTGTTCCCTACTGTTATTTTACTCAAATATCATTTTTTGGATAGGATGTACACTTAACAAAATCTTTCTTAAAAAAGACTGCAAAGATTATTATGCTTTTTTTCCCCCTGGGGTGATGGCGTTTTCCCTTTACATAATTGCAAGGCGACCATTTCCCAAAATGCCCTCCGGCAATGGCTCTCTTAATCAAATATTTTTGTTCCTGGTTTTAAAATAAGACATGTTCCTTGCCTATAGCTATGGACAAACTTTTTCCACTTAGTCCATACCCAATCTACCTGACACCCTCCTACATGCACCTTATCAAACCAGCACCATATATGCCAGACAGCTCTCAGATGCCAATCTGTCCAACCGGCATTCTGTCTATTGTATCACCATCTACTCTACTTCTATCTGTTGGGAACCCTACTCATCAGTCTACAGGAAACCAGATCCATTTAGTCACTGCTCCACCAACTGCGCATCTATCAATATCCACCCACCGTACACATTAGTCAACTGGGAGCCTCTCCATCCAACACTTAACGCCCACCCGCCCCCAATCCACCAGTCTATGTGGGTACCAATGCCAATAAGCATCTTTGATCATACATACATCCGACACCTACTCTCTGGGCAGCCCTCTATCCAGACTTTAACCTACTCACTGGGCCTCCCTTTGTACCCGGGCAGTCACTATGCCAACCTTCTCACCATCTCTGACTGCACCTCTGTCACCATTCCTGTTTCACTGACAGGCAGCACCCCTGCCTTCTGTTGCCTCTCTCCCACAGGCTCAAACTTGCTATAGTAGCGCCTCTGTCACTCTTGCTATTCCTCTTTGCTGAGGAGGCGTCCCCAACAACACAGGGACCCATTCGCCTAACGCTGGCAGGAGCCATGTTTTATACAAGAAACACCTGATGACTGACTGATACACAGCCGCCCCCTGGTCTAAGTCGCCCTAATGCCAGCACTGCCCTCACCAAGCACCAAACCCACCGTTATGCCCCGTCAGACCTAAACCACAAGGTCTTATCCGCCATCTACTACTGTCCTCATTTGCTCCAAGTGAAAGACCCATCTTGTGCAATAGGATGCTGGCAATACTCCTCCTTCAAGAGAAGGGTTTTTGTCTATAGTGGTCAGTCTTCTTTCTCTGCTTTTTATCTAAACAAGCTGGCTATGTGCATGCCGGGAACCAAATAATGTGGCATAGGTTCACTGCATTTCATGCAGGTCTGCCAACACTCTGGATGCGCATGAGAAAACAAAAAATAAAACTCTAGGGATTTAGAAACAATGGCATATTTATTGTATTGAGAGAAATGTCTGGGGGTGTTCAATTTACTGTCGATCAGCAATGCTGTTTGTATGGTGGTGCTCTGTGCTGTGTCACACACAACGTGCGACTTTGTTTAGTAAGAATTGTTTAAGATATTAGTTTTGACTTCGATATCCCTTTTTCCACACCAAAGTATGAATGGCTCATGCATAACTGCCATACATTTAGTGCACGCACCACTCATAAAATACTTTTGTTACCACGTCAAGGCATTTTGTGCGAAATGCTACAGCGGCTAACAACAAATACATAAATCTAAGATATAGAAAGTTCCAATCTTCACCTACTATTCGCCTATATGGTTTTTTTCATCTTTTTTTTCTCCAAGCGTCGAGACGGATTTTAAATTCGAGCACATTAGCGTGTACAGCACACAGTTTAGAAAACCAGAACATCCTCTGCGACGTGGACTCGAGGCGCACTTTCGATATATTTAAAAAACAGAGCAAACGTTCCCTTTAAAATCCAGGTGCACCCCTAGCTCGGCTCTTTTCCCCCTTTCACTTTCCCAACAGTGGTATGGGGGGAACTCATTCACAGGCTACTCTCGCAGGAGACTTTTACTGAGGAATTCGCTTGAAAGTGACCTTTCCTTTGAGATTTTTCGCTGCCTTTTCTCCGTGGCAATGAAAATAAAAAAATTAAAAAAAGACTTCATCAGATTTTACACTTCTGGGTAGCATGGTGGAACTGAGGCATTTTGCAATTTATCTGGACAACCTTTCAGCGGTATATACGGTTTAGAGGCCCCTAATACTCGCACTGGAAGTTATTACCAACACCCAGTTTAGGTGCACATCTTTAAATGTAGAATAGATACAGAGGTGCAGAAAAATCCCAGTGCTTGCCAATCAGTAAGGAATTTGCGTGGTCGACAGGGACAGCTATTGTACCTGCGTTGTTTGAAAATGTACCCCATTCATTCACCCTTTGTGCCTTGTGGCTTATTCTGTGTTAGAACTGTGGCTCCACGCTTGGAGTCCTCTCCCGGTGGCACAGTTATGTCCACATTTGTGATATACCTTGCGCACTGAAGCTGTGCGCTGCCTGCATTTTGTGCTGGTTCTTACCTGATGGAGTTCTGAGATCAGCAACACCCTGGTGCCTCCAAAAGCTAATGGCGGACCTCTCTCTGTTCTGCAGCCGGTTCAAGCGCTCTGCTAGTCCGCCCCTGCAGGGATTGAAAGAACACAATAATGAGACCTGGAGTGGGGATCCGGTTCAATCAAATGGCAGCCACTGGAGACTGCAGGCTCACGCATTCCTGCCCACTAGTAGCACACACAATTAGAATGCTGAGTCCTTCCCTAGCGCCTCTATGTACCACGCTATGTTGCTTCCTATCTAGGATCAAACTGTAAATCCCAGTAAATACATTAATAAATACACGTGCTTACTTCCTGCTTATTGCAGTGCCTACTTCCATAAAGTGGGAGTGCCCCTCTGGTGCACGCTCCCACTTGGATGCAGGAAATTCAACAACCACTTCCAAAATCGTCCAGTTACTCTGCTCAGACCAGAACTGAGGATGTGTGTGCGCTTCAGATTTCCCGACAACCACGGTGGCACATAATGTAATAGGTACAAAATACATTACAGGACAGCAGGGCGCCCATGGGTGGTAAGGGGCAGCGGAAAGGAAGAGCAATGTGGCTAGGTAGGGGTACTAAAGTGAGAGAAAACACATTATTTTGTGAAATGACCAACATTTTGGAAGTATTTCCAAACAGAGAGAGAAGGAGAGAGTGTGTGTCTATTTTTGTCTGCCTGTGTAAAAAACCCTGGTCAAATCCGACAGACATCGCACCATACCCGACTAAAATCACCAGTACCCAACTATTTCTCACAAAATACATTTCCTAGGTGGTGTAAAACCCCAAACACCACCTGAAGCTACGCCCCTGACGCTCCTTACATTTCAAAGGCTTTATGTACAATTCTATGCTCTTAGGTTGCTGCCAAAATCAACAAATGTCTCATAAAATCAACAGCTCAAAAGTCAGCGCAGAACATTCCATGGCACTTGGGGGAAGCGATTCGGGGGTCTCATGGTAAACAGGGGCTTCTGGCCTCAGTTGTATCACCTGGATTCTTTTATACAGCCTATCTAGGAGTGTTCCTGCTACTGTACCCAAAGTGTAACACCAAAATATCCCCTTCATCACTTGAACCCCGGAGACAGAGCTGGCCAAGACTTGTTATGGAAATGAATGAGGGCTAGAGACGCAGAGCTAGGTGAATCATGGAATTACTCTCAAAACATGAATGTCTAGCCAGTGCTTTGTCTTAGTTAAAGTATTTTTTTCTTACACACACCAACATGAGGAATATAGTAGTGCTAACCAATACCTTCATATGTGTGTGTGTGTGTGTGTGGGGGGGGGAGATAGCAGGCAACGTTTCACTGTGGACTTGTAGTGATACAGAGTTCTGGTCATATAGTCAAGGTGTAGGTGTGCTCTCTGATGAATATCAGACTAGAGAGGGTTGGAATCAAAGTCTTTACCAATCAAACATGTGCCCGTATCCCTTGGAGCTTTTACAAAACTGCTGCTATGTGCCTCAGTTTAGGGGCTCATCACCATTGTGGATGCAATGGTCTTTCCCCATGCACATCTCGGTGGACTTGCAGAGGCCACACTTATCAAGAGACCTCGTGGTCAGGTTCAGCAGCTGCCACAGCTCCAAGCACTATGTGCCCAAACAAAGAGCAGAGCCCACTCGGAAGATAGCTCAAATATGAGGCTCCATCCGCAGCAGAGACAGGAGATTGAGGGATATTACAGCTGCCTCACGTAACCCAGACTTCAGGATGCCCAGGTCGCTGATAAGGGTAAAGGCCAAAGCACAAAGGCACAATTCATAGTGCCGCACACTTAGATCCTCGGGAAAGGGGAACCAACAATCAAACTTTTAGCTTCTAATTGTGCTTGGGGAGCTTTAGGGGGAGCCCATGGGGCTCTCAAAGTCCTACGAAATGGCAGAAGCAACTGCTGCCCCAATCTTGTGTGGACAAAAGCATAAAGTCACACTTGTAACCCTGTTCAGCATTCCCATGGCAGAGAAGAGAGCCAAGCAAGCTCAATACCCAGACTGGGGCAGCCGGGGGCACATTGGAAGCTCAGAGGCTCTTTACAATCTTTCTCATCAAACCCTCCCCTGGTGCTTGCAGTGTAGTTGTTTTCAGGTGAAGCAGGTCTTTATTAGCAAACACCTTTTCTTCCAGTGTGGTCCATTCAAGGCTTCTGAGCTTCAAAACTGTTTCTCATTGCCATCACTTCTTCGTATCATGCCTGCGGGCTGCAGACCTGGTCAGTTCAAGCTCTGTATGCTACCTTTTTTCCTGACAAGCAGGTAGTTGTCCACTGTGCATCTTTTCTTATATAAATGTCACACTGGGCAATCCATCAGCTTTCTGCATTCCTTTCTTCTTCACACACATCTAAGGAGAAGTAGAGGCTACACTTGTTGGACCCACCACTTACCCTCATTTTCGTGTCAGTAGCAGGGGTGGTTCTACTCCATTAGAGCGGAGGAGCGTTGCCTCCCTCCCTCCCCCGCCAGCAGCGGCAGTTGCAAAACCTTTACAAGAATACCTGTTTATTATTGTTTTCTTGTAAAGGGGCGGGGCCACAGGGTGATGAGCAGCACATCACTCCTCCTCAATGCGCATGTATGTTTAGCCGGCCATCTCGGGCCGGCCAAACACACATGTGCAGTAGGCTCTCTCCAGCAAAACAACCCTGTTGCTGGGCTGGAGAGAGAGCATGCACAGGCTCCAAGTCTGCGTGGGAGTGCCCTGGCTGGGAGGTTCTATGACTGGGCAGCTCTACTGCTATGGCAAATAAGAGTGGTAAAAGGGGACAGCCCTCCTGGGTCACCTCTACAATTAATGGGATCTGCAAGTCTTCCGTTCTAATGAATAGCAGCAATTGGAGATACGTAGGAGGCCATTATTTTAGAGATCATATTGGGGCCTAACTTCACCCTCACCAGAACCAAGCGGAAATATCTCCATCGACCCCACCAAATGCCTTCTCCGCATCCAGCAAGAGAAGACATGCAGGGATCGCAGGTCGGTTGGCTTTCTCAATCAGATGTGCTGCCCCGTGGATGTTGTCCGCTCCCTGCCGGCACCAAATGAAATCCACCTGGTCGGGATCTATAAGGCTAGGCATATACATTTCTCAAGCCTAGTTACTAGTATCTTTGTGTAGATTTTGGCATCAGAATTGAGCAGGGCAATGGGGCGATAAGAGGCGCAATGAGTAGGGTCCTTTTCTGGCTTGGGAATTAGTGGGATTTCAGCCCCTGCCAGCATAGGGGTGAGTCCTGTGACCTCTGTAAACAAATTGTATAGTTTAAGCAAATGGACCTCCAGGTCAGGAAGAAACAGCAGGAAAAAACTCACCGGCAATCCATCTGGCTCCTTGTCTATGGGAAGTGCGCATAGCACGAGGCGTATCTCTTCTGCCGAGATAGCAGATTCCTATGTATGGACTCCAATGGGGTCTAGTCGCAGGAGCTCAGTTAAGCGTCAATCTGCTCCTGCGACATTGTGTCACTACCACAGAGGGTCTGGTAGTAGGCATGGAGCTCATTCCGATTGTCCCTACCTGTGACTGCCTAGGATGCACTGGATTTCAGAAGCTTTGTTATATGTGCCTTATGTTGCTGTTGCCTTAGCCTGCGCGCCAGTTGTATACCCACCTTGTTAACAACTTCATAGGAGTGTTGTTTGAGCGAAAGAAGGGATCTCTCAGCCTTGTTCATTCTATGAGCTCACAGCTAGTCCCTCAGAGTGGCCAACGATCATTTATTCTGGTGAGTGGGACAGACCTTGTCTTGTTGTTCCACCACTTTTATGTAGAGGTCAGATTGTGCTCTACTATGCGCTCCTCCCAGCCACGTGCACTCCCCGAATTGCGACCTTAAAGCTGTCCCTAGAGTGTGCAGGGAGATTGCTTTATCCATATTGTGAGTGAAGTAGTCAGTGATGCCCATTCAGATCTCCGCTATGTCTAGCGGGTCCCTCATCAACCTTGCTGGGAGTCGCCACCTGGGGGTCTCTCCTTGGACCCTGTTGGGTGGGGGGGAGGCCATAACGCTTCAATATGCGCATGGTCAGAGATGGATATATCTGAGATCGCAATGGTGTTGAGGACGTGTAGAAGCTTGTGTGAGAGGCAAAGGTAGTCTATGCAGAAGTACCTGGTGTGGACATAAGAATAAAAGGTGTAGTCCTGCATGTACTGGTGCCAATACACCAAGCGTCTATAAGGCCTAGGTTGAGCATGTCCCATTTAAGTTGTGCTGACATGGCTCCTGTCGCCTGATGTGTATTAGTGTGTCTGTCTCCTGCCATAATAATGTCCCCCCAAGTCCCTCCAGTTGGGCCTTCAGCACACGTCATAAATAGGCATCCTGAGCAGTGTTAGGCACATGTATGTTAAGCAGGGGGAGGCGCTCTCCACCCTTCTGTATGTGCAAGGTCAGATACCGCCCCTCCCTGTCCCTGAATACTTTGGTAATGTGTGGGCTGAAGTGTGCTTTACAGAATATGACCAACCCCAGCATCTTGGTGTCAGTGTATGCCCAGTGTTGTACAGGGTATTTTGGAGGCCATTCTATGTCTGCCCATTCCCACGTTGATGTGTCTCTTGGAGGAATACAATATTGGGGTTATGTTGAAGAATATATCTCCAGAGCTGTTTACGCTTGTTCGGAGAGTTGAGTCCCCGGACATTTAGAGATAATAGTTTCATACCCGCCCAATGGCTCATCATGAAGTAGGCAGGGGCCGGCAATGGCTAAGGTGTAGGCTCTGACTTATTGTTTTGAGGGGCCCTTCCCCCTCATGCGCCTCCATCCAGTATGTCTGGTATGACCATGTCTCTCCCCGCTTATCCCAAAGACCTAATGCAGACCTGAGAATAACAAATAGGTAAAACATTAAAAAACAAACGTAGGTCAACAGAGCCTAGCTTGTGTACCCACCCTTGTTAAAGAGCCTTATAGAGCCACAAGCTTCTCCAGCAGGGCGAAATACCGGGGACAAATCAGCAATATCGCAAACAGGTTTTTTCTCATTTATTCAGAGATTCAGAGGAAGCTCCAGTGGCCTCCCGGGGGCCAGCGCCGCCATCAAGGTAAGTTATAAACAGCAAATAGCCCAGTCCAGGAGTGGCCAACCACTAGGCGTCAGAGTGTCGGTCATTGCCAGCGGAGCCCGTGCCGGATCGTGTAGGCAAGGGTGGATTGTTCATGTTTCGTAGATGCTGTATGAGGTCCCTCTTCATTTCCTGTGAGGACGTCGTCACTCAGCTCCTATCAGGATGACCTCACCCAACCATGCTCCAGGTGGGTTTGAGATCACTAGAAGAACCCTCCAGCTGAGAGGAGATCCTGGCTTCTTCTGATGTAGGGAGGCCCAGCAGTCGTTTCCCCTCCACAAGTGAGCGGAGGGTGCGTCTCGTACCCTCCCATTTAAAGATTAAGGCAAATGGATGACCCCAATGATATTTGACATTTAATGTTCCTACTTTGTCAGTTACTGCCTTGAAGTCTTTATGTTTCCTTAGAGTGGTGATGGATAGATCTTGAGATAGTTGAGTCTTGTGACCCTTGTATTCTAGGCCGGATTTCAGCTGTGCTGCTTTGATAATGGTCTCTTTTTCAGTGAAATAATGTACTCGAGCCAAGATGTCCAGGGTGGCATTGGGGGACCCTGGGGCAGTCGCCACTCAGTGGGCCCTGTCAAGAGATGACAGAGGTCGCGAAGGGTCCCCCCCCCAACAGAATGCAGCAAGGCTGCAGTGTATGCTATAATGTCCATTCCTTCCTCTCTCCTGGGCACCCCCGTATTCGGATGTTATTTCAACAGCTTCTGTTTTCTAAATCTTCCTGTTTACGTTGGAGTTCAATGTTCTGTTCGTTCAAGTGTCGCCATGCGCCTCAAAAGCATTTCTTGGTCTTCTGCTAGCGCATCAACAGTGCGCTCAAGGTTGTCCCCTCTCTCTCTAAACTCAGTTACTTTCTGGACTTCTCGGAATTAAGATTTGTGGTAGGCTTTGAGGGATGTAATTTCTGTCTGTATCTCTTGCAGGAAGTGGTTCATATAGTCCTGCATGATGGGTGTGGGGGGGCCAGTTGCCTCCAGTACCTGGCTTCTTCTGATGTAGGGAGCCCCAGCAGTCATTTTGCCTCCACAAGTGAGCGGAGGGTGCGTCTCTTACCCTCCCCATTCTAGCTCTCGGATACTGGAGGTCGTGGTGGGTGGGGAGGTTCATCAAAAGCCCAGTAGCGGGAAGCAGCAGTACATCAACGGGGCACACATCCCACTCCCAAATCCCCTACAAGGGGCATGCTGCTCCCCGGTACCGCAGGCTGCGTCCCTGACAAGCAGGCCAGGAGAAGAGGAGGGGGGTGGCCACAAAGATAGATGTAGCAGAGCGGGCCCTCACTACGGGCAGTCCTCCCGCTGACCAGTCCGCCATCCCGGAGTCTCTCCCAGCCCTCCCAACAGGCGCCACTCCTTTTTCAGTCACCAGAGGGCAACACCAGTGTCCAGACGTCCACCGCCCTGCTATGGGATTCTCTGAGGGAGCCCCCGGTCCAGAAGACCAATCACCGATGGACCCACAGTTCTCCATTAGGAGGGCCTGTTGCGCCTTTCACTCCTCTCACCTTAAGGCCACAGCCTGCGTTGCCTTCCGGCTCCTTGCCCTCTGGGCCACCAACCAGGCCGTAGTGAGCTTCCGCTCTTTTATTGACAGTGTCCAGGCAGGGCCGCCTGCGGCACTTGTTGGTGTTGGTCTCTGCTACCTGGGTGTAATCGGTGTTGCAGCCTCCGTGCCGGCTATGGCAAACCGCAGGGCAGCCCTGTCCAGACAAAAGCCCTGCAGGCCGTCGATTGCCGCGTGGAGAGGCAGCATGCGCGATGGGCCTTTTAGGCAGGCCGTGTCCCCGCGGTCAACTGTTCTACTCTGTCCATCGATCAGGGTACCCAGCTCTGGTCGCTGGCTGCCAGGGTCCACCCACCTGAGGTCCACGGGCCCCACTGGCAGTCACTGACAGACACACCAGTCAAGATGGCGGCTCCGGCTGGGTCAGGACACACTGGAATGCTTTGCTGTCCTGCTGGGCATGCGGGAGATCTCCTCACCAGGAGCGGGGGCGACGTGCCATCCCCTGCACCTCTCCACTGAACACATGCAGCTCCCAGGCCAGGTGTTGTAGATGGTGCCAAATTATTGCCTCCAGGATCCGGAGCTCCCTCACTGCGCGTCTTACTTGGCGTGCATGCTGGCCCCACCACGCTGGTTCTTTTTTGTTCTCAGTATGCTGTGCATACATGCCAAGATTTCAAGTTCTGGGGATAGTGGTGAGAGGAGGGAGTGTAGTATTATTGAGATTTGGGTGAAAATACTTTTTTTTCCCAGGCTCTCTAACCAATGAAAGAAAACCTACCAGTCCTAAAGCGGGTTGTTCATATGCCTCATGGTGCCCTGGATGCCGAGATCTATGCCCATTTTCCATATCTGTGATCTTCCAGCATTCCACCGTCCAAGTGACTCAATGAGCTATTGTCTGACAGACCCAAATTCTAACAATTCTTATGTATCCTTATACAGAGGACTCCCAGTGCTCATATGTCCCTATGAATCTTCACTGTATTAAGTTACCTTGCCTGAGTGTGTTTCTGACTATGACGCAAGCTGTGTCCTTGTGATAGGTGCTTAGATTATGCTGTTAGTTGTGGCCTCGCAGACACACATTTACGGTCTAGAACTCATTACATTTTGGCCCAGAACTAGATAGGCAAATGCAAAAAAGATTAGATAGATAAAGGGAAGAGAAATAGTCAAACCGTGGATGAAAGGAACCTGCAAGATCATGATAAGGAGATCGTGTGCGTGCAATGGCGGAGGATGGAGGCTTGATGTGAAATCAAGAATGAACGACCTCGTTTTCCAACAACGCACTTGGTAGCACGGATGGCGGTCTCCTATTAAAAACTTTGGCCCCCTGCACACACATATACATATATATATGAATATATATATATATTTTTTTTTTCCCCCCCACAAAGCAAGCTTTGCGTGCTTTCCGAGTTGGTATTGTGTTATTAATGCAGTGGGCTTTCTCCAGTGTGAAAAAATACTAACTGAAACGATGAGCAAGAGGTTGAACATTGACATTTTGGGACCGGATGTATTTAGGTAGCCTTTCAGAACGAATCTGCTATAGCAGGAGAAATAAAAGAAATAAATTATGCAGTTTTTCGACTTGTGGCATTATGTCTTACTGAAATGCTGGACGGAACGCCAAAACTTTGGGGGTTTCAGTTTGTGAGATGAAAGTGATAACTGCAAACCTAGTCAAACAAAAGTGCGCGTTACTACGAGCGAAATGTATAAAGCTTGCATCGGTGTTTCCAGAGGACGAGCTCGCATGGGCGTAGGAAGTGTGGGGGACGCGGGGGATGTATCCCCCCCAGATTTTGGAGGGTGGGGGACACGGGGGACGAAGGTGGGGGGAGAAGGGGACACGATAATTTCCCCTCTCACATCTATTATTCAGAGGGCCATTAGCGCACAAAAGCGCTACTTATGATAGCCCTGTATCCACCATCCTCCAATCTGATGGTAACAGAATGAAGGTGAGTCGGGAGGCCCCCTGCGCCCTCTGCCCTTTTGTTTGTCCTGTTCACAGCTGTGGGCATTAAGGGTGCTCATAAGAACAAAGGGCACCAGGCGGAGAAGAGTTTTGGATGATTACGTCTGCATCACCTGCTGCCTTGAAGAGGAGCACTGTAGGAGGCCTTCAAGAGGAGCTGCAAGACAATGAGGAAGATCTAAAGAAAGAACAGAGTAGCACTCAGCCTGACACCTGCAGGCTAGAAAGGAGACTCTGTGAAACACAATATTTGTATTTGCCTAAGATCACACCAGTTGGTGAAACAGTGAAGTCGAGATTGAGCCCAGATTTTACCTTTTCACACAACAATTTAGCTATTAGAAGGGTATATTTTTCTAACATTTATGTTTAATGTTTTGTTATCTAGGTAATGAAGCGCTTGATTACAGTGTGGCTAACAGGGAAAAGCCATATTTCATTTTGGGCCGTTATGCCTAGCGTTATTATTTATGTTGTTGTTATCGTTACATACTTCAGCATATTGAAGTATATTATCTTTTCTCTATCTTTTCTTCACTGTTCTCTGAAACAATCTACCCTATGCCTATCCCACTGCACCCTACACCACTTTTCTCCACTCTGTGCTACTCTACGCCACTGCAATCTATGCTGTGCCACTCCACTCTACACCATGCCACTGCAATCTATGCTATTCTACTCTAACCATCGTACACTACACCCCTGAACTCTGCCAGTGCACTGTTTACCACTTTACTCAAAACCAATGCACTCTATCCCACTGCACTCTATGCCAATCTACTCTGCACCACAGCACTCTATTCCACTGCTTTCAAAGCCACTGTGCTCTGTCCCACTGCACTCTTTTCTGCACCACTGCACTCTAATCTACTCTACACCACTCCATTGTAGGGCACTTCACTCTACTTTGAAATCATCTCCGCTATGCCACTGCAATCTACGCAACTCTACTCTATGCTATGCCAGTCTAATCTATCCTGCACCACGCCAATGTACCCTGCACCACTCTATGCTCCACTCTGCAACAATCTACCCTTCACCACTATACTGTACTCTGCAGAAATCTACTCCATGCCACTGCACTCTATGCCATTCTATTCTACTCTGCACCACTGTACTCTACGCCACTCTTCTCTACTGTGCATCACTCTACATCACTGCACTCTACACCAATGCATTCTATGCCACTCTACTCAACAGCACTGCCCTTTCTGACACTCTACTCTGCAACACTGCACTCTGCCACTGAACTATATTCCTCTCTACTCTGCACCACAGCACTCTACTCTGCACCGCTCAACTATATGCCACTCTACTGCACTCTACACCAGTGTACTATATGGCACTACACTCTATGCCACTCTACTCTGCAGCACTGCACTCCACCACTGCACTCTACACCAGTCCACTCCACCTTGCACCACTCCACTCTACCATGCAACGCATTACTCTATGACACAGCACTCTGAACCACAGCAATCTATTCTGTGCCACTCCACTCTGCTCTCCTCTACTCTACGCTACTGCACTGTACGCTAAACCAGTGCAGACTTCGCCAAAGCACTCTACACCACTTTACTCAAAACCAATGCACTCTATATCACTACACTCTACACCAATCTACTTTGCACCACTGCACGCTATGCCACTTCACTCTAGACCACCCAACTCCACTCTGACACTTCACTCTGACATTACACTACATGATACTAGACCCTGACACTCTATTCCATTAAACTCTAACACTTTCTCCACTCTGTAACTCTCTACACAACTCCCTATACTCCACTCCATTCCACTTTACTCCACTGTATGCCACTCCACACCACTCTATGCCACTTCAATCTACGATACTCTACTCAATGCCACTGCACAACCCTCTATGCCACTCCACTATACAACAATGTACTATGTTCACTGTAACACTCTACCCAACTTTCTCTATGCCACTTCACATTACTTACCTTCACTCTACTCCAGTTCACTCTTCCTTATGCCTTTCCACTCTACGACACTCTATTACACTGTGACACTACTCCACTCTACTACTACTTTATGGCATTGGCGCTTGATTAGAGATTCAGATCGCCTTCTCACTCATATGAGACATGAGTCCGATTTATCTTCGCCGTTTTGGTTACAAGCACTCTGTAACCCTTTTAACTCAAGCTTAACGAAGGCTTAGGATGATCCTGATACTTGTCTAGGGGATCGAAATATCGTCGGCCAAAGTACCTTGACTTGAATTTGTGATATTGTACATAAGTTGGCATAAGCATAGGTACTATGAGATAATGTCTTCTTGATTCACTATTTGAGTCATTCATGGAAAAGTCGGTGTATAAAAGCTTGTAAATCATTATTGTGGATGCTAACCTTGTAGGAAAGTAGCCTCTTGATACCTTGGTTACCCCCACATTTGGCCTGTTTGCCAGTGTGTTTGAGTGTGTCTGCTGGGATCCTGCTAATCAGGACCCCAGTAGTTATGCTCTCTCCCTTAAATTATGATTGTTGCATACTGGTAACACAGTATTTCAACCAAAATTGGCATACTGGTGCCCCTTTATAAGTCCCTAGTATATGGTACTTAGGTACTGAAGGACTCCTGTGTGCACTGGCTGGTCTTCTGTGGGCTCTCTGAGTTGCTGAGAGCCCCCTCTGACTCCTTCTCCTGGGTAGAGTCCACCAGGTCCCTCCTGGTCCCAGGCAGTGCCATTTTCCGCTAACCGTGAGTTTTGCATGTGCCAAGGTTTGTTGGCGGAATCCAGTGACGCAAACCAGACTGCCATCATCCATCCGGTGTGGGATATCATCTGCACCAACCAGGAACCCGCATCCATCTTCTTGGGTGCAGTACTGACTGCTGTTGTTCACCAGTGGTTCTTCTTTTGCACCTTGATTCGGGTTAGCAGGGGCTCCTGTCCTCCCTGGACTCTTCTGTGCTTCTTGGACCTAGTCCCATTCTTCCACAGGTCTTTAGGTCCAGGAATCCACCCTTTGTGTCTTGAATTATCTTCTGGTTCTTGCATTATCTTCTCTCTCGTGTTCTTGTATGTTCTAGGAAAGTTACTGTGATTTACTCCTGCTTTCCTGGGCTCTGAGGTGGGTTCTATTACTTACCTTTGGTGTTTTCTAATACTCCCAGTGCCCCTCTACACATCACCCTTGCCTAGGTGGGAAACCGACATTCGCATTCTACTTTCTTAGTATATGGTTTGGGTTTCCCCTAGGCCCATTTCTAACCATTGTGATTTTCACTAATTGCACTTTTCTAACTGTTTTTATTGCTATTGCTGCATACTAGTGTATATAATTGGTGTATTACTTACCTCCTAAGGGAGTATAGTCTCTATGGTATTTTTGGCATTTGTGTCTCTAAAATAAAATACCTTTATTTTTGTAACACTGAGTATTTTCTTTCATGTGTGTGAGTGCTGTGTGACTACAGTGGTATTGCATGAGCTTTGCATGTCTCCTAGATAAGCCTTGGCTACAGCTACCCCCAGAGAGCCTGGCTTCTAGACACTGCCTACATTTCACTAATAAGGGATAACTGGACCTGGTATAAGGTGTAAGTACCATAGGTACCCAATACAAACCAGGCCAGCCTCCTCTAAACCACTGTACTATATAGGTTACTTTTTACATTTTTATTGTGATCGCTGACATTGGGTCATCCAGATAACTTGTGTTATGCCCGAATACCAGTCTTTCTCGATTTCCCCTGTTGATGTTTTCCCACTACATTTGATCTTTTATATTTTGATTGAATAAATGTATGAAACATTCCATTTGCATACTACTTTAATATCATTGTTTATGGGAATGGTGATGCATTTTATTCAAAGGACCCCTGTTCCTTTAAAGTTAGTTTACTGCTCCATTTTAGGACACTCTACTTACTCCATGACACTACGCCACACCAGTCGATGACACATCATTCTCCTTTATGCCATTAACTTTGAGCCATGCTGAATAGTAGTCTCACTAGTGTACAGCATGGCTAAAACACATTGGCAAAGGCAATAGAACTTGCACAGGCGAGACCTATTGGCTTTGCCAATGCTTGTTTATGAGGTATGAACTTCAAGGTGACTTGCAATATCCTTATGTACGCCAGGGGTATTTTACCTCATATAATACAATGGTCACACCTACAACTTTCCCACAAACCACTTAAAACCTTAGTGCATAGCTTCTGTCATTCCAAGCTATTAAAGTAGAGCAGAAGAAGAAAAGCAACATTCCATTTTTTGCTTTAAACAGCTGCATTAATTATGCTCTGTGACCTGAACTGCCTTTTACCTTGGCTGCTAGCTCTGGCAGAAGGCACTGTATTGTCAGAACTCTACTGTAATAACCCTATCATAGTCATTTTCCAATGTCTTTTTTTTTATAATCAGTGAATGTCTTTTCTTTATACGCAGTGACTTGGTGCATCACAAACAGCTGTTTCTAAAGAAATGCATGACTGCAGTTTATACAGAGATTAGAGAATCCAAGTTTATATAGCCTGTAACTGCAAGAGCTTCTTCAGTTGAAATGCTTCTAGTTATGACTGATGTGGAGCTGAGCTGCCCAAGATCACACACAGGAGTAGAAGTGTTATTAGAACTATGGTTTCCGAGCACAGTTTACAACTCTTGTACCTAATCGCTTTTCATATCTCCAGTGCGGTTCCAATTGGCATGAGGTGAAGGGCATGGTGGGTGTGGGGCGCAAAGGGTATGTTCTTCCTTTTTACCCTCCTACCTTTATTTGCTTGGTGCATGAAGATGCAAGGTTAATCAACATGTTATTTTCACATTTGAGCTAATTACTTTGTGAATGTAAATAGCAATTAAAGATACTTTCAGACTGTGTAAACATGCCTTCCTTTCTCCCTATTTCACTTCCAATATATATGATTGTGTATATTTATCGGAGCCTGCAGTTCGTAAACAACGAGCGATTTGTATAGGGTTGGATTGAAAGTCCCCAAGGCTGTCCCTGTCCTCCCCAGAAATGTATTGTCTCCTACGCCCCTGCGAGCTCGCTTAGGATATCTGCTCCATCGGGGACTCTACGACCTTGGAGCTTTCCCGCTCGGTCTGATGTGCACGCGCCAGGTCAGGTGCGCTGCCCTTTCGCTACCTCGGCCTTGTGCGGGCAAGAGCCTAGAAGCTCCTCGCTTCATCTGTGCAAACACTTCTTGCCCTGACCCCCTCATGCCACTAACATGTTTCCAGTACTTCGAGTGACCTTCGATGACGAAGGCTACCACTTTTTCCCCCGCTCTGTCTTTCTGGGCAATATCAGGACATTCTGTATTTAAGCTGCTACGATAAGAGGAAGGTCGTTGAAACTGCTCACATCTCGGAGTGGCCAGACACTCTACAAATGATTATGTGAAAACCAAACAGCGCTCCATTAACTCTGTCATCGCCTCGGCACAGACACGGAATAATGGGGTCCTTTGCAGTTTGCAGCCATGCCTATAATGATAGCTAACCCGCATGCCGTGATGCGCATTTCGTGATTCCTACAAATAATAATGATTTAAAATCTCAAAAAATGCTCGCAAAAATTGGGAATTGAGCACATTCTGCAAAAGAAGATTTATTTTCAAGCACACTTAAAACATGGTAACACGCTCGTAGGTATACTAAAAAAAAATACATCACAAAAAATAAACCCAAACGATGGCATTTCATGGTCGGGTTGCACTTTAGGTGGACGGCCATTTGTTTCACTGACATGGCAAGGACTTACTGTCTGATGAACATCAAAGGGCGATGACGGAGTTTCGGCCTTAAACACCCACTGAAGGTCCAAATGCCCTAAAGCCCTTCGGAGCTTCAGGCCGCTCCTTCCCGTCCACACATGCAGCTACCCTAGGCCTCTGGGCAGAGATTCCTGCAGCTGCAGAGGTCCAGTGACACACGGGGAGCTATGAGTGTCATTAACTTCATTCATTCTCGGTGAAATAAAAAAAATAGGATTCTAAGCATGCCCATAAGCAGCAGCATGTAGGCTATATGTTGAAAGGAAGTGGTGGGAAAGAGGCACTGGAGGGGGTTCACGGATTACTGCACTTAAGCCAGGTAAACAGTGAGCCTATATTAAAATAAAAATTCAGACAGAACTACCCACAATCACTTTAGTGGCGTCCACTGACCAACAGTGACTGCCCAGACTCAGGAGGATAAACAATGCGAGGGATAAAAAGGAAAGGATATCGTCGTCCAAGATGTTTACCAGGACAGTCATCACAGCTGCTAGGTGCTAACAATAGAACTGTAGTGTGTAACAGCCTTCTTTTATAAAACCACTGGAGCAGTTCCTTGGCAATCAAGGCAGATGTTTATTGATACCAAAATGTTTAACGATATCAAGCTCACTAGGGCTCATTTCATTGGCACCCAAAGGAGGCAAGGTGGAGTAAACCCACCAGAATTCAGAACTGTGACCAACGACTTCAAAGTCACACAAATGCCCATGTAAGACATTCGCTTTTGAGAAAACAAAGCAGTTCACAAGTCGAGAAGATTCCCAGATAGGATTTGTTACATTTTGACTAGCACTACCATCTTAAGTAAGTTCGGCTTCAGAGACGCAGCTACTTGGACTGCTGGATACAGGCAAATGGTATTTCTGATGAATGCAAGAGTCAATAAATATTTTGTAGACTTAGTTGGAGGAGAAATATGTTTAGTAATAAACAGTAAAGCTTTAGTGAGACATATTGCAAACTCCTCAGCAAAAATGGAAGGCACATTGGGGGGTATTACGAGTCCATTATATCCTATGGAACTCGTAATACGGCTGGTGGTATATCCGTCACTTTACCGTCACTTTTGGGGGGGATTAACACCTCCTCCAAAGTTGTAATAACCCCCATTGTCTTATGGCACACAGTAGGATCATCAAATACTCTGAAGAAATATTCTAATCTCATCCTTACATATGGAGTGAAATGTGAAGATGTTGCCAATGAGATAAATGAGTGGTGCACCGAGGGTGTCTCTGATGTCACTTTCTAGAATTTCAAGTTGGTCAAGGTGCCCTGTTTAACAGTTTCAGTCTTCCTTACAAATAACTTGTGAAGTTCTAACACGTGTTGTTTGAAGTTTGGAGGAAGGATTTGAGAAAGCAATTACTCGCAATGCTTCTTTTTTCACTAGGGAAATGCATAGTTAAGAAATCAGCTATCTTGATGACACTACAAGCTTTAAAGGGTGGAATCCTTGTTAAAGTTCTTGCGATGAAGGGACCTGACAGCAAGTAAGAGGGTAAGGATCTTAATAGCATTAATATTTGTTTTCCTAATCATAGTACACTGCCTAGGCCATGGCAGTGTACCATGACATGGTATAAGCTAATATTAAGGACATACAGAAGGAGAGACTACAGACTTTAAAGTATGGACTTCATTTATCTAAATACTTTTAGAGCATCCCAAAGTGGTACTGGAATGCTGAATATATAACAATCAGAAAACATGATTATTTATTAATAACGTCTTATATAGCGTGAACATGACAACTGAGGGCGTCAGAAGACTTGACATGTGGTCAAGAAGGAAGAAACAGATAAAACAAAAAACAATATAATCGAAGGATCATTGAAGCAACAGCTCCAAATTATAAGTATATTTGTTTAACACCTCAGTACCTTTTGAGGGTTTGGGGGGGGGCGGGGAGGATGGGAGCCACCATGCAGAATGCATTTCTCCATCAATCCCAAGATAAACCTAAGATTGCACAACTTGTGGTATACTAAAATAGAAGATATACCTGGAACATCCTCAATCTTAAACTGAGTTTTGAGCCAAATTAGACAACTATTGAGCCTTGGTTTCAATTAAACTGCACATGGAATCAGGGGCTCAACCCTGGATACAAGTTCTATCCCATTCAATCAGAATCTACCTCCCTTCTTCTGTTCTTACACGTTTCTCCTGTGCCATTCTTAGAGACCTGAAGTAACTAATGACTATATGTAGGTCTTTATAAACCATCTTAATAAATAAATGGTTTCAGATTCAAGGGTGGCTATGAAAAGCAGGTGGGGCAATACGCGTGTTTACAATTGTGGGGTAAGATTACACTTCCAAGGTGGAAACATGAGAATCCTTTTAGCCCGATTAGACCCATCAAAGTTTTCTAGACCCTTTATATAGTCAAACAGCATTACATGTCAATAAGGGGACACCCTTGTGTGTACTAGCCCATGTTACTTAGAGGCAGAATGTGGGATGTTGGGAGTAGGAAAAGCCCTGTTTTCCTTCACTTGTTACTTACTTCAAGGACTACTCTTTCAAACGTTCCCTGCGTGTTCCGTAGGCTCAGTCTAACCTGAAGAGAAATCCTCCCCTTTTCTCCCTACCCAAAGATGAGCCCTCTGGGAACAAGAAAAAAATCATGTCTTAACAATGGCTGTTCTCCAGAGATTTTCAGCCAGAGTAACAAGCCTGGTGCCTGGAGTTTGACTTGATGTACAAGTCCTAGAGGCTTCATATTCCCCATGGTCGATTCAAGCTTCAGAACTTTCTAGCACAAACAGACTTCAGGCACAGCCACTGACCCACACAGCCATGCAGATCATGCAGTCAGACCCTGCCCAAGTGGTTGGTTACGATGTCCTCACTAGGAAGTGTACAGCACAAGAAACTAAGAGGATCAAAAGGAGCAGGCACATAGAGAACATTGACCTGACATGCTTATTTTCAATCAATCAATCAATAATTTATAAAGCGCGCTATGTACCCGTTAGGGTTTCGAGGCGCTAGGGGGGTGCTGCTATCGTTCGAAGAGTGTCTTGAGGAGTCTCCTGAAGGTGAGGAGGTCCTGGGTCTGGGGTAGTGAGGTCGGGAGTGCGTTCCAGGTCTTGGTGGCGAGGTAGGAGAAGGATCTGCCGCCAGAGGTCTTGCGCTGGATTCGGGAGACGATGGCAAGGGCAAGGTTGGCAGAGCGTAGTTGACGTGAGGGAACGTAGAAGTTGAGTCTGGTGTTCAGGTAGGTGGGTCCGGTGTTGTGTAGAGCCTTGTGTGCGTGGGTGAGGAGTTTAAAGGTGATCCTCTTGTCCACGGGGAGCCAGTGGAGGTCCCTCAGGTGAGGGGAGATGTGACATCGGCGGGGTATGTTGAGGATCAGGCGGGCGGATGCGTTCTGGATGCGTTGGAGTCGTTTGATGTCTTTTGTTGGGATGCCTGTGTAGAGAGTGTTGCCGTAGTCGAGTCTGCTACTGACGAGGGCTTGGGTTACCGTCTTTCAGGTTCCTGTTGGAATCCACTTGAAGATCCTGCGGAGCATACGGAGGGTGTTAAAACAGGAGGATGAGACTGCGTTGACCTGTTTGGACATGGTGAGGGCGGAGTCGAGGATGAAGCCGAGATTTCGTGCGTGGTTGGCTGGGGTGGGTGGAGGGCCTAGGGCGGTGGGCCACCTCGAGTCGTTCCAGGCCAATGGGGTGCGCCAGAGGATGAGGACTTCCGTCTTGTCGGAGTTAAGTTTTAGGCGGCTGTTGCTCATCCATTCGGCAATGGATTTCAGTCCCTCGTGAAGGTTGTCTTTGGCGGTGAGAGGATCATTGGTCAGGGAGAGGACGAGCTGGGTGTCGTCGGCGTAGGAGATGATGCTGAGGTTGTGCTGGCGGGCCAGTTGTGCAAAGGGGGCCATGTAGACGTTGAATAGCGTTGGGCTTAGTGAGGAGCCTTGGGGGACGCCGCAGACGAGGTTGGTGGCTTTGGAGTGGAAAGGTGAGAGTCGGACCCTCTGGGTTCTGCCGGAGAGAAAGGAGGAGATCCAGTTGAGGGCTTTGTCTTGGATGCCGGCTTCGTGTAGACGGGTTAGTAGGGTGCGGTGGCAGACTGTATCGAAGGCGGCTGATTTGTACCTTATAGCTCTGATACTTATTTGTACCTTATAGCTCCTGATGCTTATTTTCACTGGTGACCTAATCACTGCATTCGTAAGTCAATATACGCAATAGAAGAGGTTCCTTAATATGTGTGGATGTTCAGCAGGGATTTTCTCAATAGGAAGGTTGGGAGTGGTTGGTGCTCTTAGAATGAGTTTGCTAGTAAACAACCTGATAAATTACACTAGAAAGGATCAGTGTTTGTTGAGGGCGGAGGTGGAGAGGGATTCTGGATCCAAACATGGTTTTGTGTCCCATGTACAATATCATGTTTTCGTTTTTTTCACCTGTTGAGAATGAAGAATCCATGGAAACCTACCAAAACGACTTCTGACAGGAACTTAAAAGCTTGATTTGTTTCAGGACAAGAGCCTGAAGCAAAGTGCAAACAAGACAACGTCCTTGGTACTGAATGTTCGTGACATCACGGTTTTCAGCATTCCCTGCCATCAACTAAAACCCCTGCCTGCCTATGCTTAAAAATATCACCCGACAGGTGCAGGTTGATATGCTGGTAGACCATAGAATAACATGGATAATGCATAGAACACTTTCTATGGTAAACCATGTTAAGCCACTGCTATCAAATGGCAGATTCAGCTTCATATATCTTCTAGTTAAACTCAAGCAAATCCAACATCTGCTCAAAACTCACTGGACTGCTCCCACAACACGGGGAAACCAACTACCAGCAATTTAGCTCTTCATATAGACAAACACCTCAATATTGTCTTAATCTCCGTTAAACTGTTCACAGAAAAAGTTTTAAAATCTACTGCGCTACACCTCGTTAGAAAAACCATCTCATCCACCACAACGCACATTCCCAGTTCCCTCTAGACTGGACTGTACTCTCCATCTCACTGAAGTTGGCCCTATTCTGCAGGACATTTATCACGATCTGTTAACATCAACATCATGTATCTATAGCTAAACTGACATCCTGGCATATTGTCTTCAAAATGGCATGCATCTGCTATAAAGCATCTAAACCCCAGCAACCCTTAAATAAATCCTCTGTCTCCAGCTGCTGTCACCCCTGTAAACAGGACTCTGTTGTAACAAGTCTCCAAGATACACCACACTTATGGAATTCTCAACCCCCTGATCTTGTCTCCACCCATGCTATCAAGCTTTCAGATACAAACCCAAGAATCAGCTCAAGTTTTAATTGAGAAAATCCTTAATACATGCCCACTTCCGCAAACCCTAAAGCCTTGAGGTACAAATCCCACAAACATGCAGAGGGATACACCTTTCTGCAGTAGACCTGTCCAGATGCGCTTCCTATGTAATCATTGTGAAGCACTTTATTGCCCTCTTGGGCAAGGATCATTCCAAGGAAAACTTTAAAATGAATAAAATAACACAAAACATACAGTAAATCTACTGGTGTTGTAAGTGGTTGTGATGGGAAACACGAAAAGAGAAAGTGCGATGAGTGTTTAATGATTCCATAAGGCTGTCTGGAAAACACAGGTGTGCCACTAATGTGAGCAACCACGTTTAAGAAGCTGAAGAGGCATGACAAACCTCCGTTAGGGCATCATATGTGCCACAGGTCACAGGAGTGACAAAGTTTACCAAAGTTTTGTATTTGCTTCTGGTACGTCCCTGTCCATTATTCACAGAGCACAAAACAATTATTTATTACACTGCGTTTTGTTGCAAAAAATGGCGCGTTTTGCCTAGCCACACAACACAATCATGAACAGTGGAGTTGGATGACACACATAACTTCGGAGCTATAAGGTACAAGCTAAGGTTGTTACCGACACTTTAGACGCTCAACTATTTTCTTTATTCAACTGTAGGATTAACAGAATTTAAACTGGAATTCTGGGTGCTGCTATCAGGTTCCGATGATATGTAGGTGAAGTTTCAAGCACTGTTTTCTACAGTCCAGGTTCAGTCATCCAACATTCGTCATTGCTTTACCAGGGCACGGGCCTTTAGAGTCTCAGTCATATGACTGTCTGGACACTTTGTTTTCAACACTTTCCTGAAACTTAAGTAGGGTTCCTCCGGTCTTAAGACTGGCCAGAGAGCATTCCAAACGTCCGAACTCTAAATTTGTTTTTTTAATGCTATCTATTATAAATTATATATATATATTTTTTTTAACTTAAAGGTACGATGAAAATGGTGATAATTAACTTAAAAACACAGTATAGCAAAAAACATATTCTTAACATATTTCGAACAACTATATTTTCTTTTCTTATTGTATTACTGCACGTTGTCCTCATCAGTGTTCGAAAAGCATGTTAATGACACAGGGTTCTTTTAAGGTCCCCCAAACCACTACTGAATATTATCAGGCAATCCAAGTATCAGCTTCGTATTCATATCTATTCATTTATTGCATAGCAGGGATATGGGTTTATCCTATCAAAAGGTATTATAAGCAAGAAAATTATTCCCACATGATTACCCACGAGTAGCAATTGCGTTATGACTATGTATGTACTAGGCCTGGTGAAAATCGTTATGCCGGGGAAATCTAGCAAAATTTCGAACATTTTGCGTTACCCTTGTTACGTGAAAATTCCTAAATGCCTCCACATTGTGAAATTATACCACATTGTGTAATTTCAAATCCGTATGTGTAAAAATCCCATTGTGGGAGCACGGGAACAACACGTAAGAATGGAACGTGAGCTGCTGTTGTAAGCGCCACTTGTGTATGTTGTGGTTTTATTTGTACAATGTGTCCTCGGACACATTACGCACTAACAAAGAGTGCTAGGTGCCACAATTGCAGTTCAAATAACTATTTTGAGTTTTTATACATCCCTACCTAGCATGTTAGGTACTTTTTTGGCAAGGCCTTATGATGGCAATAGAAATATGGCCTTAAAGAGATGGCATTAAAGAAACGTCATTAAAGCGACGACACAAAGTGAGCCGTGGAGTTCCTTCAGTGGTAGGGGGATGAGCTTCAATCCTGAGATGGGTCAAAAACATTGGAGTAATTCAGATTTTGGCAGGACACTGTTAAACTTAGCTTTTAGTCACCTTGAATGAACCAAGCCCCCGAGACTGCCAGTCGACATATGACTCACTGTGTCCTCAAATGCCTCACAAGCTTCACCTGAAGGTGTTTGCATTTTCTTTTCTTGTCAAACCAGTAATTACTCAGGTAGGTCCAAAAGTATGCGGTGTTGATATTATTTTCTTCATTGTCAGTTTTGAAGATAATAAACAAGGGAAGGTTTACATTTTATCAAACCGGTTCTGCTAGCGATATCTTATCCATCATAGCTAGCAGTCACAACATGTTCGATGTTGCCTATAAAAAGGTACTTGTTATCCTAGATCTCCACTGGGGGGGGGGATCCTCATTGAAGTCACAAACACTAAACTGTCCAGCCCATGTGCCTGTATTCAGACCTCCTTTATAAAAGAAACATAAAAGTATATTGTCACTTTTTGCCTACGTAATTATATGGTCACGTGCCAACGAATGTAGCACACAGGCTCCATCAAGTTAAATAGGACAGAAATGTGATGGTGCCATTAATGACGGACTGCTATTGTTGTTAGATTCTAGTTCTCTAAGCTGCTTGTGCATTTTTTTACATCAATAAAACTAAAATATATTTAATATGGTCTCTACACATGCTACACAAACTGATGTTGGTTGTGCTCTCTTTTGAATAGAAGGCAATCACAATTTTAACAATAATAATATGGAATGGGATCAGACTGACATTCTGAGAAACATTCTGAGAAACACCGACTCTTTTCAAAAGGATCACGATCTGTTAACATCAACATCATGTAGCTATGGCTAAACTGACATCCTGACATATTGTCTTCAAAATGGCATGCATCATTCAAGGTAAATGAGCTCAGGAAGGTAACAACTTTCTTAATCTGAAAATGCTCTCTACAGATTTAAGGGGAAGAGAACCCTCTGTTTCCCATACTGCCCTGTATTAGCAATTTGTCTTACAATGCATTGATATCACCAGGGAGTTGAGTGGGCTGGCTATGACTTCATCAAAGATACTCAGAATGGAAAACTAGAAAACTAGATCAACGCAATCTCTTCTGCCTTCTTCCTCTTCGCAAGCTCCATAAGATATTCAAATGGCTCGTCGTCAACACCAGACAAACGTCACTCAAGCCCTAGTAAAAAGTTGAGTAGACTACAGCAAAGCACTCTATGTAGGAACCATCATGCACCTTCTGAAGAGACTACAGACTGTACAGAATTCAGCAGCCAGACTCATCCTCGACCTCGCCAAACTGACCCATACCACCTTAAGAAGCCCCACTGGCTTCCCATTCAGAAGCGATGTAAATTTAAGATGCTGATCCACACCTAAAAGGCCCTTCACGATCAAGGACCAGCATACATCAACCACTGCCTGATTTCCACCAATCCTCCAGACACCTGCGCTCCGCTTCCCTCTCCCTTGCACCCCCCGCATCTGTTGAAGTAACAGTGGAGGATGATCCTTCTTCTACCGCGTGGAGAAATCCTGAAACAACCTCTCACTTCACCTCCTCTCTTCTGGAATTCAGGAAAGTACTCGAGATCTAGGAGTTCAACAGAACCCCTTACCAACTATGTTCTTATAGCCTGGATACCCTCATGGGTGATTAGCCACGTTGTTAAAAAATACTGTTTGATAGATTGTGTGAGAACATTTCAGAGACTGAGTCTGCTATTGTGGGTGACATCTTTCTTCATTTGTGAAGATCTATAGAACCCCTATATCTGACACAGTGTCATATATCACATGTATCATATATCACCAAAGATGTTGTGGGGCTCTTTGTGGGATTCTTGAGCATTACAACTTGTGAAAAGTTCTTGAACATCACCGTTTTGAGGCTCTGTACAATGCTGTTAGTGTCTTAGAAATGTGCTCTGAAAGTGACCTGTGTATCTTTGGAGTAACATCTTTTAAGGAGGCACAACTGATGGTGGCATCTCTGGGAAACCTATTCCCTGACCTTAAGTTTCTTGTTCACTGTAGAAATTGTAGTCAAATATACTAAATTAGAAGAGCAATCTGTCGAGTCTAGTTTCTTCAACAACAAGACTTTCAACTATAGCACTGGTTTCAACACTGATATTAACTAAAGTACTTCAACAAGAAGGTTGATGGTGCCACAGACCTCCAGAAGAGTTCAGCATCACTGCAGATCTCAACAGAGCATGCAGAGAGAGGTGCATGCTGTAAAGCTGAATGCTTTGACATCAGAGGCAAATTGCATGATCAGGAGTTTTGCTGTTCAAAAATATTTCAGAGCTCCCACTCAGAAAATCCCTTTGCAAGCTACACTCTGCTGAAGTAGAGGGGAGACTTTCCTTGGTTGTGCCTTTAGCTTTTTTTGTTTATTGACATGCACTTTCTCCGAACCTCCTGCTCCTCTGAGGCAAAACCCCTCTCATTCCTTGACAGTGTGACTTTGACATCCTCTGACTAACTGAATATTTTTTTGTTGTGTGAGAGTTTTGCAAATGCAACACAAACACATGAGGACTTTTTACCAATTTTTCTCTCACGGTGGCAACTTACAAAGAGCGAGGACATTTTGCACAGTTGTGAAAGAAGAAAACAGTATAAAACCAGTTAAATTTAATTGGAAACAGACTCTGCAATGACAAATGTTGAGCAATATAAAATATCAGATTCTCCTTGCAATTGCCAGAAAGAGAACCGAGAAAAAAACTGCCAGAAAACAGTTTGCTATTCTTTTCAATGTTTATTACAATTAGTGAAAATCCAATTATGTAAAAGGAAAAGTTATTTACCCATAATCGCAGATTTCTGTCATGGAAATATTCAGTGAAGTCAATCCCTACTCAAACCCACCACTCCCACTTAACAGTGTCAATACCTTGTCCCTCACGAGAGAATTAAGAATCATGCTACCCCGAAAGAAGGAACAAATACCCACTGCCAATACGTGGCACTGTGGAACACAAGAAGAACTGCTTCTCTGTACAAAGCTTTGCTTCATTTACCCTGTGTTCTTGTGCTTTCTTTTGTTTATTTAAGCAACAATTTGAGTCTATTACAAATACTTTAATTGTGAGTAAACCTTTATCAATTTCTTTGGAGGTTGACCAATGTATTCAAGAAAAATAGGTCTCCAAAAACACAGAACATTTAGCCCCCAATCCAAAACAAAATATGTACTATCTCTGCATGATTCAAAGATAAAGAAAGTCTAAACCACCTATGTACCACAAAAGGAAAGCAATGAGCCAGGACAGGTGAAGGGTAAAACAAGAAAAGCGACCCATTAATTCATTCTTGAAGCATACCATTTCTTATGATAGAAAAAATGCCTCCAAAGACGGCCCCTTGGGTACATCATGACAAGCGTATTCTCTTGCATGCCCCATAGATGACCCCTAACCAGACCAGCAAACCCTCACTCATCTTTCCTTCTCACTTCCAGAAATGTCCCTGCTACTTCCTCTTACATGACAACATGGTGTCTGTACTTGTGAGACATCTTAAAGTTGGCATGATGCAGAGAAGGTAAAACTAGCATGAGCAGTTTCTTTTTAATGACCTGCAGCTTTTGACACTTGTTCTGTATAGAGAACTGCAATCTGGAAAGATCGAATGGTCTTGCACTCTCCATTTGCTCTGTGGCAGGAAGAAGCCACCTTCAAGATACATTTCCTCTCTTGTACGGTGCTCAATTCCACAATCCCTCTTGGTACTTTGTTACCAACTCTGCTTCTTAGTGGGTAGTCTTTTCACCAATACTCAAGTGAAGTCTTCCACAGAGAAATTCTATCTTGAGAAGAGGATCATGTCAATGATGTTGCTGTCTTTTCCACAATATGTTGTTATTAACAGGGCATACCTGGTCTTCAAATAATTTGTTCTGTGAAACACTGCTGATGCAAGCTGGGACCACATTGTTTTTTTTTTTTTTTTACTATTCCACTGTATGCCCCCTATCTTCTCGAACCACCGGAGTGGAGGCCTCAATGCTGATAATTTGTGCCTCGTGGGTCTGTACCGCACCATGTTTTGAGAAGCTTATGATCAATCAAAGCCAAAGAGGCTTCAATGGAGATCACTTTCCCTTTGATGTGCTTATTGGTACACTGCAGATCTTGTAGAGCTTACTGTGTCGGTGTTTCACCCTAGAGCTTACTGTGTTGGTGTTTTACCCTGGGCTCAGCTGAAGACATCTTTGGTATAGCCTTTTCATTTTATCTTTTTGAAGAGGCATGCTGACTAAAGTTTGCAGGAATCAACGCGAGTACCCGAACGGAGGTGAGGCTACAAGGACTCTCTCCTCAAGGGTGAAGTCCACGAACCACAGCAGTGCAATCGCACTTCTGTTTATTTCAGGCAGGGGGTGCGGGAAAGAAAGCCCATAGGCACACCAGTGTCTTCTGTGCCTAGGAGAGTCATTTACTGTAATCAGCTTTTCTAAAAGACAACAGAAACAAAACTGCCATCTTCTAAAGGGTTGGAAGTGAATCTTTATAAGGAAAAAAGAGCTAAAACCTTTCCAATTTGAATGAAGTTGAAGCCTTCTCCCACAACGAATGTTGGTCCATTATATTGGGAGGAATCATATTTCTGCCATACTCCAAGTTAATAGGAAAGTAGTCCAAGTGGGACAACAGAAAATAGGAACTCCCAGTTTCGCACCATGTCTCACTGTCTTGGGGATCAGTACTTATGCTCTAAAAGACCGATCAACTCTGCCACTAAGGTGAAAGTTTAAGAACAAAATGTCATATTGTCCGGAAGAGAAATATCACCATAAAGTAAATATCTAAACTGAGAAAACTTCTTAAAACCACATACTACAACATAAGCCATCAATGTGAAAAAAGAAGATATTAAAACAAAAGAAGTGGTGTGAGGCAATAAGATGAAGAGCTTTGATTTCCCTTTGTTTAATTGAATTCACATTAAGGTGGTAATGTGCTAAGTGATTGTTTTTCTGATGTACACATTATTTTTTTTAATTGGGTTTTATTGTTTCTAAAGTAACAGAATCAACCTTCAATACAACACTGCAAGAGCACGTGAATGCACCGTAGCACTTTCCACTGACACTCTTTCTGGCGAGGCCTCTAGGGAACTACAGACTTCTCACCTTTAGAAAACTCTTGGGCACCAGACTGGGTCTGGAGAATGTTCCAGCAATGCTTCTATGTTCATCAGTCAGTGGCTAGGTGGCATAGACTGGACCCCAGTGACCCTGTTTGTCTAACTAAACACCCTACAACTGAAAGCCCGGTTGTTCAGGCATCAGCAAGTAAGGTGCACCCGATTTCTTTTTGAACGAATCCTACAGAAACAAGTCAAGACAAATCAATGCATTTGGAATTAAAATGTTCTCTTAGCCCAGCTTGGCCCTTAAATCTCTCAATGCAGGATACCTTTTGGGAAGGTGAACACCTGCTGTGTGGGACATGGCTATTGTGATCGCTTGTTCTCCTCTTTAACCTTACTCCTTTCCTCCAGGTGTTCTTGAAAATGATGGTGGTGGTTGCTGTGCACCTTTAGAAGATGGCAATACAAGTGTTTCTTTTCTTCAATAACTAGCTGATTCAGGCTGGATTGTCCATAGGCCATCTCCAAAGGATGGTCGAACTCCTGATTCCTTTGGATTTTACCATCAAACAACCAAAGTCCCTTCTGAGCCTCACATTGAGGATTCCCTTCATTGAGGCTATCCTGGACATGTTGATGGTCAATGCCATTTTGCCACGTCAGCAAGTCTTGGGCATTCAGGAATCCTTATGTTTCAAGCCTAATGCTGGCTTTGGTAAGGGTGGCACAGAGGCTGATCAGGCTTCTGGCCTTGTGCATGCTCATAATTCCAAACGCCTTTCTGACACCCTTCAGATCTCAGAGGAGACAGTGCAGAATGTGCAGTGGCAGTTGACGAGCCCCAACCAAACCTGAAGCACTCCTGTCGTAGTCTGGACTCTTGCCCTGGGCAAGACTGTTGGTTTGGGGATGACAGTACTTATGTTTTGTAGGTGACTATGCCTGTCCTACAACAGATCGCAACTGTAGACCCAACCCTTCGGGTTCACTAGCAGTACCTCACCAATAACCCAAACAGTCCAAGGTTATTTGTGGCAGCCTTCATGCCTGGACTCAGAAATATGACATCTCAGGGAATGTCGTGGTTAAATGGAGATTACCCCTTTTCTCACAGATGTATTATATCTCAACCAAACGCAGGCAATAAAAAACATGCTGTAATGTTTCAATAGTTTGTATTCAACATAACGCAGTAAATCATATTGGCTGCAAAGATTAGGATAATGAACAGTACAAGAGACAGAATTGTAAAGACGAGGGTCATGATTATGAAGACCCCTACCATCTTGTATTAGCGTAGGAAGACATGAAGCGTATCATATGTCCGTGTACCCTATCATAATAGGCCTAACCTTCTACCTAAAGGAGAGCTGGGTATGTTAAACCTAATCTGCCAATGACATGTCCCTGGAAGGAGCCCCCAACCCTGGTTGAATGAGGTCTTGAGCTCGGACTTCGGCAGAACACGAAGTCCGGGTCAGCGTCAAGGCGACGTGCAGCATCGATAGCAGTGATGGTGTCTGGTCAGAATACCTCTGATTATCTGTCTAAAGTGTGATGTATTTATACAGATCTACTTGGACCCCTGATGTGGGTTGTTTCAAAACAATAGATAACATCCCACATGCTTGGGACGGTAATTTCTAATGTGAGCCCCTACAGTTTGTTTGTCTTTGTTGTATGAGTTGACGCCTTAGCGAGGTGACACTGATAACATAACTCTAAACAAAAGGGACTAACTATAAACACTGCAGCCATCTTAAAAGATTAAATAAATGGTCTTAGACAGAGCAAGCTAAGAAGCTTAAAAGTCACTAGGCGATGGGGGCACGAGTTGCTCTTTTGCAAAGTCCATCTATGCTGAACCTTGCTGAGCCCGCACAGTAAAGGTTATATATTATGTCTTTCGACCTTTTTTTTCTACATGACCAACCCTCTATTTAAGTTGTCAGTTATAATCTATTTTTTAATGGATCTAACTCACGTTTCCCTCCAATCATTTGTCATGCCACAATGGAACGTCAATTTAGACCTAACATTCCACTTGTGCATGCCTTTTGAGCCAGTGTACAGTTGCTCTTTGTGACTCTTCACACTCAAGACTGTCTTTCTCAGTGCTGTTCCATGGTTAGGTTTCATGAGTGAACTGCATGTGCTTTCAGTGCAACCATCCTATACCACCATTTTCCCGGGCACACTGATCCTGGACACCCGGCAGCCTTTGTGACACGAGTTGTCTCCTTTTCACTTCCAACCATTCATTGCACTGACAACTCCACCTCCAACTCTTGAAAGACGCTCCATCGGCTAAACACTTAAAGAGCACTGAGCTTCTATATTAACCACATGAGATCATCTTGGGGCCGACAAGCTCTTTTTGGGGTTTCTGGAGTAAGGAAATGTGATGCAGTAAAGGACTCGGTCTAGGTGGATAGTCCTCTATATCAAAATCTGCTACGCGTTGACCAAGAGGCAACCATCTAAGGCCCTGCAGGCTCATTCGATGAGGGGCACGGCTGCTGCAGGGGCCATTAGCAAGGGAAGGGTAATGCTTCTGAACATCTGCCAGATGGCAATGTGGGTGTTTTTGTGGCCCTGTTTGGAAAGCACTACTGCCATGACAGCTAGGTCCAAAAGGAGAGCCATTTTGCCTGCGACGTCCTGAAAGACTTCCTCATTTGAGGTCACTCCTCAAACTCTCCACCTTTGGGCGGTACAGCTGTGTTATCAACTCTTAAGAATAAAATCTGCAGTTAGAAGCAACCATCAGAAGAACAAGTTACTTACCTTCGGTAATACCCTTTCTGGTGGATGCTCTCTTTAATCACAAATTCTCTCACTGATCTTCTACCTCTCCCTTCTCTGGAGTTGGACTCCTTAACATCTTAAAATGGTCCGAAGCTAGGGATCAGTACACTGTCATCAGCAATTTTTCTAAATGCTCTGCTTCTGAGGGCAAAAATAGAGAAATATTGAGAAACTGATGTCATTACACAGAGGTGGTGCCTATATGCGGCTCTGCTCAGTTACTTCTGGGATGCAGTTACTGCAGAACCACTTTGCACAACCTACTGGTTCACTATTGTAACTAAGGCAACTCTGCTAACTGAAATTCTCCAACTAGGACAAGCTTTGTCTTTCCACAATGATGGGTACATGGGCAAAGCCATGCTCTGTCCTTCCAGTTTGTCAGTCAGTGGCTAGGTGGCATGGACAGGACCCTAGTGACCCTATTTGTCTAACTAAACACCCAACAACTGAAAGTCTGGTTGTTCAGGCATCAGCAAGTAAGGACTTGAAAAACTTCAAGTCCAACACGTCAGTTGCCCTCCAAGGCATTTCTGGTAAAGAGGCACTTTCTTCCATTGGTAGCCCAGATGGCACGTTTAGCTCTGTCTAAGGGGATGTTTCAAGTCAAATAACATTTCGTAAAGTTCATTAACAAGCTAACATTAGTGTAATGAGGAGGGAGTAAATTATCTGTCTCCTTATCTGTAACATTACGGACATGCTGAATTGTTTATGAGATCCGAGGATAGCTTCTAGCCTCTGGTAGAACTGGTGTTGAAGCAAAGCCCTTGATTGATGTGTGGCAGTATAACAGGTTGCACCTTTGTGAATTCATAGTGTGACATAGGCCTGGAGGGGGCAGATGTTGGTCTGGAGGCCAATGTCAGACTTTAATCTCTGGACAGCACCGTTGAAGTCAGTATCAGCGCAGTACAGAAGAAAACTGGTGTGGACCATGGTGCAGGTGTAGTAATCTGAACCTGTGTTTTTATGGGCCCGGAACTATGACATTAGGTGTCAGTCATTGTTTGGGTTGGATGTGCCAGTGGAAGTGTGACAGGGGCTCTCCTCCCGTTCTGTTGGTCACAAAGGCAAGCCACAGGGGGCTGGAAGAACTAGAAACAGTTGAAGCATGGATTCTATGAAAGCTGCTATTTGGTGTAGAGTTGACAGCAGCCCTGGAAATTTGGTGCATACTGGGAACTGTTGTGGCTCAGCCTGGAATCATGTGGCCGGAAGGGTAAGATCCTTAGCATGATACTTGGCATTATCCTTAGCATGATACCCTTGCGCCTTCTTGTCAGACTTCAAACGTTGAGACGAGGTCGAGTTCCACTTGGTTTTCTTACATTTACGTGTGTGTCTTCAACTTGGGCTTCCCAGAAGACTTTGAACAGGAAACTGAGGTTTTGTGAAAATGGCCTTAAACCAGGACTGCAAGTGGCTCCGCACCTAGGAGAGAGATTTGTGCTTCGACCATGACCTCTTCTTTTGTTCAGTGACGCTGCGCTGCGCCTCTCATCCCAGATCACCTTTGAATGCAAAAAGGTGGAATAACTGCACAACTTAGAATTGTGACTGGAGGGCATGCACTACTAACACGTCTTGTGGGTCTATGTCAGAAATCTGCTTCCTGAAGTAGCAGCATAGCTTGAATCCTGTTGTCTTTAGAGGAGACATATTTCCCAGCAGGCAGTTACAGTAAGAAATTTGTTGAAGACCAAAAAGTTTGGAAGAAGAGCTCCAGATTGACATCAAAGGGCACAGAAAGAAAAGAAGTGACATCAGCATGCAAAGGTGACCCGTACATGAGACTCTGCTCTGTCACTTCTTGAGTAGTATAGAGCCACCACTGAGTCACACGGTATCACCTACCAGCGTACAAAAGCATTGCTAGAAAGGTTTTCTGGATCCAGCCTGAGTGTAGTCTAAAGGCTAGGGATATGCCGTTAGAAGTATGCATCAGAACACCTATCACTTCATTTACCATTTTTAATATTGTTCTCCAATAGCTCTCAGTAACTGGACATCCCTATACCTCATGCATCAAGTCAGTCAGTACAGTATTACATAATATGTGTAAGGAAATGCCTTCCTTGGCATGGTTACCCCCTGACTTTTTGCCTATTGTTGATGCCAGTTATGATTGAAAGTGTGCTGGGACCCAAACCAGGCCTCAGCCCAGTGTTCTTTCCCTAAACTGTACCTTTGTTCCCACAATTGGCACAGCCCTGGCACACAGATAAGTTCCTTGTAAATGGTACCCCTAGTACCAAGGGCTCTGTTGCCAGGGAAGATCTCTAAGGGCTGCAGCATGTCTTATACCACCCTGGGGACCCCTCACTCAGCACATGCCTTACAGCTTGTGTGTGCTGGTGGGGAGAAAGTGACTAAGTCGACATGGCACTCCCCTCAGAGTGGCATGCCCACCTCTCACTGCCTGTGGCATAGGTAAGTCACCCCTCTAGCAGGCCTTACAGCCCTAAGGCAGGGTGCACTATACCACAGGTGAGGGCATAGGTGCATGAGCACTATGCCCCTACAGTGTCTAAGCAAAACCTTAGACATTGTAAGTGCAGGGTAGCCAGAAAGAGTATATGGTCTGGGAGTCTGTCAATTAACAACTCCACAGTTCCATAATGGCTACACTGAAATCTGGGAAGTTTGGTATCACATTTCTCAGCACAATAAATACACACTGATGCCAGTGTGGGATTTATTGTAAAATATACCCAGAGGGCATCTTAGAGATGCCCCCTGAATACCAGTCCGACTCCTAGTGCTAGGCTGACCAGTTTCTGCCAGCCTGCCACAACCAGACGAGTTTCTGGCCACATGGGGTGAGTGCCTTTGTCACTCTGTGGCCAGGAACAAAGCCTGTACTGGGTGGAGGTGCTTCTCACCTCCCCCAGCAGAAACTTTAACACCTGGCGGGGAGCCTCAAAGGCCCATGCCTTTGGTTACAGCACCCCAGGGCATCCCAGCTAGTGGAGATGCCCGCCCCTCTGGCCACTGCCCCCACTTTTGGCGGCAAGGCTGGAGGAGATAATGAGGAAAACAAGGAGGAGCCGCCCACCAGTCAGGACATCCCCTAAGGTGCCCTGAGCTGAGGTGACTCCTGCCTTTAGAAATCCTCCATTTTGAGATTGGAGGATTCTCCCAAAAGGAATAGGGATGTGCCCCCCCTCCCCTAAGGGAGGAGGCACAAAGAGGGTGTAGCCACCCTCCAGGACAGTAGCAATTGGCTACTGCCCCCAGACCTAAACACACCCCTAAATTTGGTATTTAGGGGTGACCCTGAACCCAGGAAATCAGACTCCTGGAACCTGAAGAAAGAAGAAGGACTGCTGACCTGAAAGACCGATGGAGACACCAACTGACTTGGCCCCAGCCCTACCGGCCTGTCTCCAGACTCAAAGAACCTGCACAGCGACGCATCTGACAGGGACCAGCAACCTCTGAAGACTCGGAGGACTGCCCTGACCCCAAAGGACCAAGAAACTACTGAAAGTCAAAAGAAAGCACCTAGGAAGAGAGTCATAGGAATTGGGCGCTCACAGTAAGTCCATATAGTAGTATCCACTTATCAATTATGGCATGGTGCTCCTGGCAAGAGGATCCTCCTTAATCCTCCAATGTTTCCTTGGAAACTAACAGAGCAAAAGACAACTGTCAGGGCACTCATGAATATAGAATTCAAAGTTAGTAATGTATCGGATCTTCAGTGTGGAAAGGCAATCACACCATCAATAGTTCAGAATAAATTTATTTCTTGAAGCACATAGTTCATCGTAATAATTGAAAATCATCTTTGTATTTCATATACATCAAGCCACCACAGCCAACACGTGTTTCGTCCTATGAGAGATCCCTCTCACGGACTTCATCAGGGCTGCAAAAAAATGAGAACACAACTGTATCTGAGATACTGTATCCAAAAGAGACTGTTAAGAGCAGACCATCCCATGATGTTTGTGCAAGTCAAAACATGCCATATGTGTCTTAGTGTGACACTAGAGCAACAAGCATTCAAAGATATCCCATTGTGATACTGTGTGAGGAAAGTCATAAGATAAGTATGTACGTCACCAAGATAAGAAAAGAAAGAATGGAGGAATAAAAGGGAAAACCGTAGCCCCTTAGCCAAAATCTAAAAATTCTGAAAAAAGTACCCAGGAAACCGAGAAAAATAGATCACAGCCAATGACTGATTCGTCCCACAAACGAGTGTTAACTAAGAAACCTATAGAGAAAAACAATCAACACTAGAACTCGCATCCAAAGTGGGACATACCTTAAATCAGGTACGTATATATGTAAACAATGCTCTTATCCAAGACTTGTACTATCTGCGAAAACAAATATAGGTACACCTTTATATACACAAAAATTAATCTGAAGCCCGAAAACATCCCATATCTCAACGTAAGGATAATTCATGGTCTTAAAACTGACCTTGTTAGGTGATAAAAATATTTCTCAGACCAAATCAACTAATAAAGAAATTCTTTGACGTTATCTGAAAGTGAGATAAAGAGAAACATGTCACCAATAAACTAAATAAATAAACGTCCGGTAACACTAGAAAAGAGCCCGTAATTTAAATACGCTTCCCGATGCTAACCACGAGTACGATTATGTACTATAAACCCCCTCAGGATCACTCACCTATATTTAGATGTACCAATATTTATTTAGTTTATTTTAGCCCCTGTGCTCCCACAGCGACACCTGCAGCAAGGATCCAGAGGCTCCCCCTGACCACGACCGCCTGGTAACAAGGAACCCGAAGCCTTAACCAAGCTCTGACTCGCAGCCCCCAGGACCGAGAGGAACTACCTTCCAGTGCAGTAGTGACCAGCAGGCAGCCTCTTCCTAAACCAGTTGGTGGCTGGCCCGAGAAGCCCCCCTGTGCCCTGCCTGCCTGCATCACCTAAGTGACCCCCCGGGTCCCTCCATTGCTTTTAATAGCAAATCCGATGCCTATTTTGCACACTGCACCTGGCCGCCCCTGTGCCGCTGAGGGTGTGTTTTGTGTGCCTGTTTGTGCCCCCCCAGTGCTCTACAAAACCCTCCTGGTCTGATCCCCGAGGACGCAGGTACTTACCTACTAGCAGACTAGAACCGGAGCACCCCTGTTCTTCATAGGCACCTATGTGTTTTGGGCCCTCCTTTGATCTCTGCACCTGACTGGCCCTATGTTGCTGGTGCAGGGACTTTGGGGTTGCCTTGAACCCCCAACGGTGGGCTGCCTATGCCCAGGAGACTGACTGTAAGTGCTTTATTTACCTGAGAAACTTACCCAAACTTACCTCCCCCAGGAACTGTTGCTTTTTGCAGTGTCCACTTTTAAAATAGCGTATTGCCATTTTTACCTAAACTGTGTGTACTACGGTTTTAAGTCAAAGTTCTTTACTTACCTGTGTGAAGTACCTTGCATTTTATGTACTTACCTCAAATCTTGTGGCTCTAAAATAAATTAAGAAAATATATTTTTCTATATAAAAACTATAGGCCTGGGGTTAAGTCTGAGTGTGTGTTCCTCATTTATTGCCTGTGTGTGTACAACAAATGCTCAGCCCTACCCTCTGATAAGCCTACTGCTCGACCACCTTACCACAAAAGAGCATTAGTATTTTCTAATTTTGCCACTATCAACCTCTAAGAGTAACCCTTGGACTCTGTGCACACTATCTCTCACTTTGAGATAGTATTTACAGAGCCAACTTCCTACATTATGCAAGCATGTGAACAGTTAGGATATTTTCTATGCTGTGCCGGTAAGGTCACATTTTAATTGGGCTACTTTAAATCAAGCATTTCTAGATATTTTCCTTTATCCAAAGGTAGGGTTTGCATCACTTTCTCTCAGATAGGGGTAAGCCACAACCATCACCCCATTTTTGTTTCATTGGAATGATGCTTACCAGGGCATTCTCACATATAGCCTCAACAAAAGGAACAAGCATTTTCAATGCAACGGGGCTCGCATTTGCTCGAGTGGGAGATATTTGCGTTGTAAACTCCTAACCTAACTTTTCTTGCCACACAAATTAAAAGAAAAAAACCACAGCGCAATCGCGCTATGTAAAATGCAGCACGATCACGCTGCAATTGAAAATGGAAAAACTGAGCACGATAGCGCTATGTAAACCTCAGCGCGATCGCGCTGCGGGGAAAATTAAAAGATAAAGTAGTCCGGACCCCAGGCTCAAAACATCGAGCCTCGTATGTTTTTGGTAGTTTACCTGTGCTGTGTAGGTGGGCTAAACACCGGAAAAGGCATGACTGACATGACCTGGGCGCGGTTTGAAGCCCAAAGAGCAGTGCTTAACTTGTGCTTGTTGTTTCCGGTGCTGAGCACCGGCACTTATTTTTGAGGGCCGGCGCTTGGTCTTCTGCCTCAAACATTTGCTGCGAGCAAAAGACAAATTTGGGAAAGACGGAGGAAGAGAAAAAAGAAAAAGCGTCACAATGAGGGAAAGCAAAAGGCTGCAGGTGTGAGCTGAAGGGGCAGGAGGGGCTGAAAATAGATTGGAGAGGTCCGAGATGGCTTCGGGATTACGCTGCCTCAGTATTCCGTGTTTGCACATGTAATTGCAGCAGCCGCATGTTTAAGAGGACGGCTTTGGGCACCAGCACCTTTTTATTTACAAATTAAGCACTGCCAAAGAGAGATTACTTTATGGACGGAGCGCTTTGCGCTCGCCCATAAAAATGGCATGCCTGCCAAGTGCTCCATCAGCCAGCAAAGTCAGTGTTCCAGATATAGGAGGCAATGCTGGAAAGTTCACTTAAGCTTTCCCAAACTCAAGAAAATATTTACTCTCTTACAAATTACCCTTTTCAATATAGTCAGCCTGAGTCCATCAGAAATGCGACAATCCCCACAGAGATGTCCCATGACTATATAGCATAATTCCACCCCCCCCCCCAATCTGCGTCTATATATCTGCCACACATGCATCATCAGGATAACTAGGTAAAGTGGCAAAAGGACAGGTTTCCCCCAAGCCCTCCCAGGCAGGCAGATCTGTTTCAAACCGTTGCATCCAGTCATGCCAGCTAAAAACATTTTTTTTAACATTCAATCAGTCATCCTACCATTCAGATTGATAACACATTTGAGAAGCCAAATAGTAACACTCAAGGTCCGAATCCTCCTCTATCACAAGCATATTTTAACATTGCAAGTTTAGCACTACAACATGAGTATGTCCGCACAATTTTGAATCTCAGGCTACTTCTTTGAATATTCATTAGGCATGACTTATGCAACTGCAATACATATGGACCTCTGTGAAGCATAACTACTTCCACAAGAGCCACTTTACCCAAACAAGTGGCACCTTCAACCAGATTGGCACAGAGATGCGTACATCGTCCATTACTTGTCTAGTAACTTGTCCGGTTGGCTGTGAACAACCTAGATGACCAGATATTTTATAATTCTCGAGGAGGACACACACTCAGACATCAAGCGGGGTTTTCTTTTCATCAGTCAGCCCAATGGGAGGAGCTTCGGTTGCTGACAACTCATTATAAGGCCACCAACCTTCACAAAACACATGACTTGTGACAACAAAATTGTGATTGAAAAGTCTGCACCCTCGGGTACATTAAGGTGTTGTTGGCATGACGTTGCCAATTTAAACACCCAATTAAATATAGTCATTTAAAACATTGGTGCAAGAGGTTCTATCAGCAATTCAAAGAGGAGAGTGGAATGCGGAAAGCCCTGCCTGTTTCCTCGCTCACATTTCCATCTCTCAGATATCAAGACACCAGTTCGGACCCTTGCAACTGGTGGGGTGTAAATAAGCTTAACCCACCTCCTGAAATGTGGTCCAATCTTATACTGTTATAACATCAGGGCATTGAGAGGCTTCTGTGCGCAAAGGAGGCTGCGAAGGACTTCTAACTGCAGCGGGTGAGCTTTATCCACACAGAGACAAACAGTGGCATTTTTCACTAAGTGAAAGACACCCACACCATAGGGGACTAATTTGGATTATAATGTTACACTTAGATGTGCTGTGTTTCACTAGGTGAGTGAAAGTCACCACAGTGCCCCCACTAGTATTATAGTGAGATGTGATGTGTATGTCATTAGGTAAGATGCACACCTAGCAGTCTTCCTACAATCTGATACATAATGTGCCATGTTTTTGCATTCAACTGTGCATTGGTTTATTTCAGCAGCTAGGGACATCTTGTGAAGTGTTCTGACATTCAGGTGCGGAAAGTACAGTGTTATACTGAGATGCACAGTATATAGTGTTGTGTTACAATAAGATGCGCAAAACACAGTTCTGTGTTAAATCGAGATGCACACTGTGCAGCGCTGTTATAATAATATCCAGAATGAACAGTTGCGTGCTGTAGAAAGATACACCATGCAAAGAGCAGTATAATAAGATGCACAATGTGCAGTGCTGTGCTCTATTTAGTTGGCGAATGTGTAGGGTTTGGTATGTAGAGGTGCATGACGGACAGTGCTGTGTTATAAAGTGATGCACTATGTGCATTTACGTGTCGAATTGACATGTACAGTGCTGTGTTATACTGAGGTGCGCTGTCACTCTCACATGCACAGTGCTCTGTTATATCGACATGCTCAGGGTGCAGCGTAACACAGTGTATGTTTTGTTTTTACTATTTGTTTTTACAATTTGTGCTGATTTCATTATTTATTTCGCAAACGTACAGTACAATGTCCGTTTTGATATGTGTACTCTATTTTCTGTGCATACTGTTTGCACAGTATAGTCCATATTCACACTGTCTTGATGCGCCGCCCGTACATTCACTCTTTCCTTTACTGCATCTCTCACCATTAACACCTTTCCTAAAAGGGACTTTAAATGTCCACCGGCGAAACAATGTGATTCCTGGGACATTTACATATTTAAGTCTGCCAATATCATCTGGCCCTGTGGACATCTTACTTTGCATCTGATGCACAATGGCATTTTCGACAGGATGCAAAAGACTCTTTGAATCCATGGTTAACTTCTTAAAACTCCCTCTGAAAACCGGGAAGTGTTTTTTTCAGAAATCTGCAGGGAGGAGAACTGGTTTGGGAGGGGGGCATGCAGGGGGATGGGGGGCTTACACACCCTTAATAATTGTATTTTGTTACAAATAGTTAGGTGCAGGTGTATTCATTCGGGTATGGTGAGGTGTCTGTCAGATTGCACCAGGAATTTTTACACAGACAAAAATGCATACACACTCTCTCCCTCTCCCTGTTTGGAAAGTCTTCAAAAATGTTGGGTATTTCACAAAATAATGTGCTTTCTCTCATTTAGTACACCCACCAATACACATTCCTCTCCCTTTCCACTGCCCCTTAAGCACCTCTTGTGCGCCCTGCTTGTTGTGTGATGTATTTTAACATCATGTGCCAGCGTGACTGTCGGGATATCTGAAGCTAATACCCCCATCATCATACTGACCAAGCTACCCCCTGACAGCCTTTGTGTGGGGGTAATGCTCCTCACACCAGGGTAGTCTCCACCATGAAGCACCCATAACAGGGGCACAGAGAGGAACTATCTACACCTGGCTATGAACAGCCACAAAGACAGAGACTGGGACGAGACAAAAGGGTGGTTTACCTGAAAGACTCTTCCCTTTCTGAACAACAGAGACTGCAGTCCCATTCATCGCCACCATTCACCAAGTGGCAGTGCTACAGGAAGACTAGTCCGGAGCCCCACTCAGCAAAAGGACCTAATCAGCTTTCTATAGTAGCCTTGTCTGCTTTGTCCTCAATTCAAGATCAAGGTCTCCTCCCTCCTGCACCTCTCCTGCTACACTTCCACGGTCTGGGAAAACAATATCATTCACCATCTTGTGCACAGGAACAGGCCAGTGGCTGTCAAAACGGAACCCACAGGCCTCCATCACTGCTTTGCAAATACATACACTGCATGTACTCCTAGTGGCTACATTAACAAACATGCGTAACATACTCTTGGATGGCATTAGATGACAAAACAGCGTATACATCTGACTCTACATCTTGAACAAGGTGACTTTAGACCATATTATAATCAGGGTTGGAGAACTCTTTCCCTGAGCACTTGCACTAGCGTAATTTTAATCCTATCCCCAAAAGACAATAATAAAGTCCAACCTCTGTGGTGGCAATAGTTTTAATTTCACTTATTTACTTCTTATATCTTTTTCACACAATGTGCAATTCACCTACACTTTTCACTTACACAAGGATTAAAAAAAATTCTAAGAGCTTCTCCTAATTTTACGAGGAGCTGGTGCCCACACCACAACTCCGATGGGTGTGAGGAGGAAGCCTATGATGAAGAATGCCACCTCCGGTGTTTGAGAGCTTTCATCCCAAAAAGGAAATATTTCCTGTACTCCTATGATAGATACCAATCTTTAGTTAACTCTCAGACCCAGGTATTTTTGTGTGTTTTCAAGTTTATGAGTTGGGAGTAGATATCTGCTTGTCTTTAAATCTTCCCCAGCCCACTTCTTTGTGTGACTCCATGACCTGACCGCACATTGGCGACACTCTCAGCCAGGACCAAATAACTATTCTTTAATTACAGAACAGTGAGGGAAGATCTTTAAATGAGACATTTTTGTAGTGCCAGCGAACAGACCCTGTACCAAGACAGTGTTTAAAAGGATTGACCTAGGTTAGGCACAAAATAGACTAGAGCTCTCAATGCTTAAGTAATGTTTTGTCTTGGAATCGCATACTAACCCGCCTGCCCTGGATGTGGAGCACTCTGTGTAATCTTATCTCTTTCTACAGCTTACATGCGTCAATTGCTTTCTATCTTATAAAGCCTTCTCCATATATACTTCTAAAACCCTGCATGAAAAATTGACCTTGATTTACCTCCGCTTGATTTCTCTCCTTTCTTTTTTCAGAGTGACCCTCTCCTTACCTTCCATCCTCTGGATGCTTTCTGTTTTTAAGCACAATCTCCTCTCAGTCTCATGCCTGTCTGCCTTAATCCTTTTTATAGTAATTCTCCAATTGGCTGATACCGCATTTCATAGAAAACAACCACTCCTCTTCCTCTTTAGAGCCCTATCCCTGTAACCTAACATTACCTAAATTCCACCAATGTATCTCACCAACCATTCACCTTGAAACTCCACATTGCCTACTAAGGATCGCACCTAACTGGTATTATTATAATCTATCACAAAGTAACTGGAGTAAACACATGCAATTTTTCTCGAGAGCACTTGACTAATCCAAATAACCACTGGATTAACTGCTAACCTTGGGTTCTGTAGTATCGCACTACTTGCCATAATGTGCTTCAATGCTTCCTCAGACATACCAGTACCAATTTTAAAAATAAACCACCAACTATCTGCATCAAACACCTTTTACCAGCAGGAAAGGCCACAAAAAATATCTATCTTTTGTCGTTAAGTATTGTTTCAGATTAGTCAGTTGTCATGAATTGGACATTGTGCATAAACTCTCACTGATCTGAATGTAAAACTCAGGACCAGTTTGAGTAGACGAGAAGTGAAATCTTTGCTTAATACCTTGGCATCCACATCAATCATCAACAGTGGGTGATATGATCACTAAACTGTCAAATTTAGTCAGTTAGCGCCTCTCTTACAGCGTTCAGTAGTGCACCTTTCCTCTGCATTTCACATACATTATACTTTACCCATGCAAAAGCTCCTTATTACCATTTTCATATTCTATCTTCAGAGCACAGGTGGCTGCTGAGTCCTCAGTGTGGAGAAAATAGGATAAGAACTCCAAGTAGTTCTGACCTAAATCCATATCTGCTAGGGTCTCTGCTCTATAGCGCCACCTATAGCTCTATCCTTGCCATGGGCCTTCCCAAGGAATACTTAGACTGTAAATGATACTAATCAGGCTCTGTAATTTACAGATATTATTTACTCAGACATCTTTCATAGATAGTATTGCGTAAGAAACAATTACCCCAACTGCTATGACAACCATAGGGAGATGACTGGAAGGAAAACATATTTGGCTGGATTTGTGCCATCTTTATATACCATTTAAGGCTAGTCGGACCACCATCCGTCAGAGAGAACTGGCCATTGCTGACTTTCTTTAGGTGACACCCAGGGCACCAAGGTCTGTCATGGAGTCCAGTACACAATAAGAGTCTTCTCTTTCCCAATAACAAAAAATAAAACAGCAGAACCAAACTCCGTCATAGCAGGAAACTCCTACCATATAGCTTAGCACACCCGTCCACAAGTGATATAGAAAACACCACACTGACGCAGGTCAACCGGGCAAGCTTAACAATCATTCCAAGCAGTGCTTTAAATGGGCCGGTACTGTCCGGTACTGAGTACCGGCAGAGGAAACAAATTGTCTTTGGGAACGACACACACCCATCCCCAGAGCCTGCCCTGGTCAGCGAGACTTATTTTTTTTACTCTCTCTTTTTTTTATAATCTACAGCTTCCTGGCCACTATTCATGATTCTGTTGCACATAAAGCTCCACTTGTGGCCCATACCACTCTCCCGATCAAATGGTAGGTGGCATCTCTGCCACCATTACACACTGGCATCCTGGGATTCTAATCTATCGCCGCTCTGACGGCCACTCAGTGCTGCAGAGCAACTTCAAATGCTCATAGGACGTTCCCTTCCTTCTACCCAGTCCCATGCTGTCTCAGGAGACTTACCATCTTGAATAATGGACCCCTCGATTATGCAGTTTACATTTCACCACTTTGTACATTTTTTCTCTGCATCTGCACTACCTGAGTGTGGTGTGGAAAAAAACAAGATTGTACAAAAAAACAACCAAACGGATGCTATAGCACTGGAATAATGTTTTGATGCAACGTATTTTCCAAAAGCAAGATGTGATCAGTAAAAGAAATGCTGAATTTTATCCAGCCTCAGATATATTTGTTGGTTTATGAATTTAAAATGCCAGCCACACGATATCGTCGCTCTGTTAGAAAAGTGCAGAGCTTCCAAATAGGCCTTTGTGTTACAAACGTGCAGTCCTCTTCTAGTACAAGGAAAATTCACTTTTAACAAAGAAAATGCAAAAAAGTGCAGTGTGTCCCCTTCATTAGGAGTACACGAGCCAGGTTCTTAAGAGGTGACCTATCTGTCGCTCCACTTCTAAGACTCTTATTTCATACCAACAAGTAGTCTGGTCCTAGGAGTCTCTCTAGCTGGGGAAGATTCTCATGAGGAATCCATGTTAATAGATAAGACAAGAGTGGCAATCAACCGACCTCCCTGTGATTTGGTGATATTCACATACCTGAAGAAGTGAGTGGTCTGAGAGGCCAAGAAAAGCTACTATAAGCTTATTAGCAGCCTCGAACCTAGCACCAATCCAGTAGCTCGGTATTTGTACCAGTATTTCGAAAAAGGAGATACTTTGGCCCAATGAAGAAGTTTCTTTGGGCGATGAGCAAAATAGTTCCTCAAACTCGAGGCAAGATGTTTCCTAGCACTGTGTCCAGAAACATAGGACCCATCTGTGGAAAGAGCCCTTCTGCTGAGGAGTGTTTGAGCTCTGTGAGGAAGTGGCTGTAACTGCCTACTGTCGTACTGATCAAGGAGATCCCTTCATTTGTCAAGTTCTGCGTCCCTACAATTCCGCAAAGACTTCCGAATTCACCAAGAAATACTGCCTCGTCAGAACAACTAACAATCTGGAGACCTAAAACCATGCCTTTATCCATTCTGGATCTTTTTTTAACACTGTACTGTGCTTGTGATGAAATAGTATGGTTTCAGTGTGATTTTCAGGAGTGTCATGATCCTGAACTTGGAAGATAGCTCTATTGAGAATGTTCAGAATCTGTTTTTCCGCAAACACTAAAAAAAAGTTATTTATTGAATTTCATCAAAAAAAGAAAAACCATTAACAACAACAGTTGTCCACGAATTCACTGAGTGTACAATGCCTGAAGCACTTCCCGACAACCCCACCCGCATAAAACAGAAGTACAGCCTCTCTTTCCATTCATTTATGTTAAGTGTGAATTGAGGCAAGCAGCACCACAAAGAAATCCAAGGTTACCCAAAGAATAGAGTTCCCACCCTAGTCACATAGGCAAAGGAGGTTGCAACCCACCGCTAAAGAAACACTTTCCGGCTTGCAGACACAACAATGGACATGCAGTCTCAAGTACAAACATTCAGTAAGCTACGTGCTGCACTGATTAGTCGGTAGCAATATAATCCACCCTTTTCTGAAGGTGTCTAGTCAACTATCGCCCTAATATCTGCAAAGTGCTGCCAGGAGCCTCAATCTTCTTTTGCCCGCTGAAGCTACAACACAGTATGGCCTTGACTGGCTTGTGAGACAAGGCAGGAGATGAATCCAGGGTACTTTACTTTATCACTAACTTAGGTATTTCTACCCGGGAGGAAGCCATGGTGTTAAGATGTAGAAAACTCTCTTCCCACAAATGTTCCGGCAGGGAACTGTCTTGAATGTTTCTTAAAGTCAAAGAATGGTCATCCTTGGACGTCATGGGCAAATTAAAATGCCACTATGCCCTCTTCAAGAGAACACAAACTAGCACTGTCATCTGAGGAAGAATGTGCTGGCTGTTTGGAGCCTGTGTGATAAAGTATAGTTACTCACTGTGACCTTCCCCTCTTCATCCATATCATCTTGCTCTTCTTTCACCCATACACCCGTTTGATGTTCTTGTTGAGAATGGGCTAGGAGGTGTATAAACCGGTAGATGGGATTCCCTGAAAGCTGTTGGGGTAAGAACTAGCCGAGGTGGAGCCAAGGGCTGCAGCGCCGGCAGCTGGCCAACAGGCGGTAGTTCAGCATTAAAAATGGATTGTCCATTACCTGCTGGGAAGAGAAAAGGGAACCATCTGGCACCTGAAATCTGGGTGGCTCTGTGAGGGCTTTTGGCGATCAGTAGAAAGGATTGTACTTAGTCTGATATGTCCAAGGGCCCAACAAGTCATTTTAATCTTCCTCCTTTTTGACTTCACATTCTTGAGATCCTTCCTCTTCTTAGAATTCCTCTGGGGGCTGACGTGCGACCAGTGTATGTGCGCTATACGCTGTGTCTGACCATTATTTCCCTTTTTAACCTCTCTCCTTTTCCTCTTCGGTTTCCAGAAGGAGCTTCATTGGAAGCATGTGGTGAACTAACCAACACTGCAAGGCTCAGTTGCTGAAGACACTAATATAGCTGAGGGTGGCCTTCGTCCTCTATAAAGCTTTTGCATAGATGAAAGCTGCTAAGCAGAAGATAAAACAAATTGCATTGGTGAGGACATAGTAAAAGTATACTCCCTGCATGAACCTGTTGTGAATAAGCACATAGCCATCGGATGGATGTTTGTCTTTCCAGAGGTCACCATCAATAATGATTTTGCCATGGATGAGAAGAGGGCCATTGGCAAGGGACATGTCTTTGATGAGGTGGTGGTCGTCATCAATCAAGATCAAGTTGACTAAACTGCAGACACTGAAAAGCATGGCCTGGTCGTAACTGGAGAGAAAAGGCTGTCTAAAATAGAGATATGGATGAATGAGTTTTGTTTGTTGCTGAGCAGTTACTTATTAATGTGGCTGCCATTGATGGGGTCATGTTTGGTGGCCAAGACAATTTTGAGGAATTATTATTTAAGTATGGGGTTTTGTAACAAGCTAAAACATGTCACTACATTGCCACTTCAGAGCACTCAATCTGAGGAGGTATTTTCTGTTCCCACAATGGAGATGAAATACTCTCCAAGGAAATCCCTCCAGAGACTAGATGCGTAATAACCAATTGTGGAAACTATGTATTTCTGTTTGAATGCCTTTTTTTAAGACTAGCAGATTGCCCACTCCATCCTAAATTAACCACTGGGGAGGACTCATCCTTGAAGAGGTGCCGTAGCTTAAAAAAAACAAAAAAAAACCTCGAAGCTTCCGAAATTTTGTGGAAGATTTTTAACAAATAGAGCAGTCTCTAAAGGCAGTACAAGGAACTATGTCTTCGGAACATTCAAATACATCTTAAAGGATGCAAGTTTAAACCAGCTCATAAAATTACTTTCTAGTCCAAAGCTCAGTCAGAGGCTCTAGGAAAAGGCTTTGGGCTGTAGTTAAGTATCATGTGATACAAATCTACGAAGAAAGAAACAAAAACAAAAAAAAAAAACAGTTTACCGGAAAATGTAAAATTTACATAAAATCTACAGTTAAAATTCGGGATATAACGGTTAAAAATATCTGTAGAGTGTACCATATGCAGTAGAAGCTTGACCTACTATAGGGCTCTATGGAAACGAGTCCAATCCGCATCATCGTACTGTCTACAGTTTGGGCATTTTCAAAGAATAACGCTTCACCAATGGATGCTACTGTATTACAATGCACGTACTGACAAAGTCGAATGATTCAAGCATGCAAATCCATGATATGACCACCAATACTGGAGACGAGTATTACATTTCAAAAGGAATCCGAGGTTAGAGTACCCACCAGTAAGAGAGGAAAGTAACTTTCATATCTAATGCGTACTTCTAGCTAGGAGTTTCTTACCTTTAGAATTGATACCAAATCATACCTCCCAAGGTGATAGGCCTGTGGAATGGCTCAGATCAAGAAGTTCTACGAAATGCCCATCCAGTAGGACCTGGCTTCAAGTAGAGCTTGGTGAGTGTGTGTGTGTACCGAGTCACATCAGAGCCTGACAGATGCTGAGGACAGGCACTCCATGTGCCAGCAGCTTTGGCCCTGGTGTAATGGGCTCTCAATACCTCTGGAGGTTGCTTCTCGCTAGGGTGTAGTACATCTTAAAACCTGGGACTATCCACATTGATAAAGAGTTCTTTTCTACACTGCTGTGCCTTTCTTTATACCAGGTAACGCCACAAACAGCTGATTGTTCACCCAAGGTTCTTCGGTGCGATTGATGTAAAAGCTTAAACCTTTTTTGGGGTCCAGCCAATGTAGTCTCCAAACCTCTTTCGAGGGGTGAGGCAGAGCAAAGAGTGACGGATTGCCCATCATCACGAAAAGCAGTCACAACAACTGGCAAAAAGGTGGACCTGATCCCTCACATCACTTTTTTGGGGGAAAAAAGGTGGTGTAAGGCAGCCGTACAGAGAAAGCCTGGAGTTCACTCACACCGCGACCAGAAACACAGGTTTCAGAGTCAGGAGAAACAGTAGACTGTTGAGCATTGGTTCGAATGGTATGCACACGAGGCACACAAGGACCAAATTAAAATCTTACTGTGACACTACCAAGGGTTTTGGAGCAAAAGCCAAACGGGCCAACAGATAACCTTTAACAGTGCTCATTGTAAGTTCTTGCTGGTCCACAGATAAAACAAACAGTAGAACATCTGGCAGCTTGGCCTGAAATGGATTAGTATAGTGGGTGCAAAACCAGGCTACAAACTTGTGCCAGGGCTCGGCATAGAGAGACTTTGAAGATGGAAATCTGGCAGCCAGCATAACATCCAAAGCTTCAGGAGATCAACTGCTACTGAACAATCTCCACACATTGAAGTTCAGATTGAGCAGGTTAGGGTGCAGGACCCTACCCTCCTGCTGGGCCATGAAGTCCTCCCAAAGTGTTACCCTGATCAAAGGACTGATGCTCTTGCCCACATGTTCCAAGTAAAACACTCTCCTTGCCCAATCCGGAGCCACTATGATGTCTTGGGCGAGGTCATTCCTGATCTTCTTCAGAATTCAGGGCAGGAGAGGCAGCACTGAAAAGGCATAAATAAGTCCCATGCTCAGCTGTATCCACAATGCATTTGCAAGAGGGAACTTTGTTAGAAAATTGAGTGCGCAAACATTTTGACATTGCACATTCTCAACAGTGGTGAAAAGACCTAGCTAGGGTTCTTCCTGTTGCTGGAAGGTGACCTGTGCTACTCGAGGGTGTAAATGTAGTTCCTGCTCCACCAACTGCCACCGCATGAATCTGTCCACCCTGGCGTTCAAAGATCCCTCAGGTGGTTCATGACCAGGGACGTGCCTGGGGGCTCGAGAGACACAGTGCTTTCTGGCACAGGACCCCATCCCACCCTGCTTGTTTCAGTATCACATGCCAGTGTTGTTGTCTGTGAGAACCTGAACCAGCCATGTTTTCGTGGAGGTTAGGAAGGCTTTCATAGCTGTGCAGATGACCTGCAACTCCAGCAGACTGATGTGGAGAAGAGTCTCCACTGGAAACTATAGCCCTATAAATTGCCATCGCTCTCTAGATGGCCTCGCCATCCCAATCGCGACCCACTGGTCACCACAATCAGCTCTGGGCAGGGCAGTGGGAGGGGCCTGCTGCTGATCCAACTGCAGTTAAACCACTACTGCAGGTTTCTTCTGAAACCTGGATGTAATATGAAAGGATCCTTTGGAGCTGGACACAGGAGATTTCAGGTTCCAGTGCAGACCCCACAAATGCCACCTTGCATCGTCGACGAGCAGGAAGCCAAGAGACCCAGAAGCCTCAGAGCCACCTTCACCATGACCCAGGACTGAGGCTGAAATGTAGGGATCAAAGCCAAATGTCCTGGACTTGCTGTGGTGGAGGGAAGACCAGAAACAGAATTGTAACTGGGAGGGCCCAAATGAAAGGGAGCCTCTGAGATGAAGATATATGTGATTTTGGCACGTTGCTAGTTTGCCCCAATGATGTCAGGATATTTGCCGTCGTTTGAAGGTGATGTACGACTGACTGTGGTGAGCCTGTCCTTAACAGCCAGTCATGGAGGTAGGGAAAAAATAAAATCCCTAACCTCTGAAGATGTGCTGTGACCAACCCCATGCTTTTTGTGAACACCTGAGGGGCTCACCTTGAACTACAAGTAGCTTCTGTTGGACTGCAGGACGGGTACATAAAAGTAGGTGTCCTGCAGGTCCAACACCACCATCCAGTTGTCTGGATCCATTTAAGACAGGATCTTAGTCAGTGTGAGCATCTTGAATTTGTCCTTCCACAGTGTAGAGATCTAAAAACAGGACAAAATTCCTCTGTGCTTCTTCAGCATGAGGAAATAGCAGAATTAATCGCCAGCCCCTATTTTCAGGGCTGGAACTCTTGAAGGTACTGTCTCAAGGAGTGGAAAGGCATAAATAAAGTGCTGTGGCCTGGCTTTTTTAAAGTGTTCCAACACTAGATCACCTTCTTGCCAAACAGAGGAAAACTACAGAAAGACATGTCCATTAAAGAGGCTTTCACGTCACCTGAACAACCTGTGGATATCACCCAAGAATGCCAATGAAGCATCACACTAGTGCCAACTGCTCTACCCAGGCAGTCGGTGGTGTCCAGCCCAGACCGGATGATGCACTTTGCAGGATCTGGACCATCTGGGTTGGTTTGAGCCAGGTTGTCCTGTTAGTACACTAGTATTGGCTTAAATAGTTGGCAGATGTAAATCTGGTGCCTCTGTTGCATGTCTCATTACCAAGGCAAAGTAGGCACTTGTTTTTGCTGGTACATGGGGCTGGGGGAATGGAACACAACCACATGTCTAGCCCCCTACAAGTCTACCAATAATCTGTCATCATCAAAGTGCAGGGGAGAATACTCACCTCATCTCGAAGGGTTTTTGGCTCTGTGTAGGAGGCTGGCTCTCTATATAGTGTACAAAAATGATGTGGACTGTGCAGAGTCTCCAAGCAATCCCACCTTGGTTTACAGAGGTAAAAACTAGACCACCTACTACTCTAATTTTTTATGGTAGCTTGGTCGAGAAGTTAGGCCAGTCCTGGAGTAGTGTTAAGTATTTGTTGTACTCAAAGTATCAATAAATGTGGACACAGACTTAAAAGAATAACTTAAGACCAATTTACAAAAGTACTTCAGATTTTTATAATACTTTTAAGACCAAGATCATCAAAATCGGGTAAGTACTTTCAAAGTTATGATTTTTCAAAGTTTAGAAAATATCTTGTTTCTGTGCGTTTTTATGCACCATAGGAAACAATGGGAGAAAACGTTTAAAATGCATATAAAATCAGGCAATGTGTTTACCATTGTCTCCTTTCATTTTTAGGTGGAGGTTGTTGAGATGTCCTATGGAACAGCCGGAGGAATTTGGGTGGCTTCCGGTTCCGGCAGGAGCAGTGGCTGAAAGTCATTCGAGCTGGTGCAGGACCACTGCAGGGGGGCACTTGGAAAAGCACTGCACAGGCAGACTTCAAGATAAGTTCACTTGGAGTGAAGAGGTCGCAAGGGGTAGCCTTAGAACACAGCTGGTTCTCCAATGCAGGAGTCAGGGAGGTGGGGTGCAGAACAGATAGGTGAGCCAAGAGCTGTGCGCAAAGGTGCCCTTGGAACCAGAAGGCAGGTCACTTTGAAGGTGGATTGCAGGTCATCAGGGCCACTCTGGGCAGTGGTCCTTACGACTCCTAAAGTCCCTTCACAGGTGCTCACTTCTGGTCCACTGAGAGTCCGGAGTGGACTTTTCTTCTGGGTGTTCGGCGCTGGGGGTCGAGTACCCCTGGGTATTGCATGGTTTAGCCACTGGTGGTCACAGTGCCACCAAACTTGGCTCACTTGCAGGGTTTGTCCTCCGGGTCCACTGGGTGGAATTTGGTCCGGCTGCTGTGTCCAGTTCCTTGGTCGGCAGCCCATCAGTGAACTGGACTTCACTGGACTTCACTGGTCTTTCCTTCTTTGTTGCAGGGAGTGATACCTTCATCTGGAGGGAGGTCCCTGGCAATTTTCAGAATGATGGATGTCATCTGGGGTTTTATAAAGTCCATCTGATGTCCAGTCCACTCCTCAGCGGTGATTGCCAAGTCCTCTGTGCAGCAGGCAGGGTTTGCCGCCTTTTTCTTTGTGCAGCAGGACTTCCACTCTCAAGCCTTGGGTCTTCTTTGTTGCTGGCCTCTTTGTGTCCTCAGAATTTGATCTGCAAGTGGGAGGGGAGCCCACTAAATACTGCATTTAGTGTGTGTCTAGTGGAGTTCCCAGTAGTGAACAATGGGTCATCTTACATGTGACCACTTCCTGTGGGAAGAGGATACTTCCCTATACATGGTTGGCTATTTTCCTACCATGCAAAATGGAGGAAATGAAATGGAGGGGTCACCTCAAATACAACACCTTATGGGGTGGTGCAGGCTGGGGATGGCCACTCCTCCTTTCCTTTGTGCATTTTCCCGCCGCTGCTACAGCCAGAAGTGGGAGTTTGCAATGGGGGCGACCATCTGCTGCTAGCAGTAGTGCTATGGGTCGAGTTTCAAGGGCGCAAGCCCTTTGTAGCTCGCAGGCAGGGCTGTGCACATTCCTGGGGGAGGAGGTATAACACCTATGCTCAGGAACAGCTTTGTTTTCTGAACCCAGAGAGCAAAGGTTCTCACCCCAGGGTTCTCGAGTCTTGTCTGGTGGTGGGAGGCTGGTTGTGACCAGCCAGCAACCATGTCAGGGTTAGTTAGCCTTTGCAGGGTTCACCATTAAGGAGGCCCCTGGGTACCTTTTGCAATAAAACCAATACTGGTACCAGTTTGGATTTATTGTTCTGAGTTGTTTGATACCAAACAGCCCAGGATTCACAGTGGCCATCGTGTAGCTGTGAAACTCATACTGACCAGATTCTAGCACATGCCTTTAAAATGGCTGCTCTGTTCACTTGCTATGTCCCAGGTTTGGCAAGGACACAGAAGGGGCATATTGCTCATGTATCTATGCCCACACATGCAGTGTAGTGCACCTACCTTAGGGCTGAAAGGCCCGCCAGGGGGGTGACTTACCTATATTGCATGCAGTGTGTAGTGGACAGGTCACACAGGTTGTGTGCCAAGTCAATTTTGAATTTTAGGTTTGCACCAGGACACTAATCCTGCAATGGCATTGCTGGGGGCACTTGGATGCATGGTCCCTGAGGGTGGCACAACCTGTGCTGATGCCCTTAGGGGCCTACCCTTAGTACTCCATGCCTTCGGTACACAAGAACCATTTACTAGGGACCTATAGTGGCAGCTAAAGGTGTTGCCAATTGTGCCAATGCATCATAACAGTTTTGGAAAAGAGATCTGGCCCAGGTAAAACCTGGCTAGCAGGGACCCTGGACACTAACAACTTTGGGACCACATCAAATACTAGGCAAAAAGTGGGGGCTAACCATGTCAATAAAGGCACTTTCTTACACTCTGATCAGAGGATTTTTGGTGCTGGATTGGAAGTCTGCTCCAGCGTCAAAGTGAAATCTGAGGTAGGCCCTTCTGCAGATTCTTGCACTGGATGGAGCCAGAGAAATGACAAAAATTTGCAACTGGGCCTCTCAAAAGGTCTCAATCTGTTGCGATGTTGCTGATAGACTCAGAAACACTATGAGAATTAGGATCAATTGCAGTATCAGCTCCATGGAGGTAGCCAGGAGCAAGACAGAGGTATCTTGATGTCCTCACAGCTTTCTCATGTTAGGAGTGGTGGAACGTAGATGAAACACACTTCTTGTGCATTCGCTTCAAAATTTACTTACTGAAAGGTTTGGACCATAATGAGGAGCTGCCCTGGGTACAGCTGTGAGAGCTGAAATTCAAGTGGGAATCACAGACTTTTTTTGGTAATCGGCATTGTACACGTTCACTTAGCATTTGGGTTGATAAGATCACACTCTTAGCAGGACTTACAACTGTGCCCCGGACTCAGACACCAGAAGCACATCTCGTGGGAATGTGAACCAGTCTCTTTAAGTCTTAAACCCTGTAGTTTTAGGAGGGGGCAGATCCATTGCACACTGGAAAAAACTATTCTGCAAGAAAAAACTTATCAAAGGAAGAGGAAAAACTTAGGTGAGAGCTTCAGATCTGTGAACGAAGACGTGGAAAGAAAGGGGCTGACATTGACAAGCAGGGATAGGATAGGGCTTGTACGTGGCTTCATTGTTCCTCCTAGGGCAGAATAAAATCAACGTGGAGCCACATGGCCAATCTACCAGAGCGCTGGAGCACTGCTATTAAATCTTCCAGATCCAGTCTTCAGCGTAGGGATATTCTAAAGGTGAGGAATCTGTGATCAGAGGTATCCATTTTGGTCTCAAAAAGCACACATTGCCGTATTAGTCCCCGGCACGTAAGGGAACTGCTTTATGTGCAGATGTGCTTCTTGTAAAAGAGCAGTATGAGGTACACACAATGAAGTTAGTCAATCCCTGAAGTGGCTGATCAATTGCCCCATGCTATATGCTGTAGGGGGTGGAAAAATGTGAATGACAGAACAGACTAATGGATGAAGAAGACTGATTGAAATTCTCACTAAGTATATTATACAAATATAATTTTATGGCAAGACCGGAGGCTAACATTATTGCCTTCTTTATTGCCACTACTCACAGCAGCTCCTTTAAAGAATATAGAATCTTCAACAAAATTCTAAACTACAACAAAAAGCCAGCCCAGGAATTGTCGTCCTTTTCTGCTGCTGCTCACAGAGATAAGTACTCTTCTATTATATACTGTATGTAAGGTTAGAAAGTCAGAAAGAGAGAAAATGCCTTTAAATCACATAACATAAGTTGTATGTGGAATTTTATTCTGATATATATGTGTTCAACACCTTCTGCTTCAATACCTTCCAATAGTTATTCTTAACCCTTTGAATGACTATTCTTAAAGTAAGTTATTTTTCAATATGTTTATATTTTAATTTGTTATGGTTTATCTCAGAATTCTCTATTTTGGGTACACACTTTTTTCATCAACATAAGTTAGTAGATTTAAGTTGTTTTTTTTCTTTAGGTATCGTGTTGAAGTTTAACTGCTTGTTCGTGTGGCCCACGGTTTATATCCGAAATGGTTGTGGTTTTGCATCCTTCGCTCGCTCTGCCCTGGAGGCGGGTAGCGGTGAACAAGAGCGCAGAATTCCTCGCCACAATCACATTTCTTTAATGATGTGCGCCGTGCTCGCTCTAGCCTTCAGGGCAATAGCATGAGCGCAATGCTTGAGACAATGGGTCTGCTGGACAGAGCGGGTTCGCAGTGTTGTGGTACACTCTCCCTATCTAAAATTAAAATAAATGAAAAGGGGCAGATTTACCCACCTGGTTGGAATTCTACAGAAAATTCGCCACATTGATGTTTAAGGAGTCAGCCTTGTTGTATTAGGGCGCAAGGTGTTTTTCATATCAATAAAAAGTAAAGAAGGACTAAATAGTTTGGCACAAGATGTACGTGGAAGTCATACTGTAACTTTGGGAAAGCTTTCCCTGTAGAATGCGTGAGGTCAGTTGGGTTCAATAGCTTTTTTCAGTTATTAACAAACAGTGTTTTCCTCTCCAGGAAGGCTGTGTGAGGTATGAAGTGCAGTGCTTTTCAATAGTAGGTGATTTATGAGATTGTTTATTGGGAATAGATATTTTAGTCAAGACAAATTTCTAATACTTAGTATTTGAATAATTTGATTGTGCTGTAAGTAAGGGTTTTGGAAATCAGGATTTTGAACATTATGTTAGAATTTCAAAGTTTGGGAGAAATGGAGACTGCTTTCAAGGAAAAAAAATGAAAATTGCTAAAACAATTTACTGTAGATTTAGACAATGAGTTGGAGAAAAAGATTGATGATTTGCAGAGAGAAAAAGTAATGACGAGCCAAGATGAGAATTTCTGGTCTCTTGTGAGGGTTCACTTGTAAAAGGGGGTAAGGTGGGCAAGAAACAAAAACATCTGGAGATGGATCAGGTTGTGATTAAAAAACGTAAGTCATCTGGGACAGATGTAGGATTTTGTGGCCGCACAAAACAGTTTCGTCGGGGACACGCAAGAGGATCAGAGAAAGGGTCCAAAAAAATAATTTAAAAAACATAAAAGAGAATGTAGACATTTGTCTATCCTTTATGATGATTCATCAGGCAATGTGGAGGTGGAATGAAGCTGTTCTTCAGGTTTTGACTCTGATGAGGGAGAGATTGGCTCTGTTCAACATTCAGAGCAAGTTGAAGAGGTTTAAAAATGATGACACAGGTTCACTTATGGATCCACTGGGAGATTGCATGTTTGACCCTATGTTGATAAAGCATTTGCTTTCCCTTGAGTGTACCCCAGCCCCACATGTAGTGGATTATGTTGAAACATGGCTGCAAAAACAGATTTATAAAGATGTTAGGATGAGATTACGATCAGAGTTTCCAAGACCTAATTTAGGTAACAAGATTGCTGCTACACCAGATTTGGATGCTAAGATATTAGCTTTCCTAAATAAAGGAGGGCAAGATCCAAGGAAAGTATTACAAGAAGGTCTAAGAATGTGTCAAGATAGACTTTTAAATCTTACAGGCCCACTAACAATTTGTTTTGATATGGCTGAGGATGCATATATTTAAAAAAAAAAAAAAAAACATTGGATCTGTAGGAATTGAAAGAGTGGGTCCAGAGGGCTGTGTGTGTTCTTGGAAATGCAAACACTGCCATTTCAGTGGAAAAAAGGAAAAGCATCCCATTAAAGACAGACGCTAAGTTGGTGAAACTAGCTGATTGTGAGGCAGGCAGAGTGGCAAATGGAATGCTTTTCTGAGACGCATTTATTAAAGAGATGTCTAAGTATGTAGGAGCGTTCAGTTCCTTACAAATGTCACAATGTGATGTAAAAAGGTTTTTGACCGTAGAGTTGTTTGAGGGGCTGGGAGAACGAGAGGCCAGTTCCCCGGCTGAGAACAGGGTGTCAGTAGATCTTCTTTATCATGAGGTTAAAAGCTCCACCAGGACCAAACTCCCTACCAACCAGGAAATTTCTATCCCCAAAGACAAAGAGCAAGGTCTAAAAGTAGCCGTGGAGATCGTCAAACCCAGGGGACACATAAGTCAAGACCCTTCTGTTATCAATTTAGATTGGGCAGCAGACTTGCTCAATTTTATCACAACTAGACTCCAATGGAAGAAGACCCTTGGGTTCTAGAGACGGTATTAGGTTATCACTTAGACTTTGCAGAGGAAGCGGTTCAGGAGAAAATGCCAGAGATGATAAAGTTCAATTTAGATTTGTTAGAGTTGACAAACAAGGAGGTACAAGAGTTTGAGAGGAAAGAAGCGATCGTGGAAGTAAAAACAAAATCACTTGGATGCATTCATAAGCAATATTTTTATAGTAGAAAAGAAAGACAAAGGTATGAGGCTGATAATACATCTGAGATATCTGAACGATTGGGTAGAGTACCATCATTTCAAGATGGAAGGGATGCGTATGTTGGGAGATGTTTTACAGACAGAAGATTCATTGACTCGTGTGGATCTGAAGGATGCTTTTATGACAGTTCTAATTTGGGAAGCACATCAAAGATTTCTACACTTCAGGTGGACCGGAAAGATGTGGAAGTTTGTCTGTCTTCCTTTAGGGCTATCTACTGCCCCATGGTCTTTTACAAAGTTGCTTTGTCCTGTGGTGGCGTACTTAAGGGAACGAGGTGTGAGTCTGATAATTTATTTGGACAACAGTTTAATAATGGATCAGGACAGGTTAAAGGTGGAAGATTATATGAAGATGGCTTACAGTTGTTGGAGGATCTAGGTTTTGTGGTGAACAGACAGAAATCGTGTCTTACTCCGATTCAGGAAATGCAGTATTTGGGATTTTTGGTGGATACAGTACAAGGTCAGTTGAAGCTACCCAAGGAGAAGTTAAAATAGAATAAGAAAAAAGATTTGGAAAGTGTTGTTTGGAGATGATTTCATTGAGAGCGCTAGGCAAGAGAGGTATGTCTGTTGTCATCAACGAGTCAGGCTATTTTTTCCAGAGGTTAAAGGCCAACCATTTGAGAAGTGGTCTGAGGTATTTGGAGCGAATTGTGCATTCAGAGGAAGCAAAAGTGGAGCTTGTGTGGTGGGTAAGGAATATGGAGGCTTGGAATGGAAAAGCTATCTTTGGAGAGAGTCTGGAGATGATTATATAGTCAGATGCAAGTTTGGCTGGTTGGGGAGCACACTGCGGTGCGATTTAAACTGGTAGTATTTGGACAGAGGAGGAAAAGAAACTTCATATACATTGTCTAGAACTCTTGGCAGGATCTTTTTCTATAGGGAGTTTCACGAAGGGCAAGGCGCAGTGCTCAGTAATCTCGAGGATGGACAATGTATCAGCATTGAGAATGTGAATGAAAGATTTGGCTAATTTAGCAAAGGACTTCTGAGATTATTGTTTGAACCAGAATGTTCTAGTACAGGTGGAATAGATTTAAGTATTAGAGAATGTGGTGGCCGATTGGCATTCACGGAATTACAGGGACTCCAGAGACTGGACACTGAACAGGTCAGTTTCTCTGAGGTTGATGGAAATCTGGGGTTCTTGTCAGGCGGATCTGTTTGCGAACAGGTGGATTGCGCAGTTAAAGAAATTCTTCAGCTAGCGTCCGTATCCGGAGTCAGAAGGAATAGATGCATTAAGGCAGGACTGGAGGGGCCTTAAGCCATATGCGTTTCCACCGTTCTCAATGATTACTCGTGCGACTATGACGGTGCACAGGTTGAAGGAAACAGTGGTGTTGGTGACGTCTCTTTGAAAGTCATGGGCGTGGGCCCTAATTCTTTCAGAGATGTCCCTGAATTTTCCAATTATTTTGCCAGTATTCCAGGAGAATGTGTTAGGATCATTAGAAGAAATTCACGACCTGGTAACGTCAGATCAATAGAGGTTGGTGGCACGGAAACTTTCAGGTGTATGTGAGAGGTGCCTGGACTTTCACCAGAGGCTTCCGACCTTATTATAGAATCCTAGGCACCAGAAAGATATATAGATTGGGATGGCAGAAGTGGGTATGCTGGAGTGTGGAGATAGATTTTGATCCCGTTTCAGTGAATGTTGTAGAGGGAGTGAATTTTTTGTCACATTTGTTTAAGTCAAATCTGTCTTATAGGACCATTAATGATCATAGATCTGCAATTGCTGCAGGGCATGTTTTATTGGATGGTATTACTGTTGGGCAGAATGTTTTAGTGAAGCGTTTGATGCAAAGTATAAGAGTATTGAAACCACCAGTCTCCAGATACAACTCTGTTTTGGACGTTACTAAGGTGCCTAGTTATCTGGAGAGTTTGGGGGCCAATTCAGATTTGAGTTGAGAGACTTGTCTCAGATGTTGACTATTTTACTGTGTTTACTCTCTTTCAGAAGGGTTTCTGAAGTGAGAGAATTGGATATTAGTTGTAGGATTTTCAGCCCAGAAGGGGTATGTTTCTCTTTAAATAAAAGGACTAAGATAAATTTGTAAAACATTTTTATCCTTATTTTTGAAAAGTATGAGGGGCTAAGTGTGGCTCGTTGCATTAATGAGTATGAAAGGCGAACATCTAAACTAAGATCATCTCAGAAGCAGTTATTAATATCTTTTACACATCCGTATAAAGGTGTGTCTGGACCTACTCTTGATTGTTGGGTGAAAGAGGTGAAGAAGAACGCAGGTGTGAATGTTAATTTGTTTGGTGCACATTGAGTTAGAAGTCCTCTGCTTAGAAAGCTTTTATGACGGGAGGTGCGTTGCAGAATATTTTGAGATGTGCTGATTGGTTGAATGATGGAATTTTCAGGAGGTTTTATTTTAAACTTGGGGTGAATGCTGATTCTTGTTTATTAGAGACCCTTTGAACTTGCAATAATGTTCGCCTCTGGTCTTGCCATAAAATGTAGATTTTCCCTAGCTTGCTGGTCAGAAAATCTGGATTTTATTAAAGACACTGAAGCTAATATTATTCCTCCCTTTCACTCATCCCCTATAGTTAATTTTGTTGTATTTTCTTTTCCTATAGCCTTTGCGTAACATAGGAGACAGATGGAAGAAGCATGGACATGATGGGAAATGGTCATGCTGGATTACAGAAGAAATGTTATTTTGACTTTGGTTCACAATTTTGTGAAGTAATGGGAAAATGTATTTATAATGTGTATGGCAGTATGTAAACAAAAAAGGATGGTGGCTGGTATTTCTAGCTTTTTGTAGCAGTATAGAAGATTCTATATTCTTTAAAAGAGCTGCTGGGATTAGTTGCAATAAAGAAGATTGCAGTAATATTAGCCTCTGTGTCTTTAATAAAATCCAGATGTTCTGACCATCAAGCTGGGGAAAATATACATTTTAGTAAACTCAACACACTTTAGCTAACACCAGACTTAAAAAGCAAAAAACAGTGCTTTGTGATACTTTGGAAACAGTAATCTTTCATCCAATAATGGCTTTCAATGTTCCGACATATACAACATACAACTATGCTTTTACTAAATGGTGCTAAAATATCAATAGAGCCATATCTACATATTGGCAGTAGTTTTCATAGTCAGTCGAAGTAAAAGAAGAGGCTGAAAATAAGCCCATTTTGCACAACAAAGGGACTGTACCACAAAGGAATTTGCACACTTAACCCCAACTTACCTGTGAGGGGAAAAAGACACTTGCAAGGATACATTCTTAAAACTGATATACCGAAAAGGGATTGGTTGAATTGGATCAACACAAAAGTGTAATTGCAAATGCAAAAATTCAGTGTAAGGAAATCTCTCTGCATGAGCACCCCCAAAGATTTAGTGCTGCTGCTGGTTTTCCAACTTAGAGTGTACTGAGGCCTGCTGACCAGACATTACTGCCTTGTCTCTGACCCACAAAAGTGTATGTTTGATTGGCTTATAACCAATAGCCATAGGTTAACCTATGAGTCCCTAGTACATGAAATCAGGGGTACCCAGGACCCATTAGTTACCATGGCCCTTATAGACTGCAGCACTTGTTGAGCCACCCTGAGTGTTACAAAGTAAAACATGTCTCCAAGCCTGTCACTGCAGACTCGTAGAGCAGTTTTAGTTGCTAACTCGACTTAGCTATTTAAACCAATGACAAAGTCCAGACCATCCTAATATATATGTATGTCATATGCAGTAGGCCTATCAAGTTTTAACATAGGGTGCTACATATTAATAACATAAGAGATGTATGTCCTAACAGTAAAACCCCAAATTGTCATTTTTACTGTGGTTAGGCTAAAAGACCCATTGGCGAGTACATGGTTACATGCTGACAACTCAGGTGTACTAACACCTGCATGGGACCACCAAAGTAGGTACTTCAAGGTATCAAAAGAATTGTTACATTAAACCTGCCTTGATGTCCAAGTCGAATTTAATGTAACATTTGAGTAACAGCAACATTTAGAAAGTGGCCACTCTGTCGCCCAGGTTTTCCAGTGACCATTCGCAGATGCTGACCAAAAGACAGTCTTCTGCCCTCCTGGGGAGAAGTGTGAACAATCACCAGGAAAGGGAACGAAAGAGGCTTGTTGTTTGTAAGAGATAGTACCTTCACTGGCCGGAAGCACCACTGTGCAAGCCCAAATGGCAAGCTTCAAAGGGAAATCCACCTTTGAAGGGCAAAAGGTAGGTACACGTGAGAGGGACTGCTCTTTTGTTCAGGTAGACTGGTTGGCGTTGAGCATAGAGAGGGTATAAAGCTGCCAAACCTGTTTTCCCCATGGGTGTATAGCCCTCAGGTAGCCACACATCTAGGGTGGGCTACCAAGCTCTGCCACTGAAAGAGGGGTTCTGCCATCTTGGAAGTGGGCAGAATAGTGCATTCTGGGATAGCCAGATGCACACATTGCAGAAGTCTTCATAAGGCGGGACGGGACCAAGCAGCCCATTGGCTAATAACCGCTGTATTCCCTGAGGGCACTTTCTGGGCATAAATGTAACACACCGACCTCAGATCAAATCTGAGCTACAGAGAGGACTGAAGAATGACTGTACTGCTGTTCCCTAGACCTCTGCAAGAGAACCCGCACCAAAGGATGGATTGCACCTGCTGATCTTTGATCTAGCAAAGAGAGGACTGTGCCTGAAGTAGTCCCAGGAAAACTGCTGCTGACCACACAGCATCCTCAGTATCTTACAGCACCATCAGCATCCTGTATCTCTTGCATCAGGACCACTCTATTGATGTCTAAGGTGGTTCACCAACAGAGTTTGGAAATGGACTGGAGACTGCTTTGGTGAAATTCCTCACTGGCCTCCCTGACTTGCTCCCTGTTGGAGTTGGTCGGCCAAAGTGGGCCGGAGTAACCGAACAATTTCATAAAAACAAAAAATACAAAGTTTGCAAAACATACTAGTGATCACTGCTTGTTGATAATTTGGCTGAATAGCAGTGATTTATGTTTTACTTAAAACGCTATACCCCAAGAACCCTCTGGTGGATTTTGTTTGTTTTAGAGCATAAAAATAAGATTTATTTTTTTTATTTTATTTTTATAAATTGATGTTCAGATTTCTTTCGTGTTGTGTGGCTTTCCTATTCAATTGTTTTAGTACTTCTAAATGCTTTACACTTGTTCCGTTGTTTAAGCCTGACTGTTCGTAGCCACAACTACCCAGGACTGAGTTAAAGATTTTACAAATGAGCCTGAATGGCCCAAGAATTTGTTACACGGTAAGGTCCTATGACAACACTATATAATACACCACTTTCCTCGCATTTCTCCTGTATGGTGGAATTTAAATAATTGAGAATTTAGGGTTGCAGTGGGTGTGTGGACATTGCTTAGAGGGGGTACCCCACAAAGCAGGTAAACCCGGAAACTGCTTAATGGTAGTTTACCACCTTAAAACCACATGCAAAATGATTCATGTTAAAGGAATGAGAGTGTTTCCAGCGTGGTAATGGAAAGGAAACACCACCAAATTTAAAAGGGGTGTATTTGAAGGATTTTCTATATTCAAAATTTATATTACACATGAAGTAAAAAAGTTACAGGCGCAAAGGAGGATTTGCACCATATTTCTGCATTCCCAGCGGTGAAAAATCTGCCTGTTAAAATATTGCAAGATGGAGTTCTCAAGGAATGTCATAGATTTCCCTCACTATGCCGGAGATCATTTGAGAACCTCATACAAGACAGATATTTGTTGATAGTGTAACCTCCAAAGAGAAACTTCCAACTTCACACGTACCTTTGGGGCGTGTCGGCCAGAGGCTTAAGGCTTCAAAAATTCCACTAACGGGCACCCCCCAAAAGAAACACCGCACTGCTGAATTTGGTCTTGTGGCAGGTGCAAACATGATGTTCCCTTTCTTTCTTAGCGTAGTTTGTTTCATCTCGTCCATGAGCATGAAACAGTGGATGGTGCTCATGTTTTGACAGCAAGGTACCTCATTACTTTTCCTCCAACAGGCAGGTCAATTTAACAAATTCCAGTGCTTAATTTGTGCCGGTGCTTTCCAGTGTTCAGCACCAGCACTTAATTCTTAGCACTGACGCTTGTGACAGCCTGCTACATGGTGGCACCGTCTGCCAAATTTTAGTATAAGCACAACTTCTGTTTATTAATTTAATATACATTAGCAATCACTAATATGTGCCACCCAAGCCACTCTTCTAGCTGTGGCTGCTCCCAACAGTATGAACTGTCACACTTGTAGGAGTGTGACGGTTAGTAGTTGTGTTGGTACCTTCCTTAGCAGCGCTGGCAGGGGCAATGGATGGTGCACGCTGCTGTGTCCTGCTGATGGAGGGCCCTGGCACCTGTTTGTTACAAATTAAGCACTAGCACCTTCTAACATACCGCATGGCTAGAACTTCGGAAAATAAGTTCACTAAAATGAACATTTACTAAAATTAATCTTAACCACATTTTAGGAGGAAGGGATGGGATTGTGTTTCGACCAACAGGACGAGTGTCTTATGTGCAAAAATACAGCCTGTTGCCATCGGAGACCATGATTCATATTAACACAGCACAACCCGGGAGGCTGCAGCTAACCTCAGAAATCGCTTCCTCTTCTTTGCAGAATCTTCAGGGGTTTTGGAAGACTTCTCTGGTTGTTTCTCTGGCGTCTGCAGCAGGACCTGCGCAGACTTCAGCCAATCACTCGCAGACTTTCCTACAGATTGTCGTCGGTCGGTTCCGTAAATTAACATCTGCTTTTGCACACATCCCAATCGTGGCGAGTGTCCCTCCGTTCGGTCTTCGTCTTCCCCTTTGCCATTGTCAGAAGAATACTCTGAAATATCTGCAGGCACTGTCTGTAAAGGAAGAGCAATGAGCAGGTTATGAATGGAGCAGAGTGACCGGGTTTAGCTTTCTTAAGAGAACAGCAGGACGTTCATACGACAATGGCACACTCAACTCGTGCAGTGGTACCGGTCCAACCCACCACTTGCCTCTCCAGAATCAAAGGCAAGGACCCTTCACTGCAGTGGGGTGTAGAAGGTTTACTTCAACACAACAATGGAAGGTGTGATTACATATCACAATATAAGAGGACAGTCAGAAAATGTATTAAAAGACATAAGCCATGTGACTAAAAATGCACACATTCCCAATTAGGCCCTCTACCTCTTTTGGGGGCATGCAGGATCAAGTGGCCTGTCTACACACATAACCAAAAGAAAGGCCACGACAAATCTGCACTTACAGCGCAAACACCAGGGGTACAGCCTAGTGTGTTCTTCCTGCCGGAATTCCTTGTGACATCTTGGTCTCCTCCAAAGGAACATTAGGGGCACCTGAGATAGGGCTAGAAGGCCTGGGTCACCACGCGGTCAGCCCCCAACTATCAGCCCCATTCCCAAAAGAAACTCTCAGGAAGAGTTGCAGTACTAAACTCCGGAGCATTCCAGAATAAAGGTACCATTCTTTGGCATTATCTGGCCAACATGACTATAGGAGTGAGTGGGTAAAAGAGATTTTTTATCATCAATATTGAGTACGATTAATTGATAAAATCGTTGGGAGTTGACAAGCATATAAAGTTAAAACCATAGACATACCAAAAATTGTATAAAAGCTAAAATGAGCACAGCTCAAATAGTGAAAAACAGGTTCAGTGCAAATTATTTGGTAAACAATTATTGACCAGTAGAACCAGCTGTCAAAACAAATATTCATTTTGGTAGGTATCAGCTCTCACAGCCACCCCATATACCCCGTGTACATTCACCTACCAACAAAGCCGACTCCAAATGCAAAGGTAAATTTCAGGAGGTCTAGATTATCAAGCCTGTCTCGAAACAGGTATATTGGGTCACTGACTCATAGAATTAAACCTTTAACCCAAAACTACGCTTCAGTGGATCTCAGCTATATGCCCATCTCATCACAGTGGATGAGATTTGAAGCAATGAAAAGTAACAGCGAATAATCAACATTTCATTATACAGGCATGTGCATTATCTGATCACTTACCTCCAAAACTCTAGGTGAATAATATACTTGCTAATTGTCCAACATACTTTGTACCAAAATCATGGATCCCACAAATTATTCATAAAGAAACCTTATGTTTCTTTACAGGTTTTTAAGCCCAACCTCTTAAAAGTTGACGATTAAAGCAATCTACGTAGTGAAACAAATGTTGAGCATGAACATATGATTTGAGATTGACTTTCTTTATAGTATTCACAGAATATGCATGATAAATTGTCTTTTATTCTACTTCAATTATCGTTTAACTTCTCCCAGGTCAGAGAATCCAAAAGGTAATCATAGACATTTTATTTTGAGCAGCAATGTGACTGAAACGGGATGATATGTAGACATTTTTTTGCACCGTTTCCCATGATTAAACTATAATGGATGTATTTGGTGAGTTTTGAAGATCTTTGTTACACAACTGTGAAAAAATATGTTTCTTCAGGAGGCATTTGAAACTGGAATAGGAGAGTGATTTTCCCTTGGATTTGACTTTCCTAGCTATTTAAAATTACTTGAAATTGTGGTATTCCTGTCAAGAACTTTTCCCATGAACAATTTTTTATACTCTTTTCATTCTAAACCAGTACCTTAAAATGGCACAATTTGCTCGTATTTGCTGATCAATCAGGCCAGATTCTAGTCAATTTGTGCTTGGCTTGATGATTGGGGAAGACTGAAGATTGATCTAAATAACCTGCTTTACTCCAAGTGCAACCTTGCATTAGTTTTATCTGGAAAAGCCTCAAAACTGTAAGTTAGTGTCAGTATATATGTGGCATTTATAACCTTTAAAAGTGGTGACCTAGATGAACCGTCAAAGTTTTTAAACAGTCAGTTTTCGTAGTGAAACCTCGGTACTACTGCTTTGTTTTTTATTGTCTGAAGGTGTGTTTTATGATCACCACTTTTGTGAAGATTGACAACAAAGTAAGTATAGGTTTTTACGGTTTCAATCATTTGGCCCACTATAGTTCAATTTGTACCTTTTTACATTTTTGGGGCCAGGAGATAATATTGTGCACAAAAATGGTATAGATTCTCTAGAGTGTATTGAAGGCCGATTCGAGTACGATCAATAAGGATCATTTTGTCCAGAAATTGTATTGTGTTTACTTGGCAAACGTTTAACTTGGATGGACACGCTTTTAAAATCGTTAATGTAGCCTCAATGTCAAAGATGCAAGATTAAAAAGAGGGGGTGAGGAAACAACCCTGCTTTTTAATTGACCAAGATATTTTAGTCATACAAACTGTATCCTCTAGTTTGACTAGAATATAGTTGTTTGAATATAGACTACCAATAGCATTCAGCAGTTTGTCCAGGGTTCCCCATTTGCTGAGTTTGGCCCACAGTAGTTCTCTGTTGAGACGACAAAGTAAGCATATAGTTGGCTGTGAGCTCTATTTTCTCTGTGTACTAACAAACTAATTGCTATTGTATTATTTATTATGATGCAATTAGTTGGGAAGCCTGTCTAGAATCATGGAGTTATGTTTTTTTCTTCTGCCCAGGATTTCAGATCTTTTAGTAATAGTGATGTAAAATATTTTTCGCTCTATATCCAATAGGGTAACACGTCTATAATTGGCTTGAGCTTGTTTGTAGCCTTTTTTTGTGAAGTTGATATTGATGTGAACCTTGCCAGGAAAGAGAGGCACAAATCCTGTAATGTATTAACACTCAAAAATATTGTTCAGGGCCTCAAGCCAATACTCTGGTTTCAATTTAAAAAAAGCAGACAGTATCCAATTAGGCCCGGCGCTGTATTGTTTTTGTTCTTGTTTATCGTACTGTTGATCCCTTCTGTGGTTGTCTATTCAACTGTCGAGAGATGCATGGCTACTTGACTTGTTGGAGCTGTACCAACTGAATCGAGGCCCATGTCATGGATGGATACAGGTGAACCTTATATGTTTTTATAATAATATACTCTAAGTTCGTCATTTTGTTTGACATGGACATACACCAAGCTTACAATATGGATTCACAGGGTGACCACAACAGTACTGATATGCGATATTGTACTGACATGGACCCAGACGTCCCTGCCAGTTCTGGTTCTGCATTCCCTGCATAGTTATAGCCACTCTTAATCTTTATAGAAGCGCTTTGCACCCAAAAAAAAGGTTTTTAAACTGCTGTCTAAGAACTCTTCATTTAAGAGTCATGTTGGAATTATTATGTACTTGTTTGATATCTCTAGCTTTGTTCATAAGTTCTCTCTTCTTCTTTCGTGGTTACAGCCTACCTTGCTTTTTTAGGTTCTTTAGTGGGGCAAAAAGGTGTTCTTACTATCGTTATTTAGGTTTTGAATGATCAATTCCTTTATCACATATTATGGGTCGCAGGAACCCTTTTTACCCAGCCATTGACTCCAGGAATGTCGTAAGGTTTGGTGCAGTGGTTGATAGACCATTTTTCCATTTTCTTTTCCATGGTTATGGACTATTTGATTTGCATTATTTTGTGTCTTTCTGTGGTTGTCCTCAGAGGTTTTGAAGAAGGAATAACTTTATAGCCAAGTACCTAGCAGGCAGTATGTGGTTACTTTATAGTCAGGGTTGTGTTTTAAAGCTAGTAAAGCTGTTAACTTGTTCGATCGAAATAGCTGTATAACACTGCTTTCCTTGCTTTTTGCCATGCTAATAATAACTGATATAGGTGTGTCATCTACTCTACACCCACTGATTACTCTCAAATTCATTTCAGAGAGTGACTGAATAATTTCCCAGCTGATCCTTTCTCTGAGATAGGATTGATTTATCTTGAATATTTCAAAATTGGTACTATTCATGGTGAGTGGCACTCTCAGGGCCTTGCAACATTAGATTAAGATTTAAATTTCCTGTTAATACTATACCACCTGATTTATTATCCTGCATTATAGTTGATCGAGCTTTGATTAGGTGGGCAATTTGTTGTTCCTTTTCTTTTCCTCCTGGATGCAGAGGTACACTAAACATTATTAAGAATGCATAGTCGAAGGTTTTTTTTAATTCTCACTATAATTGATCATAAACATGATTGACCTGTATCCATTTCTTCCAATATGAATTGGAGTCTTGTTGTTAGCAAGGTTGCTATAGTACCCTGACGGTCTACCTTTTACCAATTTCCTTGTTGAAAGACTCTCAAACATTTCGAAGTCTGGGGGCTGTCCATTTTCCAGGGGTTTTGGAGACCTACTGCATCAAAACTGGAAATGAAAGATTGATTCCTCGTGCTTGGCAAGTCGTACCCATTGAGTTATATTTGGGGAGCGTATCTCTATCTGGTTAATGATTTCATAATCTTTATTGCATGACAAACTGTTACGAACTGGGGGTTTGTCTAGATGGTTTCCAGGGCCTTCCTTTAGACAGTCCCTTGTTTAGGTTTCCCCTAGACAGATTATATGCATTTTATGCAAAACATGTTGTTTGCATAGTGGACTTACAGATAGTCCAGAGCATACCACTTGCTAGCTTCAACACTGCTCTCATTTCCTTTGTCCGCGTTTCCCATGGCGTGCATGTCGTGTTCTCTTCTTGTGTTTGGTCCTCCCCTGCAGCAAGGACCAAGTACTTGTGTTCATCAACTGCTCCCGTTTTTAGAGCTACTTTTTTCTTTTTGTTCAAACACTCCAATATGACTGCTTTTGTTTTGATTGTGTCTTCCGTATCCTGTCCATTTAGCTTCTATATCTTCCCACCCATCGCCGTTCCATGTAGCTTCTTTTCCTTCTCATGCCTCTACCCTGTACTCTACGCCACTGCACCACTATATGCCACTGCACCACTCTACTCTACAGCACTGCACGCTAAGCCACTCTGCTCTTCTCAACACTAATATATTCAACTGCATTCTCTGCCAGTGTACTTTGCGTCACTCTGCTCTACACCACACTACTCTATGCTACAGTACTCTAATCTGCACCATTCTATGAAACTTTACTCCACGACACTAGGCTGCATCACTTATGCCAAAGCACTCTACCTAGGCTACTGCACCCTGTGCCACTCTATTATGCATCACTCTATGTCACTGTACTCTATGACACTCTACTCTGCACAACTCTAAGCCACTCTACTCTGCATCGCTCTACGCCACTGCACTCTGCACCACTGCACCCTACACCACTCTGCTGCACTCAACACTTCGATCGACTCTGCACCACTATACTCTATGCCACAGCCCTCTACACCACTCTATTATATGTGACTGCACTCTATTCTGCACCAGCACTCTACTCTGCACAGCACTCTGTCACCACAGTCTGCCCTGAACCACTCCACAGTACTTTACGCCACTGCACTCTACAAAACTAATCTGCACCATTCTACTCCTCTGCAGTTAACGCCACACTACTCCACTCTAGATCACTGTACTCTACTCTGCGACACTCTATACCACTCTATTCTACACTACTCTATCCTGCACCACTCTACGCCACTGCATTCTACACCACTCCACTCTATGTCACTGCACTCTACTCTGCACCAATATATGCCACCACACTCTACTCCAGCCCACTCGCCTCTATGCCACTCCACTTTAGCCCACACCACTTAACTCCACGCTGAACCACTCTACCCCACTCCACTATGCGTCACACTACTCTACCCCACTGCACTCTTATGACATGCCAAGCCACTCTACACTAGGCCACTCCACACCACTGTACACTATGCCACTCCTCACTGCTCCATACTACGCCACTCTACTCTATGCCAATCTACTCTACGCTTGTCCACTCTACTCCACTGTATGTCACTTTACACCTCTCTACGGCACTTCACTCTAATTTACACTACTCTAGTCTATGCTATTCCAGACCACTTTACGCCATGCCACTCCACTGCACTCTACTCCACACTACTGTAAAACATGGCTAGAAGACATTGGCAAAGCCAATAGCTCTTGTGTAGGCGAAACCAATGGGCTTTGCCGATGCTTGTTACAGACATGCTGCTAGCCATGACCCACCTCGTTTTGGCTGGGATGATTCTTTTGGGACATCACAGTCAGTTTCAAAGGCCACTTGAGTTTATTGTACTACATGTCTAAATGTGTTATCTTTTCCGGACCTTTACATTTTTTTTCTAGCGTATCGTGCAAGTTTGTTTTCTCATCTTAGTAAAGTTATTCCTTAAAGGTTCTCCACCTTCACTTAGGTTTTGAATGGCTTGGGATCGGAAAGTTATTTCTCCTCCCAACATAAAGTAAGGAGACGGACATCTCCTTCTCCCTGTTCTCCCCACTTAATACAATTAACCTGCAGGGAAGACAGAAAGAGAGCTGTGGGCCATGCTAGCATACAAGAAGAAACAAGCATTTGCAATGTAATAGGGTCTTGCATTTCTCCTAGGTACTGGCATTAGCAGCTGTAAACTCCCAAACTGACTTTTCTTGCGACATTAAATGGAAAAAAACACAGCGCGATAGCGCTGCTACAGTTCACTCATACGGACAGTTGAAGACAGCATGCATGTAGTGAAAAATGCAAAAAAAGAGCGCGATTGCGCTGCTACAGTTCACTCGTAGTGAAACCTATCGGCAAAAGTGCAATTATGTACGTAACCGGCAAAAGTGCAATCAACTATGTAACTGGGTCGATGTCATGCAAAGCGCTGGACTTCTGCCAAGCGAGAGCGCGCTGAGAATAAAATAAAAAAAAGTAGTCCACAAACCTGACGGGAAACAGCGAGCCTCGCATGTTTTTAGTACTTGGTCGCTGCGCTCTAGGAGGGCTAACCACCGGAAAAGGCATGAAGTATGCGTGCCTTCCACTAATGAAAGCAAGCAGATTTTGAAAGGCAAGGCCACAAACCAATGAAAGACACTGACATAACATGGACGGGGCTCCGATCCCTTTTCTATCTACTAAAGCGCCTCGCAAGCGAAACGCATGCACAAGCGCATGCGACGCAGGCTCGACCCTAATAAGGGGGTGACCAGCACCATCCGAAAGAGATGTTAGTGACAGGGCTATAGCAGTACCACATTGTGCGTGCATATGTGGCTGGAGGTTCTGTGTGGGGTATGCTGTGCTTGGGATAGATAGGCTGGTTTGGAAATAATAGCAAAGCAGGTTTCTGCATGACACAAAAGGAAACAGGACAGAGACAAAAACGTGCCTTTTTAACCACAGGAAAGAGCTTGGAAAGTCAGCATTAAAAACGGACTTGTCTGCATTACTTCAGCTATTTTGCGCACTTATTGCAGCCACTTCAGCATACTAACTTTCTCAATTCATGTTTGACTGGTTATGCCAACAGAGTATTTGTTCATTGAGTTGTACTATAAAATGATGGCTCTTCCACTACTGTGCCACCACACTTCTAGCCATCAGGCAGGTCCTGGAAATCTGTCTCCATGCTGCTTCTCCACAAATCCTGGTGCAAAATATGCAGGGTTCTACCCAATCACAATGCATCTCAAGTCCTTCATGGGATCAAGCAATCACTTGGCCAAGAGCCAAGGACCCTTACCAGGGCAGCCAGCTAGGCTATCGGGGATAAAATCATGAGTTCTGAGAGCCTAGTCCAGACCACCCTTAGCAGGCCCCGTGTCTGGCCCAAGCCTTCACCATGCTTTAATGGGCTTCCTTGTCAAACCATGATGTCTGAGCCCCCAGGGAAGTTGCGGTACCAAGTGGAACAAAGAGAATGTATCTACTATGTCCCAGGTGCTTCCTCCTTTTCTATCTGTGGTTCGCTAAGTGAATGTTTTGAGTACGGAGGGGCTGAATGAAATGACATAGTGGCGAGTATTAGAGATTACCGTCGCCCAGGGATTCATCTGGACTATCCCAATTTTGCAGTAACAGCACCAAGGATTCTATTGGTCAGGCCCTGATTTCTCTCACTGTCATCCTCACCCTCCTTATCTAGATTTCTACCAGGCATCAGCCCCTGCTCTACTTACCACCCACCATCTTCTTGCCTATAATGTTCCATTCTTCTCATCTTGCTGCAAGACACGCAAAGGTGGATAACTGCATACATCTAGTAGTTACAAGAGTTTGGGGAAGATCCTTCCATTCATAAGGTTCCTTCCCTACTCTTACTGAGTTTTCTCCTTTCCTCTCTTTGTTGCATCCTTTTTCTATCACACTGGTCTCTTCTCAGGTGACCTCACAGTGGAATAACAAAGAAGCTAACATATTAATACATCATCCACAAGGTCTCTATTCACTTAGTGATTCTGTCACTTTAGCGGTTTCAGGGTTTGGTGTAAAGTCCCAGTGGCACCCCTGGCACAATAATCAAGAGCTGGATGCAATTATGATAAGAAACCTCCTGTCTGATGGTATTCTATCTTAACTATTTTACTTCCTGCTGTTCATTACTACACACATACATATTAACCAGCAGTGGTGGTTGCCACTGGGTATAGTTAGGACCACAGTTCCATAGAATTTTTTTTTTTTTTTTTTGTGGCTTAGAACTTTGGTGGTGTTAGACAAATCTTATAAAACTTTCCCAAAAAAAAAGGTATTTTCCACCTAAGTGCCTTCCTGGAAAGTTTTGGGATCATCCATCAAGCGGGGGCTGACAAAAAGGGAGGTCTCAAAATGCATTTTCCCCATACAATTTCCCATAGGAAAGTTAGACACAGCTACAGCCTAAACAGCTGAACGAAATTATAGCAAATTTGGCAAAAGGCTAGTGTTTACCCAGAAAATGTGCTTTTTTGTGATTTTGTGTAGAAGGTTTTGAAAAATTACTTTTGACGATTCTATGTATACATAGGGATGCACAGGATCCGCGGACCTGGCAACTCTAAACATAAGATCTGATTGGCTGCCACCACATCAATAAAGATGTAGCAGCAGCCATTTTAGGACTTAGGGACTCAGTCACCTGTCCTGCAAAAAGATGATTAAAAACATAGTGGGGGGGGAGGTCGATATTCGCTGACCCCCTAAGGCCTGGTAGGAGGCATCCTAGAAGGACTCTCTTGGGGCCAAAAACATATATTTTTTATGAAGAGCCATAGATTCACCAAAAAATGGTCTTTGAAATATAATTCCCCTGGGGATGAGCCTGGGCTCCGGGGTCGGGAAGAGGCATTATTTTTAGGGATTTAGGCAACTGGCCCCTGCGCCTGAGCCACTTAAGGCCCCATGGACCCTATCCCATCAGTTAGATATGCTTTTTATGGGGAGGGGATCATGCACCCCCCTTCCTGAGTCCTAATTTGGATCTGATGACACCATCCCCCGGTGCCAAATCAATTTTTAATCAAGGAGGGGTGGCATGGGGAATACCTCCCAAAGCCATCTTATGGCCCCGCGGACACCATCACCTTGGGCCCAATGATGTATAGGAGCCTGGGAACCCAACCCCTAGGACACAGTGTGGTCCCCTGCCCAGGAGAGCGTGGGCAGGTTGAACTTCAACTCCCTTCTCGCATTCTCCTGGGCAGGGACTACAGCTTTGCTCCCGCCTGGCAGGAGCAGAGGAAAAAGATGCAGGTCAAAGCAAGAGAACTGGGTCCTGACGCACAAAGGATGTGTGCTGGCTGGAGAGATGGCAGGGGTCGTAGGGATTTTGTGGCTCCCCTCCCAGCTATCAACATTTAAAAAAAGGTGTGGATGCCTCAGGTGACACCAGGGCACCCACGCTATAAAAATAAAATAGCAGGCTCCCGCCGGTACCCAGTATGGGTGCTGGCTGGCGAACCGGCAGGGGGGTGTGAGGGCCTTGAGGTTACCACCCCTCATTGCGCCTAACATTAAAAAAAAAAAAAAAAAGGTGTGGGTGCCTCGAGTGGCACCCACAGTATCAAGAAAAAAGGCAAGCACTCAGAATGGGTGCTGGCTGGGGAACCGGCGGAGGCTGCGGGACTCCCTCCCCAGACACCTCTCTCTTCCGCAGGCTCAAAATGTGCATAAACTTTGGGTGTCCTGGGTGGAACAAGGACACCTAAAAAGTACACAAACAAAATAAAAATGAGTGCCAGAAGCCTGTCATTTATTATTTAATACTCCAGGCAAGGAGTAACCTATACTGCTCAACGAGGGCTTTTAAATTATATTTTCTAATCATGGTGGTGCTTCTAGAAGGGGCATGGGCACCACCAATCATTTTTTCTAATTTTGTAGAGGGCTGCAGGGAGCAATGCAGCCAACCACCACCAACCCCCCCGCCCCTCCATGGAGTGCAGAGATCCTTTGTGGCTGGTTCTATAGCTGCATTATTTTAAAGAAATGTGTATATAAATTTAAAAAAATGCTTTATATACAACAATTTGCGATAATAAGTATTAATATGCAATGCAATGTGTACATTTATTTAAAAAATACACTTATAATTATTGGTGACTTTTTGACAAAGTCAATAGGTTTGTTTTATATATGTTAATGTGCTCAACTCCTGATAAAGCCAGTGAGCCTGACTCTTATATTTATATATGTAAAAAAAGAGGGGGGTTAGGCACACCCCACAGGTGCAAGCCCCGCTCCCCACCACGCATGGTCAAAGGCCATGATCCACATCGGGTTGTGCGCAGAGCCTGCACTCAACCCCATGTCGCTGAGGTCCATGCTCGACGGGGGGTCGAACAGAAGGCCCCGGCGCAGGTGTCCAAACCCACATTGTGTACAGCCAGCGGCAGGGGGCTTGGGTGCAGCCATGGGCTTGGCTGCATGCAGGGGATTGCACGGGATATACACCGGAAAAAATAAGCTTTAAGTGACATTACAGTTATAAATTGAATTAATATTTTAATTTACATTTAAAAAACGTATAAATTAACTGGAAAAAGCATATGTTAAAGGGATGTTATAGTTAGATGAAAATGTCAGTTAAAATATAAATGTTTGAAACTAACAAGCCCACTGAAATTCACCAGTAACAATTATTTTAAATAACTTCTAAATTACCTCAGATATCACTCATTGCAAGTTCTTTGGCATCACTGATAACATCACTGGAACATCTGAAATGGCATTTATTGATACCAACGTTGTGCATGGGCGGCGCGAGGTACAGTCACTTGAGAGGAGAAACTTTCACCTAACTATAACGTGTCCTGCCCTCCTGCTTGAAGAGAAATTCAGTCGGCCAGTCTAAAACAGTCACCAGGTGCCAGGGCAGTACAGTGGCCAGCTTAACTTCCTGGGGCTGTGCCAACATATGCGAGCATCAAGAAGCTGCGGGAATTTCCCTCTATGGCACTTTTGAGAGCAGCCCTACTACACGGAATAAAATAAGGAGGCCACGACTTTCAAAACGAGAGACTCTAAACGTATATAAAGAAAGGGAAGGTCACGGACTCGCGATACCTTTTTCGGGAACATGGATTAATAAAGAAACGTAAAATATTAGATATTATATTCTGCGGTGTACCCTATTAATTGCGAATATTACGCGAAGGTTTATTTTTGAAGGAGAGCTATTCGGTAAGAACTTTAAATAGAACCTGGACTTTCCTAGCGAGCGGCACACGGAGCCTTGGCAACAGATTGGCCTGGAAATTCCCACAACCACGGCAGCCGCCAGATGACCAAACAGGCTGACTGCCCAGTGTCAGGGACTTTGTGTCAGCACTGCGGACATGAACAACATGCTCCTAATCGAGTTCGCTCTTCACCAAACAAGCACATCGTCCCATAAAATAGTCACAAAAAACTGCTTCAGTCCTTCCAACTAGATGAAGAAAAATTTTGTATGGGCCCGGATTCTGTGCGCATTTAAGCAACATGTATGTGCACAAATTACATCTTTTACCAGCTTAATACAAATGTGAATTTGCTCTTGTAAATGCATTTTCTCTAATAGAAACTTTTGTGACCATGACTGCAACTCTGTTCTGTTCAGAGAAAGTTTTTGTAGAGTGGGGCGAGGTGATCAGCACCCACAAACTCACAGATTTCTGGGGTTCACACACTTTTGGCAGATAATGTAAAACCCTGAACTCGACTGGAGATCTGTCAAATGATGGAGTAAATGTGTTTTAGTGGATTTACAGTTGGAGAGAGAACGAACAGACTAAAAACTGGTGTAAGTAAAGGGGATACTCGCTGTAAAAATATTCTGAACTTTGAGAAACAAAAAAAGAACAAGGACAAGGCAAATGCACGTTGAAGTTACATTTCTCGACAAAGGAATGTTCACTTACATACTTTAAGTGCTCAAGAAGTACTCATGCAGTACCACTTCTGGGAAACCACAGCTCCCCATAAGTGTTATTGAAATTCTGAACTTCAGGAAAGTTGGACATTTCTCAAAAACGTAGGCATGAGCGTTTAAGCGCAATTTTCTAATATTTCTTGTCAATTGTGCAAATCTAAGGGACACAGCAAACCTACCCATGTCTCTCCAAATAATTAAATTTTAGGGGAATCTAACTCATTTTCTCCTCGCCTAAAAGTGGAATCGCTATAAGACCTGTATACGGTCTTATTCAAAGCAATCTGGGAATTCCCACCCCTTCCTCCTCGTGGTCGCTCGGTGCAAACAATGATGCAACGTTTCCAGGCGCTTCTGCAATTCTAGAACGACTCCTATTTAGCCGGATTAAGGACCAGGACCTGCTTGAAACACAGAAGTAACCTTCGAATGTAACTGTTTTTCTTCTCAGAGATATGCATCTTCTCACCTGCTTAACATTCAGTTCGCTCAGCTACAACTTGTCTTCATTACTTCATGCCACCTGCATACTTGCCTCTGACATGGTATTTCCCAATAACCCATGATGCAGTGCTTTGTTCTCTGCTAACCCTTAAGGAAAAACAAGGGTGTGTCCAATTTGCAAAAACAGGAACCCGGGGTAATAGCATAGAACAGACAGCAATGGATCACTGCAGACGTTCTTGGGACACTAATAATCAATTAGTGAGTGTAGTTACTGTCTATTTTAAAACCTCAATCGTCCCAGATATTTCGATAATGCCAACCATAATTCAAACTCATGGGAGACCAATCACTGCAAAATGGTATTCAATGCAGTTTACTCACAATAATAAAAATCAATTAATAGAACGAATAAACTGCTAAAATGGTTAAAAGGGCACAAGGTCAATAAAAAAATGACGTGTGCACATAAACAAAGTAAAGACGTACGACTTGAATCGAAAGTAACTTTACATGGATTGGGTCAGTCAGAGTCCTGTGTCTGCAGTCAACAGCATTTTGACCTCTACTTAGTCTAAGGTTATGCTGAGGACACGGGTGAATGAATATGAAAGCACTGCAGTGTGGGGGCACAGAATCCAGAAAAAAGTAGGAAAACGAACTGGTGGTCACGGTACTTGGTCACGGGTATGAATCTGGACCAACCACAAGATGATGTTCCTGTGTTCCGCAAAGAGGAATTACAGTGTGACCTGGAACAACTGGTGCCCGGCCTACACAATGTCCTCACCAGACAACGTGTATCCAGACTAAAGACCGCCTAATCCTGCGCTCCTAACAAAGAGCAGGACCATTTCAACGATTGGCGGCCCTGCCTTTCCCAGAAGGATTCCCTGGGCCCAGCCTTGTGCGCCCGGGCCCAGGGATTACTTCTGTAAATGCGCGTTTGTGAGAACAAATGCAGCAAAGGATTTTCATTAACCAAATATAATCTTTGGTACTTTATTCTTATCCCCCCTCAAATGTAATTTGCCTGTGCTAGTATCTGTATTATCATTAGGGATATTACAAACTACATATTCTACAGTAGGCGAGGTTGTAATAAAAGCAGTTATCATCATTCACTGCTGTTTGTGAGGCTGATTTGGCGGTGTCCAAAGCGGAGTCGGATCCTCATGGTCGGCAGGTTTTCTGGTAGAACTGCTGTTTCCCAGTGGTGGGGTGTGGAATAGCTGCCCGTTTCCCTCTCCGCGCACAGGCGTGGCTAGGTTTCATCTCTAGGGAATTAGTGTGTTACCGCAAAAAACGGGCTTGTGCACCACAAGCACAGGTAGGGATTCTACGTCCAGAAAAAATAAGCAAACAATACATAATGTGGCATACGGCGCCAATCTATAGTCTTGTTGGGAACACATTCCAGACAAGCAGCCGGAGGCCGAGGCGAGTTACGAATGGCGGGGAGAACTCACAGAGCAGACACTGCACAGTGGGATGTCTGACGCAAAATGCAGTGCAGTATGTTATAAAAGGTGGGCCCCAGCCCGCTGACCAGTGTAGCCTTTCCACATGAGCACTCTTTAATTCACCCTAGTAGTCCCTCTGCAAACAGACAGGTGATGCAATGCATGACGAACATCTTTTTTTTTTTTTTAACCAAAGCAAACGGAACCAACATATCGAGTTTTGGTCTAACTAATAATTTTGATGCTAATGTGGAGGCGTGCCGGGGGCTAGTCTGAAGAGGTCTTGGTGAAGGAGCATTACATTAATAAAACAAACTCCACCCCCCGGATTTGAGGGCAACCAATGTTAATGGAGGTTTGTTGTTCGATAGTGGGAATGAGTACTTCAGACTGAGTAAGAATATACTCCACTGAACATCTAATGTAGCACAATCACACACAATTACAGCTGTTTGAGGAGTCTTTGGTAGCGTATTTAATTAGTGACCCTATCGTGCACCCCGCGATTTTGTATTTTTTCCAAAGCGTCCACACATTTCGCATTTAACATTAGTTTTGGTTCGAGGGTTCAAAGAGGCATTTCCAGTGTATTTCAATAGGACATTTACTAACTTCGCACCTGACTTATTGCCGTCTGACAAATGATGGATGCCAAAAGTTTGGAAGCCTTGTGCTAGGATGTTCTGCACTTTCATACTGTACAGAGCCAATCTATCCTCATCAACCCTTGTCTGCCAAGGGATCCTCTGTAGATTGATGCAGATTACTGAAGCTGAAATATGCCTGATCTGCCAGGGGTAAGCAAGCTAGAGGACAGCCTGAGACGCGAAGTGCTTTTCTCATTACACTATATTCGCACTGTGGAAACCCTCGCATTCTTCAAATCAAAGTCCGGACTTTTAAATCAAGGTATAACAGGAAATAGATCAAAGAAGTTGTGCAATGTGCTGTGGTCATACAATGGACAAAGCTGCGCACAGTCACCACGCGCAGACGTAAGGTGACTAAGAGTTAAAAGAAATAAGCAGATTACTTTTTTTTCGTTTTTTATCACTTGCTATAACTGTGTGGCAAACAGTCACGTATTCATTTTTTTATAATAATTTAGTTTTTGGAATATTCTTCCATCTTATACCTTTTTATAAATACTGTCCATTTTAAGTTTTCCGCAAGCTGTTTCAATCTTGTGTGGAAAGTGGTAAGAAAAGAGCTTTCCTTCTTCCCTGAACTCTTTGATGCACAGGTCATCTGGATGTATCCTCTCCAGCTTCTTACAAGATTATTTTTTTCTGGCCTTCTTAAGTTATCTCTGATTCAGCCGCAGAAAATGCAAACTTTAGCTGTTCCATTAAGCGGCAAGTGGAAGAAATGTGATCATGTCCCTCAAGAAGTCATTGGGCTACACTGGCTCCCGGGGAAGCAAATACTGTGTTCAAGGCCTTGTGCCTGACCAATCTCGTCTTGGGCTTTTCAAGTGTAAGGTGCATTTTTGCATGGTAGGAGTAAGGGTGGGCGGTCAGGGTCTCTCTCCTCTTGGCCCCTAATTGTGAAACAGTCTTCCCTTGGAGTTTACATCTATCACGTCTCACTTGTCCTTCAGGAAGGATTTGAGAAATGTTTTATGTTTATGTTGCTACCGTCCTCACAGCCAAGCTAATGTAGTTCCGAGTGCCGAGATGCGTTTATGGTTGAAAGTTGCACTTTAGAAATACTTTCAATTCTATTGCATATCATTGTCTTGTGATAGATTTCCCTGTTTAATCTTGGGTTGTCCCCTAGTCTCTCCGCTCCCTTCCGCCTCTGGTGTCTCCCTGGTCGACCGTGCATGATGAACACACTTATTACCATTCCTTGTGTGCTAGCCGTGACGTATATAGTTGACTGGAAGCGCTAGTTGTGTGTATGTAGTGCTGCTTTAGCACTGAAAATGCTCATACAACCGTCAAAAACAGATGTTAGGGGAAACCTCAATGAAAATACGAGTCAAAACTGATTGCAAGCTGTTCGAATTAAAATAGACCGGTTTAAGTATGTGTTTATTTGTTCACAATAATATTTGTCCAACATGTCATACCATTTTATAGATACAAATGATAATCTGCCTACCTAAGTGAGGCAGATGTTGCAGTGTATTTTAACCAATGGCCTTCAGCGCAGTCAATAATGATCAGAGGTGGTTTTACTTTCCCCGCTTAAACTTTAACCAACAATGGAAGAGTCTATCACTAACTGTGGTACTTCATGCCACTGTATTATACTGCTGACAAAGTGTGCAACTGTAGCATGCTTGCAGAACAATGCCACTAAAACCTATGCAGGCATGTAGACAATTAAATAGGAATGGGGAAAATGTTCAGCTAGCGAATCTTTCCTCTAGCCTGAGACCTAGCCCTTTTTCGGCTGCTGTATATAAATGTATCTGCTGTCCGGAATATCCCTCTAAATGTTTTTTACACCCTTGGTCACTACTCAGTTTCCACTAATAACTTAGCACAATTCACATAACTAAATTATGAAATGAAATACAGAAACAACACAACAAAATCCAGGCCTACATTTTTTTTTAGAATGTGCTGGCTGAGCTCCGGATCAACATAGCTTCTTCTGTCCATACAGCTAGAGATTTACATGCAACCGGTGGGCACAGCCCAATATAAAACATAAGAGCCAGGCACGAAATCTACTTGCCACTTGATTTTCATGTTATCAAGCTTTTAATCTCAGCATTGTTTGGAAATATTTACTGTACCTTTTTGCAAGAGGACCACCACGTCCTGCGGCAAAATCCGAAGGGGATCTACTGATATGACTGAGGAGGGGCCTGTGGGAAGGGTAGGGCTTATCGCCTTTCTATAATTTGTTAGACTCACAGGCTCGTTTTTATGGACTTCCAGGCCTTTAGCAAGGCTGATACCTTCCTTCCAAACATCTGATGCAGGAGAGGAACAAGAGGGTTGCTGGACCTATCTGCGCTTCAGCTTGCTGCAGCATCAATAATGCCCAAGAAATGGATTACTTTGCTAGCTGGCAAAAAATAAGTCCCCTGGAGAATTTTGTAAACTTTTGATACTACCTAAAAGGCAGGAACCATTAATTGAAATGTCCATTAACGTGGCCTGGATATCAATGGAAAAGCTTGAAGAAAGCAATCAATTACGCTCTTTAGTGTCACAAAGGATCCCACGGCCCTGGACATAGAGCCAACTGATCTTAGGATCTGCCAGGATGCATCCTAGCCATCCCTGACCACCTCTGCAAAGCTGTCCTTCAAGTGGTTAGAGCAAACCTGTGACCACCATGGACTCATCTCACACAGTACATGTGTACACCTAAGAAGAAGAAGTATGGTGTTCATAGATTTCAGGGACAGAGGCCCATCCTAATACATATTTTTGCCCATTGCATCAAGCCTTTTGGATTCCCTGTAAGGTGGTGCTTTAGGGAAAAAAAAACTAGTTTTGTTTAGTGAAGGAAGATTCCTGCATCGTCACCTCTGAAGACGGACAGGGGTAGAGAGGAAGTCTCTTTCATCTGTTGCTAGCATACTGCATCTTGGGATCATCCTACCTGCTGAAGGCAAATGCTGGCTTGTCGTACACCGCTTTTAAGGGATCCATGAGAGGATCATTGAAATGGAGTAGCTCAGTGCCAGCTGAAGCAGGTAGTCAAGATTTTCAAAATAGCTTCCACTGTAGTAAGCCACACCTCTAGAGTTTCATCCGTCTTCCTTAACAGAGTATTTCATGAAGCTGCCTCAAGGGGTGCCAGCACCCAGGGCACTCTGTGTTCATGTCTGGTGAAGTATCTAAAAGATTGGGATTATGAAGTGCCAGATGGTAGGAAGTACCCGAATCTACAGGACGAAAATTAGCTGCCTCACTGCTGTCTTTGTTGTTTTGAGTGGCAATTTGTGACACCTGAATTGGGTCAGAATCTGAATCAAATAGGTCTACCATGGTTTGCCAGTATTCTTTTCACGAAGCAGGATCAAGCTGAATACTTTCTCTGTACCTGGCATTTTCTGCAAGACACGGAACCTCTGCCCTGGACCATATCAGAAGAGATTTAGGGGGCAGGGAAGGATGCCGATGAGGCTCCAGCACTAGCGAGGATACTGAAGCAGGAACCATTGGCACAATATTGAGACATGGTCTGACTCTGGCTGGTGCCACAGAAGCGCTGGATGGCACCACATTGGGGCTGACTGGTGCTGACAGAAAACTCAATGGTGGAAACCCAATCAGGGACCCCAGTGGTTCAGTGGGGCTCACAGGCACAACACACAGAACCACATATTTCTGAAACAATGCCATTAAGGCATATAAGAACTGTGCTGGTTCAGCACTAGAATTTCTGTTAAGTTGGGAACTGGATTGGGCCGGAACAGAATTTGGGTCAGTACCAGGTCTAGTGCCAAAGCTGATGAAGGACCTTCAGACATGATGTCCCCAAGGTTTAGCTTGAAGGGGGACTCCTCTGGAGGTGAGGAATGCTGAGGCAACCTATTTATCAAGCGAGAACGGGGCTTGTGAGAAGAGCATTTGTCTTTTCTTGTCTTCTTGTGTTTCCTCTTCTTGTCCTTCGAGGATTTCGATGAAGGGGAAGAACCGACCTTGACTACAACCTCGGTGCTTATTGAGCATACGTCATAAGCAATTTTGCCTCCCTCTCCTTGATTCCTTTGATGTACATTAGGCTGCTGTTGTTACAGACTTTTACTTTAGGCCTGAATGCCGAAAGCACACCTGTCTGATATGGACATCAGCAGGCTTTTTCTATCTATGCACGCAGAATCTGGAACTCCATCCCGATAGTCAGCATGACTGCCTTACCTCTGCTCAATTTAGAAAAAAGTGGAAGAAGCACCTCTCTAAAAAACACTACATTACAATGCACAGATCATACACATCTGCTCCTAGTACCCAGCTTCTTCACGTATCACTTGTTGATAGTGTGGTTGCTTTCAACTGTGCAGAAGGCTCCAGTGCCTTCTGGTTATATTAGCTCTAGATAATGCCACATACACACAATATGTCAGTTTACGAAAGGAACAGCAGGGCTTAAACTGTCCCTTTTTATTAGGTGACAGCCCTAAAGCATGAAACAGGATTTTTAAAGAAAAGTTTTTTATTTTTTGTATTTACATATGTAGGAAATAATACAAAAACTACATATAGCATCTCTGGATCCATGTTAGAGGGAGTGGAAAAAGAGAATTGACACCAGGGTGCCAGGATGAAGCTATATGGCTCCATTGACATCATAACTGCAATGCCACCAGTGCGCCTACTGGCACTGGAGAGGTATTGCAAAATTTCCAGATCCAGTCTACAACCTGAGGAAATATTCAAGATATTAGGAATCTGCAGGCAGAAGAATCCATCAGAAATTGTTTACATCATGCAACCCACCAAACGGTGAGCATGCTGTACCCCCAGAAAAGTGTGTTCTAGAGTGGAATTTAGACAAAACCATGAAGGTATATTACAAAATTAAAAATTACAAAACAGAAATAGTAAAATGCAGATGCATCAATAGTCTCTTTTAAATGCGTAGTATCATTGCCATGAAGGCTCTCTGTAAACGGAAAAATATGAAATAATAGGCAGACTCGGAAATAGACTGTCTCGAATGTGCAGCAAAATCACTAAGAAATCGGACGGAATTCCTAGTAGATGCAAAAAAGATTCAGTTTATCCACAAATTTAAGGGTTTTTATAGCCATTTTTTCCATTAAAAAAATGAAGCTGTAAAGTCAGCATGATGTGAGTGAAGAATTACATATTCAGCAAATCATTTTACAGTATTATGAACTGCCATGTAACCCTATCACCTTAGCACTAACCCACAACATGAATATTGACTTGGATCTTCTGACATAATGGTGTACGGAGGTGCCAGAACACATTAGTTAAATAAACAAATGTAAACCACTATGAACCAGTGCAATACCACATGTAGGCAGAAGATCCTTGGAAAATGTTACTAAATCTTCCTCTAGCCGGCTTTCTTGGAGAATGGTGTCATTCAGAAATAAACAAATCCACATCTTGCAGCACATAGTGTCAGGCCGAAATATAAACAGAATGAGCATTAATGATACAAAATTCATTTTAAAATAGATGGCGTCATAGCCTGACTGAGGCCTAGTAAGATTAAGCCAGAAAAACATATTAACACGCTATAGCAAATTTGTTTCAATTGTGCTTGCTACATGTCAATATATACATGTGAATTCAAGTGTAGACTAATTGCCGGGTACACTATTAATAATGCATATTTTGATTAAAACTCAAAAAAGCTCTAACAAATGCCACAGCTGTCTGTTGTGTTATGAAAATCTTTTCCACGCCCAAGAACTGTGCATCAAATATCTAAGGTTTATATTAATATACAATTGGAAAATTGCCTGTGCATGCAAGACTTAACAAGTATTTGCAATGCAATAGGTTTCGCATTTGTGAGAGTTAGAGCTATTGGCGTTGTAAATAACAATGTCTTTTATCAATGTGCTTTGGTTTGGAGTGTAGTGAATGTATGAACAGAGACGCAGGTGCTGCACTGCCTAGAGGACTTAGAATGGACGAGTTACCAACGGGAAAAGAGAAGCACTTTCAGCACTGTCTAGAGGACTAAGAATGATGAATTACCACTGGACCAGAGAAGCAGCTGGAGGACTGTCTAGAGGACTCAAAATCAGGAATTACCACTGGGCACAAGAGAATCAGCTTGCAGCATTGACTGCAGGACTAATAATTACCACTGGGACAAGAGAAGCAACTAACGGCACAGCCTAGAGGACTTAGAATGAGGAATTATCACTGGGACCAAAGAAACAGCTAGCAACTCTCTACAAGACTTAGAATCAAGATTACCACTGAGACCAGAGAAGCAGCTAGCACCACTGCCTACAGGATTAATAACAGAGCCAATTATTTCTAAAACAGCAGTGAAGGGAAAAGTCGCTTGAAAAACATCAACTAAGTATCCCTGAGCAGAGGCACAAAAACAAACGAAACCTGAAACCTTTGGTGCCTTTCTTAACACTGTGTTTTCACTGGTGTGGTATGAACACATTGCTATGTATATCCAAAAGAATCCTAAGGCTGCAATGCCCAGACGGGAGGAGAGAAGAGGGGTCATCACACGCTGTAACAGAAGGAAGTGTGAACGTAGTGTGATGGCCAACAAAAATGTTCCCTTAGTGAAATTACCTGGGAGGGAACTAAACACACAAGTGAGGACATTTAGAAAAATACACCAATAAAATGGAAGCATTTAAGGCAAGCGCAACAAAGAACGAATGGCAAGAGTGGGTGTGGTTGAAGCCTACAGACTGAATACAGCATGTCTTGCAGACAGCGCATACACACTGACAAGGCTCTATCTAAAAATGACACCTACAACAATCTAGCAAATTATAGACGTGAACACATCTTTTCGACTTAATTTAAATAGCCGATTCATACTTAGTTGAAGGGATTTAGAAGCACATCATACAATGGCATATCAATAGCTTTATTAGTGTATAGTAGTAAAATCATGTCAACTAATTGACTGTTAAACTTACTGAGGCAGATGTTGCAATGTATTTAGGCTGTCCTGTTTAAGGTTTAAACCTCTAATAACTGATAAAACCTCACTGAAAGGGAACAAGTGTAAACATGTAAACACAAACATCTGAACAACCAAAAACTAAAATGCCATTGAAAGAAAGGAAAGTGAGAGAGAATGAGGCAATTTTTTATTTATTCCTGAAGGGGGTCAACACAAAGTAACTTTCTTATACATGGAAGCAGCAAGAAAGACTGGTTTAAGATCATTCGCTTGAGGTTTATTGTATAGGCATCTCACTATAATGTTGTTTTTAATTTATTTTGTTTACGTCTTGTTTGTGAGGTTGGGTTACAGGTACAGGGATTGGAAGCATGGTTTAGGTCTGGTCTAATTACTTTAAGTAGTTTAGAAAATCTGGGAATATGAAAAACATATTTGTTCTTTTGGCAGTGTTTCATTCTTCAATTGAATGGTGAAATGACTAGCTCATAAGCATTTTGGACAATATGTATTATAAAGTTTACCTTCAAAAACAGAAGGGGTAAAACCTTTCAATACATCAGCCTCTTTTAATAATAACAAGTCAGTATTGATAGCAGGACACCTGCTGAAAACCCTAGGACTTAAACATTCAATGTGAGGTGCAGTGAAAGGTACCTCTGAAAATTAGTGCTGTTACCAAGCACATTGGATGGTGGTGAAAATATGACACATAATAACAAAATCCACAGTTGCAAGCTGTCCCACTGTAATGTGCAATACCTTCAGCTAAATCTGGCCATTTATCTAAATGTACTTTAGTGCTGGGGTTTTTGAGCCCATAGTTACAATCTTAATAGCAACATTTCAAGTCCCAGAATACAATGTGATGTCTCTTAAAAGGTCAGGACTGACTTAAAGTGAGACGTTTGCCACAGGGACTCTTGGCAGCTATGAATGTCCACACAACAGCAGCACCACCTTAATGCTGTCAGGCAAATAATGCAGAAAAACAGCGACAAGCACGCTTAAAGCACCAACGTTCACATATACAAAGCACTGTAAAATATTGGTCGCAATTTGCGATCAGTATGATCAGTTCAGTTTTTTGCAAACAACTAATGTACTAATAGGTGGTTTGCAAAATACTGAATCGTAGTAGGTCGCAATTCAATCTACCTCATGAATACTATTAAGGTAGGTCACAAATTGCAACCCACTATATGCCACAGCCATAAGAGGGATGGTGGCCTACTGGGATCAGCACACCACTATGTATGTGATTGCTTTTAAATAAAGACTTTTCCCCCAATGCAGTTCCTTTTCCTTAAAGGAAAATGGACTGTTTCAAAAGAAAAAAAGTAGTTTTTTCTTTTTTGTTCAAGAGGAGGCCGTGGTTCATTAGACCTCTTGGGGAATGTGGGGGAAAATGTCAGTAAAATATCAATGTTTTGAGACCATATTTTGGTCACAAAACATTGATCCATATAATACAAATTCGGTATTTGGCCTGCAACACGCACCTTCCTGATAGCGAATCTGTATCCATTTCTAAAAACATCTGATTTGGAAAAATGTTTCCAAATAGCTAAAAGTGTTTTCAAATAATTAAAAGTGTTTTAGAATTCACAAACCCTCTGATTTTCTGGATCCGTGGGTTTGCCAATGCTAAAACCCTTTGCACACCTTGACCTACATTTCAGGTACCTTAAAAGACAGGGCTGCCAAATGATTTCAGTGTACTTCAACAATTTTATGATTTCAGAATGTACTTTGCATAGCATGGTAGACCACCTCTACAATGTCATAATTGTTAGTAAGGAGTTGGTGAAGACTCCCAACTGTGTCCAGGAGTTTATTTATTAGAAGATTTTAATGTAGCACTCTCATTTTTAAATCAATTAAGAGTTTTGTAAACCAGACAGAATGAGTGTGTGAGGTAACTGAGATGAGAGAGAGGGTGTTGAGATGTAAGTGAGTGCAATACATAAACATTCTAAGCTTAACACAGTCTAATGTAAGTCGACTAGACACACTGCCAATAGGAAGATGCCTCAAACCGTACATTACTTCTCGGTGAGTGCACCTCAAACAATTTGCTGTAGCGTAATTACACAAAATTACAGCAAAATTAGGCAGAATTACGCAATGAGTGTAAACCATCATTTAATATTATATTCTCAGAGTACACCTTCATGTCCAAAATAGACCAGAGGATGCATTTTGTGCAAAGAAAATAGTACTGAATGCAACAGAACATCAGCAGCAGCAGCATCTCGTGCTCACTAAATTCATTGTTCCTGATTTACTGAGGTAGGATTTTTGTGCCACATTACTCACAATTAGTCGAATGGGAATGAATTGCAAAATGTTTGGCAATTTTGCTGCAAAAAAGTTAACATAAAATGTATCTGATTAATCCAGTGTGACTACAATTTTGCCTGGGCCTACTTTAAATTAAATATATACTTTATAACAATCAGTGCAAAAACATGTTTTGTAAACACTAGAAAAACACTGTTTTGTCTATCTTGGTGGTTATGCAGCTGAATAAACACTGATAAGCACTGATATTCCAAAGATTGTGAAAACACCACTAAAATCTACAAAAAATAAACACTGAAAACAGGAAAACCTAAATATATTTTAACCAATGGCCTTGAAAGTAATCACCTAGACAAGGCTGAGTGATGTTTCTGCTGTCACTTTCCCGGTTGCTGGGTGCTAAGACTAAAATACACATATGTTTGCTAAGGTATAATATCAGAAAAAGGATCTCAAAGATCAATGAAAAATACTGTCCATTCGTATATTAGCAATCTATAGCTGTAGTCTCTACTACAATACAGTAATTGGTCAACACTGATAATTAACAGGTTAGCAGAAGTGAATAAAAACACTACAATCCAGTATTAGGGCTTGTCAGATACTGATGACCTATGAGCATGACGTGCACGGCCAACTAATAAAACAACAAGCACCACGTTGCCAAACCTGCATGTGTTCATCCAGGGCAAATTCAAATATACAGCAGTGGGCTAAAAAAATAAACCACAATGCAAAACATCCTGGCTGTGTCGCAGACAATGCAGATTAACAGACAGAGAACTCTACAAGGGAAGGACACCATTCAACACCTTATCCAAACTAAAAAGAAAGACACAACCATTTAGGTGGGACTGGGAGCTAGAAAACATGAATTAAATTCTGATTCATATTGTAGTTGGACAAGTACAGTTAAGGTATGTAATTGAAAACTCTGTTTTTAAAGCTGGTCATATATCTGTACTAAATGTCATTGGGAACAATGCAACCAAAGGAAATGGAACAAAGGAAAGCCAATATATTTAAAGGCATCACAAATTATACCAATTTCAAAAAGTAAGACAATTATAGAAGTGACACTGGCTTGCTACATCTGGTTAAATAAACAGATTGACCAAAAAGAGAAGTGCACTCAAAGAGAATATAAAGGAGAAGTGAAAGGGCTAAAACTGTTACAGCCTGCGGTTCAAAGTAATGCCAATGTGTCATCATCGATAAATGGGGCTAAGGAAGCACCAATACATCAACAAATTAATAAATAATCAGTAAACAAAATACAAAAAAGTAGTGACATCTGAATTCAATAAATTGAATAAGGAAGCCCTATCAGGTGGGGCAATACATGCCATAGATAATTAATGCATAGTATGTAAAGTATGTACGTAATGGTACTGTCTTTCTTCAGCTCATGGTACATCACTATCTCATCCACGCTATTATACGTACCCACAGAAGCTGTTGATGTATTGCACCATATTTTAATGTTCTGTGATGTGTTTACTAAGCAGTTTCTATTGGGGGGCTACTGCGAAACAATAAATAACAAATGCAAAGAGCATGGGTTATGATCTAAAGAAACAGCACGTTATTGTCAGGTACAACTGACGTAAATAGAAGTAAAATAGTGCAACAAATATTACTGCAATATGCTTCTTAACTACTAGAATGGGGTATTCTTTGAATGGGCCTGCTTATTAAGAAGTGCTTCGTGGCTCCTTTATGTAGCATCCTATCAAAAACCTAAACAGATATCTGGTAATAGGGGGTCAGCAAAGTTTGGAAAAGAAAATTCTGAGAAATGTTATTGCTCGAACAAATAAAGATATTGAAGCAAGGAAATGTAGCTGAATTTACCTTACTTTACAAGACAAAGTAAATTACATTATGCCACTTGGAGAAAAAACGTAAAGTGCTAAAAATCAGCATGGATCAAACGTTATGAAATGTAGTGTAGTTTATGCCAAAGGGAGAAGAGTCAGAGTGGGCAAAGTAACAAAAATATTATTGACATGAATGACGTTTCCAAATGACCTACAATTTGGGGAGTTGTTGACTTCTGGCCCTCAGGTAGGAAATGTAGAAATCCTGAAGTCAGGTTGTATATACAATAAGCAAGATTATTAGTGAAGAGGCTTAATCTACCCCACTTCGCTGCATGGTCTACCTTCTTCATAAAGTAAGGAAAAGGGTGTCTGGAGTCTCCGATAGCTCGGAGCAAGGTGACAATAGCACGCTCTGAGAGGACAAGAATTAAGCATATGAATTAGCTTGAGGATCTGTGGTTTGGTAACAGAAGGAAGACTCCTGCTAAGAACTAACAGCGGGAGAGCCCAAACCCAAATATTTTGTAAAAAGATTATCAATGCTTTCATTAAAAGTCATTGACAGTACTGAAAAGCTGGGGACCAGAACTCAAATTTACTGACATGTTTCAAGGGAGTTGCCAGGCTGTTTTGGCACATTTTAAATAATATATCCAGGTCGAAGAGCTTGATTCACAAAACAAGAGCAATATATTTACACCTTGTGACGTACACCTGCAAACAGATATGAAGTTATGACTCTGGGGAAATCACAAACATTTACAAGAGTATGCCTGGAAATCTGTGCCACGTGCATTACTGTGAACGTAAGGTGACATTGGTTATTTCTCCAGTCCAGGATTGTATGCAGGGTATAACACAGAATTTGAGAAATGTATATATTTTTTTTTAACTCTCCAAGAGAGAATATGGTAGGAACTAAATCATGACAAATAAACCAGTATCAAATAATGTTTAAAGCACAGCAGAAGATCAAAGATTTGCTCCAAGATCAAATGCTGCAGCTACATATATCTGTAAAGCTCAATATTTTTAGGAGTTTTGTTTCTTGAACTATCTTTATATACAGTAAAGACCTAAAACATGCTTTACAAAGAGCGATGGATATGTTATTTTGTACAGAACATGCACATAGAGACAGACATTGGTCACACATATATGCAAACATACTTACAGACAACCATGAAACTGTAGGTCAAATCACTTAAAGGCATCCACGCACAACACCTACTAAAAAAGTCCAGACAGGCAGAGATACACACAGACCTACAGACACTGAATTGCAACGACCAATTAGACATACATGTCCAATGCACACAGGCCCAGATGAAGGGGCTCGCAGACAGACAACAAAAATAAACCTAAGCTGACTGAACACACATATGTTGGGTGGGTCACAAGCACGCACACTAACAGAAGGACAGGTGGACAGACGGAAGATTGTAAGTTTCCTGTACACAATGCACACAAATTCTCAAAGATTAGAGTAGGAACCCCAAATGTACTCTTCGAAAACCCTATGCTGACCTCAGTGATAGCATATTTCAGTCTGCATCCACATCCATGAGCGCCTTTGAATTGGTCACCTGCAGGTCTTAGTATAGCGCAGTCTTATGACCAATCTACCCTCGGCATCTTCGTAGCCAGGTAGCATTGCAAACGAGCACCTGCATTGCTTTAGTGAAACGTTATCTCACATGTATTGATTTCGTGTTGCCAACTTGTTCCTTGCATGCAAACCAACCTGTAGCAAGCATGGGATTTCCTTTTACAAATCACTGTAAGGGTGTTAGTCTAATACAAGAACACTCGATAAACCACGAAGGCAATACAGGGCACAATCTTTAGGCGGGAAAGCGAATAGGTTTAACATTATCAGGTGATGTGTCCTTCCACTGGATATCAAATATTAAGAAGTCCAGTGTGCCAGTAACAGAGTACTAAATGAGGATGGTGTGCCAAGAATGAGACGCTGCTATATTATAGCGCTTAAAAAATAAATCTTTAGTCAAAGTGCACTCAAAAACGAAGGGACCTTCTACATAAATACTAAGTAATGGTAAATGAGATAAAATTCTGCACGTGGTGGTCACAAATATAACCAAAAGAAAAATTGGTAAAGATTTTAAATTCGTACAGGAACAAGTGGGAGTAAGACTTAATTTCCTGAATCAGTGCAATATTCTGAAACGAGACAAGGTTGTCTGGTTCTGAACTGATTCTATAAACAAATTGTTGCGAAAGCAAATGTTTAATTTGCGAGCTGAAAGAATAGGATGTCACCTTTCCTGACAGATGCCATCAGTACCATGTATGCTATGCGTATCGGTCGCCATCTGCTCCAGTATATCACTACATCAAGGAGTTACAGTCAGATCAGACATATATAAATGTCAATGAGTAAGAGTGGATCCATCTTCAGATGTTGGCAGAGGTCTTCATAGAAGCTTTGTGCGTGCAGATGTGCATGACACGTTTACTTACATGAGCCCTCGCCGGCGCGTTTGGAAAGCCAACAGCAGTATACTGCGTAAGCACAAGCATGCAGCCATTTGTTTGAATGGCCAACACTATTTCAAGCTGGACCACTTCTCAGCTTCAACCCAGCACAAGTCAGAATGGTGCTTCCGACTACAGCATCCTCACATTAGTCGGAAGGCCCAGTGACTATTGAATTCTCCCACTCACAAAAGTGTGTGTTTTAACCACTCAAGGGAGTTAGGCCCGGGGGCCCTCAGCCACCTCTGGGTCTAGGGCAATGCTTTACTTTTGCCCTCCTTTGGAAACTGCCACAATAGAGCCATTGTCATGCGTCTACATAGAGGGCGGCCTAGTAATACCCAGCATGGAATGCATACTCTAAAACAGCAGTACAGCTTTGCACTACCTACTGATCCAGGCAATAATCCTTGGATTCAGGATTGTTCTTAGTTTATGACCATTAACCAGAAGCTTTTTTAGTGACCCGACACACACATTCACACAATGCACTACTGCCATTGGCAAGGTATCAAAGCACACTCAAAACAAGAGGGTGTTCTGTAGTCAAACTGCATTAATTTGAAGGATGGCCTCTGAACTACAGACCTCCGATATGCATCCCACCCTAGTCTAGGCTATGGGCCGGAGCCAGATCAACTAGAAGCCCTCAACCTCGTTTGGCCCCAACACTTTGCACTACCTCAAATGCACTTTCCATCTCCACGCCACGAGTAGTATGTACCCTTATCAGCTGATAATGGTCTGAAAGAACTGTCCTAAACTGAACCTGTATCTGTCACGTACACCTTAAATGCAGGATAAAAATATACATGCAGCAGAACTCCTCATTAATCACTGTCTACCGCCTGAACAAACCAACAACTCCTCCTACCCGTATTCAAAACCAGCCTCGGGCAGTGTGTCGCACGCAGATCTTTAGACACCCAAAACAACTTCAGGCAAATGGGATGACTAACAATACCTTCCTCATTGAATTCATTCACTTTGTAGTCCAGTTCTGAAGGAGAATTTCCAGAAGAGACGGAATGGCCCACAGATACATTTGGCTTTCTTTTTAAACAGGCTTAGTGCAGCAGTCAGCGTCCTTCCATTGACCTGCAATCAGCAGGTGTAACTATCACTCAATCCAACAGTGCTCATCTTACTGGGCAAGAAGAACGGCTCAAGTGCGCAGAAGAAACAAGGAAATATAATAGAGACAATCTTCATTCTTCAGAGGAATAAACAGCACTCGAGATTGAGAAAAGTATTACTAAAACTAGGAGTATGCAGTGGGGCTGTGGGAGTGGGTGCTCAGTGAATACATTAAACAAGCACTGGCAAAGACAATAGGTCTGGTATTGGCTGACAGCCTTTAGCTTTGCCAATGGTTGTTTTCTAATAGGTTTTGTAAAAATGTTATTGTTGGAAGCAGGCCCTCGCCAGCTTTAAAAAAAACTCTGGCTAAAAGCAAAACAATTTCTCGTCTTCAAAAGCACAAATTGGGCGAGGACACTTAAGGGGACTACCCTGTGTGAGAATGAGCGTCTTGTAGCAGAGCAGGATGCTGTCACTCCCAGTGAGGTTAGCCAATAGCTGAAATGTGCTGACCTACTGCACCATGCTGTAATGCTGTAATGGGTGGCAGAGAAATTAGAATGACACAAGGGGCGGACGGATGAAGAGGGCTGGTTAAAAGCTATTTTAAGTATAGCATAGGCATAATTTTAGTACAATCAAAACGACTTAGCTAACGTCTGACCAAAAAACGATTTCCAAAGAAAGAGTAATGCCTTCACTGAAGAGAGCCTCCGCCAACGTATGGGGTGGGGTGGAAAGAAAGTACATTAATAAAATAAGCTCTATGGCAGGTGAGTGGTGTCAATAGCTTTGCAAATGCCCAGATAGCCCTGCATGGTAAAAGTGGGCATGAAAATGGACCAAAAGGATGGTCCTGGTCCTCTTTAAGGGGTATAAACCTCCAAAGAGGAAGGAGGGGTTAAGGCCCCACCCAGCAGCTCACCCCTGCATAAATCACATTCCTAAGCAGCAGAATTAGTTGTTTGTGTCCTAGCTTTAGTTGAAAAAATGAAGCAATGTAAAAAAATAAAAAAATCTGAAATACACACTGTTAAATAATATGCCGCCCTTCATATAATGTAAACAGGTTCAACTGGTTCCTCGCACAAGGAGACATCTGCAATCTGTTTCAGCCTGCCTCTCCCAGAACGTGCTGTTCTGATGCCAGCTTCGCCCTGGCAAGCTGTCAGTGACACCTGTTCACTTAATTCAGAAGAGAAGTGCTTAATCGCAGTGCAACCAGTTGCAACAAAACCAAATGGAGTAAATCCAAGTCAGTAATAAGAAGAGCACATTAACTATAGAGTACACGCTACAAAATTATTTCAATAAGTCGGTGTTAATTGATGGCTTCATGGCACCTATTTTATTATAGCCTTTAGAAAAAGGTTTAGAAAATTAATTCATTGTATAAAACAGAAACATTATTGTGTGCAGTAGTCATCTTCAATTGAGATTTCCAGTTCTAGAATTATTTACTAGGCTTTAAAAACATGGACAAGTAGCTTATATTTAAATGATTTATGTTTGTAAAATACAGCATTAACTTTGGCTTACATATCCCTGTGTGAGAAAGGGAGAGCAACAGATGAAGAGATTAAACAAGATTAATAATAAGATAAGAATCACAAATACTAAATTAAATCAGATTATCATATACATGTATGAAATGAGCAGGCTTTTTGTTGCATCAAGCACATCAATACACCTTACGCATTACCATTCAGATTTCTAGTGCATGTTCCACTGCAACATTACAAACATCAACATTTATAGTCGATGTTGTTGCTCGCATTGGCTCAAGAGGGGCTGTTTGATTTGCATCTATTTCAAGCTTATGCTATGTATAGTTGTTTTAGCTGAGTACTTCCTAGAAGAAATACAGTTGTTAATTACTGAAGATTCTTGTAAATAACCATGTTTCTCCACTCTGCAGTCCAAAAACGAATGGCTGTATCCCTTCAGCTTATCAACAATACCGTATATGCCATACAGTCACATCTGCATGTAAACATGTGTAGGTAAGATTGCATTATATGTATTTCAGCCCGGGTCCACTGAGTCAAGTGATATCCTATTTCAATCTCCAACCATAAGGCCGGCGTTCCTACATTAGTATTCAGGAGGGACCACGGAACTATTTATTGTTTTCGGTGACTTAGATATTCTCACCCATAAATGATCTAATGGAGAGAGCACTAAAAGTTTATGTAATTTTGTCTGATTATTTACATGTGATTTCATTGGCTACATACGAGTAGCCCATCAAAACCAGAGTGCTGTTAAACATTATTTATTTTTTAGACGGCAGTTCTTCAGAATGTCCTGTGTATATACTTCAGGCCAAGTATATCAATTTGATCCAATGCAAAGAAAGGGCTGTTGAACAGTAATCCCACTGACCTCCATATGACAGGTTTGGCTCGCCAGTATTAACCTAAAAGTAAACAATCTACTTGATTAAAAATAATTCTGTCACATACTTTGCAGTTTACAAGGCAGGAAGAAATGGCAAATACGCAACTTCAAAGCTGATGCAGCACAGGGTATAAATCTCTTTGGACACATCCAGTTTGCAGAATGCTTAGACTGGACACTCAAAATGATGTTCAAGGTTTGTTAAAGTTTTGTTGGGATCGTAAAAAGGGCAATTAATCAAGACGTCATATCATTGAGAGCAATGGCGAATGGGTAGTTGATTTTAGAGGGACTCGCTGAGAAAATTCGGATAATAGACTAGAAGCCCAGTCATGTTCCATAATCTGAAGTTAAGAAAACATGCAGCAATACTATTCATCTTTAATTGTTTTCCTGAAGATTCAATGGAGGACTCAGATGGTTGACTGGCCCAAGAATCAAGACATGTTCCTCCTGATGAAGACCTGATTCTTCTTAGTTAGTGGTCCCTGTGATGAGGTCGAAACACATTGCCTCATTACTGAGGAGCTCACTGAAATAAATTAGCTATGCAGGGTCCATCAGGACAGTATTAAGAGAACAATACATTTGCCATTAATGTCAGAAATATAAGTCCCAGTCCTGCAACTCTAAGTGGGGCACAATTTACTGTTTCTGACTATTCTGAATACACATTGTTTATATAGATCGTGTAAACCTACAGCGTGTTATTTTAATGTTAAGAGATTTTAACTGTGTTGTATAACGCTTGGAGTGAATTAATTGGTTTCTATTCACTTTACACAGCTAAATTGACATTGGTGATGGTATTTTGTAGCACTTATTCAAATCGATGGGAATGACATGCTGCAGTTGTAGCAAGACTGAAAACATTCCGCCGAGTGCAAATAAATGACGAAGGCACTAGAATCATCTTGGTGTGCGGAGTAAAATGGAGCAGCGGTGTACTGATGAACCTCTTGTGATGTGCCCTTGTCTAGAAGGCCCCACCTTCACCGGTCCAAAAAGGGCCTTCGCACTTTTCGCTTTTTTCCAGTGACATCACCCACAATGATTCTGTCTACCTGAAGCAAAGGGCGAGGGTCCACCAAGACTCCCTAGACGCCCACATTGCCGGGAATAAGCAATGTGTCGCATCACCTCACATATATTCGAAGTTCTCGGTCAGCACCTGATGCGCACACGTTACTGTGAACGTTTGACCAGTGCAGTAAGTGCATGCAATGTTTTCTTTTTATTCCGTGAAGATGTGTTGCACCCAGGATATCCTGCTATCTCCAGCTTGCATCTGTTCTTTGAAGTTTTTACACGGCACTTGCCTCCTGTTATTCCTCGTCCCGTAGAGCAGGAAACTGCAATCACAACTTCCTGCCAGTCAGCGCTGGATGTGGGCACTTGTGTGTCACACCGTGTACTATCTGTGGCCGCGCGCGCTTCGCACATTGTGACAGAATCACCACAGGCCGAATTGGGGAAGTTTAAAAGGACAGCGCTGTTCTGTGCTACTGCTAATGTCGGAAAGCGAGTGCTTTTTACGCATCATTGTGAAATGCGAATGTGAGGAGATAAGTCATGAAAACTAAAAGCGGTACGTTTTCAGATATTCGTTCTGGGAGTTCTCTCTCTCTTCATGTGTTGGCTCTAGGGCTTTGTAAATACTGAATAATCGACTCCTCAGCCTTTATAAGCATCTTTGCATTTGCAAGGGTTTGAAAGGATAAAATATGACAGTGCAGTGCATCTCAAACTTTACAGAACCTTGACCCACTTTTTAGAAGGATAAACTTTGGTGACCCACAGACATTAGCCAGGGGCATTTTGCTTTGAATTACCAAAAATAACTTGCTTTTTACAATTATTTATATTCCTCTCTAGCAGAAACTGTTTCTAGATATCATAAACTTGACCATTCCCTTTTTCAGACTGTGAGCAAGCTACTGATCTGTCCATGAAAGTGCAGATGGTAAGCAGCACCGGAGCTGGAACGTTGTTCACAGTGGGGATCTGGTATGTGGCATATGTCCACTGAAATTGTTTAGTGCGGATATCAATGGGTTTAGCAAATTATTGAGTGATTTGCCCAAATAGCAGATACATTTTATTTCACTTTTACTTAAAGCACAGGAAATTAAGTGATTTGCCCAGAAGAGAATGCCAGGACCAGAACCTTTCCCCCAGATCCAAAGTCGGCAGCTGTTAGGCCTCATCCTTATTTCTCACTTTATGTGCGAAAGTCATGCACAAATGGGATCATGTATAATTACACGCAGTCAGCACATTCTTTGTTGAAATGGCTTTTTGAGTTAAAAAAAGGAACAGCAACAAAAAATACTTGAAGGTTCCCAAGTCCTGCTTGGGAATACCTGCAAGTGTTCGTTTTAAAACTGGACTTAAGACATAGTTCAGCATCTTTACACCAGTGGTGCTGAAACAACTTTCAGAGTGGGGTTGCAAGTATCAATGTTACAACACTGAAGTCATCTGGATTGTGAAAATTTCTAGTTTTACACAAAGCGTAGCAAATGTTTTCTAGCATCTAGTTTTGTATCTAGCTGGTCTTCCATTTTGGAGTACACTGTTGCAAATACATTACTAAAGTACAAGTTACTTACCTTCGGTAATGAAATATCTTGTAGAGACATATTCTAGTTGCAGATTCCTTACCTTAGAATTTCCCCCCCAGGCGTCAGACTGGATCCGGAGATTTTTTCTTCGAGCAATACCTTTGCGCGTTGGTAGGTGGCGTCGGTCGACTCCGCAGGCGTCGTGCTCGCCGTGATGACATCGGGAGTAGTACATAGGCACCGCCCCCGCGCAGTGACGTCAGTTTCTTTTAACGACTTTCCACGCCAGAGCGCAGAGCCGCTAAGAACACTGATATTGGTGGGCCAGAGCTAAGGACCTGAAAGTGGGGAATCCCTGTCCCTAGAAATCAGTTCGCAAGCGGGGAGGATGGGTGGGCAGTAAGGAATCTGCAACTAGAATATGTCTCTAATAGAAGGTAAGTAACTTGTACATCTGATAGAGACTTCTAGTTGCAGATTCCTTACCTTAGAATAGATACCAAAGCAATGCCATCCTCGGTGGTGGGCTGCGAACTAAGATCATACTAGAAAGTCCTGCAGGACTGAATAACCAAAGTAGCCGTCCCGACGGACCTGACTGTCCAGGCAGTAATGCTTAGCAAACGGGTGCAGAGATGCCCATGTAGCTGCCTGACAGATATCCAGGACAGGAACTCCGCGTGCTAACGCAGTGGATGCAGCAGTGGCCCTGGTAGAATGAGCCCGCAAGCCATCAGGAGGTTGCTTTTTCGCCAAAGCGTAGCACATTTTGATGCAAAGAAGCACCCATCGAGAGATGGTACGTTTCTGCACCGCCTTTCCTTTCTTCGCACCCACATAGCCAACAAAGAGTTGATCATCCACCCGGAAGTCTTTAGTACGGTTGAGATAGAACGCCAACGCTCTTTTTGGGTCCAGGCGGTGGAGTCTCTCCTCCTCATGGGAAGGATGTGGGGGTGAGTAGAAGGTAGGCAAAACATGAAATGGTGTAATCACCTTAGGAAGGAAGGAAGCTCTAGTGCGTAACACCACTTTGTCGGGGTGTACGGACAAGCACGGAGGCTTTGAAGAAAGGGCCTGAAGTTCACTCACCCTGCGAGCAGGGGTGATGGCGATGAGAAAGACAGTTTTGAACGTGAGGAGCCGTAAGGGACAATTATGCATAGGCTCAAGGGGAGTACACATACAGAAAGTAAGCACAAGATTAAGATCCCACTGAGGCATGATGAAGGGAGTGGGAGGAAATAAGTGGGTGAGCCCCTTTAAGAAGCTACTCACAAGAGGAGATTTAAAGAGTGAGGGCTGATCAGGAAGCCTAAGAAAGGCGGAAATGGCAGACAGATACCCCTTAAGGGTGCCCAATGCAGAGCCCTGCTGGGCTAAGGAAAGAATGAATAGAAGAACCTCTGAAAGAGAGGCAGATAGGGGGTCAACAGATTTGTTGGTGCACCATGTCCAAATTAATTCCAACAACAGGCGTATACAGTTTTAGTCGAGGGACGCCTAGCTGCCAAGATAACATTGCAGACTTCGGGTGGAAGGGCAAATGCCGTCAACTGATGCCGCTCAATCTCCTCGTATTGAGGCGGAGTCTGGACAGGTTCGGGTAGAGGACCGTCCCCTGCTGCGACAGAAGATCCGCCCGAAGAGGCAGTCTGAGTGGAGGATCGATGGACATGCTCAATAGCTCTGGATACCACACTCTTCGAGCCCAGTCCGGAGCCACCAAGATAACTTGGGCCCGGTGGCTCTTGATCTTCTTGAGCACTCTGGGCAGAAGAGGGATAGGCGGGAAGGCGTAAAGGAGGCCGGAGTTCCACTCGAGACGAAAAGCGTCTCAGAGCGAGTGCCGCCTTGAAAACTCCAACGCGCAAAATAGCTGACGTTCTCTGCGAAGGCGAACAGATCTAACCAAGGCTCTCCCCACTTGAGAAAGAGACCTTGCGCCACCTCCGGATGGAGATGCCATTTGTGATCGACAGTGCGTCGGCGGCTGAGTTCGTCTGTTCTGGCGTTGAGAGAGCCCGCCAGATGTTGAACCATCAGGGTAATGCCCTGATGTTCCAGCCATGTCCAGAGGCATAGTGTCTCCTGACATAGGGTCGAGGACCCTACCCCGCCTTGTTTGTTGGAGTACCACATGGCGGTAGTGTTGTCCGTGAACACCTGCACCACTTTCCCTTTGAGAGAGGGAAGGAATGCTTCAACGCAAGTCTGATCGCTCGGAGCTCCAGCATGTTTATGTGGAGTCCCGACTCCGCCGGAGACCAGAGGCCTCTGATCTCCGCCTCTCCCATGTGGCCTCCCCAACCCAGAAGTGACGCACCTGTCACTATTGATCTGGTTGGGGAAGGGAGAGGGATCTGCCATTGACCCCACTGGGATTTGAAAGACACCACTGCAGGTCTTTCGAAGTCTCCTCCGAGATCTGGACCATGTCGGAGAGATTCCCCTGATGCTGTGCCCACTGGAACTTCAAGTCCCACTGCAGAGCCCGCATATGCCACCTGGCATGTGTTACTAGCAGGATGCAGGAGGTAAGAGGCCCAGCAGCCTCAGAGTCTGTCTCACCGAAACCCAAGACCAAGGCTAAAAGATCGGAATCATAGCCTGAATGTCTTGAACACGCTTTTGGGGAGGATAAGCCAGAAACCGCACTATGTCCAGAACTGCCCCGATAAAAGGGAGCGTCTGAGAGGGAGTCAGGTGTGACTTCGGCATGTTGATAGTGAACCCCAGCTGGTGTAGGAGGTTTGCCGTAGTCTGGAGGTGTGAGATCACTGTCTGGGGCGAAGGCACCTTCAACAGCCAGTCATCTAGGTAGGGGAAGACTGAGACCCCGGGATGGGGATATGGAAATATGTGTCCTGCAAGTCCAATGCTACCATCCAGTCTCCCAGGTCTAAGGCAGACAGAACCTGAGCCAGGGTGAGCATTTTGAATTTCTCCTTCTTGAGGAAGTAGTTCAGGTGCTGAAGATCTAGGATAGGGTGCAAGCCTTTGTCCTTCTTTGGTATCAGAAAGTAGTGGGAAAGTAGTGGGAATAACAACCACGACCTACCTCTGGCACAGAGACCCTTTCTATAGCTCCCTTGGCCGACAGAGCCGCGACTTCCTGGCAGAGAAGCACCAAATGATCCTCCGAAAGTGGATGTTAGGATGGTGGCAAGTGTGGTGGTGCGGATTCGAAAGGGAGGGAGTAGCCCTTCAGAATTATTTGCAAAACCCACCCGTCCGTGGTGATATGTTCCAAGTGGGGCAGGTGATGGTGGATTCTGCCACCTACTGGGTGGGAGTGAGGGGACGGACGGACTAGGAAGGTTTGGAGGCTGCTGCGGGGGCAGGGGTGGACTGGACAGACCTCTGGTTCCCTGTCCTACGACCACGTGGGATTCTGCGCCCCCGGCCACACATAGGCTGTCCAGCGTGCATGGCCCGGTGGCTCAGTTGAGGACTCGACAGGGCACCACGTCCGTGGCCACGAAAGGGACGAAAAGCTGACTGTGGGGGGCATGTGGTGGCAGAAAGGCCAAGGGACCGAGCCGTAGCCCTGGAATCCTTGAACCTCTCCAAGGCCGAGTCCGCTTTGTCTCCAAAGAGACGGGTGCCATCAAAGGGCATGTCCTTGAGTGACTGCTGGACATCCCCGAGAAACCAGAAGTACCTAACCAGGCATGGCGCTGGCATGGCGCCGTAAGGCCACTGTCGTAGCAACCGATCCTCCCAGAGAGTCGGTCGTATCCAGCCCACAACGGATTGTGAACTTTGCCGCGTCTCTCCCATCTTTTGACTGCTTGGGAGACAATAGCATGGGCCTCCTCCGGTATCTGCGGCAGGACTTGCGCAACCGTATCCCACAGGGAGTGGGAATAATGGCCCAAAAGGCATGCAGTGTTCACGGACCGCAGCATGAGGCTGGAGGAAGAAAATAACTTCTTACCAAATTGTTCCAGCCTTTTGGATTCCCTAGCAGGGGGTGTGGAAGGGAACGCGCCAGAAGAAGAGGACGCCTGGATAACAAGACTCTCAGGCGTAGGATGTTGGGACAGGAACTTCGGGTCGTTCTGCGCAGGCCGATGGCGGCGAGCGATCGTCCTGTTCACAGGAGCCCCTGTGTTGAGTTTTGACCATGTACCCAAAAGGACGTCAGTGAGGGCTTCATTAAATGGGAGAAGGGGTTCAGACGTAAAAGCCCCAGGCTGAAGCACCTCCGTCAGGAGGTTAGACCTGACTTCGACAGTAGGTAGCTCAAAGCCAAGGACCTCAGCCGCCCTACTAACCACCATACCATAGGTAGCTCACTCCACCGTAGTCACAGTAGGAGGAGACAGCATGCCAGAGTCAGGAGAAGTATCAAGACCACTGGCTTCACCCAAGTCCTGTGCCCAGTACATAGTAGGGTCTTCCTGGTATTCATAAGGGTCCAGAGAACCCTACAATTCCTCCCCGTATTCGTACCCATAGGAAAATGGGTCAGAATCCCACCTTGGGCGAATGCGACTCACCGAAGCCGATGGCGGCGTCGGCCGACGCCGTTCCGAGTCGTTGGGAATGAGAATCAGGTCGACGTCGGTAGTGGGCACTACCGACGTCGGAAGCGTCGCTAAACGACCCGGCGCCGGGGAAGTCTCGACTGTGCGACCAGCATCGGTGCAGATCCGCGGACGGATCCGGAGGCTACCTCGGAGGCCGGGGCCGAAGCCGCCGGTGCGGAACAGCCAAGCCCCTTGGGCCCAAGCGTCCGTATCGGGTTTGGCGCGCCCAAAGATGAGGCGCATGGCCTCGTAGAACTCCTTGAGTTGGGCGGGGGTCGCTCCGGGAAACTCGGGGAAGCGCGGAATCGACCCAGACGTAGGCTCCGAGGACGGAGTCCAAGTTCGTGGACGCTCGTCCCGCATCACGTCGGCTGAGCGACGGGGTGAAGTCGGAGAGTAATGGGACTACTTCTTCTTACCTTGACCCGAAAATTTAGAAGAATACGAGTGGTGGTCGCTCCGCGACCGATCTCGAGACCTTCCTCTAGAGCGAGATCGGGATCTATGCGGAGTCGAGTACCGGGCCGCCATCAGCTTTAGGGACCGCTTCCTCAAAGCCTTCGGATGCATTGCCCGGCACTCGGAGCACGCCTTCGGGTCGTGGTCGCGCTCGAGGCACCACAGGCAGACACGATGAGGGTCCATCACCGACATCATGCGGTGGCAGTCCTCGCACGGCTTGAACCCGGTCTTTGGGGACATCCTCGACGCACCAAAGGTTGCACCAAAAATATTGACAAAACGATCGAATTCGGTAAAAAAATAGCCAAGGGTAGCTCTCTCTCGGATCAGCGCGTGGCGTGGAAAGAAAAGAACTGACGTCACTGTGCGAGGGCGGCATCTATGTACTACTCCCGACGTCATCACGGCGACCACAATGTCTACGACGCTTGTGGAGTCGACCAACGCCACCTACCGACGCGCAAGGGTATTGCTCGAAGAAAAAATCTCCGGATCCAGTCTGACGCCTGGGGGAAAATTCTAAGGTAAGGAATCTGCAACTAGAAGTCTCTATTAGATGTGTCATTTACAGGCAGAACATTTTCCATTGAAATGTCAACTAACTGTGCACAGCCAAACACTTTTACTAATATAACTATATAGGACACAAATGATAATGTGTGGAAATTGGGTTTCAGAGAATATCATTTGTGCATCACCAAGTAAAAGTCTTGATTTTTGTAAACCTATCAAAATATGTTTCCATCACACTTCAGAATTACAAAGAAATGTGCTTCATTTTTGCCTTGCTAACCGTTCATATATTGTGAATGTGTACAGTTCAATTACAGACGGTTACATTTTGATGTGTTAAAACAAAAATGACACCTTACAGTCTTTGCTTCATGTACCACACCAAGATTGTCACATATGCCATATGTCAAAGAAAGAGAAGTGAACACCAATCACCATTTTAAAAGAAGAAGCAGCAACAAGTCAGAATACATAACCTGACATTTGATCTCTGTCTATGAAGCACAGCAAATATGACAAAGTAGAATACAAATTTTAACAGCATTTTTATTGATTGCTCTTTAACACACCAGAAATCAGCTGGTGACCCACAACTGGGCCATAATCCACAATCTGGGAAATGCTGACATAGTGTATATGCCAAACGTGAAAATGCAATGGTTTTGGTTGGTGAAAGAGGTATCAAAGTTTACCTCATAGGCCTAGACATTTGATTTATTCGGCAATAATGGCAACATCATTCAAGCGAACTACACAGATTTCACTATGCTAACATATGGAATACATGCAGATTTATTGTCTTATTGTTGTAATTTGTTGCATTGTATATACCAGCAGCCAACTTTCTTTAGGAATTGGAGTAATGACCAAAATGGTAAACCTACTGGACTAGCATCTTTCAAGACATGCTTTTTGGGGTATCAAAGCATATACATTTTTTTTTCATCTTCACCAGGGCTGTGGAATGTAGCCGGATGCATTACAGATGTTTATTTAACGGAGTATCCCGCATTGCCCACTCCACTAAGCAATGAGGACAGATTAAGATATATGGAATTCCAGCCTTTACTGTTATCAAATACGTGAAGCCACCATGGCCCTCGGTCCATGTTGCTAAGTATATAGTTAAAAGTGAATTTCCTTGGACAGTTAATTACTTAAAGCAGAGGTCTCTGGTCTGCTACCACAATATTAACAGATATCCTGTGTTCTCCGATCACAGTCAAGAAGAGCCAGTGCTTGTGCGTCTTGTCAGCTGTTCAGTTGCTGTAGGCCCACAGAGAGTGCGCATGCCTCTGGCACATAATTCATCTGGTACAGGACCCCACCTTTGGCCAGTTGGTGGGCTCCAGGAGTATGAGAACTGAGAAGTTACCTGGCTACCTCTGCTTATCTGTCATAGCGGGCTAAAGTCCAAGTCTGAGGGAGCAGGAAGACCCTAGTGACTCTTGTGAATGCAATCTTTGCTGGTGAAAAGACTCTTCTTCAATAGCTTCATTGACTATCTGCTGCTTAGATCCACCAATGACACATTAGTGTCACTCCCTGCTCCTCTCTCTGTTCACCCCCCCACTTCTTCCCTGCACTGTGGCTCCTTTGCTGATCCTCACCCTGTGTCACTGCCACTGAGAGTCCCTTGAGTGCACAGGACTCGGGCTGACCTCACTCAGCCTGGATGCTTCCACTACTGCAACAGTCACATCTCGCCCAGAACGCGGTCAAGTGCTGTAAAGAGTGTGGCAAGTGCAAAGTGTGATTTTCAAATCCAGAACTCCCCCATTCACTCACACAGTCATACTTGCCTTTCTGACGAAACCAGCTCCATGGTTTGAACGTGCTCAATCTGCGGTCTTGGGAGGTATTTTTCACCTATCACAATTAACTTCACATGTCCAACATTTTAACTTGGCCCACCAGGATCTTTAAGTTAAAGAGACACTCCTTAGAGGCAATTTTCTGCTTTGGCCAAACACCAACTGACATCCTGAAGGAGATTTGAAGCGGAGGTTGTGCCACCATAGACAATGGACCTCAGGGTAACCATTACCAACCTGTCCCAAGAAGAAGCTGGGACCAATTCTTCCTCTACGCTGCACTTCGAGATACCGGCTCAGAGCATTTTAAAACACCCTCAATGACCAGTGATGTGGCCAATCTGGGTAACTGAAGGCAATTAAATATCTTGAAGTTAGGTGTGCTGCTTTTATCTTGCCGCACTATTAGTAAAGCCCAGATCATAAAGCCATACATAATTCCTACATGCACCTCTGAGTTTTTTTTATTTTTTTTTATTGGAACTGGGGAGCTCGAATCTAGCTAGATCAAGGGTCCCTTTTGCATTTCTATCTGAAGATTGTTCAAACCGTATAACGAAAATGTGATCTACTTCTTTTGCATCTGCCCACTTCTTAGAAAAGACAGTTACCATTGTTAAAAACCCATGCTGAGCAAATATAACGTAACCAGGATTTGAAATTGGTTAACATAATTTTTAAGCTTATGTCAATTAAATCATTGTAACATCAAATCTTCTCTAGTAATTGACTGAATGTTTTGTTGTTTTTTATTTTTATTTTTCTGTTATTTCATATTTCTCTGTCATTAAATTCTGGAGTAATCTGTTAATTTTGGCTTCTGTATTCAGGTTGAGGAGCGACTCTCTGCCTTTGCTGTGGTTTTAATGAATAAATAACGAACGTGAATTGAAGTATGGATAGCACTACCCACTTCTACACTGCTGCTGCTTTTTCTGTGAGAAACTCAGTACTGCTAAGTCACAGTTGTACGTATTCTGAGAAGGAAGCTTGCCCCGCTGCTGTCCGAACTACATTTGATCCTTTTGTCTTGGTGACTAGGAAGGTCACGCACTGCTGCTGCCTTCATGGGAGAGAGGCTGCAAGGGAGCACCGGTTAGAAAGTGTGTGCACGTGTCTTGCACTGTTGTTGTTCATGCTGTACCTGTTCTGTGCATGCCAAGGAGGACCTGGATGCTGATGCTCACTCAGGTGGTAACTTCACTCTTTGCCTAATGGAAGCCTAAGAAAACATTTCATCGCACAATGCCCAAAACGACTGGCATTGTCAATACGTATTTTGATTTATTTTTATAACTGAGGGGGAACGAAACCTATATGAACCCTATTCAAGTCCATGACATCTGTTATATTTTTGCACCAACATAGCTTTCTTCGAAGATGCATGTTGGTGGGGAACCTGGCTATACCAGACTTCCACATATTCAAGGAACCATTATTTCTGTTATTTATTTTCCTGATTTTTTTTTTAATTAACTAAATTACCATTTCACCGCTAAAGTTTAATTTTAAAGTGTTCAAACGTGTTCCTCTTTTGTATGTTATGCACTCACACTAACTAAACAGTGATGTTTTCTGTACATTAAAAGCCACACATTGGTGCAACTATTGCATCATGATCTATCAGCACACTACAGACACAGGAAAATCGAACGATTCCAAGTTATTTTTAAACAAAATCGACCAATACGGAAATACTAGCATTACAGAGTGCCTACTTATATGAGCGCCCTCAAAGCAAGGGGTGACTACATAGATACCACGGTAACGTACGAGAATACTTAATCACTGGCAGCAAGATAAATGCTTAACTTGAGCAGATACGACCACATCACTGTGCACTAGCTCACTGTGGCTAGAAGAACCTCCCTCAAAGCACTGTGCATCACCAACTGGGTGATCCAAGGAAGAACACCCATCGTTCCACAATCAAAACTCAAGCGCTCCTGCTAAAAGAGGAATCACCAATCCTAAATGAACCCACTGATTATCATATGCCCTTTAAAAAAAAAAAACTGAAGGCATGGGTGAGGTTTATCTATATAGAATTCATACTCTCTAACCAGGAAGGTTGATAAAGTTCTGGCAGTTTCCTGAAACTGGAACCTCAGGTGGATGGAAAATAAGATGTACTGGCCTGTATACACCATTTACAATCCTACCTCTCACACTCCTTTTGCAACATGCCTCTCACGGCATAGCTACAGACCTACAAGCTACAAAAACTGTAGACACAGAGACTCGTGTCCTTAGATTACCCACCCACTGATCCACAGAGACACATCACAGAACCACAAACTACCATATGCGTATAGGTTCTCAAGCAGATAAGGAAACCTAGTATTGAACAGTCATGCAGCCTACATCCAACATCAAGAGTTTTGAATGATACGATGAGGAAACAGGTTTCAATTATTTTAATTGGGAATTTAGCTAATACCACAAGTTGCTCTTTGCGATGTGAGACCTGGTTCATGCCTATTCCTTGCAGTTAAGACATGATTGCAACTACTGGCAGAACCTCTGCCCTCTGAAAACATAAAATGTTTCTTGTAGGGGTGACACAGTCCAAACTTCCAGAGTACAGCCACGGTAAGACAGAATAACTTGTCTATGAATGCTGTGCCATGGGGCGTGGCTAAGATGGCTACCGGAGCGGACGCCTGAATAAGGAGCTCCGCCCACGGCCTGCCAAACGACAAGTATCCTGTCCCTTACCGTGGTGCCTGTTGCCCATAGCACTGCAGGAAGACCCCCCTCTGAGCAGGTGCACCATCCAGCAAGCTTTGTGCCCGGAACCCGATCCCCGGGGGAACCGTCGTGAGCACGGGAGCAGCGGTACGGCTGAAGCCTCTGCCCGTCTGATCCTGCTGCCTGGGCCGGGGACCGCCTGGCTTCTGAGCCCAGCTCGAAGTGACCGCCTCCGCATGGGGAGTTCTGCGGGTGCTGTCCTGCGGCCCGGCCATGTCTCGGCCTTGAGCCCTCGGCTCCAGTTCGGGAGCGAGTGCGTAGATGCTGAGGGGCCGACGAATCGGAGCTGCCCCCTCCTGTTTTTCTGCCGGGGCGGGTCATCCAAGGATTCGGCACGCTCTCCTGCGTGCGCCTGTGCCTCGGCCCCTGATCGGGTGTTTCTTGCGCTGGGGCCCGGGCCGTGTCCACCGGACGGTTCGGGTGGTTCCTACCGGACAGGACTTCCCCTCGGGGGGCACCGAGGCCGCAGAGGAGCATTAACTGCCGTGGAGGCAGACATAACAAAACAGCCTGGGGAAGAAGCATAGGTAGGCAGAAAAGAAGCGAGGAAGAACAGTAAAGGGAAAAAAAAAAAAAAAAAAAAAAAAAAAAAGAGGTAGGAAGGAAAAACAAGAAAGTGACAATAACAGAAAGGGCCAAGTGAAGAAAAAGGGGAAAAAAAAAAAAGAGGGAAAAAAACAAAAAAAACAAGGGGAGGTGAAAATCAAGACTGGAGGAAAAATAAATAAATAAATAAATAAACAAAAGAAGAAATAAAGGGGCCCCAAAAGAGGCAATTAAAGACTTCAGACATTGCATTAAATCAATTGAGATAAACGAACGCCCACAGCAGGAAACCGGCGCGTGCACCAGCTGAACACAGGAGAAGCTCCCTGAATCGAAATGAAACGCATATAACTGCATACAGACCCAAGTCCAAAAAGCAACAAGGTGGGCTGGGCATGCTGGGCTGGCACGCACAGATCGAGCACTAGCCAACGAACCCCAGGGAGATTAAACCAATATAATTCGCTCAGCTGGCGTAGCTGCGCCCGACAGCTGAGCTGGACTTTCTTCTGTCCACCTACCAAGTAATTTGCTTGTCTACACATTAAGCTGACCCTCGACAGCCTCCCAGTGAAGATAATTCCCACAGTGCTCTTCGCCCCCATGTCACCTCTATACTGCCTTCCGCACGCTACTCGAGTCCCGTGGCCAACCCCCCGGTGACCTCAGTCAGCCTCACCCAAATCAAGCTTGGTGCGCTGTCCGGAGGGGGCCTCGTTAGGCCTACACCATGGTTAAACCGAAACACCCCAAACCGGGGTCCCACACGGATGGCGCCTGCTCCTCACCCGCAAGTCACCCTGAACCACAAGCAACAACACTCCTCCAACTGAGCGAAACATGGCGTACACACTCCTTTCAATTTGATAAAATCATGCAAGCAATAATGGACACCAAAACCTCGCTAGAGGGCAAAATCGACGCAGCGGCCCTCGAAGTCATATTGCTCCACGCTGACCACCGCAAACTCTCGGACAGGGTACACAACGCTGAATCCACGCTGAGAACTGTCGAGCCTGAAGTAGCTAGCATGAAGACTAAAATACTACAAATGGAGTCGGACCTAACGCAATTGCAATGCCGAGCCGAGGAAGCAGAGGGTTGCTCAAGACGTAACAACATCAGATTCCTTGGCATCCCTGAATGCACAGAATCACTTGGCGCCGAGGAATTCCTAGAGAACTGGCTGAAGGACATAATGAAAACACAAGACACTACTAAAGCACTAGTGATAGAGAGAGCCAACAGAATCCCTGGCAGACCCCACGCCCTGGAACACCACCTCGCCCCTTGATAGCGCGATTCCTAAATTACAGAGACAGAGACTTGGTTCTCCAACACTTCAGAACCTCGGACCCAATTACCCTGGAAAACAGTAAAGTAGCAGCCTACCCAGATTATACGATGGAGGTGCAACGTAAAAGAGTATCATATCTCAAGATCAAACAATTGTTACGTGAACATAGCATCACCTATTCACTCATGTTTCCAGCCCGCCTACGTATAATCAGCGACGAAAAAACTCTATTCTTCCCTACACCCGAGGACGCATGGACATGGATACATGCTAAAGGTCTTGTCGACTCAGCCAAGACAGACGCACCAAACGAGGAATGGATCACCTCCAGCTCCAGAAAGAAGAAAAAAACAAAAACCATGACACGCCTAACCAAATCACAAATGGCAGCGGACCAGGCACAAACCCTAAGAGTGGCTAGCACATTCACCAGTTCACTAACAGATACCAGGAGCGAAGCAGACCCCGACGACGTCTGCTCGCCAGGAAGCATGACTAGCCTACCTGCCTCCCCCCTTCTGATGGGCCCCGAGCTCACCCCACGACTAGCAGACGAACTTTGAGCATTTGGGGCGAGCGCCCCTCACACACTCTCGGAACCCGCTGCACCGGGGACTGGGGTCCCCCCTTCAATGGATGCTTGCCTCCGACTCCGTATGCCTCGCGACACGGACTGCTCAGCTGCCGGCTCGGGAGACTCTGGGTTTCTGCTGCTGTGTTCCACGCTTAGCCGCAGGACCACGCTGGGAAGGAATCATCTTGGAAGCGGGCCAAAAGGGCGCTGCGCTTCAATCAACCCACGCCCCTCCACACCTGAACAGTACCCGTATGGAACTGATCAACCCGGACTTCATCTTAGGCACCGGTTGGGCCACCCTGTTTGAAATCGGGCCCTTCCCGGAATATCCTTTTTTATTAGAATTTTTTCCTATCATCTCTTCTTTAACCTGGGGTCTTTCCCCCTCTCCCGAGGTCATTGCGGCCTCACTGTGGGGGCCGGGGCGCTCGGGTGGGACGGGCGCCTTGCGGCGGGGGTAGCATTTGCAACTGGAGCGCGAATTTTTGGTCCGGATGGTTGGGAGCTCAATTATATTACCTAACACGACACATAAAGAACAGATATACTGTACAATATAATAACCTTGAACGTGAAAGGCATGGCGGGAATAACCAATCGCAACAGGATGCACGCTTTTCTAAAACACCACCATATTCACATAGCCATTCTACAAGAAACACACATCACACCAGAGGACACGTCGCACCTGGAGAAGAGATGGGCGGGACGGGTTTATAGCTTGGGTGCTTCTTCCTTTGCCAGAGGGGTATTGATTTGGATAGCACCAGGGGTTCCCTAAACAGTACATCGCAACACACAACGAGGGCAGGTTCATACAATTAGTTGGCCCGCTCAACGGGGAAACACTAGCGATCAATGGACTATACGTCCCGAATGTCAGACAGGGCGACTTCGTGCAAAAAACAATCCCACAATTATCAAATGACCTAACTGTACCCAGCATATGGGGCGGGGACATGAACTGCGTACCACAAATAGACTTAGACAGATCACACCCGCCGGTGGTGGCCGCTCCGGTAACGAAAAATTCACAGATGCTGCAAGCATGGATATCAGATCACCACCTTGTAGATATATGGAGACATTTACACCCTCATGACAGGGAATACTCTTATCACTCCCCGGTACATTTACTACACACCCGGATTCACCTAATACTCACTTCGCAAGACCTTACACATCGAACCGTGGGCGCAAAATACATTGCCAGGGTAATCTCGGACCACTGTCCTCTCATAGTTAACATTAGATGGGGCAGACCGCGCGCCAGCATCCCAACCTGGCACCTTCAGGCCCAGTTACTACGGGATCCCCCGTTCAGAGGGGAAATAGCTATGCACATCTCCTCTTACTTTACCCAAAACGCTGGGACATCGAGCTCCAGGGCGAACGAATGGGATGCACACAAGGTAGTCATTAGGGGGATATGCATATCGACGACAGTGGGAGTACGACAAACATTGACACGGGAGCTCCGCAAATTGGAGGAAGAGGTCCACACCCTGGAGTGCAAATACGCGCAGGACTTAGCCACATACGCAGAGCTTTCCAAGGCACGGTCACAATGGGATGAAACAGACAGACAGCTCAGGCGATTCGATTATCGACATTACCTGGCCCGTACACACGCGGAAGGGGACAGATCAGGTAAACTCCTAGCATGGCTACTACGTAACGAGCACCGGAGCTCCCCCATAGGTGCCATCCGTCTCGACACAGGATTAATAGTAAACACTCAAGCAGGAATAAACAGGGCCTTTAGAGAATATTACTGCACACTATACAAGGCTCCTCCCCCCCCCTGCTGAACAACTACACAAGTTTTTCAGCGGCATTAGTTTAAACCGCCTGACCAGTTCACAAGTGGCGGAACTAGATAGACCAATAGATTTAGCTGAAATTCAACGGGCCTTGCAACAACTGTCATACGGCAAAGCACCTGGCAGTGACGGTATACCCATTGAATATTACCGTACATTCTCGGGCCAAATCTCAATCCCATACCTAACAATGCTAACCGAGGCCCTAAACCGTGGCCAATTACCCAACACCTGCCGCGAGGCACTGATAGCAGCTCTGCCTAAGAAAGGCCATGACCCACTAGATGTACGCTCGTACAGACCATTGTCGTTGTTGAACACAGACTGCAAGTTACTAGGTAAAATATTAGCCAACTGTCTGCTACCTTGGATCTCGGATCTGATCCATCAAGACCAGGCCGGCTTTATACCTGACCGCAACACCTTCGGTAATATACGGAATTTGTTGCGACTAATAGCAAGCTCCCCAGAGGGTGACTATCTCCAGGTGGCCATTTCACTCGACATAGAAAAAGCGTTCGACACGCTAGGGTGGCCATTCCTGATAGAAACACTTGGCCGCATGGGCTTCGGACGCACATATATTGACTGGATAGGGGTACTCTATGCTAGCCCAACGGCCAGGGTCAAGACAGGCGACATAATTTCTGACTCATTCAACATAGAAAGAGGCACCAGGCAGGGTTGCCCACTGTCACCTTTATTATTCGCCTTGGCTATCGAACCCCTGGCCGCTCGACTCCGGACCCTGGCCCCGGTATGGGGTGTTTGCGACGGTCTCACCTACCGGATAGTGTCCCTGTATGCAGACGATGCTCTAATTTTTCTTCGTAATCACACAGAGTCCCTGCCCGACCTGCTGAGATTGCTGCAGCAATTCGGTTCGGTGGCTGGGCTTAAGGTGAACTGGTCTAAATCATGCATACTCCCTATGCGCCCGGTCCCTGAAGCACTCCGATTGCCATCTCACCCGGATGGTCTGAAATGGTCCCACACCACTTTTAAATACCTGGGAATAAATGTGTACCACGATGTCCAGGATCTCAGAGACAGAAACCTTGGACAAGCGATCAGATTCATCAGGGGCTCTCTGCCCTTCTGGTGCTCCCTTCCACTCTCGCCCATAGGCAGAGTAGCCATAGTAAAGATGATAATACTGCCACGCCTCTTGTACTTCTTCCTGGCCCTTCCATTGGTACTACCCGCTTCCTTTTTCACACCCTTGAACAGTTTACTGACAGACCTAATTTGGGGCAGTGGACGGCGGCGAGTCGCGTTAACTAAAATTCAACAACCACTTACATTAGGTGGACTAGGTGCTCCCAGATTCGAATTATATTATGCAGCTGCTCAGCTGCACTGGATATGTAACTGGCTCGGAAACCCCACCTGCGCTGAAACACAGACAATTCTTTCGGACCTCGGCAATACTGAGGTACTACATTACCTTATGATTCGCGATTACCCTAAAAATTCACAGAATACTCTGCTGAACACAGCGCGTGGGGCTTGGGGTCGATATGCACTAGCGGGAGACAAAAACACACAGTATTCCCCTAAGATCCCACTGTTGGCCATCCCGGAACTTGCTAAAATAGCAACCAAGGTTGGCCTTCATACATGGCTCGCTAAAGGCATACATGTAGTCGGCGACTTATATAATGCAGGACAGTCCCTAACATATGACTCACTTGCCGTCAAATATAACTTGGGACGAGGCAGTTTCATAGCGTATGGAGCAGTAACTCAAGTGATACGTTCTCGCTGGAAATGCGGGAACACTGAACCCACGGTGTCCCCCATACTCCACGACCTGCTAGATAACATAAACACCCCAATAAAAGTATCAAGAATATACAGAATCTTAACCTCCCAAATTGAACACAGTCAGGAACGCGCTAAATGCAGATGGGATAACGAGTTATCGGAACCACTTACGCAAAACGCATGGACCCAGGCCATGGACATGATTCACGCAGTATCACGTAACCCTCGCTTCCGTTACACCCAGTTAAATTATTTACACCAATCATACCTATCGCCTCATCGTATGGCGCAAATGTTCCCCCACTCGCTCCAGTCGTGCCCCAGGTGCGGCACTATAGAGGCCACTTTTTTTCACATGACATGGGACTGCCCCCCAATCCGCCATGCTTGGAACAAAGTAATAAATACACTAGCCGAATGGACAGACCTCTCATTGACTCCCACTCCCGAACTATGTTTACTGGGAATAGGCGTGAACCTCAAAAAACAGAAATAAACCAACAGATGCATAGCCCTGGCACTGGTGTTGTTTAGACGCCTTATAGCCATATACTGGAAGGATTCCGGCACCCCGAGTTTAGACCAATGGGGAGCCGAGGTGCTGCGCTGGGCCAGGGCTGAGGCGCAAGCATTACGGCTCCTCTCTGAGAAGGGGATCCCGGTCAAGGGCTTGGCCACCTGGGACTCCTTCGCGTTGACCATAGAAAAGAAAGATGACAAGCGACCCCCCTGAACATAGCGTCCATCGGGCCACGCTAGGGGCTTATAAAGCTGCACGTAGCACACATCCACCCTCGGATAAACAAGACAAATCATAAACCTCCATAAACACAGGAGATTTGGTCACTAGAGGGTGCACACGTACTTCGTACAAACTAGGGGGGTCGCAGGAGCAAAGCTAACCAATGTAGTGGGGCACTGTGTCGCATTGCTTGCCTCGTCTGAGTCCACTCCCTGGGGCCCTCTTTCCCGCCGCATACCCGCCCCCCATCAGCTCCCTTCTCCCTGGGGACAGACTTCTCAACATCATCGCGTTTCACACCTGTGCCGGGGGTTGGTTCCGCTCAGACTGGGTACAGGGGTGGGTGCTCAGGTTCAGGAGCGGTTTGCCTCGCTCCTGTGCCCCTCCCTCTCCCTGGACATCCCCCTGCTCCGCCGCCCCCGTTCCCCATCCCCATCCCCTCCCCCCACACACGCGCTCGGATCGGCCCCCTCCATCTCTACTCGCACTCTCTTGGCTATTTAGCTATTTTTTTTTTCTTTATAATATCTCTCTCTCTCCTCTTACTTTTATTCGATTTTCTTTTGATGTCTCGTTTAATGCATGATTTGCTCTATTTGTGCCCCAATGATTCACCACCTCCCCCATTCCCGTGCCCCACGGGCGAGCGGGCTCCCTTGCAGCTGCCCGCGTGCCGGGGGCACGGACACCACAGGGGAATGGTAAATGCAGCAAACAAAGAAATTTATATCACCTCTCACTTTGGGGCACAATGGCAATTGCAATTGTTTGTATTCTTATCGCGTTGTTTGTTGGTTGCGATTACAATAAAATATATTTAAAAAAAAAAAATGAATGCTGTGCCATGATGGTGTTCTAGCCATGTCAAAGGAAGAACGGTATTTCTCCCTGGGTGCAAAAGGGCTTGTCCTTTACTAGCCCGTTTATGTTTTTCACCCTAAAATGGCATTTCCCAGTACTACAAATGAGGCTGTAACTGTCTGGTAGGAAATTAGGACAGGCAATAACATCTGATTTACACATAAACAAAACAAGGATTGCCAAAGTCAATGCATCTCGCCTATGAGAGCTATTGGCTTTGGCAATGTTTTGTAGCCTAGCTGACCAACAGTGCAGATGCTTTGCAATGTGGTTAACACTAGTTTAAAAACAAAAAAACAATGTGATGCAGACAGGGCTAATGCACATATTTTCTTTTTTTAAGTTCCACTGCACTGGATGCATCATAGTACTTTTCTATTATTAATTTTAGCCATTCCGCAGAGCAGTCATACTGTTAGGCAACATTGCTACAAACCATTGCCAAAGTCAGCAGTGTCAATGCTACATGAACAAAAGGTAATGGCAAAGCCTATAGTCTCAAAGGCAATATCTTTTGGGTTTGCCAATGTTTTTTGGGTCTTGGCACAACACTCTTGTGATCCTGAGCAAATCATTTAATCTTCCCATGTTTGAAAAAGAAAATGAAATTTGGCAAAAAATCTGATCACATAAAGAAAGCATTGCACCCATGTCAATGTCTTAGTGAAAATATATTTGAAAGAACATAACATCTGTTGTCACAATAAACATCCATTTTAAACGAAAAAAAGGGCTTCTTTGAAGTGTGAGTGGCATAGTAAAACTTAGCTACAAATGGCAAGAGGTTCTACAAGGACAACAGAGAAGAAGTGAAAATAAAAGTAGCACCTCAATCACAGGGCGATCAGCGGAAGGACAGCAATCAAGCTGAAGCAATCAGTATCTGGTCCATGCTCCAGCCGAAAGAAAAGGAAGTGAAGCCACTGTGTGCTGGCCAATCAGAAAGCACCAAATAAGAATGACAATTAAGCCAACAAATGTTAAGCAATGGGTGGGCTTCAAGCCCACTATGGAATACAAAATCTCTTGCAAGGAAGAGCACATGCAGCTCATACACTGTAGAATGCGAGACCTGAAAAGGGCCCATGGGTTCTAAAAAAAAAAAAAAAAAGAACTGGAAGAATGGGGGAAAAAAAGGGAAATGGGGTGGCCCTAACTTGTTCTCTTGGAACAGCACCATGAAACATTTTGTATCTCACCATCACATTTGCAAGCTAGCGTTATAACAATGAGCCAACTAGGATATGTCTACCTATTGGTGTCTTTGTGACACAAGAGCCTAGGAGTTGACAAACAGCACAAAAGATGCCTCCTCCTGCTCAAGAGAATTAGGTGAATTTTGGTCCCTCAAATGGTGGTTTCAGCTTTGACTGCAATTCCAACCGGTAATTCATCTTTATCCACACAGAAAAGGATCTCTTTTGCCCTATAACATGGGTAGGCACTAAGCAAAGCTCTTTGGCCTTAGCATAAAACTCCATAAACCTACACGTTCCTGCCAAGCTGAGAATATGACCACAACATAGTACCTGTAGACAGTGGTTCCCCACCTGTGGTCCGGGGACCCCTGGGGGTTTGTGAAGCCTCCTCAGGTGGTCTGCGACTGGTTAGAAAATTAAATGATATTACCAGATTAGGTCCCTAGTTTTCAGTAATGACTCAGTAGAGGGTCCACGCTTTCCAATAATGATTCAGTGGGGGTCCCAGAGCTCTAGTAATGATGAAGTGGGGGTCCACAGAAGTCAAAAGGTTGGGTACCACTGCTGTACCACATTATCCCAAACTGACTAAGAAGTGTGTTATAAGGCCACAATAGTGACAGTGTGTGCACTGCACAAATGATATTAAGATAATCTTTTTTAAATACTTTTTTTTGTGCAAATAGTGGCTTCAATCACTATCAGATGTACTATAGAAACTCTCTAGTGGCCCTTAAATGTTGTAATTATTAACTAACTTAAATGTGACATTATTCTGTTGAAAATGTTTACAACCCTTCAAAGGTTGATATGCATAATGCAGTATTTGGAATATCAGTCTATTAAACAGTGTACTGATTCTATTCAGACTTTTATCATCTTGTAAAACGTTGCAACTATGTAATGGAATAACCTCAGGCTACAGTAAAGTAAAAATGATTTTAAACATTCAATGGGTTTCTGAAAAACTGCTGGAGCATTTCAGAGCTAAAAAGACAAGGTCAGCTCTTCATAATAATCAGATGTAGGAAAGTGCATCTTTTGACATGGTCACCCCCCCCATCCCCCCCCCACTGACACACACACTTTCTGCCTGGTTTCTGGTGCAATTTTGACTGAAAGTGCACTGGGTTTCTGCTAACCAGGTCCCTAGTGCCAGAATTCTTTCTCTCAAAACTGCACAATTGTTTTTCCCAATTGGCAAGAGCTTTAGCATCAATGTAAGTCCCTAGTAAATGGTACGATTGGTATCTACAGCCTGGGGTACTAAAGAGCGTTCCCTAAGGGCTGCAGTACAAATTATGTCATCCTAAGGGTCCTGTCACCAAGCCCATGACAGGCTGCCATTGCAGGCCACGTGTCTTGGTGCAGACAAAAGTGAAAACACGACATGGCACACAGCCGGAGTGCCAAGCCCCTAAACACTGCATGCAATATTTGTAAGTCACTCCTCTAAAGCAGGCCTTACAGCCCTAAGACAGTGTTCAATATATTACATAAAGGGTATTTCTGCATGAGCAGATATGCCCCTGCTATGTCTTTGTTGATTCTCAGACACAGTGACCAGGAAAGACATTTTAAATGCATGTGCTGGACACTGGTCACTACGAGTTTCCGAGCTACATGCTGGCTTGTCTGAATATAGGGATGTTTGGTATCGAGCATCTCAGATTAATAAACCCTCACTGATGAATCCAGTGAGGGATTTAATAATAACTGCACCCAGAGGGCACCTTAGAGGTGTCCCCTGAAAACCTACCACCTACTGTGTTGACTGACTGATCCTGACGAGTTCAACCACCTTAGACTCATTTCTGGACACCCAAAGTGAGAGCCAGCACTCTCGAGGGCCAGAGAAAAAAGCCTGCACTGCGCGGGAGTGTTAGCATCTCAGCCAGGCATAGATATTCCATGGCCAGGAGCTCCAAAGGCTTAGCCGCCTTTGTAATGCGATCCAGTTATCTCCAGATAGCAGGCATAGCCAACACCCATGTAATGACCCCACTTTTGGCAGCAGAACAGGTGCTAAAGTTAGTCAGATTAGGAGGTGTGCCCACTTCATTCCAGTCCCAGCCCTAAGGTGGTACAAGCTGAAGTGAACACTACTTTTTAAATTCCTCCATCTTGCTTGGAAGGAAACAGGCAACTAGGGTTAGGGTTATGCCCACTTCCCAGTGGAAGTGTTCATAAGAAGGGTGTAGTCACCCTAAAGGTGGTCAGCCCATTAGCTACTAATTAGCACCCCCTGTAACACCCCTAAACTGGGTATTTAGGTGGCACCTCTGAACCCTAGAACCAAGATTGTGACAACCTACAAAGAAAAGGACACAGAGGAGTGGCACCTGCAGAAGAGAAAAAGAAAAAGCAGCTGACTTGGTACCAGCCCAACCAGCCTGCCAACTGGCCTTGACTGACTCTACCCAAAAAGATGATTCGTCCTGCAGCTGAGCCTCCAAGAAACCCAGGAGGACTGCCTGCCTACCACAAAGACTCAAACTCCAGTGAGCAGTCGATCCGCTCTACAACAAAGTCTCAAGAAAGGACTCTGCAGCCTCTGGAACTACAAAGACCTGGCACCCAAAGTGACCACTGCACCAGACTTCCACAACCCGAGGTGAAGCAAACACATGGTGTCAGCAAGGTTCCCCAGCTGTCCAGAGTCCAAGTCAACCTGGGTTTCCCCTCCAAGTTGCTGCAGCCTCTGCATGTAGGCACCCTCTCCCACAGACTTGTGGTGAGAGAAAACCCGACACCGCCAGAAACTATTGCACCTGTCGCCCACTACCCAGGTAGGTCACCAGTGCTAATGATGTCCCCCGGCTCCTCTGAGCTTGTGTCTACCCTGGTTTCACCACTGCTGGGCTCCCTGACGACACCTGCGGCCTCAACACACAGGACCCCCTGACGGCGAGTGCTCCTGGATGGAGAAACCAACGCCTAGGGACACCTTTGTATTCGTCGCTCCTGGACCCTGGAGAAAAGGACCAAAGGTGCATCTACGTCCCCGAGCACACAATGTCTACAAACTGCCTGTTTGTTGTCCCCGACAAGCTTCCTCACTAGAGCCCGCAGCCTGTCCTCATGAGGACCAATTCCCATTGAAAACCATTGGGCACCCAACGCCTTGCTGCACTCCTGCCGCCGGCCGCCCCAGTGCTGCCCCAGAGTGACCTGCTTGTGTGGTTCTGATCAGTTCCCAGTACTTACCTTAACTCTCTGAGATTGACCCCATAATTCCTTGTTAACCGTGTGTTTGTTGAACATTGTTTTCCTCCATAGATTAATATTGGAGAACTCTAAAATTGCACTTTGTCGATTTTTTAAATTAAAAAGTATTTATGCTTGAAAGTGTACTTACCTTATAACAAAGTTATTGGGTTTAAAGTACATATAAACAAAAGTATTATTATAGTGTGTCTCATTTATTGCCTCTGTGAGTACAACAAATGCTTAGCACTACTCTCTGATAAGCCTAACTGCTCGTCCGCGTTACCACAAAAATAGTGCATTAGTCCTATCTACTTTTGCCTCTGCAAACCAATATCCTAGTGTGTTTTTGATGTGGCTAAGTAGTTCTTTCCAGAATATAGTTATATGTGGGCAGGTCCACCATTTGTGGAGAAAATCTCCTTTTTGTGCCCCACATCTCCAGCATGCGGGGGATGATGTTGGATAGATAGTACGAAGGCAGGCTGGGGAGTAGTACTGCTGTGTCAGGGGGTTGTAAGCAGTTTCTTGTTAGGGGATGCTGCAAAATATTTTTGGTGTATCTTGCCATAGGGTTTCCCTATAGTTTCTCCGTAATGCCTTGCATGTGGGTGGATTCCCATGGCCTCTGATATAGGTTGCTTGAGATAGCACCGGACTGTTGAAGAACGGCATGCGTCTTAAAGACCAGCCATCAAGTTTTCTCAAACTTTCAGACTAATGTTTCAAAGGGGGTCAGGGAATGGGTAGCAGTGTTCATGGTGGAGGGGTGCAGTACCAAAAGGAGCAGTTCAAGATATTAAGATTGTGCTGTTTCAGAGAGGTGGAAATGTGTTTTACATTGTTCAAAAGACTTGATTGTGTTTCCCTGAAAAAAGATCTTGCAGTATCCTGCATTCGTCTTTGATCCAGAATGGGAGCGTGGGTCTGAAGTCTGGGTTGCATGCAATATGAGTGTTTGGGGAAGGGAATGTTGTAAGTTTCTTGTTTGTTGCTACTTTATCCCATATGTCCAACACCATTTGCATCGGAGTTGCTATAGAGGCGCTTGATAGTCAAAAGTGTTTCGGAAGCCACACCAGGCCCCAAAACGGGCTACAAGCCACTGCCCTGTCCATATGCACCCTAAGTTTTTCGCTCTCTCTCACTACCCGTTCCGAAATAAATCTGAGATGGGCTGCCCAATAGTGGTAGTGGAGATGAGGGCATACCAGGCCACCTTTGTTTCTAGGTAGCAAAAGCAACGCATTGGATATGCGGGCCGTTTCCCTTTCCATATGAATGTGTAGAGGTCCCCTTGAAGTTTGTGTATGTCATCGGACGGGATGGGTATGGGGAGTGATTGCAATAGATAAAGGAGCCGGGGAAGAATATTCATTTTGACTGTACTGATGAGACCTAACCAAAAGACATGCAGCTATCTCCATCCGCGGAGACCCTTGAGGATGTTCTTACAGAGAGGGGGCGAGTTCGACCATGTCCATGTGGAGATGCAGTAGCGTGTGGGGATGAATGGTAAGATTAAGTGCTTGGGATTTGGACACATTGATTTTATACCCAGATATGGCTTCAAAGGCTTGGCGTGTCTGGACCACAGCCGGGAGGGAGATGGCCGGGTTGGTCAGAGCTAGGAGAAGCTCATTCACAAAAAGTAAGACCGTGTGATCTTGCCCTCCAAAGGGGATGCCCATTATGTCCGGGGGTGGTGGAGACAAATGTCCAAGAGTTCCACCGCAAGGGCGAATAACAAAGTTGAGAGAGGGCAACCCTGTCTGGTGCCCTTAAAGATGGAAAAGGGCCGGGAGGAATGACCTTTAACTCAGATCGTCGACCTGGGTGCAGTATAGGGTGCCATAATTCTGCTGATCATGTTGTGACTGATCCCGATTTTGATACGGACCACTCGTGCCAGCGCACCCTGTCTTTTTCTGCATCCAGCGATAAGAGTAGGGCTGGAATGCCATATCCATGAGCCTTTTCCACCAAATGAGCAAGCCAGTGGATGTTATCCCACTTTGTCAGGATCTATTAGGCCAGGTAGGAGGGCTTCAAGGCGATTTACAAGCATTTTGGTATATATTTTCACATCGGTATTCAGCAATGTTATTGGGCGGTAACATGGGCAGCAAGTGGGGTCCTTACCCAGGTTTCATAATGAGAGTGATTTCAGCATGGGACATGGTCGGGGTAGGGCAGGTGGAAATTAAGAAAGAATTAGAGAGTGAGTAGGTGTTCGTGCAGTTGGGGGAAGAACGCCACATAAAATCTGGGTATTAGTCAATCAGGGCTAGGTTTCTTCCCATTTGGGAGCATTTTAAGATCTTGGCATAATTCATCGATACTAAAGGGGTCCTCCAAGTCTTCAACGATCAAGGACACAAGGGGCTGCCACGGGCATTCTCTAAGATAGGCTTTTATAGCTTGTCGATCCTTTTCCCTGGCCGTGTATACGTTTTGGTAAGAAGTCCTGAAGGTTTCCTGCTTATCCTGCACCCGAATAGCCAAATTCTCCCCCTGAGTACAGACCTTAGTTATGTGGGAGCAAGTCTGTTGGTGTTTAAGTCTGTGAGCTAAGAGGGTGCCCACTTTGACCCCGCCTTCATAGAATTTCTGTCTGTGAGCCTGTTTAATTGTTCCGCCTTGTTGGTGTGGAGTGTGCAAATTTGTCCCCATAGAAGGGCCACTTGTTTTGGTCGTGTTGTGGGGTGTTGCTTGCTCACATGTGCAAGAGATCGGTTTTCCCCTGTAAAGTTAGCCTCAAAAAGATGTGTTTCTCGAGCCATAGCGATGGAGATGTTAGAGGTGATTCCCCGGAGGGTGGACTTGAAGCCCTTCAAGAGTGTATGGACTGAGGTTCCAGGAGGGCATTGAGCATTAAATAATCAGTGATAGCTTCCGCAATAGCAGCTGTGTCTATGGGGTTGCAGAGAAATTGGGGGGTGGAGAGGGCAAGCGCAGAGGAGTACAGGAGCTCCCCAAGTACAGTGTCTATGTAAGTTCTATATACGCATGATCTGAGATGGAGATGTCAGAAATTTGGGCGGTTACGTTTTTAAGGAGAAAGTGGGACACAAACACATAGTCTATGCGCAACTAGGACAGGTGCACATGTGAATAGAAGGAGTAGTCGTCGTCATCAGGGTTGAGATAGTGCGAAGCGTCCACCAGGCGAGCATCATTGATCTCATTTTTGATTGAGGCGGACATAGCGTCTCTGCCTTGGAGATGTTGGGTTCGTCAGTCCAGAGCGGGGTCCCAAAGTTAATATCACCCCCCCCCCACTATGAGTTCCCTTGCGGCGTGTCAAAGCTGTTCTTTAAGGACTTGTTTAATGTAGGTGTCTTGGGATTGATTTGGGACATAGAGATTAAGAAGGGTTAGTGTGGCCCTGCCTTTTTCCACCGTTAGTTTTAAAAACCTGCCCTCTGGGTCTTTGGTGACTAATCAATTTGGAGTAAAAGCAGTCTTGAAGAGGATAGCAACTTCCAGTGTTTTGGTGGGTGCAGATGCCCAGTGTTGACATGGATGCAATAGCAGTCATAGCACAGTAAATGTGTCTCCTGCAAAAAGAGAACATCTGGATTTTGTTGAAGTAGGTAGAGCCACACCTCTCATCTTTAAGTGGGAGAACTTAGTTCTCGAACGCTGAGGGACAGAAGTTTAACAGGGGACTTAGTCTCCATTAGGTGTCTCAGATGTGGGGAGCGGGCACCTAAGGAGCATGCGTAATCGTGCTCCTCGCCATGCGAGGTCGAGGTAAAGCGGCATGAGAGGTATGTACCAAGGGTGAAGGTGGAGGGAGGCTGTCTTGCAGGCATAGGAGATAGGTAAAAGGGTCAAACAAGGCCAACAGGGTCTAACATAGTTTGGCTATCCATCTGGGATCTGTCAGGAAGCCCCTTCAGGTCTCCTTGAGGTGTCATCTCTGAGAGGGACCACCATGGGAAGGGGGAGCATGAACCCGAAAGTGGATTGTTGAGAATTAACCTGTATGGAAAGAAGGCAAAGTAAGGATGTCATGTAGTCTTTGGTGGATGGTTCGAGCTCCAGCCAATGGGCCCTGAGAAAGGGAGAGGTAGTATCTCATTGATCCTGTAGTATATTGTGCAGGGCGACCTAGAAGGTCCAAGAGTAGTCTATGGGTCACCAGAAGCTGACTGTGAGGATTCTTGTTTCAGTCCATGTAGGTGAGTGATGATGGCTTCTTTTGCAGAGGTGGAGGCATCTCCTGCCTTCGCCCAGCCTGAGAGTTTCCCCCCGTACAGTTTGCCAGGCTGGTCGACCACCCTCAGAGCCCGGTGATTGAGAGGGCTTGGGATCATTGCCCTGTGAGTTGTTGGGCATACCTAGGAAACATTTTGCCTTAGGGAGGGAACGGGCTCTCTTTCTCTGGTCATTTCACTGAACTGAAAAGCCAGTCCAAAGAGATGCATCCACTGATATTTGATTCCTTTTCATGTAGTTCCACCATAACTGGTTGAAAGTCTTGCCATGTTTTAAGTGTCAGAGAAGAGAGATCTTGGAAGATTTGGATCGTGGAGTCCTGGAAAACAATGTCCACCCGTCACTGAGCTGCTTTAAGAATGGCTTCCTTTTCGTGGAAAAAATATATGTGTGTAAGGATGGATGGGGGTGGGGGAATAGGGTAGTCAGAGCTATTTAGTGTGGAAGACACGAGGCGGCTCTGTCAAGGACAAGTGGTTGATTCTCATCCTCACCCTGTGGTGCCTGCAGGAGATTTCTGGTGAAAACATGTATGTCATCGCCCTCCGCTCTTCTCGGTATCCCCCTGATGCGCAGATTGTTACGCCGGCCCCGTTTCTCCAAGTCTTTGTGTTTCACCTGCAGTTCCATTTGTTGTGCCTCCAGGGAGTTAACACGCCTCCATAAGGCCTCCTGATCTTCTGCTTGGGCATGCACTGTACGTTCCATATCATCCATTCTGTCACCCACGGCCGTAATGTCCCTCCGCAGTTCATGAAGGTCCTTCTGTTTTGCTGCTGCTATCTGCTGCAGATGACTTGGACCACTATGTAATTACTGCTTTTCTGCGGCCTTGCCGTGTGGCATGTCAAAAGCTTAAGGTGGGCCCGCAGTCTGTTGGTGTTGATTTCTTCACAGTGTCAACTCAAGTGATTACTCACTTGCCTTAATGAGGGAGGGGGCGAGAAGATCGTCTATGGCATGGACCCTTCAACCCAGTAGGGGTCAGAAGGCTTTGGCTGGAGTTTTAGCATCTGAGGCGAGGGTTGAGAAGTTTACACAGGAGCCTCTGCTCTCACGCCTCCAGCCATACAGGCCTGCTCAAGTAGGGGCTTCTCCCCGATACTTTTGAAGGCAGATGAGGCAAGCCCGTTCTCTGAGCCACCAAATGCCACAATTCAGGGGCTTCCTCTGGGAGGGCTCTATGAACCTCGACCAGTCTCCTCATGAAAGGTCGTAGGCCCGCTGTGCAGTCAGAGGTAGGGTCAATGATTAATGCATCACTAAGACTCTCACAGGGTACGGAATTACAATTTGAAGGCCCCCCCGTCCACTCCTTGAATCACTCACTCATGCTGAGTCGCAACCGCTCTGTGCCCCCCATCGTGGTGCAGCCCTGTGTCACACGCCCCCCCCAAGCCTCTCCTCCGCTGTGGTTTCCCTGAGCCTTGTCTAACATGCCCTTGGGAACTGGGCATTGCTGGAGTGATGAGGAGTCTTGATGCGCAGGAAAGGCATCAGGTATAAGAGGGTCCGAGGCCCATCAGCAGGTTCACCACTCCAGGTGAAGTCTGCAGGTGGCGGGCCACAAATCAGTAGAAGGTGCCCCTGCTCATCTCCTGCGGGGGCCCTGCATCAGTTGGGGTTGAGGTGAGGGCCTGCGGGCCAAAGACGCAGCTGATTTTGGTTGTGCGGACCCTACAGGCACAGGCAGCCGCAGCAAGCAACCCACAACGTCAAAAAAAGATAGCAGGTATTGCCTCGTCCTAGAGCAGCATGCGGTCAGTTATTCCTCGCCAAGCACCAGAGGGATCAGTGGGCTGGATGGCCCGTGAGGGTTGTTGGATCCAGGGCTCTCAGGGAAGCCTGGTCGTGGGGTTTCTCGCCTCGATTAGGGTGCCCGTTGTAGCTAGTGAGGCCCACACGAGTGGTCCCGAAGCCCAGGAGCAGGCCCACCACCTCAGCCCCATCTACAGCAAGGTATGCAGGTGCCAGGCCACGAATCAGCAGAACACGCCCCCCGCTTGACTCTCACATGGGGTCCTGTGTCGGTGGGGGCTGAGGCGGGGACTGATGGGCAAAAAGTGCTGACAATTCCGTAACACATCATTTACATCCCCAGAGGTCCCCCAGCCAATGTCAGCGGAGAGGAGGTGCCAGCAATATCCAGTCCCCTAACTGAAGAGGCCCACAGTGATGACAGCAACTCTGGTCTTCAGGATCTGGATGACCAACCTGTCCCATCAGGGACCTCTGGGCAGCCGGTTACCCAGGCCCAGTCACACACCACCACAGAGCCTCCCCCATCAGGAAACACCACCACAGCACCCACCCAGCGTTCCCATACCTCCGTACCCAGGTCACGTCAATCAGCAGTGTGTCCACCTCCACAGGGACCCCAGGGCACATCTCGCCCTCAAGACAATCAGGGACCTGGGGTCAGTGGGCACTCAGTTCAGGGGACAGAGGCACATGCCAACAGGGACAATGGGAGGACTGCTGTGCGCAAGGGGGAGGACAGGCCCAGAGGAACAGATTCTCCAGGAGGCACTTGCAGAGATCCTGGGAGCATATCAACATTCCCAGGACACGATGGGCCAGATCCTGGACAACGAGCAGGAGAACAGGTGGGTGCAGGAGGGGCAGTACCAGGGGATCAGGGAGGACTTGCAGGCCATTAACAACACCCTGATCTCCATAGCAGGGGTGCTGGCAGACATGGCCAATATAATGAGGGAGGCAGTCACCCAACAGCTGGCCCCTGACACTAGCTAGACATCTGAACAGCCTTTCACCTCTGCTAGTGGCCAGGAGGCCCCACCACAGGCAGGACTCACAGGCCACCAGCACCCCTCCCCCTGCAGAAGGTGAACTACCCGCAAACATTACCTGTGATTCAGACAGAAGCCAGAGACACTAGCCAAGACCCCGTCAGGAAATTAGACTCTCCTGATTGTCACCCATGTGCCCCACTCAGTCACCCTGTCCACCTTGAACTGCCATTTCTACCCTCCTGTGTCCCCTTGGACAATGCACCTGTGCTACAATTAGTCTGGAACAATACCCTGGACTTTCCTCCATCATCACCCCAGCCCATTGCACTTGCCCCTCTATATTTTAGCCCTTCAATAAACACCCTTGGGAAAAAAAAGGAAGTCTGGAGTATGTCATATTTTCAATTATGTATTCATCAAAACAGGTACAAACAATGCAATTCAACTGTACAGAAAATGAGCATGGATTAATGAACTGTAGCTGGCTGCAGTGATCACACCAGGAGTGTATGTCGGGTCACCAACATCTGCAAAATGAAGTGCCAGAGGGTACAGTAAGTGGGTATAGAAGTGGGAAATAACAGCATGCCAGTGCCACAGAAATTTAAACAAATGTAAATGAAATGTGAAGTAACACCCTCTTACCTGTGTGTCATTGGAAGTGTTGTCTGATCACTGATGTTCTGTTGTCCCCATCCTCATCCTCTGCCTCCTCATCCTCACCGTCAACAGGGTCCACTGCTGGCACACGGCATCTCCAGCTTCCTCCTCCTGCAGAAAAGGCACATGGCGTCTCAGGGCAAGGTTGTGCAACATGCAACATGCCACTATCTGGCAGACCTTCTTGGGTGAGTAGTACATGGATCCACCTGTTAGATGAAGGCACCAGATCCTGGCCTTCAGGAGGCTAAAGGTCATTTCTATTATCCTTCTGGTTCACCCATGGACCTCATTATAACATTCTTCTGCCTTTGTCCTGGCATTCCTCACAGGGGTCAGCAGCCATGATATATTGGGGTAGCAAGAGTCACCTGCAAAGTTTCAGGGAAAACATTTAGCCACACACTTTCCCATATGGCCCACACCATACCCATACACCAACATATACAGGGTGGGAACCAGGGCTCACCTATTAGCCACACCCTGTGCCTCTGTAGTTGGGCCATCACATTTTGGATGCTGCTATTCCTCAGGACAAAGGCATCATGCTCCGACCCAGGATACTTAGCACTGACGTGGGAGATGTACTGGTCCGCCAAGCACACCATCTGTACGTTTATAGAGTGGAAGCTCTTCCGATTTATAAACACCTGTTCATTCTGACAGGTGGGGTACAAATGCAATATGTGTTCTATCAGTCGCCCTAATTATGTTGGGAATATGTCCCATTGCATAGAAGTCGGCCTTCACTATAGCCAAATCTTCAACCTGGGGTAATACAAAGTAGCTGCACATGTGTTTAATCAGGGCAGACAACTCTCTTGTTAGCACTATTGAGAACATTGGCTGTGACATTCCTGCTGCCAAGCCCACTGTCACTTGGGAAGAACCAGTTGCCAGGAAATGGAACACTGATAGAACTTGCACAAGAAGGGGTATCCCAGTGGGGTGACAGATAGCAGATATCATGTCAGGCTCCAATTGGGCACACAGCTCTGTCATTGTGGCCCTGTCAAGTCTATAGGTGAGGATAATGTGCCTGTCCTCCATTGTTGCAGAGTCCACCAGGGGTATGAACACGGGGGTATGTCTCCATCTCCTATTCATCCGCAGTGGTATCAATCTATGGGGCAAAAGAGTGAGGAGCCGGTCCCAAACTGAACAATGGAGATACAACAGAACTTTGCATGCTATTAACTTGTAATGGGTAAGTGTGATTTGTCCCGTACGTCCTAATTTCACCAGTGACAGAGCAAGTTTCCAGGGCCTGAAACCTCCACCCCCCCAATCCACCCTCTGAAATGGCGCCCGCCTGTCCTGTGTGGAGGGACAGGTGGAAGTGAGGTAATCCTGCTGATGTGCACCGTTGCGGGACGCAGTCAGGAACCTCCGTGCAACTCCTCACTGCGTAACAATGGGCCCTATGGGTTACAGTGGCCAATGGTGATCTACGCCAGCAGTGACGGTATGCACCGCCGTGGACGTGACCGCCATTTTCTCATCCTTCACTTGCTACCTGATCTTCAACAGGAGAGGAACTACACTGCATGTGCTGCTGTGACCTGTGTCTGGAACCTACCATGGCCCGTGTGACTGGGGAAAGGGCCCCAGCCTTCACTTCTGAGGAGTTGGAGAGACTGGTGGATGGGGTCCTACCCCAGTACGGACTGCTGTATGGGCCTCCAGAACAACAGTTAAGTACACTGTGGGCACGATGCATGTGCATGAATGCATGGAGTGGTGTGTGTGAAGGCTGCGTGTAAGGGGGGTTTGGTGGATGTCCTCTGGGCGGCGTATTGGTTGTGTGCAGGGCCATGTGTGTGTAAATGGTGATGTGAAAGGGTATGGTGGGCCATAAGTGAAACATGCAGGACTATTTGACTAATTCCATTTTTCTGTGTGTACTGCCTCTGCAGGTCAGCGCCCATCAAAACAAGGGTATATTGTGTGCCTTCGCCAAGGACGTGCGGATCCTGGGGGTCTACGGCAGGCAGAGCACCCACTGTCTGAATCAGTGGGAGGACCTGAGACCCTGGGTACGGAAGACGGCAGAGGCCCAGCTGGGGATGGCCTCGCAACGAGGAAGGGGTGACCGTCGAACCCTGACCCCCCCCGATGGCCACATACTGTTGGTGGCCTATCCTGAGATGGATGGGCGCTTGAGAGCATAACTGCAACCACAAGGGGGTGAGTACAGTGCCAATCATTACAACGTACGCATGGTAGGGTGGTATATGGGTGGGGGATGTGTGTCAGCGGGTCCCCTAGGCCAGGCCTGACATTGCAGTGTAGGTCCCCTGGTGGCTAGGGTTCAGAAGGGAAAATCTTGCAACCTAGCTCGTAGGCATCCACTACTGGTCAGGGCTGCGTGGGTCCCAGGTGTGCTGCATTTGGCGGTGTGTGTCCCACGCCATGCCTTGGTTGCTAACTATTTCTCTGGTAGTGCTATGGCATATTGCGTAGGGCTGTTCCCTGTGTGTGAGGGTGCTATGTACGCCAACGGTGATGTTGGTGCAGCCCTTGACCAAGTGTATCCTTTGTCTCTTTCTGACACAGATACCTCCTCTGATGGAAGCTCCCTGGTGGTGGCAGACATCTCTGTGACCACCCCAGCTACAGATACAGCCGCCAACCCCGTACCAGCACTGCCCTCCCAGCAGCCCCTCATCGAGTTGCCCGTGCCCGCTCACCCAGGAGGGCCCTGCCCTAGTGCGCCCTACTGCCCCGAGTGAGGAGGCTATTGACCTCCTGAGATCCAACTCTGTAGGGCAGTCAACTATTGTGTCAGCCCAGATGCAACAGACTAATGTATTCCTAGAGGGCATTCACACTGGCTTGGCGGCCCAACAGTGATTGATCCAAGCTCTGGGCTCCTCTCTGATGGCAGGCATTGTCCTGTTTCCAACCTCCCCACCCCCCAACTTCCTCTTCCCAGTCCCATTCTCCTCAACCCCAACCCATCCCAAGCACACAGGCTGACGAGCATGCACACAAGACAACACACAAGAGTGGTACAGGCAAACACAAGCACTACACTACATCCCACAGGCACTCACACAAACACCATCCAGATGCAGACACACCAACATCCACTATTTCCACTGTCTCCCCCTCCTCCTCTACCTCCCTCTCAGTTCCGTCTACACTCACACCTGCATGCACTACATCATCATCCAGCATCATCACCACACCAATCAGAACACACACCTCACTGGCAGAAACCTTCACAACAGCCATGCACACGTCCCCTGTGTCCTCTCCCACTGTGTCTGTCCCCCCCTAAAGTATACAAACGCAAGCACTCAGAGACCCAACAGCCTTCCAACTCACAACAGCATCCAGCCCATGCACCTGCACCCGAAATCAGCAGATAGACACCTCCAACAACCACTCCCTCTTCCTCCACTCCCATTCCTTCTCCCTCTTCCCGCCCCAATGTCCCTAAAAAAACTGTTCCTATCCACCATTGACCTCTTCCCTACCCCTGCTCCCTGTCCTGCACGTATGGGTAGGGTAGGAAGAACCCAGCCAAGCACCTCAGCCACCCAGTCGTCACCACACCCACTTGTGGTGGAAAAGGATCCAGGCCACATGTCCTGAAGGTGAAGGAGCCTGCACCAGGCATCCTCAAGGGAAAGGAGCCTGCCCCAGCTGCCAGGAAGACAAAGGAGCCCACAGCAGCTGCTAAGAAGGGAAAGGAGCTTGCACCAGCAGGCAGGAAGAGCAAGGGGCCTGGGGCAGGAACTGTGATGGAGCCTCCACCACCAATCCGAGGTTGCAGGGATAGGCACGAGCCTCCCCCCACCAGCAGAACAACCACCTCCAGTGAGCAGCAGTCTGTGGTTGCAGGGGATGGGCAGGAGCCTCCTCCCCTCCCCCAGCAGCACCACCACCTCCAGTGAGCAGCCGTCTGAGGTTGCAGGGGATGGGCAGGAGCCTCCCCCCCCCCCCAGTGAGCAGCCATCCAAGGTTGCAGGGGATGGGCAGGAGCCTTCCCCCACCAACACCACCACTACCGCCAGTGAGCAGCCGTCACCGCCAGCGGACAGTATGTAATCCTGCCTCCATGGGCTGCTGTGCGTCCTGCCCCTGCAAATCCAGTGGGTATGACACCCACCTGAGAGACTGTGACCTTGCACTCCCCAGGTGCAAGAGCACAGGGCACAATGCCTCCTCCAGAACCAGTGGGTAAGACACCCACTTACCCAAGACTCCCCAGGATCGAGAGCACAGGGCACGAGGACCCCTCCAGAACCATTGTGTAAGACACCATCATACCCAAGACTCCCCAGGATCAAGTGCACAGGGTACGATGCCCCCTCCAGAACTAGTGGGCATGTCGCCCACCTGAGAGACTCTGCCCTTGCACTCCCCAGGACTAAGCACAGGGCATGTTGCCCCCTCCAGCTCAAGAGACTGTGGCCTTGCACTCCCCAGGACCAAGGACAGGGCATGTTGCCCCCTCCAGAGCTAGTGGGCAAGTCACCCACTCGAGAGACTGTGGCCTTGCACTCCCCAGCACCGAGCACAGGGCATGTTGCCCCCTCCAGAACAAGTGGGCAAGTCACCCACTCGAGAGACTGTGGCCTTACACTCCCCAGGATCGAGCACAGGGCATGTTGCCCGCTCCAGAGCTAGTGGGCAAGTCACCCACTCGAGAGACTGTGGCCTTGCACTCCCCAGGACCGGGCACAGGGCATGTTGCCCCCTCCAGAGCAAGTGGGCAAGTCACCCACTCGAGAGACTGTGGCCTTGCACTCCCCAGGACTAAGCACAGGGCATGTTGCCCCCTCCAGAGCAAGTGGGCAATTCACGCACTCAAGAGGCTGTGGCCTTGCACTCCCCAGGACCAAGCACAGGGCATGTTGCCCCCTCCAGAGCTAGTGGGCAAGTCACCCACTCGAGGGACTGTGGCCTTGCACTACCCAGGACCAAGCACAGGGCATGTTGCCCCCTCCAGAACCAGTGGTCTTGTTCCATCTTCTGGCTGAGGTGCCCCCCCCGTCCCATCTGAGGTGCCTGCCTATTTATAAACTGATGCCCCTGCAGTGTTCTCTCCATGTGGCCTTGGACTTTGGCCGGTGGCCATGTTGCCTACGAACATTGTGGACTGGGCTGTGTCCCTTTTTCTGTACATATGTATATATCTATTATCTAGCCTAACTTTTTTTTCTTGATATGTTACATTACATTAACTTTTTTACAATCGTTTTGTCCTTGCATTACTCATCCGAGGGTAAAAATGTTTTAGTAATGCAGCTGCTTGTGTGTATGGTGCTAAGGGGATGGGGGGGGAGGGATCACTCTCTTTTTCCTCCCTCCCTCCTTTGTGTGCTAGGCATCTGTACTCACCGTTGTCGTCTTCGCCGGCGTTGGTGTCCGTGGTGGAGCAGAACATAGAAGATCATGGGGAAAGACATGAAGATCGGGCTCCATAGCGGCGTGGTTGTTCCCTGTGTCTCCAATGGTGAAGTCCTTTCCTTTCTGAGCTCAGTTTCTGCTAGGCTTTTGATGTCGTTGGTACCGCCCCAGAAAAGGTGGCGGATTGCAGTGTCTTAATATGGTGGGCGGAAAATTGACTTCTGCCTGGCTGTAGGCGGCTACTGCCATGGTGGCTGTTGTTTCCGCCCTGGCAGTTGGTGTGGTACATTGGCTGTCTACCGAAGATCTTTCCGCCATGGTTATAATTTGGCAGTAGCTACCGCCAGCCTGTTGTTGTAATGAGGGCCTAAGTGTCTTTAGTGAAGAGATGATAGGATAAACCAAAGGATGAGTGCCCGAAAAAGAAGTACAGGGCAAGAATGCTTAAGGGATCTGTTCTGAACCCTTTAGGGACTCTAACTAGTGGTGGTATTCAGGGAATTTCGCTGAGTACGATATTGACCTTTTTGTAAGTTGCAATGAATTCCATCTGTGTGTAGTGCTAGTAATGCTCAGAGTAGTTGTAAGTTAGTGAGACCCACAGATTAAATGTGACAGACAAGTCCAATACGATGAGGACAGAGGGTATGTTATGATAAACTGGGATTAATGGGATTCCTCGTGTGAGAGAGATTTTTATGATACTGGGAGTTCTGAAGAAAGATTGAAAGGGGTCGAGTAGGTTGAGTTCAGTCAGGTGAGTACTGAAACAGGTAAATACTAGGCCTTCACTAATTTTATTTCAGCTGAGAGGATGACATCATGAGAAGTTTGAGATGCGACCTATTTCCGTTTAACAAAACCACTAACGCATCCATGTCAGTTTTGATGGGTAAAGATAGAGGTCAAATTACATTTTGAAACCACCCAAAAATATAAGTATGCATCAGTGAGTGAGCCCAAAATTAGTTACATAAAATAGTAAACCGTAAATTCCTCAAACACTGGCTACAAACCTGCACATATCACTTTGTTCCTTTCCTGTAAAGTATCAGGTGACCTTAAATGAAGAAAATGACTTATTTTTGGTTTGTGGTAGCATAGAGGGGCCTAGAGAGATGTTGCAAAAATCATTGACAGAAGCAAAGGATTTAGAACACTATTTTGAAGACCAAAAAAGGGGTGGGGGGAAAACGAAGAGAGAAAAATGTCACTGTTAATAAAATCGTATCTGCAATTGCCACTCAGGGTGACAAAATATTTAAAAAAAATGTAGAGTATAAACAGCCTTGGGACAGCCAATTGCTTATCATTATTTGTCCTGCTTGTCAATCTAATTTGCTTTCTTCTTATTCTAAGTCTGCATCAGTGAGTGAGTGCAACATTATTTTAAAATGTTTGTAAACCATAAATTCCTCAAACACTGGCTACAAATCTGCGCATACAACTTTGTTCCTTTCCCGTAAAGCGGCACATGACCTTAGATGAAGAAAATAACTTCTTTTTGGTTTGTGGTTGCATGGAGGGGCCAAAGGATGTGTTGCGAAAACCATTCACAAAAGAAAAATATTTAGAACACTGTATTTTCGAAGACCGAAAAAGGAAGGCAGAAGACTGAAGAGAGACAAATTTCAGAGTTAATAAAATCATATCTGCAATTGCTACTCAGTGTGCAAAAATATCACCTGATAGCGAAAATGTACTGAGAATAAACATGAAGATGCATTCAAACACAGAAGCTCATACCAATTAAGAAACAAAGCTGGTCTGACCAGTTTGTGGTACTGGTAAAACAAAGGATGCCGGTCTATGCCACTGACAGTCTATTTCTGCCCTAAGTGTTTTTTTAATTCCATTAACAAAAAAGAGTGCTTTTTTTATTTTTCTGAGGCAGCTGCTCTTCTTTTTCGTTGGACAACGTCAGAGGCGCATGCTATGCTACAGTTGCCGCAGTGTGTAAACTTGTGCAAATGGTAACAAAGGAATCGAGCAAGGAACTACATGGGAAGAATGATTGTCTACAGACTATTCATTCACTATGTGTGTCGTACGAAACGTCATGGTACACTCAAAGACATCTGTGATCACCCTCTGTCTCGGCTCGCCTGCAGACAGCTTCATTCAAAGAAATTCACTGAGTACAACAACAATGCGTAGAGTGGGCTTTGGGTCAGCCCATGGTTATCATTGGTTGGCCTTCTTATCCATCTCATTTGCTTACTTCTTATTCTATGGCTTTCCTCTTTTTGTGTTTGTTCTTTTGCTTAAGCAAGGCTTGCTTATCATCCTTTTAACTGGATGACTTGTATCCTTCTATGGCTAATATCAGTAAACTACTTTTTTATTTTCCTTTAGCACTCTATGTGGGAATGCATGTGTTTTGTTCCTCTTTCCTATGTGTGGTTCTTAAACCATTACATCTCAACCCAGCCCTCTACCGTCTTGCAGACCCCTCACCAGCTAGTCTCTTGATTTCCCGGCACTTCCCCACTCCATTAGACTTGGCTTATTTTTGGGTGGAGGGGAGACTCTGCTCTTCCTATGCTCCCCCTTCTCCTCCAATAGCCATTGCTCCACAGAGATGGGCATATGCTAACAACACAAAACTACAATTAAATATAGCGTCTGGTGTCTGTCTTGCAATAGTATTGAATATAATGTATCACTGGTTTAAAGTTCAAACCCAGCAACTTCATTCGGAAGCAATGTGTTAGCTATCCTGGAATAATATTGTGTATAGTGTATAATTCTGTGCATACACTATGCACAATATCATTCAAAGATAGCTGCTCAGTAAATATTGCACTGGGTGGCCATCCGCAAATGCTAAACTGTATAGTGTGTCACTGCTATAATAAGCCAAGGTGGCCAACATAATGCTTCTAAACATTGTGGCCATATTGGAATGGTAAACAATGATACACTAGAAACAATACCAATCGAAGATGGCCACCCAATTTAGAAATAGATGCTGCAAAGGATGCACACACTGCAAAAGCAAGCATGTGGTCAATCGGACAGTCTAGGGATGCTCAAAACAAGGAGACGGAAATAACTGAAAGTGAACTTATAAAACACAAAAGGGAACACTAATGGAAACCAGACAATTAAGCAGAAGCCTTTTGGGAGAATACGCACATGTAACCAGGCAAAATGTCCTTGCACACAGTGCAATGGAGACAATGGCAGAAACAGACTAATCCATTGCATCATACAATGTTCAGTTATGGGTGAGAAGGAGAATGTATCACTCCAACAGGAAGAAGAGGGCTGACCCAAAAATCCATCCATCTACTAATGCAGATCTATGAGCTTTGTTTTTCGTTTTTTCAATAAAAGGGCCTGGCAGATAACTCCACTAGCCAGGCCCTCCTAAAAGGTCTAGCAAGGATTCTCACATGTCATATCTTCTACTCCAGGACCTTGTCACAGAGGTAACCAACACCAGACTCTTTGTCTATTATTCTAATCTAGAAGAATCAAGGTAAAGCAATAGTGGTCTACAGACTTTAATACACCCTTAAAACTTAAAAGCTTTTTGGCTCCAACAAATATTTTTTCACAATAAATTAGGCAAACTTATTGCCTTTGTCTTAACTTTTTTTTATAATAAACTTATCAGACATATGGCATCTGACATAGATGTTTCCCAAAGAACTTCCCATGATAATTACCATGTATTATGAGAGTGCAAATATTCTACCTTTAGGATTTGTCAGAGGGGAGACCCTGAGGGGTAAAACACCACCTGAACTCCTACCTACTGCAGTAATCTGTAAGAATTCATGTAAAGCAATATCAGTCTATAGCACCCCTAAAGACCTATTGGCTTTAACTTATGATTTTCACAGTAAATGAGACAGGCCTACAGCGTCTTTTGCAAATATTCACAACACAGAGATTAGATCACCGGCCTCTAACATATGCTTTTCAAATTACTCAATAAGACCTATAGCTTTGAATAATGGCTTGGCACTGCCTATTGCATATTACATTGGCTTTCCCACAAGGAAACAATCAGAATACAGTCACAAAATAATAAATATATTCAAAATTATATTGGTCAAAACAATATACAACCTTTTCTAAAATGGCATAGCATGGATTCAGAAAGTGGCAATTTTCGGCCACTAGGATTTGTCACTTGGGTAACTAACTCCAAAACCCTTGTCTACTACAGTAATTGTGAGATTCCCTGAAACAAAATACCTGTCTACAACACTTTTCACAATGTAATGACAATCCACCATTAAAGGCCTATTGGCCTTACATATTTTTGTCACAATAAATAAGTCAGGCCAACTGTCTTTGTCTTACATTTTCATTTTAAACAGATCAGGCCTATAGCTTTAATCAGTGACTTGTTACCAAACCCAACTAAGTCCTGCTTTTTTTTTAGCACAAACTTTCCCATAAGGCAGAAAGTTTAATACAAGCTCTAGTTTTCAGTGGAAGCACACAACATTTGCCTAATGAAAATCTGTGTTCAAGGAACTTAACTTCTGGGCACAGCCAAAGGGTCTCACTCAACAGTTATAACATTACAAATATGAACAAAATTAGTCGCCAAAGCAATTTAGAACCCTTCCTAAAATGGCGTAACAAGGGTTCTCAACGTACAAATCTTCTTCCCCCTAGAGTTTGTCAAAGGGGCTAACCAACACCAACCTCCTTGCCTACTGTGGTAAAGTGTGGGTTTCCATGTAACAAAATACCAGTCAACAAGCTTTAAAACCATGTAATGATAATGAATCATTAAATGGTGCCTTTTCTTTTCTCTTTTTTTTCTACTAGTTAGAGTTGTGAGAAAACAGGGAAGAGGTTGAATGAATATTGGAAAACGGCCATCAAGTGATATTATAGTGTATTTTGACTTTTCTACTAATAACACAGATAGGCTTTCGTAGTATATACCTTTCTTCCTTTGGTACCAGTAAATTGCATTGGTTGGAATTTATAAATCCAATCTTGATATGACTTTTGATGGAACTGATGATTTTAACAGTGTACCTATATCACATTTTAGGTGTGAAAAAACGAATCATTATTTCAGCGTCATGGAGGCTTGATGTTTAATGAATGGCATAGTTCTTAAAGGCGCAATGGTGTACTATGAGATGTATAAAAAATAAGGTAAGACCGAAAATAACATATAACAACATTGGACTTCAGGAAGCTTGTATTTGAAAGCAAAAGTGGGAATACATAGTATCTTTTGTCTTGATGTCTGCAGGGTACGGAAGAAATGTATGATGATACTTTGTCAGCAATTTTGCATTTCTCTGCATTGGCGCATGGACCTTGGGCGAAGATTTGTATGAAATGGCCTCTTTAGGGATTGAGTGTGACACATCAGTATCTCACTATTGGGTAAGGAAAATCTATCTACTTTTGTTTTTACTTTGTTGCGTTTGTGTTTAACTCTACCCACTATCTTAGAACTATTTGGTGATATTCAAAGTGCAAATAAACAACTGAATTCCCATGCTTTACAATCATTTACGTTTAGGTGGTTAAATAGGTTTCTGCATTCTTATCAAATATAGGATGATTTATCCTTGTATAATAATTTAACATATTTTGTATCAATTAGGGTTTTCTATTCTGTACTTTTCAGCTTTATATCACTCCTTTGAAGCAAGCTGATTTGTATTAATTATTTAAATTATGTGATGTGGAAGATTGATTAATGACCTTGAAGATAATCAAAAATAAAACTAGGCATATGGAGTGATATGGGGTTTGGTTTAAAAGTGTGGGGGCTACAATGAATGACAAAGCATATTCTACGTGTTTTAGATACATATCTGAATTGTATCTCTTCCTAGAATTGGGAATTAAGTCTTGCACAGCTTTGGTTTTGTAACAAACTGATAGACTGAATTACATCTATTAGTCCTGTAGCCCTGAAGAAGCAGTGAGATAGCTGCCAAACACTTGTCAGTTGTTGCAGACTGTACTATTCAAAGATAAAGAAGTGTATATTACAAATCTGACTTGAGGAGAAAGTTGGATTTTTGAAAACAAGATTATGTATTGGAGGAATTATAGACTGAGGAACACAAACCAAATTTGAATCGATTTATAAGTATATATTTATTTATTACTATGTCATACTGAATAATCTTGATGTAGTACTATTAATTACTCTGTTGATGGGTAAGATTACTCCCCACATTCTATTATTATTTATTTAAAAGGCTTTCTCCCGGAGGGGAACTGGATTAGTGTCTGGAGTGAGTAGGGTCACTTGTTCTGCTATCTCCAAGTAAACTGTTGTTTAATCTCAACACACTCAAGAACAGACTCTGCCTTTTTGATCTTCTGGTTCCCCACGAAAACTGCTGGTAAGACATCAAGCCAAGGGTGCCCAGATTTGAAGTTACTTCTCCAGGTACAAGCCGTAAGCTTGACCAACTGACCCCTATTAAGCTAAAGGTAACTTACAATTTAAAAACAACTGCCCAAAGGAAGACCTACCATGCATCCATGGTCCTTGTATTAATAAATGCAGCGGTTTTCAAAGAATCACTTTCTGACATTGGATCCAAGAGTAGGTTATACAAAGTGCAATAACCGTATGCACATATTAAGGGAAGAAGAGTGTATTCTGATTCCTAAGATAGCGTGACAATTAAATAATAAACTGATAAAATTTGTTTAAAGATCTCAACAATTTTATCTTGCAACACAATGTGGTCATATCTTAGAGTACAACTGATGTATAAAAGTGCTCAATGGGCAGTGCAGGCTTTTTCCCCAAATTTGCTTGATCTCCCATAGTTGTAGGGGTATGGAAACGTTTAAAATAACTGCTTGCCCTGGGGATGGTACGTTTCATAAATGTACTTGCCCTGAAAAAATCCCCTTGTCCCTTAGCTCTCATGTACTGACATGACAAGTTATGGCAGAGTTCTCATTATACCAGAGCTCTGGTAATACCCTCTCTGATTATGCCAACGCACTTATAATAGCAGGGTTTGTACTATAATCAATGCTAAAGATCTGAAACCTTTTAGCAAATCTACATAGTGGGCCTAGAAGTCGCAAAAAGTGGCAGTTCCAGGGTTAGATCACCCTTTTGAGTCTGTGCACATCTACAAACTTGCATGTTCGTGGGTTTTCACCAGCTCCTCTCTAATCTCTTCCACACACTGGGAAAGGTTGGAAATTTACTCCCGGAAAAGGCAGAAGTAAAACTTTTTCCAGGATAAGGGAAACAAGGGATTGTAGGGAAAGTAGAGCTGCAAATGCCCAGCACATTTTAGCTTGCATAAGTATACAGATGCATATTTGCTCACACTAAAACTAAGTTCACAAACCTGCTCTAGGAGTATGGTTTCCAGGCCTTCTTGAGTAATTTCTTGTGAATTCATGAAAGTTGTAAATCAGCACTCACACAACGACATATCCCATGGAAGTACATTTGTGACTTTTTTAGTAATTGGGCCCCTAATTACATCCGACGTTACCTGCAATGTTTTATTTTTATTAAAAATATATAAATCTTCCTGCATGGCTAACTTCATTCTAGAGTTGATTGCATTATGCTCTTTAAAAAGGAGCTCATCACCAGACAAAGTAATTTTCCTCTGTGCCAGGCACTTCTATGGCAATGTGTGCTTTTGGGGATCAATAAAACATTTTTGCTTTTAGCCAACATTTTTGCCATATTGGCGAGGGCCAGCAGCTCCCACAACAACAAAGTTTTATGAAAAGTACGTTAAACCAAAACACGCATTGACAAAAGCAAAAGGCTCGCAAACAATGCCAGACCCATTGCCCTTGTCAACACCTGTTTATTTTCATGTTTCCCATTTTTGGGAAATACTAGCTTATATGACATTTTGTTGAATAACACCACAACGAAATGGTATCAGAAATTGCACATTTAGGTAAAACATTTTTTCTTCTAGTTGCTAGTGTGCATTTTATTTTGGAAGCAAATAATTATCAAATTTGCTTTCAAGCTCCTGCAAACATTTGTATCTAATCAGAAAGAATTCTGGGTGCATCATCCGTAGCTTCAAATTGTTACACTTTGCAAAAGTGTGTACACATTTTTACACTGAAACCACTGTCATTAGAGCAAGTCAAACTCACAGCAATTCCTTCCTACTAAGTCTTTGCATTAATGAACCATAAATACAAGTTCGTACAGCACGAACATGTGGATACAAATCTTCCTTTGGCCACAGACAATGCCTTTTTCACAGATCCATACTGTGGTATTGTGAACGTGTAGCCAAAGCGTTTGTACTGCAGGGGTTGGGCCTACTTGTCCAAATGCAAAATAATCATTAAGACTTGACCCCAAACAATATGTCCTGGGCATCTAGCGCTGGGAATGCCATACCCCCGGTTTGTCATTAACTGCTTTTTAGGTTGAGCATGGCAGTGCTCAAGCGCTGCTTTTCCAACGTGTTATCTATTTGGGATTTTAACCACGACAACCTCACGCCCATCACTATCGCTCGTTCATGGGCTTGCTTTTCAAAAATCCTTTGCTGTCATTGGTAAAGGCTTTACGTTTGTCCTTCCTTGGGGTGGTTTTGTTACTGCCTTGAACATCGATTCTGTTACATGGCTAATTGCACTTTTGCCGATAGTTTGACTGCAAGCGAACTTCTTTTTCCTTTTGTATGTATTTGAAACTGTTTTACTTTTCATTTTCAATTTATGTGGCAAGAAGAGTTTACAATGGTAATACCTCTACCTCGAGCAAATGCTTGTTTAGGTTTGATGTGTATTTTTGCCGGCAATATTCATGGTGAACATAATGGGTTCAATATTTAGTCTAGAATTCTGAAATTGGTGTTGGGCCACTGGCTTGTTTAGCCCAGGACACTTCAGCCACCAGGTTTGAGACATTGCCAACCACATCTCGGATCAGAAAACAAGTACTTTAATGTCATTATCTTTCTATAAGCTGTTTGAGTGTTTTCTTCTGCCTCCATTTGTATATACGAGGGCCTATTTTTTGTTTGTTTTTCTTCATGTTTGTCATATGTTCCTCATTAATTTTTATGTTTAATTTAACTTTATTTGAACCTTTAACCTTTTTCTTACTTTCACTCTATTGTCATTGGTGGTCTTGTTACACACAGGCATTTTCACGGGGATTGCCCTACTCCTCAGATCAGCTATCAACAGAGGAAGTTTAGAAAATCATATTTGCGATTTTCTCTTTGACAATGGATTTCCCACACCCACTTGGAACTATAATATTTGAGGAGGAATTTAGAGAAAAAGAAAGAGAAATAGAGCGTTATTCTACTCACATAAATGAAACATATACAGCTAATATAGTTGAGGAATTCAGAGCCCTGATACACAGACTGTTTTCAGCATCACAAAAGTACAACAGGGTTGAATGAGTATATAATTAAAAAGATGTGTGGTTTAAATTAAGATATTTAAAATACTGGATATTTCAGGTTACATATTTCTTTACGACCATACCTGACCATTACACTGATGCACCTCTTTCCCCCACAACTTTGCTTATTGTGTGGCACCTTAGCCATAGTATACAGGATGGCCGATGCCCTCTTCATAAGTGAGATGTATCTTGCAAGGGACATTGTGATCTTCCTTAGCCTTGCATCCATGTGTCAGAATGAAGACTGGAGAGCAGATGATTGGGAATAATTTCACCAACACTAACAAACGTTGGCCAGCACTTGCATAATGTCAAAATAAAGCAGGGGACACTCGGCATCAGGAAAGGGTCTCTGAAGCCCACAAACCTGCAAGGGAGGAGGAGAAGTCATGACCTTCCACTCACAACCAGAGCTATAAAACACCTCCAGCTGATGGCTGGATCGCCACTCAGCACCTGGGATGGGACTCTGAAGCCCACAAGTCTGCAAAGGGAGGTGGAGGAAGTGTGGCCATCAACAAGCACCACTATAAAGCATTAGGACTAACAGCTTCCCAGGACACCATACATCAGGGAAGGGACTCTGAGGCCCACAAGCCTGTCTGGGGAAAGAAAGCGCAACTCCCCACCCACAATCAGTGCTAAAAAAAACGCCTGTTAAAAAAAATCTTTGGAGGTTAGACATACATTGCCTTCCCTGAGACCAAATTAAATGAGGCTTCTGGTTCACACCTGATGCCTAATTATACCGGCAACAATCTTCCGCCACCTAAATTGACATCTCTTGCTGATACCACTCTAACAAATAATCAGAGAACTATCTCACTGGGGAAATAGCTCTACTTGGAAAAAAGGTGCACACTGGAAGCAAAAACAAGAGAAATAACAACTAATTATTACCATGGAAGTCTTCTAGTGGTAGAAAGCCCAGCGAGCCAATATGGAAGAGTACTTGTGTAACTAAAGGTAATATTTATTGTGACATCACTGCAGAATATGAACACCGAAATCCTAGCATCCATGACTAGCATTTCTACAAAGAGAACTAGCAACAATAAATAAAAAAAAAGCTCTGGAAATCTTGCCTCTCACAAGAAGTCTGATATTGCACTCTGATGTTTGCCATGATTCACATACTATATGATCTTCAACAATGCACACCTGTATATGGTTGGTGTCCTCAAACTTAGTCCTGGTATCAATTTAAATAATTATTTTCTAATAAATAAAGTCATACATTTGATCCGCTCATTGCGGTATTGTTACTCATTGATAAGATCTAAAATATATAGAGCAAAACGAATTGCAGCCTCCAATGACAGTGAAGAAGCTATTTACTTAATAGTCTTGAATGCTGGCATAAAGTACACCTTTTATTACTGGACTGTTGGATCTTTCCTCCTTAGACTTCAAAATTCAATTTAGATCAATACTATAGCCCATGTAAGGAAACATCTTGCTTGTTATGGCCCATCTAACATGTTTAGTGCCCCTGCAATGGATAATACTTTCCACAGGACTGAAAATTCCAAAAAGGCATCTAGTAGGTCATTCATCCAATCAAGCAACCCTGGTCCACCTACTGATTATCAAACTGGACCAGTCGTTGAACAGCAGAATTAACTGTTTAAAAAAAATTAAAAAAATTGATGTTTTCATAGTCAGAAAAGTGCAGAATAGTCACCAGAAAAGAATGGTGCAATTTTTGGTATCACAGCATGGCAGATGCAATGAAACCTGTTAATAGCATAGGTAAGTGACCTACCACTAGTACTCAGACCCACATAGTATTTACATACAGGATTTGGTGAGCAGCAGCAGCAGCACCACAGGGAAACATTAAGGCATCTTATGGACCTCCTGGAGGGAAGTGCTGCAGAATCAATTGGGCTACGCATTCTGCATTTCATCCACGTTCATCAGGGATCGGGCGCTTCTCTGTCTGACCAAGCCTTTCCCTGTAAGGTCAGGTAGGTGAGAGGGGTCCAAATGTTTTTTTGTCCGAGATCATTTCGGCATTAATTCCCCGAACGCCACAAGCTGCTCTTGATGGTAGGCCACATTCTGCAACCAACATTTGTTTTGGGAAGAGGGGCACCGACCCCAGTGTATGGCCATTCTACACGTGGCTGGAAGGAGAAGCATAACTGTTAGTTGTCTAACACCAGGTGGGACCCAGCCGAGCAACTATGGGCGGACCTCTGCAGGCAATGCTCAGTAATTAATTAGATGAAGCGAAATACCTGAGTCCAGAACTGGGCCACTCCAGGGAAGCTATATGTACAGGAGTCTTAGGGGGTTATTACAACATTGGCGGGTGGCGGTTGTAACTGCTGTGCGGCCACCAATGCGGCCGCACTGCCGCGGTGCCCATTATGACATCCCCGATGGGCCGGCGGGCCAGCGGGGATGTGGGTCGCAACATGGGAGCCGGCTCCAAATGGAGCCGGCTGTGTTGCGGCCGTGCGACGGGTGCAGTTGCACCCGTCGTGCTTTTCACTGTCTGCTATGCCGACAGTGAAAAGCTGCATGGGGCCCTGTCAGGGGGCCCCTGCACTGCTCATGCCAGTGGCATGGGCAGAGAGGGGCCCCGCGTCTCCCCGTACCGCCAGCCTTTTCCTGTCGGTTCAAAACGCCAGGAAAAGGCTGACGGTACGGGGACTCATAATCCTCTGGGCAGCGCTGTAAGTAGCGCTGCCCTGGCGGATTATCACCGCTGGGGCAAATGTGGCGGGAAACCGCCGGCCCCGGCAGTGCGACCGCGCGCTACCGCCGCAGTCGTAATCCCCTCTGAAGCACCGCCAGCCTGTTGGCGGTGCTTCAGCCAAAACAGCCCTGCCGGTCTCTGACCGCAAGGGTTGTAATGAGGGCCTTAGTCTTTCGTTTGGTGATTGTGCACAAGACTGAGAGCAGCATAAAGCCACTGCTCCTCTGTTGAGTGAGGATTCAAATCAGATTGCCAAGCGGACCAAGCTTTCGAAGTGTATATAGTTGCCTTCCCCTGCATTGCAGCATATGTATGGTTAAGTAACTTATTCCTTGGCGAATGTGTCCAACATATGGGGATAAAAGGACTGTCGGGAAGTTGACATGGAATAATCTAAAGGCGGCTCTGAGCCTATTTGTGTGCGGTGGGATGTCCGTAATATGGTGAGATGCAAGGAATTACACCTCTGAGAAGAAGTCTCCGAACATATGCAGCTGTAGATAATTTAACTCAATGTAAACACCACGATTGTTAGTTGCAGGTAGCTTCGGGATTTCCGCTAGTGGTATGCCCGGTGAACCAATAGGGACAGTGCAGCTGGGCAAGTATAGGCTGGCGATCGTAAGTCTATACAGAACACCGCTGATAGGTAGAAAAAGAGCTGTATCCAAGGTGCAGGGGGGCAGCGCTATCTATCTCAATGGCAAAATGTGGCTGGAATGAATGGTTGTTTGATAACATGACTTGGAATATTGCAGGGTTAAAAGCAAATTAAAAGACCCTAGCTAGTTTGGGTTTATACAAAAATTTGGCATTTGTGGATTCCAAGAAACCTGGTCAAATGTTCCTATTTTTATTGAGGGGCATTATAAGTATAGTATTGTGGCCATGTCCCTAACAAGTAAAGGACACCTTTCTGGTGGGCTCGCCGTTTGGATTAGAGTAGGTATAGTACAATCACTTTTAATTTGGATAGTGGTAATAGTGACATTCAGCCTCTCTGGCTCAGCTTTGTATCAGCTATGGGACTGGATGTAATGAATTTTTATAACGAAGGGGACAGAGCAGGCAAGAGTGTGCAACTGTATATGATATGGAAACTATCCTACATAATCCAGTGTTGGATGTCAATGCCACCTTGACTGTGGGAGACATGAATCAAAAACGTGAGCCCTCCCTTAGTTTTCAAACAATTATTATGGAACAAGATGAACTACGGAGAATTCCAGCAGTAGAAACAACCCCCTTAAAAAGACTCAATGTTCTTTCAATTCAATTGGCTTCTCTTAGTATGGAATTAAGCATCAAGGCTTGCAATGGCTGAATTGCCCCTGTTACTCCTGCTGCATCCACCTGCAAAAAAGGGAAGTGGTGTTCAACAATTTAGAGGGTAACCACTTTTACAAAGGGACAGGGAATAGGGTTCAGCCAAACCAACACTAACGTTTTTACCCTGGGCTTGTTAAAATCCGAACGTTTGCTATGTGGATACTTAATTATCAACACAACAGATATAACTTCGATATAAAAAAAATTACCATTTATACTCCAACTACAATATTTAAATATAATAAATGTTTAATATAATACACGTAAAATAATAGTGACATTAAGTATCCACATAAAGTGTGGATTTTTATAATAAGTCCAGGGGAGAAACTTTGTACTGCTTAAGGAAGTGGCCAGCCATACTGATTATGTTACCAATGCATAGAAGCAGAGGGTCACACATTAAAGAATTAGAGATTGTTTCCTCAACAGAGGGTGATTATGATCCACTTACTTTCACTCTTCAGGGGATCTGTATTTAAAAAGTCTTGAAAATCGTCAGAACATAATCATTGCGCCCAAGTTTGACATACCAAATGCTGTATCTAACAAAAGAAGAGGTATACAGTGGGTCAATATTTTGGGAAAAAATGAAATAAGTATATGTCTTAGTAGCTAAAATGAATAATAATTTAAGTCTTGCTTTTTCTGCCAGTGGTGATGGAATTATGAAGATACATACTGCTCATTTTAAGTCCTTACATTTTTTCCTAAGCAAACAAATAATGATAAACATACCCGTAAATACCATCACATCCCTGCCACAATTAGGATTGTAAATTTTAAAAACGGAACTGGTAACAGTTTTAAAATCTGGGATAAAGGCCAATGTAATTAAGGCAAGGAGCCAATAATCTAAAATAATCAAGACAAAAAATGTGAGTGTCAACGACAACAGAGGTCATCTTTGTAAACAGTCCTTAAAACTAAAGATGCAAAGACCTTTTGGTATATTATTACTTATCAATGATAGCAAGTCTGCCAACTCTTACAAAATAGATCTTTCCTTGCCTTTTAGCTGTATCAAGTTTTCAAAGTATGACATTTTTGAGGCTATTACTAGTTTGAAATTGGGGATAGCACCAAGGCTTAGGAAGAGTCTCCAGAGATTTAATTAAGCAAAAACCTCGATTATGGGTACCATACTTTCACACAATCAACTCTGTTGCTCTGAGCACTGATACTTTACTCCTGGATACGGGTTGAAATCATACCAGTCCATAAAAAAGGAACGCCAGATGATTCTAACAGCTACAGACCGATTGGCCTTATCTGCACAATTCAGAAAATATTTGCTATGGGTATTCTAATTGAGACCCAATATATTCTCACACATTTGCAAGCTGGTTTTGGAGAAAAGGTCGGGACAACTGAACACGTTTTCTATTCTAGAAAGTATTCCATCTTAGAAATCTATCCTTTTTTGCTGCTTTTGTTGTCTTAAAATCAGCTTTCAAAACTGTAAATCATTTTATCTTAAGGGAAACTCTGGCATGGTTCTGGTCCCATAAGACATCCTGTTAATAATTAGACAACTTTATTCCAATAATATTATGCTCTTGGAAATGATGGTTCAGATTAAACTATTCACTGCTTTCTTATTGACGTGGGAGTCAGACAGGGCTGCGTTATAGTGCTGATCCTTTTTATTCCTTTCCTTAACCGAGTAGTTGAGTGTCTCATGCTGTACGTGTGATGTACCCACCTTTGCTGGAGAAAATTTACACTTTGCTATTTGCAGACAATGTTGGTATCTAAAAATGCATGTGGTCTGTAGGAAAGTACCATCTTTCCTGGCATGTTTTTTTTTTTTTATAACGAATTTTTATTGATTTTGCAATAAAATAAAGTAATACAAAACAAACAATACAATTATATACTAAAAATAAAGTAACAAGGCGCCAATGGGCACCAAACAGTGGTCAGCTCCGAAGCTCCAGACAGCACCTTGAGTAAATAGACGGTACATGTCAATACCAACGTGCCACGTATGTGTCTCATTTCCCTCCAAAGGAGTTGGAGGAGTGTGTGAGGGTTCTTCTTTCCACTGTGTCGGTCCGCATCCCAGGGGGTTAAAATGTCATTCCGTCCCACTTCCCCCAGATCTTATTATACTTACTCGGGCACCCTCTAACCTCATATACGAGCTTTTCACATTGGGCACACCAGTCCATTCCCCTCCTCCATTTGGTCAGGGCCGGAGCCATAGTGGCTTTCCAGTCTGCCACGATGTCTCTTTTGGCCACTAGGCATGCCACCCCCAGCCAGGTACGTTCTGCTCTACGTAGTCCCGATTCTCCCATAACTCCTAATAGGGATGTCAATGGTGTCAGCGCCACGTCTACTTGCAGAATCAACGAGACCTCACGCGAGATCATCTTCCAATATGTACTGATAACCGAGCATGACCACACCATATGGAAAAAATCAGCTTTAGGGCTCATACAACGGGGACAATCAGCCGTAGGCCGGAGTCCTGCTCTGTGCAATCTGGAGGGTGCAAGGTAAGCAGTATGAAGATAATATGTCTGTACTAGTCGGAGACGTGTCGTCATAGTCAGGGAGTGGGGAGCTGCCAAAGCTTCAGTCCAGTCCTCCTCTTCAAGAGGGCCCACCCATCCCTCCCATTTCCGACAAAGTTCCTCCAGGGAGCAGGCCGTAGTAGAGATTAATGTGCGATACACCTGGGAGACGCCTCCCCTGCCCAGATTCCCCATCAGAGCCCTCCTCTCCATAGGACTGCTTACGGGTATGCTATTCCCTGGCTGGACCTGCGTCAGAAGGGCATGTCGTACTTGGAGATACTTGTGGAACTGTGTCTTATTTAGTGCACAGATTTCTTGGAGATCCTCAAAGGAACGCATGCTCGTGCCCTCCAATACATCACCCAGAGTAGAGATGCCTATAATATCCCATTTCTGGAATCCCTCAAGACCCACAACTTCGCCCAAGCAGGTCCCCTGCCACAGTGGGGTCTGCTGAGTAAGGCATCCCCACCATCCCGAGATCTTTTGAGCCGTCCGCCATCCCTGCAGCACCACCCCTGTCACCCCAGGGGTCTCACGAGTGATCTTACCACCATATAGGGCGTCAAAGATCTTGGGGTAGGTCAATGTCTGGAGTTCCAGACGGTACGCCGGATCTGTCCAACCCCCCCCCAACCAGTCGTTAATCACTAGTAGTTGCGTCGCCAGGTGGTAGTAATGGACATTAGACATTCCCAAGCCCCCTTCATTAACATCTCTCTGACAGGTTTTAAGCGCTAGCCGGGGACGGGTACCACTCCATAGAAATTGGCGTGCTAGCGAGTCCATGTCTCTAAACCATTTCATGGGGATAGGGTTAGGATAGTTTTGAAGGAGGTAGAGAAGTCTGGGAAGGGCCATCATCTTATAGAGTGCGATTCTTCCCAGCAAATTAAGAGGAAGATCCTTCCAACGTTGAAGATCGTCTTTGATTCTTCTGGTTAAAGGTGTGACATTCAGCTCCCATGCTAATTCAGGGAGCATTGCGATCTGCACCCCCAGGTATTTAAAGCTATTTCTTCGCACTGGAATACTTTGTTGCCAGTCTATACAATCTCTAGATTGATGGAGCGGAACCAACAAGGATTTTTGGGGGTTTAGGGCGAGACCCGATGCCTCCGAGAAGACATCCAGAATTTGCATGATACGGGGACCGCTCCTGGCCGGATTAGCTATGTATCATAGGACATCGTCCGCATAAAGTGCCACACGGTCTTCTGGACACACTGGCCAAGACCAGCCTTCCATCAGAGGATCCTCTCGAAATAACTTCGCCAGGGGTTCTATTATTAATGCAAAGAGTAAGGGGGATAATGGACATCCTTGTCGGGTACCACGCCCGATCGGGAACACCCCTGAGACCACTCCGTTTACTTGGACCTGAGCCATCGGATTAGAGTAGAGCAGTCCCACAAGACCTCGGAACTTGGGTCCAAGCCCGTTTTTTATAAGTACTTGTTCAAGATAGGACCAATCCACTGTATCAAAGGCCTTCTCGAAATCAAGTAGGAGCAGCGCTAGAGGGGTGTGTGGCAGGATTTTACGGTGTGCTAAGGCTAAGTGTAGACGCCTAATACAGTGTCTGGTGCTCCGCGTAGGCATGAAGCCGCATTGGTCAGGGTCCACCAAGACGGGCATTGCCTCTTTTAATCTATTGGCGAGGATCAAGGCTAGCACCTTGATCTCAGTGTTGAGGAGGGAAATAGGCCGATAAGCCGAGCAATTTGGCGATGGGGGCTGGGTCTTCGGGATTACTACTATTGTAGCAAGGTCAATCCCTGAGAGGAAGTGACCTTTCTGCTCGGCTTCTCTATACATCTCAAGTAAGTGTGGGGCCAGAATGTCACTACATTTCTTGTACAGTTCCGCAGGAAACCCATCTGGACCTGGTGTCTTGCTTGAAGCCAGACTGGCAATCGCACTCGTTACTTCCGCTAGGTCAAGTGCTTCGTCCAGCCTGTCCCTAGTCGCCTGAGACACTCTAGCGAGTGTTATGTCGTTCAAGAGGGGGGAAGCTTTTTCAACCGTAGGCCGGGGGTGTTCTGCGTATAGGCATGCATAATAGGAAGCAAAACTCTGTGCAATCTCGATGGGTGTCTTGTGAAGGGTACCTGTGTTATCTCTAATTTCGGGAATGATTCTGTTAGCTAAGGGTCGAGTGGCCAACCAGTGTAAGAGCTTCCCATTTTTGTCCCCCCAGCCATAAATTCGGGCGGACGATGCCCTCCACATCTGCTTCGCTGACTCAAGTGTTAGGTGTTTAATTTCCTCTCGGACCCTGGTGAGCTGCCTCAATGTGGAGATTTCGGATAAGACTGCTTGCTGGCGCTCCAGTTTTAACGCTACCTCTTCTAACTCGGACACACGTGACTCACGAATGCGCTCACGTGCTCGCAAGAGGCACTTAGCCTGCCCTCTTAAGGTAGCCTTGTAGGCAGCCCATAGCGTGCCTGACGACTGGACTGTTCCCACGTTCAGTTCAAAGTACTGCGCGAGACGATCTCGAGGACACAATCTTCATCTTGCAAGAGCCAAGCATTTAGGCGCCATACCGGGCGCCTGGTGAGGTCTACTCCGCCCAGTCGGACTCGCACCGGTGCGTGATCCGACACCCCACGGGACAGTATCTCTGCTCCCGTGACACCGGAGAAGTCCATGGCCGGCATAAATATTAGATCAATTCTAGAGTGTGTCTGATGGGCAGCAGATGTGTGTGTATATTGACGCACCATAGGGTGCCAAGTTCTCCACACTTCACATAGGCCTAGGCTGTCTGCCCAACTCTTAAGGCCTGTGGCTCGGGCAGACCTGCCCGCTGTGACATCTCCTGACACATCTAATCTAGGGTCTAGAACCGCATTAAAGTCTCCTCCTACTACTGTGGTTCCTTGGGGGAGTCCCGCCACCACCTGTCGAAGTGAACATAAGAAGGTGTCAAATCCCGCTGGGGGGGCATATACGCATACAAGATTCAATGTCACGCCACGAAGTAGTCCTGAGACTACTATGAATCTGCCTTGTGGATCGGATCTCGTAGATGTTACCACCATGGGCAGTGAGCGATGAAGCAGGATACCTACCCCTCTTGATCCCCTAGAGAAGCCTGCGTGATAGACCCTATCAAATCCCCCTCGGGCCAACATAGGGCATTTAGTTCCCATGAGGTGTGTTTCCTGCAATAGGGCTACCAATGGGGAATATCTACGGAGAGTGTTAATTACTGCAGATCTCTTGATCTTATCTAGCAGCCCGTTCACATTCCAAGAAATGATTTGTGTCAATGTGGACCAGACGTGGGTTGCGCAGGAGTCTTACAGCTTTGGATGCCAGTCAGTGGGCAAAGGAATGACCAATTAAAACTTAATAACGCAATACTCAAAATACATCTATCTAACCCTAACTTAACCTTCCTCCCCCAAAACCGCCCCCCACCCCATACTCCCACCCAGGAAGCATCTGTCGCCCTAACCGTCAACCAAAACAAGACAGCCATAAGGACTGCCATAGGAGTGGAGTGATGGACCCCTCCATTAAGACGGATCATTTACAATTATTCACTAGAAGTCAAGCCATATTTTACAGTACTTGAGGGGAGTCTGTATCCCCGCCGCAGCCCATCACGGGTTTCTTCAAGGTGGACCAGACTCTCCAAACCTCCCCATGCGCTCCATTCGGGGCCCCATGGAACACGTCAGCCAAGCGCTGGGGATTGACTCAGACGGCCTTCCTCCTCGGCCCGCGCCTGAATCTGTCCCTTCGGAGACTCAACGGGCAACCCTCCCATCTGTGGGCCAGCCTCTCCCACCGCCTCTCCGTTCACAGAAGTGTCCAAGTGTCCTCGTCTTCCTCTTCGAGACCTAGTACGTTTACGACCCCTCCAGGGCCCACCAGCGGAGGGGGGACCCACCCGGAAGGGCTCCCCTCTCCGCGCCGCCGGGCCCCTCCGAGCCCCGACGCCCTCCTCAGTCAGCCAGTCCCATGCCTCTTCCGGGGAATCGAAGAAGTACGCCTTGTCTGCCATAATAACTTTGAGTCTCGCAGGAAAAAGGAGCATGTACGAAAGCTGCATCGCCCTAAGTTTTTGTTTCACTTGCTCATAAGAGCGGCGGCGGAGCTGGACCTCCCGGGTATAGTCTGGAAATACTAAGACTTTGTAGTTGTCCCACTGAAGATTTTCAGAGCGCCTCGCCTCTTTGAGGATATTGTCACGATCTCTAAAGTTGAGGATTCGGGCAATCATCGGCCGTTTTGGACCGCCCGGAGGGGGGCGAGGACCAAGGGCCCTGTGCGCACGTTCCACTGCAAACCAAGGTGAAAGAGATTGGTCTGGCATCCAGCTTTTGATCCATTGCTCTAAAAATTCTGTGGCTTTATCCTCTTCCGCGCCTTCCGGGAATCCTACAAAACGTAGGTTGTTTCGTCTCGATCGATTTTGCGCATCTTCTGCCCGGCTATGTAATTCTGCTGTTCGAGTTTGCAACTGGGCCACCTTGGTTCTAAGGTCAGCTAGTTCGTCTTCGTTGCAAGAGACTCTGCCCTCCACGTTAGTGATCCGATTTGCCGCATTTCTGAGGTCCTGCCTGATAAGGCCCATCTCCTCACGCACCTCTCCGATTTTAGTCTCTACAGCTGATTGCGAAGACTGGATTGCCAGGAGGATGGCATTCACTCCGTCTGGTGTTGGGTCCCCCGCGGTTGTCTCTCCGCCCCCTCTCGGACCTGTTGGCGTTGCAAATTGATCAATCTTTGGTTGAGAGGGTGGAGGGTGTTTACTTGCTCTGTCTTTCCCCATGTTATCTCGGAGGGAGGGGATGGAGAACCCAGATCGAATTATACAGCTCTTCCGTCCAAATTCAGTACACTAAGCGCATCTACAAGGAAGACACAGCAGTCGGGCCCCAACAGGGTGTGCCAGCGAGATATGTCAAGGACCTTTGAGTTTGTTGGCTTCCACTCAATCATGTGTAGCTGAATTGCCCCGTGGCCGGTTTCTTCTCCTATCAGACAGTTTTGGAAAGACGGGAAGTCGTGGGGCTCAATGACCTTCCGCGAGCCCCAGCGCGTCGTAATTAAATTCCCACCTCCGAGGTTATTGGCGTGCTTTATCAAAATTGCGGCTGTGGAATAGGGGCAAGCCTTTGGGGAGTCTCTTTAAAATTAAGGATTGTGAATCGCAGGGCACAGCCTTAATGTTCAGGCCCGCTGCGCCCTACTGAGTTCCCGTTACGCTGCTTACTTATGGGGAGGGGGGCCCCGATCTCTCTTCTCCCCTCCTCCTCTCCTCTCTGGCGTGAGGGGCACCTGCGCTCCCGCGCGGGCGGACCAGGGGGGGCCGCGGGCGTCCACTTCACCCCGGTCGCCCAGGATCAGCGGCCGTGCCGCACAGTCACGTCCCCTTAGCCGCACAGCTCACCTCCTCCACGTCGTCCTCGCTACTCTCCCCTCGCATAGGCAGGGTATCTCAAGCCGGCCTGTGGGCTCCGGACTGCAGAATCCGGTCCAGACGCCCTCCGTAGGACACTCCGCACGGTCTTCTTAGCGGGCGAGCCCCTGTCCAGGGGCCCGACCACGTCCACTCGAGTCAGGCAGGGGAGCCCCTCTCCCGGGGCTCACTCTCTCCGGGCCTCTCCCCGGGCCCTCGGGTCCAGCACCTCATATTCCGGCCCTCCGAGGACCAACGGAGAACGCCGGCTTCGTCGCTCTCCCCTCCCCCGGGGGCACCAGGCCTCAGCTCACTCCAGGCGCTCCAGCCCCGCACACGGCGCCCGCGCCGGAGGAGGCCCCGTCAGCGGGCGGGCTCCAACGCCGAGGCGCATCCCGGCGCCGCCAGCCCGGCCGCCATCTTAGGAGACCCACCGACCCGGTCGCATCCAGCCTTCACAGCTCTCACGGCTCGGACTGAGCCAGCGCCAGCGCCGGAGGCCCCCCCCGAGGCCCGGGAGCCCACGGGGGCGGCCAGGGCAGCACGGTAGACCTCTCAATGGCGGCTTCTGAGGGCGGATGACGGAGGGGTCCAGAGCACTCTCAGAGTGCGACCGCCATCTTGACGCCCGAAGCCACGCCCCCCCTTTCCTGGCATGTTACCCCCATATTTCACTGTATATATGTTGTTTTAGTCTATGTGTCACTGGGACCCTGCCAGGCAGGGCCCCCGTGCTCATAAGTATGTGCCCTGTATGTGTTCCCTGTGTGATGCCTAACTGTCTCACTGAGGCTCTGCTAACCAGAACCTCAGTGGTTATGCTCTCTCTGCTTTCCAAATTTGTCACTAACAGGCTAGTGACTAAATTTACCAATTCACATTGGCATACTGGTACACCCATATAATTCCCTAGTATATGGTACTAAGGTACCCAGGGTATTGGGGTTCCAGGAGATCCCTATGGGCTGCAGCATTTCTTTTGCCACCAATAGGGAGCTCTGACAATTCTTACACAGGCCTGCCAGTGCAGCCTGAGTGAAATAATGTCCACGTTATTTCACAGCCATTTACCACTGCACTTAAGTAACTTATAAGTCACCTATATGTCTAACCTTCACCTAGTGAAGGTTGGGTGCAAAGTTACTTAGTGTGTGGGCACCCTGGCACTAGCCAAGGTGCCCCCACATCGTTCAGGGCAAATTCCCCGGACTTTGTGAGTGCGGGGACACCATTACACGTGTGCACTGTACACAGGTCACTACCTATGTACAGCGTCACAATGGTAACTCCGAACATGGCCATGTAACATGTCTAAGATCATGGAATTGTCACCCCAATAACATTCTGGCATTGGGGGGACAATTCCATGATCCCCCAGGTCTCTAGCACAGAACCCGGGTACTGCCAAACTGCCTTTCCGGGGTCTCCACTGCAGCTGCTGCTGCTGCCAACCCCTCAGACAGGTTTCTGCCCTCTTGGGGTCCAGGCAGCCCTGGCCCAGGAAGGCAGAACAAAGGAATTCCTCTGAGAGAGGGTGTAACACCCTCTCCCTTTGGAAAGAGGTGTGAAGGCTGGGGAGGAGTAGCCTCCCCCAGCCTCTGGAAATGCTTTGATGGGCACAGATGATGCCCATCTCTGCATAAGCCAGTCTACACCGGTTCAGGGATCCCCCAGCCCTGCTCTGGCGTGAAACTGGACAAAGGAAAGGGGAGTGACCACTCCCCTGACCTGCACCTCCCAGGGGAGGTGCCCAGAGCTCCTCCAGTGTGTCCCAGACCTCTGCCATCTTGGAAACAGAGGTGTTTGTGGCACACTGGACTGCTCTGAGTGGCCAGTGCCAGCAGGTGATGTCCGAGGCTCCTTCTGATAGGCTCTTACCTCTCTTGGTAGCCAATCCTCCTTCCTAGGTAGCCAAACCTCCTTTTCTGGCTATTTAGGGTCTCTGCTTTGGGGTTCTCACCAGATAACGAATGCAAGAGCTCACCAGAGTTCCTCTGCATCTCCCTCTTCACCTTCTGCCAAAGGATCGACCGCTGACTGCTCAGGACGCCTTCAAAACCGCAACAAAGTAGCAAGACGACTACTAGCAACCTTGTATTGCTTCATCCTGCCAGCTTTCTCGACTGTTTCCAGGTGGTGCAGGCTCTGGGGGTAGCCTGCCTCCTTTCTGCACCAGGAGCTCTGAAGAAATCTCCTGTGGGTCGACGGAATCTTCCCCCTGCAACCGCAGGCAACAAAAGACTGCATCACAGGTCCTCTGGGTTCCCTCTCAGCACGACGAGCGTGGTCCCTGGAACTCAGCATCTCTGTCCAAGTGAATCCCACAGTCCAGTGAATCTTCAGTCCAAGTTTGGTGGAGGTAAGTCCTTGCCTCCCCACGCTAGACTGCATTGCTGGGTACCGCGTGATTTGCAGCTGCTCCGGCTCCTGTGCACTCTTCCAGGATTTCCTTTGTGCACAGCCTAGTCTGGGTCCCCGAGACTCTAACCTGCAGTGCACAACCTTCTGAGTTGTCCTACGGCGTTGTGGGACTCCCTTTTGTGACTTCGGGTGGACTCCGGTTCACTTTTCTTCTAAGTGCCTGTTCAGGTACTTCTGCGGGTGCTGCCTGCTTCTGTGAGGGCTCCCTGACTTGCTGGGCACCCCCTCTGTCTTCTCATCCAAGTGGCGACATCCTGGTCCCTCCTGGGCCACAGCAGCATCCAAAAACCCTAACTGCGACCCTTGCAGCTAGCAAGGCTTGTTTGCAGTCTTTCTGCGTGGGAACACCTCTGCAAGCTTCTTCACGACGTGGGACATCCATCCTCCAAAGGGGAAGTTCCTAGCCCTCTTCGTTCTTGCAGAACACCAAGCTTCTTCCAACAGGTGGCAGCTTCCTTGCACCCTCAGCTGGCATTTCTTGGGCTCCTGCCCACTCTCGACACTGTCGCGACTCTTGGACTTGGTCCCCTTGTCTTACAGGTACTCAGGTCCGGAAATCCACTGTTGTTGCATTGCTGGTGTTTGTTCTTCCTGCAGAATCCCCCTATCACGACTTCTGTGCTCTCTGGGGGTAGTAGGTGCACTTTACACCTACCTTTCAGGGTCTTGGGGTGGGCTATTTTTCTAACCCTCACTGTTTTCTTACAGTCCCAACGACCCTATACAAGCTCACATAGGTTTGGGGTCCATTCGTGGTTCGCATTCCACTTTTGGAGTATATGGTTTGTGTTGCCCCTATACCTATGTGCTCCTATTGCAATCTACTGTAATTTTACATTGCTTGCATTACTTCGTTTTGCTATTATCTGCATAATTTTGGTTTGTGTACATATTTCGTGTGTATATAACTTCTCCTCATACTGAGGGTACTCACTGATATACTTTTGGCATACTGCCATAAAAATAAAGAACCTTTATTTTTAGTAATTCTGTGTATTGTGTTTTCTCATGATATTGTGCATATGACACCAGTGGTATAGTAGGAGCTTTACATGTCTCCTAGTTCAGCCTAAGCTGCTTTGCCATAGCTACCTTCTATCAGCCTAAGCTCCTAGAAACACCTCTTCTACACTAATAAGGGATAACTGGACCTGGCACAAGGTGTAAGTACCTCTGGTACCCACTACAAGCCAGGCCAGCCTCCTACATGGTCTCCAAAACATATTAAATCGTTTTTCCAACTTCTGTGTTTTATATGATCTCCAAATTAATGTTAATAAAAACAAAAATTATGATTTTTAATGCTATCATGATATCTAAGAAGCCCACCACTTAGGCTAGGACTATATTGGAGAGGATGCACAAATCTAACTATCTAAAGGGGCACTTCTCCGACATATGCAAGTGGTCCAGTCAAACTCAAGTGACCAGAATAATTCTGAAGCACAGATCTAGGTCCATTCTTGAGTTTGATATGTGTTTTGGTTCTGACAAAATTTCTCTACTGATTGACATTTAAAAAGTAAGACACAGCCACCCTGTATAGTGCTTATTTATGCGGTATCTCCAACCTTCAAAGACTTACTGGCTCAGAAAGTAATTTTATTAAATTACTACTTGAGCGAAAGGGCGTGCCTACGCCAACGAACATGGTGGATGCTCAGTGAAGGAGCTCCGCTCGCCCAGCAGACCGTCCGTCCTTAACCGCCCCTCTCCGGGGTCATCTGACCTGGGTCGAGTCATCTGGCGGTTGTGATCTGCGGTGACATCACTGACACCAAATCTCAAGGTGCAGGTGGCCTGGCGGCAGGCAATGGACAACAAGACACTAGTCGGACTCGTTAGTGTGGGGAAGAACTGGGCTGCGGCGGTGAATGTCACCGAATGCAGAGGTGCCCAATGAAGGTCCGCCAGGAAGAGCGAGTCGGGGCACCCTTGCGTCCTGGCTGGCAGCCTCTGACTGCCTTGGCATGGGCGGGGTGTGGCGGGACGCCGAGGCGGTTGGGGACAGGGCGGCCGGGGTTGTGGAACAGTTGCACTGGGCCCATGCGGGTGCTGAGAGGGCTCCTTAGGCCTGGTTGTGAGGGGTGCCAGGCTTTGGGCTGAGAGGAATGGCCGCCTGCAGTCAAATTGTGGTTGACTGGGGGCTCCCGGAGCTCCCTTACATTAGTCCTGATACCTGGTAAGTGACGGGGGGCCCCCGATTTGAACACTGTTGTGCTGTGAAGGGCAGCGGGCCAACCTACTGCTAGATCCCAACTAGGATTGTGAGGGGACGGTCTCAGAGGACCCCTCGGACAGCCTGGTTATACCTGGGACCAGAAGCCTCTTTCCACTAGCCGTGTCCTGTTGCCTGGTGAGTGCCAGTGGGCCTCCCTATTAGGGCGGTGACTGGCTGTGAGGAGGGGAGCGCCCCACAGCATGACCCTCTTGGGACTGGGAGTGGATAGCCCGGTGGGTCCGCCAGATAGACTGGCTGGCCCCTCCTAGGCTGGTGAGCCCAGAGGCCTTTTTCCATTGGTCAGGGGAACCTGCTTGGACTAGCTTCTGGCTGGTTGCTTGGGCGATGTCCCCCTTGGGGTCTTGATCGACTCTGGAGTACTGAGTCCCCCCACACCGCATTGACTGTGCCCTGGTGCATCCTGGCCCTGGACATGTTTGGGGCTCACTGTGTTTTCACTCATGTCTGTTGCAGGATCTGAACTGCGGGTGTGGTCTGGCTCTCGGATCAGCCCTGTTCTCCAGTGTCCCTGCCTCATTGAGACTACGGCATTGCTTGAGACCAGCCGGCGGAAGCAGCCTCTCAGCAGGAAATTGTTAGTATACTAAACATACTGCCCATATGAGTGAAGTGGGTGCGACAGAGGGTGATCCCCCAATGGATGCTGATCTGCAGACGTCACCTGTTCTACTCGCAATTTAGGACCTTAAGACTACTCTGGAGCGCAAGATGGAAGAACTCAAGGTGGACCTAGCGGTAATCAGGCAAGAAAACTGCAACACCATGCATAGAGTCACTGAGGCGGAGAGCAGAGTGTCAGAGACCAAAGATACGCTCAAGTCACAGGGCGATCGCTTGGCCACTCTGCAGTGTCTAGTGGGGCAGCAGGATGCCCGCGCTAAGGATGCAGGAGAATTCGACATAACCCCTCTGTGGTGGGCATCCCTGAGGGAGTGGAAGGTTCCACACCAGTGAAATTCATTTGGGGTTGGCTGTCCAGCTGGGTCCCCAAGGAGGACATATTGAGTTGCTTCATTGTGGAGCGGGCCCACAGAGACCTTCCGAGATGCTTAGGAGAGAGGTGAACTGCCCCCAGAACTTCAAACTGCTGAGATTGTGGTTTTGCAGAAGTCAGACATAGCAGGAATGTATTGCAAGGATTTCAGGCCAATCTCACTACCCAACCCAGAGGTGAAAATATGGTCCAAAACACTTGCTACCGGTCTAGCAGGAGTCTATATCCGCTATAGGGAGCTGGAATCTGGTTGCGGTACCCCAACACTTTTTGCCCAGTTTTTAGATGCAACTTCGACTGAAGTGCACTGGCTTCCTGCTATCCAGGTCCCCAGTGACAGTGTTGTCTCCCTAAACCAAAGACACCTGGTCACTTGATCCCCAAGTGACAAGGCCCTTCAGCCCCCTATAAGGCCCTAGCAAATGGCACCCCTGGTACTTAGGGCATGGGTACTGAAGAGGGCCCCTCAGAGCTGCAGCACAACTGGTTCAACTCTGAGGGACCCAGCACCAACCTTATGCAGACTGCCAATGCAGGCTGCGTGACAAAGTGCTCCAAAAATTGAGAACAGGAAATGGTACACACAATGTGTGCCATATCCTCTAATACAGCATGCAGTATATGTAAGTCATCCCTCTAGCAGGCCCTACAGCAGGTTGCTTATATATTACATGTGAGGGCATATATGCATGAGCAGATATGCCCCTGCTATGTCTCTGTCGATCCTGAGACACAGTAAGTGCACAAGGAAGCCATTTTAAATGTGTGTGCTGGCCACTATGAGTTCCCCAGCTACATGCTGGCTTCTTTGAACCCTGGGATGTTTGGTATCAAACATCGCAGAATAATAAACCCTCACTGATTCCTGTGAACATTTATTAAGAAATGCACACAGAGGGCACCTTACAGGTGCCCTCTGAAAACCTACTGGCTACTAGTGTGCTGACTGACTGGTCCTGACCAGTTCAGCCACCACAGACACGTTTCTGGACCCCCACAGTGATAGCCAGTGCTCTCGAGGCCCGGAGACAAAACCTTGCACTGGGCAGAGGTGTTACCTCCTCTCCCTGGCACAATGGACATTCCAATGCGGGGAGCTTCAAAGGCCTTGTTGCCTTTGTAATGTGACTCAGGTCCCTCCAGCTGGTGGAGCTGAACAACCTCCCTGTCCTGACCCCACTTCTGGTGGCAGCACAGCTGGAAAATTACTTCAATTAGAAAGAGTGCCCACTTCATGCCAGTCCCAGCCCTAAGGTGGATGAGCTGAAGTGGACACTACTTTTTAAATTCTTCCATCTTGTTTGGAAGGAATTAGGCCACTAGGGTTAGAGTTATGCCCACTTCCCAGCAGAAGTGGTCATAAAAAGGGTGAAGTTACCCTGAAGGTGGTCAGTCCATTGGCTACGGCCTGGCACTCCTTATAACACCCATAAATTGAGTTTTTAGGTGGCAACCGTGAACCAAAGAACTCAGATTCCTGATGGCCTAAGAACAACCAGACACTACAGAGTCGCATCAGCAGAGAGAACTGCACACACTGTCTTGGCCCCAGCCCTACCAGCCTGTCTGCAACTCTTGACGATCCTGCACCAAAAGAGAACCTGTCCCGCACCCCAGAAACTTCTAAAGATTTCGGGGACTGCCTGCCTTTGATAAAGATCAAAATCCCCCAAGAACAGCGGACCTGTTCAAGAAGAAAACAACTTTAAAAGAAAATGAACTGTGCCCTGAGGAACCACGAAACCGTCTCCGCGCCCGCCTCTACACCAGAGGCCCACTGCCCGACTCCAAGTGCACCACCAGTTCTGTGAAGGTTCCCCAGCAATTCTGAGTCCGAGTCCACTGTGGGCTGACCCTGCGGGACTCTCCCTGAAAGCCAGCAGCCTCAAACTGAAGATTCCCCTTGACAGCAACCTGCCTAGTGGGCAGGTCCTGAAGGCACAGGACACCGCTGCACCCCGGGTAACTGAGCTTTGGGGAGCTGGACAGTCGGGTCCCTTTTTGCCCTAGCATCAGAACCTACCTGGGAAGCTGTGGGTTTTCTTCGCTCAGCCTCCTGTCTCGAGCCTGCAGCCTTTTTCCAAAAGTGATCCCCCCCATTGATTTGCATTGAGCACCTGACACTGTGTTGGCACTCTGCATCCGGCTGCCCCTGTGCCACTGAGGGTGTAAGTTTGGTGCTGCCTTGTGGCCCTCTTGTGCTTACCTCAACGCCCATACACGCTTTACTCACCTGTGAGCAGCGCATCATCGGTTACCCCCAGTCTCCATTGGTTAACATTGGGCACCTGACTCCAAATTCGACCTCTGCACCACTGCCCTATGCTGCTGTGGGTGTACTGTTGGTATTGATTTGAACCTTGCCTGGTGTTGACCTAAAACCCTGAAGACTGAATTTGTAGGTCATGTACTTACCTGCAAAACTGTATTCTTGTTTTCTTCCCATAGGTTAACATTGCTGAACTGAAAAACTGCACTGTTGATTTTTGAAACTGCAAAGTATTTATCTTTTAAAAACTGCTTACCTTATGAAGAAGTTCTTTAGTTCAAAGCATAAATAAAAGCAAATGTTATTTTTCTAAACTGGTCTCAGATTTATTCATTGAGTGTGTTTCATTTACTGCCTCTTTAAGTACAACCAATGCTTAACACAACTCCTTGATAAGCCTAACTACTCGTCCACACTACCACAAATAGATCATTAGTCCTATCTACTTTTGCCTCTGCAATACCAATCGTGGATACACTGGACTCTCTGTACAGTGTACTTCATTTTAGTGCACTATATAAAGAGAAAGCTTCCTACACCCGCCTAGTGCACCCCAACCAGTCTGGGTTAATGCCTCAACGGACTACCTAACACACTCCAAAAAGTTTATAATGCAATAGCCTTGATTAGAGCTTTTCAGGGTCACAGATCTCTCTTTTCCATTGACTTCAGAAAGCATTCAACTTGGTGGATTAGGCATTTTTGTTTGCCCTTTGAACCCAGGTTGACTTTTTCCCGAAGAACGTATGATATGTGCGCCTTCTTTACACCGGTTTGGTGGGTACAGGCATGGCATTAGAGTGGTTACCGGTGGCATGGGTTACACGTCAGGGCTGACCTCTGCCGCCTTTGCTTTTTACATTGGTGATAGAAAGGCTAGCCGCCTCAGTGAGGGCTGACATGCTTTTGCAGAGCTTCCAGTGGTATGAGGAGGTAGGTGATAGAATTTCACTCTATGCCATTGATGTCCTTTTGTGTCTGGGTCATCCAGACGTATCAGGCCCTAGGGTGTTCCAGACCGTGAATATCTTTGGATCCTACTCTGGCCTTAAGATGAATGCCCACAAACCTGCGATTTATCCTAGCTCTCCCTGCCCAATGGATATGCCATGGGATACTGATCCTCCTTTTGGCTTTAAATACTTGGGGGTCTATGTTATTGACGACAGGACCCAGTCCTTTGACAAGAATCTAACACCTCAGCTAGTCAGTCTTGGACGGTCGTTAAGTTCTGATCCACTCTTCCTTTGTCCCTGTTGGGATGCTCTGCAATTTTGAAAATGATCTACATGAATTATCTACTGTATGTACTACAAAATCACCCATACCAGATCACTAAAACTTTCTTCTGTAAGGTCAATGCACAAATCAGATTACTGGTGTGGGGTAGTGGGGTGCACTGCATTGCTCCGAGGAAATGCTGTAAACTGTAAGTAGACTGGGGACAGTTACTCTTGACATGCTCCTCTACTACTGGACAGTACATCTGCTCATCGTAAATGAATGACGGTTCAGCAGCTTTTGGGACCCGGCATATGCAGCAGAGGGATGGGTATTGGGTAGTTGGGACCTTTCAAATTTGGTGTACGGTGGGAGTGTCTCTGCAGTGCTTCCACCCACCACATGGGTTGTGTTTGGAATATGGAAGACGGCCATGGAGAGAGTGGGCTGGGCTGATCGTCTCACACTGGAGATCCCATTGTGGTGGGCACCAGACTCCCGCAGGAGGCAGCTCTCCGGGGCTTTTTCTCATGGGACACCATAGGCATCTCGAAGTTGGGGGACGTGCTTCATAATGGTACGCTTAAGTCTTTCCAGGACTTGCAGGAGGAGTACAAGACGCATCATGCAGAGTTCTTCAGGTACTTACAGCCCATCATGCTCTTCTACCCCTTATACAAATGGAGGATGACATTCCTGAATTTTCCTCGATAGAGACTAACATCCTCCTCACAAACCTCAAGGATCATAACCTGTCAGACATATACAAAATGAGACCCCCAAACTCATCCTTCTTCCTATCACGGATAATATGGGGGGAACATGCTACCAGAGGGTGCTCCTTTGGCTGGGACTAGTGGTCGCTAAAAGAGACATTGTTAGGGCCTGGAAGGCAACAGAAGGTCCCCGGTGGAGACATGGGCCAAGATCATGGATCAATGAATGGGAATGGAATGTCCAATATACTTGTCTTGAGGCTGACCCCAGAAACACTTTAAGATCTGGAAAGACTGGACAGAGTACAGAAGAATACAGCTAGAGCGAAGTGCCAGTGGGCCCTGGGCTGCTAATGGGGAAGAAAGATTCCGGATGGGGGGCACTCTAAATGTATCATTAGGAGGAATGGGAGATGCTATGCTACATTATTGCCTGCACCTTTGGTGACTTGTGTTCTGTGATGATTCCTATGCTTTATCACTGCTTGGTAATGTGCTATTGCATTGTAAACATGTTTCCCGTTCGAAGCATTCTTGTTCTCCTACGTTCTAAAATCAGTAAAATGTTTTTTTGTGTGAGTTTTTTTTTATATATTACTACAGCTACCTAGAAGAGCTGCAAAAGTCGCACTGCATCTGGACTTATGCCGACGATCGGTTGGAGAACTTGCTCATTTAAGACCCCGGATTTTGTGGTGCCAGATTTGGTCTAATAAAAGCCTTACACTCTTTATTGTGCCGCTTTGGCCAAATTCTTTCTTCGAAATACACTAAATTTCTACCATGGCTAATGAATGTCCAAAAGGGTACACGAAATAGTCTTTGTCCACCTTCTGGTGTCATCTGGCAGAAATAACTCCAACTGACTCAAACATTCGGAGAAGTCCTTATTGATCAAGAACAGACGTAAAGAAGTAGCATGGCATTAACAGGGGCACTTTGAAAGATTTTTTCATGGAACAAAAATCTATAATCAAATCTGAATTCTTCACGGTATGAAATACACCCTATCTATGACAAAATCTTGTTTCTAAAGCTCAGGCTTGGGACATTGCTTTTTCGGAGTGTTTGTTTCCAGTTGGTCAGTTATTCTGATAAGACACAAAAAATGCTTTCACATGTTATCTTATTCTGTCCATTATAGTATACATACAGGAAACATTGGATATTACATTTTTAGACATCTAGGAGTAAGAGACCATTTAACTGCCTGTAGAATTGTGCGTACTTCTGTGTCACCAGTGATTATTGTTGCTGTATTATTATTGTGGGCCTGGAGGAATAATTAGTAATAATGATTGGAGCTTTGTGCAATAACCTACTTGTACAAACCTTGTATTCAAAATGTCGTCAGTTATGCTTCTGTTGCTATTGGACTAATGACATCACTTTTAGCACTACTACCATCGCTTGATGTCAGAATTTCCCTTTTCAACTGGTAATCTGTGACATGAATGAAAATATCCTCTGATTTAGTGTTGATGGCACATCATCTGCCACAATAACATTGACACAAAAGACAACTCAATGAAACCAACTAGCGCACCAGAGACCATTTCAACACTCTGGGCTGTTAGCATCCTAGGAAAACCTACAGCTCGCAGCTACCTATATTATCAAAAGGGCTGCATTTGAGCTTCTTTGGCCAAAATGGAAACCCCAACTGGGACAATGTAGACCGCACAGCACCAGACCTGCCTTAGCCAAGGCCGCAGAAAAAACATTTCTCACCAAGAGATGAGTGTATGCGATTCCACTTTCAAAATGAGGGGGACACCCTGACCACATGCTAGTTATGCATCAGTACACGCTGTTATCATTAATGTCACATAAAACGTGTCTGAAAAAAATCACCTAAAAATGTAGGACATAGAGTGACAATATTTGAGGGAAAGAATAAATAAGCAAACAAACAGATTAAAAAAGTTAAAGGGAATCTGTTTACTTGCTAGTAGTAAACGTTATTATCGTACATCAGAATAGTGCAACATTATTTACTCATATCAAGAACAAATCCGATGGGTATTATCTACTGTCAGCTAAAACTAACAAAAAATTACATTTATATTCATCCAATGACAAAGGCTCAAGTAAAATCAATTCCCAGTGTTGCTTCAAAAGTTAGCAGAATACTTTCTCATTTTCATGCCTTTCTTTTTGGCATCCCATGGTATTTAGGTGTCCTCAGAAACTTTTACAGAACATTCCACTCACATTCCGCCAGTGACAGACAGGCTGTAATCAGGGCCAAGACTATCAATCACCATCCTCCCACGCAGCCGGTTTCACCGAGAAAGCAAGTCACAACTCTGCCAGGCAATACTTCTAGCGGGTGCAGAACCCTGAGAAATCTATGGAACATTTTTTGCTTCATACTCCATAGAAACACATACCAAGCGAGCTGAGACGTACCACCTTCAGTGTTTCACTCGCTCTGCGAACATATCCCCAATAATGAAGATAAGGGCAGAAATGTGATCAACATTTAGAGGAAAGAAATTTACATAACTTCATTTATCTTAAGAACTAAGAGGTTGTTCATTAAAGGACTGCTATTTGGAATATTTTTAGGCTGCCCCATTTGCGACCTGGACTGACAACTGCAATTTGCAAGACTCTCGAAAGGAGGAAAATAAATAAATAAACAACAATGCGAGGTAAGTAAAAAAAAAAATCAGCATCCATATCCCTTGCTATATAGTATTGTGCGATTGGTAAGACTGTTATCCTAGCCACAGTCCTACGATATTTTGGGTGTAAACTACTGTCGCTAGGGATTGGAAAGTTGGCTATGTTACAAAGTAGATACATGTATATAATATGCACCCTAGGCAGATAGCGCTGAAAAGGCCGAGGACACCAATATGCGAGCAGCACCTGCCACAGCTCTGATGTGCGCACAGATAACAAACGGACCCGAATGACTTGGGGGATGGCAGGTCTTGGCACAATTGTGTCAACAGTACAGCACCCCTAATAAAAACTGCCATCAGCTTTACTCGGCGTACAGCAGCCGTGCTGAGGTGTTATGTTGCTATTTCATAAGGGGCGCACTCTTTCATGCGGCTGTCTCATTGAAGAAACCTGCCAGTGTTGCAGTATAGGACGAATACCCGCCCAGGAGAAAACTGGCGACACTTTCCTTCAGATGTACAGCGGTTGTTCTGTTTAGTGCCACTACTTTGTCATTAAAGGCGTAACAGCTCTGGCAAAAAAGTGCCAGATATGTCCTAATCTACATAAACCTATCAGATTTGTTAAATGCTGGTACAGGCCTATCAAAATGAGACCACCGAGATATAAACTTCCCCTCCACAGGGAGGCCAACAGGAGTGACTCTGTTCCTTTTAGATGTGTAATCTGAAATGCCCATGAGTTGTGTACACAACCTCCGTTCCTCTCATGCAGTCCGTCTTCCCCCACAGCTGAAACTCCGGTTGACGAGGACACTGAAGTACAGGGCGATTAAACGGCGAGACTAGGATTAAACACTGGAGCATCGGGGTATCGACGACCACGGCTAACACTTTCCCTAAGAGCATACAGAAGATTATTTGAACCCAAGACCTTCCAAAAAAGTGCACTTCACATTTTCATTTCTTACTAATACTGTGAACCAGACTTTACATCCGCTCCAGCATTTTCGAAATGTCCTTCATGTTTGCATTGTTTTACCCTGTATACTTCCACACTTTGCTATGACCATGAGATTGCTTCCCTCCGCGATTACCGCCTAAAGCAATTGACATTTCCTCAAATAAGCTTCCAGCCATTACCTTATGCTGCCACTCTCTGAGCTGATCGCCTATCCTTGCTGAGCCAGCGGTAGCCTAGCAGTGGACAAACTGTTTGCTTGTTTCTAATACCTACCAAAAGCACATATTATAGCACCATATTATATGCAGGTGTTGCATGCTCAGATTTGCGCGTTATCTCAAAACGACTCCCCGAGATAAGTGAAATCGCTGCATGAAAAACACTTGACTTAAAACTTCCGATTTTTGCCTCCTATTTTTTTTCTTTCGAATGACTATTTGCATCCCATACTCTGCATGCTTCCACTCTATGAGTACAGCCTACTCTAAGCCATGCACATATTTAAATTATTCGCTATTCTTTTTTCTGCAAAATGTCCAGATCTTACCTCAAACATCAAAACCTCTCCTTCTTCGAAGTTCATACCCCTGCAATCTCAATTTATTCAATCGCCTTGAGACCGTCTACTAATCCCCACCATAGGCATGAACGCTCACAGCTCCCACTAATAATCACCCCTTAATCCTATTAATTTAATTTGCCACAAATAAACTGGAGTAAATGTATAGAATTATTTCTTTCAGAGCACAAATCTAATCCAAATAACCAAAAATAACCACTCGGTGAACCACTAAACTTGAAGCCCAGAGCAGCGTGCTGCTTAGCGCAAAGTGCTTTAACGCCTTATCAAGGGTAGTAAACACTATATTTACGTAAATAAACAAGACAGCCAATGGCAACATGAACACAACCACAGCCTATTTTGCAAGGCAACCTTTAACTGGAAAGCACACATACCACAGACCGCACAAATAGCAGTATTGTGAGACTCCACAAGAGCTGACCCTTTTCTTGTGATCAGAAGCACATGCTTAAACTGAGGTGCTTTCCAGGATGGGAGGGTCTTGCACAAAAATAATCAGAGAAGCCATTAAGGCAAAAAATTAGATCGAAGCAACGAAATGACATATTAAGAGATACACTGTTAAGTTCTCAAGAAAAATCAATTTTCAAATAAATATAAAAATAACCTGAATGCATCGCATCAGTAATGTAAGGCCCAGTGAATGTTCTTTGAATCTATTATAATTATGATTCATAAAGACACAGCTATTACAGGCACCCCCCACCGCCATATATTTGATGTTTGCTGCAAGACTGCTGCCTCTTATTTACCTGTAAACCCTGCCTTACTCTGTGCCTGAAAGACTCTCTCACTACAGACCCCCAAAATGATCACTATCCTGAAACTATCCCTCCACTTTTATTTTTTCAAACCTATGCAGCAGCGATTTATCACTTCATAACTCTAAACAACCATATCTAGTTTCTAACAACAGAAACCTTTTTCACCTCAAGTGACATTTTGAGAGACGTTCTACTCATTCCTAATCAGTGACCCGCAGACAACAGTGTATACACAAGGAGCCTTCTTCCCTGTTCTACACAAAGTACATCAGCCACTTCTGACTTTTCAGTCACAGATCATCCGTTCCTGCTAAAATGTCTAAGACTTATTGGAAATTTCAGGAAAACATTGGAGTTTATCAAATCGTTGATTTTTAGATGCAGTAAACGGATCAAAATCGGAACTTCAAATCTGCTGAATGGCAGGTGTCCACTGTGCATTTTGTCCATGCTACTCGAAATCTGAATGCTGTAACTGGTCCACCTCATCAAACTAGACCATTTAAAATCATTTCCTATGCATGCTTATGTCAAACAGATCTATTACAAACACTCAAAGAAGCCGGAGACTAGGCCAAAATAAGGAAGTGGCTTATCACATTTATCACTGGTTTTGGAAGAGCTTCCTTGACCACCACCTGAAAGCAGAAATGCTAGTAATGGGAGACAAAACTATACAACCAGTTAGTGCTGTCCTTTGAGAAAATGGCCACTCACAAATACAAGTGAGAAACCAGAGTGTTATCTGCACCGCAGAAACTAAGGAACTAAGCCTCAAACAAGGCAGCAACACTGACAGGCAATGCATGGAGAAGGACCATATCAAGTTCATTTCGAAGGCACACCACCATTTAGTAGTGGAAGTTTAATCAAATTCAAAGTCCTGGATATTGTTGCTAAGGCCAAATGCACTTAAAAATTGTCCCCTTACTACACAATAATAGGAACCCTTCATTTATTCGTCAGACTATCCACCAATCTACAAATTTTGTGGAAATGAGGCCTCCTGAGTATGATGGTCTAAACAACCTCAGCAGAAGTAGCAAGCTTATTCACTGACTGATAAATGTCAATATTATGAAATAACAAATGAAAACATATATTTAAAACATCAATGAAATCACATATATATAAAATAAGCTCAAGAACAACCAATAACACAATGTAAAGCCTTCATACTATTGATGGCCATGTGATGCAGAAATAAAACATACTTTAGTAAGGGACCCAATGAAAGAAAATGAAAAATGTAAACTAAACATTGAAGGCAAGACTTTTCCAAATTTTTCATGTGCTCTGTAGTCTCACAACATGTATTAATTTCAACACACAATGTAAGGTTAGTGCCTGCAAAATATATCTTGTTACAGTCAGTAAATATACAAATGCCTATGGATCTCAACATTGGACAGAGGAGATGCTACAGTCAAAAGAAAGTGCAGGACAAGAGAAGGCCAACACCAAATAAGCTAAGATTTATCCTCTAGGCTATACACACACAAGACCAAAGAAAACAGCACACAATAGGCCTGTCAAGTCACACGGTTGCAGCCTTCATCCTATCAAGAGATACATTTACACTGTGAACTGGAAACCCTTTCACAGAACAGGTTTCCAGCTGAGGTGTGTAAGCTCTGTACTATGGGGCTCTAAGATCTCAAACTTTCCACGCATCTCTTTTGGTTCTTCTTCTCAATAGGCAACCGGAAGAGGAAAGGGTATACTCAGATGTCGCTGTGCCACGGGACTCCCAACTGCACCTCAGTAAGAAGGCCCACCACGGCGAAGCATCTTTGGGTGGCTTATGTTCACGCCCGGGCCGTTCCTGTAACATTCATGCCCAAATATCTGAGTGGGGCAGAAGGCAACAAAGGGCAGAAAAATTCTTACATCCAAGGAAAGCATTTCACACGTGTGATTGCTTTATTGCCTAGGTAATAAACAAGCAGAAGGCTGATATTATTAATGCATGAAAGCTTTTCAATAACATCCATTGTGTATTATGAAAAAGTAATGGTATTCTGTGCCAAGCCCAACTCTGAACACAGACATTTTCTTTCAAATGTGTATGCATATGCAGCACATTTTATTTGCTCAGTGACAATAAAAAAAAAATCCTATTTTTCGATGTGCTGACCGTGGAACCTAGCCTTTTATTTAAAATATTACTGCTTTATCTGAGTTCAAAGCTCAACTAGTTCTTTGGTGTTCAAGTGATACGTGTAATTTATGATATGATAAAATGTAACTGAATCGTGCTTGTGTGCCTGTGCAAGAGTGAAGTGTGATGGGAATATTTGGGCATTTTCATCTAGCGCAGCAAAACCTATTTGGTGCCCCTGGTTCCTATTAAGTGGGGCTGTGGTCTAGCAGTTCGGACCAGACTGCTCCTTTTGGGGCACACGGAGACTGAATTGCGTAGGACAGCTCCCCTCCTTGTAGTGGAATGGTGAGCAAAAGGCGCAGAAGACTGGATTCATATGTGCATCTCAGATTTTTTTATCAGTGGGCTGAGGTTAACTTACAAAATCCCATCCATTACTTTTGGCTCTTGGAAGACCTCTCCTTCAGGTGCCATCCATGCACCACATTCTCTGCAGAGCTCTGAGAGATTTGGCAGTATTTTACATCACCTCACAACGTAGAAGAGGTCCACCCCGAGCCGTACACACTCTCACTTACTCTGGAACAACGTATAAAAACACCTTCCACTAGCAGGGAAATTAAATAAGGATAGGAATGCCCACCAGAAGGTCAGTGCTTACACCTTAGACTAGACTGCATTAAAGGAAATGCTCACGTCTGACATTAAATCCTTCTACTCAACATCACAACAAGTGTCTTACTTAGCAGACACAAAAGAAAGAGCATCATTGAACACATTGCCTGACCTAATGAAAATAAAAGTACTATTTTACTGCAGAGCATGTGGTTTCAGAACTACAACTAATCAGGAACTTGACTAAAGGAATCGTTGCGAAGGGAATATCCTCTGCGTGGCAAATGGGCATGTACCCATGCCCTAAGTCCTCTTTGTTGTGAAGAGTTTCTGGTCCCCTAAGCAGTTCACGTTGTGAACTGTGCCAAGACTGTCAAGAGTGAAGCAGAAGCATGTCATCCGGATCCTCTGTGTGTGTGCAAGAGACTGGTGTTGCCACTGTCCAACATTGTAGCTGAACATCCCTCATCATCGCCAATGTGGAGGCACTGATTGAATCGATCGGAGGCTGCAACTGCCTCAGAGACAAAACCACTGAAAACCCGGCCCCAAAGCAGCAATTGCTGTGACCAAGCACCTGTCTGAATCCAGCCTGAAAGGCCACAACTGCCAAAGGGAAATACCTGCTCTACCGGCCCTGCCCAGTGGCTCATGTCCTGAGAGAGGTTGCTGCGGAGATCCAAGCTTCAACAAAGCCACTGCTGCAGGAACGGGTATTGGAGCTCCTCATGGAGGATCATAAATGAGAATACAGACTTGCATCCAAGACCTCTATTGAACTGTGTGAGATTAAAGTATTCTATTTTAATTAAAAGATAAACACCTGTCTAGACAATAGGCTTCTGTGTCTTTTAGATGAATTTTGTGTTCTGAGCTCTTGCTACCTCCTTGAGAATCCTCTTGCATACTAGAGTCAAGTGCAAAAAGAGCGTACTTGAGTAATACCTATATCTGGAAAAAGCTGCACAGATGCCTGACACACCTGACAAATATTATTGAGAAACTAGGTATTTAAGGTAGTAGCAAATAAAAACAGCGTATAGAAACAAAGTATACACCAGCATAATGTGAGCAACAGTCCAATCAACCGCGGTCATCCTCATTCAAGAAGGTCCTTCCAACATTAACTATCCAAGAACACCTCTGAGAGTTTCAAACACTGAACTTTTAGAGAGCAACCGGAAACACTCACTGCACAACACTGCTACTGTGGTCAGAAAGGTAAACAAAAAAAAATACATGCCTGTTTTCTTTACCTAAGATCTCCCACTCTAGGCAAGAGTTCTCTCAAGCAACCTTCAGGTCCCAACATGCCCAATATCCCACCTTAGCAAAAGCTTGTCATATTTGTACTGAATGCACTTAAGGCATTGATGTTCATCTCTATTTATAACAATGGTAAAATCATGTTGCAAGCATCACGCTCCAACCCAAAACATTTCACCCACACTCTCAAATGCTTCTGAACATCAGGTAAAAAAAAAAAAAACTTTTGCAAGTAAATAAAGCCTCACATAGTGAACTTTTTAAAGTAACATGGCCGTGACTTCCCTGACAGCTTCATTATATCTTCGCATGTCACAGAAGATGAAGCTAGCCTAGCTTCTTAGTTTGACACCTGAGGGGATTACTTTGCTGCATGTGTTTTCACCTTTGTGGATATTTGGAGTACTGACTATGGCGGGTGGGAAGTAGGAGGTTATGTGGGATGGGTAGAGGTGGTTACTAGGATAGATGTAGTGTAGCACAGGTCACATTAATACCTCATAACACTACACCCATAACACTAGCCCAAATACAAATCAACAATAATTATAGAGAACTTTCAATGCATACAATGTAGCTGGATTTCTGTTACATATGTGACCTGTACTGCTCTCATTTGAATGAATGTTGAAATTAATAAAATCTGTTTACAAGAGAGAAAGTCAATAAAGCCACACCCATTAAGCTCAATCAATACAACCAAACCCCATCTATCCTAAAAAAAAAAAAAAACACTGAAATTCAAAAAGAGAAGCATCCTCCAAGAAGGAAAAACAGCCCTTCTTCTCCACTACTCTTTTTAATCCTACAGTCTCACCTGGTGATATGAACATCACCTCCCATAAATACAGGACGCCATGAAGGTAATTCTGCACCCTGCTCGCACACCATAACCTGGTGCCTGTGCTATTAGTAATCCTCAACACAAACAAATGCCCCCCACTGACAGGGTCCCCGCCCAGCAATGCTCTCCCACCGTATTTCCTCTCATTAAAATGCCTCCTACTTCCTTTTTACACCCAACAATACTGCTTCAAAGATAACAGACTCACACCTTAAAAATTATATGGCAGATAAAAACACTATAAGAAATCCCTCTACATCTATCACAAAGACCCGTAGCATAAGAATCCTGACTATGAATCAACCCAGAGATTTCCCAACATGGAATTCATCTCCCAGGGAGGAACAACCTCCTATTCTTAATGACAGTACTTGCAGTGGGCCGCATATAAAGATATACCAAGCTTACCAGCCTCGTGGGCAAATTGAAACATCAGCCCCACAGCATCATCAAGTCATTCAATTGCTACTGTCAAAAACAGATCACAAAGCAGTAAAAAACTCACAACAGAATAATCAAATATCCTCCCGACAAAAAAGACTTTGAGGACTTGATGAAAGAAAACGATTAAGGAGAGATAAATGCAGGGGTCCTGAGAAGATGCCCCTTCCCAACCTTTTGATGTAGAAGTAGTAAAATAGAGGCATAAACTGTGACAACCTATTACAATTAACCACTGTAGCAAAGTCCACTAGTATTTTTCACTTCTGACTACCCGTCGTTGGAATTTTACTGCGAGTAAGTCTCACAACCAGAGCCGCACTCACAGTAAAATCACAGTAACTGGACTGACTGTGCTAGCCACCAGGCCCTGCCTTTTAAGATAAGGTCACTGCTACACAGGCTATAGTAAAAGGTACTGGGTTACAAGTGTACTCATATGTGGGCTAGCTGTGCTTGTCAGACTATCATTGTCTGTGCCCTTATATCTGTGCACAAGTAACCTGTCACAGAAGGGACTCTGCAAGGATTGTTATTGACCTTTGGTAAGCCTTATAATGTGGGTGGCAAAATCTGTATCATTAGTATGAATTTGCAATCCCCAACAAGCCACATACACATCTCATGGTACTTAATTTCTTGTCATATTTCCATGGCTCAGCTCATAATCAGATTTGAGCCCTTCATCCCCCTACTGAGCCAAGTTAACTGCTCTGCTTCCAAGCAGAGGGAATCACTGATCTTCTGACACAGCAGGGCAATTAACTGCGCTTGATCCAGTTTGTGGTAAAGGAAAGAGGTGGGGGTAGGAGGGAGAATCTGAATCAGATAATTAGCTTGTCACACTGCATCTGGGCTGGGGGCAAAGGAGGGAGCCCAGGCCTCTGGAGCAAACAAGGGAGGGGCTCATTTTTTAAATTTTAGTAAGGAGGGATCAGGCAGCTGTGTCATCAAGAGGTGGAGCCAAGGCTGTGACGGGAGCTCTTAGCAGAGACAACTTGAAGTGGCCATTTTGGATTGTCCCAGAACGCTGTGCAAGAGTGTTCTGTGGCATCCTAGGATTGACCAGGAGTGGCCGGTGCCTAAACCACTCCATATCCATTTTAAAACCCCTGCACAAGGTAAAGACAGCCGAGAAGACCCTGTACCTGTGAACAACAATGGCTAAGGAGCTGCCCCATTGGTAGGAGAAGTCACCTGATGCCCTTCAAGGATGGACTAAGGACTGACTCCAGCTGACCCCAGGGGCTCAGATGGCCCCCCTTAAGCTTCCTAGGGAACAGTTGGGGGAATGGACCTGCAGGGTAAGCACAGAAGGTTCCTCTAAAACTTCAGTGAACTGGCCTTGGACTCCCCCAACACCCAGTGCCATTCGGAATGCCCGGAGGCTTTGGGACTGGCGCGGTGCAGCAAGGAGCATGCTTTGCTAGCTGGATGCTGAGGGGCTTCATCAGCAGGACAAGAGCACCATGAGCCAGGTCGAGAACAGGTCTCATGCAGGGAGCCAGGAAGTCCAGCTAGGCCTGAATCAATGCTCCTAGGAGTAAAAAACAAGCCAAATACACGTGGTTTCAAGTTTTAGCCCCAGGGGAAAAGAAAACAAAAAATGCTGAGTGTATGGGTCTCGGCCTGATCTCTTTTGAAAAACCATATGGTGGAGCAGGGCCCAGGGATCGGCGCACCGTGGATTTTAGCTGCTAAACTGCAATCTTCTAAAAGAAGGCAAGTGTGCCCCTGTCCCCCTACCCATATGGGTTTCAGCCCCTGGAGTCATGAGGCCTGAGGGGCCAGCTCATACAGGTAGCCGTCCCAGGTGACCCATAGCCCCCAGGACAAAGACAGTTTTGCAGGTGTGTTTCCACCCCCATGCCCATATCTGGTGGGTCTCGAGGGGCTAGTCTATTACATGGTCGCTCCTACAGTGAGCAGGAACAGAAGTCAGCACTGCTTTCACTAAGGGGGAAGAATAGGAGGTGCTCCTGCTGCGGCAGGAGCAGAACAAGGCATATACCTCGTGTCTAGGACAGGGAGCCTGCCAGTGACCTTGTATTCCCACCCAGCTCCTAGCAGCCCATAAGTAAGCAATAGCATCTGGAAAGAAAAAAAAGACCCCCCCCACCCCCCAAACACGAGTCTGCAGTTAAAATAAACAAAACAACAGAGCTGCTCATGTAATATTCATAGTGCCAGGCATTGCAAGCCCTGTAATGCTTGCATCAACTAATTTGCATATTTTATTTTGCTTGTAGTGGCCTCGTGATGGGAGGGACGTCACCAATGATGGCTAAGGAGTATTTAGGCTGCAGGAACTGCAGAAATGCAGCGGCTAACCCCCAATAATAAAGTAGAAACATAACCCTATCTCTACTGGGGAACTGACCTCCTGACCCCATGATACGTTTGCCTGAAGATCAAGCACTCCTAGAGCTTGAGCTTTTGCTCTTGACCTCAAGGGTGCAGGAACGCCTGGTAGTGAGTACTATGGCTGCATCTGGTGGCCGTTTGAGTGTGAAGTAAGACCCTAACCTGTGATTTGTTAATTTAAATGCTTTATCAATAATGACAAAATTAACAATGCCGTGCTAAATATTATAATGAAGACTTTTGAATACTGAAGAACATGTGGATATTGTTATTAATGTGATGATGCCTGGACAAAACCAGTAGGCCTGCTTTATATTGGGATGCTGCATCTGGTACAAGTGGGGGCGTATTGTGATAATAGGGTTCAGGATCCACTTGGGTGTAATGTAATATGAGGGTATCAACAAAGGAACTTCCATCTACGAAAATTTATATAGTTGTAATTTAATGTGCAATAATTAGTAGAGTGTGTCTGTAATAAGAAAAAAAACGTTTCCTTTTAAAAGGAAAAGCACTGACTGGACAATAACTTTGTTGCGTGCCAGTGAATTGGGATTACTGGCCTACACCACCTCCCCTAAATACACCTTTGTATGCTCTGCTTCACTACTGTGAGAGCCAACCACCACAATGGGGTGTTCGGTTCCCAGTGAAGAGACTATTGTGGAGGCACTACTCTGAAGGACTTGCATCCTTTACACCCAATATCCTACAACAAATATGCCAAAACCTTAGACAAAAAACTTGCACACTTCCCTTAAATGCCAACTGCAGATCAGCCATTATACAAAGGTTTGAGATATCAGATATAAGAAACAAAAAACACAACATAGACCTGATCTTCCTAAGACAAACGTGGCTTAATAGCACCTCTCAATCTTATGTAGTTGTGCTTCTCCCACAAGGATACTCCATTGGGCTAGAAAGAGTTGACAAAAAAAGGTGGCTGAGTGGCAGTCATCCACAAAGTCAGTGCAGATTCTAAAAAATTTACAATCAGCAACCTTTCAATGTTTATCAAACGATGTAAAACAGTTTATCCAACTCACATCAACATTCATTAAATCTCCCATACTCCAACTGATAATTTAAAAGAACTACCAAGACAGATAGCAAATTCCTTGGGGAGTTCAACTCTTTAACCTTAAAGTGATTTGAAAGACATTGCTGTCAATCTTCTGTCCTCATATTTAGACAACAATGAACTCAACTCTGTATGGTACCCTCACACACCAAAGGCTTCTCTCTTGACCTACTCATAGCAAAAGAAGTGATACGAAATATAGACTAAATATTGGAAGGAGACTGGCCACATCAAGGTATCATCCCATTATCAATGAATGGAATGAAAACTGTGACAATCTGCACATCAAAACCTCCCACTAAAGTTCCCACTAGAGGTCAATCTACTTATGATTCAATACAATGATACCGCTTCTGAGATTATTGATAAAACAGCCCTTCAAACCAACAAAAAAACAGCAAGTTGAAAATCAGCCCAATGGCACTAGGGAGAACTTACTGAAGAAAGAAAAACATTCGGACACACAATTGATTTGGAGTGAAAACCTCTTCCTCAAGAAGCAATGTCGCATACTTTTAGCTTAAAATACATACAAAAAATATATTATGATGCCAAAACCAATTTCATACCAGCAAACTTTGAACGAGCAAAAAACACTGGAAAGAAAGTTATTTGAAATTAAAAACAATCCACTTTTCTTTCTCTCATGGTGATTACAGACACCTGAAGAAAAACACTGAGAATTCTCCACCTTCACAGACAAGGTGAACAAGATCGAACTCCTCATCACCCTGCTGATGAAGACCAAGGCCAGGAATCCTTAGGCAGGAATCTCTTGGTTCTCATTCTGTTTTGCCTTGCTGAATGGGAACAGCACATCTTTGCAGATACTGCTGAAGGACACTAGGGCTGGGAGACTCTGATGCAACAGGGGTCCTATGTGACTCCTAAAAACACTGTTAACAAACACAAGACTTTGGGCAAAAAAAGGTACATTTACCTGCAGGCGACAATCCTCTTTCTTGAGGCCACACTCCTTCGAATAATGGAAAAAGTTACCAACTGGCATATTTATAGGACCTGGTGCATCTATTTGTTGAAGGACAAAACAAGATAGTTATTAGGAACAGCAAGAATAATGTTATTCTAAGTGTATTGCAAATAAAACACAACCGTATTCCGTTTCCTGGGTCAGTTAGAAGAGGTGTCAACCATTGGTTTCCAAAATAAGGGCACGAAGTCTGGAAAGTTCAAGGGTCCGTCTTAATTAAGTTCTTCACCCACCGCACCTCATTGCCTTGTGTTTGCTATTCGTGTTCTGGTTAGACTTCTTGAATAAGGATTTTTGCAAGTCTTTTATTCCTAGCCCTATTTAGAAATATTGTGCTAAGATTTTGTGCATTTATTTTTTTTCTATTTCTGCTTGTGGGTTATTTGAAGTTTTTTTTCGGCAGCTTGATTGTTCCTCTCTCAGGTACCTCTACTTTCCCTCGGTCATTTTGTGCAACTTTCTTAATGCCTCTTCACCTTCCTCTCAGTACATCTGGAGGACGGTGGTGAGACTTCTGAGGGAGTAGATCTTCTCAGCCATCCATTAAGGAGAAGATGGTAGAGAAGATGGTAAAGAAGGTGCAACCTGGAATTAACATATTCAAAAAAATTACACAAACAGGTCTCATTAATACAATTGCCAAAAACAAACGCAGTTCACTTTTCTCTGAACCCCTTTCACCCTCAACTAAAAAAATCAGCTGGTCAGTGATACCAGACTCGTTGAACAATATCAACTAATGACTATCATAAGGAATTGTTACAGACTCTGAAAACTGGTCAGGCGACACCATACCTGAAAAACAAGGAGTGGATACCTAAGGCCTAATCAATTTCTGCTTAGCTTTCCTTCAAAACAGTGTACCACTGATCACTGTTGAACAACATGAAAGTGGGAAAGGGGTACAGATGGCTCAACAGCGCATCAAAATAGCCAACTCTATTTCGACCATGCAGTGCTACACTGAGGAGTTCCCAAGCAAGCAATACTCTCACCTTCGCTATTTAACCAATGTATGCAAATTTCAGCAGTCTTGCCAGAACAATCAGAGATTGTAATACAGTGATATCACTCATTTGTACCTGCAGATTTTCATCAAAAGAATGAAGTGCTATCCCAGATAATCAATGAGCTCCAAGCCCAGATGGCAGACTACCACCTGAAACCAAATCCGCTGAAATTGGAATTCCTTCTATTGACTGCCATATTGCACCACACCATTACGAAACTGGTTCAATGAAATAACAATGCTAAAAAGCAACCCAATTGGACATTGTAGATAGAGCAAAATCTCAATGATTCATACTGGATGAGCACCTAAACCTACAAACACACACTAGGCAGCTTGGTTTCCCCAATTGGCATATCTGATTTACTTATAAGTCTCTAGTAAAGTACACTACATGTGCCCAGGGCCTGTAAATTAAATGTTACTAGTGGGCCTGTAGTACTGAATGTGCCACCGATATAAGTGGCCCCTTAACCATGTCTCAGGCCTGCCATTGCAAAGCCTGTGTGTTCAGTTTCACTGCCACTTAGACTTGGCAAAGTACTTGCCAAGCCATAAACTCTCCTTTTTCTACATATAAGTCACCCCTAAGGTAGGTCCTATGTAACCCATAGTGCAGGGTGCTATGTAGGTAAAACTCAGGACATGTACACATGTGTTCTATATGTCCGGGTAGAGAAAAATTCCTAAATTCATTTTCCAATACTGTGAGGCCTGCTCCTTTTAATAGACTAGCATTTGGACTGCCCTCATCTGATCCGAAACGGGTAAACAGGTCATATTTAGTATGCCCAGAATGGCAATAGAAAATCCTGCTTATTGGTGAGGTTGGATTTTATATTATTATTTTTTGAAATGCCACTTTTATAAAGTGAGCATTTCTCTGCACTTAAAACCATCTGTGCCTTACAGCCTGTCTCCAATCAACGTCTGGCATGTACTGGTTGACAGCTCCCTGGTGCATTTCACCCAGGCAACCACAAACACAGGACACTCAGCCACATCTGCATTCATCTGCATACTGAATGGGTCATCCTGGGCTGGCTAGCTGGCTGGGTAGATGGCTTGGCAATTACATTTCAAAGGCCAGTGGCCTGCCCTCACACAAATGACTGATAATCCCCGCAGGGTCCATGGCAGACAGGGTTGGTCTGAAAGGGGAACTTGTGCACTTCAAAATCACTCTTTGACGTCTCCCCCACTTCCAAGGCATTTTTGGGTATGTAAACTGGGTCTCTGACACCACCAACTCAGACACGTCTGGAACTACACCTGCACCTTGTCAGAGGAGCTGCCTGGCTTCCCAAAAGACTCATCTGGACTGTTTTGCTGAGAAGAACTGCTGCCCTGCTGGCCTCTGACTTTTCTCTAAGGACTCCTTTTTCCCCTGAAGTGCTCTCCAAGGGCTTGAATTGAGCTTGTCTACTGTTTCTGAAGTCTCAGGGGCAATAAAGAGTTCACCTCGTCAACAAATTCCTTGTGCATCGAAAATGCCTGCAGAAATCGATGCAAAGCCTTCACTGTGGCTGAGAAATCACCGTACAGCCAACCGGAATGATGCAGCACCGACTTCCTAACTGGAAATCTGACGCAGCCCCTGCCTTGCGATTAAAAATTCAAGGGCTCTCCTACCGGATCGCTGCAGCTCCTGCTCCTTCTTCCAGCGTGTCAAGGATTTTCAACGCAGCGCCCCTGGGTGTCAAAATATCCATGCATCTCAGTGAGGAACAAAGGCTGCATGCCGAAAAACGACGCAAACCCCTTGCAGCGTGGAAAGAAACAATGCATTGTGTGTGCTGTGCCAGAAAATCTGACGCAACACCTTATTTTTAAATGCATCTCCTCCTCTGCAGTCTCCGTGCGTTGTTATTTTTTTACGCTCCCCAAGTACTGTGTGTAACAAAAAAACAACTGTTTATTTTTAAGGATTGAGACTCTTTTAAACATTTGAAAAGTGATATTTCAACTTGTGCTTATTGGATCTTTGTCGTTTTGAACTTATTTTATTCAGATAAATATTATCTATTTTTCTGTTTGGTGTATTTTTGTGGTGTTTTCACTGTGTTACTGTATGATTTATTGCACAGATACTTTACACATTGCCTTCTAAGTTAAGCCTGACTGCTCAGTGCCAAGCTAGCAGAAGGTGGGCACAGGATAATTTGGATTGTGTTGTGACTTACCCTGACTAGGATTGTGGTCCCTACGTAGATAAGGGTGTATACCTCTGCTAACTACAGACTCCATTTCTAACATCAAGTGACAAAGGTTCAAAAGTGAGATGACAATGATAACTGTTTTCTATAAAGTGCTCATGTTCACAAACTTATTAGAAGTAACATATGCACACTCAGTGACAAACTGGCATAACGTACCCTTCTACTACAACGATGTTAAGGAAAGTGAAAGTGATAAAATTAAGATAACCCAAGTACCTCACAAAATGCCACATCACCAACTTCGTTAAAAGACAGGTTGCCTATCTTCGGTAGAGACATCTACCTTTTCCCCAAACATCAGTCTGGATCCGGAGATTTTTCTTGAGTAGTACCTCTGCGCGCTGTCAGGTGGCGTTGGTCTGCTCTGCATCCGTCGTCAGTGTCATGTGGGCTGGATATGAAATTACAGGTCATATTTAGGCGCCACCCCGGTGCGCTGATGTCCGCTTCTTTTCATGCGAGAAGTGCAGTGCCATGAAAAACACTGACCACTTGTGCGTCCAAATGAGGGCCCTGAAAGGGTAGTTTATGTCCCTAGAAATCAGTTTGCAGAGCGGGGAGAAAGGGTGGGTCGTAAGGAATCGGCAACTAGATATTGTCTCTACCAGATAAGGCGTTACTGAAGGTAAGTAACATTTCCATCTGATAGAGACATCTAGTTGCAAATTCCTTACCTTAGAATAGATACCCAAGAGATACCATACCCAGAAGTGGGTTTGCGAACCAAGCTCATACTAGGAAGTACTACAGGACCGATCAGGCAAAGTACCCATCTCTTCGGAGCTGACTGTCCAGGCAGTAGTGTTTGGTGAATGTGTGCAAGGATGCCCACATTGCCAGCTGACAGATGTGAAGGAATGGAACTCTGCATGCTAACACAGTGGTTACAGCCGTCACTCTGGTAGAATGAGCATGCAAACCCTCCGGAAGCTTCTTTTTAGCCAATGCGTAGCACATATCAATGCAGAGAACGACCCATCTGGAGAAGGTTGTCTTCTGCACTGCCCGACCTTTCTTTGCACCCACATTATCAACAAAGAGTTGATCATCCACCCGGAACTCTTTGGTATGATCAAGGTAGAACGCCAAAGCTCTTCTTGGGTCCAGGAGGTGGAGTCTCTCCTCTTCCTTAGAAAGATGTGGGGTGGGTAAAAAATAGGCACGGTGATGGATTGACATACATGGAAGGGTGTAACCACGTATGGTAGAAAAGAAACCCTATTGCGAAGCACCACTTTGCCAGGATAGATGGAAAAAAAGGGCGGCTTAGATGACCATGCCTGCAGCTGACTCACCTTGTGGGCAGAGGTAATAGCCACAAGGAAGGCTATTTTTGATGTTAGAAACCTGAGAGGACAATTGTGGAAAGGCTCAAAAGGAGCACACATTAGGAATATCAGAGTCAAATTCAAAACCCATTGGGGCATGATGAATGGAGATGGAGGAAACACGTGGGCAAGAACCTTACGGAAACTATTAACAATGGGAGGCCTAAACAAAGAGGGTTGATCGGATAATTTCAGAAATGCAGAGACAGCAGACAAATAACCTTTGAGGGTGCCCAAAGCAGAGCCCTCCTGGGCCAAGAAAGCATAAACAAGAGAAACTCTGAGAGCGGAGCAGAGAAAGGGTCAACAGACTTGTCAGTGCACCATGTCATAAATTTATGCCAACAGGTGTATACTGTTTTGGTGGAGGGACGCCTGACTGTAAAGATTACATTTCAGACTTCGGGCAGAAGGTTAAAAGCTATCAACTGCCGCCCCTAAATCTCCACACAAGAAGGCGAAGACTGGACAGGTCCCAGTGGATAACCCTCCACTCCTGCTGTGACAGGAGATCCTCCCAAAGGGACAGTCTGATTGAAGGATCGGTGGCCATGCTCAATAGCTCAGGATACCAGTCTTCATGCCCAGTCCGGAGCCATAAAGATTACTTGTGCTCAGTCGTTCTTGATCTTCTTGAGAACTTTGGGCAGAAGTGTTACGGGGGAAAGGCATACAAGAGCCCTGAGGTCCACTTCAGACGAAAACTGTCACCAAGCGAGTGCCGCCTTGGGAACTCCAATGCGCAATACTGCTGATATTGCACGTTCTTTGCAGAGACAAACATATCTAACCAAGGCTCCCCCACTGCTGAAAGAGACCTTGCACCACCACCGGATGATCCACCAGGCATTGTTAACTGAGTCTGTCCACTATGGCGCTCAGAGAGCCCGCCAGGTGTTGAACCACCAGGAAAATGCCCTGATGTTCCAGCCATGTCCAGAGGCACAGAGCCTCCTGACAAAGGGTTCATGACCCCAACCTACGATGTTTGTTCCAGTACTACATGGTGGTGATATTGTCTGTGAACACCTGCACTACTTTCCCTTAGAGAGAGGGAAGAAATGCTTTCAATGCCAGTCTGATCGCCAAGAGCTCCAACAGGCTGATGTGCAGCCCAGACTCTGCTGGAGACCAGATGCCGCTGAACTCTGCCTCTCCAAGGTGGCCGCCCCATCCCAGGAGTGATTCATCTGTCACTACTGCCAGACCTGGTTGGGGAAGGAAGAGAGATCTGCCTCTGACCCAATCGCTGTTCATTAGCCACCATTGCAGATCTCGCGCAGTTCTCTCTGCAGATCTGGACCATGTCGGGGAGATTCCCCTGATGCTGTGCCCACTGGAACTTCAGTTCCCACTGCAGAGCCCCCATATGCCATCTGGCATGTGTCACTAGCAGGATGCCATGAGGCCTACCAGCCTCAAAGTCATTGAAACCCAGGGTAGAGGCTGAAACATCTGTATCATAGACTGAATATCCTGGACTCGCTGCTCGGAAGGATAAGCGCGTAACTTCACTGTATCAGAACAGCTCAATGAAAGGGAGGGTTTGAGAGGGAGTATCTGAGATTAAGTCAGGTGTAAATTTGGCACATTAATAGTGAACCCCAGCGAATGCAGGAGGTCCGCCGTAGTCTGAAGGTGGGAGACGACAGCCTGGTGCGAGCCTGCTTTAAATAGCCAGCTGTTGCGGTAGGGGAAGACTGAAACCCCCAACGTCGCAGATGAGCGGAGATCACCGCCATCATCTTGGTGAACACCAGAGGGGGAGTGGTCAGGCCAAAAGGGAGCACAGTAAACTGAAAATGCTTGTGGCCTACTGTGAACCACAAGTAACGTCTGTGGGCAGGCAGGACGAGGATATGAAAATAAGCATCCCGAAAATCTAAGGCTACTATCCGGTCTCCTTAGTCCAGGGCAGATAAGACCTAAACCTGAGACAGAGTGAGCATTGCAAAATTCTCTTTCTTCAGGAAGAGATTAGCCACCTGTCTCATGTGATGGAATGCCAGCAAAACAGGTGATGGCGAATCCGTCCTCTGACTGGTCCCTGGTGAGGAATCGTCACACTAGGAAGAGTTAGAGGAAGCTGCAGAGGGAGGAGGTTGGGGAGGCAGTGGACTCGCCGGACTGCCAGCTCCCTGATCCACAAGGATGGTGGATCCCACGTCCCCAGCCACGCAGAGGCTGGGCAGCATGTGCAGCATGGTGGCTGTTGGAGAACAGACGGGCAACCCTTCCGTAGCCATGAAAGGCGCAAAAAGAAGACTGAAGGGGGCGAGAGGCAGCTGCGAAACCATGGACCTGGCCGTAGCACAAGAATCATTTAAGCATTCGAGCACTGAGTCTGCTTTGTCTCTGAAGAGACAGGTGCGATCAAAGGAGCTAGAAAAGCCAGATGTTATCAACCAGGGGTGGCCCGTCAAGGCTGCCATCGATGCAACCACTCTGCCCAGTGATTCGTCGTGTCCCGCCCACACCTAACTGTGAACTTCGGTGCAGCTCTCCAGTCAGCAACAGCTTGGGAGAGTATGGCCAGGGCCTCCTTCAGGACCTGTGGCAGCATTTGTGCAAGCGTGTTCCATAGAGTATGAGTAAAATGGCCCAAAAGGCATGCAGTGTTTACGGACCACAATGCCAGGCTGGAGGAATGAAACATATTCTTCCCAAGTTGAACTAGCTTCTTGGATTCCCTATCCAGGAGTTGGGGAGGGAATGCACCCTGGGATGTAGAGGCATGAATAACCAAGCTCTCAGGGGTGGGGTGTTGCATGAGGAACTGTAGGTCATTTGGAGGCAGGTCTATGGCAGCAGGTGATAGTCCTGTTCACAGGAGCCCCTGTGTGGGGTTTGGACCAGGCACCCAGCAGGACATCGGTAGGGGCTTCATGAAAGGGAAAAAGAGGTTCTGAGGATGAAGTCCCATGCTGAAGCACTTCTGTCAGGAGGTTAGTCCTGACTGCCAACAAAGATATCTCGAGGTCCAGGACAACGGCCGCTCTGCACACCACAATGGAATAGGATGCTCCCTCCTCTGCAGCAATGGTAGGGAGAGAAAGCATGCCAATGTATCGGGACGTAGCCAGACCACTGGCCTCACCCAGGTCCATCCGCCGGTCCATCAGCCAGTCCATTAAGTCTTGGAGCTGGCCAACCCAGATGCAGGTACTGAGGATGGAGTCCTAGAGTGACGACGCTCCCTTTCCCTCGTCTCGTCGGCTGACAAACAATGTGTAGTCAAAGAACGCTTGTTCTTCTTTGACTTCTTCTTGTGTCTCAACTTACCCACTCGTCTAGAGGAGTTGAAATGGGACCAAGATGAAGGGGGGCTCCATGACATTCGCGGGACCATCCTCTTGACCAAGATCGGGAGCGACGCAGAACCAAGAGATGGGCTGCAAGGAGCTTTAGCTACCACTCCCTCAAAGCTTTCTGATTAATGGCCCGGCACTCGGAGCATGACTTCATGGTCACGCTAGAGACACAATAAGCACACAAGGTGCAGATCCATCACGGACATTGCCGTATGACAGAATCCGCAGGGCTTAAACACGGTCCTACGTAAAGACATCCTTGATGTACCAGAGGTGTAGACACTCAAAAAGTCGAAAATAGACCAGTAAATAAAGTGACTGAGGGGTAGCTCTTCTCCGGAACAGTGCTGGCTGGCAAGGAAAGAAAAGAACTGACCTAAGTGCGCTGGGGTGGCGCATATTTAGGACCTGCAATGTCATATTCGACATGCATGACACCGATGACAGAAGCAGATCTGACTGATGCCACCTGATGGCGCGCAGGGGTACTGCACGAGAAAAATCTCCAGATCCAGACTGATGCCTTGGGAAAATTCTAAGGTAAGGAGTCTGCAACTAGATGTCTCTAACAGATATGATAAATCACAAAGTGTCCACATTAAATGTGCAAAAGACATCACTTGCAACAAACCTAAACCTATCCTGATGCAATAAGAGATATAATGGTTGTAGGAAGCTGTCTCTATATATGGTGCACTAAAACGAAGTCCACTGTGCAGAGAGTCCAGTGGATCCCCAATTTGTTTGCAGAGGCAAAACTAGATGGGACTAATGCTCTATTTGTGGTAAAGTGGACTAGCAGTTAGGCTTATCAGAGGGTAGTGCTAAGCATGTGTTGTACTCAAAAAGGCAATAAATGAGACACACACACAAAGAATAAATATGAGACCAATTTAGAAAAATAACACTTCTTTTTATATATATTTTAAATAAAAGAACTTCGTTATAAGTTAAGCCTGTTTTCAAGCATAAATACTTTCTGGTTTTGAAAATCGACACAGTGCAATTTCAGAGTTCTTCAATGTTAACCTATGGGAGGAAAACACAGTCAGCAAACAAGCACTTATTGATGACTCACGAGACCAATCTCGTAGACTTAAGGTAAATACTGGGCAAGGGTCAGTACCACACCAACAGGTCACTCCGGGCAGCAGTGGGGTGGCCGGGTGCAGAGATTCAGTACGCATTGAGTGCCCAATGTATTTCAATGGGGATTGGTCTCCATGGATTTAGGCTGCGACTGGGGGGCAGTCAGGAATAGGTAAGTTGCAAACGTGGGGTGCTCAGGGACGTAGGTGCACATTTGGTCCTCTTCTCCAAGGCCTAGGGGCAACGGATGTAGGTGTGTCCTTTGGCGTCGCGTTTCCCTGTCCTGGAGCACTCAGGGTTGGAGGGTCCTATGGTCTGAGACAGCAGGAGACATTGTGGACTCCAAGAGGGGTGAAACCACAGTGGACTTGAGCTCAGGGGAGCTAAGGGATGTCGTTGACACCAGAGGTCCAATTCAACTCGGGCCAGCAGCAATGGGTGTAGTGGCTGCTTTAGAAGTTGGGTTCTCTCACTGTAGCAGCTGCAGGAGAGAGGGATCTGCGTGCAGAGGCTGCAGGTAACTTCAGGAAGTCCAGGAGGGGTGAAACCACAATGGACTCAGACTTTGGACAGTTGGGGGACCTTGCTGGTATTGGAGGTCCACTCCCACTCGGGCCGGTGACGGAGGGTGCAGTGGTGACTTCAGGAGTTAGGTCTTTGTGGTTCCTGAGGCTGAAGAGTCTTTTCTGTGGAGTTGATTGGAGAGCAGGTCTGCTGCTCACTGGAGACCTGACTCTTTTTCTAAGGCAGGCAGTCCTCCCGGGCTTCTGGAGGTTCGGCTGCAGGACGAGGCGTCTTTTGGGGCAGAGTCCGTCAAGGTGTATAGACAAGCCCGCAGGGTTGGTACCAGGTCAGCTGCTGCTTCTTCTCCTGACATCTCTTCTTTGTCCTTTACTTCTTAGGTCGTCAGGATCTGAGTTCCAGGGTTCAGGGGTGCCACCTAAATACTCAATTTAGGAGTGTTAAAGGGAGTGCAAGGTAGTAGCCAATGGGATGACCACCTTTAAGGAGACTACACCCTTTCTATGACCACTTCCACTGGGAAGTGGGCATAACCCTAACCAGAGTGTACTAATTCCTTCCACTTGACCTGGTCTGACTAATTTTCCAGCCTATTCTGCCGTCAAAAGTAGGGTCAGGACATGGGGAGTCGGTCATCTCTGTCATCTGGATAGACTTGTGATGCATTACAAAGGCGGCTGGGCCTTTGAAGCTTCCCGCCCTGGAATGTCAATCCTGCCTTGGTGAGGTGCTAACAACCCCACCCAGTGCAGGGTTTTGGCTCTGGCCCTCGAGAGCTCTGGCACTCACCTTGGTGGGGTGGGGGTCAGAAACATGTCTAAAGTGACTGAACTGATCAGGACCAGTCAGTCATCACACTACTAGCTGGTAGGTTTTCAGGGGCACACCTCTTAGGTGCCCTCTGGGGGCATTTATTAATAAATCCCTCCCAGGAATCTGTGAGGGTTTATTAATCTGAGATGTTTGATACCAAACATCCCTGGGTTCAGAGAAGCCATCATGTAGCTGGGATACTAGTAGTGACCATTGTCCAGTACATGTATTTAAAATGGCTTCCTTGTTCACTTACTATGTCTAAAAATCGACAGAGACACAGAAGGAGCATATGTGCTCATGCATATTTGCCCTCACATGTGTCCTGAAGCACCCTGCCTTAGAGTTGACTTACACCTGGCACATGCAGTGGTAGGGGACCTGACACACAGGGGCGTTTTGAGGTTGTGTTTTCAATTGTACTTGCACCAACACATGCAATCTGCAATGGCAGCACTGTGTGGGTTCGCTGAGGGGCCCCTGGGGATGGCACAACTGGTGCTGCAGCCCTTTGGGACCTTCCTTAGTACCCTAGGCCCTAGGTTCCAGTGGTATAATTTATTAGGTACTTACAGAGGGTGCTAAAGGTTTTGCCAATTGGGGAAACAACTGTACAGATTTAGGGGAAAGAGATCTGGCACTAGGGACATGGTTAGCAGGAACCCAGTCCACTTTCAGTCGAAATTACATCAGCTACCTGGCAAACCATGGGGGGCTAGCCATGCCAAAAAGGGTGCTTTCACACAATGGTCTCATGCAATATATGTTTCAACAGCAGTTAACAACGTATGGATTCATAACACTAGCATTATATGGGGAAATGGCCCCAGATATAACATGAATCAATGGCCTAAGTATGTGCCTCAAATGGTCACAAATAGTAATGAGCACTGATGGTCCCATAAAGTAAAATGCATCAATGGGTCCAAACAGTAGCGGACCTTTAAACAATGGGATGGTGGGAGGTCCAGTGAAAACAATATGAGACTGGCATGGGAACGTAACAGTTAAAGTAGGTATTCTGTTACAGCATTCTATTTTATGTCTAATTGAGAATATTCCACACATATTTTCTGGACTGTTCTTGTAGTACAGCCATTCTGCATCAGATTATAATGTGTATTAAAAACTTTCTGTTGTAACCGCTTACCCACGACTTAGGCCTAGAACTGAAATTAGGTCCTTTAAGAACCAGTACAGCCATCGACAGCAGTCTATAATGCTACATATTTATAAGAATCAGTGTCTCAGTCATTAACAAATATTTGCAATCCAGATGTCCAGATTAATGAGCACCAAAACCCAGGCATTAATGAGCATCAAAGGCCCCACCAATAACACGCACTCATGGCCCAGCCCGTAATATACATACAAAACCAACATCAAAAATGCCAATCAGTAATGAACACCAAAGATCCAATCTGTATGAAAATCGTCCCACAACATCATAGGCCAGTAAGTGATAAACCTCAAATGCCTGTTTGCATGGACATCATAGGTAAATCTGTATTAACACCAAAAGCCAGTCTGCAAGAAGAGTCAGAGTTAGTGTGACCACCTCCCTTCATGTCACTACTGACACTGTTTACACTTGCACTTTCATTTTATAACCTTATGCATTCTGGGTGTGAAAGTATTGCTTTGTTTCCTAAAACTAATTAGACTAACACCAAAAAACAATGATTCGTAGGTGAAACATTCAGGACTGTAGACTATCTATAATGGCTTATAGTGAGGTGGTCGCACGAGGTCCTGTCTATATGAAATCATTGGCCAATCAGTGATACACTTCAAAGGAGCAGTTTGCATGAACATCAAAAGCCGGTCTGTAATGACGATTAAATGTCATTCTGTAATGAAGATCAAATACTAGTCTATATAAGAATCAAATATTAGTCAGTATAAGCCTCAAAGGGCAGAGTATATTAACATCAAAGAACAGTTTTTAACGAGCAGCAAAGGCTAGTTCATAATCAACAAACGCCAGTGAGCTAGAACATGACCCAATTTGTATAAGCTAAGACCAGTCTTTTCTTTGTATTTCAAGTGTTTTATTAGGATTTTATACAATAGAAAAACTAAATGACATAAATGAAAAGAAACAATACATTGTATGGTACCATCAAATCAAGTGGGAACAGTAGTTTAGGATATAGCATGAGGAGTCGGTCCACATTTATAAAAGTGGAGTGTAGAGATAAGTTTGTTAGTTTGCAATGGTGAGATTAATCAGTGTGTGTATTGTGACGGAGCGTTTTTCGATGTGGTTAATGATTAGGGTACCCCAGTTGTAGGTGAATGAGGCAGAGTAGAAGAGCAGAGAAGAGAGAAGAGAAGAAGGTGGTGATGGGGTGGAAGAGTGGGGAGAGGATGAGGAAGGTGTGAAAATGAGTGAATGCATAAATGATCAGATGATAGTGGTTGCATAGACGAGGGAGACAAAGTTGTCTAGTTTGCACCAGAGATTACTATTCTTCATTGGTGTTGTCTTCAAGTATAAGTTTAGTGAGTTGCAGGCAATTCTGGTGAATTGGACCCATTCCCACCATGTGTGGGGGGGATAGTTTGGATGAGTCTTTCTGTTCACTGAGGATAACTTTAAGGCCGGTTGTGACTAGAATGTTTCATAGGAGACAGTCCTCTTTGTTTAGTGCCTATTTAATGTCAGTGGGATGCCCCAGTGTAATAAAGGCTAAAGTTGGAGTCCATTTTGTATGGAGTGTTTGAGATATTGTATTACTATGTCCTGCCAATAGTTTTTGGTGAAGGTACACTCCATTAGCATGTGTTTTAAGCCTCCAGTTTTCTTCTCACAGCTCCAGCATGTTGGAGGATCAGCGGCTTAGTTTATAAAGTTTGGCCAGAGTCAGTGGGCCATACTGGCAATCCAGTATCTGCTTTGTGCTAGTGATGGGGTTATTATGTTGGAAGTGAGGTTACTCCAGGTAGATGGCCGTTGGGTAAAACCTTTGGAGTGTTGCCGGAGTCTGATAGTAGAGTATCACACTTGTCTTGTGTTAGTTTATTTTCTGAGGTTTTGTGGGGGATAGGAGGGATTATAGTTTTGGAAGCTAAGTGATCACCTTTGGTACATTTTTCAAATGTGTTGTGTAAGTTGGGGACAGGTTTGAAGGTTTATGTTTGGCTATAAGTGATTTTATTTTAAGGAAATGGTAAATGTCTAGGTCGTTTAGGTCAAATTTGTCTTTGAGAGAACGGTATGGGTTGTGAGGGGGTGCCAATATGTCTCACCAGAAGAATATATTTTTCTGCCCATTTCTCTATATACATTGTTCTCCCTTCTACTTTTAAGTATTCATTGTGCCATAGTGAGGTTAGACATGACTGTTTAATTGTGTTGGGTAGTCTGTTGTCAATTTTTCGGAGCGCCTGTGCTGTGCTGGATAGAATGTTTATAGAGTGGTGTTTATTTGCTTGATGGTTAGAAATGAAGTGAGGGATAAGGGTTTAGCGAGGGAAGTTTCAATAGCAACCCATGGTGGCGTGGCGTTGGTAGTTGTTAGGAACCAGTGGCTCCCCTGTTTTGCTAGGAAGGCACGTTGGTATCTCCGGTAGTCGGGTAAGTTTAGGCCCACAAGTTTTTAGAAAGCCTTAGTTTCTTTAGGGCAATTCTCGTTTTTTTAGACTTTCAGAGGAACTCGGTAAGTAAAGTGCCTATTTTAGTTTAAAAAATAAATTATAAAAAAGGTATCTGAGCAGTATATGGGGAACATTCTGATTAAAAAGTTACTGAGGGGGTACGCATCATCTTGATAGATTCTATTCAACTCCACCAGGTAATGAACATGGCTGACCATTTGTCTAAGCTATCTTTGATGTTATCTAGTGTCTTTTCCTCGTTGAGAACGATGGACTCTTATCTTATCTGGGGCCCATTTGAGTCCATAGGGGCTGATGTGTGAGCTGCGGTAGTACACACTGAAAGAAAGAACCTCTGTCTTTTCCTTGTTGAGGCATTAGCTTGACATTTTAAAGTAGTCGTTGATGGTGGATATGATGTGCGGCAAGGCTGAGTCTGCCTGGGTGGCAAAAAGGAGAATGTCATAGGCATAGGCGGCTAGTTTTTGTGGGCCTGATGAGAAAGGGGTACCGGGGATAAAGGGATTTTCTCTGTTAAATGTAAGTAGGGGTTCCAGCATTAGTAGAAATAGTAAGGAGCAGAGAGGGCAGCCTTGTCTGGTTCCTTGTTGGAGGTAAAAGAAATTTGACAATTTTCCACTGATGTTTATTCTAGCTTTTGGCTCTTTGTATACAGCAAAGATCATTTTTGAGAGAGCAAGGCCAAAATTGAAGGAGGTGAGGGAGGCTTGGAGTAAGGTCCACAATACCTTATCAAAGGCCTTCTCTGCATCTAATGCTATTGCATCAGTTGGCTGGTACAGGAATTTGCCTATTTCAATTTTATGGCTAAAAAGTCTGATATTATCTGCGCTGAATCTTCCTTTGATAAATCTTGATTGAGGGGAAGCAAAGGTCAGTCTTAAATAAACATGAAAGACCAGTCAGGAATTGACATAAAAAGCCAAACGACCAGCAACACATTCTCAAGGGGTATGCTTCTAGACACCATTTTCCCTTCCTGTGTTGAAAATGGTTCACAGTCGCCATTGGTCAGCACACATGTCTGAGTAAAGGAGACATTGCACAGGCAAGAAAACTGTATTGATGTCCAGATATTGCATTGGAAACATAAAAGTATGTAGGAGTACAAATATGCAGGAGACGTATCCTAGTCAAATAAAGCAGCACTGCACACAGTCAGTTTTATTACCCCATCTGTTGGCTGGAGGTGAAGCAGCATAACACAAACCACAGGTCAAACGCCAGGTACCATAAATGTGCTACAAATTGAAAATCACCTGGCCATCTGTAGCTATGATTTACAACTTGGACTTTGATGCCTAGTAAAAACAGCCTAGGAAATTTGCTGTCAGCTGAAATGTAAAGCATGGATGTACATACTTGACAAAAGAGAAGTGCAATATTGTTAAAGAAATCTAGATCTACACAGCCAGAGAAGGATTTTAAAACATAATCAAATACAGTACCAGGACTGTGCAGGACTATGACTATGCAAGTTCACAGAATGCCCTATATTGAATATTACTTTGGCTATCAAAGATATGAAAAATTCTGCAAACGTATTGTATGTCAGAATATGCCGACTTCATTTGATGCTTATATAGTTTTTTTCCTTTCAGCCTTCATATTAGAATTGTTACTAATTTACTGTTATGTTTGCGGATGTATTTATAAATGTATCTTGTGATAAATATGTATTTACAATGTGTGGAATGTGGCCTTGTTGGCATGGTTAACCCCCATTTTTCGCCTGATATTGATACCAACTTTGATTGTGAGTGTGCTGGGACGCTGCTAACCATGCCCAAGCACCAGTGTTCTTTCCTAAAATCTGTACCTTTGTTTACACAATTGGTACACCCCTGGCACCCAGATAAGTCCCTTGTAAAAGGTACCTATAGTACCAAGGGCCCTATGGCCAGGGAAGGTCCCCAAGGGCTGCAGCAGGTATTTTAACACCTTAGGGGACCCCTCAACAAACACATACACACTGCCTTTGCAGCTTGTGTGTGCTGGTGGGGAGTAAACGGGAAGGTAGACATGGCTCCCCTTTCAGGGTGCCATGCCCATAAACTACTGCCTGTGGCATAGGTAAGTCACCCCTCTAGCAGGCCTTACAGCCCTAAGACAGGCTGCACTATACCACAGGTGAGGGCATAGTTGCATGGGCAATATGCCCCTATAGTGTGTAAGTCTATTCTTAGACATTGTAAGTGCTAGCCATATTGAGTATATGGTCTGGCAGTTTGACATTACGAATTCCACAGCTCCATAATGGCTTCAATGAATTCTGGGAAGTTTGGTACCAAACTTCTCAGCACAATAATCCCACACTGATGCCAGTGTTGGATTTATTGAACCAGGCACCCAAAGAGCATCTTAGAGATGCCCCCTGTATTTTACCCAATCCTTTAGTGCAGGAATGACTGGTCTGTGCCAGCCTGCCACTAAGAGACAAGTTTGTGGCCACAAGGGGTGACAGCCTTTGTGCTCTCAGTGGCCAGAAACAAGGCCTACACTGAGTGGAGGTGCTTCACACCTCCCCCTGCACGAACTGTAACACCTGGCAGTGAGCCTCAAAGGCTCAGGCCTCTTGTTACAGTACACCAGGGCAAAGCTGCCCACCCCCAGACAAAGCCCCACTTTTGGCGGCTAGTCCGGCATGAAAATTAGGGAAAGCAGGAAGGAGTGACCACCCCAGCTAGGACCACCCCTAAGGTGTCCAGAATTGAGTTGACCCCTCCCTGCAGAATCCTTCATCATGGTTTGGAGGACAGGGACCAATAGGGTTAGGTTTGTGTCCCCCTCCCCAAAGGGAGTGGGCACAAGAAGGGTGTAGCCACCCTCAGGGTCAGTAGCCATTGGCTACTGCCCTATGATCCCTGCAATGCCCCTAAATCCAGGATTTAAGGCCTCCCCTGAACCCAAGTCTTCAGATTCCTTGCGACCTGACAAGAAAGAAGAAGGACTGCTAAGCTGAAACCCCAGCAGAGAAGGAGGAAGACGAAAACTGACTTGGCCCCAGCCCTACCGGCCTGTCTCCTGCTTCAAAGAACCTGCAAAAGAAAGTGATGCATCCTGTGGGACCAGCGACCTCTGCCAAGCCTGCAGAGGACTGCCTACATCACAAAGGACCAAGAATTCCCCTGGACAGCGTCCCTGTCCAAGAAGAAACTACATCTAAGGGCTCCAGAGCCTCCTCGGATCCGCGAGTCCTGAACACTCTGCACCCAACACCTATGGCCCGTGTCCAGGTGGCCCAACTGGATAGAGGATCCCCAGGCGATTCTGAGCAAGTGCCCACCCTGGTTGGTTTGCCCTCTCCTGCCCCTCACGACGACACCTGCAGTGTGAATTCAGAGGACCCCCTTGACAGCGAAAGCTCCAGAAGAAGATATCCAACGCCTAAAGGTACACTGCACCCGCAGCCCCCAGGCTTGGAGAACCAGACCTCCAGTGCAGCAACGTTCAGCAGGCGGCCCTTCAAATTGTCCAGCCTGTGGTTTTTCTGAACCGACCCCCTGGACCCAGCCTACAGCATCTGAGGGACCCCGAAGGTCCCCTCATAGGAAAGCATTGGGAGCCTGATGCTCTGTTTGCACCCGGCCACTCCTGTGCTGCTCAGGGTGTGAGTTTGGTGCCTACTTGTGGGCCCCCCAGTGCTTCTTTAAACCCCCGAGGTACGCCCTCTGAAGATGTGAGTACTTACCTGCCAGCAGATCTGAAACCGAGTGCCCCCAGTCGTCATAGGACCACATGTTAAATTTGCCTCAACTTTGACCTCTGCACCAGGCCGGCCCTGTGTTGCTGGTGGTGAGTATTTGGGGTTAACTTGAAGCCCAACAAGTGGGCTTCCTAACCCCCAGAGACTGGAACTGTAAGTGTTGTACTTACCTGCAAATCATACTAACTTTTCTTCCCCCCAGGAACTGTTCTGAAAATTACAGTGTAAACTTTTAAAACAGATTATTGCCATTTATTCAAAAAACTGTACAAGTTACCAATTCCAATCAAAGTGATATTGATACATATGTGAAATACTTATTAAGGTATATACTTACCTGCAACTTGAACCTTGCGGTTCTAGAAATAAATTAACGAAATATATTTTTTTAACATAATAACAATTGGTCTGGAGTTAAGTCATTGAGTGTGCTTCTTCTATTGTCCGTGTGTACAACAAATGCTTTGCACTACAGCCTAACCGCTCAACCACACTATCACAAAAGAGAACATTAGAATTACCTACTTTAGCCTCTGTTAAGTCACTGGGGAACCCCTGGACTCTGTGCACACTATATCGCAATTTGATATAGTATATACAGAGCCAGCTTCCTAAACAATGTAAATATTGTTGGAAGATAAACCCCCGATCGTACTGCTTCAATGTATTTACTCAAGCATTTGCAAGCTTCCTAGTGCACATTAGTTATGAAATGACCAACCTATTTTTGTATTACTGAAAGACTAACGTGCAGTATAAAAGTTCTGGCAGCATTTTTCAGTGAATCATGATGTTATGTTCTTAGCCTGGGATGGTAAGTATGCACTATGTGGTAAAGTACATAACATAAGAAACAACTTAATGCGTATTTGAGGATGGCAGACCTATATACAGAACAAAAGAAAACAAACACCTTGGAGGAATACAGAACTAAAAAGGACAAAACAACAAATCAGAAGGCTGCAACAAACCTGCCTCAAGACAAACAGCAAAACAAACTTCACCTACACAAAGTTAACAGAATATATAAACCAACAATCAAAAAAGCGAAAAAGGTACTATTCAGAGAGAATTCAAAATGCTAAATGTGAAAATAAAGACTTTTACAAAATTCTCACTGAATTTTGTAAACCTAAAAGTAGAGAAAGAACTCATCACATTACTGAAGAGTTTCCAATCAGCAAATTATTGCACAACCAAACACAGATAATTGGAATCCTATTTAAAACAAAGGAAAACCAGCAGCACCAACCTATTTCCCAAAAACCCATCCATGAGTAAGCCAATCCAGCCTCTGTATTCCTTCAAATATCTCAAAGTGAATTTATTGATCTGGTCAAAGCAAGCAGGCCTTCCGGCTGCCCTTTTGATGCTTGCCCACCACACATTTTCAAGAACATTCTTTTATCTACCTCTGCTGCCACACTAGTAAGAAGAATCATCAATAATTAACTACTGGAATCTTTCCAGAAGACCTAAACTAGGCATACATACACCCATTATTAAAGAAAATACACCTGGACTTGCATGACCCCATCAACTCCAGACCAATTACAAATGGACCTTTCCTGGGCCAACTGATAGAAAGAGCAGCATTCGCCCAGATGTCACAGTTCATTAAAGATAACTCCATACTTCCAGACTGCCAACTGTATCCCGCCGAGGAAGAGGCATAGAATCTGCTGTCATCACCATGTGGGATGACCTTAGAAGAATAGTAGACCTCAATGGAGTTGCTGCACTACTTCTCTTGGACCTCTCATCTGCCTTTGCAGAGTTGATCATGACACCCTAATACAAAGACTCTACCACGTTGGCACAGAGGGGAGAGCTCCCAAATGGATCACATCCTATCTTCAAAACAGAACAAATGTCATCCCTTTCTCATCAAAACCGTACTTCATAAATGCAGGGGTCCCTTAAGGCTCAATAACCTCACTCATACTTTTCAACATCTACATGATGTCATTACCGGCAATGATCGATGAATTTCAACTCGCATGCTACAACTATGGAGATGACACACATATACTTCTTAAACTGGAACGCCCCAAAGGCATTAGAAACTCACAATCTTCATTTTGCCTCAGAGCAGTTGATCAGTGGATGACATGGAGTCATCTCAAAATGAATGCTTCCAAAACGAAAATACTCACATGTGGCGAATGGAAAAATTATGACCAGCTCTGCGCCTGGCCTGATGATCCGGGACCACCTCCTAAAGTATCTAAGGGAATTAGAAACCTTAGAAATACTATGGACTCCAAGTGAACAATGAATACCAACGTGAACAAATTAGCAAGATCAAGCTTCATCACCATAAAAACTCTGCGACGCATCTTCCCCCACCTCAGATTTCCATACAATGTGCAGGCTACTCTCTCTCTTTTACTACCTAAACTGGATTACACCCATGGCCTCTACCATGGCTCATCTCTATCTACTATGTAAAAACTACAACGCATTCAGAACTCTGCTGTCAGACTACTCCTACATGTGAAGCCACAAACCCCCCTCTCCCTCCCCAGCCTTGAGGACCCTACATTGGTTACCGATTGCCAGAAGATTCATCTTCAAGCTGCTTTGCATCACCCACAAAGCAATACATGGAACAGGACCGCTTTTCATCAGGAATAAAATCACCAAATACATTCAACAAAGAAACCTCCACTCAAGATTGGGACCCCACCTCAAAACACCACCAAACAAGAAAAAGACAATAAGTGGCACATCTTTCTCTGTTCAAGAGACCAAACTATGGAATTCATTATCCCCACAAACATTAGATCCACGAACAGCTATCATATCTTCAGAAGACTACTCAAGATTCGGGTCTTTCCTTCATAACCACCATACTCAAACAGTAATGTACAGCATATCCCTGTGTATGTAAATATTTATAATTTGATTATATGTGTATATCTAGATATACACATATTGCTTTGTACAAATATATATAATAACTATGTTTTTTTAAATATAGAGATACTCTTTGGGCCTGCTTAACAAATATAAATATATATATATATATATATATATATATTATATATATATATTATATATATATATATAAATTCTATGCTTAACATGTTCATAAGTCATAGCATTGATTAGATGCTTATGGTCTGTTTTATTTAACTATCACAATAGGTAAATATTACCATAACTACTTATCTACAAGAACGTCACTATTAAAATACAGAGGAAAAGATATTTTAAAAAAACACAGAGTTATAAAAAATACACAAATAAATTACCTTCAAGTACTGCAACACTTGAAAGTCTGAGTTTATATAATACAACTTTAAATATCAATATATATATATCATATTATTATATTGTATAGATATATTCCCTTTCTATGTAATCATGTATCTATATATTTATTACTTTACTCCTCTGTAAAAGAGAAAAAAAATCACTTTCTCCGATGCACTACTCTCTCACCCTATACCTCTCTCAATCTATCCTCTATCACCACTCTCTGACTTACCCAAACCTCATTCTATTACTATGATCTCCACAATAACCCTTCCTAGACTATTCCCTCCTCTATACCTCATGGCTCACCTCCAACCTCAGTTTACTACTATGATCTCCTTAACAAGGCCACTAGTTTCTGCCCTCATGTATCTCTCCTTTTACTCATCCCAACCCTAATTTTACTACTATGATCTCCCTAATCCCTTTCTACAGACTGCTCCCTCCTCCACCTCTCCTTTTACTCACCACAACCCTCATCTTACTACTATGATCTCCCAATTAACACTTTCTAGATTCTTCCCTCTACTATCCCTCTATTATTCTATTCAATCCAACTGAGACACTCGCATGTCCACCGCTCAGATTAACTCATATTTACCTATACTAATTCACCACTAAACCTTTTGGGTTGCGGAATTGCGTGCTACTCACCGAAAAGAGCTTTGACACCTTGATAGGGATAGTAAGAGCTATATATACAAGTACAATATCACAGCCCAGTCAGTAATGAATGACAGACTGATATGTATGAAGTTGAAAGTTCAGTCTGCATAAACATATGAACAACAAAGGCCAATAAGTAATTAGCATCATAAGTCTTCCAGACAGCTCAAGACCCCACGCCCCTTCCTTGCTTCTTTTCTCCTGCAGGACCTCCTCATATTGAAATGAGCTTCCGATTAAATCTGGGAAGGAGCCGATTCTCCATGGTTTAGAATGCACTGACAGACAGCTCAGGAAGAGAGACCCAAGCAAGCACTGGCCTCTTCTGACCAAATATACATATATTTCACATATTAGCTGTTGCTGTGCCTCTGGATACAATGTGCAATGGCACTGGGGCGGTATTTTAAACTGTTGAGGTACCAGGTGCAGGGTGGGCCAATGCGTTAGGAATTACAGTAGAAGGGCAGCAGCTTCTGTACACCTTCAGCAACCGCCAGGGAAATCATGCATCCTGGCAGCCTTCCAGGACTCAGCGACGATTAACTCAAAAAACGTACAGTCCTATCCAGGGAGTTTGGTAAATCTCTTCATAAAGAGATTTCAGGAGGTAGCCGGAGTTCTCTCACTCAGAACCTGCAAGGGTTTCGAAGTCACCTAAGAAGCTCAGGCATCCTTCTCCTTGAAACTCCTGGCCGAAGAAAGCAAAAACACAAAATCAATCCTTCTCCGAAAGAGCTCTCAAAGTGTGATACTGCATCCAGCGAGACATTAGGACAGTACCAACATATGAATCATTTAAAAAGGAACTACATTTGTTACTGTTCCAGTGGCACTTGCACCAGTGACTTCCACAGAGAAAAGAAAAGTCCCAGGAAATCCTATCAAATGTTTTGATAACTATTGGCAAAATGTTTGGTAAATGTTGTACGCCACCATACTGGAGCCTGTACCAAATATAACAAAAGAAAATGTATCTTTGTGTGGACATTTCTGTAAATATGTCGAGCCATACCTTCTTTATGATTTGAGGAAATTGGGTCTTCTTCACGCTATACAAAACTTCTACATAAATAAAACGCTACAGTTCCATATATCTACAGAGGTGCATAGACTACCAAATGAATACCATTCTAGCTCTAATAGATTTGTCGCGAGATTAGAAATACAGTCGATCGTCTCAGCAGCACTGATGATTCCCCTTATAGCATACTGATTCTGCAGAACGGTGCTCTAACTGTGCAAGTAACAGAACAATGGATCAGCGGAGGAGTGGACCTACATCCTCAGAGCCTGACGGGGCCTTTTCTTAGATTTCCCTAATCTCATCATTGTCTACTGGAGGACTATGAAGTCTGCTAAACCATCAGGAAAACTTCGCGTTCAGGGAAAATTATGGACGTCTAAAGCATTTTCTATAACAAGTGCATGGGGTGTGATTAGTACAAAAGCTGAACACATTTACGTGCTAGTACTTCCGAAGTACCTGTAAGAGTGAGACTGTCACATTTCAGACATGCCTGGCATACTGCGGACTCTGCCCAGTACTTAATTTGTGCTTGTTGTGTCCGGTGCTGAGCAGCGGCATTTATTTTTGAGGGCCGGTGCTTATTCTTGTGCCTCAAGCATTTGCTGCGAGCAAAAGACACATATGGGAAAGATGGATGAAGGGAAAAACGAAAAAGCGCCACAAAGGGAGAAAGTAGAAAGCTGCAAGAGTGAGCTCAAGGGGCAGGGAGTGGCTTTATATGGATTGAAGATGCCGAGATGGGTTCAGGATTACGCCGGCTGAGTATTCCATGTTCACACACTTAATTACAGCAGCCGCGTGTTTAAGAGGAGGGCTTTGTGCATCGGCACCTTTTTATTTACAAGTTAAGCACTGACTCTTCCCCAGCCCAAACTTAACTCACTCAAATATCCCATCCGGTCTGCCTTTGGCAAATCCTGCATCTGTGGACGATATTACTTTTAAAATGAGGGAAGCAGCTCAGGAAAAATACTACGTTTCTATCTGTCATGGAAAATCTTTAAGCACAGCCCCCTTCGCTTGTGAAGACAAGACTAGCATTCCTCGCCCAGTCTGCCTACGCAGAGGCTTATTTGAATGAACTTGACCCTGCCTGGCGCCGGGCCAGCTCTCGGCGTCACTGGGTGACTTAACTGAACAAAGTGTTCTTGGCACCGCGGCAAAAATGTGTTCAGCGGCAGGCTAGAGTGAGTATCTGCACACATCGCAAATCAATAAAACAGGCCATAAAGACGGTAAACACACAGTCAGCAGTTATCCAACAGGCGGGCTCGACTCGGTACCTCGGCCTGTTTGTCTGTGCCGGTAAGGCACGCTCGCAGGTACTGGGCCCCGGCTGAAAACAAAGGCCCTACCCACTCCCCAGCCGGTAGCACACCCATTGCCTCTCTCCCTCCTCTGCCTCCCACCTAGGCCCTTCCAGTTTTAAACCTGGAAAATTCCAGCAAGCCGTGTGACCCAGGGGCGCAAGGTGTGACGGCCGAGAGGGGCCTGAGTCACTTCCGCCCAAACATCAAAGGCGGGCATGCAGCGCCGCCTTCCCACGCCACGCGGCGCTGCAGGGTCCACGCCACTCACAGTAACCCACCTGCGCTTCACTCTGCCGCGGGAGCAAAGGTTAAGTAAACTTGGGACGTCACACATCCGCGGGGCCCACGCAGTGGCCGTGCCCCCGCCGCCCCCGCCCCGCACGGGCTCATTTTCCCTCAGGCGATCACCCTTTGGAGTCGCGCTCGCACACATGTCAAAGAAAACAGGGCTAGGTTTAGCCTGTTGCAACCAAGCTGCTGTGATATATACAGGTAGTAGTGGTAGATTTACCGCTCCCCCACTAGGATAAGTAATAGCAGTAGCGGGTATAGTGGACTGCAATACATATAGTCTGTGTGGTGCTGGACAGGTACAACAGCCCTACTACCCAGAGTTAAAGTCTCAGTGGTCCTACAGGGAACCACTGTGACTTGTTTTACAAGACATACCCTCCGCACACATTGTGTTAAAATTCCAGTTCAGTTTTGACAAAACACGCCATGCCGCACCTCTACTCGGCGGACGTCAGAAAACAGACTTATGGTCCTTATCATGGTCTTTGCAGGGAGAAAAGTACGTTTCTCCAATACCACACACTAATGAGGTTGTTTCTGGGGGTTCCTTGTACTGGTTCTTGTCTACTTTTGAGTTGTCAGCACCATCAGGATCATTTCCTGACATTTGGATATTTTCACACTTGATGCTACGATAATCGAATACGGACTTCTTTGTGGTGCTTTTCACATATAACTTGACCTCTCCCCTTCGGCTGATTACCTCCTCTTTTGTGATCTTCGCAGAATTATCCCATGGTACTTCTGGATGACTATATGCTTCTTTGACATTGATTTCTCACAAATGATTGAGACAGGACTATTAGGAACATTGACCGCTTCCCGACTCTTGGTATCACTGGTACAGACGTGCACATTTTCCAATTTTGAAAATATCTAATTGCGAATTGAATAGGGTTTTGAGGACATTATCATTAGCCTTGGAAAAGTCACAGAAGTGACAACATATGTGTCCGCTGTAGAGGATTAACATTGTATGCCAATAAAAGGACTTGAACTTCATCTGCTTTTCTATGCATCCTTACTGTGAAGGAATTCTGAAATGGAAATGTACTTTAACACAATGTGTGTGGCGAGTATCTCTTGTAAAACAAGCTGCCATGATGTAAAGCAGATAAAGGGGTTTGAAAATGATTGGTTTTAAAATGTATGTTTATGTTGCAAGTATAGTGCAAAATGCAAAACATAACTGGTTCCAGGTGGAGCAATGCGCTGGAATACTTTTTCTTGGCTTAAGAGAGATCCCCCATAGTTGATCTTTATCGTACACTTGGAATGATATTGGTTTCTTGCATAAGGAGAAAAACTATTGAAAAGTAGACAGATATGGCTACCATCCATCAGCGCTTTAGGCGGAATGAAAAAAAAGTAGGAGTGTTATAATGGGGCATGGCCTATGTAATTAGAGGTGTGGCTTAAACATGAAAACTACATTTCTGTGATTTACCCAACCATTATTTTAGTGCTTCTCTCAGATTTCTATTATTGTATATATAATACAACTGATACACCTAATGCCAGTCAGGTCTATTTGTTTTGCCAATGGCTGTTAGCTGTTTAACCAGTTGGCAGACAAGGACGTAACGGTTACGTCCTTGGCTGCGGCGCTGAGACACCAAGGATGTAACCGTTATGTCCTTGGACCGGCAGCGCTCCCCCCAGGGCAGGGATGGATGGGGAATCTCTTACCCTTCCACCCCCTCTCCCCATGGCACCCCGTGGCATCTGATGACAGCGCGCGATCGGGTGCTGACCTCATCAGAGGCCAACCCCTCTTCAGCATGGATCGAAGGAGAAATGCAAGGAGGGGGCGAGAGAGGCATCAAGTCTCTCTCAGCATTTCTGCTGCCCGATCGCAATGCGATCAGGCAGCAGAAATGCCCCAATATACACCAGGGAGTTTGTTTTCCTTTATTATTGAGTGAGGGGAGCGGCCCCGTGGGCAAGGGGGGCTGAAACCGCTAGACACCAAGGATAATTTTTTGTTTATTTTATTTTTTTGAAATGTGGGGAGCAACCCCTTAGGCAAGGGTCGCTCCCGTGGGGGCAAAATTACCTTTAGGCCATTTTATATTAGGCCAATCTAATTAGGCCGATTTGAAGTGCCCCAGAAACCACTAGACACCAGATCATTTTTTTGTATTTATATTTCGACATAAGGGGAGCGGCCCCTTGGGCAAGAGCTGCTCCAGAGGGGGGCAAAAAATATTTTTAGGCCTTTTCTGCCCCCCAGAGGTAGATCAGCCTATTATAATTAGGCCGATCTACCCTGGCGGGGGACTCTAGACACCAGGGAAATATATTTTTTTGTTTACTTTAATATATATATATTTTTAATATATGGGGAGCGACCCCTTAGACAAGGGTCACTCCCCTGGGGGGGGGGGCACATTTATTTCAGGCCATTTCTGTTCCCCCTTGGGGGCGGATCTGCCTATTTCTAGAAAATGGAACCAAAGTTGTTCTGGGGTGGGGAGGGGGGGGAAGAAAGTCTACTAGATGCCACAGAATTAAAAAAAAAAATAGTGTAGTGACGGCTACCAACCAATATGGGCATGGTTATGCCCCCATCCCAACTGAAGGGGGTAATAGTGTTTCAGCTCTCCGCCGCACTCTAGAAACATCTTATCTCACGGAAATCAAGAGGACATTTGATTATTTTGGGTTTTGATTTTACATTTGGGCCATGAGAGCGTGGCTAACTCTCAAAATTGTCCCACTTGGAATGGTGAGGGCTGCACTTTTTGGACTTACGAATGCTGCCACGTAGAAAAATCCACAAGACCTAGACACATCTGAAAACTAAACATCTGGGGGAGTCCAGTGTGGTGTGCTTCACATGCACCCTGCACAATTTTCTTACCCACAATGCCCTGCAAACCTCCAACATTGCTGGAAATCACACATTTTTTCCACATTTTTGTGATGGAACCTTCTGGAATCTGCAGGAATCCACAAAACTTCTACCACCCAGCATTGTCTCATATATACCGATAAAAATCCTGCCCCACTTTTCAGCCTAAAAATGTTTTTTTTCCAACTGTCCTTTTGGACCTGCTTTGGTTCTCCCTCAATTTCGACATGTTTTTGGCTCTTCCCTGTCACAGGCACTTGGCCCACCTACACAAGTGAGATATCATTTTTACCGGGAGACTGAGGGGAACGTTGGGTGGTAGGAAATTTGTGAAAAATGTGAATTTTTTTTTAGCTAAATTTGAGATTTACTGAGGATTCTAGATAAGAAAACATTGGGGGATCCAAGCAAGTCACACCTCCCTGGACCCCCTCGGGTGTCTAGTTTTCAGAAATGTCTGGGTTTGGTAGGTTTCCCTAGATGGCTGCTGAGCCTAGGACCAAAAAATGCGGGCACTAGGCCTACCCACACAAGTGAGGAACCATTTTTATCGGGAGACTTGGGAGAACGCTGGGTGAAAGGAAATTTGTGCCTCCTCTAGATTCTAGAACTTTCGGTCACCGAAATGTGAGGAAAAGGTGTTTTTTTGGCCACATTTTTTAGGTTTTCAAAGGATTCTGGGTAACAGAACCTGGTGAGAGCCCCATAAGTCACCCCATCTTGGATTTCCCTAGATGTCTAGTTTTGAAAAATGCACAGGTTTGGTAGGTTACCTAAGGTGCCGGCTAAGCTAGAGGCCCAAATCCAGAGCTATGCACTTTCCAAAAAACAGCTCTGTTTCCTTTGGGAAAATGTGATGTGTCCACATTGTGTTTTGGGGCATTTCCTGTTGCGGGCACTAGGCCTACCCACACAAGTGAGGTACCACTTTTAGCGGGAGACTTGGGGAACGCTGGATGGAAGGAAATTTGTGGCTCCTCTCAGATTCTGGAACTTTCTGTCACCAACATTTGAGGAATAAGTTTTTTTTGGGCCAAATTTTGAGGTTTGCAAAGGATTCTGGGTAACAAAACCTGGTGAGAGCCCCACAAGTCACCCCATCCTGGATTCCCTTAGGTGTCTAGTTTTAAAAAATGCATAGGTTTGGTAGGTTTCCCTAGGGATGGCTGAGCTCGAGGCCAAAATCTACACCTACGCATTTTGCAAAAAACACGTCAGATCTCAATGTAAAAATGTGATGAATCCATGTTGCGTTTCCTGACGCGAGCATTAGGCCTACCCACGCAAGTGAGGTATACCATTTTTATCAGGAGACTTGGGGGAACACAGAATAGCTAAACAACTGTTATTGCCCCTTGTCTTTCTCTACATTTTGTCCTTCCAGATGTAAGACTGTGTAAAAAAAAAAAGAAGTCTATTTGAGAAATGCCCTGTAATTCACATGCTATTATGGGCACCCCAGAATTCAGAGATGTACAAGTAACTACTGCTTCTCAACACCTTATCGTGTGCCCATTTTGGAAATACAAAGATTTTGTTGGTACCTATTTATCACTCTTTATATTCCAGCAAATTAATTTCTGTATACTCGGTATAGAATGAAAACCCATTGTAAGGTGCAGCTCATTTATTGGATCTGGGTACCTAGGGTTCTTGATGAACCTACAAGCCCTATATATCCCAGCAACCAGAAGAGTCCAGCAGACGTAACGGCGTATTGCTTTAAAAAATCTGACATGGCAGGAAAAAGTTACAGAGTAAAATGTGGAGGAAAATTGCTGTTTTTTTTACCTCAATTTCAATATTTTTTTATTTCAGCTGTAATTGGCTGTAGGAAAACCTTGTAGGATCTACACAAATTACCCCTTGCTGAATTCAGAATGTTGTCTACTTTTCAGAAATGTTTAGCTGTCTGGGATCCAGCATTGGTTTCACACCCATTTCTGTCACTAACTAGAAAGAGGCTGAAAAGCACACCGAATAGTAAAAACGGGGTATGTCCCAGTAAAATTCCAAAATTGTGTTGAAAAATTGGGTTTTCTGATTCAAGTTTGCCTGTTCCTGAAAGCTGGGAAGATGGTGATTCTAGCACTGCAAACCCTTTCTTGATGCCATTTTCAGGGAAAACACCACAAGCCTTCTTCCGCAGTCCTTTTTGCCATTGTTTTGAAGGAAAAAAAACAAAATGTTCGCTGTATTTTGGCTAATTTATTGGTCTCCTTCAGAGGAACCCACAAACTCTGGGTACCTCTAGAATCCCTAGGATGCTGGAAAAAAAGGACGCAAATATGGCATGGGTAGCATATGTGGACATAAAGTTATGAGGGCCTAAGCGCAAACTGCCCCAAATAGCCAAAAAAAAGGCCTGGCACCTGAGGGGGAAAACGCCTGGCAGCGAAGGGGTTAAGATAAATGAGTGACAACAATGTCTCTGCGGAAAATAATTAATGTTGAAAATGTTTTAATACTGAAATTATGAGACTGTCAATTAAACATTACTGAGGACTGTGGAAATGGCTGTGTTCTTCAGAGTGTCAACCACTCCCATATGTTCACTCTATGTTGGAAATTTACATCCTTTTTTTCTCCACATAGTGTCCATTTGTATATCTTACATCTACTCTTACCTCTTCAGCACACTGTTTTCACTCTCTTGAATGCACAACAACGCAGCTCCTTCATTTCACCACCGAAAAAACACACAATGCACCCACTCAACTGTTAGCAATGTATTTTCTTTTATCCTCACCCAGCCAATATTTTGCCAACTATGTACCTCCTTCACACACAGAATCCTGCACAGAATCACAATTGCAACACAAATACGTGGCCACTACTCTGTGTGCTCTGCAGAGAGGCCAAGAATTGGATAGCTATGTATTCTGAACATGTCTCTGACCCACTGGCTTGTACTGTGAGAAACTTGTACTGCCTGCTGCTTCAAGTGCACAGCTGTCAATCTAGGCCCATTATAAAGACTCAGTTGAAAGTATGCACTACACAAGTGTAATCTGCTACAAGAAAAATTACAGAAACTCAACATGCTAGAAATAGCAAATACCCTTAAGGAATGCAAGATTATGTAAAATGTGAAACATAGAACATGAACTAAATCTCTGACGTGGATTATTTAAACAATTTTTACATTCATTATTCAGAAATCGAACAATGTTTTTGCAATTTAAGTTAAGGACTTGTGTATATGGCCCTATAGGCACCGGTTTCAATGTCTGTGTACCCGGCGGGACCCATCCCATTTAAAGCCTTGTTGGCCACAAATGGTTGATACTAATGTTAGTGAGTTTTCCAGATGTCACAAGGAGCAGTAATTTGGCACAATGATATTACACAAAGCGCACTACAGCATGTTCTACCTTATTAACTATAATGTTCTATCTGCTGGCTTCTCAACCAGGGTTGACCTGCCGGTGACTGAGCTCCGGTGGGAAAAATATAATTTCCGCTACTTGAGAATTCTGGAAGTGAACACCTCAGAAGCCTGCTATCATCTTACCATGCGTAGAGTCCTAGCAGGCCTAGAGGAATCGATCAAATTCTGGGCTTGGTTTCCCGTCTGTTATGGGCAGAGCTGCACTGTGCATCATGGTTTTACTGCCCCAGTGTTTGTATGCATTGCATAATGCCATGTACACAGTCTCCAAGTCCACATTCGCTAAATTAATTAGCTTTCTGGTGTGGGCTGGTATGAGGAGCAGGGTTAAATTGGACATTCTCAAATTAGATACTGGGGCAGGAATCAAACGCTCATAGAGGTCGACAAAACTTTTGAATCAGTTAGTAGTATGGTAGAACCATCAACAAAATTTCAACATCACCCCATACAATTAAACACTATGACCAAAGTGGTCAAGGAAGGAAAACTCCAATCAGAAATAAAGCTAAATGATTTATTACAAACACAAACTCAAACTCTTGAAGACAATGAGCAAAACCAAGTTATAAAGATACATAACTACCAAGGGTTGCCCAAGGAATCGAAATAGGTTCAGGCAAAGAATCATTAATAAAAATAACCATTGAAGAAAAATAAGGCTGTGACAGGGTCAATAATAATGGAGGGTTTCAGGTGTATCGCTATGGGCTATTACGCTTTTATTTAGAAATATATCCTTTCTACACGGTTGTCTTTCTTTCTTTCTCACGTTTTTCTTTTACTATATCTTGTTTGTAAATCTTCCGGGATTATTCTGGTTCTTAACTCTGTTTCTTCTTTCTTGGCTTTCAGATGGACGTCTCACAGACCAGCCGTGGAGGTTTATAGAAGAAAAGGAGAGAAGAAAAGGTCTTTAGAAGGTATGTTTCATTTAATTTCTCTTTCCATTTTCTTTTTCTGACCTTGGTATTTCTCTCTGCTGTCTCTTCTCGTTTTACCCTTTCCCTTCTTTTGGACCTGTTTTACAACAATACTCTTCCTTCTCTTTCCTTCTTTCCTTTCCTGTGCTTTTTTTCGCCGTCCCCACTCCCCCTTCCTTTTTAACTCTCAAATATCCCGCCTCCCCGTATCCCGTTCAGGCGGTAGCCCGTACCTGGATGGGTCACGTTCTTCCGAGAACGTGGCCGGCCCTTCCGCGTCTCCTCTCTCAGAAGCATCCTCTGCGATCGCTGTTTCTGTAGCAGTCAGCGCCTCCACTCCACGCAGTCCTCTTCCTTATCCCGCCTTCACCACTCCTCTGTCTGTCCCGTTCACTGTCCTCCGTCGACTTCCCTCTCCGGCTGAACTCTCTCCTCTTCCTTCTCGTACAGTGTTTAAAACCCCTACTGGCTCCAGGTCCTCCTGGCGGTCATGCTTCCCATGAGATCACACCTCCTCCTAGATAGCGTCTGTACTCTCCGGAGTGCCCCCGGGGACTCCTCATCTGGCACTGCTTCTGGCGCATCGCCACAAAGGCATAACACCAATAAGAATATCTAAGACACTGAGATTAACTATTGCTCAGAGTTAACAATCATTGGTAAATGCAATTTTAATCGAGTCAATAATCTTTGGCTGGGCACAGGTCAACCCTACAGCTAACCACATCAGGGAAATACATGGGTGGGGAGAAACACTTGAGGGTAAAATACAAAAAGCATAAAAACAGCAAAAATTATTTGGAAAAAGATAATCATAGACTGTAGGTCACTAACTAGCTTAGGCAAAAATAGGTTAAAAAAAAAAAGAGGCAGCAAATAAGAAGCTCATTCACGAGTCTTCTAAACTGGAAAATAAAAAAAGGTTACTAAATCTAAAAAGGGCATTTCAAGAGTAAGGGCAAATGGCAGAAAGGAAGATACCTCTCCAAGGGATACTGCATTCAGGGAATCTTCATCAGCAAGACATCAGGATCAACAAGGCATCTGCAAGCATCTGGGTCTGCATAGGACTGCTCAGACTGTTCAGAAAATGTCTGCAGACTGACCAAAGTTTGAATGTCCAATACTTTAAACTTCACAAAATATTCAGATTCGTTAAACTTATCAGTTCATGTCACGTTGAACAGGCATCATCCAATGAGAAATAATCTGACGACTCCAATTTGAAACAATCACATTTCTTCCCAGGTCTGTCATGGGAACATCTCTCTTCTGTATGATTACAAACAGGTTTGAAACAAATGTATACAAACTCAGTCCATGTTTCTGCTATGTAATGTTTTCAAGGACAAAAGAATGCATATTTCCACGGTTAAACAAAGGGGTCCATTGCAAGAGGACTTTCCTTCTCATGGGAATGAAATCTGAAAGAAGACTTCACGTTATGAAAATATAATAAACACGTTTATGTGATTGCAAAATGCAAGCTCTGCAGACCTCACCTATGCTAACACAAAAACACAATAATACATTTAATTAATACATTTTAGAGAAACACATTATATGCAAACTTATAATTCATCATTAATAATATTTCATCAATATAAATAATACATTTCATCTAAATGGAAAAGCTTTGCTACTGCATTGCATTAAGTACAACAGAGAGCTGGATTTTTTCATTTTGACATATTTTAAACTCATTACATTGACTGATAACTAGAAATTCAATATTGTTTCTATAAGCAGTTAGTCTAAAATCTAAATTACATTTTAACATCAGTACTATCTTTCTAACATTTGATTTAATTCAAAACACACCTAAGTCAAACTCTCAAATACAAGCAATTGCACATTTACATTTTGTGTCAGTGCAGCTTTCTACATTAGTTTTACCTCTTTTACTTTCATAAACTTAAACTGTCACATTCTGATGACTTTTGTGACACGAGGGACAGCACTAAATTTTAAGCTCTAGCAATGCCGAGGAGGGGGGGGGTTTAGGATTAGCGGATCTCCAATTGTATTATTATGCAGGCCTTCTTCAATTTGCTTCTCAGTTCTCCGAACCTGGCAAGGTGCCTTTTGGAGGCATGGGGGGCAGATCTGCCACACTGCCTTATACAAGGGTCGGGTATTCCGACTACACACCCCTTTATTGTCTGATAGGTGGCGGTAGCCTGGGAACATACAGTGGTACAGGTGTTACGTCGGGGGCCCTATGCTAGACTCGTTGCAACCCTTTCGCACTGTCCAATCCGTGATGGATATGTGACATTGGTCTGAGGGAGGCTGCCACACAGTCGGAGACCTCTAATCTAAACGGTACTTTTGGCACACTGGGAGAGGCACAGAACCTGTTTGGCAGTCGTTGCTGTCAGCTTCTGCAATACTTTAAGGTGTCTCGCACATGCTGTGAGATTTGGACAGTTTTCCCCACGGAGCCTCGGATGTTTCCGCTGATAATGGACCTTCGGTCAACTCAGGGTTAGTATCTCGTTTATACAAGGCTCTCAAGGGTGACTGCCAAATGAACACGTCTGAGGTCCGCGACAGGTGGACGAATGCTCTACCTATGCCGTTTTCTGACGGCACCTAGAAGAGAGTGCTTGTTCAGGTCAAGGAGGTGGCGAGAAACACAGAGTTCAAACTGACAGTTTTATTATGCTTACATGGTCCCGCAGCGGTTGATTAGTAATAACAGAGCTAGGTCGGCTGCTTGCCGCGATGTGGAGAAACAGTGGCCTCCTTCCACCATATGACATAGGACTGTAGTAGGCTCGGGCTATTGGGGATAATTTTACGAGTTTCACGAGAGGTCACAAATGTGGCGTTAGAGCCCTCTTTTCAGCAGATGCTACAGGGGGTACTCCCGACAGACCAAGATGAGTTATTGATTTGCTCTTCTGGGCCTGGTGCTTGCTAACCGTCAGGTGGCCATCCACTGGATACAGCCCACCACACCTGTGGCGTGGAGATGGCTGCTGGACCTACAAGAATGGCGTGTGGCAGAGGAAAGGAGACTACAGGCAGTATGCACCAATGAGTATGCTGTACAAGATTTAGAACACTGGGCTGACATGCTGGATAGCTTAACAGAGACAGACGACACCCTGGCAGTCTCCCAGAGTCCAGATCCAGAGACCACCTCACCCAAAGGGAGTTTAGAGTGCATACTCCGGGGTGAGGCCGGGATGAGTGCATGTTACTGGCTGTCCATGTGTGCAGCTAGGATCACAGGTCAGAGGTTGGGGTTTGTTTCGATGGTTTGTGGCCCCCTCCCCCCAAGCTCCTCCTGTACCCTTCCCCCTTCATTTTGCAATTCCCCTGAACCCCGCACCCGCAATGGTTTCAGGGGCGTGGATGTGTAAGGTGCTATTGTTGGAATATTGTTGCTTTGCTCATCCACAGCTGCTGCTTGCTTTTTGTTAATATACCATTACTGTTTAATTGCGATGTATGCAATATTATTTCTTGCGATGGGGTAATGAGTACTGTAACTGCCTTGGTTTCACAATGGAAATTGATTAATCCTTTACTCCACGGACTCTAACCACTGTTTCGCTGTGATTTGATTATTGCATTGATTACCACAAAAATATGAGGGGGGAAAAAGTATAATGTTCTATCTAGTAATTAAGCTAACAGGATTTAGTTGAAGAAAAACGGTAGCTGTGAGCCAGTGTGCTTGTATTATTTCATTAGTTAGCTGCACACAATTTGCAAGATTCTACACTTCTGCTGGTGCAATTTATAGCTCCCAAGTGCCCTTAATGTAATGAGTGGCCTTTTTCCCAGCTCGGAGATTTCAGCTAAAAGTGGTTTGAATACTGGATGTTTTAGGCCTAGCTTGTGTAACCTCGTTTCCCTAGAATGCAGCATGAAAAGCGATTTCCAGTGCCAAGGATTGGTTAAAATGTCTGTGAAGAGAGAGGAACCATCAATGTTGCAACCACGGCTCGCACAACAGTGGCTGAGTGCAATGCTCAAGGTTTTTAACATACTGCCTCTATAACGCAATTTGGCACTAACAGACTATTTCACTAATCGCATAGAAAGGAGTTGGTAAAGATGAAGACATACAAAAGTTGTTGTATAAATTCTTTATTTGGCTTAAAACCGTAAAAGTATAAAACATAATAAACTATACAATAGTTAATTAAAATTATCTATTACATGATATATTCCCACACAATATTCTTAATTCATAACAGTTCATATTTACCATGACCTTCTTACATAAATCAATAAATTATCCTAACCTCAAATACAAATTTCATTTTCCTACTAATTTTGCAAAGTGCATTGTGCATACCTGCTTAACTCAATTTCAATTCTGGTGAACCCAGGGTTCTTATAATTTCCATGTGGGACAAATCTAAATAAAGTGACACTGCATTTTGCTTTAAACCTCATTATAACAAGACCAATGTCCTATGTTACAATCAATCAATATAATTTTAAAAACAATCAATTTGTAAACTCTTCATTCGTCTGAGAAAGTGCCATCCCTTGTTCAACTTCACTTACTACATTTTGCAGGACCCTTTAAGTACAGTTAAAACCCGTCGTATTCCAATTAAAAATCGGTCTAACGAGCAACGTTACATTAAAAAAATCTCATATCTACTTGTAACTTAAGTGCTTGAACACAACTTATAATATATTCCTTAAAAATTGGTTTTAAAAACTTCTTACGCACTTCTAAAAACCAATAACAATCCAAAATTATGTATTGAGCGCTACATTTCTGTTGTAAGCCACATGTACAAAGACCCTGATCATCCTTAAGAATGGCTTTTGCTTTAGGGTCCACCCTAGGGAGTCATTGGTTTAACCCGAATCTAAACTGTAACACTGTGTCTCTTAGTCTTGGGTTGGGTAGGGCCTCTATATAGGGGAAACTATCGGGATTCCTTCATCCACCTACCACAAACTGGGTGGAAATTTTTCGCTCCAGGTACTCCAGATATACTTCTCTTGCCCTTTCCTTTGACATTATACGTAGAGTCTGCTTCAGGGTTTGTTCTCTGCACCACTGGTTTCCAGTTAGACCTAACAGGCCGCAAATCTTTTCCAACCGTCCTCTCACTTGTGATGCCCAGTGTAACTCACTGGAAATTGAGGACGTAACATAGCATTAAAAGCAGAGACAACAGGATGGAGGAATGGTCCCCCATATTTACTGCTAAACTATTTCAACCCCCATCCCGATGTTAAAGCTCTATTCTTTAGAGCTTCAATATGATCTTCCCATCTTAAGTCGGAGTCAAACCACATGCCTAAATATTTATATTTTTTTACCTTCTCTACTTTTTCTCCTCCCAAAAAGTAGGTAAATGCACTCTTCTTTTTCCCTATTGTCAATACTTTTGTTTTATCCATATTTACTACAATTCTTTTTCCTTTGACAGTAAGAATTAAAAACATCCAATTTTCTTTGTAGCCCAAGCTCTGTCATATCGATTATCACTAGGTTGTCCGCATAGAGTAAGCAGGAAATATGGACCCCATCCATTTTTGGGCATAGGCCTTTAGCCTCCTTTAAGAACCCTGGTAAGTCTGACAGAAATATTACAAATAATAATGGAGCCAAAACACATCCTTGGCGTAAGCCATTCCTTATGGGGATCTTCTTTGAAAGTGAACCACTCGTATTTAAAATTTCTTGGGCCCAATTTTGTGAGTGCATACCCTGAAGGAGAAATAATAGATCCAAATCAACCCCTAACTATATTAACATATCCCCCATAGCAATTTTCCATCTACCAAATCAAATGCAACACAAAAGTCAACAAAGCAGCAGAACAAACTTCCTCGCATTTCAATTTCACAGAAGTCCCAACATATATATTCACCATCTTCTTAGTGCTATGAAGTCAATAAAGATTCCCTGTGAACATATAGACAGACCACTTCTGATGACCATATGAACAGATAGACTCCAGAACACCCTGTTTTCTATTTGAGTCTTCGGACTTCTAAAGGGTGCATTCATTACTGTTGTAGTTGAGTTCATCCACCTTGCTGCTAGCAGCTCTCCCTCTAATTTATTTGACTTTCCCAGGGAATTGAGTCTCTGCATTGTGTGTCCACAGTGCAAGAGATTCAAATTGATCACCTGTGCTTTGGAAAGTTCTTGCTTGATTCGATGAAGAATGCACTATCTTTTTTTCCCTGGCTGTCTGTTGTATTCTTAGAAACCACAGTTGAAATGCATCTCTGCTTTTCCTGTCCTGTTTCTTCATTCTCCATACAGTGTCACAGGAAATACCATCGCTAGTACAATTCTGTTCTTTGCTTTTGTAGATACATTGGTGAATTTGAAAACCTTTTCCAAGTCTTTTATCGCAGTGCTGGTCAGTGCTAATCTGCTAGATACATATACCTTAAGGAGGAGGCTCCCAACCTGTGGTCTGTGGGTCGCGAGGGGTCTCTGAAATATTCCCAGGGGGTCCACAGGCATCTCAAGGCCTAAGCCGGCAGGAAGGCACTTCTCCAGGTGGGGTCTCTCGACAGAAAAACACAAGTGTTTTTATATTTGTTACTTCATTTGTGCAGCAGTTTCAAAAGGACAGCAAAGTTTCTTGTAAATTCAGCAGTTTTGGGACAAAAATGAAAGTGTCAAGATAATTCTGGTGCTAAATGGGGGGCGTGGCCAAGGCATCAAGATGGCGGTCGCACTTTCGTAGTGCTCAGGACCCCTCCGTCATCTGCCTCTCATAAAATCACTATCCGTGCACATCAACACCGTGAACGCTTCATCGGGGTTCGTTTATCCAGCCCCGTCCAGTGTGGCGAGTTTCCGGCCCTGTCAGCCTCGTGGGGCTGAGGTTTTGGCTGCCCGGCGTTCGACCGCTGCATCCTCCGGTCCAGATGGCGGCTGAGGGACGGATCTGAGGCGCGGCACGCTGCGGTGGAGAGGCGGCGGCGGCCCGGACGGCCTGGAGGTGGGGCCGCGGACCCTGAGGCGGAGGAGGTGCCTGCCGGGGCCGCTGTGACTGGGAGAAATCAAGGTAGGCCCCTGGCCGGCGGCGCAACTCTCTGGTCCCCCTGGCTTCCCCCCCTTCCCGTGGTGACCGAGGGCAGGAAGGGGGGACAGGGGCGCTCTGTGGGCCGGGGCAATCGGCCGCGAGTTGTGCGGGGCCTGGCGGTCCCAGAGCCCGATATTAGGAGAAAGACCTGCAGACCGCTGGGAGGACTGCCTGAGCGGACGGGTGCTCGCCGGGTCGCGGAGACCCCTGTGATCGGCCGGAGAACTGAACCGGCTGGCTCGTTGCCCCCCCCCCACCTCCTCAAGACAAGAGAATCCATGGCAGCGAGGGGCCTCCAGGCTAGAGCCCAGGTGATGGTTTTGGAGCCCCGGGCTGGCTGCAGTCCGGGGCCTAGACAATACATCGCCTCGAGGTGCGGCTAACTTGAGACCATGTCGCGGTGACACGCTCCCCATTGATCTCCCTGGGAGAGGGGAAAGGAAGAAATTAAGTAAAAGTAAGCAAGCAGCAACTACAAACGGGAGCTGGGATAAACAGTGGGACATCAAGAGGTGAATCTGGACCTTCGGGGCCAGTGAGCAGAGAGGGGCCACGTCTCCGTCCGTCCGCGGTCTGGGGGTGACACGTTAGTGCCTCCTTTTTCACCCTTTCCTTATTTGCTGACCGCCCCTCCTCCGGATACCAGGCATCCTTACCGGCTGGACAGGGGAGGAGTCCCGGGACCTTATAGAGTGAATAAAAACGCCGTCAGGGTAAAGGTCTTATAAGGGGACAAGACAATAACAAAACGAAACAGTAAGATGAAATAGATTCTGCGACACCGCGTTCCCCCAATACCCCTGGAACTATCTAATAGATTCACAAACTAGGATATACCACAAGGGGAATCAGACTAGACCCCTAGGGTTCTCCCATCAGGCCCTACAGAAGGGCAGAACAAAATTGACCGATCACTGCAACCCTAGAGAGGCTAGAACCGCACCCAACATCATGGGCAAAGACAAAGCGATCAAACAAACAACGGCACAAACTCGGATGGACCAATTCACCACAGGTACAGTGGGCTCACGGTCGGAAGACCCAACCACAAATGGCAGTAATAACCCACAAACATCATCCAGCGACCTGGCAGTGATCCTACAAGCGATTCAGGCCTCCCAGACAGCAGTCAAATAAAAAATAGGGGAGGTTGGAGTGGATGTCGCCCTGATCTGGCAAGATCTCTGCAATGCAGTATCCCGAATCACAGAGGCCGAGTCCAGAATCTCCACGGCAGAAGATGAAATAACAACTCTAAAAACCCAAATTTCAATGCTGACCAAACGCACCTCCGATCTACACAGGAGGGCTGAAGACGCAGAAAACAGATCTCGACGTAAAAATCTTCGCCTGGTGGGTCTTCCGGAGGCGATTGCAGAATCATCGTTGGATACGTTCCTAGAGGAGTGGTTCCGGTCCTGGTTGCCGGCGGACCACCTCACGCCATGGTTCACAATCGAACGAGCCCATAGGTCGCTGCGCGCGAGGCCTCTGCCCGGCTCCCCACCCAGGCCAGTAATAATCCGCCTCTTCAACTTCAATGACAGAGACCTGGTCCTGCGAGAGGCTCACTCCAGGGGAAGCCTCCTCTGCAATGGAACGAAAGTACTCCTTTTCCCGGATTACACATTAGAGTTACAGCAACAACACCGCTCATTCATGGCAGTGAAACAAAAGCTTAGATCAATGGACATCCAGTTTCGTCTCCTGTTCCCAGCTAGACTCCGGGTGATCTATAATAACAAAACCTACTTCTTTGAGCTGCCGACCGCGGTGTGGACCTGGCTAACGGACGAAACCCCACTAGGCATGCACAGAACAGGATCACGGCCACCGCTTAAGACCACACCAGCTCACCCAAGGGGGCAACAACCGATGCGCAGTCAGCGCACACGATCTCGGAAATGAAGAGGAAGACATAGATCCAGCTCGGACTCCCCTCCCGGGGCCCATCGATCGGAACCCGGACACCCACAATCGAAAGAGAATTCCAGAGCCACCCTGACAAGCCTAAAACCATAGGACACAACCAAGGTCCAGCTACAGACACAAGAAGACTCTGGCTTGTCCCATAGTCCAATTCTGTGACTGCATAGGTGGAACCTATTCTGGGAAAGACTCAAGACAATGAATACAGAAACAGAAGCGTTATGTCTAACTTGATCACACATTGAGTACTATACATTTATGCATGATCCAATACTAGGGAGGGGTCCACCGCCACCAATACCACAGCCTCACCACTCGAAAGCCACCTCACCAGTTTTAGAAGTGAGGGGTTATGTATATGGGCGACAGATGCTTCTGGGGGGAAGTATGGGGTGGGGTGTGAGTTGGGGGGCAAGGGGGTTCCGGCCTCTTTCTAAAGGACAATGTTAGAATTTGTATGCAAAGGCAAGGTTCATATTTCCTTTTAATCAAGACACAGGGCAGGATGCTTAATGATTTGACAGATATAATAGAGTCTGAGGATCGGCAGCAGGAAGATCGAAAGATAAGTCCTTCAGAATCGCACAAACTTGGTTGGCTCAACAACTGTAAAATTCCACCTATAATCACAATCACACACCCCCCATGAATTAAGTACAAATTATGTCATGGAGCATCAACGGGCTCCTAGACAAAATTAAATGTACTGCAGTATTCACCTTCATACATAGACACCATCCAGAAATACTCATGTTGCAGGAAACCCACCTTCTAGGGGATAAATGCTCATTCCTGACTCGTCGGGGATTTGATAGAGTGTACCATGCGGGATACACAAAGTGGATCACGAGGAGTAGCCATATTATTGCATCGTACGTTCCCTATGACACACATCCAAGTACGGAGAGACCAACAGGGGCGGTTTGTAGCCATTACCTGTAAGGTAGAAGGGATCACATTTAATATAATAAGTATCTAAGCCCCCTCCCTCCTGTGTCAGCTCAACCCTCCAGGCACTCACAAAACTTCTCTCTGACCTACCCCCTGGGCACACTATACTAGGCGGCGACTTCAACGCAACCCCGGATCCGACCTTAGACGGCCCACTCACCACATATGGACGTACACTGGCAACCAAAATTAAGGGATGCCACGGGATTATGTGACGCCTGGCGGATTTGGCATCCGAGGCAGAGACAATTCACCCACACCTCAGCAGACCATGGCTCCCAATCCAGAATAGACCTGATGCTTCTTCCGAGGACAGATTGTACAACCCCCTCACACATCGAGATTCTAGCCAGAGGAATCTCTGACCATGCCTCTCTCCGGCTCATACTAGGCCCAGCCCGCCCCCAGCGTCGCCCCATGTGGCGGCTAAACGCATGGTATCTCCAAGATGAACACTTTAAGGAACAATTATGTCAGGCAAAAGCAGAATACTTCCACCTAAATGAAGGTTCGGTAACCTCGGAGGGCACTCTATGGGCGGCAGGGAAGGCGGACTACGAGGTATGGCCAAAAATCTGATACGTAATCAGGAACGTGCCAAACCGCTACATATCACACAGCTAGAGCTCTGAGCAATAAACCTCGGAAGAGACAACGTAATAAACCCAAGCGAGAAACTGACGTGACAACTCCTCCTAATCCGAAAGGAGATCCGGGGTCAATCCCTGGAAGCCACGAAACATTTATGGAGGGCCAGCACCGGAAGCATATATGGCTGGGGGGACAAGACCGGGAAGATGCTGTATTGGTTGGTTTCCCGCAATCAGGCCTCCAAGATCGTCCCTGAAATTTATGACGGGGTGGGGCAGGTCATACTGAAATTGCGAATGCTTTTGCCAACTACTATCATACACTGTACCAAGCATCTACACAAACAGATTTACATCAAACACGTCAACTACTTGACGAGATCCCCCTCCCACAGTTACCTATGGTAGAATCACAGCTTTTAGAGGAACCCATTAGAGAGGAAGAAATTGGGACGGCGATCTCGACATTAAAAGCTGGCAAGACGCTTGGTCCCGATGGGTTCCCTCCAGAATATTATAAGGCGTTTGGAGAAGACCTGACCCCACGTCTCCTACGCCTTTTCGCAGAAATAGGAAAAGGTGGATCATTTCCTCCTGAACTAGATACAGCCATGATCGTGGTGCTCCCCAAAACCCAGCCTCCTTTGCCCCACTGAGCGGATTACAGACCAATATCATTGATTAACACAGAAATTAACATTTTCGCTTCTATCCTTGCTACTCGCATCAAAAGGGTCCTGCCGTAGCTAATCCATCCTGACCAATGTGGGTTTATGGCAACCCGCAGCACACAACACTGTATGCACCTGCTACATGTAGCCTTGGCGGAGAGGTGCCGGTTGCCCCGAAGCCTGGCCCTCTTGCTCATAGATTTTTAAATGGCTTTTGATTCGGTTGACAGGGGATTCCTTTTACTGGTGCTCCGACGGGCAGGCATAGGAAAACAATTTTGCCACCTAATTAAAGCATTGTACACTAACCCTACGGCCTGTGTGCAGGTTAATGGGACCATATCCCATAGGTTCGACATCCGCAAGGGTACTCGACAGGGATGTTCCCTATCCCCTCTTTTGTTTACCCTGGCCATTGAGCCTCTAGCCCAGATGATCAGAGTGGACTCAGTATACAGAGGATGGAAATATGGTCCATCTCATGAAGACAGGATAGCTCTATACTCAGATGATGTCCTGCTATATATGGAGGAACCCAGTATAATTAGTCCAAGGAGCCTTTGCCTTCTAAGGAAATACGAACTAATCTCAGGTCTCAGGATGAACCCCACCAAATGAATCCTGATCCCGCTAACAAACATGTGACTGCTTCGATTGGCAAAATACCATACACATCCGCAAATTGAGTTTTAAATACCTAGTGATCTGGGTAACCCTTCTGCCTGAACTAACATGGGCCAAAAATCTATCTCCTCTGCTAACAAGAATCAAAACGGACGTGCAGGGATGGCAAACCCTCCCCTTGAATGTGATGGGGCGGGTGGCCCTATACAAAATGATGATCTTGCCAAGACTCCTATACATATTCCAAAATGTTCCCATCCTCATCCCCCACTCCTGGTTCAAAAATCTCGAAAGCATCACAGGAAGATTTCTATGGAAAGGTAATAGACATTGAGTAGCGATACAACATTGCCGGAGAGGAATGTATGATGGAGTTTGGGTGTGTCAGACCCCTATCTATATTACCTGGCTACCCAATTGATAGTGGTTCATGACTGGTTTAATGAGGGATGGGAAGACCCGGCGTATAAGACAGAATTGACACTCCTGGGGTTTCCACAGGTTCTAGACATGCTGTACGGAGCATCGCTTCCTCGTGACATGGAGGAAACAACCAAAGTGGTCTTCCTGGCCTGGCGAGCTGCGCTACGCCACACTCACTGGAATACCGTTATTACCCTCCAGACTCCGCTATGGAGAGGGAAATGGATGTATGCCTCGACCACGCTGGAGGGATTTGCAACATGAGACCTAATAGGCATTTCCCTAGTTGGGGACATATGGAAAGGGAGGGCCATGAAATCATTCCAAGACCTACAAACAGAATTTCAACTAAACCAGACACAGTTCTTTAGATACCTTCAACTAAGACACGCACTGCGAACCCACCTGTCCACCACAAGCCCCATACCGGACTTTAACCCACTGGAAGCCAAAATACTCATGGGAAATATGGAGGGGAAAGGCATTTCTCAACTTTCAAAACACTAATCAACAACACTCTCAAAACACTAATCAACAACACTCCCGATAACTTAGCCATTTTTAGGACTAAGTGGGAATCATGGGTCGGACCCCTAGAGGAAACGGAATGGAGAGAAGCCTTGATGGCACCCAAGGTATTGGCAATATCAGCAAGGTTCCGCATGATACAATTCTACTATTTATATGGGGCCTATCTAACACCATTCAAACTACACAAAATGGGAGCCCGCCCTTCTGCCAAATGCCCAAGATGCCTGAATGAACCAGCAGACTTCTTTCACATGGTATGGACCTGTCAAAAAATACAAAAATACTGGGAAGCGGTGATCTGAGCTATAGGAAGGGCCCTGGGTCAAGAAATACAAATATCAGCTAAGCTAATCCTATTGGGGTAATAGAAGAAATGGGAGGAACACGTGCTAAACGAGCACTGACAGCTACGGCATTATTAGTCGCTAAGAGAGATATTGCTGCAGCGTGGACATCCCCAGAAGGCCCGTCGATCCAGAAATGGAGAAAGGGGGTAGATTGGTGTGCCAATCAGGAGAAACTGGAATTTGAGTCTAGAGGGTGCCCACATAAATTCGAAAAGATATGGAGACGATGGCTAGAATCGATGACATAAACCAGATACGTAATAGGATACTTAATGTTTCACGTGGACACTATGGGGGCTAGATCTGCTGATAACACCACAACCCATTATTGTTGATGGCTAACAACGATACCAAAGCAATGATAAGATGTACAAATTCCATGCGTCCTTGCCTTGTACTTGAAACTGTTTTTTCCTTCCTTTTCTGTACATGTCTGAAAACCAATAAAAATGTGTTTATCAAATATTCTGGTGCTAAATGTACTTGCTGGACAGAGATGGGAATATTGTCTAGTGGCAGCTGTGACTCATTTAAGGTATCTTAGATGGTGAATATGGCTGTTTCAAAGAACATGCATAATGCATATAAAAAACAGCATTTAATGTGCATACCACAGTGGGTTGCTGCTTTTGTCACAGAGATTCTTTTGTTACTGTGCAGTTCATAAGTTACAATCGCAATCTCGCACAGTGAGCTATGAACTCCCATCAAAAAGCTGCATGCTAACTGCATGGTACAAGTTAGAAAGGTATGTTTTTCCCAGTCTTTCATTATCCTGATGCTGCTAAGAATGTTTGTTTGTGCAGAAATAAATTCTTACTATGAAAGTAAATGCTAACCAATGTGTTATGTTCTGAATCCTAAGTTTGTGTTTCTCCAGACCAAGCACTCTAACAGAATGCCCAACAATATGAATGACATGTGAATCCTACACCCTATAGTCCCCTTTGCCCTATGTAACATTTTCTATACACTGATGTCCACACTTATGATTCATTGTCTCTGTATGTGTATGATGTAAAGTGCTTCGACACTCTACACTGGTATGCTATAAAACAAATTAAATGCATGTGATAGAGGGGTTATGGAGAGATGAGAGGCACTTAAGGTTTTACTTCCTTTCCCCACCACATATGTTTGTGAAAAAGCTTCCTCAGATCTTATCTGCCTAAAAAACATAAATACAGAAATCGCTTGGGAAATGTAGAATCCGACCAGAAGATTAAACTTTTCGAAATAAAGCCAAACATTGAGAAATTGAGATGCAGCCTCAACCTTTCCATTAAAATGTTTCGATTTTTGCATATTTTTTCAATATAAGATAATAAAAACTTCAGCAATTTGAGTATTTGGTGAGTATTTGTTTGTGTATTTTTTTGCCAATTATTGTTTTAATGTTTGAAATTTAAATCTTACAAATTGTTTGCGGGTCCCCGGCTTCCAGTAGTGATTCAGTGGGGGTCCTTAGGAGTCAAAATGTTGGAAACCATTGCCTTAGAGGAATCTCGGGACCCAACAAAACAAAGGTTTCCAAGGATTCATTTAGAATGCATGAACTTCATCTATTTTATAAAACTCCACTCTGGAGTTTATTAGTCAGCCTCCTAATTTCATCTGTAGTGTAAATATTTATGTGATGAAAAAACAACAGGAATCATTTTAAAGTTGGTCAAAAGTGTCAGTCACCTAACATATAATACAAGAATGTGGGCGATGAAACCATAGAAAAATATGAACACCCCATCAGCTCTGCTTCATTTTCTGTAAGATTACTGTGTTCCATGATCATCTATATTTAGATTTATGTATGTAAAAATATTGAGGGAAGTTATTATATGCTATTTATACTCCCAACCAAAGGCAGTACTCCCCAGTTCATGTTTTGGTTGTAAAGGTCAAATGGTCCTATGCCTAGATATGTACTTGTATTTTTGGTTGCAGACATCCACTTTCTGGTCTGTAAAATTCAAGTGGACTGGTTCCAGTCAACACTTCTCCTGCTCTTAACACCAGTTCACTGCTGTTTATTTTGTAAAATAATAACTGCAGGGGCCCAAACTTTCTCACGCAGAGCCGGCGCTACTAAATGACAGGGGTGCCTAATACCACCTCAAGTCATTGTAATCCACCACCAGACAATCCCTGACCATTTATTTCACTCTTGCATGTTCCTGCTTTATCCCTTTGTCATGATCTTTCCATCTTTCTCTTTCTTCTTCTTTTCCCCTTGTGTCTTTTTCTGTCTCTTCTGTGTCAAAGTCTGATGAAGAAAAATAAGTGTCTGTCCCCAAAGAAGAGTGCCGGTGGGCCCCGCCTGCAACCACAGGCTCAAATTAAGCACTGCCACCAATACTAACCAGTGCTCTGTATGAGGCACAGAACTCCCCAGCAAGATCTCTCTGTCACTTGCTTTTGCCTGTCTGTCTCTCCCTTTCACTGTCTTTCTCTTCTCCTGTCTCCAACCCTGCACTTCAATCTCTCCCCTCCTCACGTGGGCCCCTATGAACACCATCATTCACCAGAACCAGCCCATGCACATTTCTTACAACCGATACATGGTCCCACTTCTGTCACCCTGCAGTTTATGCATGCCACGATCCATCCATAACATAACATCAACAGGGTGTAGACTCTGCAATTATAAGTAGAAAAATTAAAGTATTAGTCCGAGAAGACAGATGATGTTAGGTTTAAAACCCAGGACTGTTTGGAGTAGTAGTAGTAGTAGTAGTAGTAGTGGTGGTGGTGGTGGTGGGTTTAACCTAGCATAGCTACCGTAATTTTGGATGAAATGTCCGTGGGGATTTTGTTATGGGAGACTTCGACATGGCTAACCTTAAAGTTCTGTCTCTTACATTAAAAACAGTGGCTGTTCATGGTTGTGTGGGTTGGGAATTCCACAAAAGGGGATTTCTTGTACACTTTCTGCAAAGATTGGTCACAAGATGACACAATGGTGCAATTTTTACCAAACTTTCTTCAATGTTCCGGCCACAGCACTGTATAAAGTAAAGTGTAGGTAATAGCCTAACCCGGGGAACTTAATGTTCAATTAGGTATCTTGGATTTCCACTATCCATGCCACTGGCAAGAATAATCAATGCAGCATATATTTAATCAAAGTAAAGTAAGACCAAACACATGCACCATTGTTGGGCAAAAACGTTTGACGATAGATTCACGCATCCCAGCTGGGCAAATACTAAAGGGAATTGCCACCTTCGGGGATGCATGCCAATGGCCAACAGGTGTGTATGCTTGCTCTGAGTCCACGAATATCTGAGAAAATGGTACCCTGGATGTTTGGCCCTGCAATTATGCTAACATATGTGCGTAGGGCTTGTCCATTATATTGAGAGTTCCAGAACCTTTTGGGTGGCCTGGAGGGTGCACATCAAACATGCCATCATAGCTGACTTAGGAGTACTGTCCTTGTCCTGGGTTACTCGCATAAAGCAGTGGTGGCAGCGTACCATGTCTTGTGAATCATTAGTTATGACTAGATCCTTTTTCTGTGTCAGAGGAGAGTGTGGGCAACCCTATTCATCTAAAGGTCAGTTTTAGTGGCAATCTAAAATGTGCATTGATATTCCTTAAGCATGTCCAGTTTGTGTATTTGCAGTGGATGTGTTGCACTTTTTGATAGTCTGAATCTGTGTATTGTGAGAGACTGAATACTGGGGCCAGTGAAATCCATTATGGATAGTGCTTGGTTTTGCATGGCATAATAGCATAAGTTAGAGCAGAGGTTTTCAAATTGTAGTTGGCTGCCCAAATATGTGGCTAAAAAATAATGTATTCGGTAACTGTTTTGGTATTTTTTTTAACCTTCAGATAACTGCAAAAAAAAAATGCATGCTTTAAAAAAATAAACACAAGTTAAACTAATTGATTTTACTATGAAACCTCAGTTGGCTAATGTGATCAATACAGATGTCTGTATACGACCAGAAAGCAGGGCGACTGGAATTATGCAGAAGGGGAGGATCAAATTATGCAGAAGGGGAGGATCAAATTATGCAATGTTGACAATGTTGACTGAATTATGCTGCTTCAAAAGGCCCATTATGCTGCTTAATGTGTCACATTTTATGATGTATTTCACATTCTTACACACTTTTACACATGTGAATCTGGACAAAGATTTCACCTCATTAGTACCAGTTCAATACCCAAGTACAACAATAAGCCACTGAAAGGTGTCCAGTCACCCATTTTGAAGGGCCGTTCACTATGTGGCAACACAGCAGAATCACAAACATCTACAGCTACTTTGCATATCAACCTAATCCCAGAGTACTCATTGCTAACCTACCCACCACCAACCAAGACGGCAACCCTCACCAGAAACAAGACAGAAGCAATCATGCAGACGAGCAAATCAGGGGCCCCAATGGACCATGCCCCCATCACATCTACTGCCTCAGAACATCACCAATCAACACAACCCAACCCACATCATCAACACCTCCCCATCACGTCCACTACTGTCCTGGATGAATGGAAATTTGCAGAAATCAATGCCCCCCTCAAGAAGCCCACAGCCAAACTGAATCAACGGAGCAACTTCCAGCCCATCTTTCTTGTCTATCCAGTCGAGGTGATTGAGAAGGCCATTAACAATCAACTCACAACCCACCTCGAACTTCACCATCTTCTAGACAACACACAATCAAGACTGGGGACGACCCAAAGCACCAAAACAGTTCTCATCGCGGCCACCAACATTTGAAACATCCTGGACGGAGGAGAAACATCAGCTGTCATCCTGCTTGAACTCTCCACAGCCTTCGACGCTGCCTCCCACAACACCTTCATCAGAAGACTCCACAAGCTTGGCATGCAAGGATCCTCTCTCAAATGGATCTGTTCCTTCATCACAGGACAAGCCCAAAGGGTCAGGCTGCCACCTTTCGCATCAGAGACCAAGAAACAGATATGTGTTGTACTACAGGAATCGTCCCTCAGCCCCACTCTTTTCAAAACATACATGACACTGCTTGACAACATCATCTGATCACAAGACATCACTGTCATCTTCTACGCCAATGACACCCAACTCATCCTCTCCCTGACAAGACAAAATCCACCAAAAGCAACTTCACGACCATGGAAGCAGTCTGGAAGCAAACCAACTGCCTGAAGCTCAACCCCGACAAGACAGAAGTATTTAGTCTTCGGCAACAAAACCTTCCCCATGGGACTCCACCTGGTGGCCACTGGAACTAGGACCAACACCCACAGCCCATGCAAGAAATCTAGGGATCCTCCTAGGTGACAAGCTCAACATGATTGCCCAAGTTAACACAGTATGCACCTCTTGCTTCCACATCCTATGCATGCTGCAAAAGATCTTCTAATGGATGCCTCAGAACAGTAGACGTATCATCACAGAAACACTCATCACCAGCAGGTTGGACTATTGCAATATTCTCTACAGAAGAATCTCCAAACAACTCCTACACAGACTCCAGACCATCTAGAACACAGTTGCAAGCCTCATACTCAACCTGCCATGATGTACCCACATCACAACGTACCTCGGGAAGCTTCACTGGCTGCCCGTTCACAAGCACAGCCAATACAAAATTCTCACAGATAAATACAGAGCCCTACACAACACAGGACCAGAATGCCTGAACAGCCGGGCACACTTTAACCAGCCTACCAGACACCTACACTGTGCCTCACTCAAACATACTCCCTGCATCTACAAAAGTAAAACTGGAGGGCGCTCATATTCCTGCATCTAACCCAAGACATGGAACAACCTCCATAAACACATCAGAGCCTCCTCCTCACGTCTTGAGCTCTGCAAGGACACCTGGTATTTCATATATGTCTGTCTGAAGACCTGGCATTTCATATATGCCTGTCGGAAGACCTGGCATTTCATATAGGCAACTTGGGACCACTCAGCTACACACCCTGCCCAAACACCTGGATACCCTCTTGGGTGATTAGTGTGCTATTCAAATTAACACAACAATATGTTGCTGCATTTTAGTAACTTTTGATCCATTTGTGCTAGAAACATTTTTTGTAAGAATCTGTAGATTATGCTGCAGATGCCTGATTAAGTGACAAGTGCGACAACTCCATAATTATGAGGAAAACACTGCAGACTTGCATAGTTCAAGGGGTCCTGCCAGAAAAGTAAAACATTTAATCTTAGTTGGTGCAGTGGGGAATAGTGGCATGTGTATTTACAGTGCTGTGAAGTCTGAACTTGTGACAGAAAGCACTGTGAGTAAGTCATTATATATATATATATATATATATATAATAATAAGTAGTTTGACTATACCTAGAAACATTCTGATAAGTGTCCATTAAAAGGATGCACTCAATAACTCAGCTGGTAATACCCTCAAATTACCTCTCAAGAAGAATAAACCTTTGCCACCATTGAGCTCCTAATGACTTCATCAGTTAAAGCCTACACTGGTTCCCTTGTAGTGTTTATATTTGGTAGTTAATGATCTGCACACATTTACATTTCTTCCAGGTAGCAAGCAATCTGGTGAAAAAGCTTATTTCTTTAATGTTCTGTCCTTCTGTTGCTAGCAGAGGAGCCCACTCCCTTTTACTTTTAAGCAGACGCATCTCAAGGTCAACCTTAACCTTTAAGGTATGGTTGTTTTTGTAAAAGAGTGGGTCGGGGGTGGCAGAGAAAAAGCCACGAGGGTTGCACTCCAATGCAGAGCCCTGATCCTCCAGACACCCAGGACCTCAGAGCAAATGGCCCAGAGGAGGGGAAAGGAGCCAGATCCATCAATAGTGTCAGAGATGTGGGGCTCATTTTTATTGGTTTATACGTGGACAGAGGCAGCTTTCTCTGACAGATGAACATGGGGAGTGGGGGCCCATATAGGGGGGCATTTATTTTTATTTTTGGGGGCCATCACTACCATTAGTGCAACAGGTGCTGTGGGACTGGGGCCATGGGTGTGAGTGTCCACTGCACCTAAATTATGGCTGCCTTACTACAAGAAAAAGGAGTGGAGTCCATTTGCTTATATTAGGGCCTGGGTCATGCTTGCTGTACAGGGAAGAGGGCTCAAGCAACACACAGGATGATATGTAGGACTTTTTCCTCAGGCCTAAGAGTGATGGACTAGTGGAGTGGGCTGGTCAGACAGCCACAGAGCTGTAGTTGCCATTGGTGCTGCAGGTGCAGTGGCACCAGGGCCCAGTGGTATGAGGGGCCAACTAAACCCCAATTATGCCTGTTTTACTTTCCTTCCTTGCCTGTATTAGGGCCAAATGCACACTTGTTGTGTCAGTGTTGCTTTGGGCCTTAGAGCAATGGCCTGGGGGAAGGAAGGAACCAGAGGAGAGGAGACTCCATACTTTGGGCATCAGAGAGATGACAGGGAAGGGGATGGGGCAAAATGGGAACCCATGTTTTAAGCAAAGGCCAGATGAGACATCCCACTTTGCAAGCAGTAGTTCTCATTAGTGAAGGTGCAGCAGTACTGTATCACAATAATGGTTGTCTTTCTTTAAAAAAAAAAAATTATGGGGACTCATTTTCCTTGCTAACATTAGGGCCCAAGGGCACCTTTGCTGCATAAAATTTGGCAACACATGAGTAGTTCATTTTCGTCTGAAAGATAGGAGATGTGGCCTAACGGTGACTGCTGCCGACTTTGGAACTGGGGAATAATGGTCACTTCCTGTTGTTGACTCAACATCCTGTGATTGTAGACAAATCACTTACTCTTGGTTCCTGTCACAAAGTGTACATGGGACCCACACTGGGTATACCCGTCCCACTTAGAGCAATATACTGCAAAAAAGTGATGGATGGAATGCTTGAATTAATCGCAACCACTGGTAATTACTTGGGTCAGCATTCCATCCATCACTTCTTGTATACCGTAGTGTGTCACCATAAGTGGGACGGGTAAGCTCAGACGTGAGTCCTTGTACATTGTGTCACTAGAACCAAACCCTACCAGGATGATGAGACCATAGCAAGGGCAAAACCGGTCCTGGTCTGCTTGTTTTCTGATTTAGGGAAGACCTGGCTTGGAAGTTCTCATTGGAATGCTCTCCTTGGAGCAGGGTCAATACTGCTTTCCATATAGACCGGTACAAACTGAGGTGACATGCTGTGCTAAATAACAATGAATTGGGATGCGGCCCGAGTAATTACCAGTGGCTGAAATTAATTCAAGCAATTCATCCATCCCTTTTTGTATACTTTTGAGTATAAACTCTGTGAGCACAAATCTACTGAGGTGATCTACAAACTATTCATTGGGATAGCTATTAGGGATCTACATCTGTGCCTAATCAATCCTATACCCTTATCTGTATCTAAGTTACCTATATTGGGACTTCCCAGAAAGGGGGAGAGGGAACTGCAGAGGATACAACACTTCTATAGAATTTATATGTAAAGTCATAACTCTTAAATGAACCTCCATTGGAGTGTGAAGCATTTCATTTTGTTGCGAGATTAAAGTACTTTCTTTTTAACCAAAGATAAATATTGGGCTGGACAATATCTGTTTGACTCGAGTTCTGAGCTCTTGTCCCCTCAATAGTACCACCTTGAGAAGCATTAAAATGCTTGCTACCACTATCCTGAGAATCTAGTGGTTAAGGGGTGTAATTGGTCCAGCTTGCAGAGTCATAATAGGATGGATACCAAGAGAGTAGTGGTAAAAGGTATCACTGTTGTGTTCAACCACCACTGTTGTGCCCCAGTAGCCTGTCTGCCCCAGGGACCTCTGAACAGATCGGTCAGAATGCCAGTCTTCTACAGATTTCATGAAAGCCTCTTCAGCTCAGGTTGAGTATTCCAATTGTGTGTTAGGACTTGTATGCTCATGGATCTCAGGGCCTGTGTTGACTCTCAATATCTCTGAAGAGCCTATCCAGGTTTCTAAAAATGCCCATGAACAATATTATTGACAGATCCTGTACGATCTCAATCACAATCCTGAAAAGGAATATTTCCATTCATCTGGGAAAGAAGAACCAATTAAATGTCATCCTCCGGTGCCTCTTGCACTGGACTCCTGAGCAAAGTTCTCTCTGCCCAGATTGCATGTGGTAAGGATACCAGTGAGGTCATAGTAGTAAAGCACATGCCATTTCTCACCCTTGGACATCTTCCAACAACAATGCATGTTTTTTTAATGAGATGGCCACTGGAAGTGATATACTCAAAATAAATAAAATCACATTATAAGTGCAAAAGTAACAGGATGGGCACAACATGTTGGAGTAGTTATTTACTAGACATACTTTAACTGGGGTACATCTGCATAAATGCTGGTTATTATTAAAGTATGCTTCTATCATAAGCTTGTTCTAAAACCATTACATACTATGGCTACTGCCATGTTGTTTAAGACATACTGATGACATATGCAAAGGCTTTGAGTGTGATGTCCCTGAATGCCTGTCATTTGCCGTGGTTGCTGGAATATAATAGTTCTATCAATCAACAATTTCTGAAGCGTGGCTAATCATCCATAGGGTCTTGGAGTGCTGTTTGTGGGTGTGATGCTTAATCGAAGAGCCAGGTCTTGAGGTCCTTCCTGAACTGATTGAGTGGTGCTGTCTGCCTGAGTTTGAGTGGTAGTGTGTTCCATGTCTGGGCTGCGAGGTAGGAGAAGGATCTTCTTCCTGCTGTGCTTTTCAGGATTTTGGGAACGGCTGTGAGGGTGAGCTGGGATGAACGGAGTTGTCTGTTGGGTACGCTTTAGGTGAGGCGGTGGTTGAGGTATGCCGGTCCTATCTTGTGTAGTGCCTCGTACGTGTGGATATGGAGTTTGTAGTTTGTATGTGATGTGCTTGTTGACTGGGAGCCAGTGTAGGTCTCTGAGGTGGGAGGAGATATGGCTGTGTCGGGGGATGTCCAGGATGAGTCTGGCTACTGCATTTTGGATTCTTTGTAGCCTTGATTGCAGTTTCTTGGTGATGCCGGTACAGAGTGCGTTGCTGTAGTCCAGTTTGCTAGTGACAAGTGTGTGGGTGACTGTCTTCCTTGTGTCGGAGGGGATCCACTTGAAGATCTTTCAAAGGATTCATAGGGTGTGGAAGCATGACGAAGAGAAAGGTGTTGACTTGGCGTGTCATGGATAGTAAGGAGTCCAGGATGATGCCTAGATCGTGTCCGTGGTCTGCGGGGGCATTTCCCAGTGCGTTAGGTCACCAGGAGTCGTTCCAGGCAGAAGGGGTGGAGCCAATTAAGAGGATCTCCGTCTTGTCTGAGTTGAGTTTGAAGCAGCTGGCTTCCATCCAGGTGGCGACTGCTCTCATCCCATTGTGGAAACGTCTCTTGGCCTTCACAGGGTCATCGGACAGGGAGAGTATCAGTTGGGTATCATCGGCGTAGAACATTATGTTTAGCCCATGTTGTTTGGTGATCTTGGCTAGCGAGCCATGCAGATGATGAGAAGCGTCGGGCTGAGTGATGATCCCGATTCTAATGACTTGTCTTTTAAAAAGCCCCTCAGTGTTTACAGATTATGAGCACTCAAAGTAACAGATGTGTTACTTTTACCCAATGTTTTAGTGGTACTCACTTCATCGATATCGATATAAGGATAAAAGGAGGGTTTGAACGTGCCAGGTACCACGCTCACCTGCATTCAGGCCAGATGTTAGCAGCGAGCGCTTGACTCATTTAACCCTCTCACCATGCTGTCAATGGGATTGCTTCAAATGCCAGACGTTTTGCCACTATAAGCCAGGGTGCTGCTTAAAGGTGCCTCTGTGCCACCATCACATGCCAAGGGTGCTGGCACTCCACGCAAGTGATATTGCCAACATATGTTAGATGCACAGTGCCATCCTGTGCCAAACAAACACTGAAAATAAGCCAATGCGTAATTCTATTTAATGCCCGGAGTGCTGCAATGAGAAGCAAGAGAGGTGTTTTAACTCTTACCCCTCTCTTAAGTTACGCCTCATCCCCTATGACTTGAAGAGGGGACTGGAGAGGAAAGGACCAATGCAGAAACCAGGTGACAGAGAAACAGAAGTGAGGTTCCTTGCCACAGCATGAAGTAGAATGGAGCGTCAAAGACCAACAAAGGCAGAGAGAAGAGAGTGGGGGCTCTATGCCTGGGTACATGCCAGCCCTTAGATCAGGGAGGATCCCAAAGGGCAATACTCTTGTGTAAATACATTACCAGAGTGAGACCCTGGCAAGGCGCATCCGTTCCATTAAACAACTAACTGTAGACTAGGCTAAGACCATGTGCACTTATGGAGGATCAATGCAGTAACTATCTTCAGGGTTAATGAAATATGCACACCTTCTTGCTCCAGCCACAGTACAAAGGGAAGTTGACAATGTGGCCTCTTGAGTCACTGTAAGTCTTTGATCTAAAATAGCCTTAAAAGTTTTATCTGTTATGGCTGGTAAATAGGGCGGGAGAGGGGGAGTTCTGATTCGGGGGTCGTAAGGATCTGTCCCAAAGTGCCTGAATTTTACCCACAATAAATATATCTGTTTACTTGAGTTTAACTTCAAAATGTTGGTCTCCTTTTTTTTTTTAAATAGGTAGGCATAGCTTTATTGTCCTAGTTATAGATTGTCGCTTTGTCAATATATATTTAACTTATAATTAGAATTTGTATAATTTGCTATTGATATTTACATATACATTACTGAAAGAAAAAGCATTTCATATACAATGTAATTATATTTATTAATTCTATGGATAGTTAATAATACTGTATCTTCAATTGTCTGTCGCGTTATTTTTTCTCACCACTGTAATGTCCTAACTATAGTTATTCTTAGCAATTAAAATTCAATCAAATCATTAAACTCAAAATAATAAAACTGTCAAATGTGATAGAAAGTATACTGCTAAAAGGCTCACAGGCAAAATAATTGAAGCGCTGGTGAAACATCGGTCTATTAGAATTATCAGGCGAGTGTTGTCATCTACCATCTCGAACTACACATAGTTTAGCGCTAGATTCTCTAATTCAACTGACGGCCAAGTTGCTTATTCTATTAACCAGATATTAAACCTCCTGCAATCGCGCAACTAGTTGAGCAATCCTTGCAGAACTTCGGATGCAATGCCGTTAGCTCAGGTTTGTGATCAGTTTGCCATACATATGACGGTCTCCACCCATATGTTTGAAAATACTTTGAAGCCTATACTGCAGGCAGTAACTCGTGCTTTATTACTGATCATTTATCCTCTGCCACATTTAGTGAACGCAAGTTAAAAGCTACAACATGGTCAATTTTTCATGCTTCTTGGACAAAACAGCACCTATTCTGTATGCCATTGCATCTATTATAATAAATTGCCTTGTTTAAATTAATCGGTATCAAAATAAGTTTGTTAATGATGCAGGTTTCCCCTTCTGAAGTCTTCACTGCATTGGTCATTTCTTCTAAATGTGTTCCCTATGTATGAGAATGATCTCAATGATTGTACTAGGTTTTAGTGACGAAAGAAGTTAGTTCCTTCAAATCTCTGTGAAGAAGTGTGATTTCGTGGTAGGTGGACTACAGATTCAGTTTCAAGATGAACCAGTGCTTTCCAAGTAAAACCACTAACAGCAGTTAATAGGAATATCGAAGTTTTGTTGTGTGATCAGGTATTCTTCCGCAAAAAGGATTGCAAACCTGCCAATTGTTTGGTGAAGTGAGGCATTTGAAAGAGTGATAGGTTTTGGGTCTCGGGATAATTTGAGCTGTAGCAATATTTCCTGTTCAAAAACATGTTGCTGGGTCACTCTGTAAATGGCTTTGTGCAAGATGGCAAGACATGTATAATTGGATTGAAAGATAGTTCACGTCTCAGACTGGCACCTGTACTCTTGGCTTGACAGATGATTTTGGTCATTCCTCTTTGGACGTCGTCCACTTAGAAGGGTATCAGTCCAATATTCATGGAGAAACACAGAGATAAGACAATTCAGAAGGGGATCAGGGCAGAAGCACATTTCCTGGTTTTTTGTATCAAGGATTACCAAACTGATGAGAGCAGCACTTTAAAGGAAACCACCTGATAATGAGTGGTGTGCGCCCTTAGAAGATTAATTGAAGAGCCTCATACCCATGGTGAATTAACAATGTGAGGGACAGGAATGGTGTTTCCCTAATCATTTGTAAAACTGCATGTTTGTGTCTGTGGTGTACATTTCTCTACCAGTTTAGGACTTGGTATGTTGCCTGGTGCACAAAAGATCCAGATAAAGAGGTGGAAACAAGCCCATCTTTTAGTATTTCCAGGTTATATGCAGATCTCTGCAATTCTCACTAACCCTCGGATTCTTTCACATTCCTTGTCCTCACATGCTCTCTGCATGCACCTCCTGTCTTTTTTTACCCTCCAAGCATATTATGTTCAGGTCGCCCTGAATGAACTGCATACCTACGAGAGTCTACCTGAAAACACTGTAACCAGAAAGGTCTGCTCTCCTCATGCACTTCCTGGACTAACATACACCCTCTAGCTGAGAGCAGCCAAGAAGTATAGTCTAAGGAAGGGGTCTCCGACCTTTTCTGTAACAAGAGCTACTTATGGTTAATGAAAATCATCCAGAAATACTAATATCAGTGATGTAGTGACCACCCCTTCCAAGACTGTAGGCATTGATCATATCTGTGCATTAGGCAGGGTTGCCGTTAGTAAAAGTAAAAAAAGCATTATTAATGTAGAATGCCTCTACATGGCACCAAGGTAATAAATAATGTGATTAATAAATCTCTCCAACTCAAATATTAGATTTAAATACATTTTGAAAATACAACCATTTTGCTACAAACATCAACTTGTGGTTTCTGAAAATGTTCATTTTCATCTCAAATATAAACGTTTTAATTTTGGTATACATAAAATTCAACTAAGTAAAAGCTTATATATTAGTAGGCGGAGCTGCACACAGGAGAGCTACTCGGAGGGAGCTGGAGACCAACCAGCAGCTCACAAGCGACTTCCTGGAGACGCCTGCTCTAAGCGGTTGAATTACTTAGAGACAGTTTTTAATTTAAGAACAGGATTCAGAAGTAGAGACCAACAGTTTTAAAGATGAACAGTTTTAAAGATGGACAGTTTTCACATGGTCCACTCCTCCCCAGATCCTTGCAGGTGCCTGCACATCCTATAAACTGATGATGATTTGCCTTCTCACATTTTGATTTCCAGATGAAAGTTCGGTTACAAAGAAACTCTTATCTTAACAGAAGTGCTAGTGGTTTCTGTTTCCACCATCATCGGATCAAAAGGCGTGGCGAGAGACGGAAGTAACTGCATCATCACCATGACGTAGGTGCCCGCTTCACAGGCCTTGAGGCCTCAAGGATGAATTAAATTAAGCGTCTAGAAACTAACTACTAAAGAGCACCACCCTACATCAGTACGGGAAAGGTTGACTGGCACCCTACACTGCCAGCTGGGCAAGTTGGGACACAACTCCACAGACAACTCATCGGGATCCTCCCAGACAGCCCAGCCCTTTGTGCCGCTTATCTGGCAAACCGTGATAAGAAGTGGAACACATGAAAACAAGGACTCTTTCCAGAGCCAGCAGCATCCCAAAACAATTGCCCTCTTCCTCTGCCTCCTTGCCTTCACCTGTAGCTGCGTACCAACTGGATTGCTGATCTTATGTGCGATGCTGCAAATAAATGTCGTGGTCATTCAACAACCACATGGCAATGGCAATCGTCTCTTTTCCCAACAACCGCGGGATTTTTTTTCCCCAAATGCAAATAAGCCACACAGCGGCCATGACGGGGTTCGAGAACGAGTGAATAACGGAGGAAGGGAACTCAGAGCTTGGGGCAGCTCCACATTCCCCACAACACAAAACCCCAGAATAAATACGTAGCAGCACTGGAACCACCGACTAATTACGATTTATAAAAAACATATATATATATATATATATATATATATATATATATATATAATAAAATTGCACAATGTGTTAATGGCCAAATTGTGGGCACATCGACCTACAACCGTTCAAAAATGTTCAGTATTGTTATAGGCATAAAATGCGCACAGCGCTCGAATTTGTTAAAAATCAATGAAACCATGTATGAAAAACACAGTATTAAAGAAATTCCACCTTGACTGCGAAACTCCGTACCCGTGCTGCGCTGCAAGTGTTATACACTTAACACGACACGTAGTTTGCTTGCTTGACACTGAAGAACAAAGCTCCTGCGCCATTCTTAACGCCTCCACAAGAACCAGGTTGACAGGTTTGAGATGCTTCCGGAAGCCGCTCCTTGTGTTTGAGAGGGAAAAACACGTAGACTGCTATAATCCTAGGGTGGGCGGGAGCCGAGGACGACTGTGACACACTCACCACAACCGTGCAGTTGTTAGCCCCAGTACTACTAAACACAGTCGCACTTAATCCCCAAACACAATGTCTAAATTAGCAGGCGAGACAAAACGAACAATGGGATGGTAAAATGTCCTTAAAAATGCGGCTTTTTCGGTTCTCACCAGGTCTCCAGCAAGGTGAACATGCTGAACTCCTACAGGGATATATTAGACGTGTTATATGTTTCGTGTGTGACATTATATAGCACCTGCCAGCTGTATATTTGAATCCGTATATTTAGAACACACAGGATGGACATTGTATTCGAGTACATGGGCTCTCTGTCGTGCTTTGCTATTTTCCCGGCCGTGATGTCACGATCAGCGCAAAATGGACAAACAATGGGCGTTTCTTTAATTAAAAAAGGGTGTTAAACTGCAGGGCAGAAGTTCGATTCCCGACATCACTCAGTCAGCCTTCGTTCTCCCGATTTAAAGACCCTGGAAAATCACTTTGTAGGGCTATACACAAAATCGAAAAAATGAACAACGTGGGAAAAAAACAAAGTATGGCTTAAATACTAAAGGGAATCTTACATTTGGTGCAGTAGTGGTCATGAGGGATGTCGAGCTTGATGAATGTAATGGATTAAAAAACTTTTTTTGTAAATTTGCATCTTTATCCTGATTAATGTCAATTCGGAGAATGAAACTGACATTTAAAGACCACAAACCGCTGCCAAAAAGGTGCCCAGCACTAATGGGTAACACAAGTGACTCCATTATATCCATACAGTTACTCCTTCAATAGTAGTTTAGGCTCCACTCCTTCCAGATACAAAGGATGTATAACATGTGAAGGCGCAATAGGGAGAATTCAGCTTCAGTTAAAAAAAAACATTTGGGCACAGGTGCTGACCTGTGGAACCCAGGCCTTGCCTCTAAGATCTCAAAGGAGATGCACTCTAGGGAGTTTCATGCGAATACTAGTGAGCCCTACATAACAAAGCTACACACAACTTCTTTTGTGATTTAGGAATCCCGAAATGACACCCCCTAGCCTCTGCAAGCAACATTACATGCCCAAACTTTTACTTTGGATATTCTAAAGTGGAACAAAAGATACATTAAGGAGACCTCTTTCCGTTTTACCACAAATCTCACTGATCCATGCTATATTTATCACACATTTCGGAGAGGGCCCACAAGATGTTGCAATACAGATTCAGATCTTCTTGCCAAACTTCAGGGTTAAATTTCCTGCCCTAGCCTTCCAATTTGGCCTTACCAACACAGCACCTGAATTTATTGCATATGGCTATTTATGTGTGCCACACGTTTGTATAGACATTCATAAGGGGACAAAGCACTCTTTCAGCAGGACTTCATATTGCTTCAATTGGATACGATTGTACACCTGTTGTATACAAAAGAGAATCAATCCCATCACACGTCAAGAAGATACTGATCTACTGTATCTTCTTAACTTGGCTGTCAACCCAAAATTATTTTCCATGTAAGCATACCTAGCAGCAATTATGGCCAACACAAAGAGCCTTGTTAGGTCTTATTTTTCAAAGTTGAAGTGATCGAGGGCCACTTGGGTGGCATTAACTAAATGTTACCTCTTGTTAGGAGGTCATCACCTCCAAAGGAGCTCCATATATTATCCTACCAAACTAGTAGTCATCCTTTTGACTCTATTCATAAGGCACCTTTACAACATCTTTCACAGAAGGCAGCGTTTCTTGTAACTATCACTTTTGCATGCAGTTTAAGTGAGCTCAGGGTCATCTGTTCCCACCTGTGTATGTTGTTTCACATTAATTATATTATCTATTTGACCACTTTCTTCCAAAAAACTGCTCCTCCAACAAAAAAAACATTACAAACAGGGAATGCAGAAGCATTCTGTAGTTTCAGTAAGACAAAACTAAGGACACGAGAAAAGCAAACATCTATTCATGAACTATGAATTCTACTTGAAAGGGCCTGGTTCTTCAAAAACAATCTATATCTTGAAGGACAGTGTCCTGCACAGCTTTATGTGATCAAAAGGCAAATAGGCCTCAACGTGAGAAACCTCTGAGCACATTTGAAAACGGAGAGAATTGCTCCTGTAGTATTATTGATAAATGCCTTCATCGCAGGAAGTTTGTTACTTTTTAAAAGAAAAAAGCAAATTAAATTCAGTTAATAGAGGTTCCAGATAGGCTTGCAGGCATTTGTTTTTTATTAGGTCTTGCCTACAGACAGCTTTTGTCATCTTTTGTCAAACACCTATAGCGCACAATACCTATACTTAGTTTGGGCTTTGGATAAGCCAATTGCATATCACTACTTGACATTATTGTCAAATTCATTTGCTTGCTTCGTATTCAATGGTGTTCCTTCTTCTTGAGTTGTCCTCCCTGGAGCATAACTGTTTTACATTGTTTCTGATGGATGGGTTGTACCCTTCCACAGCTTATAATCAGGGATTTACTCTTTTATTGGGCATTCCTTGGAATTGCATGGGGTTTTCTTATCTTCCCTTACATTTACCCTACTTCTGCTGTGCATTTTGCTTCCCCCCACTTCCTCTGTTGCTCTCCTAACCCGTTACTGTTCTCCCTTTGATTTTCACCCCCCCACAATTTCTCCCTTGCTCTATCACCTTTCTCTGCTGTATTGCTACTTTTTGTCAACGCCACCAATTCCTCTGTTGTTCTGCTTCCTCCCAGGGCTCCTCTGTTTCTTTTCATCCCCATCCTACTACCTCCTCACTGCTGCTCTCTCTGAACATGCTGCTTTAACTTTTACTCATGCTGGTAGTGCGCCCACATTCCATCCCCCAGAAGCACATTACTATGACATGAGGGTTCATGTATTCTTTAAATCCTCATTAAACAACAGATATTCAATCATCTTCCAACATTTTTTCTTTGTAAGCATTTTTTAATAATGGCCTTCATGTATATCTTTATTTTCCTTTAACTCCTATAATAACATCTATATTTGGGAGTATCGTCATGTACAGCAGACCAATCTCATATATATCATCCCGTGATTTCTTGTACCCAATGCATTTCGGGCTATGGGACCCTTCATCAGGGGTCTCCACAACAAAACAACAACAAATATATATATGTATATATATACAGGGAGTGCAGAATTATTAGGCAAGTTGTATTTTTGAGGATTAATTTTATTATTGAACAACAACCATGTTCTCAATGAACCCAAAAAACTCATAAATATCAAAGCTGAATATTCTTGGAAGTAGTTTTTAGTTTGTTTTTAGTTTTAGCTATGTTAGGGGGATATCTGTGTGTGCAGGTGACTATTACTGTGCATAATTATTAGGCAACTTAACAAAAAACAAATATATACCCATTTCAATTATTTATTATTACCAGTGAAACCAATATAACATCTCAACATTCACAAATATACATTTCTGACATTCAAAAACAAAACAAAAACAAATCAGTGACCAATATAGCCACCTTTCTTTGCAAGGACACTCAAAAGCCTGCCATCCATGGATTCTGTCAGTGTTTTGATCTGTTCACCATCAACATTGCGTGCAGCAGCAACCACAGCCTCCCAGACACTGTTCAGAGAGGTGTACTGTTTTCCCTCCTTGTAAATCTCACATTTGATGATGGACCACAGGTTCTCAATGGGGTTCAGATCAGGTGAACAAGGAGGCCATGTCATTAGATTTCCTTCTTTTATACCCTTTTTTGCCAGCCACGCTGTGGAGTACTTGGACGCGTGTGATGGAGCATTGTCTTGCATGAAAATCATGTTTTTCTTGAAGGATGCAGACTTCTTCCTGTACCACTGCTTGAAGAAGGTGTCTTCCAGGAACTGGCAGTAGGACTGGGAGTTGAGCTTGACTCCATCCTCAACCCGAAAAGGCCCCACAAGCTTATCTTTGATGATACCAGCCCAAACCAGTACTCCACCTCCACCTTGCTGGCGTCTGAGTCGGACTGGAGCTCTCTGCCCTTTACCAATCCAGCCACGGGCCCATCCATCTGGCCCATCAAGACTCACTCTCATTTCATCAGTCCATAAAACCTTAGAAAAATCAGTCTTGAGATATTTCTTGGCCCAGTCTTGACGTTTCAGCTTGTGTGTCTTGTTCAGTGGTGGTCGTCTTTCAGCCTTTCTTACCTTGGCCATGTCTCTGAGTATTGCACACCTTGTGCTTTTGGGCACTCCAGTGATGTTGCAGCTCTGAAATATGGCCAAACTGGTGGCAAGTGGCATCGTGGCAGCTGCACGCTTGACTTTTCTCAGTTCATGGGCAGTTATTTTGCTCCTTGGTTTTTCCACACGCTTCTTGCGACCCTGTTGACTATTTTGAATGAAACGCTTGATTGTTCGATGATCACGCTTCAGAAGCTTTGCAATTTTAAGAGTGCTGCATCCCTCTGCAAGATATCTCTCTATTTTTGACTTTCCTGAGCCTGTCAAGTCCTTCTTTTGACCCATTTTGCCAAAGGAAAGGAAGTTGCCTAATAATTATGCACACCTGATATAGGGTGTTGATGTCATTAGACCACACCCCTTCTCATTACAGAGATGCACATCACCTAATATGCTTAATTGGTAGTAGGCTTTCGAGCCTATACAGCTTGGAGTAAGACAACATGCAGGAAGAGGATGATGTGGTCAAAATACTCATTTGCCTAATAATTCTGCACTCCCTGTATATATATATATATATACATATATATACACATCCATCCGAAACACTGCTCATTCAGAAACTAAACAAATCAAACCAAAAAGAGCCTTCAGTTCCTCTGCATCCATGACTATCGTTGAAACCATGCGTACTTGTGATACCATTAGAGTTATCAGCATGCCTCTAATATTACAGACTGTAATACATGGTGATTCACCATTCTCACTGATGATGCTACTCAAATGTCACAATTCCTCCACTGCTGTGCCACCCCTCTACACTCTCCTATTGCTTTTTGTCCCTGTTCATCCATTGCTCAGCCACCCTTCCCTGCTCCTCCATTGCTTTTTATCCGCACCCTTCTTCCATTGCTCTTGCACACTCGTCTTTATGATTTATTATACTTCTTAAAAAACATAATATTTTTGTGATGGAATGGAGGCTACACACAACTAGTCAGGTGATTTTTTTTTTTCAGTTTGATTTGATGTTTGAAAAATCGTGTCGGCTATCTTGGAACAGCATATCTATCTCTCTTTCTCTTTCTCTCTCTCTCTCTCTCTCTGGGGGCCATTCTGGAACACTTTTTCTGTCAGGCAACTCTTTTCAGAATGGCTGCCTATGCATCATAGGCCATCAGCAGCCACCGCAGCCATCTTTGAACATATTTCTAATCAGAGAACAAACAATGCAAGATGGTCACTAATGCCTCCAGTTGTGACACGCTGACAGACTTTCAGATTTTTTTCCCACACATTTTTCATTATACTTGATGAACACGCATTGCACAAACAACACCTTAATCGTCATATTTTAAATGCAAAACCTATTGGTTTTGCCACTGCTTGTTTAAAAAGATATTATCTCATGTAAACATGCTCTGGGATCCTGCAAATAGGAGGAGCTATTCAAAGTTCATAACTTTAATGAAGATTCCTTTGGTGGAGGACAAGGATTACAAGTAATATTTCCTCTAGGAACTGGAACTCAACCATTTCAAGCATCATGACAGGGTGGCATCCACATTACCTTAAGGCTGTCGCCAGAACCCACGCACAGTAAACAGCAAAGTGCAGCCTATGCTCTGGGAGCCCCTTCTGTGGACAGTTTCAGGATCTCTGATTTTGTCAGATCCAACTGTTCCATAGATCATCTTATCTTCTCACATTCTGTCTCACCCGTTCTACAGACAACCCATGTAAATGACGCAATACATTGGTCTTTCAGCTTTTTGGTTACTTTGTACAATCAGTTCACTGCACTCTATTACAAGCTCCATCTACTGGCTCAGCCCGGTAGCAAAACCCAATGGAGGACTCAGCTAACCACTCGATATTACTGGTATGGGATAGTAACTACGTATGCAGCTAATAACGTCCTTTCAAAGAAAACTGATTTTCTCTTCTTTAATATAGAGGGCATCTAATTCTGACACAAACCTCTAAAATGCAAGTGCAAGGAAAGCAGAACTCTAACGGCAAACTCTGTTTTAGATCACGTTTTTTTTGGAGGGTGGAAATCGGTTAACCTACAGCTCTGATTACAGGTTTGTCAAACACTGCATTTTTCTGCTGTGTTTAATTTTTTTCTCTTCGCATCGGCCTGTTTCGCAGAACAAGGATATGGCTAGGGACTGTTAAAGCTGTCCTTGGTGGGGTGTGTAGACGAGACAAACAACTTGTAGATAATGACATAATCTGAACCTTTCAACCTCAGTTGCTTGCCTATAACTGTTCCTTGCTCTGTGAGGTTCTTCCAGACAAAAGGATTGCCTAATGCCCATCTGAAAAGCAGGGACAAAACACCACTTGTAATGTAAGAGCTAGTTACAGTTTCAAAATCTAGCTAAATCTGAACAAGACGTGATTCTCTACTGAGCTGAGCACCAATCGGTTAGATCAACAATTTTTAATTCAAATACAGACATCCAGGGCCGGGCCGGACCTAGACTAGCTGCCAGGAACCGGTGCCCCGGAGGCACCACACATTAGGCACTATCTGCGACCGGTATTAAACCTGGTGATGAGAATCAAGTATGTTTTTTTCGCGGGCACAAACTACCAGCGCAAATTAGTCGCCTCTATTTTTGCACAACTCGCTCTTCCTATAGTTCTCGGATATAACCATACTGCTAGTTACCGGAGTAAGTGCAGAATGCCAATTACAGATATGTAGCTGCGCACAGTAACCATAAAATTGCTATAAGCAATTACTGTTTTGCAATCCTAACAAATAAATGTATTTTTTACATATATATAGTTGAGTCCCTGCTAGCGTCCCTCCAAGGACACTGGCAGCCAGCCGCAGAGCCCGAGGCCTTCCGGTCCCAGTGTATGAAGCCTGCGGTCAGAGGGATGGCCCCCGAGCTAGCCGGCAACGCTGGGAGCAGATCCGGTGTCGGAAGCTCGGCCCAACCTACAGCTTGACTTCAGAGGCTCACCAGTGATGCGCGTCCAAGGGATTAATGCCCTCGCCTGTCCAGGGAACAAGGAAAAGGTTCGAGAAACCCGCGCCGGGACAGAGATGATGGCGAAACCACCGGCGGGTGACTCGTCTGTTAGGTGTGACCGTGAAACCTTCAGATCACCGGAGGCAGGGGACTTGGTAACATGCAAAAAAGCAAGCAGCGCATTGGCTTAAAGCATGCTTTAAGTAATTATCTTGCTTCTGCTGAAGCAATTTAAATATAATTTATTGGCTCCAGTGTGTTTTATGTAATACTACGTAGCGTTGTTAAATGAACCAATGAATCATTCTTACTTGCATTTCATTTTTAATATGTTTGTGTACAAATACTTATTTTTAGATGAGACTTGACAAATGTACAAGAGCAGTTTAGCAAAACGGTAGCGATAAAATTAACCATCAGATAAAACATAGGCTTGGCACCGTTGGACCCAATGATAGAATACACACAGTTAAATAGTACAACATTTAGAAAGAAACAGCGCATCAGGGTGCGAAAACGAGAAATCATATGAGACTTGCAAGTGCCTCGCCGAAAAAGCCCCATGCGGATGAAAGTGCAGAGAACACCATGAACGTAAATACATGAATTATATTCAGATTAAAAACTGTAAGGGGTTGCACCAACCTCCTGAGAGCTAACTTGTGCTCACGCCACTTGGACAAGTAAGAGACTCCTATCTGGAGTGTCCCTCCAAACGGAACCTCCACTAACGATTACATTCCTGGCATTAGGATAAAACTATAGAACCCGAGCAGCAATCTCAAACTGAACCGAGGCTCATCTCTTACACCGATGACAAGTTTTTAGGTATGGCTATAGACAGCTTTAGCTGGGTACCAAAGATTTTTAAGTGTGCCTTAGGACAGCTTTAGTTGTCTACTAGAGCTCATGTCATCAACACCAGAAAGCATAAGCAGAGAGAGCTTTGGGTCTGTCGTCTTCAGTCATTAATTAATTTGGGACATCAACTTTCAGGCAATGCTTGAAAACAAGCATTGGCAAGACCTATTTGCTTTGCGAAGTTGTACACCAGCGTAATTGCTGTTCAGCACGGCTAAATATTAGTGGAGCAGAGGAGAGTGGCATGGAATGCCATAGAGTGGAATGGCGAAGAGTGGAGTAGAGTGTTGTGGAGTGGCAGAGTGTTGTGTAATGCAGTGGCATAGTGTGGAGTCAGGTAGAGTGGCACACACTGGAGTTGTAGAGTACAGTGCACTGGTGTAGAGTGCATTGGTGTAGAGTGTTGCAGACTATAGTGTCGTAGAGTGCAGTAGCATGAATTCAGCAGTGTACAATGCAGCATCGTAGAATGGAGTGACGTAGATTAGAGTGGTGCATAGTAGAGGGCAGTGGTGTAGAGGGGAGTGGCGCAGATTACAGGGGTGTACAGTGGAGTGGAACAGAGTTGAGTGGTTCAAAGTTGAGTGATGGAGAGGGCAGAGGCACAGAGTAGAGTCAAGTGGCATAGAGGGCAGTGGCATAGAGTGATACAGAGTAGAAAAGAGTGCAGTGGCATAGGGTGCAGTGGCACAGAGTGGAGTAGTGCAGAGTAAAGGGGCGTAGAGTTCGGTGGCACAGAGTGTTGCAGAGTAGAGAGAGTGAAGTGGAGTGGCATAGAGTACAGTGATAGAGAAGTAGGCAGTGGCATAGAGTGCAGAGACAGAGTGCAGCTGTGTAGGGTGCAGTGGTTCAGAGTAGAATGGCATCAAGTGCAGTGGCATGGAGCAAACTGGCACAGAGTAGAGTGGCGTAGAGGGTAGTGGCATAGACTAGAGTGGCTCAGAGTGGACTAGAGTGGCGTAGAGTCCACTGTTCCAGATTGGAGCAAAGTGGCATAGAGTGGAGTGCAGTTGCAGAGAGTGGCTTAGAGTGTAATGATAGGGTAAAGTGAAGTAGATTCCAATGCTGCAGGGCAGATTACATATAGTGTATGGCATACAGTGACTGGCATACAGTGCAGGGTCAGAGTTGAGTGTTACAGTGTAAAGCGCACTGGTGTAGAGTCTTAGTATACAGTGCAGTGGCGTAGAGAGGTGCAGAGTAGAGTATAGTACCATAGAGTGCAGTGGTATTGAGTGAAGTGGTGTAGAGTGGAGTAGTGGAGACTAGAGTGACAGTTGTTTCGAAGAGTGCAGTATTGCAGAGTAGAGTGTCAGTGCAGTGGCGTACAGTGGAATAGAGAACTGTGGCATAGAGGACAGTGATGCAAAGTAGTCTGCAGTGGCATAGAGCGCAGTGAAAGAGGGCAGCTGTGTAAAGTGCATTGGCATACAGTGCAGTAGTTAAGAGTAGAGTGGCAGACAGTGCAGTGGCAGAGTGGAGTGATGCAGAGTAGAGTGGCATAGAGTAAAGTTTTTCAGAGTAGAGTGAAGTGGTGCAGGGTAGAGTGCAGTGCCGTTGAGCAGCAGAGTGTAATGGCATAGAGTAAAGTGGTGTAGTGGAGTGGTGAAGAGTAGATTATAGTGGCATACAGTGGATTGGCGACGAGTGCAGGGGCATAGAGTTGAGTGTTACAGAGTAAAATACATTGGCGTAGAGAGTATTGGCATATAGTACAGTGTTGCAGAGTAGATTGGTGTGGCCTACACTGGAGTGATATGAGTTCTGTGGCAAAAAAGTGCAGCGCTGCAGAGTAGAGTGGGACAGGTTAGAGTAGAGAGCCATAGTGTGAAGGGGTGTAGAGGGAGTGGCGAAGAGTGCAGTGGTATGGAGTGGTGTAAAGTGGAGCAGTGCAGAGTATAGTGGAGGCACAAAGTGGAGTGGAGTGGAGTGGAGTGGAGTACTGTAGAGCGGAGTATGCATGGTATGGCAGTGCACTGCCATTACAGACAACTCATTTTAAATTGAAATGACCATTACATTTGCACAGACATACCGTTTTACTAATAAAACTATGCAGTGCACAAACGAAAATATATGGAAATTGCTTTACCTAGTATAATGATTTGTTTTGATCATACTAAAGAATTTGTTTTCAACACACTTCACAAATAACAAAACAAGTGCTGCATTTGTGTTTCTAATTCTGATATATTCTGAAATACTTTCAAAGTTCGTTTAAACATTGTTGTGTGCTAGAAAAATACCTCTTTCCCACCTCTCGGTATCCAGCAGAATTGTCGCGTAATTCCTCTCACTTTGAAGTCAGAGAAAGAAAAGTAAACAAGCGCCTCCGGAAGGCAGGGCCTGACATTTGACCTTGGTCTTTAAATGCACAGCAAATGTAACAAGATAAGACCAAGATTTAAAGGCTTGTTTATAGAAAGCAAGTTTGTGGAAAAATACAGTAAAAACAGTTTGTGCAACGGGAGGGAGGGACTGAACCTGGAGAGCCTACAGCAAATAAAGCTAGCAAATAGAAAGCCAGAAAATGTGAGTTACAAACCACAAAGCAAATGGTAATCAACAGGTGGAATGCATTTCTAGGTCAACTTTTTGAAAGTCCCCAAAATGTCTTTAGCAATCCAGACAGCTGTGGCCTAAAAATATGTCATTTGCATTCTGCACCACTAGTTATTGGTTATTGGCTGTGTAACTACTGTTGCCTATAGACTGCTTTCCATTGAATTCCACGGACAGTGAAGTGTATCATCCATGCACTACAATACAGGCACATTTGTGTTTCCAAAAGTGTTTCCACACTCATGTTGATGCTGTACTAATAATAATTTAGCACCTAACTGCCATTTTGCAACTAAATATGAGATGTGTTCCTAAAACGTTGCAACATTCCTGCTGAGGGTGCCCCAAGGGTGGTTTTGCACTTTAATGTGAATTTGCACCTAAATGTGATTATGCTCCTAAACCTGATACCACAATGCTGCTTGCTTCACACCAAGGGTAGGAGAGGATGGGGAGGTTAAAACTGAGAACTCAACAAACAGAAAATATTGATACATTTTTGCTGAGTCAGTACTTTGGTTTATGAAGAGAACAGTACTTTATTCCACTCTCCTACACACGTCTAGAATTTCCACACATAATAGACAAAGAGCATTTCCTTGTCCGAATGGAAACATTTCTCCCGGGGGATTGATTACAAGTACAGCCTCGGAAGGTAAAACTTCTTCGCCTGTAGCCCTGTGACGAGGAATCCCAGAGAGATCAGTTGAGGAATCAGTCCTGCCGATTAGCTCACATATGATCACTCATTATAACATCCTGCCTACAACCTGCTGATTCAGGAAGTAAAAGCCTGTTGTCTGGGTAGGTTTGTGCAGTCTCTTCGACAGCTGTGCTTATCAGGCCACTGTCAACAGGAGAGACACTGATAAGACGGACAGCCTGCTGTTTAATGAGGCTCCGGTCTAGCCGACGACATGCACAAGGAGTGCCGTGCCTACAACCTTCCAGAAAGTGGCACCAGCACCACTCTATTGAGAGTGCTGTGGAGGCAGTGGTGATCATGGTTACAGGGACCTTGCCTCTTGAGTATTTCTCATGCCCACTGCAAAAAACTCAAATCAAAACAAACATCTGCAACCCATGGCCGCAGAGGAGGAGCTCCTCATGCTTAGTCTGACTTTTCTTAGGCGCTTCAAGATTCTCGAGAGTCCCACCAGATTGGATAGTCGCAGCTTGCCATAGCTCTCCAACACTTTTGGAGCTACTTTTCCCAGTGTAACTTGCCTTCAGCTAAGTTCCAGGACACCGCTGATCACAGAAGGTCGCTATGGCTATTGCCGGGGAGTCATGTCCAGCCCTGGATCTCGTGCTTGGTGCTGGTCGCATTCCACTTACAGTAGTTTTGAGAAAGCGCCAAGCCAGAGTTGGCTAGTCACGCCTGAGCTGCTTCTCAGCCATGTCACCTTCGCGCAAGGGCACATCTTGAGCCCCTCCAGAGCAGTGAGTTAACTCTTTTCCTCGAAGATGAATGTAGGGAGCCCCTCCTGGGAGGGGAGTCAGATCTTCCCCACCTTCTGGTTTCAGACTTGGCAAGGGGAGTTTAGCAGTCAGCACCACAGCCCAGGATATCTCAGAAGATTCTTCTGGTCACCACTGGTGTGACACTCCAGGCTTTTGGTAAAGAAGTCTTGGCACAGTGACTGGAAGTTGCGGTTTCACCTGGAAACTTAATTGACAGATAGACTGTGCATTCCAATAGTATGGTAGCTTTGTTTTTTCCATGCACATTGGTCCTGTCATTGTCTTTGTCAAAAGTATAAGCAGGGAGTCTCCACCTCTCAGGAAACATCCAAAACAAGAGCACTAAAGCCATGCTGTCCCACTCAGCTATCTGTTTACACTCCCAGGGAAGTAAGGACCAGGGAAGGGCAGAGAGAAACTTCCTGATGTCAAAGAGACCCCCCCCCCCCCCCCAAGATCATTGGAATATCTGAAAGGGCCCTCCGATTCGCACCAGCTTTTTTTTTTTTTTTTCTCTCTCTCTCTCTCTCTCTCTCTCTCTCTCTCTCTCTCTCTCTCTCTCTCTCTCTCTCTTTCTCTCTCTCTTTCTGTCTCTCTCTCTCTCTCTCTCTCTCTTTCAGGTACTACTTGATTTGACCACATTCAAAATGGATGCCAGTGGGGCCACAGGCAACACCAGACTTCCCATACACCTGTAACTCACATTAGGAACATATATTTCCTACTCGTCTCATACATCAATGGGTAAAGAATATGGCTGTAGGCCTGCCAGACAACTAAGAAAGATGGGAGATATCAGTAAGCCCTCTCCCTAGCAGGTGACAGTTAAAAGACTTGTCCTGCTGAGTAAAATCGGTATCACTGCTAGCACTGTCATTCCTCTACAGCCTGATGTGGCAGTAGCCACACTTGTTCAAGAAGGGTGCACATGGTTTGTCCCTCTGCACCTCACACCCTATCAAACAAGCCTTAGCACACATGCATGATTATCGTGTTTACGGGTGAGGGTGGGTCATAACATCACATCTTGCTATGCAGAACTCAGAGCAGGGTGGCACGTTCTACAGAGTCATGAAAGGGGGCTTTCTTCATCCCAGTGAGAGAGCGTAGTTTAGATATTACATATATTAAATGCCAAATGCTTATATAAATACCTAACAATGCCGCATAGAAAACGACAATGAATAGTAATTTGCTTAATGTGCATTTGAATTATGTCAATGAAACTTAGAAATACTATTGAGTGCACAAACTAATGTTGATTATGAAAATTATTGCTTGCATGATAATTAATCAAGCTTATATTGGCGTTTACAATATCGCATTAAACCATAGGCCTTACGTTAGCGTGAGCTGTGGATTTAGCCGCCTAGGCTCTCATATTAAAGTATTTCTCTGTTTTTCCAGTGTGCTGACTCGTAAAGGGCCATGACCCAGCATTTGTTCTTTTCTTCGCTTCATGTAGCAATAATGATTTTCTTCCCATCCGCACATTAGCTGTTTTTGCAATGGACCTTATACAGTTTGCAACAAAAGTAAAAATATTCAAGGACACTTGACCATGGAAAAGAGAACTTTTGACCTGAGAAACGTGCCAAGGCGATGACATCCTCCGGATGTGCCACCTACGAAGACGTCAATTGTGAAGACCAATCAAAGTGTTATAAATTATTGTGGGGTGACAACTTGGATTACCTAATGTATAATTTGATAGGTTAAAGATAGTGGGGTATAGCAAATGTCCAATAGGATTTTGGGTGAAGGTATTACGAAAAGGGGATAAAAGCTCATGACACAGAAGAGTCGAGAGAATTAGGTAGGGAATGCTATCGATTTTATCCAGAAACTCTGTCACTCTGTTTGGTGACTCTGAGACTTAATAAATTATCCTTACCCAAAGACTGCTTTATACTTCTCCTCCTTATGAGGGAAAGTGTCCCCTCTCCACTAGACTAAGTCCTGACTGATGCTGATACGACTGATGTCCTGAAGACGAAGACTGATCCTGTGTGCTGACTTAATCTTTGGAGGGTAACTATGTCAATGCTATTGTAATTTGTCTATTTGCTTTTCCTTTCTAGGTACCAACTGCTGTGTTTTTGATTGGAGACCATAGTTTAGATGTTTTCCAAATTGATGTTCTAAATTGTTTTGGATGAAGCCCAACATGCTGATGCTAATTAGAGGTTAGGCTAGGCGATCATTTGACTGATACAAATAGACAAGACTGACATTGTGCTATGCTGAACCGAGACTTACGTGATATTCAATGTATTCTGGTCTATGTTCTCCTTATGTTATGCCCTTATGTTTGTGATCTTTGCATTATTGAAGTCTTATAACTGCTGCCATATCGTAACTATATTCTTTTGTTTCTTGGTTTTGAGGTTGACACTTTTATTAGTAAATTGTAATCAATAGGGAATAAAATTCATAAAATTCTAACAAAGGTGTGGTTATTCATGACTGAAAGGTCATGGTTGCGCCAACAGTTTGATCAATGTCTTTATTCAAAGTGAAGTGTATTGTGGTGATAAATATTGGTGACATTATTGACATATTACTCAATATATTGATCAGTTATCTCGTCCTACGGTGTCTCACCACTGGGTCAAAAGATTCATTGGCCTAAAACGAGTCCTAATGTGTATAAAATCGACATAGAGGGACGCATTAACACCAGCACTGCCTAAATGTGACACCACAGTCCTGCTCATTTTGCAGCAATGGTGCGTTTGCACTTACATTTGTTTGTGCACCTAAACGCAACAGAACATCTTTCCACTCTTCTGCTGTTACAGCTTAATGTGATTTTGCACCTACAAGATATTTTCCTCCACAGCGCGATACCAAAACACTGCTTAGTTGGCACCAGGGATGATTTTTCACCTACATTTGATTTATGCTCTAAAACGTTTTCCACAGCTGCTCATTCACCAAGGGTAATTTGCACCCAAATGTGATTTTATTTGCCAGTAAACTTTGGCTGTCTCATGCTGAAACTGATGCTCAAGATCAATAGCCTACACATTTGTGTGTGATCTTTTTATTGCAACCAAACACAAAACACAGTGCTTTATATCAGATCAGACTCCAGAATGCATATAACACCTCAGACATGCTATTACCCCGATCGATTACAAATGACCCCCAAAACCCAAGAACTTCAAACCCGGACAGGAAACCTACATTAATGATGAATACTACCGACTCAGACTCGGCTCTGTTAAAACAGACCTGCTATGAATATATAATCCTTAACCGATGCACTATTCTTTTTCTTTTAAATATCAAAGTTCACAAAAATACCCTTAGAGGAAAAAAAGTTATTATATCAGGGTACTATAACCAGAACTGTGAGCTACACGTCCCCCTGTAGGGAAATGGGAAGGTCATGATCATATATTTTGATATCAACCACCATATCGTCACATTGTTTGATATCCTCATGGCCATAAAAGATGCTACCACCGCTAGTAACTCCAACACTGATGCACGGTCTTCCATCTCTTATGGTCAACGCATTTCTAGCTCAAGCATAAACACTCCCCAATTTCTCTAATATCATCCACAGACTCTTGTGGGACTGAACCTGGCTCATATAATGCTAGCATAAGTCAAGGAAGCATGTTTCACAAGCCAGTACAAAAGTACCACTACAATGACAGAAATTGAGATACTACCAATGCCGACTTATTCTTTCAGCAACAGGGTGCGAGAGGGCACATCTTAGTTGGAGACAGTAAAGTGTATTTTTGCTGAACAATAAATAGAACTTGGCAGGGAAGTACTCTCCAACCTGGGACAAGTGAGGGCAATGGCTTGTCTAGCCGGTGGCTCAGGAGGAAACATAAGAAGCAACTCAGAACACAGTGCCTCGCTCGCCAACAGACGCAGCTGGAAAGAGATAAGTCAGTGCCAGCAACAGCAAACTTGTGTGACGACCCATGACAGATGACACCAGAGATTCAGCGGAACGAGGTTATACTACAGGCGAGAAACAATCATCAAACACTTTAAGCAGCATGCACATGTCTAAAGTGACCCAGAGAAATGCCATAAAGTTGATATAATGCAATGCAAGCAGTGGCCCAAAAGGTTATGAATCTCAGCCGCCACACCTGAGTGACCTGAGGCGAGGTGGTGTGGTCCCAGGTGGAACAGACTGATTTGCTGATAATGGCTGCAGGAGGTGTCCACCTCCCACCCTTTTGATTATACTGCTTGACTGGGTCGATGGCGGAGGGCAATCGTCCTGTTCACAAGAGCACATGTACTGGGTTTGGACTAGGTTCCCAGCATGACGTCAGTAAGTGTTTCATTAAAGAGCAAAAGGGGTTCAGAAGTGGAACTCCCAGGCTGAAGCACCTATGTCATGAGGTTGGTCTTGACAGACACTGAGGGCAGTTTGAGGTCAAGGGCCTCTGCTGCCCTACACACCACCATTGCATAGGAAGCTCATCCTACGTAGCCACAGTGGGGGAGAGAGCAAGCCAGAACCTGGAGAGGTGTCCAGTCCACTGGACTCTCCTAGTTCCTCATACAGTCCATAAATTGCTCTAACTGGTGTTCTAAAGGGTCAAGTGACCCCTCCCAATCTTCTCCAATGCCTGGCTGTTGAAAATAATGCTCAGGCAACGATCTGGCACCCATGGGCGCCAATGGAGCCGGAATTAGCGTTGTGCGATGCCATTCCAGCTCATGATTGTCTGGGATCAGAATGGGTCTCATGCTGCTAGTGGGCGCTGGCAAAGTCGGGGGAAATCGGGATCGGCGCCAGAGAAGGTCACGTGGGTATGATTGGTGCAGATCTGGATTCGGATCCATGAAACCCCATTGGAGCCGAGGCCAAAGCCACCAGCGTGGAACCTGATGGGGCCTTCTCTGACCCCATGAGGCCTGAAGACACATGGAGGGGTCAGCCCGCTCGAATACACAGCACATGGCCTCACAGGAGTCTTTTACTTGAGCAGGGGTCGCTTCCGGAAATCGAGGGAGGCGCAGAGTCAGATCTGGCATTGATTCCGCGGAACTGTGGCCAAAATGCTGATGTTCCGAACTCGTTGTGTCAGCCGACAGACAAGGCAAAGTCGAAGTCTGTTTAGACCTTTTCTTCTTCTTGTGCCTCTTCCCCTAGTGCCTCGAGGACCTCCAGTGAGAGAAAGAGGAGTTGGGGCTTCTGAAGCAGTCCTGCAACCTTCTCGTTGACCGGGACCGTGACCTCCGAGAAGTCGCACCGGATGGCGTCAACTGCCAGGCAGCAAGCAGCTTTAAGGACCGCTCCCTTAAAGCCTTATCCACCATGGCCCGACAGTCCGAGCACAACTTTGCATCATGGTGGCACTCGTGACAACATAGACAGACAGGGGGAGGGTCCGTAACTGACATGGAGCGGTGACAGCCCCTACACTGCTTGAATCCTACTTTACTGGATGACATCTTCAACAAACTTTTAAAAATACTCGACAAAACGTTGAAAAAAGCCTGACAAAAGATGACAGCAGGTGGCTCTCCGCGGATCTGCGCTAACTGGCACAGAAAAAAAAGACCTGAAGTCCGAGAGCCTGGGTGGCGCCTATATAGGTTACCATGACATCACATCCGGAGCCGACAGTGCCACGCGGAGCCGAACGGAACCACCTGACGGCGAACACAGGGGTACTGCTCAAGCAAAACTTTCCAGATCCAGTCTGGTACCTGGGGAATTTCAAAGGTAAGGAATAAGATGTGGGCTTTGTCAGCAGGGAGGAACTATGACATCATAAATGGGTTGGATGGAGTGTGTTTCTACTACTGTGCAGGGTGGGAACAGCTGGAGTGTTTTACTGTTTGTTGCACTATTTGTCCGGTGATTAATAAGGAGATATACGCTATAAAGGGGATGAGAACCAGAATGCTTGGCAGATGAGAGGATCTCAGCAGTCATCATTAGGCCTTCATCAAATGTAATCCGGGGGGGGGGTGGGGTGATAAGAAGTTACATGGAATATGAAGGAAATCACCTCAATGGCAAAGAGATATAAAGATAAAGCATATATTAAAATGTGTGGAGCGCACACAATGCTCCTTCACAAGACACATTTAACCAAAGTAGAGGGGGTGGTGCCTCAAAAACACTGGTATGTTCAGATTTTCTACACCCACTAGACCCAGCATTTGCATGTGGGTCCAGATTTGGATTAGGCGAAGAGTCCCTTTCCATCACACATTTGAAATATAAAGGGGTGTTAGCTAGTGGTGTGGGACACATTAATTGGGAAGGACATAGACTAATAAATGTGTATGCCCTGAACTCACAGCAAGCTTGGTTTCTGAACAATCTATTGCATAAGTTAGCCAAAGTAATGAACTATCCACTGCTCATGATGGGCAGAGGGGGTTTTATTGCCTCACTGATGTGACACAAGACAGATAGCGGGTGGGAGGGGGAGTTAGGGAGAGCAAAAAAAAACAAATTAATGAATGAAAAACAAAACATACCTGTTTTGCTGCACCACCCGTGAACCACTCCCCATCTGCAGGGACAGGCTCAGACTCCCAGCCTGCCCTGCATCCAATCCTACCGCTGCTTTCATGCTGCCAGCAGCATGAATGCAGGGGTAGGATTGGACGGAGCGCCCTGGCTGGGTGCTCTGAGGCAGAGTAAGAGCCTCTGCCTGCTCTCTCCAATCTGGCACTGCTGTGCCGGGTTGGACAGAGCCTACTGCACATGTATTTTTGACTGGCACAAGGCAGCCAGCCAAACATACATGCGCACTGAGGGGGAGTGCTGTGCACTCCCCATCAGTCCCTGCCACACCAGTGGCCCCGCCCCTTTTGCAGTAAAAACGTAATAAAAATAGTTTATTACGATTTTACTGTAAAATTTTGCAACTGCTGCTGCTGGCAGGGGGTAACGCTCCTCCGCCATAGTGGAGGAGTTGCACCTGCACCCACCTTGTGCACAGATAGAACACTTGGAATCCTGGAGACGTGGGTGGCCTGCAGGGACATGAGACATGTGAAGGGCACCACACCCCACCACCAGAGAGTATTTATTATACTCTAACATGCATTGCCTCAGTGTCAGGTTAGACGAGTTCTTCTGCTCACCATGCTTACTCATGAATGTAGCATGCATTGGGTACTAAGATCTAGGCTAACCACAGCCCACTCCTGATGGTGGTCAGATAGAGTACAGATAGAACTAGCATGCACACAAGACTGCAGGTACACACAAGTCAGGACCCATTCTTTCAGCAAACATTTGGTGAAGGGATCAGACACTATTTTGGTGAGAACGATGGCACAACTGACTGACTACTTGTTGGGATGCCTTGAAGGCCGTAATCCATGGACAATGCATTGGGATTTCTGAAGGAGTGAGACCTGCATTACTGCAAGACGTTAACAAACAGGCGCAGGCTTCAAAAGCAACAAACTAATAGGCCACCGTAGCTTCAAGATGAAGTGAACAATGAAAGGGAGATAATGATGCATCTTGTGGAAAGGCTGTCGAGGTTTAACTACAAAGCATAGTTGGTTAGGGCGCATGATCAAGGGGATAAAGCCAATGGCTTTTGGCATGGCTTGCCAACCCCCCAAAAAAGAGAATCCCTTCACCTTGAGATCTTCTATGTGAAGAGTGAAATTGCAGGCCCATATCAACAAGGCATTTGCCCAATATTATGAAGCTTTAAATACAGCTCCAGAGGAGTGCCTTAAGTACACCATCCAGGCTTCTCTTCAGGCAGCAGGTACACTAGTTCTAGCCCTGGAAGAGGTTCAATTGCTATGACCAGACATAGCGGAGCAAGAGGGGAGAGCAGCTGTAAAGGCTATGCCACACGGATGAGGTATTTGGCTCTGAAGGGTTGCCTTTAGGATCCTTCATGATGTAAATTGTCTTCCTTGCACCAAAACTAGCAAAGATTTATAATTACGCCCGACAAATCATGCGTTATACCCATCTGTCCATGAGGCGCTGACTGCAGTGCTTCCAAAACAAGGAAGAGATGAGTTGGTAATGTTCTCTTATAAGCATCTTAATGCCTAATTTTTATTATCAAATACTGAACAAAGTATTAGTGACTAGGATTTCCCCCCAGATCAATACAAATTCATTTTCTGATGCAACACACAATGAAATTGCAAAGATAAATAAGCATTGTGGACCACCCAGATGCCTTAATGTTAACCTTTAGCAATGAAAAGTGTTTCAAAATCTAACACTGGATTTCTGTGATGGACAAAGCTATTATATGTACAGACTACTGCACAAGTCTGAAAGGGGAGGACTAAACAGCAGTCATACCCAGTGTGCAGGGGGACACTCTAGGGCTGCGCTCTATCACCAATAGCGCTCGAGCCTCCAGCGTGCACACTTGGGCAAGGTGGGGCTTTAGTGGAGTAATAATAGGTGAATTTCTTTACCACACAGCCTTATATGCAAACAACAGTCTGTTGTTGTGTGACAGCCACAATCAGATGTGCCCAATACTATTGCTTCCATAGAGCTGTTTGGGAACATCTCAGGATTGCGAGTAAACTGGGATGACTCTGGAGCATATGCCCTGCACAAACCATATGAAGAGGTGTAGAAGGCTGGCCTGGTGGGTAGTGAGTACCTCTGGTACTTACACCTTATACCAGGTCCAGTTATCCTTTATTAGTGTAGTGTAGGCAGTGGCTAGAAGCCAGGCTCTCTAGAGGGAGCTGTGGATGAGCAGCCAAGGCTTATCTAGGAGACACGCAAAGCTCATGCAATACCACTGTAGTTACACAAAGTACTTACACACATGAAAGAACACGCTCAGTGTTACAAAAATAAAGGTACTTTATTTTGGTGACACAAATACCAAAAATACCAAAGAGACTATACTCCTTTAGGATGTAAGTAATACGCAAATTATATACGCTAGTATGCAGAAATAGGCATACAAACAGTGCAATTAGTGAAAATCACAATAGTTAAAAATGGGCCTAGGGGGAGCACAAACCACATACTAAGAAAGTGGAATGCGAATGTCGGTTCCCCACGTAGGCAAGTGTAGTGCGCAGATGGGGAACAGAGTACTAGAAAAGCCCAAGGATAAGTACCACAACCAACCCCAGCGACCAGGAAAACAGGAGTAAATCACAGTAAATTTCCGTAAGTTAACCCAGATCACACACAGACACGAGAAGAAGAATCATGCAAAACTCAGAAGAGACTGCAAGACACCAACAGTGGATTCCTGGACAAGAAGACCTGTAGAAGAAGGGGACCAAGTCCAAGAAGCAGGAAGAGCATGAGCCCCTGCTAACACGGACGAAGGTGCAAAAGGGGAACCACTGGTGGAGAAGAAAAGTCAGTACTGCACCCAAGAAGACAAAGTCGGGTTCCTGGAGGGTGCAAGTGATGTCCCACACGGGATGGAGGATTGCAGTCGGGTTTGTGTTGTTGGAGCCGCCAACAAGCCTTGGCACACGCAAAGCTCACGGTTAGCGGAAAATGGCGCTGCCGGGGACCAGGAAGGGCCAAGTGGACTCTACCCTTTGGGGGGGGTGGGGGGAGTCAGTCAAGACCCTCAGGGACACACAGAGCCCACAGAACACCATGCAGCGCACACAGGAGTCCCACATGATGGAGACAAGAAAGTTGCAGAAGAGGCCCACCCAGCACTATGACAAAGGCTCCCACGCTGCCAGAGAACCACTCAGGAAGCTGTGTGTCGCAGGATAGAGTGCTGGGAGGGCCAGAGCTTCAAGATGCACGAAGATTTTGGAAGAAGGATGCCAACAAGCCTTGGCAGCTGCAAGGAATGCAGTGCACGGGGGTACTGTCTTGCGTGGGGAGGCAAGGTATTAACTCCACCAAAGTTGGACAGTTGGAAGAGAGGACTGTCAAGACCACTTCAGTCCACCACCCATGATGCAGGATCCACTCAGCTCAGCAGGAGAGGGGATCCACACAGCCGGTCATTGTTGCACTTGGTGCCTGCAGAAGCAGGGGAGTGACTCCTTCACCCTAAGGGAGATTCCTTCTTCCTTCTGATACAGGCTGAAGAAGGGCTGTCCTCAGAGGATGCACGACCAGGGAAATGTCGTAGTTGCTGGAAGGAGCCGGAGATACAATGTTGCAGGAGGCGTCTTGCCTCTTTGTTACAGCTTGTAGGTTCCTGAAGAGTCCAGATGCAGTTTCTTCGGATGCAGAAGATTCCTGCTGGAGTCTTGCAATATGAATCTGATGAACCACCCAAAGGAGAGACCCTAAATAGCCCTGAAAGGGGGATTGGTCACCTAGCTGAGTGACCACATATCAGGAGGGGGTCTGACCTTATCTGCTGGCACTAGCCACTCAGATACTCCCATAGTTCCCTGCCAACCTTGAATACAAGCTGGCAAAACCCAGCGACCCTCTGGAGGAGCTCAGAGCACCACCACTGGGGTGGGGATGGACAGGGGAGTGGTCACTCCCTTTCTTTGTCCAGTTTCGCACCAGACCAGGGACTGGGGGTCCCTAAACTGGTGTAGACTGGTTTATGCAAGGAGGGCACCCTATGTGCCCTTCAAAGCATTTCCAGTGGCTTTGGGAGGGTACCCTTCCCAAGCCTGTAATACCTATTTCCAAAGGAAGAGGGTGTAACACCCACCTCCCAAAGGAAATCCTTTGTTCTGCCTTCCTGGACATGAGCTGCTCGAGCAAAAAGAGGGCAGAAAGCTGTCACACTACTGTATATGGTGCTAAGCAAACCCACAAAATGCTTCCTAACTCCTCAGAGAGTGAGATGGGGCAGTGAGAGTTTCTGACCCCACCTCACACTCTGACTAGGCATCGTCTATAGACAACAAGACTCGGGTATCCTATTAATAAGCAATATCCAATGGGTCATTCTTAATAAAATGAAGAAAAAAAATGTTTTTTGAAGGACGACAGCCCTCACCTACCAGCATGGTGGCGTGCTTTATCATAGGGCTTCTCCTCATGCCCATAGGAAGTGCAGAAATGCTCACAGAGGAACATGAGTTTGGCAGATCAAAAGAGTTATGGACCTGCATCACTCACTTCTTTTTATAGTCCTGCTCATCAAAAATGACCCCCTGTATGTGCTATCATAATACAGGAGTCCAACCAAACATCATTCTCATTTCTCATAATCCCCATGTATGTATAATATTAAACTGCATCAATCGAGCTTGTTCATCTTCTCCAACGAATGCTTATGCGCACAAGAATGAGCACCCTGTCTAGAAGAGGTACTGTGGTGCTAGGCATCATCCCTAGAACGCCAGAGGATAGGATAAGGGCAAAGCAATATTGCACAGCATACTCTGGAATAGCACACCACAGGGCCAACAAGCAAGTTGGGACAAGGGAGGAAATTGTGTAGTCTTCGCATATGAAGGCAATCTTGTGTATGTCTCACTGCTGTCCCAGAGACAACACCAGTAAGCATAGAAACAACCACAAACTGGGCTATGTGCTTGGAGGTAGTAGGTACAGTCATGTTCTGTGTGGACTACATTCAGAAAGAGGCACTGGCTATCTTAGAAAGCCTATGCTTAAGGATAGCCATCCCTCTTGACCTCTCCGTGTCTTTATTGTACTCCATAATATCCTCTTCACTGTACAGACTATTGTAGGGAGGCTGCAGTGTGCCTGGCTCAAAAACACAAAACCAGTAATGAGACAGGGAGATCATTTACTCTCACTGGTTCTAATCGCTTTTGTCTGGTGACCCTGTTGGGTGAGCGGGACCTGGAACTTGACAATGACTGTAACCTAGGGCATAGCCAATGAATTAAAAAAAAGATGCAAATAGGAACCATCCACCTCTTATACCCTTGTGGCCAGGTCTTACAGAGAAGGACTTAAGCCCATGAAAAAGTAGCATAGTGGCCGATGAATGTTTGAGTTATATCGATTAACCTGGGGATACTATGGAATACCTGCCAGCTCAGTATGCAATGCTATTGATCACTGAACTTTAACCAATGGCCCCAAATGATTACCCTAAAACATTAGTTATAGATGGCTGATTTGATCCCCTTATTGCCATGCTCTGAGGATAAAATCCGGTACTGTGAGACAGGAAGTGAGTGAAACTTGACTTCCAGCTGATGTTCTGCACCTAGCCACAGAAACATTGCATCAGAGACATCGGAGACAGAAAGCTGCACCTCCTACCTTCCATGTTGGGATCACAAACAAGGAACTGTGAAGAAGGATATCATGCTTACAAATGGAAGGAAAAACTAGAGGACATTTCTATGTTTGCTAAAAAACAGCAGTGACTGAAGCTTTCTCCATCATCTGCGGAGGGACTAGAAACAAAGATCCACTGTGCTTGCCACCAGTTATGTGAGGGACGAGTGTATGCCACTTATGGGGTGAAAAACTGTGCTGTGCGGTTTGCCCAAGTTCCACTTTCATTCCCCAAATTTAGTCTCCTGCTTGTGTGCTGATTGCAATGTATTTACATTGTTGCATGGCCCCCGAGGATGTGCACACTTTGTACAACATCAAGGTGCTGTCTGCCCCTATTGTGTAGAAATAGGACTGCTTGCGAGATGATTATACCAAAACATTGTCCCATTATATGCAATCTTCCATTTTACTTTTCTGGTCCTCTCCTCTCTCTTGGTCACTCTCCCGAGGACTTGCATTATGTACTATTGCGCTCTAATGTTTATTATACCTGGGCAATGTCAATACTAGGCCTCTAGCACCTCCACTACTTTGAAGTGTATCATCTCATTTTATTTCTTCAGCTCACCCACCCATTTACTCCGGGGATGGAAGACTTCTTGTGGCTGTGGTAATACTGCAAGGCTCTGAACACTTCTGTCGCTCTCCACTCACTCTTTTAGCATAGCCCCAAGATCTTAACCGTGGTGGCCTCTCAGGTCCCAGTGCCAGGCCAGTGCAGCCCATGCCACCATCTGTGTCGGCATGTTAAATCCTCATACCGCAACAACAGGATGGTGAATAGCAAAGCTCTTCAGCATAACACAAGACACCCTTGAGCACAAACAGCTTTGACTAGCCAGATCAAAATTGTCTTCTTCCTCAATACATACCTATTTTTGGTGAATCAATGCTACCAAGTAACTGAGGTCACCATCTGAGTTTGTCAGGACCTCTGAAGCACTGTGGTCATCTTCACATTCTGCCCTGCTAGCTCTGGCCCTTTTGAAAGGGATTTACAAGGATTGCCTTTACTAGTGTGTTATTACTGGCCTGTCAGATATGTACATAATTTCACCGAGTTGGTATTATTAGTCTGTTAGATATACACAGATAAATGCTTAATGTGTTTATCAAATAAAAATAACCTATTTACCACCACAATCATGGGCACTTAAATTATCACTAACTATACTGTTTCAAACACACAAAGGGTAATGGGAGGAACGCTTGCAAAAAGTGGTAATACAGGCATACTAACCTGTCGTTCTTTTGCCCACCATTCCACCTTAGACTATATCTAGCCATCTGCAAATTAGCCTTGGAAATATCCTGATCCAGTAAAACCAGTCCAGCCAAGACTGCCAAAGTAGGTCCTCTGACAGGAACACAAGCAATCCGAGACGGATTTCTGCCTCATTGGGCCTCTTCAGTCCGGTGCAGCTTGGTTCCAGTGGCACATCTGCGCCTACCACTGGCCACTTGGGGCGTTACATCAAACACACAAATTAATGGGGGAAAATCTTGTAAGAAGTCTAACCAATGACAGCCACTCAAGGTAGCATTTCAACTCATTGTTGGGCTGAAATGCTACCCAGAGCGATTGCCAGTGTTTTTTGTCAGTTGTACACAGCACAAGCCATGGCACGGGCATGAGGACGTTTCGCAACATACACATACACTAGTCGTATCTTTTTTTGCCACCAGCAGATTTGCTGCAATTCAAGCCTAGTTACCAATTTGCATGGTCTGCAGCTGTGGCCACGAGGCCACATTGCCTCCTATGAAAGCTCAGCTCAAGGTTCCAACAGGACCTTGAGCTGAGCCAGAGCTAGGCTCCTGGTTCATGCTTTTTTGGGCTCACCCACCTCTAGTTGATATATATACAAAAATGCAAAAATTCTACCCCAACACTCACCCTTTAATTTTAAGACCTGTCCTCTATCCACATCTGATACCCCCCACACTAGATCATGGAGGCACCATATTCATAAGGAAAATGTTACTTACCCTGTAAGCATCTGTTCCTAGCATGTAGTGATGTAGATTCACATGCTCTGCATATTCCTGTGCTGTAGTGTTGGGCCCGGATGTTTACAACTTGTTTTTCTTTGAAGAAGTCTTTTGTGTCACGAGATATAGTGACTCCTACCATAGCTGACAAAGCACATGGGCATCGGCTCCAGTGTGTTTTTTGCATAGTGAGTGAGTGTACTGATGGAGCAGTAGGTAGGACAGGTTAATGGATGTGATGTTTAGAACATGTTAAATGTGTAAATTAAAAAAAAGAACATCTGTAGCAATTACTGCCTCCCAGGGAGACAGGTGAGGCGCTTGTGAATCTACAGCACCACACACTACAAACAGATGCTTACATTATAACTAACAGTTTCAGTTTGTAATATGTGAACAGAGGTTTGAAACAAGGTCCTTAAGACAGTTTGATCAAGCTTGTAGGAGAGGTAGGACACCCACCCAGTAATGTATAGTAAATGTGTGTTGAGTTGACCACGTAGCTGGTTATATACATCAGCTATAGAAGTACCATCAAGGAAAGCCATAGTGGTCGCCTTTTTAAAGTGTGGAATGCAGCCTAGGTGGGGCAGGAAACGTTATCATGGCTTTGAAGTACCAGGACTGGATGCACTTAATCCACCTGGCTATATCCACTTTTTTTGTCAAGTATTTTAATTTATTTGCTTTTTCACACATATTTATAACCTAGGTATCAAGATAAATATCAGTATTTATGGTCTACATAACCTTTCTACATACTTTCTATTACTCATTCTATAAATATCACGCTGTTGCCTTAATGTAGAAAACAGGAATGAAACAGAACTTCCATAGTAAACAATATCATCAGTACTTGTACAACCCATTAATACAAGGAGGGTTCCCGTGAAATTACTTGATTATCAGTTAGATTATAACATGTGGATTAGGTACGTTTTGGTCCTGACGAATCACACTGATCTTAAATGAACTTTATTTGCGAGAAACATGTTGACCTTTTTAGTAGAAGTATAGGGACTTCTGTACTGACACTCTCAACATTCTCTGAATCTAGGGACTGTAGATTTAACTTTAATTTTTTGTCTTTTGAGGGTGGATTAGACATTATTACTAATCCCTCCCCACATTACGGTTTTTAATCATGACAGGGATCTGATTTTGATTAAAAATGAGTTTTACAGACCTCTAGTCATTTTTATTTTCACACACTCATACACCAATCCCATATTCCAGCACTCAACAACCGGCATTTCTATATCCAAAAGATCTCCGGCAAAGAGCCCCAGTGAGGGGCCCGTTAGGCATTGCAGTGCCGGCCTGACAAGGAGCAAAAGCCCGATGATGAAGCATGTCACCAATTGGTGAGTGAGGGCTCTTGTTCTAAAGAAAGCAGATTCACAGGATCTATTTTTCTATATATAATTCACTGTCTGGAAGTGTGTACCCTTTGGCTTTTTTCATGTCTAATGTATGTTGTTCTTGTAGGTAATCAGTCAATCTTGGTTTACATTACAGCAGGTGGGAGGCTCATTTCATGTGTTTTGTAGGGGGGTGTATTCAATTAGTGTCTGTGATGATTAAGGGGGGGGGGGGGGTCTGTCCATTTTCAGCACTGTAGTCCCTATGCTCAAGGGACCTGGCGGTGGCTTTCACAAGTATTATCAACTTTTCCTGCCACCTGAGGTCCAGTCTCTTTCCCACTGAGTGAGTGACTTTCCAGCTATAATAATATGCCTTTTAATCAGAATGTAGGCTTGGTCTTCAAACTTCATTGTGTATTTAGTCTGTTTTTGTTTTGTGTGTTATCCCCAGCAGACATGTAAGATGGTCCGCTGTCAATGATTTACCAGTTACCTGGGCCGTGTCCCTCACTGCCTCCTCCCAAAACTGTGACATCACTGGACACGACAATTATCATATGGTAAAAAAAAACAGCCAATATGTGATCCCATCTGGGGCAATCTGGCAATGCACTTGGAATATTATGGTTGACACGCCTGGGAGTGAGGATATGTCTGGTGCAGGTAACTGAACTGAGTCTACTTAAGTCACTGTTTTCTTGAGATCCTTTTAATGTAGTCCAGTGTGGACTTCCACTGTCTGTCTATCAATAACTGAGGTTTGCTGTCCACCTCACCCTCGAAGCTAAGTAATGTGTTGTGTGCTGTGATAAAAGCATTCCATATAGCAGGATGACTGCTTTTCTGCCAGTCCCAGAAGTCAGTAGCAGCCATGTCCTCTCCTGAGGGCGACTAAGGGAAAGGCAGGTATAGCCTCTGGCTATACCTGCATTTGACAAGGGATGCCCTTTGTTGGCTTAGTCCTGTCAATGTAGTAAAGGAGAGTGAAGAGCCCTTTGTGCTAGAGAATCTGGTTGAGGGAAAAAGAATTGGAGCTCTATCATTCAGTTGAGATGAAAAAGTAATACCGTTTTTGGAAGGAAGTTAGGATTGATCCTGAGGACAATTCTGTCATTTTGCACCTGGCAGAAATGCTCCTCCAAAATGTGGGCCTGTAGCTCGCTAACAAATAACGATGAGGAAGGCGACCTTCCAAGAGAGGAACAGTAAAGGGCTTTACTGTAGTGGGCCAAAGGAGGGCCTGTGAGTCTGGTAAGAACAATATTAAAGTTCTGGATCAGGGCAGGGGGAACTCTAGGTGGAATGACCCATTTGAGCCCTTCCATACAAACATTGATGACAGGGTTTTTAAACAATAAAGCGTGCTGCCTGTTCTGTATGTAAGCTCCAAAAGCGGCTAAATAAAGGAAAATGGAAATGTGAGATTGACTTGACTTTTGCAGGTGAAGGAGGAAGCAGAAAATATCCTGGGCTGTGGGTTTGAGAGGGTCCAGGTGCTTTGGAATGCTGTAGTGGACAAACTGTTTCCACTTTGCAGCGTAACAACTGGTGGTACTGTGTCTATGTACTTCTTTCAGAAGGTCCATGCTTTTTTTAGGTGGATTAAGATAATCAATTACTGTGACCTCAGGAGACAAAATGCTAGAGCTGCCTGTGGTTAGGGTGTTTGATTCTGCCTTGGTTCTGCCTGAGAAGGTTCGTCCTGTTGAAGAGCTTCTCGTGGGGAAAGGCTATCTAGGAAAAGGTAGAGAACCAAAGTAGTCTGGTTCATGAGGGAGCCACCATGATGAGAGTAAAGGGCGGGGCGTTGTCAAAGCTTCCTGACCACGTATGGAAAGAGTGGGAGAGAGGGAAAAGTGTGGGCAAAGATCCCTGACTAGTTCATCTGAAGGGCATTGCCCACTGACTGAGTGTGAAACCTAGAAGTGAAGTTTTGGCATTTTGCATGGTGGAAAAGAGATCAACCTCAGGGATCCCTCGACAAAGGAAGTACAGATGTAGGATTTGCAGGTCCAGTTCCAATTTGTGGACTTGTTGATGCATTCTTCTGAACAGGTCTGCAAAGTTGTTGTCCACTCCTGGAAGGTACTACGCCTGGGGGTGACACAGTGACCGTCGGCTTGAAACCACTGTGCCCATAGACACTGTTAAAGAGAACACATGTACAGTCGGGCACCTGGGGTGAGGGGACTATGGCTAGGCAGGAGCTTATCATTCCTAGGAGAAAAATCACTGGCCTGACTGTGAGCTGTTAATGGGTTGAAGATGGAGCCTAAAAAGAGGCAGTAGCCTCTTGAGTGCCTGTACTCTAGGTTAGGTGGAATAGGCTTTGTCAGTGGCTGAGCTGAGAAGGGCCCCTAAAAAAGGCTGAATGTGAAGGGACTGGAGATGAGATTTGATGGTATTTATGGTGAATCCCAACCCATGATAGAGGGTAATATTGGACTGTGTGGTGCCAGGCACTGCTGCTTGCCTGCGCTCTTGATCAGGCAATCATCAAAATAGGGGAACATGTGAAATCCACCCCTTCTGAGATGGGCATCTGCCACAGGTAGGCATTTGGTGAATACCACTGGGGCTGTATTGACACTGAATGGCAACACTTGGAACTGAAAATGATGGCCACTTACCACAAAACGGAGGTAGCGGTGGTAAGCGGAATGAATGGGTCTGCGAAAGTAGGCATCCTTCCAATCGAATGCAGTCATGAAGCCGCCTAGCTGCAGCAGCAGGATGCTATCCTGCCCTGTACTCATGTGTAAGCGTTTTGAGAGTATGCAGTTCTTGAGGGGCTTGAGGTTTAGTGTGGGACTTAAGGACCCTTCCTTTTTGGGGTTAAAAGTATAGTGTATAAGGAGGAGCTGGAGCAAATGCTCCATCCTGGAGAGTGTCTCTACCAAGTGGTTGCTCTCCTCAGGAGGCATATGCAGGTAGCCAGTTCCGCATTGGACAATCCCATAGTAGGCAGTTGTGTCTTCTGGGGGGAACCTGAACAGTAACAGGCTCAAGGTGAGGGTCCATTGGGGGTTCTATGTCAGTGTCTTCTCAGGGGTCATCAGAAGAGTGTGGGCAGAGTGGGGTGTCAAAGTTCTCTATAGGAGATAGGGACTAGGACTGCCTTTGTCCCAAAATGACTTAGGTGAGCTAGGAGAAGGGATTCTGAGTGGTGGTGATGGTTGTGAAGGTCTTGAGAAAGGTGGGGTGCTGGTGGCCTTGTCTATGAGCGAGTTCTTAGGCATAGGAGCTGGAGGCCTGATCAGAAATCAAACTCAGGGATATCCTTGAAACGGCAACCCTGCGTTGCTTGGGCACTGTTCCACCAGGTTTTTTTTTTAAATCTTCCCCCTTTTGAGGGGTGGATGACAACAGTCTTTTGTCTCGTCTAGCTTGTGCTGACGTTTCTTGAGAACTGGCCTGTCAGAGTCGTCGGAGCCAGAAGCATAGGCTGGTCTCAGGCCGTGGCAGATTTCTAACTCTAAGGCCAATGGGGGTTGAATGTCTTAACTGGATCCCGTCTCGGCTCTGATGCCTTGCCTTGAAGTTAACCAGATTCAAGGGCAGCGGTGCACCTAGGGGAGCTGGTGGCGCGTGCTTGGGGCTAGATGCCCAACTTCCTTGGGGACGGTGCTACACTTCGGCATGAGCCATTCATGAGACTTGTGAGTTTGTGTATTGGCAGTACTCATGACTCTTGGTGTCGTTTTGATGCGCAGGTCGGTGCTGAGTGAGGTGGCCTGAGCGCCCTTTTCTCCTTCTCCATTTTTTCAAGCTCCAAGGAGTCAGACCTGATGACCTCTGGGCTGGGCTATTGGGCAGAGATGTCTGGGGAATCTGCTTCCTATTTCTTTGGTGCGGAACGGGTCAGCTTCAGGGAAGATGTCTGGTGGCTCATTGAAAGATAGCTGCATCTTGAAGTGGGCTTGGCTTCTGCCTTTGTTCTGCCAAAGGATCTTTTTCAAATAAAGGCGAGGCAGGAAGCAAACAGAATGCTGTGTTCTGCAGAGAGACCAAGATTACAAACCCTGTGGGGATTAGACCAGGGATATTTAGTGTGGCACTGAGGGCATTTCCTGAATGGCATCCGTTCCATTACCCTCTACGCCTCTTCATTCTTCGGAATTGGTATGGAAAAGAAGTAGCTCAGAGGGTCAGGGACCCGGTCTTCATTGACAGTCTTGCAAGCGTGTTGAGGGAGAAGAAGAAAGAATGACAGTCAAAGGTTTCCTTGATTACAAGATTGGAGAGAGTGGGACCTGGAAACTGCAAAGGTCTAATGTGTCAAGCACAGGAAATTTGTCAAAACACATACAAACCTGATGGCGGAGAAAACCAATCTAACACTGGAGCTGATGCTCATAATCATTGCCAACTAAGGGAGGAGTCATTATACCTTGTGACTTGAAAGGCTTCTTTGAAGAATAACAAGTTGCAAACGCCCAAGCCCAACACTTGAGGGCAGGAGTATGCATTTCATGTGTATCTAAAGCCATACATGCTACGAACATATAGTTCACCAAAGTGCTAAAGGATTAGATGTAACTGAGTCAAGCTTTGTGGCAAAATGAAACACCTTTAGCAAGCCTTAAAGTAACATCCATACTTCTCACAGGCCAACCTACATTCCTTGGATAATTAAACAGCGGTCCTTAACAGACCACTGTTGTTTATTTATTTTTAGAGGTTTGCTAGCATTAACATTGCCGTTTGCAACTGAGAGGGTTAGGGATTTATGTATGCAAGTTGCATAGATTCTTCCGTAAACATATGATGGCAGCAGTCACACATATGTGTGCTGGCCCTAGGGAACACGTTCCTTGAGTCAGAGGATATCTTTCAAGTCTTTATACCTTGATAGCACATTAAATCCATCGAGTGCTTTAAATGGAAATATAGAAGTGCAGCTAATCACTGTTTAAAGCACCTGTATGCTTCGGAAAAGTGCTGTTACTCTCCCATTAAATGAACTGCAGCAGTGCTGAGAAGTGCAGATACTCTCCCTTTCAAATTCAAGAAGTCCAGGTTCTCAGTACTGAACAGTACCTTTCCATTTAAAGGACCGGATCCATCATGAAAAACATATGCACTGGCTGCCTGTTATGCAGAGTGTTTCATTAACAGCTACAAGACGGTACACCAGGCACCAAAGCTTTCACTAAGACCCATTAGTAATTAAATACAGACATTGAAACTGGGCCCTATTGGTCCTATATTCATTTCCTTAACTGTAATAGCAAAAACACTGATCAATTTCTGAACAACAAATGGCATAAACATTAAGGTAATCCACTTAACATGATTTAATTCCGGTGTATATTTCATGTATTTTACTTAGCCTTGCATTCCCTATTAGTGCTAGCTATTTCCAGGATGTTGTTTCTGCATTTTTTCCTGTGCAACATATTACTCCTGTATAGTGCATACTTTCAAGTGAGCTGCTCCCTGGTGTTTGTAACAGCCCATGATTGAGCACTCTGGAGTTGCTGGTGAAGGCAGAGCAAACTTATCACTCTGGCTGCCAGATGCTCACAAAATGTTCAGAATACATGGCCATCCAATCCTTGGCCTCTCTATAGAGCAATGGTCATGCATTCCAGTTGTAATTGTGATTCTGCACAGGTGTATGTTACAGAGAAACAGATGTCATGGCAAGAGTAAAAGAAAATGCAGTGCTTACAGGTGAGTGGGTGCATTCTGTGTTTGTGGTGAAGTGAGGTGATGCAAGGAAGTGCATTCAGGAGAGAGTGAAAAGAGAACGCTGAAGAGGGAATAGATGCAGAATAAAATATGTAGAGATGTGGAAAAAAAATGACATACATATCTAACAGAAAGTGAACATAATGGGAATGACTGACACTCTAAAGACGACAACCCCTTTCACAGGCCTCAATTATGTTTAATTCAGTCTCACAATTTCAGAACTGAAACGTTTTCAATATTATTTATAAGTCATTGTTACTTACTTATCTTAGGCAGCTAACAACAGCTGGTAAAGCCAATAGTTCTGGTTGTATTTAGGAGTATGCCAGTTATCGTGCTATAGATCTGGATTCAATAAAACATTGGTTCCCAACCTGTGGTCCGGGGCACCCTTGGGGTCCGTGAAGCCTCCTCAAGGGGTCTGCAATTGCTTAGAAAATTAAGCAATATTAACAGATTAGGTCCGACAGGATGGAAACACGTAGAAGTCTGCAAGGGTACTCTAACTGACTAGGCCCGCCGTCTTAAAGTGTGGTATGTCTGTGACTCGTAGCGCCATACTGCTGTCAATGACTTTGGCTTGTAGATTTTGCAAAAAGAATGCACATAGTTTGGGAGGCCATTGGCTGGCTGTCAACGATTCTGCCCTTCCGGACTTCACCCATTTTCTCCTGCACCCCTCCCCCCGTGTCGGTTACCCTGGGGGTGAATCTATACCTTATAGTGGTAATCCTCTTGACATATGCTGTGGGCATTTGTGCAGCCGTCTCTCCATTGCCTTTTGTGCGCGTGCACTTTAACGGGATTTAGGCAGTCACAACCAGTCTGCAAGTATTTAAACGCCGCTGAGGTTTCAGGAAGTCACTACTTTAAATAATGGCTGAAAACAACGCGTATCGTTTGGCGCTGTATTTACACGTGTGTGAGCTTCATAACGAGGTCCCAGAAATGTGAAGCACATACGCAGTCACATCTGGGATGGGGTGGGACGCTCTGCAAGTGGAGTCTGGGCAAACACTTCTTCGCATGGCTCCTTCCCAAGAGCGAGGAGGAAGAAGAAAGACGATAATTTTTCTATGACGACGGTTGGCTTCGGTGAGTCACAGGGAAGTGAAGGAACTTGCCAAATGTCACGTCACACTTTCAGGGCCAGAGCTTGGCCTCGCGCTGTGACATTTCCGCCTTCTGCTGGTATACATTAGACGGAGGTGCGGTCCGAATGGCAGGGCACTGGGTTCAGAGTCCTACTTGATAGTGCCAAGTCTGCTCACCTACAATGGGTGATGTTAAGCGCTTTGTCACTCGAGAGGGTATCTTGGCGCTGTTCGGCTTAGCTGAACGTCTGGAGGTTCAAAGCGAATAGAGCAGAGACACCCTCGCACATACCATAATATAAAAAAATATAACTTCGTCCCGAAATATGCAGTCCCCCTCAATGCATGGCACAAATCAAAGCCCTGATTTGCAGCCACCAGTACTAAACATTGTGGGGCTCGCGGGTCAATACTTAAAAGGAAATAGTGAAAACTACAATTCCCAGCACGCAGAGTGATGTTGGCAGCAAAGAACTGGACTGGCAGAAAGTCACTCTCTTCACGAGGGGACTCAAAGTGGCTATAGAAGTGAACCAAATGGTTGAAACATACACGAGTTTGTAAACTGCTATACCGGGGGACATCCTGTGACAATCAATAACCTTGTATAGGCGCGGGCGTCTGTGTCTATGTAAAACAGAAAAAAACAAGTATAGTGAGGTCGCCCCGAGGGTTGCCAGTCCGGCTCCTCCATTTCACAGCAGCTGAAATCCTGTCCCATGAAATCCAACTTCAGAGGTTCCAGGGTCTGACTGGGCACTGTGGAGTCGCGTCCCCCACCCCTTTCCCCCGCATCTCAATAGAGGTGGACGTGGTGTTGACACTATAAACAATAATTAGTTATTTATTACTCCGTCTCTGCACCTCTGCAGATAAAACCTCTTGAAAACCAAACTAAGGGAAAACCATAACACGCAGCAAAAGGGGCCTAAAAAGGTAAAACGATAACAAAAAACTGCCAATGTAAAGAACAGGACTCTGCGGTTATGGTAGGTTCTTATGTTGGTGTTCGTAACACACATGCATCTCCACCACAAAACAGACCTCAGTATATCCCCTTTCTCATCCAAGCACGAGGGCTGGGTGAAATCTGCGTTTGCTGCTGATATCAGTGAGTTAGTTGCGCCGCCGACAGATGACGTCAGCCTTTCATCCTTTCAAGGTCAACTAACACAGTACCATTAAACTGGGGGACAGCAACATGATATTTAGAGTATTCCGGATCTGCACCACCATGACAGCAAGTGTAAGAGTTGCCTATCGTGGTCCCACTCTCACAGGCCCAAAAGCAGAAGTTTGAAGAAGCTGCCTAGAATCTGCCTAGATGTTCTGAAGTGCTTTGGGGAAAGCTGAGCCGTGGCCTGCCCATCATTTCACTTGCCAAAGCAAAGGTCAGTAGTTACTTGTATGTACAGGAAAGAGGTGCTGGGAGTCAAAGATGACGGCTAACGACTTCGGTTGTGTGCACTCATTTCTGAGGTCTGCAGCACTGTAGCATTCTCCTATTCATGTTTTATTCAAACGATCTTTATTGGTTTTTCATTGAGAAGCAGAATAAATTCCAGAAAATGAACATGGTTATTCATATATTCTCACAGTTACCAAACAGATCTTTTAGAATTTTCCTACTTATTTGAGCCAAAAAGGAGTATTTCGACGGCATGACACGTAAGATAAACACATAAAATACGGTAATTTACAGTTTGGGTGGTAGATGCAGAGTTTCTGCGGGTTAGACACATTGTGTGTAGTAACTGAGTAGCAATAAACAACCCAGACACCAAACATGCACTGATGCCCAAAGAGAAATCTCCCCTTAGCAGCAGAAAACCTTACAATAATAATGTTCCCTTCAACTCCTGCTTGTCCCTCCACCCTCTGAATCGTCCCAAACCTTCCTGACCACAAGGAACCTCCAAACATCCTTTCCAGAGCATTCAACAGTCACACATGTCCACCACTTCCCATACCATCTCACATCTTCCCTTTACTAACCCACTTTAATTAATGTATAGCTTTCAAAACACGCTAGTAAATGCATGGGATATCAAGAGCACATGCTTATCAAACTTACCACAACTAATTCACAGGCATCAAGGAAGCACTTTTTACTAACTAATCTAGTACCTATTTAGTTCTAACCTTGGATTACGGAGTAGCATGCTACTCAACGCAAAGCGCTTCAACACCTCCTCAGGAGTAGTAAGTGCTATATAAATACAATTTACAATTATGCAACCACCGTTCCAACTGATGAAACATGGAGGAGATCCCTGGCAATAAAGGGGTCCAACCAGTGCCGCACTAAATCGAACTCAGGGCAGAGCCATGGGAGGGCACAGCCGAACCACCTGCAGTCCAGGGCGTGTTATGGCTTTTATGCTGAATAATGAATCTATTGACTGGCATTCGCAGTCCAGGAAAGACCTGAAAACTCTACTTTTCCAGACTTTCTTACCCTGCTTGTTTCACAAAGGAGAAGCGGTCAAAGAATATTCAGAGGCATCCTCTGTGCCAGTCGGGCTTTAACTCACTAGCAACTCAATAACCAAGACCCTTGCTTTTTTAGTGCATTCTGAAATATTCAGAAAGGTGACATCCAGAACTTTCTAAATCTACAAAATAAATATATGTGTCACACTGATAAATACAGATATTTACATTTGTAGGTAATGGGGGAGGCAGAGGAGTGTAATAGCAGGAGCAAATATTGTGGAACCAAATTAGTAGTGACTGTGTTTCAGCTTTAGGGGATGAGGCTTAATTACAGTTTTGAAAACTGGAAGAGACCAGAGAGCGTAATTCATCTTGGAACCGGTTCCTGTGGGGTGGTCCTTGTAGACGCCATGGGAGGAAGGAACCAGGAGGCAATAGACAGAGGATAAGGTGTGCCAAGAGGATGCAGAACTGACGAGTGAAGGTTGTGCGGGAGACACACATCTGGCTGTTATTTCAGATGGGTAAATTAGAAACGGGTCAGTTATGGCTTAAAAAAAATAATAGTCTGCATGTTGCTTTTATCTGATAGCCATGAATTTGGCGACAACAGTAGGATGCTGAGGTGCGCCCTGAAGACTGTGAAGGGCCTTTGTGGCAAAGATCTAGAACTGTGTCCAGCGGTACGAATCACTAACACCGAAACGGGCTGTGAGAACAGATTTTGCGAATGTTGAGTGCTTGGTATCTGGCAGCAGTAACTGTGGTGGTGATCAGGGTCTAAGCGCTCTGGCCGATGGGGCCGCAGTTAAATGTACTAGGACTTGGAAGATGGAAAGTCAATGAGGTAACATGCAGATGACGCCACTGGCGCGGCTTCAACACCTGACTCTGGGATCAATGGCCTTCCTACGAGTAGATAATGGGGGGGCGGCTGTTATTTCAGTCCTATCGAGAAAACAGACACCTAATTGCCCGTTAGCACACAGCTGTAGGGGATGATTTTTTTTAGCATTATTTTGCAGCTTTATATAGGTCGAACTCGACACGAAGGTACTGGAGGCTTTAAATGAGCACCAACGTTACACAGGGTCACAGTTTCTGGGCACAAGGAGATTACGTGATTTACCGAGAATCACCAGGATGCTGAACCGATGCCGTGACTCGAACTTCGTTCCCCAGATCCAAAGTCGCCAGCTCTCCACAGCAAATCCTCTCCCTCGTGTTGCTGGATCCTCTGGGTGATCGCTGTTCCAGCACAACACCTGACACCAGAGCCTGGTTATTTAGACCTGTGATATGCAGGGCTTGCTTCATCGTACTCAAAAGAGAACCAGTGGCAAGGAAACTGTTCTTTTTAACGCACGGAAGTGCTCGGCTCTCTCTGCTTATTTAAGGAGCTCCTCGCCTCTTGAGCAGTCCCAGACCCCGAGCTCCCCTCCTGCTGCTGTATATACTGCCTGCCTACCCACTGACGCCCCCATCCCCTCACTATGACCCTACCCGCCTGTGAGCTAGAGGTTCTAAACCAGCTTCTCCAACAGGTAGCTTGTGAGCTACTGGTAACTCTCCAGCTACTTGTGAGTAGCTCTCCTGTGTGCAGCCCAGTCTACTAAATTAGAAGCTTTTGCTTGGTTGAATATATATATATATATATATATATATATATATATATATATATTATATACCCATACATATATATATATATATACACTCAAATATATATATATACACACACACACATATATATATATATATATATATATATATACGTATATATATATACATATATATTGAAAAGTGTGTAGGTTGGAGAAAATGTTTTGAATTGGCAAAATCTATTTAAAGCTGATAAATGAATAATGTGTCACTAGGGAGACTTATCACCAATATTTATACCTTGGTGCAACTTCACCTGTAGTGTTATGTATTACCTACATAGAGGCATTCCAAATTGACAAAGCCTTTTTACATTTCTGCTGGTAAACCTGCACCAAGGTAATCACTGCTACTAATCTTGCATATGGTGAACACCGATTCAATCTTGCCTGATGTGCTCACTGTTAAGACACTTATAATACTAGTAGCTCACGATGATTTTCACTGAACATAAGTAGCTCTTATTGCAGAAAAGGTTGGAGACCCCTGTTCTAAACTTTCCTGACTTGTGGCGGAGGCGCTCCCGTGTCCAGCTCTCGCACTTCAACAGATGCACAGCATACACACACTCACAGAGAATGGGGGCTCTGCAGCACAGACTGCTTTTACTTCTCCTGCCTCATCATGAGCTCACTGTGGTCCTCTCTCTCAAGGCAATCATGCCACCATTGAGGGAATGCATGACCTTTCACCCTATATTCATGCTCACACCCTGCCAATTACCCTGCAAAATCTTCCTCACTGTCGGCACCCTGTATCATGATAATGTATTTACCACACAATGCTTTACGTTATACAACACAAAAACATTCACGAATATTTGATGAGGGATTCTGGAAGACTAACATGGTACTTTAAATAATCAAACGGCTTTTACGGGAAATATATTTATATATATATTTTCCACGAGTGCTTGTAGGATTAATAAATCCACAAGAAGACCTAGAAATGTACTTTTTCGTGTATAAAGGGAGCACTCCATGGGCTAAATAGCGTTTAGCCTGGTGCTCTGAAAATCTCGGTATGGTTCCTGCACTTAAACAGTGCATTACTTATTTAAAAAAACGTTCTTGGCTTGCGCAAGATCCAGTTGTATTCCAAAGTCCCTGCTGCAATTGGCAGGAAGCTCTGTGGTAAACCTTGGGTACTGCTGCAACGTGTGAGTTCACTGAAAAAAGGAAGCGCACTCTACTACACCGATGGCACCAGCTTACACTGTCAGAAACTTACTATCCGAGCAAAAGATGAGTGGCTTCGCAGCCTACTGTGCGACTGTCAAGCACTTTTTATTTATAAACAAACCCGTGGTGAAAACCTGACTGGTAGAATCTATTTGAAGACCTACCAGTTTAAGAGGAACCCACTGCCCGTTTACGTGAGTTTGGCAATTCTGTAATGGAGGCATTAATACTAGAATAGGTTACACATTTTTTTGTGTCACTTAGTGTTGCTATTTCTGTGTCCTCTTGGTGCTGCTGAGTGTTTCAGTACATAGACTTTACTGGTTAGTAATAGCATTTATATAGTGTCTACTTCCCCTGTGGAGGCATTGCAGGTCTGGATGCCAAGGTTTGTAGTTAATCAAGTGGTTAACAGGAATACTCTTGTGCGCTCTCTCAAATAAACATTCCATGCATTTATTTCAGTTTCTTGGCGGTGGATTCAAATCACAGAATTTAGGTGCAATCAAATTTTGATGGGGTTTGGGGTGGGTGTTGTTAGCTCATGCAGATGGTTGGTGGGATCTATAGATGAGGTAGAAGAGATCAGGTATTGTTCAGCTGCAGGTACAACTATGAAAGACGGAGATTTTGTGATTTTTTTAAATTCTGAAATGAAATGTGAGCAATGCGCAAAAATACAATAATAAAGATTGAGGAAAACCTGCATGTGAGTTTTTGTCGATTGACTATTGTCAATTACATTAGAGTGGTTGGTCTCCATGAAGTTGTTGGGTCTTGTAAAACTGGAGGAGGGTGAGCCGCTGAAAGCTCGAGTCTGAAGCCTTATTCTGGGCTCTGTTTGAGGACCTCTTGGAACGTCGAGCCCATAACGAACCTAGCTTTCATGTACTTCTGCCTGCCACCCTCCCTCATGCACAAACAACCAAAAACAAAGCATTAACATCTGACGTAAAAAGGAGAGAAATAGATACACATTTAGTGGCTGATTCCTACAAAGGGAAGCCAGAAAACCTGGGTTAATGGCGGCTTCCCCGCTTAACCAAAGTGTGGGCTCTTAGGCAAATATTTGCATACTGCATATGAAAGCGCTTTCAATTATGTGAGTTCAGAATACCTGTTGAGTTTGATTTAATAGACTGTATCGTTGCTCTAGCTATAAGAACTTTGGCCAGATGGAGTATTTTCATGACAATTGTCTTGCCTCCTAGTTCACTAGGAACACTGTTTTCGGGGGGTGGGGGCAGGAAGGGGGCCAAGTTCAAGTTTAAAATCTATCACTTTTTTAAGTACCTCCCCGTGCAGTGCTGTAATGTCACGTAATAACGTCAAGGCTTCCACATGTTAAAAATAATCATTTTTTAAAGAATTTGAAGAAACTTTATAAAAAAAATTGTACCTGACGTTTTTTGCATTATTGACATGGCAAACATTTCCAGGGCTTAGCTTGTGCACTGGCTCTAAGAGGCAAGCCGGACCCTTGGCTCAGCTCACCCACCTTTACTTAAGATTGCACCAAAGCGGTATGAGCGAGTTGGGAGTGTGTATCCTTGGCAGCTGTGTGTCTGGGGGCTGGTTCATTGCTTGCAAACTTAACCTGAGGAGGCAACAGGGACAGGGCCTTCCTCCACACTCTCCTTAGTCCATTCATTTAGCCCAGACTTTGAGGAAGAGAGAGACACTGGTCTGCCTATTGCAGACACCCTTATTCTTCCAAGGGCCTAAGAACTTCTGGGAGGAATGAGGTACTAAGGTACGAGGCAGATGCCCACTCGGGTGACCACCAGGCCCTTGCCTTCCACAAGATGCGGGATAGCCTGGCATATGATTCGACCTCTCAAAGCGTGATTGCACGCCCCTGGATGCCTCCACTGGTATCATCACGAGGAGCTCTGAAGCTGTTCTTGAAGCATGTCAAGGATGCAGTAGGGAAGCCGGTGCAGGAACCTGTAACACTCCAAGATTTCTCATTTCTGGGACAGAAAAAGGCAGTGGCAGCAAGTTGTTAATCTCAAAGGCTAAAGCCCAGTCCATGCACCCACGACTAACCTGCGGAGAGCCTGGCAGAGCCTACCCGTGGCACATGTGACCTATAAAGGACTGATTTTCAAATCCAGGAGCAAGGGGTAGAGGAGAAGTCAGAACTAGGCAGAGATGGTGAGATAGCAATTGAAGTGTGACTTCTCCCTAGTTAAACAGGTCAGGCACGCAGGGGGGGGTAGGAGGGTGGGGGGGGGCAGACCAGTATAGATTGCAGCGGGCAGGATCATAATAGAAGAAAGATATGGGCTTGGAAGAAATGGGTCATTATTATAGCTGGGACGTGCCAGGGAAGGTACAGACAGTTTCTGGGGCCTAAGATCTGAAGTGAGTGACATATGCCCTTGGACAGAGATCTGCAGAAGACGAGATGTGACGCATTCATGGGGGCAAAGGAATTAAAGATGCCCCATGAAAGAAGAGATGCAAAATGGGGTGGGGGTGCCCAAAGAGATGTGAGATTTTCAGAGGTCAGATGTATCATGGGAAACCTCCCTCAAGAGCGGCGTGCAATACAAAATGCAGAAGATGAAGCTCCCTAAAGAATACTTTTGGGGTTTATGTGCCCCTAAAAAGTAATCCACAGGGGATGATGTGATGTAGGCAAGAGGCCAGCAGGGGCGAGTTGTGCCTTGGGTTAGATATTTGCAGATGGTGAGAAGTAACCTGAGAAAGGAATATGCAGTGGGTGAGATGTACACAAAGAGGGAACAGCAGATGGTGAAATGTGCGCAGAGAAAGCAATCGGCAAAAGTGTGCCATAAGAGGAAGATCTGCAGGGGTGAGGGGTACCCTGAATAGAGATATGTAAGAGGGATGAGGTTACTCCAAGAAGAAAATCCAGAGGTGTAATGTGCAACGGAGGGTTCTGTGGAGGGGACAGGGGTGATGTTACCCCTTGCATATATATTATGGCTACAGCTTTCGTACAGCTCAGGAGTCGCCATTTCTATGACCTTTTGGTACTGCTGCCTCTGGCACTAGTGTAGACTTAATTTGTAAATAAAAACGTGCCGGTGCCCCAGGACCTTCTCTGAAAAACGCGGCTTCTGCAATTAAATGTGTAAGCACGGACTACTGAGGCAGAGTAATCCTGAAGCAACGTCAGGCCTCTTTAATCCATTTATAGCCACCCCCTGTCCTTTCAGCTCACTCTTGCAGCTTTCTGTTTTCTTCCTGTGTGACGCTTTTTCGTTTTTCTCTTCCTTCGTCTTCCCCATATGAGTCTTTTGCTCTTAGTAAATGCTTGAGGCAGAAAAATAAGTGCTGGGCATAAAAAAAAAGTGCCAGTGCCCCGCACCGGAAACCACCAGCTCAAATTAAGCACTGAGTGTAGATCACAGATGTTGGCTATCTTAATAAGCAAACTCTCCCCTATATTCATTCCATCATTTTGTTATCCTTTTTTGAAGAAATGCAAGACGTTTTAATACCCCTAATTTACTATTGTGCTTTTTAAACCAGTTGTTTCCTATTTTCAGTTTTCAATTCACAGAGTACAAACTAATTTTGATACTTTTACCAACTTTCACCTATCAATATTGGCTCAGCAGTACACCAAGGGGTTCTATTTGTCTTCGTCTTCTTGGACACCCCAACAGTGGCCGAGTAACTCAGAGATCACTACCGGATGTTCAATAGGGCTTGTACTTCTGTTTTTAATCGTATTCAGTGTGGCACCTGCAGCCAAGAGACATCAGGTGGAAGGCCCTGAGCAAGACTACACCCAAGGCCTCTCTTGGTTCATCTACTGAAATTATGGATACCCTTGTTGTCAGGGGTTGAGAAACAGATTGCAGTAACGAATCCAACAGCTCCAGTGGTGGGTTAAGCAGGATTATTTAAAAAAATAGATTTTCTCTGACGTCGGATCCCATACTCTTTGTGACAGTAGATGCCAGACTCTTAGGTTGAAGGTCGGAGTTTAGATTGCTGGACCATATAATTCAAGAAAAAATTTCTATAATGAAACAACAACAGTCTTCGAATTGGGGAGAGCTGACTGCAATTTGGAAGGAATCAACCAATTTCAAGATACTCTTTAACAACCTCAATTCCAGGTGAAAATGGGCAACTATTTAATGATGCGGTGTGAACAGACAGGGAGGCAGATGATCTTCAACCATGAATTGGACTACCATGAGAATGTGAATGTAGTCCGAGTGCAACCTTCTCTCTCTTACTGCCACCTAAATAAGAAGGAAGGAGTATTCCTTGGCAGATTTTCTAGGCAGAAAGTTTTCAATGTAGTAGGACTTTGGCCTGACCTCTCCACTTTTCAGGAAGATTTAGCACAGGTTTGGAAAGCTGGTTATAGACCAGTTTGCCTCACAAATGAACACCCAGTTGAAGAAATTATTTTCTCAGTTTCCAATTCTGGGTGCTTGGGAATTGATGCTCTAGTCATCTCTTGGCCTCCCTCTTCTCTATGCGTTTCCTCTCTTCGCTCTAATTACTCTCCTGCTTTTGAAAATTCAAAGAGAGACAGTTATTGTTAAAATAGTGGTACCATCCTGGCCTAGGTATACATGGCTCCCTCTCCTTCTTTCCATAGCTCTGTTGCCTCCCTTGAGGATTCCACTCATCCCTTCTCCAATTCTATCACTAGTGCCATATTTGTCAAAATCTTGCTCTATTTGCATGGAGGCTGAACGCGTTGGGCGCTTACGGAAAGGTATTCCAGAACAGTTAGTTTTCCCCATTCAGTAGTCCAGACACCCTGCCACACACAAGGTTTTTTCTAAGCTTTGGAAGAATTTTCAGTATTGGTGTACAGGGGAAGCTGTTTCATCTATGGAAGGTGACACTGACCTGCTTTTGCATTTTCCTATTGACAGTTTTTAAACAGGCGTGGCTGTTTCTACTTTAAGACATCAATGGACCGCGATTAGAGCCTTCTAGAGCTTTGGGAAATTTTAAGAGGACAAACAGTTGGGATTTAGATGTCTAAGTGGTTTTTCTTTATCCCGAAAACAGGATAGATTTTTCTTCCTACTAGGGACTCACCTTTGGTTCTGAAGGCTCTTCAAGGTTTTCCCTTTGAGTCTCTTAAATCCAGAGTTAAAAATCTTAACTTTGCAAGTTGTATTTTCAGTTGCTATAACTTCTGCAAGGAGAAATGGAGTGTGGGTGGCTTTTTTGTGTAAACCACTTTATCTGAGTTTTGTAGAGTATAGTGTTGTTTTGAAACCTATCCCTGAATTTGTACATAAGATTTCAATATAAGCACACGTTTGTCAGCATTTTGTCCTGATTCTTCCTCCAACGAGCAAGATATTTTGTATCCTTTAGATGGCAAGAAAGCAGTGCTGATCAGGTTATTTCGGGAAGCCTAACCACTTATTTGTGATTGTTGGAAGTTCTGGTCAGGGTAATCGAGTTTCCAAGATTTCTATGAGTAGGTGGATCACAGATTGCTCCGACTTATAAATTGTCCAAGATTCCTTTGTCAGATAGGATTATAGGACGATTTACCAAGGATGTTGAGGCTTCCAGGGCTGAAATAAATAGTGACCCTTTCGTGGAGATTTGCAGAGCAGTGAGTCTCTACAGAATTAAAGTTTGTATCTGGGTGATGATAAATTTGGAGCGCATGAACTGAAGCCAGTGATGTCACACAGTTAACTTATTATTGCTGTCTTTTTCCCCCCCAAAAAAAATGTGTAATTTTTTTTTTTTTACTGTTTGTATTAGGTTTGCGTTTAATGGGGATGTGCTTTATATCACAGATTATTTGTCAGCAGAGCTCTGGTATTCCTCAATAGTAATGACTGGGACGAGGACGGAGAACGTAGCAACAAAGCCCGGTTATTTGGTGATAATCATTATCTTTAGTCCTTGACTTCGTCATAGTCATTAAACCCACCCACCCTGCTTCAATGTGCTGGCTTTACCTTGAGGCTTAGTAGGATCAGGGGGGATTATGGGAAGTCGGTTCTATTACAGATGCCCGTCTAGGTGTTTGGGCTCAATACCCGATATCTTTTCCTGTCATGAGGTGTGACCCACCTCAATAGTAATCACTGTGACGAGGATGCTAGGACTAAGGAAAATAAATATTACTGGCAAGTAACCGGGGAATCATGGGCTTACCCCAAGCACACTCAAAGTGTACGTAATGCATGGGAAACAATAGGTCGTCCATCAGGCAACTTTCGGGCAGCTAAAGCAGTCTGTCGGCGAGACCTAAAAAGAAGTCCACGTTCCATCTTTGGATCGGCACTCTCTTTTTAGCGTCTTTGATTCAATTATACTTTTGTATAGCTCTTTAATAATTCTATCTCAACACTATTTTGTTCTCTCGTGACCGCCTGCGCGCGTTACTGGGTCACTGCATCTTCCAGAAGAATTTCCTTAACTTCGCACCGGACAGGAACCATTCAATCATGTGCCTCTTTTAAATTAGAAACCAAACATATGGCGCTCACTGTCTCGGGGAGAATTTCACTGGCTGCCCTCCCTTGCGGAGGCAAAGCGCTTCAAAGTAAAGGAAGGCGGCCTTCAAGGGGGCTGGAGGGGTGAGGGATAGCTTTCACTGCCCCCTGGTCCCGCACCCGGCACCAAAAACACCGCCATGTTTTTCAAAGTCTCCCCAGGGGGTGGCATTCATTGGTTTCACTGCGTGTCTCGGGCGTGTCGTAGTTACTTGCGCTCAGGTCCGCAGGCGTGTCGTGTCTAACGAGGAGCCAAAGCCTGAGGCCAGCCCCTGACGTCTCGTAACCTGACAGGGTTCAAGCCTCTGCTCGCTTCCCAAAGGCCTCTCTTCCGGATCTCGGCATCACTTCTGATTTTAAAAATAAATAAAACCATCCATAATAGTAGGTGCTGATTGCTTGAGGTATGTGTATGTTGATTGCTTCGGTTTCCAGTCCGGGCTGCTGGTTTCAAGAAATAGTTTTTTTCCCCGCATAACAGAATCATCTAGAAGCTTGCACGGAAGCTGGGGAGGCAGACAATCTTGTTCCAGGCTCGTAACAGTGCAGCAGGTGTATCGGCACCGGGGGCCAGGAAGCGGTAGGCTAAACGCACCCAAATGATGGTAGTATTGCACGGCCCAGTCAGTGTGGGACCCGTCTAAGCCTTCTTGCACCGAGGCCCGCTCTCACACTATACTCCACTGGCTGTAGCGAGTTTAAACGTACGCCATGGGCTGCCACCCTGTGTTTCGGTTACACGGGCCTTTGTGCTGCCCCCTGTCCTGTAGCTCTCGCTGCACACAGCTAGCACAGCCCTTTGCCAAATGTCTCAGCGTAAAAACAGTTTACATAGGAAACATCATTGGCAAAGCCAACAGTTCTAGCCTACAACTACAGAAGGCCGCGGGTTTTTATTTAGGAACCAACAACCCTGTGGGCAGGAATGAAAAAGAGTGACTCGTGGTCCAGTGGTGGCATCGGGAAAGTCAGGCGACTGAGGGGCAGAAGAGGGATGGATGATGAAACAGGGGAAGAAAGGGGAGTCGCGGTGTTGAAGGGAGGCATGCGAACTAATGCCAGGAAGGAGGGGGAGGAGTTATCCGCAGGCAGGGCAGTGGTGAGGCCTAGCGAGCTGGCGGAGTGGACCACAGGGCAACATCGTGAAATGAGAACTGTGGGTGCAGGAGCGCAGGAAGGGTTACAACTGGGGGTGCAGGAGTAGAACCCATGAGGGCATAGGCGAAAGAGGCGCCAGACTGGGAGAGAAAGAGACAGTGAGAAGACATATACCTCAATAGAGCGACAGTCACTTACATGAGAGTGTAAGGGAGTATCAGAGATCTGGTGATGAGAAAGAAAAACAACAGGGGGGCACAAGAGAGATGGGGGGGGGGTTGAGTCTGGAGAGTTTAAGGGTTAGGGACTTGGGGACATTAGAGAGTGAAATTGTTGGGGCATGAGACAAAAAAGAGAGAGCTCGCCCTTCTTGGGGGGGGGGAGGGGGGTGAAGGTGGACCTCAGGGAACAAGAGAGAAAGAACGGGTAGAGAGTATGAGGAGAAGGCTAGAGAGTCAGAGACTGGGAATATAGAAGAATGTCAGAAACATGATGTCAAGAGAGACAGAAAGTGCAAGAGACAAGAGGGTGGAGGGGTCGGAGTGTTATAGACTCCTCATCTTCTATTATCATGTATGAGAAAACATGGATTGTTCTCATAGCACCCACCTTCCCAAATAATACTAATTTAAAATATTTTCCATACCACCAATTGCCAAGTGCATGAAACAAACATTTCCTGGGCTGGAATTTGAACCCGTGGTCTTTCAGAGCCTATGGACTAATGGCTAAGCTGCATTAGTTTGCTAAAAGCCAATGCTCTAGCTTTCTAAATGTATTCGCAAAGTACTGTAAAGTACCCTGTCCCCGAAGCCTTTGTTTGGACAGAGAGAACAGTGAATATGAATTCTCCGCCGCAGTGGTGTGTTGTTTGTTAAAGCCAATGGGGTTTAAGGACACAACTATGAAATACTCCGGCCATTCTGCATCCGGATCGCCCTTCTCTGGAAGCAATTCTAGTTCTGAGCACAGGGTTGATATGGTTGAATCTTCGGCTTCCAGTGGGAAGGTATCTGGCTTTCAACACAGGGAAATATATTTTGAGAATCCCTGTAAAAATAGCATTCACATAATCCAGAGTCTGGAGAACCAAACACTGAACACCACATTCAAGATCCTGTTCTGATATCAAGAAGCAGGTTTAAGATATAGTCTTTGATAAAGGAGGCAAGACACAGGTCAACTGGGAGGCAGGAAGCAGGACAGCCTCCTGCTATAGCAGAGAATTTCGAGAAGTTGTTTTGAGCGAAATTCTGGCATTTGAGGAGTGCCTATCAAAGAGAAGGTCTCAGAAGAGGCTCTAAGACATTTTCAGGTATTCTGACATTTGTTGGAGGGTGTATAGTGTGCTAGCAATGTTCACCGTGATAGATAAGTGATACATCCAGAGTTGCTGTTGAGATTTCCAAGTGATTAGCTTTGAGGTTATGTCATCAGACATGTATGGGGTGGACTCTTCAGTAGACTCCGATGAAGTATATTGAGTTCCCTGGTTTCAAAGTGAGACTTAATTTGGTGAAAATAAATACTGAACTTTCCTACATCCTTGTCACTATTTATGGGGTAGTGGGTAGCAATACAGGGGTGTAGGTTACTTATATTTTCTAGCCCATGGACATTTTTCAATGAACCACTGACTAATGGATGAATTCTAATGGCGATGAATCACCCAGAACACTTTGCAGTGAGTAACAGGGGATTGGTTTTCACTTTATCTAATGTTGTGCTGCAGGAATGTCAGTGATGAGTGATTCTTTGTTTTCATCAGACCCTGTTTGGGGGGGAATAGTTACGGGGAGACAGGGGCTACTCGGTCCCGAATGAGGCAACTAACTTGCTGTTTGCCACTACTGTACCGAGGCCCTTCCTAGTAAAGTTATTCAACGACCATGTAAACTCTTTCTGCACTTCACTCTTAAGGTAGCAAAGGCAAGAAGTCATAGGCTTCTCTGGGAGGTAGTGTGGGGCGCACTACCTAATTTTATGTTACAAGTATTTCATTAGGGGCACTATTACCAATGGTCCCCAAGTGTATGAATGTTCAGTGTAAGCATATCAAAGCCCATTATCAAATAGATGGAAAAGAAAATGACAATATAGCCCGGTGTTTTTGTTGAGAACAAAAAGCTGGGAAGAAACGTCAGATCTTGAAAGGGTCAAAAAGAGAATTCCATACTCTTGCTGTAGAATACAAGGGAGTATGGCTTCCTGCTCTTCTTTCTTAATTCTACAAACAATGACATAGGTTTAAAAAGCTCTCAAGGTCCTTGTGGGAATACTTCTTTGAAGACAATTGCTGATAAAGGCAGGAGACTAATTATGCAAGTCAGGACACCTAAAATGGCTGACTTACACACTGAGCCCTACTACTGCATATATGCTAGACACACAGCAGCTCCTACAGATTCACACGACAATCACAAAAAAGCCAAAAGCCAGCACAAGGTTCAGGGAGCACACATAACAGCGGAACCTTATGCATAAGGGGCTTGTAGTCCACCTCCTGAGTAACACTGATGAACAGTGCCGGTCGCAAGACCTTGTATAGTTATGGACATGCGTAGCCCTCGGAGAACAAGCTTATGTCCGTGGGTAGCCAGGGCCAAAATGAAAGTCAAGATACGAGATATTAATGCAGTTGGACACTCCTGGCAGGGTAACATGCCTGTAAGCCATGCAGAGGACATTCCTGTCACACCAGTTCTACTTCAGGAAGTCTTTCTTGGGCCACTGTTTGACATGGCAATCCCACTTTAGGGCCACTGGTGCCAAGTTTATATAGGTTACACAATCTGGTCTTATTTTCTCTGGGAGTCTTGGTAAGCCACCTCTGCTTCACTTTCTTTCTAATTCATCCATGGGTCACTACTTTCACCCGGGGGCTGTGATTTCGAAGATCTGAAGTGAAGATATTGTGTGCTGGGAATTAAAAAAAAAAAAAATATATATATATATATATATATATATATATATCCCCACACAGATACGATATCTGATTGATATATATATATATATATATATATATATATATATATATATATATATATATAAATATATATAATACGTTGTATATTCTCTGTGCTGTTCAGACATGAGTGCATCTGCTTTGAATTCTATGGTCAAAGGTGGACTGTGCTAGAGGACTCCCACTGATCAGGATATTTTATATGCTTTAAAAAGTGGAACATGCTCTCTATCTTTAAATGGTTCCGGATATTGCCCTGGACCACGATGGTGTAATTGGTATCGAGGTTGATGGTAAATGCAATTCACTATCCTCAAGTGTTGGTGGCCCTTTCGAATTTTCCTTGCCGCTGAGATTAACCATCAACAGGCAAAAGTGTTAACCGTGGGTGACCAATCTGTCAGATTCCAAAATGGCTACAAAGCTGTAGGTACAAGGACTGACAACAATCTTGTACTTCTCCTTCTTCACTGTTGCCCTTTTCTTCCAGGTTTGCGTGTGTGTGAGTGTGCGCGCGCGCACGTGGGGAGGCCTATCTATTTCTTTAGGGTTCTGTGCTTAGCCATGATGTGGTGCAATTATATCCTGGTCAAAGAAGTCAGACATACTGGTTTGTGGCACACACATCTTAAACACTGGTGCTGCAAGGGTGAAAAGGAAACTTAAGATACACATAGGTCACCCAAAGGTAGCCTGGTGAGTCTTAGTGGCTCCAGTGCCAAAAAGTGACACAGGCATCAGTAACGCAGTTGATTTTCCGGCCAGGGATGGCATGTGATGCCGGACCCAAATGCAACGAGTGAGCTGGTTGAGAGTTTATGAATGGTGGCTATTAGGGACATAAGGAAGAATTCAGGTAGAGGTAGCTAATTCGGGGTTTGTACACTGCAGTCAATGAGGTACAGGCAGAGAAACTAAGAGGCTGAAGACGCTGGCTGCAGGCATGGGGAAGATGCAGGCGGTGGGATTAACGTGCCCTCAGGCGTCTAGCCTGAGATGTTTCCCTCAAGTTCGCCCACTCTGAGAAGCTCCCAACACAGCATTTCATTGAGACACAGCTAAAGGGAAAGTGCCATATGACCACCCAGCCAAGAAGAAGAGAATTATCACCTGAGTAACAACTAGCCATCACAGAGCAACAGAAGAACCGAGAACGCTCAAAAACAGATCAAGGAAAGTGGCAGGTGGGGTTCTCTATGGTTTTGGGAGAACAAAACACATCTGAACCCTGGGAAATGCAATGTCCCACAAACTCCCTCTTCAGAAGGAAGCTTCACGATCACAATACAGGCACAAACTGACGTCTGTGAGACTGATGGCTTATCTAGAGCAACATTTACGGAGTTTTTTCAGTTTGTTTAGTAAGAGATATCAAGCCATGCAGCCTTTGGATGCACAGCCTAGGTAAACACAACAGAAAATCTCTCTCTGCAGGAAAATGTATTTTTCACTACAGCAGCTGCCTGCACTCACCAGGGGTGGTGTTTCTAACTCTGAAATTTTCCATCATACTGAAAAAAAGTCAAGTATAACTCGTGGCCAAAAAATAAGTGCTGACAGGACAGGTGACCGTAAAACACATTAGGTCACAGCTCTTTCATTTGTCCCTCTGCCACTGGTTCGACCTTGCAGTTCAACCCTTATTAAAAACCTGTAATTATTTGACATAACTACAATATTTCCATCAGAAATATCGTACACACGAACAGAAGCGGTACACAGCATGAACTGCAGTTATGGGAGGGACCGTAAACCGGAGAAACTGATAGAAGCTTTTGTATCTGGATGCTAATAATCTGTGAATGATTATCAGTAAAAAAACAACCTAGAAATGGGTTACATGGTCCATCTCCGGGGTGGACTGGTTACATTTTGGATGTGATGAGCGTCTTTACGCCTTCCGATTTCGTGAGAGGATTGCCTTTAAGTTCATTAAGTATGGGGCAAGCTCAGAAGGCAGGAGGCAAGGCATTTCAGGGATGGTGGCCTTGAAGATGAAGAGGCCTGAATCTGGAGGCCGGTATTAGGTGTGACCAGTACGTTTTGGAGAGAGGATTACAGATCTCTGGAGCGACTGTATGCTATCATGTCGGGGAGGTGGTGTGGGAAGAAGCTTGCACCTCTCGGAACATAACATTCAACACCTTGTACACTGCACTGTTTTTAGCAGAAAGCAACTCGGCTTTATGACGAGTGGGAGTGGTGGGTGTGCAAGGTCCTTGTTGTATCATTAACCAGCTTGTCTAGTAGGGTAAAGGAATACCTGGGAGGCCCACTAGCAGACTGCTGCAATAGTTTAGTTTGCTAAGTACTAGGGCAGTGGTTCCCAACCTGTCGTCCGGGAACCCCTGGGGGTCCAGACTGCTTAGAAAATTAATTATTATTAACAGGTTAGGTATCCAGTTTCAGTAATGGCTCATGGGGAGGCCCCGTATTCCAATAAAGATTCAGTTGGGGCCCCTGGGCTCCAGGAATGTTAAAGTGGGGTTCCACAGAAGTCAAAAGGTTGGGAACCACTGTACTAGGGAATTAATTAGAACCTTAGTGGTATGGAATGAGAGGCATGGTCGTATTGTTCCTGCAAGTAAGCCCTTGTGGTGTCCTTACTTAAAGTCCACAGTAAATCCCTCAATAATGCGTGCAGGACAGAATTTGGCAAATACCCTATAATGTTGGATACTAAAAACTGCTGTAGAAATGTCAGTGCTCCCTTCAGCGAAATTAACAACAACACCTAGCATATAAAACTGAAGCACCAAAGAGGAGGAAAATCACATTCAGAAAATGTATTTCTGCACCAGTGACACAAAGAAAATAAACACTTCTTTATAACCAGCATGTAAAACGGAATGATAATGCAATGCAAGATGAAATATCACAGATCACTGTACAGGGGCATAACCTCAAAGGGTAACAGGTGAAGGCAAAAAACGTTGAGGGTAACTGTACTGCATGCTATAAATTGCATGACAAAAATACTACATCGCTGGGTAAGTTCACGTGGAGTCAAGAATAGTAAATATATACTTAGCTTGACAATGCGTACAATATACTTACTTAGCCATCTTTGCGGAAGGTAATGTACTGGATGCGATATTTTTGTAGGTTTACACGTTTGCCCTCTTTCCAGTGACATGCCAACAAAAAACACGCCGCCCGGGCATGACTAACTACACAGGGAGTTACCCTGGGTGGGAGACAGGCGGACAAAGACAAACCTGGCACCCAGAAGATCTGGAAGCAAAGCAATCAGGACCTTCCAAAAGGTGGACACACTCTACTGCACTAAACAGGAAGTAGCGAGGAGCCACAACTTCAGAGATGCTGAAATGAAAACCACAGACCTTCAAACCCCAAGTGTTGAACAAAAACGTGCTGGTCCAGGGAAGCTGCAGAGCAACTGGCATCATACAACAGTGGAAGGCCCGAAAGGCCCAGGGATGAATCCAGGAGGCCTGGGACTGCAATGGCCTGAAATGCTCTAGACAGGATATAGCCCCAACGTTTCATGCACGCTGTATCCTTTAGTAATGTATACATTACATCTCAGGAGTATGTGCGAGGGATGCTCTGTACAAGTCTCCATTATACACGCTTATCTAGTAATGTAGCATAACAGAGACGGTATATGAGTGTACTCAGATGAAAGACTTTTAGACCAAGACTTCATTAAGACAGAGTGAAAATGAAAGCACAGCCAGCATGGATGGGGTCTGGAGGGAAGAGAGGGACCCAACAGTCTCCTTTGAAGAGTTCTGCTCGTTCTTGCACTCTCATAAAACCGCAGGCAGCCAGCGGCCGGCATGCTAGGCACCGGCCCTCGACTAATAAACAGCTCAACCTCTGACCTCACTGTTTATTCGGGTCGGAATTCTGTTACCTTATAAACTGCACTTAACCTTACTCCGCCATCTAATAGCTACGGCGAGCCAACAGGCGAAATAGTGGCTGTTAGCAGGAGCCTGCTTGCAAGTGGAGAGCCCAGAGGGGAGCTATGACCCCCCAAGGCGTTCTGATGTTAAGAAGGCGCCATGTTTTCTGGTCGGCATCAAATGTACCAAAGAAGATGTTTACTTCTGCAACAATCCAAAAGACGTGTGCATAGGTGAACCTGCGCCAGTGAATGCCCGCACCCTGCTTACATCTTGGAACTAACTTTCAAAAGATAACCTTGTAAAACAGTAAGAGCCAGACAGCCAGGCGTACGAGCTGAAATACCACATACTTTATCTTCAAGGAGAATTGGCTGTCTAAAGGAACAGTCGTTAATAACTTTGAGAACTCTCCCTGCAGACATCTGCCAAATGTACTTGTTCTCTTCAACAAGGCCGCAGCTCCCACCTCCCTCCACTACCCCGTCATCTCTCTCCATTCCTAAACCTCTAGTTGAAAGTGAACCATTTAACTATTCATTCTGTGCAACTGAAATGTTAGATTGGCACAGAGCTGTATAGCCATTAGTATGACCTTATACAAGTCCCCTTCCGCAGTACTCCATCATAAGCCAGAATCTGCCTTCTGTTTGTTGGAGGAGCATCACCGGTGGTGGTGTAGTTCACATTTCGTGTATGCGAACGGCTGTGTGTGTGTTTTGATGGTTGGTGTTGTTTGTGTGTGTAGCCAAAGACCTCATCAGCTCCGCTAGGTGCCATCTGAAGGATCTGAATGCGCACTGCCAGCCTTGAGGTAAGTATGTGAGGTGAGCGAGAGTACAGCATCTTTTTGGAGTCCACAGGGGCCCCTTGGAACAGACTAGCTAAGGGGCGGGCGTTGGTTGCCGTGTTCTGTTCTGTTCTGTCTTCAAGAGATTCGCTGCTTTATGATGGTTGAAACGTTGTTGTGCCCTCTGTGTTGTCCAACTGCAGGGTGTCCTCTCTGCTACGCTGTGTTGGATGCATGTGCCTGGTGTTCTGGTTGAGTCGAGGCTGTTCTGTTACTTACAGCTGATAGTGTTGTGAACTTGATACCCGGCTCTTGAATATCTGAGCTAAGTGAACAGTGTTCTGTCTCACATGTTAATTGGATGTTGTCTGATGTTCACTAGTTGAACTTACTATGTGTACCAGCCACATTGGGCCGGCTCTGTACTTCCATCTGCAGCTCCGGAAGGTATAGTTGTTTAATATTGTGCATTCTGTTGGAAGCTCGAGGTCCCAACTATATGGAGTATCTGAGCTTTGTTGAGTAGCATTTATATAGCGCTTTCTCTCAGTGGGTGGTTAGCAGAAGCCCTTACTCACACGGACAGTAAGCTACACTGAGTAGGGTTGTGTGGTTGGAAGGGTGGTGTTTTTCTTGTGCACGATGTCTACAAAGGCGTGGTTATGGGATGCAGCACCAGGCTGTGTGATAGGTGATGGCATGTTAGAGACGGTCACACAAATTATAATTACAATATGGATCAAAACATATAGGCAGCTACACAACACAAACCTACCCATAGCGGCAGCGGGATGCTGCGTCAGTGTTCACGAAAGGGGGTGGGGGGGTTTCTTCAGAGAATACCCTATGGATAGGCACTGGAATTAGGGGTGCGAGGTGCTGCAGCACCCCCAAAAATAACCAAGTTGGAGTTCAGAAGGAGACCAAGAAATAACGATCTCTTTATTTGTGTTGATTTTGTCACATTTGCTGCACGTTCATAAACAAAGGTCAGATGTCAGGCTATCTCTTCTGACAAATTCATGCTTTCGAAATTGGTGTTTACTTTTATTTCTCTGACTGCAGAGTAAAATGATTTTGCATAAGTGACCTAGGTGACAATATTGCTGGGATACTGGAAGAGAAAAGAAAGGCTTTAGGACGTCAGTTTTTTTCTAACAGACAACAACATTAAAATACCTGTAAATTATATATACACATATTAAAAAATATATCAGCACTTAGGAAAGCACAAATGAGCAGAATTTGATAGGATCAAAACAAACCAAGAGTTGGTGATGCACAAATGATAAATATTCAGTGACACAATTTCCACGCATTTTCGTTTGTGTGCTACATAGTTTACCAGTAAAACTGTAGGTCTGCGTACATTTGGTGGCCATTTCAATGGGAAATGTGCTGTCTACAAATGACAGTGCATTACCTCACCAGTTCCCCAAAATGCACCACTAGCTACAAACCACTCTCCTGCTGAGTGAGCTGGGCACATTTGTTGCACTTCTTTTTGCACAACGCTTTGATTTTTCACGATCCCCGTCACTTCAATGATATACCACTAATGGCAGCACCCCTCTCTGAAAATTGTTGCATCACCACTTGTCCTATTAACTATAAGGCAACATGCACCAGACAGAGTTGGTGTTGGATGAGTAAAAGGATGCCAAAGGGGAAGACTGGGAATTGGCGACATGAGCAGTGGCAAAGCATCTTTTTTAAAGGCAAGGACACTTCCTACTGCTGAACAACTACACCACAAAAAGCCAAGTAGGAAGAGGTAGAGCAATCAAGGTTAAAGTATACAAAAAAGTGATGGATGGAACACTTGAGTTACTCTCAGCCACCCCAAGCCGCATCCCAATCCTTTGTTATTCTGCACACTATGCTACCTTAGTTTGGGCCCTGCCACATGCAAATCAGTCTTGCCCTGCACTCCAACGGGAACAGAACAGCCCAAATTGTCAGGCTAGGTCCTCCCAGAAACAGAACACAAGCAACCAAGCATGGGTTTCACCCTAGTTAGAGGCTCATCAGCCAGGTATAGCTTGGTTCAAGTGACAAAATGTGCAAGGAAACCATGTATGTGAATATTTGTTTCACTTAGAGTGAAACTGTAAAGTGTACAAAAAAGTGATGAATGGAATGCTTGAAATAATCTCAGCCACTGGTCATTACTTCCAGTACATCATTATTTTGCACACAGTGCCACTTAAATTTGGACCCAGACATATGCAAATCAGTATGAACCCTGCTCCAAAGGGGACAGTCAAGCCTGAACTGCATAGTCAGGTCCTCCCTGAATCGGAACAGAAACTACCCATGACCGGTTTCACCCTACTTATGGGCTTATCTGTCAGTTACAGCTTGGTTCCAGTGACACAGTGTGCATGGGACCCACAACTAGGCATACCCGTCCCATTTAGGGTGACCCAGTAAAGTATACAGAAAAATGAGGTGGCATGGTTTATGAAATAACAATGGACTGGGATGCGGCCCCAAAGATTACCGGTGGCTAAAATGAATTCAAGCATTCAATCCATCACTTTTTGGTACACTTTAGAGCAATTAATGTTGGCAACCAAAGCAGAAACTACACACCTTTTTTACAAGACCCAGATTCCACCCACTCCTGACTCAAAAATGTTGAGCAGGGGATCCCATTGCAAGTCCCTCTCAAGCTTTCAAAGACTTGAAAACACTTACAAGGACCAGTGTGCAGGGGTACTAGCTGATGTGTTGTGTTCAGTATTTTGTTCCTAGATTATTTCTAGGATGGGTGCTCTTGTTGAGTGCTGTGGCATCCACCTGCACTGTACTGTAATTGCATTTATATAGCACTTAGTAACCTTGACGAAATGTTATGCCACATTATGGAAAGTAGCATGCTACTGTGTAACCCAAGTTTGGTGGTTTTAGATCGAGGGTGCAAGCGCTTTGATCTGTTGTAAGTATTGTGGGTTTTTAACCACGCCTACTTCACGCCCATCATTTTCATTCGTTCGTGGGCTTGCCTCTCAAAAATGGTGAATGCTTTATGTTTGTCCCACTTTGGGGCAGCTTGGTTACCCCTTTGGACACAGTCCCTCTTACAGAGTTAATTGCACGATTACCGATATACTTCAGCGTGGGAGAGCTACTTTTTAGGGTCGAGCCTGCGTTGCATGCGCTTGCGCATGCGTATCGCAGCGAGGCGCTTTAGGGTTTAGAAAAGGGCTCGGAGCCCTTTCGACATCACGTCAGTGTTTTTCATTGGTTCGTGGGCTTGCCTAATTAAATCTGCTTGCTTTCATTAGTCGAAGGTACGTATACGTCATGCCTTTTCCGGTGGCTAGCCCTCCTCGAGCGCATCGACCAAGTACAGAAAACATGCGAGGCTCGCTGTTTTCTGTCTGGCTCGTGGACTACTTTTTCTCTAATTTACTAGCGTGATTTCGCTTGGCAGAAGTCGAGCGCTTTACATTGTTAATTGCACTTTTTCGGGTTACGTACATAAATGCACTTTTGCCGATAGGAGAAAACACGCGTTAGGAGTTTACAACGCTATCAGCTCTAACATGAGCAAACGCGAGACCCGTTGCATTGCAAATGCTTGTTTCTTTCGTCTGTGCTTCGCGGCTGCCATGTCGCTCACAGCGCTAAGAGCGCAAACTTGATTGCGGAATCATTTTTACCTTATATGCACTCTGATCTGCTTAGCACACTGTGCGCTACCCTATGTTGAGTCCAAGCTTTCATTAGACAAAAGTATGTTCTCTCCCCAGAAAGAACATAAATCTCCAGAGTTATTTTGACATTTTTCCATTACAAGCACTTTGTGATTTGCCTAGTACACGTCCTTTGCAGGAGGCACATTAACCCTGCGCTCTACCTTATGATGACTTCAAACTTCCACAAGATAAACGTACATTCTCTTGGCTGCCATGGCGCTCACAGTACTCCGAGAGCGAACTTGATCTGCGGTATCGTTTTTACAGTATATGCACTCTGATCTGCTTAGTATACGTTCTTTGCAGCAGGCACATTAACCCTGTGCGCTACCTTATGACTACACGCTTCCACTAGACAAAAGTACGTTCTCTCTCCCGAAAGAACATAAATCGACAGAGTTATTTTGACATTTTTACATTATATGCACTTTGTGATTTTCCTAGTATGCATTCTTTGCAGCAGGAACATTAACCCTGTGCGCTACCTTATGATGACTCCAAGCTTCCAATAGACAAAAGTTTACGTCCTCTTGGCTGCCATGGCGCTCACAGCGCAAACTTGATTGGCGGTATTATTATTATTATTTTTTATATTATATGCAGTCTGATCTGCTTAGTGCAAGTTCTTTGCAGCAGGCATATTACCTCTGTGTGCTACCTTATGATGACTCCGAGCTTCCACTAGACAAAAGTACATTCTCTTGGATGCCATCGCATTCACAGTGTTCAGAGCGTGAACTCGATCGGCGGTATAGTTTTTTCATTACATTCACTCTGATGTGCTTAGTACACGTTCTTTTCAGCAGGCATATTAACCCTGTACTCTACCTTATGATGACTCCAAGCTTCCACTATGTAAAAGTACGTTCTTCCTCCAGAAAGAACATAAATCGTCAGAGTTATTTTGACATTTTTACATTATATGCACTTTGTGATTTGCCTACCACACGTTCTTTGCAGCAGGGACAATAACCCTCTGAGCTAGCTTGTAATGAGTCCAAGCTTCCACTAGACAAAAGTTCGTCCTCGCTCCAGAAAGAACATTAACCCTCTGCGCTACATTATAATGAGTCCGAACTTCCACTAGACAAAAGTACGTTCTCTCTCCAAAAAGAACATTAATCGCTAGAGTCATTTTTTACATTTTTACATTATATTCACTCTGATCTGCTTGGTACACATTCTTTGCATCACACATATTTATTCTGGGACTTGTATTTTTATTTTTATAACTCAATATAAGCTGGAAACCAGCCCTTAGAGTATTATTCATAGAGTTGTCCAGCTCCCTAGTTTGAATTAAGTGGCAGAAAGGACCAAAATATGTGGCAGGGTTGACCAATTAATGAGGCAAAAAAGTCCACTTATTCATTTACAATGCCAATAGCTCCAACTCAAGTAAATGAGAGACCTATTGTATTGCAAATGCTTGTTTCTAGTGGTTATTAGATACTGCTGGTTGTTTCAACTGCATTGTGTGACTGCACCATGTTGGAAGCGTGAAAGGGAATATATCTAACGATTCCTGTTGGATGCAGGAATTAAATATGGTGTCTGACAATCACACCCAATGAGTCCCAGGCTGAGGCATAATCTAGTCTTGGGTGACCATAGTCAATAATTTAATGCTATAGACAGTTGTCCTTTACTCTCCCATATGATCATATCCAAAATGGGGACTTCTCATCCTCACCCTCTTCCTACTCCCTCTCTTCTGGCACTAGGTACTGTTTCACCTGTCTCCACACGTCAACCTTTACTAGTGAGGACTGCCTACAGGTGTTATTAAAGCACCACAGCTTTAAATACTTATAGAAGAGGGTACTCTTCCAAAAGCTAGCCATGCCACACTTTGGTGTTTTGTGGCACAGCCTTACGGACCTCGACTGAAAGTTTTTTTTTTTTTTTTTAACAGTATACTACCTTCCCAGAAAAATAATGTGAAGCACTTAAAAAAATGGGCACATGCTCTAGGGCAGTTTTAATATCTCTGATGTGGATGGTTACTAGCACAATGAATTACACATATAATAAAGCACTCTATGATTTGGACCCAGTAGACTAGTCTTTTCCCTCCTCTCCAGCCAGTGTCTGGGGAATCCAGCACACAAAATGTACAAGATGGCCACAGACATGTTGTTTATAAGAGACAAGATGGTCTAGTTTTCCTCTTCCACTCCATTCAGTAGGCCAAATGAAGGCGTGGTGAGAGAAATTGAGCCCATTCATTTGCCATCTCAGATGCCCAGATTTTTAAATATTTAGATAGACAAATATGAAAAGAGAGAAGGCCTTTTATTTTAATCCTGGATCTAAAGCTAACTCACATCTAGTTGAAATGGGCAGTTTTAGCTGTTGTTTTATACTATCACTTATCCCCTTTCAGAGCATTTGACATTTTGGCAGAAAATATAACACTTACACCAAGGCAAATAAAGTAATTTGTACATAATCACACAATTGGGTCTAGTGGGAAAGTCAAAACTAGGCCTAGGGTCTTCTTGCACATCACGCAACAACAGTGGTGTAACAAAGCCCCCCGTGGGTAGGGGTGGGGGGATGGGCCAAGCTCCAGGGGTGCCCTCAACACAGTACTCTTACCTCGGAGCTCCCATGTGAGTCCAGAGGGGGGCGGGGGTGAGGGGGAGGGCATTTCATTACGATAAGGTGCGACAACTTAACCAGTAGACCACAGCTTCTCCAATAATCACTGCTTTACATAATGACACCCCACCCTTAATGACACTGTGTACCTTATGACAGGAATGCTAGTGCTGTATCAAGCCATTACTCGCCAAAGGCACTCATCCTGGTTTCAGAACGGTGGTACTGAGCACACGATTCATGGTCCAGACTCTGCATGCTGCATAGCCAGCCTCTTGAGCTCCAGGAAACAAGCATTTTTTTCCAATGGTCTTCCCTACCAGAAGACAAGAGTTCCTTGGCCATGCTTGCCTCTTTCCTGTCGTTTCTCCTCAGCTACAGTGGAGACTGCAAACCATGTAATGTGTCCTTCTCAAGGTGTTGGGTAGCACCGGAAGGCCACCAAAGTCACTGCATTTCATGAAAGCACAAAGAAAAAATGGATGTAGATTGGGACCCAGATTCTTCTAAGTGGGTGCATCTCTCATTATTTCAGTCCAAGAAAACACTAAATCAAGTCCAGTTGTGGTCTTACCACAGTATATATGGGCAGATACATTTAGAATCTAAAGAAACAGACCACTAAGGCTAGTTTACACAACACCCATTCCATCTTTTTAAGATCATCTCCATCTACTGAAACCAATATAAGATGGCAAAATACGTTTTCAGGTCACCACAAGAAGTGTCATCAAGAACTTTCTCGTAAAAGGTGAGCACCACTTCAATGCAGTGTGTTGCAACCCTTCATAAGATCTGTCTCTATAATGTACATCACCCTTTGACACTGCATTATAATATTTCTTCTCAGTATTCTCTATTTGCTTGCGTTTGCTCGTTTCATGGTTTCTAGCCTTTTTTGTTTGATGTGGATACTTGCGTGCTTGTTTTTTTATTTTTCCTTCTAATAATTTTTATGGCCCTTATGTCTTTTCCCTCTATGTGTGCAATCCTCTGCTGTTTCCTGGGTGTACCTACTTTTAGGCGCCATTAGTCAACACCACTTCGTTAATCATACAATGGTATCAGAGAAGTGGCAAGATGACGTCTGTGGAGGGCAGCCACTATCATCTTTCAGAGCGAAGACTGAAGATGAGGGCTACCTTGAGGCCGCAGTGTGACAATGACAATTCATTACCCACCTGAGCTGGAGGACTGGTCAGCCCTTCTATAGAAATCTGGAAGTACACTGTATGATCTTACATGAAAGTCTGTTGTGTCTTCATGTGGCAAGAATATTTGGTCCACCTCTCAGAACTCCATATCAAAGTAAAAATGTACACAGTGCAGCACCTTGATCCTTAAAAATTAAACAATGCCCTGAAGTCTGAATCATTGTCAGACACAGAACCATGGGCCAGATGTAGCAATGGTTTGTACCCATTCTGTGTCTATGGGAAAAAGTGTTCGTACATATGGCCCCATGTTATTCGTCCATAGTACTCTGAGATCCAGTGATGGGTGCAGTGGTGAAAGGCACTGAACAGCACTAAACCAGAAGGTGAAGACGCAGCACAGAGTTTAAAATCAGGAGCTTAAGAGGGTGGTAATTTAAAATTTGGGTCAACCTTGAAAAGCTTTCGTCTTCTCTCCACAATGGGCCAAATAGATTCTTAAGATAAGTTCTGTAGCCTTCATATTAGAATTTCGAGTCATATAACAAATTATAAAAAAAACTGTTGTCCACTCTTGTGAGAGTCAACTATTTGAATTCCTTCAGTCAAGAAGTCCAAAACACTACAACATTACATCAATGGGAACGCCCCCAGATTGTGGAACTCATACACCTTCACCCCCAACATCAAGAAAACCTTTTGACACCTCTCTTTCAAAAATGACCTGAAAGACATACTGATTCAAAGCCAGTTCCTCCAGATAAAACATGATCAAGACCTGTCCCAAAACAGATCCAGAACGCCAACGTAACTATCTATTTGTTACTCACTATGCTTAGTCTTCACAGATCCCTAACAGGAAAGGCTATCGGGAGGATTTCTTTCCACTTGGTATCAAATGTCATTGGTTTTGATTATAACATCTAACCATCAGCTCTGTAAAGCACTCTGGCCCTCATTCCTACATTGGCGGGCGGCGGTTGCCGCCCGCCATGCGGGGACCTCAATCTGCATTCCGACCTTCCCGCTGGGCCAGCGGGCGCTAACAATGTTAGCGCCCGCCGGCCCAGCGGGAAGGGGGCCTGCAACATTGAAGCCGGCTCCGAATGGAGCCGGCGGTGTTGCAGGTGTGCGACGGGTGCAGTTGCACCCGTCGCGCTTTTCACTGTCTGCTAGGCAGACAGTGAAAAGCAGGCTGGGGCCCTGTTACGGGGCCCCTGCACTGCCCATGCCACTGGCATGGGCAGTGCAGGGGCCCCAGGACACCCGTTCCCGCCAGCCTCTTCCTGTCGGTGTAAACCGCCAGAAACAGGCTGGCGGGAAGGGGGTCAGAATCCCCTGGGCAGCGCTGCTTGCAGCGCTGCCCTGGTGGATTTGCCCAGCCGGGGGAAATCCGTCGGGAAACCGCCGGACCCGGTTTTCTGACCGCGGCTTTACCGCCGTGGTCAGAATGGGCAGGGAAGCACCGCCAGCCTGTTGGCGGTGCTTCCTCCATTCGCGGCCCTGGCGGTCTTTGACCGCCAGGGTCGGAATGACCCCCTCTGTTATTACTCAAAACTAGTCCTCATTTTCTAACAAGCATTGGTAAAACCAATACGTCTCATAGAGCTACTGGCTTTGCCAATGTCTTTTAGCCATATTGCACAGCAGCACTCTTTAGCATGGCTAAAAGTTAGTGGTGTTGCATAGAGAAGAGTAGAGTGACATGGTGCGGAGTTGAGAAGAACATAATGGAGTAAAGTATTGTGGAGTAGAGAGGACTGGTGTCGAATAGAGAGGAGTGGCACAGAGAGGAGTGGCACAGAGAGGAGTGGCATAGAGTACGGTGGCATACAGTGGAGTGATGTAGAGTGGCACAGAGTGGAGAACCAAAGAGGCGTGGAGTACAGTGGTGAAGAGTGGAGTGGTGTGGCATAGGTTTGTGTGGCGTAGTGTTGAGTGGAACAGACTGGTGCAGAGTGGAATGGTATAGAGTAGAATGGAGTAGAGCGTCAGAGAGCAGTGCGGAGTGGCACAGGGTGGAGTGGCACAGAGCAGAGTGGAATAGTGCAGAGTGGAGTGGCAGAGAGCAGAGTGAAGTGACACAGGGTAGAGAATGGTGAGGTAGAGTAGAGTGCAGTAAGGTAGAGCAGAGTACAGTGGCATGGAGTAGAGTGGTGCTGGAGTGACTTACAGTGGAGTGGCATAGACTAGAGTGTCGTAGAGGGAAGTAGAGTGGTGTGGAGTAGAGTGGCATAGATTAGAGCGGTGTGGTATAGAGTACAGTGGCATAGGATAGAGTGGCATGGTGTAAAGTAAAGTGGCATGGATTAAAGTGGAGTGCCAGATGACTGGAGTGAAATAGAGTGGTGTTGAGCAGACTGTCAGAGTAGAGTGGTGTGGAGTGAAGTGGGTGAAGTAGAGTAAGTGAAGAGGCATAAAGTGGAGTGGCACAGCAGTGTGGAGTGGCGCAGAGCAGTGGTGCCCAACCTTTTGACTCCTGAGGACCCCTACTGAATCACTGTTGGAAGCCAGGGACCCCCAAGCAATTTGTACGATTTAAATTTCAAAAATTAAAACAGTAATTCACAAAAAATACACAAACGAGAACACACCAAACAAATACTCAAATTACTAAAGATATAATTATTTTATTTTGAAAATATGCAAAAAATCAAAAAAATTTAATGGGAAGGTCGACACTGAATCTCGATGACTAACTTTTCAATGTTTGGTTTTATTTAGGGAAGCAGAATCCTCTGGTCAGATTCTACATTTCCCAAGCCATTTGTTTCTATTTTTAGGTACATAAGATCTGAGAAGCTTTTTCACATATAAATGTGGCGGGAAGGGAAGTAAAACCATAAGGGCCTCTCTTCTCTCCATAACCTCTCTCTCACATGAATTAGTTTGTTTTATAGCACCTCTCATACCAATGTAGGGTGTCGGAGCGCTTTACAATGGACTACTAAGTGTAGGATTCACATGTCATCTATAGTTGTAGGCATTTTTTAAGAGTGCTAGGTTTGGAGACATGCAAACTCGGGATTCAGAACATAACACAGTGGTTAGCGTTGACTTTAATAATAAGAATGTATGTCTATGCAAGCAAACATTTTTTACAAGCTTTAGGATAATGTAAGACTGGGTGAAAACATAACTTTCTAATTTCTGCCATGCAGGTCGCTTGCAGCTCTTTGACCGCAGTTCATAGCTACATTTTGACTGTCATTTATTAAATGCACAGTGACAAAATAATCTCTGTCACAAAAGCAGTAACCCACTGTGCTACGCACATAAAATAATTTTCTTTGCATGATATACGTTCTTTGCAGCACGCATGTTAACCCTCTGCGCTACCTTAGATGAGTCAAAACTGCCACTAGTCAAAACGCCCATCTCTCTCCTGCAGGAATATTAATCACATGACTTATCTTGAGGCTTTTATTTTTTGCGTGAAAGCTGGTAGATGAGTTTGCAGTGTTTTTTAAACTGCTGCATAAATAAAGTAATGAACTGAAAAACACGCATGTGTTTCTGAGAGGCCCCAACTGGAGAAGTATCTTCCTGCCAGCTCAGGCCTGCGGACCCCCTGGGAATGTGTCATGGACCCCTGGGGGTCCGCGGACCACAGATTGGGAACTACTGCCGTAGAGTGCAGCGAGTGGTGTAGAGTGTAGTGGAATGGAGTGGCACAGAGAGACGTGCAGTAAAATGAAGTGTACTAGAGTGGTGTGGCGTTGAGTGGAGTGGTGTAGAGCAGAGTGGCGTAGAGTGGCATGGTGTGGAGTAGCTCAGAGTAGAGTGGTGTAGAGTAGTACAGTTGTGGATGTAAGTAACTTAGAGAAGGAATCAAAGTAACAAATCAATGCAGAGGTATGTGGCATAAAGAGGATGAATGGCTGAAAAGCAAAACATGTAGAATTATATTATTTTAATTGCCTGCACAACTAAGCCATAAGATGCACGCATGTATCATGTCCAAAAATATTTTTGAAAACACGAGAAATGGAAATGGAGGAAATGTTCTGAAACATGCATGTGACCTGCAAAATTACATCGCAGATGTATATAAAAAGTCTTGTAGTGAAAGAAATAGTACTTGAACCACGAATCACAGCACGAGAAACAGACAGACACCAACTAACATGACTCAATCTATGCTTGATCCATGCTCCACATAAAGAAAAGGAGGTAAAGCCCGGCATGCGTTGGTCAGTTAGTAGGCAGCAGCAAAGAATAGTGAAAATTATGCCAACAAATGGTAAGTGATAATTGGGCTTCAAGCCCTTTATAGTAAACAATGCCCCTCCTAGCAGACAGTGCATGTGCTGTCAGCAGAGACTTAAACATTTTTTAAGTAAATATTTTTTTTTGTTTAGAGGTAATACATTTGTTTGTGCAGTGATTCTTGTTTTTGGTGTTTCAACATTCTCAATTGTTTTATAACATCTATATTTTTGAATCCATGGTGAAAGAAGGACTGCTCCTGCCCTACACCTCTGCTTTTCTCTGCTTGACAGCCAGTTTGCTAGGTAAAACTACGAAAATGCTGCAACAATTTGCAAAGCACTCACAAATATCAGTAGTTTGCTGCATTGCACAACCAAGAAGGTTTTTTAAAAACCATAATATATCATTTGACTGGGGGGGTAACCATCAATGTAACACTCGAGGGCACATTGCAGCATGCACCCATTCAAGAAAGACCACTTCCTGAGTCTGTGAGAAAACCTAATAATTACCTTGTACTGGAGTGATGACTAAAGGTACAATAAGCTTCTCAGGTTATCTTCCCTTAGTTCATCATCAATCTGTACAACATTCACCATTTCTTGTTCTCTTTCAAATATCCACCAGTTTCACCTCACCATCTTCCCAAGTTCTCAGTGCAGACCTGAGTGGACAGGAAAAGAGTCCAAAACAGGAGAAAGATATCTAAAGCCCCTTATATTTCTTGCAGAAAATTACACAAGAAATCAATGAACCCTGTCTTCGCCAACATCCCTCAGAAGAACTAAGCGAACACCGTGTTTTCTACCACCTTAGCTTCCAGATGGATAGGACGCCCCGTCTGCCTTGCCTCAGACTGCTCGCTCCTTTGACTCCTCAAGGCCTTCCAGTTCCCTGGGAGGCTTGTGTTAGATAAGCACGCGGGCAGATTTAAAGACATAATTTGAATCTAAATACACTTTGCTACCATGGCAGGTCAGAGCGGGACCCCAAAATACAACTGATGGACAACAAAACAGCAGGATTTGTACAATGACACACAAAATAGTTCAACAGACATGCTTGATATTACATTTCTGTTTATGTACAATTACTTTTGCCTCTGTGTTTTCCAGGAATATTTCTCACTTTCTTCTTTTTTTTCTTTCTCATCTACAGAAAGAATGTTTCACTGACATCCCTGTACTTTGGAGGCTGGGTGATGAAATGTCTTAATGTCTCCACCATCATGCTGTGGAGGTCTTTTTCATCCATCCTTCACAGGAATTAAATGAGAAATGAGATCGACGGACCTTTGGACCCAGAAAGATGTGTGGTGAACCATCAACAATTACTTCAACTCCACCCCAATAATTTACACATCATGACCAACGTGGCCACGGAAGGAAAACTCCAATCAGGAATATAGTTTAAATATTTATTACAAGCACAAGCTCAAAGTCATGTAGACAAAGCACAAAACCAAGTGACAGAGATAAGTAGTCACCAAGGGTTGTCCAAGGTGACAAAATAAATTCAGGCATACTTACATCAGTAAAACTAAGCAAGAAGAATGATACAGAAGAATGATACAGAAAGTCAATAGAAAGATCTGTGACACAGAGATCACAGGGTGCTCAGGTTGCACAAATTACAGCAGAATCAATAATCTTTGGCTGACTACCCTACAGCTAACCAAATTAGGGAATGCATGTGTGGGGAGGAAGACATGCGGGCAAAATACCAAAATACAAAAGGGACAAAAATAACTTGGGTTACATGACACTAACTAAAAGTAAAAAGAAAAGCATCAGCATGATGGGGTTTCTGATCTAGAAGGGCATTTCAAGGGGCAAGGGCAAATGGATACAGCATTCAGGGAATCCTCATCAGCAAAGCATTTGGTCAGCAACGCATCTGCAAGAATCAGGGAGTTATCTGTCTCTGACCAAGACAAGACTATGGCTGCTTCTGCTCTTGGACTTCTCTGTTCTGAGAAACATTCGAGTCTCCAACGCAATACTGACCCACATGAATCATTCAGATTCCTCAAAGGTGTCAGTTCATAATACGTACATATTAAGGGTCATCAGCCAATTCAAATTGATCACCAGACTCCAAGCTGCAACAGTTTGACATTTTCCCAAGTCTGTCATGGGAACATCTCCTTTCCGTGTGACTCCAAACAGGTTGAAAAATGTTTATATTATCTCAGTAAATGTCCCTGCATTACAAAGTTCTCAGGGACAAATGGGTATGGCATTCCACAGTTAGACAATAGACTTTTTGCAACTGTGATTTTGCTTCTCATGGGAACGAAATCTGAAAGAAGACTTCACTTTATGAAAAATAAATTCAGAACTTTTCTAAGATTGCAAAATGCAAGCTCTGTAGGCCACAGTTATGTTAACACAAGTAAATATAAAATGCAGTTTATATAATACTTGTTAATAAAATACATATAATGTGCAACTTATAAATTCGTCATTAATAATATTTCATCGTCTAAGTAAAACATTTAATTTTAAATGGAAAAGCTTTGTTGCTGATTTATATAAGGTACAGCAGAGAACTGCTTTTTTTCTCATTTGCACATATAGTCAAAGTCAATAATCTCATAAAAAACATTAAATCTAAATTTGTTTCTAGGTGGGTTATAGGTTTAGACTCCAAATTACATTCTAACACCAACTTTAACCTTCTAGCATGTGATTTAGTTAAAACAGCATCTGTGTCGAACTTTGAAATACAAGCAAATTGCACATTTAAAATGTGTGTCAGTGGACCTTTCTATGTTAGTTTTTCTCTCATTTACGTTTATAAGCTTAAACTTGTCACTTTAGAGACATGAAGGACACAGCCCAAATTTACGCTCTATTAACTGTGAAAGCAGAGCCAGGCTGTTCCGTGGTTCCACTTCAGTTTGTGACAACATCTTTCAGCTTACAGTTCTTGGTCACTTAGCTTGCACCTCGCTTGTGTTTGTTTTGTGTGCTCCTGACAGAAGTGACTAAATTTACATATTATCTGATCCACAGTAGTGCAACTTGACCCTCCCAACTAGATGCCCTTCACAGCGGGCGGTGTCCTGAATTTTAGGACTTCATCTAGATCACAGAGACAACCCTCTGCCTGAGTTGGTGTAATGTTGTGATTGACCTGGAGTTTTGCTGTGTAGGGCCCTGGACAATTTTTGTGAGTTGTCTGTTTAACTTACTGAGTATGTTGTGATGCTGTAAAGTTGTTTAACGCTTCCCTGCTTGAAGCCAACATCTGTGCCTCTATCGGCAACCTATGGTGGTCAGAACACGGGTTCCATGTACTGCAAAAAGGCTAAAAGCACTGCTTTATTTTACATAAAATAAATTTACATCAGTTGGAAAACAATGTTTATGTGTGGAATTGGTGTCCTGGGGAATATCTTTATTGACCGTATTCTGTTTAAGGCTTACCTTCAGCCAACTTTAACCTTCTGTTGTCAAACACCTACAAGAATATATATAGATAGATAGATAGATAGATAGATAGATAGATAGATAGATAGATAGATAGATAGATAGATAGATAGATAGATAGATAGGGCTTTGGGTCTACCTCTTGCTCTTGGATGGCTTTCTTATCTTAGTCTATTGGTTTGTTCTTCTTCCAGTGTTTTTCCCACCCTGGAGCACTTTTCATTCATATATTTCTAACTATACTTCTTTCACTCCTGAAATCAAATAACTACTTTTTTTTTAGTTGAGTTTTAGTCAAAGTTTAATTTGTAAAATAAGAAGTGCTGGTGCCCAAAGCTCTGCTCAGAAGCCGGTAGATTTAAATAACATTGTGCCAAATACAAAGGCTGGTAGTCTTAAATACACCTTTGGCCTCTGTAATCCACAGCCAGACACTCCCTGGTCCTTTATCTCACTCTTGCAGGTTCTGCTTTCTTTCTTTGTGATGGCTTTTTTGTCTTTCTCTTCCTCCGTCTTTCCGATTAGTGTATTTTTCCCTATCTTGCTCTCAGGAAAAATAAGTGCCAGTCCTACAAAGTAAGCGCTGGGTGTCCCTATGTCTACCACTGGCTCAAATTAAGCACTGATTTAAGCACTTACTGGGAGTGCATCCTTCCATGCTCTCACCCTCATCTACTTTTTCCCCTCCGCATTCCAAACCACTCCACAGGATTATCCTACTCACTTGTCCCGGCTACCCAAACCACCTCTTCCGATAACACATGATTTGATTTTTAAATTTGTTTGTTTTACTTATTTTTTAATATAATTGCTTTGATGACGGCCCAGTAGCTACACACAACTCCCGGGGCATATGCTTCTTTTTATTTGAATACATATCTTTTTTTAATTAACTGTTCTGAAATGAATCAAAGTTTGGGAGAAAAAAAACAACTGCAAGACGGCCATCCACGTATGCACGTGTTGTAATGTAGCGGAAACCCTCTTGAAATGATATAGTCCAAGACTGCCACCCATGTGTGAAATACAAAGTCACTGAAGGTGTAGTATCTTACAATATATTTTCAAATCCTTTTTAATTATTATTTATAATGAGCGAGCCCATCTTCGCCTGTTAGAGGCCGGGCTGGGCCATTCTTCTAACCTTCGTGGTCCCAGGTAATATCTGTGCTCTGGTATTGGATAGTCTGTTTTAAATATTTGCATAGTCATGGGGAAACAGACGACAGCCACTGGGTCCGTTAAGAGACATACTTCAATGTATGAGGAGGTAGGCGTTATTAGCAAAGAAATCGAATTAGTAGAATGCCATTTGTCCATCTCATCCCTTGTATCACCACCTCGTGCTTCCTACGCTAAGCTAAGATCAGTCCCTACAGCTAGCAAGATGCGATTTGGGGGCTAGTTGTTGGAGAATAGGGCAGTGAGCTGTCCTTATGAAGCCCCTGATTTGACGCTCTTTTTGGGGGGCCCCTAGATCCACAGTACCCCCTAGAACCTGAAGTGGTGGTGGTTGCAGATAAGGAAGTGGTAACCCCAGGGAAAAGAAAAAGGTTGGACACCAACTGTAAGTCAAAACGCATCCGAGGGAACGTTTCTAGTTAGCTAAGAGGACATGGAAAGGATGGACTCACTTTTGGATTCCTTTTATGACAAACTAAGTGCCGGTACTTGAAAGGCTGCCCTCCCTTGAACTGAAACTTGCTAACTGTTTCCCCCCTCTTCCTCATCGGTGGCCCTCAGTCCCAACCTCTGTATTACCATCTTTTCCATCTTCTATTCCCAAACAGCCTGGGGGGAGGAAGTTGTGATTTGGCTACCTCAGGAGCACAGTAAGTCTCCCAAGGGTATAATCATCAGCAGCCAAGCTTTTGTGGGGTCGAACGGATAGACCTCATTGGTTATGACATGGTGGCTGGGATGGTTAGCATGCCAAGTATGATGAGTTACAGATAGCGAAGAACACTTTCTTACGCCTTCTTCTGAGCGTCCCACAATGTGCCCCCACCTTCGATGTGCACGAAGAGTTGGGAGTGGGTTATATTACAGACACTATGGTGTTTCGCTGCCTCGCTTATTGGCTGGCTATCTAGTCTACGCCTGAGGCAAAGTTGAATAGGGAAATCTTTAAATATTGTTTAGTCCTTCATTATGGCTATCTCGGAATGATTCTTCCCATAAAGAAACAATAATGCACGAGGGCTGTGTCTGCAAGCACATGCATTGTGATCCATCAGTGACCAATTTAGATGTATTTTTGCCCACTGCCAATGGAAAGAAGCATTGCCAAAATCGACAACCCAGGAATCGCCTTTTAAAGGTGAGACCTTTTAGCTTTGACACAGCTCGGTTGTCAAAGGGGTCAGATAAGCCAGCCTCCACCATAGCCACCAGCCTATATCTGGAAATCTAGACTGGGATTTGAAATTGAAAGAACTTTGTTAATCCGGGTAATTTTTAATCCCCTGCTGTGTTACTTATCTTTCAAATAAAAGATTGCTGTTTTGTGAGATTTGAGGTGATGGAATTGGCAAAGATATCTCAAAGGTTGAAAACAGTTTCCAGCTTGCAAAATTGGAAGGGCGAACCAGACAGATAATTTGCCTCTCTAAACTATCAATTTAAAACCGCCGGGCTCCGTTTGGCACCTTTGGGAAACCTGGTATTCTGCTAGCGACTTCATTTGCCCTTATCAGAACCATCAACTTCGGAATGATCCTTAGTACACGAATAACAAAGACATTTGTAAGAGCTCCAGATCGCTCGTGCACAACATGCGTAACAGAACCTAATGCATTCTGCAACATGGTGCCTCTCTTTAAAGTAGACTGAAAACACTCTGGGGTTATAGATTTCCAAATGCTATATCATCTCCGGACTTACTACTTTGCTTTTCTGTTACAGAGGCAACACACAATGTGACAAGGCAGTGATGGAACCACTAAACAGTGGTGCCTAGGGAACTTAAAGCCTCCACATCAACATTAGAAATCATGTCGATTGTTCTTTCTGGTGTTGGCTTGGATAGAATTTTAATATTCCAAAAACTGAAACACTTTGCCAGGAACATTTACTAGTGACATATGTTGCTCCTGCCTGCATGGCAGTTTACTAATTACTAACCCCTTGCTTTAGGAGCACAAGAACATAAGTGGATAAATTACAGCCATTGGTGATTTTTTGTGCCTTGCTTGGCAGGATCTCCACTTAAGACGGTGGGCTTCCAGGATGTCTTGATGTAGAATGTGTGCTTGTGTGGTAGGTAGAGGAACCCGCACACTAGGTAGCAGCGTCTCCTCCAATGCATCGCTTGTGGATATTTCACAGCTCTCCACCCCATGCTAGACATCACCTAACATAATTAGTACTTTTTTGGTGATGAAAGACTGTAGAAAATATTTGCCTCTTCTACAAAGAAGAATCCAGGGTGGCAGCTTTAGGCGTGCATTTTTAATCTGCCTTGCAGGAGGCTTGGGCATAGGGATTTTCGACCATTGATACCACAAATGTGGAAGTAAATCCCATAAGTGCTCTAGTCATCTGTTTCTTACAGGGCCTATTCATTATAATTGCTGCTTATGCCTGCTAACGATGGAGAAAACACTACCACAGCCGGGGCCTCTATGCAGGAAGCGAGCAAAACCGAAGATTCCGCCACCATCATGGCAACCTTTGCTAACGACAAGCAAAATGTCTGCCAAACTTGCCATTGGTTTACCACGGGATTAAGATCGGTGCACTCTTATGGGGACACCGTAGTATTAATGACTGCAGACTGTAACATAATGCGCGTACTTTAAAACTCACACCGTACTGTACTTTCACCTTGTGTCAGGTTTCTCGTAAAACCTTTCTTTTCGATCTGTTTGCATCCTGCACACAAAAGGACCACGTCAGAGTCCTGATACAAGCCCGAACAAGCTCAATGCTGAAGTGGATAATTGTTGGCAAACAGATTTACTGTACTTTGCCAGGATGGGGCGGGCGATCTCCCAGGAATGTGTGTAGGTGATGAGACATACTGTAAACGGGAAGGATTATCCCCACTAAATGTTTGTGTTTTACTAATGCTCTGCTCACAGATAATGTTCCTGTGCACGCAAACGGAGTTCTTCGCGTCAGGGTAAATCAAGAGACTACTGACAAAACAAGGAGTCTAAAAAACGCGAGCCTCCTCTCTCAGCACTATAAGCGACACAAATTAAGTCCTATTTGAAATCTCACTGAGAACATTTTCTTCAGATATTACTGCCCAATGTCAAGACCACAAATGTTTTTTTTTTTTTAAAGGATGTTGGAGAAACATCCCTGGCCCTGCTCATACCGCCGGTGAGAAGCATCCATGACGCAGAGTGCACGCTGCACTGCTCCAGATGAACAGGACGTGACGTTCTAGGGTCTATTTGTCTATCCTCCAGTACTGGTGCGGAGGCAGTTTCTGTTCACAGTGATTTCCCCAATGAAAGGCCCGTATGGCGCAGCTTCTGAGGAAAGGGTGTCCAGAGAGGTCACAAATATAAATTTTGGGCGATTTCTTTAAGGTGAGACGGCTAACCGCGATAAAGAGGTGCACTGGAATCGTGCTTCACAACTGGTGCTGTTCGGTTTTATAAACTGGATTTTTTTTTTTTAAAGAGTTAATTGCATTTTATAGATAATCAATCACAAACAAGGAGACTCCATAATTAAGCAACACTGCCTTTATAGATTACATTCAAAATAACATATGATCAACCCATCAGCGAAGTATGACAGTGTGTAGGTTATTCAAACACTTATTGAAGCATGGGTCATGCCTTTCACAGGCCTATGGGCTTCTCCCGAGACCTGTCACCGATTGAAACTAAGGTAGTTAACCTTCCCTCCCCCATCCCCCACCTAGCTTTAACCTGGTCTCAGCTCTGTATATTCCTGCGTCAGTGCATGCGCCAGATTGCGGGGGGTGGGACCCCACAGACCCAACCCCGCCCCATGGGTCTTAAATCTAAACTGGCATTTTAGTTTGACGTATATTGAACCTATGACAATTCCACCTTGATGCACTCTGCGAATGCTGTACTTCAAAAAGTGCACTACTTCAATTAAGTTGGTTTCTTCTACTGACTGAAATAAAAAAAATAAAAAACTTTTGCTCCACACACTTTCAGATCCACTGCAATGTTTGTAAATAATGTAATCCACTGCCACTCTGAAGACAAGTAGAGGATGGCAAACACGTCAACACAACTGGGTGACCATGTTCAGCTTTTTACTGCTGCCAGCTGTACCTCGGACTTCTAGAATATCAAGCAGTGTCCTCTATCTCTGGAGCATACGGTTATATGTTTCTTCAAGCATGGATGGTTCACGTGGGTGTGCTGCAGTGGAAAAGGAGAGGAAGTGAGCCCTGAGGGCTGTCTTCTGTGCTGTCTGCTGTAGAGCATGGAATCTTTCTTGGTTTCTAGAAGCTCCACTATAGCCTGATGGCCCTCAGCAGCGGAATATATTGGCTATTAAAGGCCTGCTCCAGCGTTCGGGGAGGGCCTTTAACAAGGGAGCAGGACTTTAATGCTGGTATAGCCCAGCTAGAAAGGGCTATAAGCCTATAAGAACATTCTCCCACTAGAGGGCAGAGTGTTTTAATAAATAAAACGAAGGCCTCACTGGAGCCCGAGGGGACTGAAATCTCCTCGGGCTCTGTGAGGCCTTGTGCACAGCAACAGCTGTGAACAAAAACATCCGGGCTTTCTACCAGCCTTCAGAAGCCCGCAGCACTCCATTGTTTTCAATGGGACACCCAACATTCCAATGTTCTAATCCTGCTTAAGTACCTCTGGTAGTCTGGGGTGGCCCAATAACATCAGCTTCACTTTCTCTTGGCAGTCAAGGTCAACTGAGAAGGGAACCGAGGTGAAGAGGAGGGGGTGGGAGGAAAGGGAAGGGGAGGAGAAGGGAGGGGGGGGGGGAGGGAGAGAGAGAGTGTGTGAGTGTGTGTGTGCGTTTTATTTTTTGCCAGGGCTCTACAGAAGCCTGCCAAATTACAGCAAAGGTGTGTAAGCATGTACGGATGGGTTTCAGTTCTCAAACACCCTAGCCCAATGCTGCTCCAATAACCTCCCCCAGAGCTTTAACAGGTATGAAAAGGAAATGTGAAGGTTGCTAAAAAAGGCTTGTAGAGGCAGGTAAAGGTCCAGTTTCTACTTCCTGTATGGAATGCTTGTTCACTGGTATAATTGAATGGTGGTGGGAGCTCAGACTGAGGGATTGGACCCTAGTCCCCCATATAAGTAGTCCAACTGATAGAAGGAGAGGTCCCACTCTCCTTCTATCAGTTGCTAAAAAGGGCACAGTCTAAAAAACATAACTAATAATTCTTCCCCAGAGGCATGGCCTAAAACATGTAAACTGAAATCCTGTGCTTCCCACAGAGTGCCACCTGACCAATATTTTGGTGCATTTATGTGAGCTTTCTCTTACTGCATCCAGATATATAACACAGTAATGAACATGCACCTGAAACAAGACAAACCTACGGGCTCTGCCAATGCTTGTTAGCAGTATCGGATAAATAAGTAACAATTATGTTGTGAATAATTAGAATTGAATCTATGAGACTGAGTTAAATATTACTAAGGTCTGGAGAAGCGGTACTTATCTTCCAAGGGTATTATTCACTCCCGTTCTTCCCATCACACGCACTTCCCCCTGCAGTCTCCCACTCTTAGACACGATTACCATTTTCTCTTCACATCTTTCTGAAACCCACATCTCACCCCTCATCCATTTCCTCTTCAGCAACCTCTTTTCACTTTATCCTGCATGTACTATCTAACAGCTCCTTTAGTTCACCACCCCATCCCCCACACACAAAGCACACACTGCCAGTAAGCACTGCATTTTCATTTACTCTGGTCTTGTTAATATTTCAACAGCTGTGTACCTCCTTCACATACTTTTGCATAGAATCACAATCACAACAAGCACATGTGCTGCCCTGGGCGAAGCGCAGAGAGGCCAAGCATTGTATGGACATGTATTCTAAACCCTTTATCACCCACTGACAGGTACTTTATGAAACTGGCACTACCTTCAGCCTCAGCTCCGACGTGGTATGCGATAAACACCCACCCACAACAGAAAATAGAGGCCTGTTCATAGTATGCATTATACACGAGTAATATACTGCATGAAAAAACTACAGAAACACAATACTCTGGGAATAACACACACTTTTGGAATGCAAGATTCATTAAAACATATGAAATGTGAGCAGGGGCTACCATCGCGGAAATGAATTACCTCAGAGATCAATGTTTTGCCTGTAAAGTTAAGGACGTTAATATAAGGCCTGCTAGGGACCCGTTTAAATGTCAATTTTTAATTACTGCTGGGTCTGAGGCCCAGAGGGACCCGTCCCACTTGCTGTCCTGGCCTTCTCACTAAAGGCCACTCCAGGTTGTGAATAAGGGAAGCCTTGAGTTTATCCCCATTGATAAACCGCACAATGGAGCCAGGCTTAGTATTCCTGAAAAACAGCATTCTCCAAGGGTACAGAGGGTCACAATTGTGCTGCCATGTTTGAGATGCAAGCCGAAACGCTCTGCTTTATTCAGGGTCCATTCATGCCCTGCAACCATCCCCTCTCTTCTATAAACACAGTAGGAAACGGGCACCAACTAGGATTTCTTTAAAATGCTTACCATAAAAATATTGGATGGGAAGGTGTCCTCTGTCTGATTAGCAAGTAAAACACTGGTTGTGACAGACTTTGTATAAAGATCTACACTGGGAAGTAAGCATATGCCTCAGCACAGTGACACACATTTCAGGAGACAATACTGTGACCCTGTTGTACTAATAGTTAGAAGGTGGTTCTTGCAATCCGGACAGATAGATCATAGACCGACGTAACGGTACAGCCAAGAAGCTGTAGAAAGTATTGTGAAGTGAGAGAGCCCTGCAGCACTGACAGCATACGTAGCTGCTTGGTCTTGTGGGGCACACTCATGAATGAAGTGAGATTAAACCACGTTGCCTCAATCCTTTAGGAACAGATCTGATGTTGAGGTATTTTTGTAATCAATAGGTTACACTGGATTGCCTTTCTTGCCAAAAAAGGACGGATCTGAATTCCTAATACCTATATTTTTTTATAGGAACTTTTACCTTAGTGGCGCAGCGCATAAAGCAGGGCATCATCACGTTTACAAAAGATCCACTGGTATACAACACGGATGCTTTTCTCCTTACCATCTTCAGTGAAACAGCATCTTCTTGTTGGCTCTGGCATCGTGTATTTTGTTTTATATTAAACAAGAACACGTTATTTGCCTTCGGTAAAACTCTTTATTATGCATAGTCTATCTAACCTCAGATATCACCAGGCACCAGACTTGACCTGGACATTTTCTCTGCAGTGCTCCTGAGTGCCACTGGGTGGAGCTATGCGACTTTACGTTGGATTCGTTCGGCCCCAAAAGTAATGGGGTGAAGCCACACAAGCACCCACCACCGCATGTTAAAGTCACTTCATGCTCAACGCTTTCTTCGCCCTCAGACTTGGAGCACAAAACAATTTTCGATGCCAGTATGCAGATCTTGAATTATAGAGACCACTCCACAGAACAGAGAGGTGGGAGAACAGTGAGGAATTTACAGTTAAATGTGATACACACTAGAAAGAACATTACTGAAGGTGACCATCTTGTTTTTCTGATGGATAATTCTAACTGCAGATTTCTAACCTTTATTAGATGCTGCACCTTTTTTAGATTAGAAACCAAAGCATTACCTCCCGAAGATGGAGGGTCTGTGGAGTGGACTCAGACAAAAATGTCCTGCAGGACGGAACATGCAAAATGCTCTTCCCGTCAGACTTGGCTTCCAAGGCAGTAGTGATTCGTAAGCATGTGCACTGATGTCCAGGACAGCCAGTCTGTGCGCCATTGTAGTGAGGGCATTACTAGCCCTAGTGGAGGGGCTCTCAGACCATTTGGAGGCTGCATCTTGGCCAATGCACAGCAGATCTCAATAGAAAGGAATATCTATCTCAACAGAGTCCTTTTCTGCACAGCCCTTTCTTTCACTGAAACAGAAAACCCCACAAAAATTGATTGTCCACCCGAAGGACTTTGCTGCAATCTATGTAAAATCTTAAAGCCCTTTTGGGGTGTAGCCAAGGGAATCTTTCGAGGGATGAGGTGGGGGAACGAACGCTGGAAGTGATGGATTGTCCAATGTGAAATAGAGTCACAACTTTAGGCAAGAAATCATATCACAACAACTGATTTTAAAAGGACAGTTGATCTAGCAAGCACAAAATGCTGAAAATATCAACAAACAGATTTTAATAATGCCCACTACAAGACCTTCCTCTGACAAAGGCAAAACAAATCATAAAATGTCTGACAGTTTAACTTGTAGGAGATCTGTGCTGCGGTCTTCACATCAGGCTGCAAATTTGTCCCAGTGCCCTTTGGAAATGGACTTAATAGAAGGGCGCCTAGCAGCAGCGATGACATCCACAACCTCAGGTAGAAGACTGAATGCAGTCAACTGCTGTCCCTCAATTTCCATGCATGGAGCTGTAGATTGTACAGGGTCAGCTGTAGAGCCCTTTCCTGCTGCAACAGAAGATCCTCCTGAAGTGGTAGCCTGATTGGAAGAGAGCTGTCATGACCAGAAGTTATGGGTACCACACTCTTCTGCTCTAATCTAGAGGCTCTACGATTACTTGGACCTGGTTGTTCTTGGTCTTCCTCAGAACTTGGGGCAGAGAGTGGAAGGGGTACAGAAGTCCCATACCCCACTCTAACAAGAATGTCTCCAAAATGGAGCTTATTCCAACGCCCAAAGGTTTTGACACTACATGTTCTCAATAGTGGAGAAAAGATCAAGCCAGGATTCTCACCACTATCGGAAGACACACTTCTCCACTCCTGGGTGCAACCGTCATTTGTGATCCGCCAAGCGTGGGCATCTGAGCCCTTCCATTCTTGCATTTAAAGATGTTGACAGGTGGTTCACAATCGGAGAGATCCCTGATGCTCTAGCCCAATCTAGAGACACAGCACCTCTTGGCACAGGACCCAGGGCCCTGCTTCACCCTGTTTGTTGCAATAACACATGGAATAGGTGTTCTTAGTGAGAACCTGAACCAGAGTCTCATTGATAGAAGGCAGGAAGGCCTTCAATGCAAGGGAGCAAAGTGTCTGCAACTCCAACAGCCTGAGCTGGATTTCCATCAGAGACAACTGATTTCCACCCCCCCGACCTACCAGACCCAGCAAAGACATAGCCATCACCACTGTCAACTTCAGTTGGGGAAAGAAAAGAGGTCTGCACCTGGTCCAAATACAGTTAACAGCAACCAATGCAGATCCTGTGTCTCTTTGAATAAGCAAGGTTTCCTTGCTGCTGGGCCCACTGAAAACTCAGATTCCACTGCAAAGCCCCCCTATGCCAACTTGGGTAGTTGGCAAACAGGGTAGGGCTGAAACCCTCTCAGGGCCGTTTCCACAGTAGAGCTTGCACCTCTACGGCAAGATGGAAAGGTGATCCTCTGATAACCGCTCTAATGTAGGAGGAAACAGCAATGAGTCAGAAAGGAACAGAAGGGCATAACCCTGATGGGAAATCTGTCACATGTGATGAGTGTCATCCTGAGACAAAGTGCTGCATACTGTCTCCCACAGGATATGTGTATGCCACTAAGGGCAAACTAATGCGGCTTGGCAGCTTATGCAGCAAGGAAAGGGGACTGAGAACATTGGTGCCCTTGGGGACCTGTGCGGTGTCTGCCGGAGCCCCATCCTCAACTGGAGTGACTGTAGGAAGGATTGGCAAGCTTGGTGCTGCCTGTATACTAGCTCTCTTAAGTAGCCTTAAAAAGCCAAAAGTAGTGGGGGGCACTATCTGGCAGAGGTTGAGGGGCTTAAAGAATGTGCCGTCGCCCAGCTCTCCAGAAAACACTCTAAGGGGGAGCCAAATTTTTTGCCAAATAGGTGAGATCCACCAAAAGAGATACCTATAAGGGATACCTGCACATGCTCTAAGAAGCCTGAGAATCGCATCTACGCATGGTAATGGAGAGCTAGATTAGTGCCGACTACTCACCCCACACAATCAGTCATATCCCAACCAGCAAGGATTATGTATTTGGATGCATCTTCACCATCCTAAACAGTTTGACTCAAGGAGGTTCTAAATTTTCTAGAACCGCTGGCAAGATTTTGCCGCCTATATCCCAGAGGGCATGCGTGTGGCAGCCTAAAAGGTGAACAGCTTTAACCAATGTAAAGGCGATGCTGGCTGAAGAAAACATTAGATTCCAGGATGTCGCAATCCTCTTTGACTTCATAGGAGGAAGCCTAGACCACCATCAAACTTCTGGATTAGGAAGCTGCGTAGGAAAATGACGGTCGCCAGGCACCGAACTGTGGCATCTGGCCACCTGTCTGTCCACCAGATGGCAAGAGCAAGGCTTAGACCAGTTGCCCAAAGGAAAGGCTCAGCGGAAACAAGTCAATGTTGCAGAACTTCCATAAAGATGTTTGTCTTAACTTCAACTGAATGTAGGCGTCGGTCCATGACCTCAGCAGCACACCTGACTACTACAGCAAATTAAGTACTTTCTTCTATTGGTTGCCCTATGTGGGAAACCAACTATCAGGGGAAGTATCAAGCCCAAAGGCCTCATGTAATTCCATGGACAAACTGTCTTTATCATAATGTCGGGGTAAAGCATCCCAACAACTTCACTGTCATCTCCAAGTGGTGACAAATGCTTGTCAGAAACGGAACCAAAAATCTGCTACAGCCTCTGAGGGCAGTTCTGTGATAGTGGAAATGTACTGTCTGAATCAGTTTGTACAGGAACCAGGTTCATTAGGGTGGAATTAGAGCACGACCACAGTCAGGTTCAAGGCACATTCGGCTTGCGGGCCGCAGGGGCAGCTCCTCCAAGAGGGCGGAGCAGCATTGCCTCCCTGCCAGCAGAAGCAGCTGCAAAACTTTTATAAGGAAACACTAATAAACAGTGTTTATTATCGTTTCCTTGTATTGTTTCCTTTTAACGGGGTGGGGCCATGAGGATGACGAGTGTGAGGGGGAGTGCTGAGCACTCCCCCTCAGAGCGCCAGCCATCTGGGTCCAGCCAAACACACATGCGCTTTGAGCAGCGTCAGGATTGGCCGGAGGGCAGGCTGGGAGCCTGTGCCTGCCAGCAGAAGAGCGGGATGCTGTGTGGCACACGCAGCATTCAGGTAAGTTTATTTTCTTTTTAAAATGTTATTAATATGCCCCCCCCCCGTTTACTCCCCCCTGCATGAGCCCCACCCCCTCTATCACAGCGAGCCGTGGCTGGGGGATGGACACTGGAATCAGCAGCAGGTCTACTCCAGTACATGCAACATCGGCACCAGATTCAATCAAGTAGGGGCCGGCACAGGCCTTGGAGCCAGAATTGAAGTTGACACCAGAGTCCGTCACAGACAGTGATGCGGTAACCTGACTGGAAGACCCTGTAGATCCTGGGGGCCCCAGCCAAACCACAGGGAGAGGAAAGAGGGCCAGAAATATGCTGCATGCTCCCCTTAAAAGTCTTGATGTGGTGCTTCGACACCGATGGCTTGGGAAACTCGGGGAGCATTGGGATTAACTAGCTGTGATATTAGCCCCTCAATCGGAGTTCCAGAGCAAGATCAAGTGGTCCAAAGACTCTCTTGTGACTTCTTTCTAGATAGAGAATGGCAGGACGAAGTCGAGTCCCGCTTTACCTTCTTAGGTTTCCTCTTGGACTTAGCCTTTCATGATGATGGTCCGCGAAGAAGGTCTGTCACAGAATCTGCCTCAGAGCAGTAAGAGGTCCTTGCCTTTGAGTTGAAGTGGGACTTAATTGAGGTTCATGACTTCTTCCGATATTCACCAATGTACAGCTTTGCTTCACAGTCCTGGATCACCAAAGGGTGCATGAACGACTTGGAGTTGTGCACCGAGCCCAAACACCAAAGTCACACCTCATGTGGGTCTGTCACTTGACATCTGATTAGGGCAGTCCAGGAATGGTTTGAACCCAGGGTTTTTAGGTGGGGACACTCTTTCCATGCATACTGAAATTCAATTTTGAAGAATTTATCAACGAACAAAAATGGAGTGGAACTCTGGATCCACGTTCAAAGGCACAGGAAGAAATTATTGTTAATGTGCACAAATGGTGCAAATGCAGAGGCACATGGCGGCTTGCAGGAGCACAGCTGTGAAAATATCAAGATCCAGTCTGGCGTTAGTTTGGTAGGATGTATTTATAAATTCAGGATTACTAGCTACGACTCCTTTGGAAAAAGGTTGGAAAAGAACACCTGTTTCCATCTCATGTGGTTTCCCCAGGTAGTCTGGAAGTCAGCAGCCTGCAAAAAGATTCCAGTGCTGTCAGTGGTTGTGTCTAAAAGTATGCCAGTCATTGACAATGCATTAAGATTCATTAAGATAATGTGCTGCAAGTAAAGACAGAACGAGATGTTTATGTTCAACGTCATAGAGCTAAAATGGAACTGCATCCATGCTGACGAATATGCAGACTAATTACTGGGATGTTTTCCGAATGTGCATTGCTGACGTAGGTGACCCTGTAACCTATCGTACACTCACACTGATAAAACGGGGAACTGGATTTTCCTTCTGCATGGGTGTGACCTTTAATTTCCTATACATGCATTCATCAGCTTGAAAACATGTTGATTTGCATATGAACCATGCACAGTGCTGCGGTTATCATAGCCGCGCCATCTCCCATCAGTTGGCACTGGGGCATGCGCAGATCTATTGCTCGCAAGAGTCTGCATGCTGACCGGGCTTTGGCAGGCACCGTCAAACTGTGAGATCAGAGTGCGAGGGGCAAAGTCTCGGCACTGTCACTCCTGCAGGAGCCCAGTCAGCTGGAGTATCCCACATCAGGAGAGCAGTCCTTGCAATAACTAGCAATGCAACAGGAGAGCAGACCTTGCAATAACCAGCCATGCAACAGGAGAGCAGACCTTGCACTAACCAGCAATGCATCAGAAGAGCAGTCCTTGCAATAACCAGCAATGCATCAGGAGAGCAGGCATTAACAAGCAACAGGAGGAGCAGAGCGAATAGTCCGTACAAATCAGCAATAGCAACAGAGGAGCACGCAATCCTTAGGGTTGCCAGTAAGGAAGGGTCCTGCAATTATCGACCAGTAACAGGAGAGAATCATTGCAATAATCAACTGAAGTCACAAAAGAGCAGTCCCTGCAATAACCAGCAATAGCAAAAACACAGCAGACTTGACAATAAACAGCAAGAGGGAGGCAGCCCTTAACCCGCAGCAGAGACAGTAGTCCTTAAAGTACCCTGCAACTGCAACCGGACAGACAGCAAGTAGTACTTTCAATTACCAGCAACGAGCAGTCCTTACAGTTACCAAATTAACCACAAGGGAGCAAAGAACAGTTCTCAAAGTGTTTAATCGCATGACCTGGGGGCAAGCAGTCATTACAGGAGCCATCAATCACAACAGGAGAGCAGTCCATGCATTATTCGGCAATAGCAACCAGGCAGCAGTCCTTGCAAGAGCAACCTTGGGCAGTCAGCAAAGGCAGAGCTAGCAGTGCGTACAGGCACTACCCATGATTAGTACTAGCAAAAGGAGAGCACTTCTAGAAATAATGAGAAACAGCAACACGAAAGCGGCCCCTGCACTGATCACCAACAGGAGTAGAACAGCCCTTGCAGTTGCAGCAATAACAGCAGAAAAAGATCACCCACAACAACAAACAAAAGCAACAGAATAGCAGTCCTTGCACTATTCACCAAGGCTAACAGGGAAGTGATCTTACAGTATCCAGCAACAACAGGAAAGCCTTCCTGACATTAATCAGCAATAGTAAAAAGAGAGCAGCCCCTGTAAAAACCACCAGTACCAGAAGGGTGACACTCGCTGCGATAATCAACAACAGCAGCAGGACAGCACCACTCACAATAACCACAAACAGCAAAAGGAGAGTAAGATGTTTAGAATTACCAGCAACAAGCAGTTTTAACAACTAACAGCAGCTGCAGCTAAAAAAAAGCAGCAGTTCTTACAATAACCAACGATGGCAACAAGACAGCAGTCCTTGCAATCACCACCAATAAGCAGTCCTTACAATGACCTGTCATAACAATAAGACAGTGTGCAGTTTTTCCAGCCTCAGCAAATGCAACAAGTACAGTCAGAGTCGTCCTTGTAACGACCAGCAAATAGCAAAAGCAAAGCTCGCAGTCCTTACAGTTAACAGTCACCTCTGCTGGGAAGCTAACAGTCTTTACAACTACCAGCGGTGAGCAGTCCTCGCAATGACCAATAGTAACAACATGGGAGTGAGCAGTCCTAGCAGCTACCAATGTAAGAATGCAGAGAAAGCAGTCCTTGCGAAAACAATCAATAGTAGAGTGAGCAGTCCATACAGTTATCACCACAGCACCAGGGAAGGGAACAGTCCTTAAACCCAAGACTCCCTGCTGCACGCATCCTATGCAAAACCGGGCGCATGAAAAAAAAAATATATATATACCTTCAGTATAGAAGACTCGTCAGAAAAAATAATACAGTGGAAATCTAAACACAAATAAAGAAAAACATTGAAGCCCACCCAGCCAGTCACCACAGTGCTATCTCTTGTACATGTAGTTTAACATTCTATGTTGTAACTTTTAACTGTGGTGAAACCCATTAAGATCACACTATAATTTCTCACTCAAATAATTGTCCTGCCCCCTTCCTCGCAACACCTCATTTCGGATTAAGGGATGAAAATCAACAATTAATAACTAGAGACTAGTGCAACCTACGTTATTAAACCTCGCAATACGCAAGGAAGAGACTTGCTTAATGAGTACAGCTCATTTGTTGGCTAAGGAACTATATGTTCTGACTCCCATAGCGGCACACTGCCACTGTCTTCAATCTTCCGCACAAAGACTTGGGCCAGCACTCAAAGCTACTCACACAGATAAACCACTGGCATGCATATCATGCACACACACATATATATATATTTTTTTATCATCATTCAAATTGTTTTTTTTTTTTATTTAAATGCTTCCGCCAAGTACGTTAGGATAATAGTATCCAGCATGAAAATTAGACCATTTACATTTTGGGTGAACATTCAAGAAGAGCAAAAGTGAAATAACAAACAGTCAAAATAAGGCAATTCCACTGCCCAGAACAAATAGAGGTGAAGTAGAATGAGCTACATCAAGGCCATGGCCAGACTCTTGAAGGGGCTGCTGGAGGAGCAATGCTTTGCGTTGGACCAGGAGACGGCCAAGATGTGGGACAACAAAGAGTTCACTAAAGAAGTGTCCTCCTGCCAGTGAGAAAGGCACAGGGTGACCTTATCATGCCGTTCCCTTAACCGAATCATTGCACGGAAAATCTTGCTAGTATGAAAGTGCATGGGTGGGACATGTCCTATTCGGACAGTTTATGCTGTCCTGTTGGGTTGAGGTGGACAAGACATGCATCTGTTACCAGAAAGGTATATTAGGTATTATGAGAGCTAAGCATTCCTGTACGGTTGGGAAGTTGCATTTTTGGGGATGTTTCCTGTAAAGCAAGCGATGAATGGGTGTGTGTGTGAGGAACAGAAAAGTGCGCCCATCACTTAAAAAAAGACTTGATACCTTTGATGTAAGTGTGCATGCGTCATCAAAAGCTGTACTGGATCATATAGGAGTCACAATTCCACATATGCTGAGAAGGTGCATTGTAGGGGTGTGTTCTACGTGAAAGAACTGGGTGTGGTGCACGGCAGCCGGGGCACAGACCAGATGAACAAGGAAGAAAACACCCTTCAATAACTGCGGTACTTGATCCAAAGATGCGTTGACTGGAAAAAAGCACTTCCTGGGTGATGGAAAGTACAAGCTAAAACGAGGTCAAGCAGTTCTTATTCATACACATCTATTGTGTCTGCCTTTCTAATGATATACTTGTTGAGATTTTCCCAATGGGAGGGAAGCAGCTCCATCATTATAGTAACCTGGCAGATATGACAGTGACTCATCCTGCCATTGGGATGTCACTCGCACGTCCCTGGCCTTGGAAAGGTGTCAACTTGCTGGCAAATTATGCAAGGGCTTGGCATCTGACGGCAAAGCATAAATGGACATTGTTACCGGCAATGATGGTGTGATGACAACCTCATCTTATGACTCACGGTCAAAGTTCCAGGATGTTCAAACTCCATGATGGGCGGATATCTTCTAGGTGCCTTATCTTAGTAACTCATTGGATTTGAGCCTGTCCTGAATCTAAAATCAATTTCAGAGATGTTGTTTCACATGCGCAATTCTACGTCTCCTGGCTTCTAAATCAAACTAAGAAACTCTAATGGAAAGAGAATAAGCACCAGTGGATATACTAATCAGGTGCTTCAAGGTTTTTTAAGTGTATTTTATTTTATTTCAATCTAAATAGAAGCAACCATTTGTAAATATATATATATATATAATTTTTCATTTGCAAAGTGTTGCGCACAAAGAAACAGTTAACAATGAACCGGCAGCAGTTGTTCTTCAAACTTGCAACAGTGGAATTGTCAAAATTAGGTAATTTCACTGACAGAACAAATACAGGTGAAGGAGAAAGGCCTACATCAAGGCCATGGTGGAAAAATGCTTTGCGATGCACTGTGAGAAGATTCAGAATTTGTTCAACAAGGAGTTCACTAATCCTACACCACTGGGGAAAAAATACAGTGTACAGAGAGACCCAATATTAATAGGGCACGAATCAGAGTTCCATCTCCTGGGTCACACAACAAATGCTGAGCAGAGGGCCTGCATGGATCAGCAGATCTCTCCGCCTTTTCTTTCAAATTTGCATAGTGCCAGCAATAGGAACCTCATACTTCAAAGAAATTGATAGTCTGTGCTATATATATGGTTCCCGCCTGCCTTATTTATTAGACTGTAACTATGAACTGCTTTTCAAATGCAGGAGTGGCCGTAAAACATCTGTTCAACCTACTATAAGTCACAAAGAGGGGATACTCCCGCTTTACAACTCCCCTTGTGACTCGCTTGGCCTTGTAATTTTTAAACTGCAATTCATAAGTTTAGTTTAGTTTAGGAAATGTGTAGAGCGCATGGCTACCAGAATGCCTCCCAGCGCTAAACAGGTAAGTGACAGCTCGGGGCAAAAAAAAAAAACAAGAAAGAACTATGATGAGAATAGGAAAGTCTTCAGTTTTTTTACGGAAAGGTAGTTCTAAATGTTATTTTTGGAGTTCGGAGTTCCAGAGGTGAGCAGCTTTAACTAAGAAAGCGTTACCTCCCCATGAAGTTGTCTTAAATCGAGGAGTGTGAACTAACAGGGCAGCAGAGGATCTCAAAGTCCTTGCTGGAACGTGCAATTAAATGTTTTGCCTAAGAAATTTGGGACCCTTGTTATGAAGGGCTTTGTGTGTCATGCATAGGGCTTAAAATTAATCCGTTGTCTTATGGGTAGCCAGTGGAGGGAGACTAAGGCAGGTTTAGCCGATATATGTCTAGGTGTATTCTTGAGTAATCGCGCGGCCACATTTTGCACTACCTGCAGTTTCCTTTCATGTAGCCGGGGGAGCTGAGAAACAGGGAATTGCCATAATCCAGTCGTGACAATATAAGGGCCTGGATAAGAAGTCTCCTGGCAAGAGGAGGCAGGAGATTGAGAATTTTCCTCATGGTTCTTAAGAGGCAAAAGTAGGATGAGGCGATCTTTTTGGATTGCTGGTCCAGCCTAAGACAACGGTCTAGCCAGAAGCCTAGGCTCTTTATATGGTCTTTAGGGGGTGGAAGATTTTTAAAATCCTCTGGAAGTAGTGTAGAAGAGTTAGAGGGGGCAAAATTACCCACAATCGGCAATTGTGAAACACATTTGATTTATGTCTTATTTAATAGTTATTTGTGTACAATATCAATGCTTGCAGTAGGCTTCTGGTCGGACAATTGCTTATCATTGGTTGCTTTTATAGTATATTGCATTTGCTTGCTTGCTTTTTTCAATGGGTTCCTCTCTCTTCTTGTGTCTGTCCTTCTCCTGCAGCATAATTTGTATCCTTCCACGGCTGACGTTCAGGGTACTACTTTTTCTTTGGCTTTCAGCACTCTATAGCAGAGCATGTATTTTTTTTCTCTCTCCCTCATGGACTGCTTCCTCAACTCACATCTTCGTGCCCCTGCTCTTAATATTTCTCCCCCCACAGGTCTGACCGTTGCTTCCCTTGCCCTGCTGAGTTTCTTTCCTGTTCTTTTTGTTTTTAATCACCTGTTTTCCTTAGTTGCTTCCCCTCGGCCTTCCCTCCTCACTGTTGCTTTAGGAAGCTTGGTGGCATGCAGTTGTTCTCACATCTAGTCTTGCCCGTATTATTTTCTTTTCCAGCACTTGCAACAAGCTTTGGCAAAGCCAAAGGGTCGGCAAATTTCGTTCAAAGTCAAGCCCTACAGGTATTAGCAAGGCTTCATTACGCTACAAATTGGTAACATATATTGCGAAGCCAGCTATGCAGACTTTGCAAATGTATAGGACTTTTGAGAATCTGACCCTAAACATCCTTGACTTTCCATTGGGGCAGCAGCTAAACTGCTTAGCGGTCGAGATCGAATTCAGTAAAACAGGAATAAAGTAGGGTGTGTTATCTGCAATGGAGAAATGTGTGGATGTGTTAAACTCCTCCTGGCTGAAGCATCTTCAGAGAGCACTGGTCTTGGCAGGAAGTCGGGAAAGAATAAACATTTCATCTTAGGTAAGTACAAGTGGCAGCATCACCAAGGCAAGTCTTCATCACGTTTCTCCGCTTCTCACAAAAGGATAAACTTCGACAAGATGCAATAGTGAGAACATGGAACAGTAGCATGATCTCTCTGCCACAGGACTTCTCTTGTGAGGAGGCTGAGAAGAAAAGGCCTTTGGTGTGGCCCGGAAGGGTGCAAGGAAATAGAACAGTAAAAGCACATTAATGATATTATTTACCTTCAACCTATTTCTTCCACAGGGGACTGCAAATCCCTAAAAAGTCATTACGCATCTAATACAGTGAGGCTGCATTATAGGTTTTTGACTAATGTTTGATCAACAGTTGTTTAGGCACAAATGTACTCTTTAATGTCACAGATGTACTATGTATGTGCCAAGGCTGGTTTTAGGCATTCTCCTACTTTTTATTTTTAACTCTGGCTATTTGTGTTAGGTGATAATAACAAGGCAGTATATTCATGATTTTTTTCCAGGCATCGAGGAGGTACAATGTAGTCCATTAACAAATAATTACCCTTAATTTAATGAACATGTTAATAAATATACATTCATTATTGTGTTCCTCGTAATATAAGCAAAGTGGCGTGCACGTGCTATATTGTAACCTGCTGACAATACTGTCAATCACAGCTTATCCACGCACCAGTGTTAATAACTTGGCAACACCAAAATAATAGTTTACAAGGCTCCTATGTATATAAGTTTTATGTATATTCATTTGAGGCAGCAAAAACACTATTGACCTATGTTTAAAAAAAAACCACAAAATACAGAACAAAGCCATTCATATCTGGTGATCCATGAGTTAGGGCCCAGCTTTAGAAATCAATACTTAAGACTATAGAACCACAGGAGAAACCTCAGTTCCGCTGATAATTCCCCACTTATGACATGTATAACAGGAAGCGGCTTCTCAGTAAAGACACTTAAAACACGAAATAGACTGTAAAAAACATCAGACCTACAAACAGTCGTTCGTAATTCAGGAAAGCAAACAAGTCCTGAATTGTCTAATAACCTAGATATAAGTACTCGTAGAACCACAATTCTGTCTGGTTTGTTTCGGCTGCTTCCTAACCCATCTTCACAATTGTTTGCTTAATGCCACACACGTGAAATGTCCTCGTGTGCTGATGAGTAACGGATACAGGAGGTCTGCAATGCATCTTACACATCTCAAAGTTTAACATTAATCAGAGACACTGCTACAAACACCCTTCTGACATCCATGGACCTCGGGATCACGATCATTGACTTTATCTGCAAAGCGCATTGGGCCCTCAGTAACAGATAGGAAAGCGCTACACAAACGCTCCAATACCACGCAATACAATGCGTTTATGAATATGTATGCAGTGCAGGGCCTGCCTGTTCGCCTACTTTTAGAGAGATGCTTAATCGAGGGGTGCCCATCGAATTTGATAGATGTGTCTTGATTTGATATATATTTATTACAGTTTATTATTTTTGTTAGAACATAGGCTCAGTTTTGTGTTATCATGGTTTAGTAAAACTAATTTCAAGAGGTTATCACCTGCACGCTACTGGCACAAATATCGTCCAAGAAGCGTCACTTTTTTAAGGAATAAGACTTTTTATTAATCACTCAGCAAATATGCACAATATGTTGTACGACACTTGGTGCACTTGGGGTTCCCTCAGCACTTTCATTCCAACCATCGTCTATACTTAGAAAGGGAGATTGCATGCGGGAAATCAGGGCTATAATTACACACAAACTTAAGTTAGAATTTAGCCAAGTTTACTTTTTTGACTGCACGGGTACCTCCCGGGGGAGCTCACTGTCTCTATGTTGCCAGAACCACTGAGTTAGTACAAGCAGAGGAACTGTGGCTGGCCCCGTCGCACGCAGTGCAACGATAAGGGGGACAGCTTTCTAGCGTCGCTCCCCTGCCTACCCAAAAGGTGGTCCGGAGAGGCCTCCGTAGTGGAGAGGGTGGTCCCCAGCTGGTTTATGGCCGCCTAGGTGTTAGAAGGGAGGAGTAAGGCCGGGAGGTCTCTTAAGGGGAGACCTGGCAAGGCTGGGCCTCTTTGGGGTCACGGCGGCGAAGTGCGAGCAAGATGGGAGAAAGGCCGAGTCCTGATACGGACATCTGGCAGTGAAAATCTGAGGTGAGTCAGAGGAAGGGGGGGTTGCAAGGGTTGGAGGCGGTGGCGAATCCCTGCATTTAGAAAGGGGATATGGGTCAGAGAAAGCGGGATAGACGCGAGTTCAGACATCAGCCACCCGCCCCCTTCAGCCACTGCCACCGCAAACCCTTCCTCCTTCCTTTCACCTTACAGCACTCTTTCTCTCAGCTTCGGTTCTGTCCTGCCCTTGCGGTCACCGAAGCGGGGCCGCTCTCGACTCGGGCGGGCGGAGCCGGCATGGTCGCAGGTTGTCTTTGGGGCGCCCGGCCTAGTGCGCCCTCCCCCCGCCCCTTCCAAGTAGCGAATTGCGTTTACGGGTCCACGGCAGGGCGAGGCCTTTCTGCGCCGGTGCCTGGGCGGGGGGCCCTACGAGTGCGCGCATGGGGCAGGGAGCGGTGCGCAGCCGGGCGAGGCCGAGCTGAGGGGGTCTCGGCCGAGTGCGGGCATCCCCAGATCTCGGGGCGCTCATGAAGCGTCGGCTATGTAGGGCGCGCAGGATGCATCGGGAGCGAGTCTGTTTTAAAAAAAAAAAAAAGGGGAGAAAGTTGCTCACAATTTGGGGCACACTGGGCGCGCATCGTTGGTGGGGCACGGGGTCTCGGTTGTGAAGAAAGTTAGCATCTCAAGGCATACAGCTGTATCCGCACGCTGCAGACTGGCTGCCGGGAACTAGAGATAGAAAGATGGTGGCCCCGAGACGAAAGGAACAGCAGCATGGGCAAAGAGTGCTCAACCTTTGCTTCATGGTGCACAAGCACAACCAACTCCTTATATTATCCTAAACGTAGGTTTAATGTTACAGGTTTGCACTTATAAAGGTGCACACGAGTTATTTCACAATACAGACTAACCTAAACTAGCACCCACCCGCCTCCAAAACTGGATAGGCAGTTGAACTGCTTTCCGTCCGCCCAGGTTGCAGAGCACTTGGGCGCTCTTTGCAAACGATTCCGTTTGTCTCCGAAGCCATGAGGCCCATTGCTGCCCCCCCATCGTGCACCCCCACCCCGCCCGCGGCGTCGTTCGCACAGCGGCAGAGAATCGCGATTGGGTCCAGCGGCGTTTCTGTTCCCCGGGGCAGTTCCTCAAAAGAAAAGAGAAAAGGGGATATTTATTATATAGAAAAATATAGAACGTTCTCGGGGCCCACAGGAGTCGGCCCCGGAGCCCCACCCGCCCCGCCCGCGGCGTTCCTCACCTCGTCTCGGAAGGGAGGACGTTGTTGCAGGTGGCGATCTTTCGCGAGGGCGGCGCTGCCATCCTCGTGGATCCAGGGGGGCGCAGAGGGGCTAGGGAAGAGTATGTTGGGGCTGGTGGCATGGGCGCCCTCGCCGGCAGGCTGCTAGGCAATCGCTGCGAACTCGTGGTCACACGAGGCAATGGGAGCGGTTGCTAGGGGCGGGCCGGTTCCTGCACAGGGCCGAGTGGTGCTCGGCGAAAAAGGGCAGCCAGCCTTTCCATTTACTGCACACGTCCTGGATATCGGTGTCACTGGACGGCATTCTTAAACACCACTAGAGCCGTCAGAGGAGCTAGGGCAAGGTAATGGCTGGAATGCCAACAGACATCAGAATTGAACCGTAGCCAGCTATTGGTGGTTTGCTGCTAGTTGGGCGGACCACAGACAGACAGGCACCGAGGGAGCAGCGTGTAGTCAAGCCATATAACGACAAAAATACACTGCAAGGAAATCAATAGAGACAAATGTAAAAAAAAAAAAAATCTTGCATAATTTTGTATATCCCAAAAAAAAAAATATATATATATATATATATATATAGAGGCGCTTGGGGCGTTTAGTAGGGGCGCATGGAGGGCAGGCCACGCCTTTATCGGGCTAAGTAGGGTTCGGCGACGCAAGGGCACAGTGGCTGGGGGCGCGCGCTACACTTGTGCGTGGCGCGCACGTCCCGCAGCAGACACTCAGTTATTAACCTCATCCCCCACGGCACTTTCCTTGGGTGGCCAGCTTTTCCCACGATAATTAAATCAGCCTCGGCTTCATCCCTTCAGATTTGTGCATTCGTGTTGCTTCGGTAATGGTCCACCCAGCAAATTAGGAAGCGTGCCTGGGGTCAGGGGACATTCATTACAGCATACAAAGTAAGCTGCATAGAGACATTTAGGGTTCGTTTGTCGCTGGGTTCGAGCTATACATACCTGCCCAGTCAAGAGCGCCAGATGCTAGCTGCCTACAAACGCCACATACAATTATTTGAACTTGTAGCCATGGATGCCAGCATGCACTTTATCAGTCAGCGCTGGGAGAGCACTATCTGATGCCATAGGAAGGATAACCGCGGGGATGGCTGTTGTCCTCACGGCGGCGAAGTGCGAGCAAGATGGGAGAAAGGCCGAGTCCTGATACGGACATCTGGCAGTGAAAATCTGAGGTGAGTCAGAGGAAGGGGGGGTTGCAAGGGTTGGAGGCGGTGGCGAATCCCTGCATTTAGAAAGGGGATATGGGTCAGAGAAAGCGGGATAGACGCGAGTTCAGACATCAGCCACCCGCCCCCTTCAGCCACTGCCACCGCAAACCCTTCCTCCTTCCTTTCACCTTACAGCACTCTTTCTCTCAGCTTCGGTTCTGTCCTGCCCTTGCGGTCACCGAAGCGGGGCCGCTCTCGACTCGGGCGGGCGGAGCCGGCATGGTCGCAGGTTGTCTTTGGGGCGCCCGGCCTAGTGCGCCCTCCCCCCGCCCCTTCCAAGTAGCGAATTGCGTTTACGGGTCCACGGCAGGGCGAGGCCTTTCTGCGCCGGTGCCTGGGCGGGGGGCCCTACGAGTGCGCGCATGGGGCAGGGAGCGGTGCGCAGCCGGCCGAGCTGAGGGGGTCTCGGCCGAGTGCGGGCATCCCCGGATCTCGGGGCGCTCATGAAGCGTCGGCTATGTAGGGCGCGCAGGATGCATCGGGAGCGAGTCTGTTTTAAAAAAAAAAAAAAAGGGGAGAAAGTTGCTCACAATTTGGGGCACACTAGGCGCGCATCGTTGGTGGGGCACGGGGTCTCGGTTGTGAAGAAAGTTAGCATCTCAAGGCATACAGCTGTATCCGCACGCTGCAGACTGGCTGCCGGGAACTAGAGATAGAAAGATGGTGGCCCCGAGACGAAAGGAACAGCAGCATGGGCAAAGAGTGCTCAACCTTTGCTTCATGGTGCACAAGCACAACCAACTCCTTATATTATCCTAAACGTAGGTTTAATGTTACAGGTTTGCACTTATAAAGGTGCACACGAGTTATTTCACAATACAGACTAACCTAAACTAGCACCCACCCGCCTCCAAAACTGGATAGGCAGTTGAACTGCTTTCCGTCCGCCCAGGTTGCAGAGCACTTGGGCGCTCTTTGCAAACGATTCCGTTTGTCTCCGAAGCCATGAGTCCCATTGCTGCCCCCCCATCGTGCACCCCCACCCCGCACGCGGCGTCGTTCGCACAGCGGCAGAGAATCGCGATTGGGTCCAGCGGCGTTTCTGTTCCCCGGGGCAGTTCCTCAAAAGAAAAGAGAAAAGGGGATATTTATTATATAGAAAAATATAGAACGTTCTCGGGGCCCACAGGAATCTTACACATCTCAAAGTTTAACATTAATCAGAGACACTGCTACAAACACCCTTCTGACATCCATGGACCTCGGGATCACGATCATTGACTTTATCTGCAAAGCGCATTGGGCCCTCAGTAACAGATAGGAAAGCGCTACACAAACGCTCCAATACCACGCAATACAATGCGTTTATGAATATGTATGCAGTGCAGGGCCTGCCTGTTCGCCTACTTTTAGAGAGATGCTTAATCGAGGGGTGCCCATCGAATTTGATAGATGTGTCTTGATTTGATATATATTTATTACAGTTTATTATTTTTGTTAGAACATAGGCTCAGTTTTGTGTTATCATGGTTTAGTAAAACTAATTTCAAGAGGTTATCACCTGCACGCTACTGGCACAAATATCGTCCAAGAAGCGTCACTTTTTTAAGGAATAAGACTTTTTATTAATCACTCAGCAAATATGCACAATATGTTGTACGACACTTGGTGCACTTGGGGTTCCCTCAGCACTTTCATTCCAACCATCGTCTATACTTAGAAAGGGAGATTGCATGCGGGAAATCAGGGCTATAATTACACACAAACTTAAGTTAGAATTTAGCCAAGTTTACTTTTTTGACTGCACGGGTACCTCCCGGGGGAGCTCACTGTCTCTATGTTGCCAGAACCACTGAGTTAGTACAAGCAGAGGAACTGTGGTTGGCACTCAGTCTTTCAGCGGTGTGTGCAGGCCGGGCGACGTGGCGCTGTCGGCACTCAGGCTCGTGCTGTGCAGTTGGTGCCAGAGATCGATCACAGCTGCAGAATGGCGCGAGGTCGCGCTGGTCTCCGAGGTGATCACAGGCCCGCAGGAAAGACGTAGCCTTCATGCAGCTCGTGGCTTTGGGAATGCCAGCCCGCTTGGGGTGGGCCAGAAAGGTTCGGACTACCGACAAGATGCCACCTGCTGAGTCACACACATGCCTCTTGTCTACAGGTGCAAGCGCTCACAACAACGACGGGCCACCGCAAGGAATGCCCCTCGCAGGGTCACAGGCCGTGGCGGCTGATGGTTTTTTTAAGTGGTGGGACATAATACTTGCCACGATTTCACCAAATGGTTTTCTCAGAATTTGCCTTGGATGCTCCCTACATATTAGGAATTACATCCAGTGTGCCAATGCGCGCATTTTGCCATGGGTACCGCCTTACTGCAAGGATTACATACAGTAGGACAGTACTGAAATTTTGTGAATGATACTGCCCATTCACCAATGCTGCCTATGTGTGAAAAATGAACTCTAGGATTTCGGAGACAGAATTCTATCATGGTTTCCTTTCCCCAACCAGCATCCCCAACCCGAATATGTCAAGGTTTTTCTGATCCAAGTATCCCAACACCAGTACTTTGCCATTAACTCATGTCCTTAGGCCATGGCTTACCTTCAGTATGCCAGACGCAGCATGTCACTTTGATTGCCCTCTTGAGCCAAGAATCATCTCAAGTGTGCCAAGGCCAGCGGCTCACAAGCATAAGGCACCCTAAGAAAGAAACTGTTACTCACTGAGCCTCACTCGCTTTCTCATTCATTTTCTTCAACTTCTCTTACGTTAAGTTACTCATACTCACTAACATTCACTGTTACTCACACACTCACTGTCACTCACAAGCACACATACATAAACTCACCCTGTCACAATCCCTGACTCTCACTCAAAACTGCGGGCGTACAGGAAGTTCTACTTTGAACTACTGGGATCATGTTACATAAAGTGCTCCAGGGGTGCAACGGGTGTGTGTGCGCACTTTCTGTGCCCCGTGGCACTTTGGTATTACAGAAAGGCCATAGCCTATACGTAAAGCATAGGCACACACGTAGCACTGGCACTATCTAATCGGAGCATTCCCTCATTTGAGTGAAACACTTTGTGTCTACACTAGAGCCCTATTATGGATGCAGCCGCAGAGGCAAAGAGGCCATCTTGAAGCGCAATGACTGCGCCACAAAGAGGTGGCCCACAGTCAGTATGCCCCCTACAAGGGGGTAGGTGTCCTCTGAACCCCCCCAGAACCTCACTCTCTGCACCCGCCTGGTGGGGGAGCTCTGTCCCATTTGATAGTGCAGGCTGGGTGCTGTCTGCAGTGTGAAAGATGGACCCGATGCTTCAAACAGCACGTTTGTTTTTCTAATGCACTGCCCTCGGGGCGGCTTGAGGCCACAGCTGCCCTAGCGGCAGAATATTACCAGTAACAGGGCGCTCAGCCCCTCTTTACGCACAGTGTGCTCCCACGTGAAGGTGCACAGTGGTGCAAACAAGTAGTAATGTAACATGGCAGTAGTGTAGAGGTGCTTTGCTTTTTGGCCTCTCGGTCCTCTGGGCCACAGTACAACTGCATTTGGTGCACCACTGATAGTTAAGCCCCTGACTCACTCCCCCTCTCTCACAAGCTCAGCTCGCTCACACTCCTTCATTCACTCCTTCGCACTCACTTTCAGGTATCCATAATCACTCTCACACTCACTGAATCTCAGTCACTTCCACTCTCATTGACAATCTCAAACACACTAGCACACACTCTCAGTCACTCACAAACACACACAAAAGTATGCGTTCATCGAGAAAGAACACTTCTTTTTTTCTTTACTTCCTTAGTTGAGAATGCAGAAACTCCATGGCAACATCAGTGCAGGAATGCGGATGTGGACATTGGAAACAGCAGGACATGATTCCCAGCGAGGAGCCAGACAAAGCACTTTGGCCAGGATTATTAAAAAGGAAGACCCTCAAGCCCTCTTCCAGCTTCCTGATTGGACTAGAAGCACCATGCCCTGGGATCCCGCCCCTGCTTCTCTGCGCCTCCTCATTGGCCTCATGTGCGACTTGACAGCTCCATCTTAGCACATATACTGTGCTGCCTGAGGCATGCAGGTTGGCTAAATAAAGTGCTCTGTGAGGGGACAGTAATTGAATTATGCACCTCAGACAACAATACAGACATCCACCTACAGAGTGCGGTATTTTCAAACAGTTCTCAACAAGCAAGGTAATCAACTCTTTCTTAGTAGGGCTGAGGAGCACAGATCTTCTGTAGTCTTAGGGATTCAGTCCACGGATGCTGTCACCGATCCCGTCCTTTATCTACACGTACACTGGCTTGGGCGAGTCAAAGGTGAACACTGTATATGTGAGGGGCGCTCACTTTTAACCAGTCGTGAGGACGGTTGGCTTTTCCAATTGTCCAATCGATTTCAAAGTTCACCACTAACATTTTGGTGAAGCCAATCCTTGCAGATTGATTTTTTGTCTTTTAAGATTCATATCTTTAAAATAAGTTTGTAGAAAGCAGCGCGTGCGCAACTCCCCTAACCGTGTCCACGTCTGTGAGGAGAGTTTTGGTGCAGTGTATGAGGGCCAGGTGGGCGCTACCATCACGTAGCCTGGGACTCGAGGCGGTGCCTAAGCATGTTGTGAAGAGCCGAGCTGGAGGCACATATTTTGTATGTACATACCATGAACGCCGACGCTGGCGCACCAGTCACCAATGATGACGAATGAGAACAGTTTCGTTAGATTAAAAGGCTGTGACATACATTTATGGGCAAGTAGATATCTGTGAAGGTCTATTTGTAACCCAGCACACCCTTTTAGAATAGGCAGGAGATGCCCGCCTATAGAACAGGGAGTACGCCAGTTTCTTGGATGACCACTAATTCCAGATTGGCCGAGCATGACCCTCGACTCCTCAGCCCACTGTCAAAAGTGAGTAGACCTTCCTCCCTCCCCCACCACCTTCAAGGTATGTAGACAGTGGGCTCTGCATTCCACTCAAATGTCTAGAAACGCCATACTGGCTTCTTTGGTATCTCTAGTGCAGTCACCAGGGGCGGGTAAACCAGGCCTTCACAGTCACCTTCTACATAAGGCGGCCCAGGACCACCAACCACCTTCACCTCTTGGTAACTCTTAGTATCTCTCGACCGCCTCACATATCACTGCGAGAAGACGCAGCAGGAGGAGCCATAAGCAACAGCTCTGCCGCCATTTTACTAAATTAAAGCACCTATATGGCAACTGGCTGCACCACAGTTATGGCGTATACTGTCTGACTTTGGAGATAAACAGAGCACTATTTTTACCACGCCCCTGCACTTACCCATAGTATTAATTGCGTGTTGTGCATGTATCGCTCAATACTGCGCTGTCACCATTTCTACCTATCGTCTATGGCTGGTGTCACTCGCTATATTATTGGGTAGCCGATTTACAAACTTCTTATCGATCAATAGTTGAGCTGGCCGCGTCAGGATTCGATCTCGTGGCCTGGAGGGCACACCGGACCTAAGGGGTGCTTAGCCATCTTGGAGGAACAACATTCTACTTCCACTGACCGGCAGCGAGTACGACCGCACCTTTGACAAAAACACGGCAGGCAGCGGCTGCTCCCGGGTCTCACGCCTTGTGCGCGAGCCTCTGCTGGTATTTTCTGACACCTGTTACCCAGTGGCGCGAACCAGAGCTGGGAATGACTCCAACCTGAGAGCATTACAGTACTATATGGCCTGGAAGAGACCTCAAAAAACAGGATTACAAGAACACATTTAATAGAGCGTGATTAAAGAGAACAAAACACAGGAATGCGAAAATAAAAGTATACGGAAACAGTAAACGCACAATAAATTGTGGCTTCCTCAGGGATTTCCCCGCTGTCGGGCTGGGGTGTCAGCCAGGCTAGCAACTGCCGAATGTGAACAAATACACAAAAGTGATGCATGAAAAGTACGTGCTGCTTCTCGGGCACCGAAGGCACACAGGGTCACACGGACTGGGAAGAGGCGCGAACGTCCTCTAAACTGCGAGATACACAGTTTATCATTTTTTGTGGTGGCTGGTGGTCGTGAGCCCTAAGCAGTGATTTGGAGTTCAGCAAGACGCGTTTTAGAATTGTTTAATAGTATGATGATGCTAAGGTCCGGAAAATCATGTGCGTAGGTGCACAGTACCCTCTACTGTCCGTTCGGCGTAACTGTGTGTCAGTGATCACTTTTTAGTGGGGAGGTGCGAGAACATGTGAATTAATGAGTAACATTCCTTCTGATATGACTGAGCTCAGAAGTTGGAGTTTTAACCTCAAATGCCACTTTCGCTGGCAGGGGAGCATCTTCAGAACAGCACGCGCATCCTCAATTACCAGCTTTATATTCTATTCCAGTACCTCCGCGTGACACCCCGAAGGGCCCTCGTAAACAGCGCCCTGCTGAGTCCAAAGGCCAGTTTAAACCCAAAGGGAAACTGCAAATCATTCCAATGGTGCCATCATGGGCCGCCCTGTATGTGGCCCTTTGGTGCGACGCAGACGAAACGTCGCACGGTTTCCAGAAACATCTGCAAGCACTACTCACAGCAGGGACGCGACTGACGCCTGCTTTAGTACCAAGGGTTTTCTATTTCAGTGTCTACACGGAGGCGTTCTGTTTTCATGGTGTGGTAAACAGGGCAATGTGCGCAGCCGTCAGGCTTTCATGCAGCCTTATTTAATATAAAAAATATCACTAAAATATAAAATCCTAGGGTTGACCAGCAACAAATGCTTCCAATTGCATCCTGTTGCTAGGTTATCTCTTTCCAACATTATGTTCTTTTTTTTGGAAAACAAAGTTGATTTTGGTCCTATCTTGGAGCTTAGATAAGAAACGTTTAGGAGCGTGTATGGGTTTAGCTGCTATTTTTATACCAGTATACCTCTGCTTCTAACTCCGTGCCCAAAATGCCATGTCCTCCAACTGCATTCAGTGCAAAGTACTTGTCACTGGAAAATTCGAATTTCCACAACAGAAGTCTCATTTAACTATATTTTGAGCAGGGATCGTGTATGACTCCGTGCAAAAGATCCTAATCAAATCTAAGGAAGGAGGAAACGATAGGACATTCAGTGCCCTATCGCACCAGGCAAGATAGCTCACTGGGCTGTGCGACAAACCTCGAGCGTTGCTTCTGCCCTTCATTTAGAAGCAGGTGATACGGGAGAAATCCGAGGAACCTGCATGCCACATATTTCAATGCATCCTAAGTGTATTGGAGTAGTGCTACCATGAAGCATCAAAACACCAAGGCAGGTCACCACCAGCAAATGAGGTAAATCCTGAGTTACCAAAAGTTGTTCCACATTCATGAGTGGAAAAGACGACCTCATGAGTCAAAACTGCCTTTCCCGAACAGAGAAAGGTCATTACTAAATTGTCCACTTCACACAATTCTGCAAACAAGGGCCTTAGTTGGGCGATATCATCCAATGTTAATCGGAGGAAAGGACTGTAGAATATCAGAATGCAGACACCTTTCACCAACTGGACTCAAACCCCTCTTCACTGCAGACTCTGACACATCCACAGTGATCTGACCTAAGTGAGGAGACATGCTGTGTCTAATCGCTTAACATATCAGACAATGTAACCCCAACTGTATATACAGATACTGCAAGTCACCAAGGTGCTCTGTGTCTTACATGGACATGAGACCAAAGGCAGACTGCCTTTATGGGGCACAGTGACTTCAAGATAATTTGCAACATCCATTTTAGGTCGAGTCCACTGGACAGTGCTTGCACTGTCTGTTAGAAGACATATCGTGACTTGCCAAGAACATAGAGGGGCTTGGAGCCCACTCATTGCTTACCACTGTATGGCTATACTCTCACTTTTATTTGCCTGTTCTTATTCGTGTCCCAGCTTGTCAATCTGGTGTTTGTCCTTCCCATGGAGCATTGCCTTTTCACCAATTTGTTGATCATCTGTCATCTTTGCATTTAATTCTTGCTTTCGTGCACTGTTTATTCTATTGTGTTAAGTACTCCGCGAGAGTGCTTGTGTTTTGAGCTGTCTCCACCATGTACTTCTCTCACACCCTGCACTTGTGCTGTTCTCTGTCATCCAAGGGCTTCTCTTTGCCTCCTCTCCCCGTTGTGCCAGTCTGTGTACTTCTCCCCATTGACTCCTGGCTTCCATCGTGTTGCTTGCCCCCACATGTACGAGGGGTACACATGTCTCTCTCTACCCCTGCTGTCTCTTCCCTCACCTGTGCCCTCCATGTTGCTTTCTCCCAAACCCCATGCAACTTCGTAGTCCCCCTTGCTAGCCCGTGTTAACTTTGCCTTCCTTCCAACCTCCCAGTGTTGCTATGCCTCACTCCCACCCTCTCCATTTTGCTTTTGCCCCCGGTGCTTCCATTCCCCCACTTTAAAATAAACTAATAAAGCATCTGCACGTTTTATTTTATTTTTTAGTAACCAATCTAACTAAGATAGGTAAATAAAAAGAAAACGTGTCATTCTGTAGTCGAGCACATGCATGGTGCAAGTGCCTACAAAATTACACAAGCAGCCATGGCAAAAGCTTTTTTATTTTTAAAACTTTAGCCATACTGCACAGTATCAGGGAATCTGTGTGGCATGGTTAAAAACTATTGCAAAGTCAATAGGTCACAAAGGTAAGCCCTATTGGCTTTGCCAATGCTTGTTAACATACAAAATCCCATACAATAAGTGAACTTTGTATGTTTTAGATTCCGGAAGAAAGAGTACTAGATCACCTAGGTATTAGTTGACTTTTTACTTTGTACTGGTAGAGTTGTCGTTTGGTGTTTCTTTTTCTGACAGCACGGCAACACATCTCAAAATGGAATGCAAAAATCAGACTAATACAGTATTTACTAAAGTGTGCCGCCTATGTCATCTGGCGAAATAAAACTTGGTGCATGTGGTCTGCATTTGCCCAGCTTTGGCTGCTGAAAGAAGATGCTTATTGAAAAAAAAAACTAAATGTCCTAGGAATCAGATCATGTAGACAAGCTTTAACTGAAGCATTTAATCTACCTAACATCATATTGAATATTAGGCTGGTTCAATTTTGGGAATTTTTTTCCTCCAAAATTGCACGCGCTGGAACAAGCTAATGATAGGGAGGGTGCCAATGGAAACAAAATCCATCTACTATGAATATGTATATTAAAGAGAGGAAGGCTCTTAGGTAATGTCGCTGTGCATTCAGCCAACCGTGTAATTAAGTCATGTCCCAGCAACTGGAATTAAGTGGGGGCAAATCTGTAGAATGTTCAAATTATTTTTATTTCACACTTTTTATTGTAATATAAATGTCTTAGAGCACCAATACTGTTCTGTTAATTTTATGTTGAAGGAATATTTTTATGGTTTTAATTAACTAATAAAATAAACATTCTATCCCTACTAAAGAGTGGGTCACTAACTGATTTTGGTGGGTTGTGAAAGTCCAAACAATAAATAAAGATGTCTTTGAATTCTGTATTTGTCACTTTGGCTGCTCTTCAAAGACAGAGGTCAAATGACTGTCTTCTGACAAAAAGCAGCTTATTTATTTTACAGGGGAGTCAGTATTTACAAACACCTCTCACTTTGCAGTCACAGAAAGAAAAGTAAAGTGAATAGCGTGACAACCCTGCTATGGTACTGAAAGTGTGAAAGGAAAGGCTGTACCATTTCATTTCTTGTAACACAAAATGTAAATGCCTGCAAATGAACGGTACACATTTGTTAGTTAGGTAAGCAAAGATTAACCACATTGTTTGTAATCCCGTGTGATGGAAACAAAGATTTTAATAAAATAAAAATAAATAAAAACGCTTCACTTGGTGATGCACAAATAATAATTATGAACTTAAAACCCATATCCACATATTAACATTTGTGTGCTTTATAGTTTTATTTGTAAAGCTACAGATTTGTGCAAGTTTTGTGGACATTTCAGTGGAAAACGCGCTGACTAAATGACAGTGCGCAAGCACACGATGTATTAGTTACATTAAAAATTGCCCACCTCGCGTCCTTTAAAAGCCTAGGTAGGTCGCAAACATTTGTCATTCCAAAATGGGTCATGGGTCTAAAAAGTGTGGGAAGCAGTGAGCTAACACATGGTACAACAGTGCGGCTCAATGGAAAATTGAACTCTTTAATAACCTATATAATTGAAAGCATTTCATAAGACTCTTACCTGTAATTTCTTTCTGACCTATTTAAAGCTCTCTCTCTCTCTCTCTCTATATATATATATATATATATATATATATATATATATATATATATATATATATATATATTCATTTAAAAAGCCAAAGATTACGGGGATGTTACAGTTAGGTTCTGAATTTACTCACACAAAGCCATACAAATTCAGCAGTTAGAGTTATTTCAAGTATCTATAACTCATGCTCTATGGTAACTATAACTCGTGTCCGCCCCAAACATGCACAGTTTTTTAATTAATTTGACTGCTAATGTTTCTTTGATATTTTTATTGACGATATATAACTTGTCGAGAGGGATGTAATATCTGGGGCAATTAGCAGTGGAGGGCGCAAGTTATAGTTACTTGAAATAACTAACTATAACTACTGAATTTCTATGGTTTTGTATGAGTAAATTCAGAATCTGTCCGTGCTCAGCAGGGGTTGGCTGCAGGGCCTTTCTCTCTCTCTGGGTGTGAGAATAGCTGTGAGAGGGTGTCTCTTGGTGTGAGAGTGGTTGTGAGAATTTCTGTCTCGGTGTGAGAGGGTCTATGTGGATGTGAGAGTGTGACAGTGGGCATGACAGTAGGTGTAAAAGGGTGTCTGGTTGTGACTGTGGGTGCGAGTGTGACTATGAATGGGTGTGTGAGTGTCTGTGTGGGTCTGTCAGTGTAAGGGTCTGTGAGTTGCAGGGATGTGGAATTTCTATAGCCTGATGCCCAGGACATATTGTTTGGGGTAAAGGACTATTAGTTTTCATATTTATTTTGTTCTTAGGACAAGTAGGCCCAACCCCCTGCAGCACAAATCCTTTGACTGCCAGTTTACAATACCACATAATGGATCAGGGAAAGACATTGTCTGCAGTTAGACTAATGTTTGTATCTAGATGTGAATGCAGTAAAACTTGTATTTACGGTTCATTTATGCAAACACTATTATTAGGGTGAGCGCTTTAAGGAAATGTTGTAAGCTCGGACTGTACTAATGAGATTGGTTCCATCATGAAAATGTGTAGAGACGTTTGCAAAATTGAACAATATGAAACTACTTATAATGTTCCCAGGATGCTCTCTGATGAGATGCAAATATTTGTAGAAGCCTGAAAGCAAGTCTGATTCTTAGATTTCAAAATAAAATGTTCCCAGAAATTGCTACTAGGAAAAAAAGACTCTGCTAATCTAATGTGAAATTGTATTTCTTTGAAAATGTGCTGATGCATGCTATTAAAAAAAATCACAATGGGAAATTATTGTAATCATATTTAACAAGATTGTGGGGAACATAAAAATAAACAAGCATTGGCAAAACCAGTAGGTCTGGCATTGGTGGTCAGCCTTTTGGTTTTTCTAATGCCTATCTTGTTTTGACATGTTTTTTTGTAAAACATTACTGTTGTGGGAGCTGCCAGGCCTGCAACTTTATAATAAACACTGGCAAAAAGAAAATATTTTTTGTTCTCAAAAAGCTCATATTGTTCAGAAGTCACTGGCACTGAACAAAACCACTTTGTGTGCAGACATGCTCCATGTTAAAGAGCCGAATGCGGTCACATGCAGTGAAGCCAGCGATAGATAGAGAGATAGAATTTTAATAAAAACAAAAAGTGGTGATTAAAGTCAGACCTAATTAGGGGCTCAATTCTTAAAGAAAGTCACAAAAGTGCACCCAGGGTATATGTCCTTGCATGAGTGCAGGTTGATGATTTTGGTGAATTCACAAAAATGTACTTAAGTAGGCCAGGAAATTGTACTCCTAGAAAATAATTGTGAACTGAATTTTAGCACGAGCAAATATGCAAGTGTAAATTTGCTCATGCGAATATCTGTTGAGTGTTTACAAGTTCACTTTCCTCCAACAAATTTTGTTCCCAACCATGGAAGAAGTTTTACTTCTGCCATTGTCGGGAATGAATTTCCAGCCTTTCTCAGTATGGAAAAATACCAAAGAAGAGCTTGTGAAAATCCCTAAAACATGCATGTTAGTATGTATGTTTGCACAGGTTCATATGGGCATTCCATTCCTGGAACTATTGCTCACTGCTACTTCCGGCCCCAATATGTGATCTGTGGAAAGGTGGCAAAAGGAAATTGGTAGTATTCAAACTATACTATTGTATGAGCCCTGGCATAATTTGTCACTGCAGTAATTGGCACCAAAGGGACAAGTGGATTTTTTTTTACAGGACAAGAAGATTTAGGGCACAATCTGTCCCTTGGACAAGTAGATATTTTGTTAAATCCCACACCCCTGGAGTTGGAGCGTGAATATCTGAGTGAGTCTCTGATAGGGTGCACAAGTGTTAAATTGGGTCTGTGAGTGGCTGCATGAGTGTGAGTGAGTGTCTGAGTGTGTCTGGAAGTGGGTGTGTGAGCGTCTGTGTCAGTAGTTGTGTGAGTGACTGCCACAAAGGAACCTCACTTGCCCTTTTATCCAACAAGATTACACAGCTTGGTTAGGAAGATCTATCCAAGTGGCGATCTTTCTGCCTCCTTGGGTAAATGTCTAGTATGCATTCTACACTACACCTGTGTAATGAAGCACAAGGAAATGTCACCAGTAACCTTATGTGCCTGTGGCAATGTGATTGTTCATTGTGCATCTTTCTGCAGAATTCTGTGATAACATGAATTCTTCTATAGAGAGACCAACGAGATTACAAAGACGTAAATCTCAACCAAACTGGGTTCCTTCCGCTTATCTATATGAAGTAAGTGCTTCTATGTTTTGTGAAGATGTCCTCATATTCCTCTGCAACAAGAACGCGCCACCCAAATTGTCGGGAAACACACCGGGGGGTCCTCTGGAAAGCTGTCCATCATCCTTTCAAACAGGTGGGAAAACATATGCATACTACTAAGGTAAGTGATGCAAGGCTAAGCGGGCGTAGCTTTGAGGTGAAATGCACATTTGCATACTCATTTAAAGGGGGAACCGGGCCACAAAGTCCCCTCCCCGGCAGAATTTGGCCCTTCCCCCCAAACACAACCCACCGCAACCCCCTCCCATAACTTTGACGAAACCCAGACTCACGCTACAGAACCGCAAGTACACTGATCACGCAAGCATCTTAGCGACTGCAAACCTAAGGCTAGGAAAGTTACAAGTTTCAATTCGTTACGGTTCACGGTTTGCTCTAACACACTATGTGCACTGCACAGATGATGCACACGCTGAAATGGGACTGACGAGACTCACTCCCCTAGAGCCATAGGATGAATTACAGAGCTCCGGAAGGCTTGCACGCATCTTGTTGATTAACTGAGGAGGTGAAACATAACACAACTAGAACACCACCTTATATTCCTGGACAGGCATCCTATATTACCTTCAAGCACTTAGTTCGTTAACCTCGTACATTAACAAGATCCACCGAACTAATGAACAAATAAGATAGTCCTACCGGCACCTTGTTTTCTCGGGCCTCTGGGCCTTGTACCTGGCATCAAAGATTATTACCCCCACCAGCTTGATTGCGGTCTCCTATTAAGTAGGAGAGACAACATTGAGACTACGGAAGTCGAGGCTATCCGCCTATTTAGGGCTGCCACAGAAGACCTTTCAGTGACAGCGTTCCCTCCTTCCACAGGTGAGATCACGGAAGTCGCCGGCTGAGGTATCTATTCGCAATAAGTTGTCACAAGCAAGAAGTGACATAATGTTCTTATTACAGGCACGTTCTGACGTCAGAACGAAATTGTAATAAGAAACCAAAGATAAGATTTTGTGAAAAGCACTTTACAAATAATATAAGAAAGGGTTTCACAACCATTTCTGGCCCTGGGTTTGTGAGGTGCGTGCGTCTGTGCCAAACTTCACGAGTTGCCGAATAAATATAGAAAAGGCACACTGAAAAGCCACAGACCGCAAGGACTGAACGCTGTGCTGCCTGAAGTGTATAATATTAATTTAGGGTAGGGAGCGATAACTCAGGCTGAGTGACATTCAACGCGATAATGTTTGAAAATAAGTAATCCAACTTGGAGACAAAGGCTCCGAGGGAGGCCTTTCCAGGCTACTAGGCTCCACATAAATTTTCTTTAACTGAAAAACAGAACAGTTGCCAGATTGTTTATTCTGATATTTTCTATTCAATTGGAAAGTCGATGGCATGCAAAGACATGTTCTGCCGTTATTACGTCTATTAAAAAAACTTTACACTTGAGGAATCCGCAAACAACTAAGGTTGTAGCACCATCTCGTGGTAATGTTTTGTACGTGTTTGCAGTACTAAATATATTTTGAAATTTGTTTTGGACTTGTACAGCAATGGGCATACGTTTCCTTACCATAAAAAGCATCGAGAATTATAGATGGGTAACTGAATAACAGATGTTTTTTTCACAGGGGGGTGTGAGTGAACTCAAATAAACACTGACGTTGTAGGGCCTGCACTCTCATCCAGTGACTGGCTAAACGTTGCTTAGCCACACCGGCCTAATGATGCAAGCCTGTGTTATCTTCCACCCTCTTTCTTCCAGAAACTATTCCTAATCAGCACCGTCTCTGTGACAGTGCGGGAAGTCTCCCAGTGATTGCCTGGAGATGCTCACTCCTTGGACAAGGAAATCTATCCGCAGGAGCACACACAATCTAATTAAAATAAAGAGTCAGTGTTAGAAATCCTTTATTAGTTTATACATATTTGATCTGATGTGCATTAAAGTCATCTACTGTGAGGTTTAGGCTGAGTCTTAAACCAATAAAATTAAATTAAAAATTAATTTAATGATTATAATATAAGGTTAGGGTTAGATTTCAATGCAATTTAATTCATGGTTATAACTAAATGAATACTACACACACACATATTTTCCTTTATTGTGAATGACAATTTTAAACTTAATTCATTCTAGGGCTATGGTTAGGATTCCAATGTAAGCTATATAAATTAAAAATCAGGTTAGGAAACGGTTGGTAGTATGGTAAAGTTTAGTGATTAGGCCCACCCTCCACCTACATCTCAGCGTGGAATATGGACTTTAGTCACAAACTATCAGACGATAAATGGGAACACATTTGGGTCAACAATATATGTGCAACACAAAGAAAATGAATACAAAACTTTAACAAGATGGTACCTCACGCCCATAAGGTTAAAGGCATACATGGGCGGCCCAGACCTTTGCTGGAGGGTATGCGGGGAACGAGGGGATTCACTCCACATGTGGTGGTCATGCCTATAGCCCACACTTATTGGAAATCACTATTGCACGAGGCAGAGGCGATCACAAAAGTGAAACTTCCAATGAACCCACTCATCCTTTCTTCCCTGGGAGAAAACTCCAACTAACAATTAGCTACCCCAAAGGGTAAACTTATTACCTTTGCAGGTCACCCCACAATGGTGCAATTTAGGAAACAGCCCCTGCCCACCACTTCCCCTCCATATCTGGTGGTCCAAGGTGTGGTCAGTCTACGCAAATGACACCACTCACAAATGTGAGCGAACACGGGCCCTGTTTTGCACCTATTTGAGGTGTGGAAAGCGATACAGGGGAGGATCCACTAATAGACCCCCGCCCTCCAACACTCGGGCTTAGATAGAATGCCCTCGACCCCAGAGACCATCAGCTCCAACACTGAAGAAGGACAACAGGGCAACGCATTAACGTACATCAGCCACATATCAGAAGCTGAATGCTCCTTCTCTCCACAGCTCCACAGTAAAAGGTTGCGCTCCAACACCTCTTCACTGCATACCCATCCATCGCTGCTACCAACACTTGTGATAATGGCAAACAAAGGGAGTGCTATACTTTGATGTGTTCGTAGATTCTTAATATATTTCATCAAACCTTTATATTAAAAACCCTGTGGAACTAAATAAATGATAAAAAAAAAAAAAAAGTTTTTGGATTAGGGAAAAGTGAAAAAAAGGTCGCAATTGGAAGGTCCAGTATAGCCCCAACATAAGAAATCCTCTGGTCTGGTACTACTGAGGAATCTGTTATCACTCATGTGATATCTTTTTTTTAAAACCAGCCATGGAGGAGAAGAAAATCCTGTAGAGAGAACCAGAGGCAATTGGATGCCTGTCGGCAATAGCAAAATGGATAGACATGGAACCACCGATGAGCAAGGCTGGCACCACCATCAACACTTTGCAAAGAAGTTTTTAATGATGTACTGAACTTTGTAATGGATACACTGACTCCCTTCTCCCTGGGACGGATCTCAGGAATTTTCTAGGAGAATTACAGTAGAATGAGGAAATATGTATCCTTTGCAAACAGCCAATCCCTGTTCTGCAAACCCATAGGATGAAACCCAGGAATGATCCTGAGAGAGCGTAGCTTATATAATCTATATTAATATGAAATGTTTATGAATTAAGGTGTAATGCTGCCACATAGAAACTATAATAATAGTAATTAATTATGCTTAGAAGTGCGCTTGAATTGCTGACCACGATGAGTGGCCACCAATGTATACATAGACTAATAATAATGACCAAAGTGTTTATATTATGTTTAAATAAGTTTACACTAACAATTGCGTTATTAAATCTGTACTGAAAACCTCATAGGCCTTAAGTTAGCATGAGCCGGAGCTTAGCTGCTTGGCTCTCATATTAAATGCATTTTTTTATTTTCCAGTGTGCTGACTCACAAGGGGCCATGACCCTGTTTATTCTTTTTCTTCGACTTGGAAGACGAATGTAACAATGTTAGATCCGTTCTCACCATCTCCCCTCGTCCACAGACTAAATGTTAAAAGTAAACTGAAACAATGTAGGTTAATGTAATGTACAAGGTCATTCAAACCGGTGAAGACAATGGAACTGCTGACCAAAAGATGTGCAAAGAATTACAGAAGGATGAAATCACACTGGACGTACCACCTCTGAAGACGTCAATTACGAAGGCCAATCAAAAACTTGTAAAATAATATGGGGTGAAGAGTTAGATTACCTACTGTATTTTATGATGGGTTAAAGATAGTGGGGTATAGCAAATGTCCAATAGAATTTTGGGGGAATGTACATCAAAAAAGGGATAAAAACCCATGTCACGGGGAGTCATTTAGGCGGGTTAGGGAATGCTATTGATTTTATCCAGAAACTCTGTCACTCAGTTTGGTGACTTGGTGGGTTACTTAAAACCATCCTCGCCCTTAGATTGTCCATTTTTACACTTTAACTCCTTATGAGGAAAGTGCCCTTTTGCCCCGGAGCTGAGTTTTGACTGATGGCAATTTGACTGAAGTCCTGGGGACGAAGACTGATCCTGTGCGCTGACCTAAACTTTGGAGGGTAATTATGACAATGCAATTGTAATTTGTCTGTTTGCTCTTCCTTTCTAGGTACCAACTGCTTGCTTTTGACAGAGACCTTAGCTAGATGTTTTCCAAATTGGTGTTCTAAATTTTTTTGCACGAAGCCCAACATGCGAATGCTAATCAGTGGTTAGGACAGGTGTTCATCAAACTGACGCAAATAGACAAACAACCAAGATTATGCTTTGTTGAACTGACGCGTTATTGATACTCTGCTAAATTGATCTATGTTCACTCCGTGTTATGTGTTGATGTTTGTAATTCTCGCTTTAATGAAAGCTTACCAAAGTTGCCATATCGTGACTATGCTATTATGTTTCTTGGTGTTGAGATTAACGCATTTGCTATTAGACTGTAATTAATAGGGAATAAAACTCATAAAAATTCTACTAAACGAGGTGTGGTTATTCATGGCTGAAAGGTCATGGTAGCGTCTTTAATTGATTAATGACTTTGACTAAAGTGAAATAGATTGTCGTGATAAATGTTGATGACATTATTGATATATTGATAAGCTATCTCGTCCTAAGGTGTCTCTCAACTGGGTCAAAAGATTCATTGGCCTAAAACGAGTCGTGATGTGAAATAAAATATCATGAAGGGACGCGTTAGCAGTTCTGGTAGCAGAGCGACGGTTTGGCCCTTTTGGGCCCTAGGACGGAGAATCATTGTTTAAATTGTTTTTCTGAGATAATGCAAATTGGAGGTATGATGTGTTTCTAAATTCACCATGACTTTCCCGGGATCTCGGAGCCTGCCTAAGTGAGTTGGGAATGTTCTCGGCGTCATAGCATGTGTGGTGTAGGATTTGCGCTTGCTCAGCTTATGCATTTTGCAGGTGAATTGTGAAGTGTGTGTGTATTTAGGCCAGGTAATGTTGTTTTAGTAGGAGTGGGCATACTCCGCAGTATGAGAGTAGGGAAGTCGGTGTACTTCATATAAGTGTGGCGCTTTGTGCTCAAAATTATCCACATGGTTGGTTGTTCATGTACGGACCCGTCGTGGTCTAAGACTCCGGAGTATATTGACAAGTGTGGGAGACTCTTGGGTTTATGTTGTAATTTGTGCAGTTTAATAGGTCAATCGGGCGTGGTTGACAACTCGAGTTTGAGTCAAATTGTATGTATGAAACCTTCGATGGAGATTTGGCAAGTTCTAAAGTGCACTAGGATGAACCATTGACAAGTCGAGAGTAGGATTTGCGGGTCGAATTCTGCTTGCGGGTGCGGGAACTGAGAAGGAGAGAGTAGCGGCCGAGGCTTCAAGTGAAATCTCTGTAAAGTTCTGAAGCGAATGTGTTACCCTTCCTGTAGTAAACCGGCAAATTTGTGTTGTTGTTGAGGGTGCTCGCAGTAATTTTTGCATTATTTTGGTGTGAATCCAGTGAGGGGCGGACGAGCCTCAAGACTTTGTCAGCTGCTGTGTGTGAGTGTGACGTCAGTGGTGCCGCGCTGAGATAGGTCAGTTGTCGAGAGGGGTCGCGCACAGATTGGCTGCCGTCCGTGAGAGGCAATAGGTTGAGAAAGGTGGATGAAGAGTGTCCTGGGAACTAAAGTCACTTTCTGATTAAATACAAATAAGAGAAGAAAAAAAAACGCAATAATGAATTTTGTCAAGGCTTTTAAGAGTGCTCTGAAAAGAGATGCATACATTATGGCGAGTGAAGGGGAGCCTACACCGCCTGAGGGAACTCCGGCTTATATAGTTATGGAGGAAAAGGGTGTTGTGCCTTGTTTATGGATGAAACAGTGGCGCAAATTGACAGAAAAAGAGGGATGTTTGGCGTTCCCAGAACATGGGATGTTCAATACGAGAGTGCTAGAAAATCTGAGGTGGATGTTAAGTGTACAGAAACCACCTCCGAGGCCAGCCCACTATGAGGCTTTAGCGATTTGGGATTTAATGGCCCTTAAACAGAGACAAGAGAAATTCCAAAGAAGAATAAAAAGGGCAGAAAAGACTTATGCGGAAGCTAGATGGGATAATGAAAGCAAAATGTGGAGATGGGGAATAGTTGATGGGTTAAAATTATTCCCAGCTATTACACAGGGAGATGAGACACAGGAAAAGAAAGCCGCCTGTAAAACAGACAAAGACTCTAGTAAGCTTAAAGAAACTAAGAGATCCTGGGAAGAAGAAGATGATTCAGACGATGAAGAATTTATGGATCGGATATTACATGATCGCCCGCCACCTTATGCGGTAAGCGATAATGTCCTGAGCACTAGTACGGGTCCTTGGAACCAGACGCAGGAGAAGGGAGTTACTGATACAGCACAGACTAGTGATACGGCTTTGATACAGAATGGTGTCAGTGTACCCACTGCGCCAGACATGCAGATACAGTTGCAACCTCCACCGCAGATACAGAGAATCTATTCAGACGTCCCGGTACTAGAGACTACTACAAATCGGATAGTGCCGCCAGACCCAATATATACAAAATCGAGGTTAGTGCAGATTGAGTCAACTCCGCAATTGCTGCCCCAGCCACAACTGATACCGGGATATAACCCAGAAGCTGGACCCCTATTAATACCTGCACCGGCTTCACTAGATCATACCCTTGGAGTCGCTGCTCCACGAGATTTGGGACCAGGTCAGACCCCAGCTGCAATATCATTGCCAATTACTGTTGGTCCACCGGTGCCATTGTATGCACAAGGTAAGCCTGGTGTATGTGATCAGGGAGTAATGGCTCAAGATGTGCTAAGAGGAGGGTCCATAGGGACCCCTCAGTTAATGGCCCCAGGTGAACAAGCGGCTGAAAAACCAAGTGTAGGAAGTTGGCTCTGTATGCACTATTTCAAAGTAAGGAATAGTATGCACAGAGTCCAAGGGTTCCCCTTAGAGGTAAGATAGTGGCAAAAATACATAATTCTAATGCTCTATTTTGTGGTAGTGTGGTCGAGCAGTAGGCTTATCAAAGGAGTAGTGTTAAGCATTTGTTGTACATACACACAGGCAATAAATGAGGAACACACACTCAGAGACAATTCCAGGCCAATAGGTTTTTGAACAGAAAAATATATTTTCTTAGTTTATTTTAAGAACCACAGGTTCAAATTCTACATGTAATACTTTGCATGAAAGGTATTGCAGGTACGTACTTTAGGAACTTTGAATAATCACAATAGCATATATACTTTTCAAATAAAACACATATAGCTATTTTAAAACTAGACAGTGCAATTTTCACAGTTCCTAGGGGAGGTAAGTAATTGTTAGTTCTTGCAGGTAAGTAAACTACCTACTGGGTTCAAGTTTGGGTCCAAGGTAGCCCACCGTTGGGGGTTCAGAGCAACCCCAAAGTTACCACACCAGCAGCTCAGGGCCGGTCAGGTGCAGAGTTCAAAGTGGTGCCCAAAACACATAGGCTTCAATGGAGAAGGGGGTGCCCCGGTTCCAGTCTGTCAGCAGGTAAGTACCCGCGTCTTCGGAGGGCAGACCAGGGGGTTTTTCTAGGGCACCGGGGGGGACACAAGTTAGCACAGAAAGTACACCCTCAGCAACATGGGGGCGGCCGGGTGCAGTGTGCAAACACACATCGGGTTTGTAATTGAGATCAATGGGAGACCAAGGGGTCTCTTCAGCGATGCAGGCAAGGGGGGGGGACTCCTCGGGGTAGCCACCACCTGGGCAAGGGAGAGGGCCTCCTGGGGGTCACTCCTGCACTGGAGTTCCGATCCTTCAGGTCCTGGGGGCTGCGGGTGCAGGGTCTTTTCCAGGTGTCGGGATCTGAGAGTCAGGCAGTCGCGGTCAGGGGGAGCCTCGGGATTCCCTCTGCAGGCGTCGCTGCGGGGGGCTCAGGGGGGACAACTTCGGTTACTCACAGTCTCGGAGTCGCCGGGGAGTCCTCCCTGAAGTGTTGTTTCTCCACAAGTCGAGCCGGGGGCGTCGGGTGCAGAGTTGCAAGTCTCACGCTTCTGGCAGGAAACAAAGTCGTTTTAAAGTTGCTCCTTTGGAAACAAAGTTGCAGTCTTGGGTGAACAGGGCCGCTGTTCTCGGGAGTTTCTTGGTCCTTTTAGAGCAGGGCAGTCCTCTGAGGATTCAGAGGTTGCTGGTCCTGGGGAAAGCGTCGCTGGAGCAGTTTTCTTCCGAAGGGGGGGAGACAGGCCGGTAGAGCTGGGGCCAAAGCAGTTGGTGTCTCCGTCTTCTCTGCAGGGTTTTTCAGCTCAGCAGTCCTCTTCTTCTTAGGTTGCAGGAATCTGAGTTCCTAGGTTCTGGGGAGCCCCTAAATACTGAATTTAGGGGTGTGTTTAGGTCTGGGAGGGCAGTAGCCAATGGCTACTGTCCTTGAGGGTGGGTACACCCTCTTTGTGCCTCCTCCCTGAGGGGAAGGGGGCACATCCCTATTCCTATTGGGGGAATCCTCCTTCTACAAGATGGAGGATTTCTAAAAGTCAGAGTAATCTCAGCTCAGGACACCTTAGGGGCTGTCCTGACTGGCCAGTGACTCCTCCTTGTTTTTCTCATTATCTCTCCTGGACTTGCCGCCAAAAGTGGGGGCTGGGTCCAGGGGGCGGGCATCTCCACTAGCTGGAGTGCCCTGGGGCATTGTAACACGAAGCTTGAGCCTTTGAAGCTCACTGCTAGGTGTTACAGTTCCTGCAGGGGGGAGGTGTGAAGCACCTCCACCCAGAGCAGGCTTTGTTTCTGTCCTCAGAGAGCACAAAGGCTCTCACTGCATGGGGTCAGAAACTCGTGTCTCAGCAGCAGGCTGGCAGAGACCAGTCAGTCCTGCACTGAACAATTGGGTAAAATACAGGGGGCATCTCTAAGATGCCCTCTGTGTGCATTTTTTAATAAATCCAACACTGGCATCAGTGTGGGTTTATTATTCTGAGAAGTTTGATACTAAACTTCCCAGTATTCAGTGTAGCCATTATGGAGCTGTGGAGTTCGTTTTTGACAGACTCCCAGACCATATACTCTTATGGCTACCCTGCACTTACAATGTCTAAGGTTTTGCTTAGACACTGTAGGGGCATAGTGCTCATGCACATATGCCCTCACCTGTGGTATAGTGCACCCTGCCTTAGGGCTGTAAGGCCTGCTAGAGGGGTGACTTACCTATGCCACAGGCAGTGTGAGGTTGGCATGGCACCCTGAGGGGAGTGCCATGTCGACTTAGTCATTTTCTCCCCACCAGCACACACAAGCTGGCAAGCAGTGTGTCTGTGCTGAGTGAGGGTGGCATAAGTCATGCTGCAGCCCTTAGAGACCTTCCCTGGCATCAGGGCCCTTGGTACCAGGGGTACCAGTTACAAGGGACTTACCTGGGTGCCAGGGTTGTGCCAATTGTGGAGACAATGGTACATTTTAGGTGAAAGAACACTGGTGCTTGGGCCTGGTTAGCAGGGTCCCAGCACACTTCTCAGTCAAGTCAGCATCAGTATCAGGCAAAAAGTGGGGGGTAACTGCAACAGGGAGCCATTTCTTTACACCAAGGTCTTTGATAGACCTTAGCCCAGTTGAAGCACCATTGGAAGCAATGAGACAGGCAGGGCTAGGGGTGTTTACCGCACAGACAATAAGTACGAACACTTCACAGTCGCCGATGATGCATGCAGGGAACATTTCACTGCAAGATCTTACGGTACAACAGTTGAATGAGTGGTTAGAAAAGACCTATACTACGCAAAAGACTACAGTAAAAGCAGTAGAACCAGAAAGGTCAGAGAAAAATGATTACCTGAACTTTGTGAGACTGGGCGTGGAAGCTGCTGAATTAGTGGAAGGAACAATGGGGGTGAGCAGGCAAGAGTCATACACAGAAGCAGAGTTGAGATACCTGTGCCCTAAGATTACTAAGGAAGTAGGCAAAGTACATCAGAAATTAGCGAACCTGGCAGACAAGTACAACATTAATATTGAAAACACTAAACATTTGAAAAGAAGTTACAGGTTAGACTTTGATTCAAAAGACTTCGAGCATATGAGATCTGCTGGGATGAAAGCGCATTTAAAAGAAGTACTGCAAAGTGCGCAAATCTGGGGAGCGTTAGAAAAGTGGGAAGGCAGATGGGCTAAGAAAAGAGATAAGGAGAAAGATGACAGCCCAGGAGCTAGTAAAGCCAAAACCACACCAGACACGGAATCAGTAAAGATACTACCAATGAGAGAAACAGCTGGTGGGGTCTTAATTCATGTACCATGGTCCAGAGGAGACATCCTATCTTTTACTAATGATTATCCCAGGTTGAGGGAGAAACCGATTGATTGGTACCAACAAACAGATAGGTTTGTGAAGCTTGCAAAATGTCTCTGGGAAGACTTGAATACCTTGTTTGAGATTATTGTTCCGCCCAACTTCTGGCTCGAGTGCAAGAGAGGGGTAGACTGGCCGACGAAGGAGCCGGCAAGGGATAAGGTGACCAGAGCACCCTCTGAGGAGGTGATGAAGTACTATCATAAAGTGACTGAGTTTTTGAAGCAGAAAGTGTCGCAGAAAGTGACTGATTGGCAGAAAATTGACCGGACCTCACAGGAGGTTAAGGAATCAATACATGCTTACTATGAGAGATTGTTAAAGGCATTCAAACATTACAGTGGAGACCATTGAGCCGAAAGACATGAATCATCTTGTGTTCAGATTTGTTGAAGGGTTGAGACCAGAGGTTAGCCAGATGTTTAAGAATCATTTGATCTGTTGGCAAGCGAAGCCGATTGATGAGGTATTGCAGTATGCGAAATACTGTAGTGATGAGATTGAACTGAAGCAGAAAAAGTTGAAAGAGAAGGTGATGGTGATGCAGATAAGGGCAGTGCAGGCAGGAATGCAGGGAAATGGAATTCAACAAATGATACAGCAGCACCCGCAAGGGAATGGCGTGTTTCAGGCACAACCAAGAGGTCGAGGTTTTGTGAATCGCGGTCCAGACTTGAATACTGTTGTGGTTAAAAATGACGTGCAAGGGATGAAAAAGATGTCACCATGTCACGCGTGCGGGGGCGTGGGGCATTGGAAGCGGGAATATCCAAATGTGGTGCAGGATGGTGTCGTTCAGCAAAGCACTAATGTCGGTACATTGCAAAATATGAGAGGTCCAAAATTGAGAAATCAAAACCCGAACTTCCAAAATAACATGGTTCAGATGCAAGGGTTACAGCCAATGCAGCAAATGCAAATGCTGCGTGTTGAGCCAGCGCAAATGCAGCAAGTACAACAGCAGGTTCCCATGGTACCTAGACAGCAAATGCAATTACCAATGGCTCTGATGGGACAGCAACAGGTGATGCTTCCTCAACAGGTCACAGGTCAGGTGGTGAGTCAAAATAATACAGTACAACAGTTCCCATTGCGAGGTGAAGATGGAATGAATGAAGAAAGGTCGGATGATAGCTCAGACAGCAGGCTTGCAGCGTCCTTAGAAGTAGATCAGAGGGGACCCTATGTAGAAGGAAAGGTAATGGGTCACAAGGTTTCATTCTTGGTGGATACCGGAGCTACACGCTCTACAGTCAGAAGTGCAGAGGTTCCGAAATTACCACTTTCAGGGCGTACCATAAGGGTGGTCAGAGTAGCAAACCAGTACCTGACAAATCCGATTACAGATCCAGTACAAGTTGAGATCGGCAACTTCCAGGGACTGCATAAGTTTGTAGTCTGAGATTCAAGTCCAGTATCCCTACTGGGAAGAGACTTACTGTGCAAGACGAAATGTTCGATTACATGTTCCAATGATGGAATCGAGGTGCAGACAAACAGTGATGATGAAGGGGATGATGGTCAGTTCTCAGAGTTAGAAAAAGGAACCACAAATGAAGATTACCCTTCGATTACATTGTTCCCGATGCTTACAGTGATTGACTTGCCTGCTGAGTTACAGGGAACTGTGACAGAGAAAGTGTGGGATCTGACAGGAAAAGAAGTAGGACTGATAAAAGGAGTGGAACCAGTTAAGGTACAGGTAAAGCCAAACGCAGTGCTTCCCCAGGTGCCGCAGTACCATATGGCACAAGATGTTCTTATCCAGGTGGCGCAAATAATAGCGGATTTTGTAAAGCAAGGAGTCCTGAAGGAAGTGTTGAGTAGCCCTTGTAATTCACCGATAATAGGTCTGAAAAAGCCTTGTGGGAAGGACCGAATTGTGCAGGACTTGAGAAAAATAAACAAGATTGTGGTAAAGTGTTGCCCCATTGTGCCCAATCCAGCAGTGATTATGTTTCAGGTCCCGTGTGATGCCGAATGGTTCACCGTTGTAGACCTGTCACAAGCTTTCTTTTCGATACCTCTTCACGAAGACAGACAGTTTTTATTCAGTTTCAAATTCCTAGACAAAGTGTACAGTTGGTGCAGAATTCCTCAAGGGTTTTCTGAATCACCGTCCATCTGCAATCAGATATTGAAAAAGGACTTAGAGTCCCTAGTACTGCCTTCCAATTCAACTCTAGTACAGTACACTGACGATTTGCTGATTGCGTCCAGGACAAAAGATGACTGTAAATATGATACAATCGCCTTACTGAATCATTTGGGAAAGAACGGACATAAAGTGTCGCCAAAGAAGCTGCAGTACTGTCAGAAAGAGGTAAAATACTTAGGACACTTGATTGAGAAAGGGTCCAGGAGAATATCGAAGGAAAGGGTGACTGCTATTTTGCAAATTAACCCTCCGACAACCAAGAGAGATGTCAGGATGTTTTTGGGAATGGTGGGCTACTGTCACCAGTGGATACCCAACTTCTCGATTATCTCAAAACCACTGATAAAGCTGACAGGCAAAGAGATTAAGGATGAGCCGTATACTATAGCTTTATCCAAGGAAGAGCTTGAGTCATTCATGGAATTGAGAGAGTGCATGTGCAGAGCACCAGCTTTGGGTATGCCTGATTGTACGAAGCCGTTTCTACTGTTTTGTCATGAACGAGATGCTTGTTCGTAACTGCCCTTACTAAGGCGTGCCACGCAGCTGAGAATCTGAAAGTCACTATTTATACTGGCAGCAGATACGGATTTGGAATTGTACATGATTTTGGCCAATTGTGGTCGCAGAGAGGTTTCATGACCTCCCTTGGTTCCCCTGTGAAAAATGGTGAACAAATTAAGGATTTGTTACCTGCAATTCAGTTACCTCTTGAAATTGCCGTGGTGAAATGCAATGCTCACGTTAAGTCACAAGACTTTATGTCCATGGGAAAGGGTTATGCAGAGCAAGTCGCGAGGTTTTGCACATTGAACTGTATATCGTTCAAGGATCAGTGGGAATTGTTACCGCAAACTGAAAATGACACATGCCTGAACCTTGCATTAAGGGTGGTCGATACACTAGATGAACTAAAGACACTACAGGGTCGTGCTAGCAAAGAGGAAAAACGCTCCTGGCAGAGAATGGAATGTGTACAAAGGGCTGATGACTTGTGGGTCTCAGAAGAGGGGAAATTAGTTTTACCAAACAGTCTTCTGCCACAATTGGCGAGGCTCTATCATGGACAGGCTCATCTTGGAAGAGATGCAATGATCAGATCATTTAAGATCGATTGGTTTAACCCAAAGTTCAGACATGCCGCAGAGGTTACCTGTCACAGGTGCATCATCTGTCAGCACATGAATGCCGGAAAAGGGACTGTGGTAACTTTGAGCCACATAGGGAGAGCTGGTGGTCCATTTAGCAACATGCAAATGGATTTCATTGAAATGCCTGTTTGCGGAGGATTAAAGTACGTGTTGGTGATTGTGTGTGTTTTCAGCCACTGGACTGAAGCTTACCCCACACGTAGAAACGACAGTCTCACAGTTGCAAAGCTGCTGCTTAGGGAACTAATACCTAGGTTCGGGTTTCCGGTCTCTCTAGAATCAGATAGGGGCAGACACTTCGACAATGAGGTGATTAAGCTCTTGTGTGCTGCATTAGACATCGAACAGAAGCTGCATTGTAGCTACCGTCCCGAAGCATCAGGATTAGTAGAGCAAATGAATGGTACTTTAAAATCGAGAATGGCAAAGATGTGCGCAGCTACCAATATGAAATGGCCAGATGCATTGCCCTTAGTGCTGATGTCAATGAGGAACACCCCTGATAAGAAGACAGGACTATCACCACATGAGATCCTTATGGGTAGAGCTATGAGGCTGCCCGCAGTACCTGCAAATGCTCTTGTGAATATCACGGATGATATGGTGTTGGACTACTGCAAAGGCTTGGCTGATGTGATTCGCTCTTTTTCTCACCAGGTGGAAGCTAACACATTGCCACCGATCGGTGATCCAGGTCACATCCTGCAAGCCGGTGACTGGGTGGTTGTCAAGAAGCACGTGAGAAAGTCGTGTTTGAAGCCGTGTTGGAAGGGGCCATATCAAGTAACCTTGACAACAACCACTGCTGTGAAATGTGCAGGCGTTCCAAACTGGATACATGCCAGCCAAACCAAGAAGGTAACGTGTCCAACTGATGAGGAACTTGAAGTTTCCGACTCAACAGTTCCAGAGAGGGATGTCTCAGGGCCTGAAAATAGCCAAGAGAGAACTGAGATTGCAGGAGAGCCCACTGAGAACCGCCTTGTCCCTCAAACAGTAAACGAGTTCGGGAGAGGTGACAGTGTGCCTATCTCAGTAGAGGCAACAGGAGAACTAAGGCAAGGAGAAGTTCTCTCAGAAGCAGACGGATACGGATTAGATCTTGAACCCGTTACAGATCCGGAAGAAGGAGGCAAAATAGTAGAAAGAGATCAAAGTACACCGGCATCCCCTGAGCCAGTTGCAGGTCCATCAAGAGAAAACACCATATTACATGAGGAGGGTGCTGTTCAGCGTCCTGAAAAGACAAGCCGGAAGAAGACATGTAAGGGAGATAACTGGGCAGAGAAACAGGCTGCAAAAGCAAGAAGCATACCAGATGAAACAATAACAGAAGAAACGGATACACCCCGAATAGAAGACCTGAGTGAAGGAGAATTGCAAGGTGAACGCAGACTGAAAAGAAAAAGAATCGCAAATAGAAGGTACGCAGGTCCTGAGTGGGCATATGAAACAACATCTGAATGGCAACAAGAATTTTTTGTGTTCTGTTTTGATCGAGAAGTACAAGGCCAATACTACGGTACCTGAAGTAACTCAAAGAAAAGACTTTGTTAAAAATCGAAAACTGAAAAACTAAAGAAAAGAGACTTAATAATTACCGGATGTGACACTGATAACCTGATTTGACTTTGAGAACTTGATTATGACAAGCTGCTAACCTGATTTGACAAAGGGGGTCCTGGAGTGAGTGAAACGCTGTAAATACACGCAGAAGAGAGAAAGAGACCTTTGCATTAAGAAAAAAAAAAAGAAAAGAGTTTATATTGTCCTCAAGTAGATTATTGTTCTGCTATCTGATTCTTTACAGACATGGCTTATAATAGAGGTAGTAACAAGAAGGGTAAGGTGTGTGGTTGGTTGAGTCTTATATTAGGTATTGTGTGTGCAATAATAATTGTGGGAGTGATTGTGGGAATGCCATGGTTGGATAAGAAAGTGACTAACAATGCTTCAAAACCTGAGACTACAACATTAACACAGTGGGAAAGGTTTGAGCAGGATGCAAAACACTTGCACGAGGGAACTAACTCAAAGGGGGAACTTTCTACTAATGTTTTCTATCGCCTGTTGAATGAGTGCGTTGAGACCTTGAATGCGAAAAACTGTTATGTGTGCACAAAGATTCCTTCATCAGTACAAGAAGGGGTCACCTACCATAGCCTTCCACTAACATACGGGATAAGTTGTAGCTTGCTACTAACAAGATTCTATAATCAAGAGCATGTGCAATATTTTTATTCAAATTTAGATGTGGTGTTTTCCTTAGTGCCTGTGATTGAGTTTCTGAACAAGTTAGCTAAAGAGCATAGTATAAAATTAGTGAGAGGTTTCTTTGAACCAACGCTTACATTTGGGACAGCTTATGCACACTGCAACAATCTGACCTACTTATTGACACCTGTAGAGAAAAGCTTCTTAGATCACACCGATGATAGACGCAAAGCATTGAAAGAAAGATTAGAGAAAGGGTTAGAAAAGCGCACATATGCAAATGATTATGCTTACACTGCAATAAAGACACAAGGCAAATTAGCTATAGATGCATTACATGTAGGAAGGCTTTGTGTATATATAGGCCAAAATCTGAGCAAGACACTTTATTTGTGGGAACGAGTGAATGCAAACATGTGTTTTTGTTTCAGAGTAAATGGACATTCATGTTAAATGGACAGGATCCAACGATCCATGGGATTTATATCTGTGGACTTAATGCTTATTACCGTCTCCCTAAGGGATGGTATGGGACATGTTATTTGGGAATAGTTTTCCCAAAGATTTATCAGATTGATGACTTAAAGCAAATACCTAAAACGTCTGAATTACAACATGCTAGCCAAAAACGAGAGACAGCGGCTGCTGTCGTTGGAGACATATTTGGAGCCATAATTCCTTCAGTAGGGGTTATTTTAAACTCCTTAAAGATTCAAAACTTTTTTACTATTGTGGATAACATGCTGACAAATTTTACAGGGGCTATACTCCTGATGGATACTGAATTTGCTGCGGAAAGAGCTATGACTCTTCAAAATCGGCTTGCTTTAGACATTCTTTTAGCAAAGAGTGGCGGAGTCTGCAAGATGCTCAACAAGCGTCATTGCTGCTCATTTATACCGGATAATAGTAAAAAGATTAGAGGTATGCTTACTAACCTAACTAAAGATAGTACAGATCTGAAGGATTTGAAGGAACCTGGAGTGTGGGAGAAACTGGGAAAAGGAATTGCCAGAGTAGGGAGCTGGTTTAGCAATATTTGGAATGGGGTACTTGCAAAAATTTTAGGGGGTCTATTAATTGTTCTGGCCTGTCTATTAGGATTGTGGGGGAGCATGCAAAATAAATGATAAAATCAAAAGAAATTGGACAAAGAGAAGCGAAAGGAATGAGGAAAGTGAAAGGGAGAAAATGTTTAATGAAATTTGGGAGAGTTCACACAAGGGACAAGATGTTGAAATGCGCATTATGCGTAAAGTGAAAAATTAAAGTTAAAGGTTAAAGGAAAGGTTTGTGATGACAAACGTCATCAGAGGAGGGACTGAGAGAGCGTAGCTTATATAACCTATATTAACATGAAATGTTTATGAATTAAGGTGTGATGCTGCCACAAATAAACTATAATAATAGCAATTATGCTTAGACGTGCGCTTGAATTGTGACCACGATGAGTGGCCACCAATGTATACATAGACTAATAATAATGACCAAAGTGTTTATATTATGTTTAAATAAGTTTACACTAACAATGGCATTATTAAATCTGTACTGAAAACCTCATAGGCCTTAAGTTAGCATGAGCCGGAGCTTAGCTGCTTGGCTCTCATATTCAATGCATTTTTCTATTTTCCAGTGTGCTGACTCGCAAGGGGCCATGACCCTGTTTATTCTTTTTCTTCGACTTGGAAGATGAATGTAACCATGTTAGATCCGTTCTCACCATCTCCCCTCGTCCACAGACTAAATGTTAAAAGTAAATTGAAACAATGTAGGTTAATGTAATGTACAAGGTCATTCCAACCAGTGAAGACAATGGAACTGCTGACCAAAAGATGTGCAAAGAATTACAGAAGGATGAAATCACACTGGACGTACCACCTCTGAAACGTCAATTACGAAGGCCAATCAAAAACTTGTAAAATAATATGGGGTGAAGAGTTAGATTACCTACTGTATTTTATGATGGGTTAAAGATAGTGGGGTATAGCAAATGTCCAATAGAATTTTGGGGGAATGTACATCAAAAAAGGGATAAAAACCCATGTCACGGGGAGTCATTTAGGCGGGTTAGGGAATGCTATTGATTTTATCCAGAAACTCTGTCACTCAGTTTGGTGACTTTGTGGGTTACTTAAAACCATCCTCACCCTTAGATTTTCCATTTTTACACTTTACCTCCTTATGAGGAAAGTGCCCCCTTTGCCCCGGTGCTGAGTTTTGACTGGTGGCGATTTGACTGAAGTCCTGGGGACGAAGACTGATCATGTGCGCCAACCTAAACTTTGGAGGGTAATTATGACAATGCAATTGTAATTTGTCTGTTTGCTTTTCCTTTCTAAGTACCAACTGCTTGCTTTTGACAGAGACCTTAGCTAGATGTTTTCCAAATTGGTGTTCTAAATTGTTTTGCATGAAGCCCAACATGCGAATGCTAATCAGTGGTTAGGACAGGTGTTCATCAAACTGACGCAAATAGACGAACGACCAAGATTATGCTTTGTTGAACTGACGTGTTATTGATACTCTGCTAAATTGATCTTATGTTCACTCCGTGTTATGTTCTGATGTTTGTAATTCTCGCTTTAATGAAAGCTTACCAAAGTTGCCATAGCGTGACTATGCTATTATGTTTCTTGGTGTTGAGATTAACGCATTTGCTATTAGACTGTAATTAATAGGGAATAAAACTCATAAAAATTCTACTAAACGAGGTGTGGTTATTCATGGCTGAAAGGTCATGGTAGCGTCTTTGAATTGATTAATGACTTTTACTAAAGTGAAATACATTGTCGTGATAAATATTGATGACATTATTGATGTATTGATTGATATATTGATTAGCTATCTCGCCCTAAGGTGTCTCTCAACTGGGTCAAAAGATTCATTGGCCTAAAACGAGTCCTGATGTGTAATAAAATATCATAAAGGGACGCGTTAGCAATCCCAATGAAGGACCGTGCAGAAATGGCTGAAAAACTAGAGTATCAAGACAGAGTGGAGTCTCTTGTTCTGTTCTTAAATGCAGATAAACTGTAGGAAAACCCCAGGTTTCCTTCCCCTGAAGGAACAAGACATCCGACCCTTTTATCAGAATCTCTTAGCAGACTGTAAGGGAGAAGTGAGGAGAGGTGTGAGGGAGGGAAGGGGAGATAAATTCACTTGCTAAACGTACTTCACATTTGCATGTTCCACAATCACACGCGCTCTGTGCGGTTAGTCTTTTTGACACAGTAATCTAGCTAAGGCTCTAAATTAGTATTACTCATTCACCTGTCATAAGAACAAGAGTGCCCAAAATCAGCTGTTCCATGAGGGTAAACAAAATGGCAGAATGCACGGTTCCCGCACAAATTTTGCCATCCTACGTAACCATTAATCTCAACCGAAATGTTCTTGACATTTTTCATTTCTAAATGTTTTTAATGTAAAGCAAAGACCAACCCATTCTATAATATTTCACCATGATCACTCTTACCTTCTCAATTACAACCCATCACTGATGCGGACAAAAAGTCTTACAACTCTTTTCTTTTTTCATGACATATTAGATGACAATGTTATATCCTTGACTGTGAGAAAGGACTCGACCCACCTCGACACCTGAACTTGAATATGGATCAGATGATCTAACTGACTGAGAAGAAAGGTGGGGTAGTGATCTTGGAAGGTACCAGTAATTCAGAGAGGACTAGTGCTAAGCCTCTGCCTGTCAGGTGAAGAAGCTTCTCCCCTGTGTCTATGACGGCGGTCTACATTAAAACCACCCTGTGGTGACAAAGAGATCTAAAATCAGCAAGCTAGAATAACTATACTAGGAACTAGAGCAATTGACCTTAAATTCTTCTTCTGTCATTTGCCTACACCTGAGTGTGTGATGATAGAAAGAAAATTCACAGAATTAGTAGTATCGAAGGGCATTATTTAACAAAGCCATCCACTGTCATCTGTATATTCTGTTTTTCAACTGATCTGCAGGAAGAATATCCTGCTCTGACATGCAGGACCTCTCCATCATTACTATTGTACAATTCACTTGCGGAAAGTAGGGAAGAATTGTGAAATGGGTAACACGATTATTGGTTAGGCAGAGAAAAAGCAGATCTTACTCAGCTGTGTTCACCAGTGTATATCAAGGAACTTTATTACAAAAAACATTAAAGGAGTTGCACACGTCTTCAATTGAGGTAATGGTGCTTTTACCTTCTCTGAGGAAATTCGCCTCTTGAAAAAATGGAAAACATTCCAGGGTATTTGCAGCTACATTGATGAGAGCAGCATTCTGTTGTTTGAGGCTTTAGCAATCACCTTTTTATAGGCACTTGTGATGCTATTAATTGTGTTTGACCAATGACTTTGTGTTTCACCACTGCGCATATTAGTTGCTCAATGTTCACAAGTAGCACATTACATGTTGTGTTCCGTTTAGCTACCTATTGGCTTTAACATGGCATTAGACATTACATTTGGTATTTAGGTTAGCTGCCTATTGGCTTTAACACGGAGTTAGCCATTACATTCTGTATTCAGGTCAGCTGCCTATTGGCTTTGACATGGCATTAGACATTACATTTGGTATTTAGGTTAGCTGCCTATTGGCTTTAACGTGGAGTTAGACATTGCAGTTGAGACATTGCAGATGAGCTGTGTTTTTCCAAGCTGTGTTTTTCCAAGCTGTGTTTTTCCACATGATAGACCAAGCTGTTTTTCTCATACCAGACCCTAGCTGATAAGAGCACGTAGATTTTGTGTTTACCTCTCAATCCAGTCTGAGAACGAGTGAGGCTTGGAGAATTGGCCCCTCTCCAAGTTTCTTCGGTTCTCACACTGAGTTTGCTTTTAAGGATGGCTCTGGACAACAGCAGATTTAGATAGAAACTATCTTGACTTCAGACAGGAACGGACGTCAGTTGCCTGTCCCGTTTGGGTAGAAAATCTCTTTCTCGCAGTTGAACCGGGGTCATCAACTTGAAGCCCCAGAGAGATGAAGCAGTAAAAGGCCCTACGGTGATGCAATTTTGACTTTTATGCTTTGCTTTTAAGTTGTGCTATAATATAATCACATGTATTTGCTGTGTGCATTGCAACTGAGAAGTACTTTGATATATTTTGCTTTCATTGCTGCGACTACTTTTGAGCGTGTGCTTCCAATCTACTAATTTCGTCTTTCAGGAACCTCGTGGTGAAGTAATAATAACAATAAATATCTTCTTTAAACTAGAAATGCATTCCAGAGAGGTTTTGTAAACTCGGTCATAAGATAAGAGAAGGAAAGCAGAACAGCACTATAGTGATATCTGCAGAATACTTTATAATAATAACTTGCTTTGTATATGGCCTTTCATTTTGCACTTCAGTCACTTACACAGACACATTTTCCTATTTAGTTCAGTATGATAACCAGCCATTGGGTGAGATGATATGCATATTGCCCTTAAAAACACATTAAAAGTGCACCTATGGTTACAAAATAAAACCATAAACCTCTTGAAACTCCCCAGTTATGTTTAGCAACATAAAACCTAGCCAGCGCCTCTGCCATGAAATCCATAACTTTCACACAAACTGCTAATACTCCCATTTGCAAGCTCATACTGGTCCTTTCGAAGATCCGTGGACTCAGTACTGAGTTCCATGAATTGTGGGGAAGTTCCAACATGCGTCAAAAAACCCTTGCTGGGTTTTTACAGATTTCAAGGACCTTGGCAACATGCAAGGGTCCATAATTCCTGTGACAAAATGTTGCAGTTTTTGTTGACTTCTTTGGGGGGGAAGGGAATGCATGGGGTCCAGAATCAGACTTAGTGTAAGGTCTTGCTTGGGTACCAGGAAGCAGGGTGAATAGTTTCCCTTGTTCAACTCCTTTGTTGGGACTCTTTCTATTGCACGTTTTTGCAGGAGTTCTTTAATTTCCTTCCTTAGCTGTACCAGTTCTGTTTTCTTATACCTTTCTTTTTCTTGGTGGGTTCGGTGTTGTTGGGTTTGTGAGTTCTATACAGTAGTTGTGGCATACCACGTTTAAAACCCAACTGTGTATGGGGCAGTGTGTGTGTGTGGCAGGAAGAGGGTGGAGTGCTCACCTGAGCCCGAGATACTCACCTTTTCCACTTATGGTGCTTTTATTTTTATTTTTCAGGGCTCTGGAACAAAGTACTGCAGGGGAGGCTGCAAGTTGTTCTTTAAGTCACGGCCAAGCATTCATAGGGCTTGTGGTAGGAGTACTTTCGTAGCTTGAAGAGTTTTCTGGTTGGGTCCAAAACTGACTGTTTTTCTTTTTTTATTTAGTTTTTGGGTGTTGTCGGCCACCATTTTGTGCATAATCCATCCCCTGAGTGATGTCAGATGGTGCCCAGGAAGTTCCTGTATGTGGTAGCCATATTCAGATTCTTTTTCCGTTCTTGTTTTTTTCTTCTCTCTCTTTTTTTTAAAAAGAACAGTTTATCTTTATATATGACTTACTAGCCGCCTGTTTGTCTTGTTCTCATTTTTGGGGAGGTGGGTGGGTCACATGTGAATCCAGAATACTCTTCAGGCTGCAAAACTATTCGTACTGGTAAGTAACCATTTAGTTTTGAAGCATGAATCCTTTTCTGGTTTGACATGCCGTACATTAGATTATGTAGCAGTTTCCCCTTCCTTAGGTTGGTTGGGGCAAAATGGTAAGCTAGCAAATAGGTGCTGTAGTACCTTCTGTCCCGCTTGAGCCTCTGTATGCCTTTGTATGTCCACACAATAATGCTTGGTGAATGTGTGTGGGGATGCCCATGTTGCTGCTGCGCAGATAGTGTCTATGAGCTCACATTTGCGATGAATGCTAGTGTTGTGCCCTTCTTTCTTGTTGAGTGTGTTTTAGGGTGAAGAGGTAGACATTTGCAGGCGGAGGTATAGCATGTGGTATTGTCTCCATGATCCATCATGCAATAGTTCCCTTTGTGACGGTTGACCCCTTGCTGGATTTGGCAAGTGAATCAAACAGATGGTTCCCCTTGCCAAACTATTTGGTTTCCTCTAGGTAGTATATCAGCACTCTTCCTACATCAAGAGTATGTAATGCCTTTTCCAGTTGCGTCTGTGAATTTGTAAGGAAAACTGGCTTCTGGATGCTTTGGTTGACGTGGAATTTGCTCACCACCTTAGGTAGGAATTGAGGATTTGTCCTTGTAAATTTGTATGTATGGTTCCTATATTAGTAGCGCTTGACGTTTGCTTACTCTTTGTAGCGATGTGACTGCTATAAGAAAGGCAGTGTTTGATGTAGTAAACCGGAGCTCTGCTTTGTGCGTAGGTTCAAATGGTTTTGTTATCAACTGTGCTAATATCGTATTCAAGCTCCACATTGGAGACTGGTGCTTTTCTTGGGGGGGGGGGAATTCTTTTGGATCCCTCCAGGAATCTTTTAATCACAGGTGCGGTGAAAAATCTTTTACACAAAGCTCCCCTGGTGTAGGCCACAATTGCTGCCAAGTGTACTTTGAGAGATGAGTAGTTGATCCCGCTGTCCAGCAGGTGTGTGAGATAAGCTATTATGGTTTCCTGTCTAGTTATTGTCTCCAAGGTATTGTTCTTTGTGCACCACAGAAGATACTTAATTTTTATTGCATAGCATTCTCTTGTTGGCTTTCTAGCCTCCTTCAGTATTTCCTTGGCCCTAGGAGGTAGATTTAGGTGTCCGAATTCTATGTATTCAGGCGCTATGCTGTTAGATTGAGTGTTGCTGGTTCCAGGTGGAACACACCCCCTTTTGCATTGTGAGCAGGTTCCGCTCCAACTTGATCTTGATCACTGGTCCTTTGGAGAGCTCAAGTAGGTTTGAAGACCAAGTTTGTCAGGCCCACTGTGCGGCTATTAGGATAAGATTTGTCCCTGGTTGCCTGGCCTTCTCCAGTACTTTTGGTATTAGTGCAATCAGTGGAGAGGCATAGGCAAATCTCCCTGACAAGTTTAGTGACAGGCATTCCTTTCTGATTAGTGGTGTTGAAACCTGGATGGGAAGAGTTGTCATTTCCGGTTTTCTGCTGATGCAAACAGGTCGATTGTTGGTGTGCCCCAAATCCTGAAGAATTTTTCTAAGCTTTCTTGTTTTATCTCCCATTCCTGTGAGCTGCTTTCCTGTCTGCTCAGCACAGTCTTTCTGCCTCTACGTTGTCCTTCCCTGGCAGTGGACTGTTTGTAATTTGATCCCTTGTGGTATCGCCCATTTCCATATCTCCTGGGCTAGTTGGCTTATGGTGAATGACCTTGTGCCCTCTTGCTTGTTCAGGTAGAACATTGTTGTTGTACTGTCTGTTTGGATTAGTACGGTTTTCCCAGTTACTTGTGTTTGAAAGGTTTTCAGGGCTAATAGCACTGTCTTCATCTCTAGGAAGTTGATGTGTTTTATTGCATCTGCATTGTTCCACTCGCCTCAAATTCTAAAGTTGTTTGTGTGTGCTCCCCTTCCCTTGTGAGACGCATCTGTTGTAATGGTCACAGATGGCGTTGTTGTCTTGAAATGTCTCCCGTGGTTGTGTCTTTGGATGCCTACCATTGTATCTCCCTCTGTATTCTCTCTGTTACAGCCACTAGATCCTCCCAACTCCAGGTGGCTTGTGACCAACTGTTGCCTAGCCATTCCTGCAATGGGCGCATGTGGAGTCACTCATGGGTTATGAGGGGGATCCATGATGCCATCAAGCCCATTAGTTTCATGGCTGTCCTCATTGTCAGAGATTGCCCCCTTCTGGTAAAGACGAGTTTTCTCTGTGATTGTCTGTACTCTCTTCTGAATAGGGTATGCATGTGCTTTCCTGGCAAGCAGCCTTGCTCCTAGGAAAATCTTCTCCAGTTGTGGTTGCGGGGATGATTTTTTATGGTTTATGCTGAATCCCAGTTTTTGTAGGGTTGTGATCACTAAGTGTCCCTTTGACATTTCTTCTTTGTATTTGCTTTTATCAGCTAGTCGTACAGGTAGGGGTGTACGTGAATTCCCTTTCTTCTTAAGAATGCTGCAACTGTTGCCAGGCATTTTGTAAAGACCCTTGGTACCGACTTTATTCCAAAGGGTAAGACCTTGAATTCATAGTGAACTTTCTCGAGCACGAACCTGAGGTATTTTTTATGTGCTTGACTCATGGGTATGTGCCAATAGGCGTCCTTTAGATCTATGGTTGCCATGTAGTCCCACTTTTGTAGAAGTGGAATTACCTTTTGTAGGGTTGTCATTTTGAAATGTGTGTAAATATATATATATATTTTTTTTTATATAAATCTGAGGTCCAGGATCCCCCTTAGTGTAAGGTCTTGCTTTGGTACCACGAAGCAGGGTGAATAGTATCACTTGTTCAACTTTTTTGCTGGCACACGTTCTACTGTATGTTTTTGCAGTTCTTTTATTTCGTTCCTTAGCTGTACCAGTTCTGTTTTCTGATACCTTTTTTTCCTTGATGGGTTCGGTGATGTTGGATTTGTGAGTTCTATACAGTAATTGTAGCATACCATGTTTAAAACCAAATTGTTTGTGGTAATCTTTGCCCGTTCTTGTGGGTATTGTGCTATTCAGTCTCCCACCGGTGTTTTGTGTGGGCTTGGGGCTATTTCTGAGTCACTTGGAGATATCTCCTCCTCTGGAGGATTGTCCCTTAGCACTCCCTCTACCACGAAAGGGCTGTCTTGTAGGTTGTTGCCACTGCTGTTGGCCAGTCTGTTGTGTATTGCCCTTGGCGTGTTGTCGCTGCTGTTGTCCCATTGCAAAGGGTCCCCTTCCTGTGGATTTTCAGTGGGTATTTCCTTCCCTTCAGATGGTGCCTCTCTATTAGAGAGCACCCATTGCCTTTGCTGTCTCGTTGTCCTTCTTAATTTTTTGAAAGGATAATTTACCCCTTGACCAAACAAGGCATCCCCATTTAAGGGTTTGCTTATGATGGAGGCCTGGACTTCTGGCTTGAAGCCCGAGATTCTGAGCCAGGCATGCCTCCTCAGTGTTGTTCCCATACAAATGTGTCTGTTCGCTGTATTGGCAGCATCCAGTGCTGACTTTATGCAGGTATTGGTGAAGGTTTTATTCCCTCCTGGATGACTGCTTTCACCCTTTTCTTATCCTCCTCAGGGAGCCTTTTCATTAGCTACTCAATCTTGTCCCATTGTGCGTGGCCATATCTATTAAGGAGGGCGTTAGAGTTTGCTATACACCATTGTGTTGCTGCCTCTCTCTCTCAATTTTCCTCCCTACCATGTCCAGCCTCTTGATTTCCCTTTCAGGAGGAGGGCCTGTGGAAGTGTGTGCTTTGCTCCTCCGTCTTGCGGTAGTGGCAATGATAGAGTCCACCACTGTGTTCCCCTGGATGTATTAGGGGTCCTTTGAAGAAGGTTTATGCTTCCATTCCACACTTGGTGTCAGCCCCTTTGCTGCAACAGGTTCCTTGAAGGACTCTGTGTCCTGGTCCAGTATGCTGGGTAGCATTGGGAGATACAGATTCCTCTTGCTTGACGGCATGAAGGTTTCTAGGAAGCACAAGTCTCCCTTCTCTTTCTCTAAAGGAACACCCTATGTTTCAGCTGTCCTCTTTATCAGGTTGTTGTAGAGTGTGATGTCATCGGTGGGCGAAGGTCTTGAGCGGTAGCTGTCGACCTTCTCTTCTGGGCTCTCTGTGTCAAGGTCATTCCATTTGTCCTTGAGGCCTCCTGTTGCCTTTTCCCCTTTGGGGTCGAAGAAATCCTCCTCTTTGGGGGCTCAGGAGTCGACGGGACACAAAATGCCTGACGGAGACCACCAGACTGAACAGTAACCCAAAAGAAATCACCACGGCGACCCCAGCCAGCGAATTTCAATCGTGTGCACCAATGGTGTAAGATTTTTTGGGAGTTGACTCACCAATAGACGAAACTAGCAATGTCCAGTATTTAAATTGATTATGAAGAAGGAAAAGATGTGATTGATTGTGGTTTTGAAACAGAGTATGGTAGATGTGATATGAATATAACGGACATAGAAGTGAGCAAAGCCTTGAAGAAGTCCAGTCAGGACGAAACACGTGTCGGCTGATGGCTATTCATTTATTTTCTTCATGTTTTGTATATATATGTATATGTTTATGTATTTAAGAAGATTTTTCCTTTTTGTATTAAAACTTATATTCGCATGGACATATTCATCTTTTGGTTAGTTGTATATTTGTTTACAGTATGTTCTGGTCAGATTTATGAATGTTTAGTTCATTTAAGGAAGAGAGAGGACCAAACAAGCATTCTAGGGGAATTTATTATGATATGTTAATTGGTTTCTTCAAGATATTTGACTATCTCTTAAGTAGAGATATTGTTTTGCTTGGTGTGCACCACTGGTTTGTTTTTGTAGTATTAGAACGGGTTTACTTAGAAACTCGGTTTTACACATCAGGGCAACGATGTGTTTCAGTGTATGAGCACCCATAAGTTTCTTCTTACATAATTCGAATGTGCATTGATTTCAACTAATGAGTTGCCATTTGTTTTTGATCAGGAGTCGACGGCACCTCTAGAGCTGCCTCTTTCGCTTCGACGTCTTAGGACATCGAACGCTTAGATGGGATCCTGAATTGTTTCAGTGCGTCTTCGAACTCCTTCTTGCTTTGAAGGAGTGCAGCCATTTCTGCCTCTAGTCTCCATCTCTTCTTCTCCACCTCTAAGGCCTTTTCACTGTCCTGCGTCATCTATGGTCTCATTTTCAGCATTGGTGGTTCTTCTTCCAATGGTTTCGGGGTTTCTTTCGCTATGGAGGTTTTTGTCTGTTTCAACGCTCTGCCTTCTTCTTTATCCCTGGTCTGGGATCCGTCGGCTGACCCTCAATCATCATTTTCTTGGATGTCTGGACTGCCTTGTGTGACTTTTTCTCAGGGATCTTGTCCTCCGAGGTTTTCGGCAGTCTCTTTATCTTCTCAAATCTTTTTTTGATGTCTTTCATCGCTTTCTTAGGCACATGTTTTTTCTCGGCATCCCCCTTGAGAATTTCTATGTCCAACCCTCTGTGGGTCGATTCTGCACCCTGAACATGCTCTTCATCGTCACTGGAAAGGCCCAGGTCCTTCAGAGGTGCATGAGTTTTCTGGCTGTGCATTGTTGCGTAGTATTCCTCTCTCTGCTTTCGATGCACCCTGAGTGTTTTTGGTATGAATGCAGCTGTGGTCTTTCGGCAAGCAGAGGTTGCAAACTTTCGGCGGGTTGCGCTAGATGAATTTATGGTGGCAGTTTGTGCAGAATTTAAAGGGGGTGTTTTCCATGACCCCTACCGCGCTTCATTCTCCTGCCACATGCGAATTCCATCGGCGGCCCCCACTGGGGAATCTGACCAGCGGTTCCCTTCTCTCTGTCGCTCTTTCCATCTCTCTTTCGGTGATTTTTTCCCCCCCAATTTTTTTTTTTTCAGGATTCTTCACCGTTGTCCCAAAAACCTCGAAGCTCTTCCTCTTGCTTCCAGACCCAACAGCAGAAAAAAGAATCTGAAGAATCTGTATGGCTGTACGGTCATCAAAGCATTTATAGAAGGATTAAAAAGAATCATACCCCTGAGAACACCACCAGTCCCTTCGTGGAACATCAATATTGTATTAACACGACTCATGGGACCACCATTTGAACCCATGCACTCTTGTGAAATGCAATACTTAACTTGGAAGGTAGCCTTCCTGATAGCTATCACATCTCTTAGAAGAGTAAGCGAAATACAAGCATTTACTATACAAGAACCCTTTATACAAATACATAAACATAAAGTGGTTCTCCGTACAAATCCAAAATGTTTACCAAAAGTTATATCACCATTCCACCTAAATCAAACAGTGGAACTCCCAGTCTTTTTTCCACAACGAGACTCAGTAGCAGAAAGATCCTTACATACGTTAGACATCAAAAGAGCACTAATGTATTACATTGACAGAATAAAACAGTTTCACAAAACAAAACAATTATTTGTAGCCTTCCAAAAGCTTCATGCAGGGAATCCTATATCCAAGCAAGGCATTGCCAGATGGATAGTGAAATGTATTCAAACCTGCTATATTAAAGCAGAAAGGGATCTACCTATTACACCAAAGGCGCATTCCACTAGGAAAAAAGGTGCCACAATGGCTTTGTTAGGTAATATACCTATGACAGAAATTTGCAAGGCAGCCACATGGTCTACGCCTCATACATTCACAAAACATTACTGTGTAGATGTGTTAACAACACAACAAGCCACAGTAGGACAGGCTGTATTACGAACATTATTTCAAACAACTTCAACTCCTACAGGCTAATCCACCGCTTTTGCGGAGATTACTGCTTACTAGTCTATGCACAGCATGTGTATCTGCAGCTACACATGCCATAGAACGGAAAATGTCACTTACCCAGTGTTCATCTGTTTGTGGCATGAGAAGCTGCAGATTCACATGCGCCCTCCCACCTCCCCGGGAGCCTGTAGCCGTTATAAGTTGAATGAAACTTGTAAATTTGTAAATAAATACTATTCTTATACACATTACGTACATACATACTTACTCCATTGCATGGGCACATTTACTATAGTCACAACTCCTACCTCACCCTCTGCGGGGAAAACAATCTAAGACGGAGTCGACCCCCATGCACAATGGAGCCGAAAGGGAGGAGTCCCTCGGTCTCGTGACTCGAAAAGACTTCTTCGAAGAAAAACAACTTGTAACACTCCGAGCCCAAAACTAGATGGCAGGATAATGCACAGCATGTGTATCTGCAGCTACACATGCTCCGGAGCCTGTTTATTTACTACAGTTTATTCCATTTGGTAAAGCGAATAAGAACTTTGTTATTGGGCTCATTTAAACCAAGAGCATTCAAGGCTTTCGCAGTTGGTGAAGGATATTTGCACATGGCATTTATATCGCGTGGAGAATTAAGATTCTTTCATGCTCATAGGGACGATGTTTTGAGACTGTTGAGTTTGGAAGATGGCCAGCCACACGAGATATTTGATATCAGCAAGTATGCTATGAGCATGAATATACCCAGATTTATCAACATATATGACTGTTAAAATCAGCTACGTGCGAGCAATTAATGGGAGAAATGCCTTGATTGCGTACAGGTGAAAAGTGAACTATAAATACCAGAATGCCGCTTACCTAATCATGACGGCAGAATTCTAGCAGGAAGGCGTGCAGGAAGTGTTTCACAGAGTGTATGTATTGAAGGCACAGAGGGTTTGAAAGACGGATTAAGCTTGGATGCCGAGATTTCAGAGAAGGTGACTCTACCGATTTTTTGGGAAAAACAATGACTTCTTGGAGTCAGATTGACACGCATGCATGACATCAATATTGGAATATGGTAAATGGATAAACTCTGTGGATTTCATATGCCGCCAGTTAATGAAAGCGATAACCACTTGAAAAAGAAAAATAATTCGAAATGCGTTGTGGTGCTGGACTGAACTTTAAACTAACATCAAGATTTACCTTATCATTGTGAATAAATTACGAGTCTATTTGCAGTCTCTGGGAGTGCAGCGTTTTTTCTTTCTTTGTGTCTTTGTGATATATATATATATTTATAGATCACTTTTGTCAATGCATGTGGGGTTTCCCTGGGGGCTGCGATCGGCCCCCAGGAAAACCAGACCCACATATAAAAGTGATATATATATATATATATATATATATATATATATATATATATATATATATATATATATATATATATATATATATATATATATATATATATATATATATATATATATATATATATATATATATATATCTATCTATCTCATAACAATACTGACTTGTGTGGATTCCCCAAAGTTTTCTTACCCAGAATACCCTGCAAAGCTGAAATGTTGAATAAAAAGTCTATTTTTCTTGCATTTCTGTCACACACACTACAGGAATATGCTGAGATCCACAAAATTCCTACCACCCAGTGATTCCTCTCCTGTCCTGATAAAAACACTACCCCACTTGAGTGCCTATACCTAGTGCTTGCGTCATGAATGGATCACCCCAAGGTCAACAGTTGCCTCACGTAAGGACCAACATTGACCGTTGTGTGATCTATTCCTGTCGCGAGCACTAGGCCTACCCACACAAGTGAGGTACCATTTTTATTGGGAGACTTGGGGGAATGCTGGGTGAAAGGAAATTTGTGGCTCCTCTCAGATTCCAGAACTTTCTATCAACGAAGTGTGAAGAAAAAATGTTTTTTTTCCCAAATATTGAGGTTTGCAAAGGATTCTGGGTAACAGAACCTGGTGAGAGCCCCACAAACAGCCCATCCTGGATTCCCTTAGGTTTCTGGTTTTAAAAAATGTGCAGGTTTGGTAGTTTTCCCTAGGTGCCGGCTGAGCTAGAGGCCAAAATCCACAGCTAGGCACTTTGCAAAAAACAGGTCTGTTTTCTTTAGGAAAATGTGATGTGTGCACATTGTGTTTTGTGGCATTTCCTATCGCAGGCGCTAGATCTACCCCCACAACTGAGATAGCATTTTTATTGGGAGACTTGGGGGAACGCTAGGTGGAGGGACATTTGTGGCTCCTCTCAGATTCCAGAACTTTCTGTCACCGAAATGTGAGGAAAAAGTGTTTTTTTGGCCACATTTTGAGGTTTGCAAAGGATTCTGGGTAACAGAACCTGATTAGAGCCCCACAAGTCAGCCCATCCTGGATTACTCTAGTTGTATAGTTTTAAAAAAATGCGCAGGTTTGGTAGGTTTCCCTAGGTGCCGGCTGAGCTGGAGGCCAAAATCTACAGCTAAGCACTTTGCAAAAAACACATCAGATTTCAATGGAAAAATGTGATGTGTCCATGTTGCGCTTCCTATCGCGAGCATTAGGCCTAGCCACGCAAGTGAGGTACCATTTGTATCGGGAGACTTGAGGGAACACAGAATAGCACAACAAGTGGTATTGCCCCTTGTCTTTCTCTAAATTTTTTCCTTCTAAATGTAAGACAGCGTGTAAAAAAGACGTCTATTTAAGAAATGGCCTGTAAGTCACATGCTAGTATGGGCACCCCGGAATTCAGAGATGTGCAAATAACCACTGCTTCTCAATACATTATCTTATGCCCATTTTGGAAATACAAAGGTTTTCTTGATACCTATTTTTCACTCTTTATATTGCAGCAAATGAATTGCTGTATACCCAGTATAGAATGAAAACCCATTGCAAGGTGTAGCTCATTTATTGGCTCTGGGTACCTAGGGATCTTGATGAACCTACAAGCCCTATACAGGGAGTGCAGAATTATTAGGCAAGTTGTATTTTTGAGGATTAATTTTATTATTGAACAACAACCATGTTCTCAATGAACCCAAAAAACACATTAATATCAAAGCTGAATATTTTTGGAAGTAGTTTTTAGTTTGTTTTTAGTTTTAGCTATGTTAGGGGGATATCTGTGTGTGCAGGTGACTATTACTGTGCATAATTATTAGGCAACTTAACAAAAAACAAATATATACCCATTTCAATTATTTATTATTACCAGTGAAACCAATATAACATCTCAACATTCACAAATATACATTTCTGACATTCAAAAACAAAACAAAAACAAATCAGTGACCAATATAGTCACCTTTCTTTGCAAGGACACTCAAAAGCCTGCCATCCATGGATTCTGTCAGTGTTTTGATCTGTTCACCATCAACATTGCGTGCAGCAGCAACCACAGCCTCCCAGACACTGTTCAGAGAGGTGTACTGTTTTCCCTCCTTGTAAATCTCACATTTGATGATGGACCACAGGTTCTCAATGGGGTTCAGATCAGGTGAACAAGGAGGCCAAGTCATTAGATTTCCTTCTTGTATACCCTTTCTTGCCAGCCACGCTGTGGAGTACTTGGACGCGTGTGATGGAGCATTGTCCTGCATGAAAATCATGTTTTTCTTGAAGGATGCAGACTTCTTCCTGTACCACTGCTTGAAGAAGGTGTTTTCCAGGAACTGGCAGTAGGACTGGGAGTTGAGCTTGACTCCATCCTCAACCCGAAAAGGCCCCACAAGCTCATCTTTGATGATACCAGCCCAAACCAGTACTCCACCTCCACCTTGCTGGCGTCTGCGTCGGACTGGAGCTCTCTGCCCTTTACCAATCCAGCCACGGGCCCATCCATCTGGCCCATCAAGACTCACTCTCATTTCATCAGTCCATAAAACCTAAGAAAAATCAGTTTTGAGATATTTCTTGGCCCAGTCTTGACGTTTCAGCTTGTGTGTCTTGTTCAGTGGTGGTCGTCTTTCAGCCTTTCTTACCTTGGCCATGTCTCTGAGTATTGCACACCTTGTGCTTTTGGGCACTCCAGTGATGTTGCAGCTCTGAAATATGGCCAAACTGGTGGCAAGTGGCATCGTGGCAGCTGCACGCTTGACTTTTCTCAGTTCATGGGCAGTTATTATGCGCCTTGGTTTTTCCAAACGCTTCTTGCGACCCTGTTGACTATTTTGAATGAAACGCTTGATTGTTCGATGATCACGCTTCAGAAGCTTTGCAATTTTAAGAGTGCTGCATCCCTCTGCAAGATATCTCACTATTTTTGACTTTTCTGAGCCTGTCAAGTCCTTCTTTTGACCCATTTTGCCAAAGGAAAGGAAGTTGCCTAATAATTATGCACACCTGATATAGGGTGTTGATGTCATTAGACCACACCCCTTCTCATTACAGAGATGCACATCACCTAATATGCTTAATTGGTAGTAGGCTTTCGAGCCTATACAGCTTGGAGTAAGACAACATGCATAAAGAGGATGATGTGGTCAAAATACTCATTTGCCTAATAATTCTGCACTCCCTGTATATCCCTGCAACCAGAAGAGTCCAGAAACACGTAAAGGTATATTGCTTTAAACAATCTGACATTGCAGGAAAAAGTTACAGAGTAAAACGTGGAGAAAAATGGCTGTTTTTTTCAGCTCAATTTCAATATTTGTTTTTATTTCAGCTGTTATTTCCTGTAGGAAAACCTTGTAGGACCTACACAAATGACCCCTTGCTGAATTCAGAATTTTGTCTACTTTTCAGAAATGCTTAGCTTTCCGGGATCCAGTATTGGTTTCACACCCAAACCTGTCACTAAATGGAAGGAGGCTGAAAGCCCCAAAAATAGCAAAAGTGAAGTATGTCCCAGTAAAATGTCAAAAATGTGTTGAAAATTTGGTTTTCTGATTCAAGTCTGCCTGTTCCTGAAAGCTGGGAAGATGGTGATTTTAGCACTGCAAACCCTTTGTTGGTGCCATTTCCAGGGAAAAAAACACAACACTTCTTCGGCAGCCCTTCTTCCCCATGTTTTTGAAAAAAAAAACGAACTTTTAGCTGTATTTTGGCTAATTTCTTGGTCTCCTCCAGGGGAACCCACAAACTCTGGGTACCTTTAGAATCCCTAGGAAGTTGGAAAAAAAGGAATTACCCCAAATAGCCAAAAAAGGGCTCAGCACTAGGGCGGGAAAGGCCCAGCAGCTAAGAGGTTAATAGAGAAAATAAGCTGCAGTTTTAGGCAATAAAACAATAGGTTAGTGTTTGTCTGTAAGAAAATGTTTAGGTTTAGTCAGTATTGTACATTGTTTACAGTTAATGCCGGCAGCTAAGATTAACAAGTTTTGGTGTTTTAGGTTTCTAGAGTCAATCTTCAAAAAACTTTTCAAATACAAAAAAAGATATTTATTGCTCTGAAAAAGCAACATATAAATCACAAACCGCATGTTGGCTAATTTGTGGAAAATTGCCAATACTCTCAAGAACGTGTTACATGGACAAAATACATTTGCAATTAATCAACATTTCTAAATAGTTTATTAGAATTAAGAAGCTTTCATTAAGTCCTATTACAATGACACTACCATATTCACAACTGTTGAGAGGAAAGAGAGTTGCTCTTAATCCAGTTAATCAGGTATCCTACGGCCAACAGCATCAAGAGATGAGAACGATAATTAGAAATAAGGTGTCTCAGAAAGAGGAGTTAGAGGCAGCAGTAAACAAGGAGAGGACATTACCAAACTATGAATTTTTGAAAAGGCAACTAAAAACAATCGCAAAAAAAAGGAAAAATTCCAATTATATCAAAATGCTCAACATATAATTGTAAAATATGCTGAAATAGAACTCCTGGGCAGTTTTATCGAATCATACAATCAACTTTCAAACATATTTACAGATAACCCAATTTCTGAAAATCAACATGGGAAAAATGTAAGAATCTGGGAACGGATACAAAACTTCACAAAATAGTACTTCAACAACAGGTCCTATAAAAAAGGAACCTGTGAAATGACTTTTTGTACAATGTACACACTGTATTAATGTATTAAGTTTGGACACAGTTTTACACCAACATTCAGAGAGACAATTTCACCCATGAAACTATACTACATTACAGATTTACATTACCATATTAAGGGGCAGTATATATGGTTTTCATACTTTGTTTCCATGCACCTTTCACCAAGAAGTCAGGAAACAATAATATTTCCCTAAACACTTCCAGTGACAGCTATTTAAGCTTTATTGCTCTTGGTGGCAGCCAAATCCACACTGTGTCCTAAAGACAATATGAAAGCAAGATCCCCTGGTCACGTGGGATTTCCTTCTCTGCTCGATATAGATATATCATAACCATTTTGTTGTGGGAAAAGTTGGTTACATCACAAAAATATTGGAAGAAGCCTACATGAAAGGGTCCTTTTTTGCTTGTTCTCTGGTCAGAGTCATGAAAACCAAACTGGCCTGCTGAATAAATATCTAGGATTGACCTATCAGACAACACACAAGAACATGTGAGCTTATCATGCTGATACAAGAATATGTATCTGTACTAAATAAACGGCAGCACAATACAAGCCATGATTTATTCCATCACAAAGGGGTTTCCTTACCTGGGAACGGCAAGCCTCCTGTTCCTGCAGATTGTGAGAGCTACTGCTCAGACAGGAATCTGAGTCTGATATTTGCACTGCACTTTCAAGTGTCCTGGACTGACTCCATTCGTTATTTTGATCCTCACTCTCCACTTCACCGTCCTTATCCCAGTCAATGGATCGCTGTTCTTCTAAGAAAAGGCAACAAATATGTTTACATTCTTGTTGAGTGAAGTCTTTGTTTATTTGCGGTGTTATTCTAAGAAAGGGGGGCATCCTGTCGAAGTCTGGACACAGGATAGGAGGTAGATGAAGTTTATTCTAATATAAGAGCAGCCAGGGACAACACAGTACAACCTCATCTCCTGTCATCCCAGTCTCAACTGGCCACCCTCCGTTCGCTCTCCGTCACACATTCCATTCCTAGTTGACGCCAAAACATTCTATTGTACGTTTCATTACCATCTCATATGACTAATACAGGTATATATGTCTTTATTTTGCAAAAACAACTTATATAAGGTAAGGCACATGATAAGATCTTACAAAAACAAATTATTGTACAGACCTCACCGAACAAAACTGTGAAAAGTGAAAGAATCCCCCAAAACTGACCAATCATGTTGGTGTCATGTATTGTATCTCATTGTGTAGTCACAGTTTTCTTCTCAACTAGCCCAATGAACCAGGAACTGTGGGCGTTCCCGCAAAAGCATTGGAAAAAAAAGAAAAAAAAAAAAGCTTAGAGTTTGTTGCAACATGGATTTTTCTATTGATCATCAACCCATAATAACAGCTTCCATCTCATGTGGCTGAGATTGGTCCTACCGCTGACTCAGCTCCCTCATCAAATAGAACTGACATTTAGGCCTGGGCAGAACTTGAAGAGCTTCACTTCGCAGAATTCTTCCATTACATAAAAACTCCATGAGATTCTGGAGAGTTCCACAAATGAGCAGAATTCGGGCACATCTCTTTGCTCGCACTGATTTTAGCACTGGGAGCTTGTTCTGTGTTGTAAAATCAGTGGCAAGTGCCACACATGGCGTGCCAGAGGGCCAACTTCTTTCTGCCACTTGAGTAGAATTTCTACTCGGGTAGAAGCTTTCTCAACGTGAAGGATCACAACCTGCAGAGACAGCCCACCAGCATTGAGAAATCTTTACAGGAGGCACCCTAGCGCCCAAAAAGCACGCTAGGGAACACAAATTTTCACTCGCCAACGTCCCTCTGCCACGCGTCAGTTGGCAGAGTTTTGCCAGAACTCAGCGCTTCAACCAGAATACAGAGTAGGTAAAACTCAGCCGGCAGAGCAGATTTTTTTGCCCACCCCCACTTACATTATTGGATGCCATGCCAGTCTTGACTTATTTTAACTTCATTTAACTAGTAAAGAGACAATAAACTAACACAAAAAGAACAACTATGAACATACATTTTCCTTATGATATACTGCAGACTTCATTTCTATCAACAAAGTATACACCAAATCACAGCATCCAGATGCAAACGTCCAAGTAAATGGAATTGTTAGTTATTTACTTAAACAGGTTTCTTAGAGATGATGCACTTGGTGAGGTCCTAAAAGCATCTTTTAACCCCTCGGGTGCCCTGGACGTTATGCTTACATTCCAGGCAGCACCGCTCGGATGCTGTGCTGACCAGGATGTAACTGTTACGTTCAGACAGGGGCCCACGGGGGAAGCGCTAGCGCTCCCCCCCTGGGCCTGGCACCCTCATCCCCTGGGCAGGGATGGAAGGGGAATTTCTTCCACCCCACCCTCCTCTGACTCCCTCGTGGCATCTGATGAAGTCAGTGCGCGATCACACGCTGACCTCATCAGAGGCTGCCCCCACCACGCTGGAAGCTCAGCTTCCTGCGCGGATTGGAGGAGAAATGCAAAAACATTCCTCCTTCGATCACGTGGAGAGGCGAGAGAGGCAAGGCCTTGGGCAAGGGCCACTCACCAAGGGGGTCAAATATTTTTAGGCCTTTTCTGCCCCCCAGGGGCAGATCAGCCTATTATAATTAGGTCGATCTGCCCCCGGGGGGGCAGAAATCCCTAGACACCAGGGATATACATTTTTTTATGATTACTTTTGTTTTTCATATATGGGGAGTGACCCCTTAGGCAAGGGTCACTCTCCTGGGGGGCAAATTGTATTTAGGCGATTTCTGCCCCCTTTGGGGGCAGATCGGCCTATTTTTGTTAGGCCAATCTGCCCCCAAGGGGAGCAGAAACCACTAGACACCAGGGATTTTTATTTTTGTGTGTCAATTTCACACAAGGGGAGCAACCCCTTAAGCAAGGGCCATTCCCCTGGGGGCAAATTTATTTAGGCCATTTCTGCCCCCCTTGGGGACAGATCGGCCTATTTTTATTAGGCAATATGTCCCCAAGAGGGGCAGAAATCACTAGGAACCAGGGATTATTTTTTGTGCAAATTTCACGCAAGGGGACCGACCCCTTAGGCAAGGGTTGCTCACCTGGGGGTACAAATTTATTTTAGGCCATTTCTGCTCCCCGTGGGGGCAGATCGGCCTATTTCTGTTAGGCCGATCTGCCCCCGGAGGGGCAGAAACCACTTAGGCACCAGGGATTGGTGTATGTTTGTATTTTGTTTGGAGGGCAGCCCCTTGGGCAAGGGTCGCTCCCCATGGGGGCACATTACTGTTGGCCATATCTGCCCCCTTTTTTTTTTTTTTTTTTTTGAAAGGCTCATCTGCCCTCAAGGGAGACAGAAAGCCCACCAGAGACCAGGGAAGATTTTTTATCCAAAATTCAAAATAAGAGGGTGGGGTATGGCCATGCCCCCACCCCAAGCAAATGGGGCCAAAGTTGTTCAAAGTAGGGGGGGTGTCAGAAAGTCTACTAGATGCCAGGGAATTATTTAAAAAAAGAATATATATAGTAGGGTGGTGGCTACAAACCAGTATGGGCCCGGTTATGCCCCCACCTCAACTGAAGGGGGTAACAGTCTTTCAGCTCTCCCCCCGCACACTAAAACATCTTATCCCATGGCAAGCAAGAGGACATTTGATTTTTTGGGGGTTTGGCTTTACATTTGGGCCATGAGAGCTTGGCTAACTCTAAAAATTGCCCCACTTGGAATGGTGTGGGCTGCACTTTTTGGACTTTGGGACGCTGCCATGTAGAAAAATCCACAAGACCTAGACAAATCTGAAAACTAAACATCTGGGTGATTCCAGGGTCGTGTGCTTCACATGCACCGCCCCATTTTCTTACCCACAATGCCCTGCAAACTCCAACTTTGCTGGAAATCAATCACACATTTTTCCCACATTTTTGTGATGGAACCCTCTGGAATCTGCGAGAATCCACATAATTCCTACCACCCAGCATTGCCTCATCTATACCGATAAAAATTCTGCTGCACTTGTCAGCCTAAATTTTTTTTTTACAAACTGCCCTTTTGGACCCGCTTTGGTACCCCTCAATTTCGATATGTCCCTGTCACAGGCACTTGGCCCACCTACACAAGTGAGGTATCATTTTTACCGGGAGAATGAGGGGAACGTTGCGTGGTAGGAAATTTGTCCTGGTGAGGTGATCCCACACAGAAATGTGGGGAAAATTTGATTTTTTAGCTAAATTTGAGGTTTGCTGAGGATTCTGGGTAAGAAAACATTGGGAGATCAATGGAAGTCACACCTCCCTGGACTCCTTCGGGTGTCTAGTTTTCAGAAATGTCTTGGTTTGGTAGGTTTCCCTAGATGGCTGCTGAGCCCAGGACCAAAAACGCAGGTGCCCCCCGCAAAAACAGGTAGTTTTGTATTTGATAATGTTGCGTGTGTCCAGATAATGTTTTGAGGCCTTTTCGCACAAGTGAGGTACTATTTTTATCAGGAGACTTGGGGAAATGCTGGGTGGAAGAAAACTTGTGGCTCCTCTCAGATTCCATGAACTTTCTATCACCGAAATGTGAGGAAAAGGTGTTTTTTGGTCAAATTTTGAGGTTTGCAAAGGATTCTGGGTAACAGAACCTGGTGAGAGCCCCACAAGTTCCTCCATCTTGGATTCCCCTAGGTGTCTAGTTTTAAAAAAATGCGCAGGTTTGGTAGGTTTTCCTAGGTGCCGGTTGAGCTAGAGGCCAAAATCCACAGCTAGGCACTTTGCAAAAAAACAGCTCTGTTTCCTTTGGGAAAATGTGATGTATCCACGTTGTGTTTTGGGGCATTTTCTGTCACGGGCGCTAGGCCCACCCACACAAGTGAGGTACTATTTTTATCAGGAGATTTGGGGGAATGCTGGCTGGAAGAACATTCGTGGCTCCTCTTAGATTCCAGAACTTTCTGTCACCTAAATTTGAGGAAAAAGTGTTTTTTTGGCCTATACTTGAGGTTTGCAAAGGATTCTGGGGAACAGAAACTAGAGAGAGCCCCACAAGTCACCCCATCTTGGATTTCCCTAGGTGTCTAGTTTTAAAAAATGCACAGGTTTGGTAGGTTTCCCTAGGTGCCAGCTGAGCTAGAGGCCAAAACCTACGGCTAAGCACTTTGGAAAAAACACGTCAGATTTCAATGTAAAAATGTGATGTGTCCATGTTGCGTTTCCTGTCACGAGCATTAGGCCTACCCACGCAAGTGAGGTACCATTTTTATAGGGAGACTTGGGGGAACACAGAATAGCAAAACAAGTGTTATTGCCCCTTGTCTTTCTCTACAGTTTTTCCTTACAAATGTGTAAAAAGATGTCTATTTGAGAAATGCCCTGTAATTCACATGCTAGTATGGGCATCACAAAATTCAGAGATGTGCAAATAACCACTGCTTCTCAACACCTTATCTTGTGCCCATTTTGGAAATACAAAGGTTTTTGTGATACCTAATTTACACACTTTATATTTCAGCAAATGAATTGCTGTATACCCGGTATAGAATGAAAACCCATTGCAAGGTGCAGCTCATTTATTGGCTCTGGGTACCTAGGGTTCTTGATGACCATACAAGCCCTATATATTCCTGCAACTAGAAGAGTCCAGCAAACATAACGGGATATTGTTTAAAAAAAATATGACATTGCAGGAAAAAGTTACAAAGTAAAACATGGAGAGAAATGGCTGTTTTTTTCACCTCAATTTCAATATTGTTTTATTTCAGCTGTTATTTTCTGTAGGAAGCCCTTGTAGGATCTACACAAATTACCCCTTGCTGAATTCAGAATGTTGTCTACTTTTCAGAAATGTAGCTTTCTGGGATCCAGCATTGGTTTCACATTCATTTCTGTCACTAACTGGAAGGTAGCTGAAAGCACAAAAAATAGTAAAAGTTGGGTATGTCCCTGTAAAATGCCACAATGGTGAAGAAAAATTGTGTTTTCTGATTCAAGCCTGCCTGTTTCTGAAAGCTGGGAAGATGGTGATTCTAGCACCGCAAACCCTTTGTTGATGCCATTTTCAGGGGAAAAACCACAAGCCGCCGTCCACAGCCCTTTTTTTCCCATTTTTTCCCCATTTTCTTTTTTTTAAAACAAACTTTTCGCTGTTTTTTGGCTAATTTCTTGGTCTCCTTCAGGGGAATCCACAAAGTCTGAGTACCTCTAGAATCCCTAGGATGTTGAAAAAAAAAGGACGCAAATGTGGCGTGGGTAGCTTATGTGGACAAAAAGTTATGAGGGCCTAAGCGCAAACTGTCCCAAATAGCCAAAAAAAGGCCTGCCACCTGAGAGGAAAAGGCGTGGCAGGGAAGGGGTTAATCATTTGTGGACAGACTTTAAACCTGTTCACTGGAAATCTGTGCTTAAGAAAAAGGTAAATATGTAAAAAGGCCTAGCAGTATTTTAGCTTTTTTTTTAGTGTGCAGGTGCACAATATAGTGTTTGTTCCCTTTGTTTTGTAGGAAAATGAAATTTCTAATCAACGGAAAACTGCTGGTCAATATTCGACTGCTGCTGATTCAGATGAAACTGCCATAGCAGCTGAAAAGCTCACAAATTCTAGCCTGAACGCATAAGCCCCAAATTCTTCATAGAATTTGTCAATCAAAATAGAGGTTAGGGCATCAGCATCACCACAACTCAAGATGACTGTAGACCGAAACTCATGAGAAACACTTTTGCACAGAATTTTGATTTTGTACTCCTGGTGAATTTCAACACAAGGAGGACAAGTGGAGGTGTTAGGGCACATAGGCATCACTCACTTGTGGGCTGGACGACCTGGGGCCACGTTAGGAAGCAAGCATTGTTGGCCTGCCCATGAGTGTGGTTCAAGGGATGAAGTGCAGCTCCCTGGAAACAAGGAAGGAATGGGGCCATACATGGCCTGGTATAGGCCTACGTACAGACTGAGGAAGCTGGAAATAGTGATGGCACGGCATCACATACTGGATCACCTGCAATGAGTCAGGTAGCAAGAGCAGGAAAACAGAGCTGCAGAATGGTGGAAATAAAGCATCCTTCCTCGGGTCGGCTCCCAATAGTAGCAGGAGCAGTTCTGGTGATGCACAATGTAATGAAGTGAACAGTGTATCCCAAAAGAATGATTCTGATACGTTCAGGTTAAGCAGGAGCTGATTTATTGTGCACATCATCCACCAGCCCTCCTTCCAACTACAACCGCTGAACAGTCTCATCTAGTCCATTCTACATTCCACAGTAAGATCAAATCATCTCAACTAGAGGGTAGAAAGGAGTATATCACGTCTACATTACGAAAGAGTATAGCATCTTCCCATTTGCTCATAGTAAAATAACCTTAAATACACCATGAAGAAAAGGACAATCTCTCACTAACATGGAGAATATACAGTCCTTATTGCAGGACAAAATCATGGAGGTAGTGTTCTTTTTAACCTTGAGTTTCTTTTATTCTCACTATTCTCACCTCTCACAAACACCTCTCTTTCATTTTCAGACCTACCATCCAGAGTCCTTTACACCTCAAGACCCCAGTCTACATTCACTCTGTAACTCATAACTACAACTGAACGCTTGTCCCAAATACAACCATTGTCTGTTTTGATAGCACTGCTGAATAGATTGCCAATTCTCATTTTTCTTGAAAAGCTGGACCATTTAGCACAAACAACTGGAATCTTAATTTCAACCCACCTACCCACATCAACCTTGATCTCCAATCAGGCCTCGAAAAATCATAAAAATGTTACTAGACCTGGAGGTCGAGTAATTTACATAATCTACTTGACCATATTTGACCTGTAAGTGGGTCTCAAATTGTGTTATCTTAGGCAAATATTTTAGTTTAAGGAGTCGCCTTTTTCTTCATTGTCCCATATGAGATTACCTTCAAATATGTGAGCTCAGAATTTCTGCTGTAAAAAAAACTTCTTTGTTTCAATAAATAGATTAAACATTTGCTCATGTATAAAAATAATCTAGTCCACATACAGGGGACACATGATCCATTACTTGTCTCTTAGTTTACTAATATCAGTGCTACCAGGGCAGGAGTGTTTCTTGGTTTATGCCTAAACACCCACTTTTAATAAATACATTACTGAAGCATGATGTGGTCACACACTGTCATTTACAGACAGAAAATTTCCAAGTAATGCCTAAAAACCTTCCCACTAAGTTGCATCTTTACTGATAAAACGATATAATGTATTAGCAATCTGTGAAAATCGGGTTTCAGAAAACACATTTATTCTTTGCACATCACCAAGTACTGTTCTGATTTGCTTTCATCCAATTAAAATATTTTTTTCAATCCCACAGAAGTAAAAAAAAAAAGGGCTTTCACAATTACTGAAATATATTTTGAAATGTTTGCAAAGTTGACTTAGCGATTTAAAGATTTAAACGTTATCTGTTAGGAAAAACCTGACAAAATTCTGAAACTCTGCAGTCTGAAGGAAAATTAATTGCAAGACAAACTGACTTTTGACCTCTGTTTCTGAACAGAGCAAATGTGACTAGAACAAGATCTAAAAGCTGTTTATTGTGCCTTAAGTTTCAGACTGAACAGAACACCTGTTATTTGCCAACTGCCAGAAGCGGAGAGTAGGTCCTAAAAATAGCTCGACCTGATAAAATATGACTCACCATAGCGAGTGGGTAAGTAGATTTTTCAAGGCCTGCCAATGCACATTTGCACAAATCAAATCTCTCTTTTTATTTCATAATACTATTTCATGTTCCCTCCAAGTAATTTGATGCTAATCACATAAACCTTTGTTTGATTTCATCCAACCCGGGCAGATTTTAGTTGAGGAAACTCAACCTTTAAATAGCTCAAACAGAACCTTCTTTGTAGTAACATGCAGAGACATCTTGTAAGCTGTTGAACAAGTTACTAACCTTCGGTAACAAATTATCTGGTAGAGACATTCTAGTTGCTGATTGCTTACCTTAAAATTTCCCCAAGGCATCAGACTAGATCCAGAGATTTTTCTTCAAGCAGTACCATTCTGCGTCATTAGGTCGCGTCGGTCAACTCCATGTGCGTCATTGGCGTCGTGTTCGCCATGATGGCGTAGCTGTGGAGTATAGGCGCCACCCCAGCACGCTGCCATTAGTTTCTTTTCACGACTTTCAACGCCAATAGTGTGGAGCCATTAAGAACACCGAGATTGATGCGCCAGAACTAGGGCCCTGAAAAGGAAGTCACTTTCCTTATAAATCAGTTCACAAAGCCGGGGAGGATCGGTGGGTCAGTAAGGAATCTGCAACTAGCATATGTCTTTACCAGATAATTTGTTATTGAAGATAAGCTTGTTCATCTGATAGAGACCTCTAGTTGCAGATTCCTTACCTTCGAATAGAAACCTAAGCAATACCATGCTCAGCGGTGGGCTGCAAACTAAGATCAGACTAAAAAGACGGCAGAACCGAACAGCCAAAGTAGCCACCTCTGTGGAACTGACTGTCCAGGCATTAATGCTTTGTGAACGTCTGCAGAGATGCCCACGTTGCTGCCTGGCAGATGTCCTGGACCGGAATTCCACTACCAACGCAGTGGTTGCTGCAGTTGCTCTGGTGAAATGAGCATGCAATCCCTCAGGGGGTTGCTTATTTGCCAAAGCATAGCATATCTTGATGCAGAGGACAATTCATTGAGAAAAGGTCCACTTCTGCACCACTCATCCTTTCTTCGCACCCACATAACCTACAAAGAGTTGATCGTCCACCAGGAAATCTTTGGTACGATTGAGGTAGAATACGAACGCTCTTTTTGGATCCAAACGGTGGAGTCTCTCCTCTTCATTAGAAGGATGTGGGGGGTGCGTAAAAAGTAGGCAAAGTGATGGATTGGCCTACTTGAAAGCACGTGACCACTTCAGGGAGGAACGAGGCCCCGGTACGAAGCACCACTTTCTCAGGATGGACAGATAAAAAACATGGCTTTGAAGAAAGAGCTTGCAGCTCACTCACTTTGCCAGCAGACGTGATAGCAATAAGGAAAGCAGTTTTCAATGTGAGGAGACGCAAAGGACATTTACGTAGTGGCTCAAAAGGAGCACAAAAGTACCGGGTTCAAATCCCGCTGGGGCATTATGAACGGCTTAGGTGGAAACATGTGGGTGAGTCCCTTAAGAAACCTCCCAACAATGGGCGATTTGAACAAGGATGGTTGATATGGCAGTTTGAGGAAGGCAGATATGGAAGACAGGTAATCTTTAAGGGTGCCCAAAGCAGAGCCCTGCTCGGCAAGAAAGAGGATGTACTAAACAACCTCAGGCAGAAGTGCAGAAAGGGGATCCACAGACATGTTGGTACACCATGCCACAAATTTGTTCCAATGACAGGTGTATACCGTTTTGGTGGAAGGATGCCTAGCTGCCAAGATAACATCGCAGACTTCAGGTGGAAGGTCAAAAGCTGTCCACTGCTGCCGCTCAAGCTCCATGCAGGAAGATGGAGACTGGATAGGTTCGGGTGGAGAGATGTCCCCTGCTTCTGCGACAGAAGATCCTCCCGAAGGGACAATCTGATCGGAGGATCGATAGCCATGCTCATAAGCACGAGATACCATACTCTTCATGCTAAGTGTGGAGTCACAAGGAATATTCGGGCCCAGTCTCTAGGAAGTTGGCCTGGTGTGTGGTGGACACCTATGGTGTTGGCACCTTAGACCAGGTCCAGGCAACCTCTATTAGTGAATGAAGACAGTGTCTAGGAATTACGGGCTCTCTAGAGATAGCTGTAGATGAGGAGCCAAGACTTACCCAGGAAGATTGGAAAGCACTTGCAATACCACAACAGTCACACAGCAACTTATCACACCTGAAAGGAACCACACAGTGTAACAAAAATAAAGGCACTTTATTATAGTAGCACTGAACTAGATTACTTATAGGCAGTCCCCCAAATGGAGGTACGTGTGTGTGTATATATATATATATATATATATATATATATGCAAAAAATAATAGAAAACTCTGGGTAGTTCCCAAGTTTAGGTGGAGAGTAGATCTTGTAAGGAGCACTCTGCAACACCAGCGACACTCTAGATTTGCTCACCTCAAATGTCTGTTTATCTAGCAAAGTTTTCAAGCATTGGATCAGCACAGTGCTATCCACACCGTGCTAGATAGTGACAAAGTCTTTTGCCATTTATACAGCAAAGTCTTTAAGCATAGGTTTGACACAGTGTCATCCTCGCCAAGCTGTAAAATGAAAAAAGCCATTTACCACTCCAGGCACAGTATTACAGCTTTGGACTGGTAAAATACCGTCCAAGCCAACATGGAATGAGTAAAAGCAACCCATGACACGTGTTTCGCTCTCATTAGAGCTCATCAGAGAGGTTTAGCTTTGTTGAGACACAAGGGAGCACCCAGTATAAGTCAAAACAAATCCCTTTCAGGGTTAGAGTGACGCATAAATTATGCTAAAAAGAATAGAGAACTCTGGGTAGTTCCCAAGTTTAGGTGGAGAGCACCTCTAGTAATGAGCACTCTGCAACACCAGCAACACTCTAGATTTGCTCACCTGAAATGTCTGTTTATCTAGCAAAGTTTTTAAGCACTGGATCAGCACAGTGCTATCCTATATATATATATATATATATATATGTATGTATATATATATATATATATATATATATATATATATATATATATATATATATATATATATAAATAACCTTAGACACTCCTTCAAATATCAGGAGAACCAGGACACGTCCAATATGAAAACAGCCTTACCATGAGTAAGGCTGTTGCCGAAACACGTTGGATTTTGTGCTGAAATAAATTGAATTTTCATATTGGACGTGTCCTGGTTCTCCGGATATTTGAAGGAGTGTCTAAGGTTATATTAGGGTCTCTCGGAACCCATCCAGGACCGCTGTGTGGAGCACCTGCATTCCGGGACTTGGTTTTGAATTATATATATATATATATATCTATATATATATACACATATATATATATTTATACACACACACACACACACACACACACACAGTAATAATTAGGAATTACAGGCACTGGCAAAAAATTGTAGAATATAGCTAGGGCCCTAGGGGAGGGCCAAACCACATACTAAAATTGTGGAATGCAATGTGAAGTCCCCTACCCAAGGATATGGAGTAGTTAGAAGGTAGCTGGGAGAACTCGGGACCTCAGAAGGTGACCACCTAAGTGAACCCCAGTGACCAGGAGAGCAGAGGTAAGTCCATGGTCTCCCCAAGAAGTAACAAGAGGACTTAGAGAATGGACTTTGGAAGAACAGAACCACACCAGAAAAACTCAAAGGTGGATTCTGGAAGATGCGGACCTGCAAAAGAAGGGGACAGAGTCCAGTCTACGATAGACTGTCCAGACGGGGCAGGAACCACTACCCACCCTTGAGTGGATGAAGAACCAGGTCGACGGGGAAAGATGAAGATCAGCTGTGGAGTCCAGGAGCTGCAGAAGAGTTCTTGGAATTGTGCAGATGATTTCCCACGCCGGGTTGCAGATGGTCAGTGTTCAGAAGGACCACCAAAAAGCCTTGGCAAATGCAAGAGGAAGCAGAAGAGGACCAGCAAGGTCCAGGGGACTCAACCCTTGGGGGGGGGAGGATGGTGGAGGGGAAGGGTCCGGGCTGCGCCTCAGCAAATCGGTAGGGTCAGTAGAAGCAGCCACAGCCCCCACAGGCAGCCGGCACAGTAGTTTGCAGTGTGCCCCAATCAGCACACCTGGAGAAGAGACCCACGTCGACGTCGCTGGAGCAGCAGAGAGGAGACTGTCCTTGCAAGGATGGAGTGCTGGAGGTCGGGGCTACTTGGAGCCTGAAGATCTCTTTGAGCAAGGGTCAACAAGCCTTGGTTGCTGCAAGAATCGCAGTGCACAGGGGTATTGTCTTGCAAGGATAGGCAACGGCTCACCGTCTCTTAAAATGAACGGAGGGCAGAGAGGACCAAGGGGACCACTGTGGACCACTACCCGTGTAGCGGGATATATGCAGTTCCAGAGGAGAGAAAATCCACGCAGCAGGACGTGGCTGCTGTAGGTGCCTGAAGATGCAGGGGAGTGACTCCTTCACTTCAAGGGAGGCTCCTTCTTGCTGTAGAAGAAGTGTTGCCGGCCCCAGAAGATGCACAGCAGAGGAAATGTTGCAGTTGCTGGAAGGAGCCGGAGAAACAATGTTGCCAGTCAAGGTCGTTTCACGAGTTGCAGTCTTGTCGGTTCCTGAAGTGCTCGGTTGCAGTTCCGGTGGCCAGGAGCAGAAGAGGTGGCAAAACCCACTTGCCCGTCATGGTGGATTCCCAGTTGGGTAGGTGATGGCGAATCCTGCCTCCAATTGGTCTGGGATGGAGCAACGGACTAGGAAGATTCGGAGACTGCAGTGGGGGCGGTGGTGGACTGGGCTGTCCACTAGCTCCCTGATCCACAAGCATGTTGGGTTCCGCGTCCGTGGCCACACAGAGGCTGGGCAGCATGTGCTGCTTGGTGCCCGTTCTGTAGCCCCGAAAGGGCTGAAAGGCAGACTGAGGGAGGGGGAGCTGTAGTGGCTGCGAGGCCAAGGGCCAAAGCCATAGCCCAGGACTCCTCAAAGCGCTCGAGCGCTGAGTCCACTTTGTCTCCGAAAAGACAGGTGCCATCGAAGGGCAGGTCCATGAGTGATTGCCGCACATCCACTAAAAGCCAGACATTCTCACCCAGGCGTGGTGCCGTAAGACCACCATCAAGGCAACCAATCCACCCAGTGAGTCAGTTGTGTCCAGCCCACAACGTATTGTGAACTTGGCTGCATCTCTCCTGTCACAAACAGCTTGGGCAGAACGACCCAGGCCTACTCCAGGACCTGCAGCAGCACCTGCACAACCGTATCCCATAAAGTATGGGAATAGCGGTCCAAAAGGCATGCAGTGTTCACAGACCACAATACCAGACTGGAAGAAGAGAACAATTCTTCCCAATTTGATATAGTCTCTTTATTTCCCTATCCAGGGATGTGGATGGTAATGCTCCCGATGAAGAAGAAGTCTGGATGACAAGACTCTCAGGCATAGGGTGGTAGGTCAGGACCCAATTACTGTGCCCAGTCCTCTGGGTCTTCCAGCTGAAATTCTAAAGGGTCCAGCGACCCCTCCACATTTTCTCCATACCCCCTAAGACATAGGGTCAGGATCTAACCTGGGGAATTTAGGCCCCATCGAGAACAGAACTGGCATTGAGTGACGATGGTCCGGCTCTGAGTCAAAGTAGGGTATAAGTATGGGGTAGACGTGGATTGTGGGCCCGACTGATGTCGGAAACATCAACATCTTTGCTGTCAAAGGTCGCGTTGGCACTACTGGTGTCGGAACAGATCCGATAATGAATCCTGAGGGGCCTTCAGGAGCCACAGGCACAGAATCCTAGGGGCCCCCCTACAAGTTCAGTCAGCCCTAAACTCCACAAGTTGGGCAGCGTTGGTGCCGGCTCCTGGAATCTCGGGGAGGCACGGAGCCAACCAAGAAGCAGGCTCCAAGGATGGAGGCCTAGAGTATGGACGTTCTTCCCACGTCACGTCGTCCAAGCGATGGGGTAAAGTCAAAGAACATTTGTTCTTCTTCAACTTCTTCTTGGGACTTGAATGTCCCAAGTACTTAGAGCGGAATGAAGAAAAGTGGTGATGGCTCCGCGGGTGGTCTCCTGCCCTTCCTCTCAACCGAGACTGGGAATGATGCGGAACTGAGCACCGAGCCACCAGAAGTTTTAAGGACTGCTCCCTTAAAGCCTTTGGGTTCATGGCCTGGCACTCGGAGCAGGACTTGGGGTCGTGCTCCATACACCACAAGCACACGAGGTACGGATCCGTCACCAACATCATGTGGTGACAAGATGCACCCGGCTTGAAACCGGTCTTACGTGACATCCTCGACGCACCAAAAAGAGTCAACTAACTCAACAAAACGGTCGAAGTCAGTCAAAAATTAACACAGGGTAGCTTTTCTCTGGATCTGCACGTAGGCTAGTGCAGAAAGAAAAGAACTGAAGTCAGCGTGCCAGAGTGGTACCTATATAAGACTGCAAAGTCATCACGGTGAACACAACGCCAATGACGCACGCAAAGTCAACTGACGCCACCTGAAGGCACACCAGGGTACTGCACGAAGAAAAATCTGATGCCTGGGGAAATTCTAAGGTAAGGAATCTGCAGCTAGAATACTCTATCAGATAAATGCTTCTGTAACTACTGTTTCCAGTCTAAACCTCACACTTTGGCCAGCTGTATACTGTTTGTTAAAGTTCTAGTCTTTCTTTCCACTGCACAATTAGTTTCTGAATAACACAGCAATGATCTTTTATGTTTAATTCTAATATTCAGTAGATAGTTCTCCATAACTTTTAAGGAGAATTGGAATCCACTGTCAGAGAGTATACATCTAAAATAACTTTCACGCAGAAAAACGTCTTGCAAAAATTTGATGATACCATCACTGGCAATGTCTCTTACAACCTTACCTTCAACTCATCTTCAATACACATCCAAGTGATCAATCAAATATGGTGTGCAATGTTCACCAGGGATCGCTCCAACCAGATCAATCGCTACTTCCTCTCGTGGGTATGTGGACAACTCTAGGCAAACTAATGCATGTTTCCTCACTTTCAAACACTTGTCATTTCAGTTTGATGCATAAGCGAAGAAAATCATCAGTCTTTTTAGCTATGACTACAGGAGGGAACCCTCTTAGTAGATACCACCACTTAAAAACATATATTTTACATAATCTATCAACTTCTCTCTAAAACTCATTTTATACACTCAATACAAGGCACCTAGGATTAGATTAAATGAACTGTGTCATTTCTCACCTTTATTTTATGCTTATATTCTTTTAGATAACCCATCCAATTCTGAAATAATTCTTTGAATTCTACTTCAAACATCTCATCTTTCTCATTCACATCCTGAACCATAACTTGAAGATGACCATTGTAATCATGTGTCACTCCCAACTACCCCTTGGCCACCCAATAAAGTTGTCACCCTTCGGATCTGGAAACACGAAAAGGGAAAAGCTAAAAGATAAGCTTTCTTGACTTGTATGTCCACGATCTGGACCAAAACCAAAACCCTCATGCACAACACATACATCCCACCTATCCTGCTTAAGACTTGTCTACTCACAGAGTAACTAATGAGACCCTGATAAAAAGTCCACCTCGCTCCCTCCACATTACTGTGTATACCACAGTGTACATGGGTGGCTCCTCCATATGGGCGGAGGAGCGTCACCCCCCGCCAGCAGCAACCACTGCAAATCCTTTCACAAGGAAGGGATAATAAACCATGTTTATTATCCCTTCCTTGTGAAAGGGGCGGGACATTGGGGGTGACGAGCAGAGGGGAGTGCACTGTGCACTCCCCTCAGAGCGCATGTGTGTTTGGCCCGCCATCTCGGGCCGGTCAAACACATATACGTTGTAGACTCTCCCGTCTGACATTCCTCCCCCACGCACCACCCCGCCCCCAAGAATCCCCACGAGCTGCGACTGAGAGTGTACAGAATGTCACACTGTTCTTTACCCTCTTTGCCACAGGCTCATACTGCGCTCCATTGCTTCGTAGCTAGGTTTATGGTACAGAACTCCCAATACAAACATACATAAACACACAAATGTAATGTATGCAAATACACAGTTGTGAAAATAAATGCATTTGTAATGCTTAAACTGCTTTGCCTTGAATGTTTACTATAAAGAATATTACCTGTACGCGGACTTTATATAACTGACTTTGCATGAGAATTATCAGGGAATTTCTTGACAATTTAGTTTCAATAAAATGCACACACATTGCACAAGAAATACAACTACACATGCTATTGATGTATTCTTTCCCCCGACATACAAATAAATGATCCCCTGCCACTGAATTCAGGGATTAAGCAGGGGTGAGTTTTGTGTTTTCTTTGTGGTTTGTAGAGTCCTGAAGCCAGTTCAAAATGCTTATGAGTGAAAAAAGAGGATAACACAGAAAGAGGGGGAGTAGGAATGCAGGAAAGAGGATGCAAGATAAGCCAAAGGAAGGAGACACTTGTATTAGGCAATTCTACAGTAGTATAACTGTCATATGCACATACCTAACCCATGTTAATTGAAGAAGACATCACATTTACTTCATAATTAAACACATTTTATCATTTGGATAACCATGAGCTCACCTTCACTACTCTTCTCCTCAATGAGATGGCTAGATTTGTTGAGAGATAGAGCTATGTTTGGGGGATGCTGTTGAGAAGTCTCTAAACCCAAAGTCAAGACATCATTCCCTCCACAAGACAGATCACTGTCGCTGGAGACCCACACAATCTCGTCAGGAGGAGTACCTGTTTAAAAAACAAATTAAAATATTATTTAAAATATACCAAATACCAAAATATCCCTTCTTGCTAATGTAGACAAGAACACGCTCTGTCACAGCAAGCCAATAGTTGACATATTTCAGATTTTGAAACTTATTCAATGTGGCAGTACAAAAAGGCATCAAAATTAGACTACGGGGCAATGGCAATACCGACCTGCATGCCCTAATTGAACGGGGTGACTTTCTCCACATGGTTTGGTCACAAGGGGGTTCCAAGTGTTGGGTACTGCCCAGGGACCTCAAGCTGAAAATATATATATATTGGTGCCATGTAGTGTGGCGACAAATTATGGCAGCAATTAATAGCCTCTCTGATTATGCCATGGCTACTACCATAGTAGGGCTTGAATACTTGGAGTTTCAATCCCTACTGTAGCAATTTCCCTATTTTGCCACCTTTCTGCAGATCTGCATACTGGGGCTGGAGGAAGCAGTAAGCAATAGTTTCCGGGCTGGAATGTCTTTGAGTCTGCAAACCTACTAACCTGCATGTTTTAAAGATTTTTACCAGCTTCTCTCTAATATTTTCCCATAATAAGAAAGGTTGGACATTTACTCCTGACAATGGCAGAATTAGAACTTCTTCCAGGGTTGGGAAGAAAGTGGCTGGAGGGAAAATGAACTTGCATATGCTCAATAGATTTTCACATGAGCAAATATACACATCGTATTTACCCATGCTAAACTACAGTTCACAAATATTTTATAGGGGTACTACATATACCATGGGTGCACTTTTGTGACTTTCTTTAAGAATTTGGGGCCACATGTAGGTAGGTTCAGATTTGTGACCTGCAAATTGCGAGACGCAAATCCGAATGTAGGATGGTGTCCTCGACACCATCTGTGATTCGCAAGGGCTTCGCAAATGCCCACCTCATGAATAATCATGAGGTGGGTCGCAATTTGCGACCCCCTCGCGAATGGTGGCCTGCTGGAGACCGCAGACCACCATGTCTGTGGCTGCTTTTCAATAAAGCAGTTTTTTGTGTTTGTTTTTGTAATGCAGCCCGTTTTCCTTAAAGGAAAACGAGATGCATAACAAAAACGAAAAATGAAACGTTTTCGTTTAATTTTTTCAGAGCAGGCAGTGGTCCACTGCCTGCTCTGAAAAAATGTTTACAGTGACATTCACAACCAGGTTACTGAATCGCAAAACTGGGTTTGTACATCGCAATGTGCTTTTTGCATGTCGCAAACAGCGAAAGTCGCTGTTTGCGACATGCAAAAAGCTACCTACATGTGGGTCTTGGTCCCTAATTAGGTCTGGTGTTAACAAAGACATTTTGTTTTTATTAAACTTCTATTTCTCTCTCTTTCGGCTGGCTTTACTGTGAGTGATCGCATTCTGCTCTTCCACAAGGAGCATATTGCCACACAAAGTAGTTTTGTTCAGTGTCAGGAACTACAGTGGCAATCAGTGACGTAACGAAACTGGAGGGTGCCCCTTTGCAAAGAACATGGAGGAGCCCCCTCTCCAGACTCACTCAGGGCAGGTGCTGTGCTGGAGGGGCCCCCTGGAGGGCGGCTGCGAGGCCTTTGTTATGCCGCTGGTGGCAACGTGTGCTTTAAAAGTTCAAAAACTTTTTGGGGGGGTTTTGCCAATGTTTGTTACAATGTTGAGGGCCTGGTAGCTCCCACAACAATAAAGTGTTACAAAAGCCATGTCAAAACAAGACATGCATTGATGAAACTAAAAGACTTATAAAAATATGTCAGATCAGTTGGCTTTGTCAGTGTTTGTTTATTTTCATGCTTCCCATAATCGTGTTGAAAATGGTTACACTGATTTTCCATTAGAAATATTTTTGGGAAATACTAGCATGCATCAACACATTTTACTAAATGACACTTCATTTGCATATAATCAGAGAGCATTCTGGGAGCATTATACCTAGCCTCTTAGCCTAAACTTTTCAAACATGTGTGTACACGGTTTTTTTTTTTGTACTGGAACCAATGTCAGTAGTGAAGTGTGACCTTAAAACATTTATTTACAGCACTCACCCTAATAATGAAGGCTTTCAAATAATGAACCATAAATACAAGTTCGAACAGCATTATCTTTTGGAAACACATTACCTCAACTGCAGAGAATTCCACTCTGTAAACAGGCAGCCAAAGGGTTTGCATTGCAGGGGGTTGGGCCTACTTGTCCCAAGGACAAAGTAAACATAAAAACTTGTTGCCCTTGACCCCAAACAAGATGTCCCGGGCGTCGGGCGATAGGAATTCCACATCCCTGATTATATATATATCCTAGTCGCGGTCACTACTAGGTAGTAATTGGATGTGCTATCAATAGAAAAAGCAGTTTTTTGCTTGCCTAGATCTTTGGCGCTGCTTGACGAATCCTTGCGAAATTTTCCAAATTTCCCGGGGGCACTCATTTTCTTTTCAATAGTGCAGCCTCCTGGCCCCCTCACAAATCCGGGGACCATCACCTCCAAGGGGCGAATAATAAAATATAATTGGGAGGACTGCGTGGACCCCTGCGTCCCAGGGACCACCACCCCTGGGGCAAAAATACTTTTATCATGTGGGGGTGACCCGATGGCCTCCCCCATGGCTCCGGGGACCACCACCTCACGGGGGCTAAATTGAATTATGAGTGAGGGCCGCTTAACCCCACCTCTCCTGCAGACCACTACCCCGGGGCGAAAATGCTTTTCATATGTGGGGGAGGCCACAGCCCCGGGGACCATCACCTACCCAGAGCTACAATGAATTATGAGTGGGAGTCACGTGGCCCCCCCATTCCCTGGGGACCACCACCCTTAGCAGCAAAAATACTTTATGTGGGTGAGGCCCGATGGCCTCACCTACAGCCCTGGGGACCACCACCTCCCTGAGACTACAATTAATTATGAGCGGGAGGTGCACGGCAACCCTGTACCCCGGGGATGACCACCTCCCTAGGGCACATACTAAATAATGTAAAGAGGCTGTTTAAGACCCCCATTAGCCCTGGGGACCACCACCTCCCCGAGGCTATGTTCATGTTGAAGGGGGGCCAGGGCCTGCTCCTGCGATGTCCCAGGATGCCCACACCGGGACATAGCTGTTTGCCGTGGCTTGGCTGCAGCTTTGAAGCTGCAGTCAAGTCACAGCAAGCGCTTCCTTTTGTCAAAAAGTGGAACTTCCATCTCTGTTCTCTGTGCGCAGGCATGCGTGCAGAGAACAGAGATGAAGGGTTTGCTTCAGCAACCACGGAGCTGCTACTTAACGGAGCTCTGTGGTTGCTGAAGAAATGAGGCATGGGGAGGCCTTTAGGCTTCCCCACGGTCCCAGATAGCCCGTAAAGGGCTTTTTCTAAAATAAAACCAAATATAAAAATTTTAAAAACATGTAGGCAATGAAGGAATCCCGGATAGCCCATAAAGGGCTAAATAATAATAATAATTATTAGAAAAAACAAATTGAATAGCTGAGTGTGAAGGTCACAGACCTTCACACTGAGCCTTCGGGGTTCGAGTCTAGCCTGACTCGTACCCTAAAAAAAATGTTTAAGGCACATACTGAAGGGTGATCTTAAGCTTTTTTTTTTTTTTTTTTAAACAAATAAATTTTTCTTTTCAAATTGTGAAGAAATATCTTATTCTCAGTACATCGTACATCAAAGCTAAAAAAAATCACTATCTCCTTCCTTCTCACTTTCTCTCTCTCTTTCAAACTTTCTCCCACTCACACACCTACTCAGACACTTATGCACCCACTCACAGACCCACTCAGACCCTCGTGCACACATTCACTGCCACAGTCAGGCCCTCACGCACCCACTCACAGACCCACTCAGACTCTCACACACCAACTCACAGACCCACTGACAGCCCCATGCACCCGCTCACTGACCCGCGTACACACTGATGCACCCACTAAAACACTGCTGTACGCACTCACACCTAGACACACTCACAGCCACTCTCACCCTCAATTACACCCTCTCACACCTATTCTCACGCCCAGAGAGGTCGCAGCCAACTCCCGCAGTGCACACCCAAAGGGCTGCGCACAGGATGAGATTGAGTGGTTAGTGGGGTTGGATGCAGGGTCTAGCTGCAGGACAGGTCTTGCGAGCAACGTTTGCTGCGCATGGGTGAAGGCTGTGCATGTCAGGGGCGTGAGTCATAGTTACCTCAGGGCACGAGTTATAGTTACTTGAGGTAACTAACTGTAACTGGTGAATTTGTGCGTTTAAAATGTAAGCCTAACTATAATGTCCCTGTATAACCTTTGGTTTTTTAAGTGAATATATATGTAGATAGTTATAGTCAGGGCCATGTTTCCATAGTGGCAGTCGCCACTAGGTAGTTATAGTTAGGATCATGCTTCCATACAAAAAGTAATTTTTAAATTGCCTATATCTTTGGCACCGTTTGACAAATCTTCACAAAAGTTTCCAAAAATAAGTGTGCCAGTGATTCTTGCTGCGCAAGCAAAGTTTCAGGGTGATCTGTCAAGCAGGCCCAAGAAAAAGGGACAGGCAAAAAAGTTGGGTTTCTCCAGTTAATTCCGATAGGACCTATAGACACAACTACAGCCCGAACCACTAGACGTAATTACACCAAATTTTGCAGAAAGCTAGCTTTCAGTACGCAGATTGTGCTTTCGTTATTTGGTGGAAATCCGTTCAGTAGTTTTGGAGATATTAAACAGAAAATAAATTTGTATATCTCTGGACGCGACCACTTTGCAAAAAAAAAAGTCCAGCTCATGTGGGAAAATGCACAGCTCTGACTGACTGCCTGCCAACACTTCAAACCAGGAAGTGTTGGCACCCATCTTGGGACTCGGCTTCAGCAGATGTTCCACAAAATAACGCAAAAAATAATAATATTAATAATAATAAAAAAGAAAAAGACACGGGTCCAGGGTAGAGTCACCCTGACCCCTTAGCTCTGGTGCTGGGGTCCCAGAAGGACATCTTCAGAGCTTTAAAAAAAAGCATTTATTTTTTCCTTTTTTCCACTATTCACAGCAGATTATTATATATATATTTTTTTTTTAATAAAGTGCAGACTCCCGCGCTTCTTTCTTCTGAAGGTCCCTGGTGGACTAAGACCCAGGGGCATTGTATATTTAATGCAGGGGTGCACCGCCCCCCCCCCCCTGCAGCCTCGGGGACTGCCACCTTCCCGAGGCTTTTATGATATTAAGTATGGGGGACCGCGCAGACCTGGGGACAACCACCTCCCTGGAGCTTTACAGAAATATTATGTGGGGGCCATGCAGGCCCGCCCCTGAAGTCCCGGGGGACCACCGCCTCCATGGGGCTTTGCAGAAATATGGTGTGTGGCGGCGTGGACCCCTCACAGCCCCAGGATTGGGTGGTTAGGGTGGATGCAGGCCAGGCCTTGCAGGCAACCCTTGCTGAGCACGGACGAAGGCTGTGCACAGTGAAAGGTTGGGTACTTATAGGGGGCCGGCCTCAGGGCCTGGCAGTGGTGTCGTAAAGACCCTTGTATCTCTACAAGACTGCTTGATTAGGGGTGGCAACACCTCTGATTGTAGACAACTGAGTCACTCCCACAACAGTTGGCAACTGTTGGCCCAACCCTCCCAGCTCTCTCAGCAGTACCTCACCAAAACATGAACAGTAAAGGTGATTTCTAGCTGCCTAGCGCTTGGACTCTGAAATCCACCTCCCCGGGCTTTGCCTAAATATGGTGGCGGAGTGGGACGTGCAGCAAGGGGCTATAATAAAAAGAATGAAGGGGCTCCGTTGAAGACCACCAAGCACCGAGGACCACCAGCTCCCCGCGGCTGTGTAACGCTGGAGGGGGGGCACACTGCCCCTCTCGAGGAGCCAATTATGGCCCTGGGGACTACCCCCCTTCCCAGGGTCAGCCGGCTCCTGCTATGTCCCGGGGTTCTCTTAGCTGAAAGTTGGGGGTTCTACTCCAGGTGTGTCCGTGATCATTTCCCTCCTTTAATTTCTTTTAAATCTTAAAAGTTTAAGATTCATACTGAAAGGTGACTCACTCTTTTTAATTGAAAAACAATTTTTCTTTTCCATTTGTCCAGAAATATCTCATTATAAGTTTATCATGCAACAAAGCCTAAAAACTCTCTAACTCTCTCCCTCTCTTTCTCGCACTCACAAACCCACTCAGACACTTACGTACCCATTCACAGACCCACTCACAGACCCACTCAGACCCTTGTGCACCCACTCACAGCCCAACTTAGACCCTCACACACCCACTCACAGACCAACTCAGACTCTCACTGTGAGAAAAGGCCTCTTTTGACATGGTTAGCCACCCAATTCTTGCCTGGTAAATGATGTAGCCTAAAAGTTGTTAGTGCCCAGGGACCCTGTTAACCAGGCCCTGGGCCAGATCTCTTTCCACAAAAGTGTTGTGATTGCATTGGCACAATTTGAGACACCTTTAGCTGCCACTAAAGGTCCCTAATAAATGGTACTTGGGTATCCTGGGCAGGGGATACTAATGGTAAGGCCCCTGAGAGCAGCAGCACTGATTATGCCACCTTCTGGGGCCATGCATTCAGATGCAGCCAGCACTGCCATTGTAATCCCAAAAGACAAACTTGACATAACACACTGCCTGTGTGCCCTGTCCACTAACCACTGCATGCAATATAGGTAAGACACCCCTCTGGCAGGCCTTCCTGCCCAAGGCAGGGTGCACTGTATGTGAGGGCATAGCTGCATGAGCAATATGCCCCCCACTGTGTCCTTGCCAAACCTGGGACATAGTGAGTGAACAGAGCACCCACTTTAAGTGCATGTGGCTGGACACTGGTCAACACGAGTTTCAGTTACATGATGGCCACTCAGGACCCTGGGTTGTTTGGTATCAAACAACTCAGCATGATAAATCCAAGCTGGTACCAGCATTGGATTTATTGCAAAATGTGCCCGGGGGTCATCTTATAGGTACCCCTGCAAAAGTTAACTACCGTGGCAGAGTTTCTGGCCGGTCACAACCAGCCGGCCACCACCAGACAAGAGTTTGAATCTCTGGGATGAGAGTCCTTCCAGGGTAGAAGAGCTAACACCACCTCCCTCAGGAATGTGCACTGCCTGCTTAAAGGGCTTACCCCACTTGAAACCTGACCCCCAGGCCTCCTGCTAGCATTAGATGGCTGCCCATGTTGCAAACCCCCACTTTTGGTGGGAGCAACAAGTGGAAACCGGACAACGGACAGAAGAGGCCAGTCCTGGCTTGCAGCACCCCTAAGGTGTTACATGCGAGGTGACCTCTCCATTTCATTTAGGAATATAGCCAATCAGGTGTAGGGAAGTGACCTCTGCCCACAGGAAGTGTTCACTTAGTGGGTGTAGCCCCACTAAGGTAGATGACCCATTGATCACTACTAGGTTCCCCCCTAAAACACCCACTAAATACAGTATTTAGTGGGCATCCCTAGACCACAAAATCCGATTCCACGCACAAAAGAAGATAAGCAACAAGGAGGACCGAAGGCTCAAGAACTGAAGTCCTACTGCACCAAGAATAGGCGCCAAACCCTGCCTGCTGGACCTAGGACTCGACAATCACTGATGAGGGGTTGCTTGGATGTCAGATGGACTCTACAAATCACCAGAAGACCTTCACTCTTCGAAAATCGCTAAAGATCTCCCTCCAGAGAGAAGGCATCACTCTGCAACCCCAAAGAAACAAAGACCCAGTGAAGGCCCATTAACAAACCGGCTGCTGACCAAGGAACCGGACGACGCAGCTGGACCAAACTTCACCCCTCAGACTGTGAGGACAAAACCTACCAGTGTGCCAAGTTTGGTGTCACTGTGACCTTCACTGGCCAGACCGTGCAATAGCCCCAGGTAACGGAGGTGGAACTGAGCAACTGTGAAATTATAGTTCAATAATAATTAGTTTGACAGCATGGGGAGTGGTAAAGATATATATTTTTTAATATAAGTATTTAAAAAAATAACTGGTGATGACATGATATATCCATTATTGGGGGACAACAACTCCAACATCACCAGAAGAAGGGGTGCAATATATGATAATCTTGGATGCTGAGATCATGCCTCAGTGGCATGATAGGAGGTCCATACAGGTAACCTGTTTATGCAGTGATCGCATGAAATACAGTCAGCACAGTGACCTGATGTTTGGTTCTCAGTGGAGTCACACTCAAATGTTATAATCCTAGCACCCTGGCCACTTTATAGGAAAAATACTCAATGCACAAAAGGACAACTGTGTTGTTTTAATTCTGTTCACACTACACCCCATGGACCTATCCTTTCTGCAAGACAAGTGGCCCTTGGTCAATACCAGTGTTGTCATAGCTTCCAAAAAGACTCACAAAGTCTAAGATTTCCATATCATATGGAAAACCGTAGCTGTAGTGCACCCTGGGAAAGGTTCCACACAAGTGAGTGCAGATGAAAGAAATGTGCGTTCAGTCTCGGTTACGCTGTTGTCTTCCTTCCTTAGGTCATCTTCTTGCATAGAACAGATCAGTAATGATCCTCTTCAGTTCCCCCTTTTAGAGCAGATCATTGCTGAGAAGTATTACAAAGAAAGCGGAACTGAAGAAGGAAGACCAATTGACAGAAAGAGACAGTACTGGCACTATTCACTCCAGGACTCGAAAAATCTACTGACCACTAATTTCCTATGGCGAGTTTTATTTTATGAGGTTGAGCTATTTTTAGATTCCACTGTGGACAAAGAAGGTGTTCTGTTAAGTCAAAAACTGAATTAGCAATTAAGATGCCTTTAAATCTTATTCTTGTCTCATTTTCTCTGTGTTCAGAGACAGAGGTCAAACGTCAGTTTGACCTCTTGCAATGCAAATACTTTTCCTTGTGACTGCAGAGTTCCAGGATTTTGTAAGGTGAACTGTCTGACCTATGTGAAATGAAAAACTTTTGGTATCAGGTTTTTCCTAACACACCACACTTATATAACTAATTCAACTTTACAAACATTTAAAAATATATTTCAGTAGCTGTGAAAGACCATGTTTTGTACTTCTGTGTGATACAAAACACATTTTAATAGGATGAAAAAAAGTCAGAACACTTTACTTGGTGATGTGCAAACAATAAATGTTTTCTCAAACCCAATTTTCACAGATTACTGTTAGTACACTATATAATTTTATAAGTAAAGCTGTAAGCTAGTGGGGAAGGTTTTTGGACATTTCTAGGAAATTTACTGTCTTTAAATGACAGTGCGCTACCACATCATGCTTTAATAATATATTTGTTAAAAGTGAGTGTTTAAACATAAACTGAGAAACACTCCTGCCCTGATGGCAAAGTTATTAGTAAACTAAGAGACAGGTCATGCATGGATCATGTGTACCCTATATGTGGGCTAGATTTATTATACATGGAGCAAACATTTAGTGTATTTAATCAAACAAAAGAGGATTTGTTTTTACTGCAGAAATGCTGAACTCACATATTTGAAGATGCACTCGTGTGAGGATGAAAAAAAAAAAGTGACTGTAAAATACAATATTTGCCTAGGATCACACAATTTGAGACCAGTTTCCAGGTCAAGTACATAACAGTTAGGTAGCGTAGATTATTCAAGCTGCTCGACCTGCAGTTCTAGTAACATTTTTATGATTTTTTTCTAGGCCTGCACTCTGTATAGCTGTTCATCTAATATTGGTGGCAGGTGCTAATCTACTCTGTCCATTTACCTAGAGGGGTCAGATATGTCTTATTAAAGGGGAAGGAGGTTTCAATTGCTTGGATTTTTACCCTGACATAGAACACAAACATTTTTTAAAAATAAAACACAATGATTACATTTTCAAAAATAAATTGATGCCTTGTAAGATTCCATATAAAATGTTCCACGCATAAGTCAGTAAAAATCAATACCACAGTTTTCGTGGCCGAACAACTAACCACCTCAGGTGGCTAACATCTTAAATAAAAGCTTGACAAGCTAGTCTCAAAATCAGGAAACACCAAGAGAAAAACAGCTAAAAGACAAGCTTTCTTGATATGTATGCCCAGGATCTGGAACAAAACCCTCATGCACAATACATCCATCCCACCTCTCCTGCTTAAGACTCATCTACTCAGGGAATAACTAATGAGACCCTGATAATAAGTCCACCTTGCTCCCTTCACGTGACTGTGTATACCACAGTGTACAGAATGTCACAATGTTCCTTTCCCTCCTTGCCACTGGCTCATACTGCACTCCATTGCTTCCTAGCTAGGTTTGTGGTATAGAATTCCCAATACAAACATTCATACACACACAAATGTAATGTATGCAAATACACAATGGTGAAAATAAGTGCATCTATAAGGCTTAAACTGTTTTGGCCTGAATGTTTATTATAATGAATATAATCTCTACGCTGAACTTATATAACTGACTTTGCATGAGTTATCAGGGAATAGCTCAGTAATTTAGTTTCAATAAAAAATGCACAAACATTGCACGGGAAATATAACTACACATGCTATCCAGGTTTTCTTTCCCCCGACATACAAATAATTGATCTCCCGCCAATGAAGCCAGGTGTTAAGCTGGGGGTGTGGGTTGTGTTTTCTTTGTGGTTTGTAGAGTCCTGAAGCCAGTTCAAATGCTTATGAGTGGAAAAAAGAGGATAACACAGAAAGAGGGAGTAGGAATGAAGGACAGGGGATGCAAGACAAGCCAAAGGAAGGAGACACTTGTATTAGGCAATTCTACAGTAGTATAACTGTCACATGCACATATCTAACCCAAGTTATTTGAAAGCCACATCACATTTACTGCATACTTAAACACATTCTATCATTTGGAGAACCATGAGCTCACCTTCACTGCTCTTCTCAACGAGATGGCTAGGTTTGTTGCGAGATGGAGCTATGTTTGGAGGATGCCGTTCAGGAGTTTCTAACCCCAAAGTCAAGACATCATTCTCTTCAGAAGACAGATCACTGTCGCTGGAGCCCCACACAATCTCGTCAGGAGGGGTACCTGTTTAAAAAACAAAATGTAACTATTAACTAAAATATACCAAAATATCCCTTCTTGCTAATGCAGACAAGAACACGCTCTGTCAAGACTGACATATTTCAGATTTTGAAAACTCATTCAATGTGCCAGTACAAAAAGCCATCAAAGATATGCAGAAGATGAGACTATGGGGGCTGTGGCCACACCAACCAGCCATCGCTATCTATCTGAACGTGTGTGTGTTTTTTATTATTTTGTAATTTTTTAAAATTATTATCTTTGACACCGTTTGACAAATCTTCACAAAATTTTCCAAAAACCTGTGCTGGTGATTCTTGTTGAGCATGCAAAGTTTCGGGGGAGTCAAAAAAATTGCGTTTCCCATGTTAATTCCCTTAGTACCTTTAGACACAACTACAGCCTGAACCACTGGACGGAATTACGCCAAGTTTGGCAGAAAGCTAACTTCCGGTACGCAGATTGTGCTTATTCTTATTTGTTGTAAATCTGTTTAGTTGTTTTGGAGATATTAAAGGGAAAATTAATTTGTATATCTCAGGCTGCTACATCAAGCTTGTGCAGGGAAATGCACAGCTCTGATTGGCTGCCACTACTTCCAACCAGGAAGTCTGCTTCAGTTGAGTCCCACAAAATAATGAAAGAACAAAACAAAAGGGGCCAGGGTAGAGTCATCCTGACCCCTCATTTCTGGTGCAAGGGTCGCAGAGGGATGCCCCTAGAGCTAAAAAGCATTTCTTTACATTTTAGCCGCAATCCGCAGGGAATCTAGGTATCTGGCAAAAATAAAAAAATATAAAAAAAGAAGTGTGGGCTTCGGCGCTTCTTTATTCTGAGGCCCCCGGGTGGACTAAGTCCTAGGGGCACTGCTAATTGAATGTTAGGGGGTCACCCGGCCCCTCCACAGCCTTGGGAACCGCCACCTCCCTGCAGCTTTTATGATATTGAGTGCGGGGGGCTTTGCAGAAATATTATGGGGGCACACGCGACCCCCTGCAGTCCCAGGGACCATCACCACCTCCCTGGGGATTGGCAGAAATATGGTGTGGGGGCCGTATGGCTTCCCGCATCCCCGGGGACCGCCACCTCCCTGGGGCTTTTATAATATTGAGTGCGGAGGGGCCTCGCGCCCCGCCTGCAGCCCCGGGGACCACCACCTCCCCAGGGCTTTGCAGAAATATTGTGGGGAGGGCTCATGGCCCCCGCATCCCTGGGGACCACCACCTCCACTGGGCTTTACATAAATATGATGCGGGGACCACGTGTCACCTCTCCCCCCGGGGCTATAATATGAAGAAAGAAGGGGGTCTTTTTCAGACTCTCTATAAGCCCCGGACCACCACCTCACTGGGGCTTTGTAACGTTGGAGGGGAGCTGCGTGACCCTCCTCGAGGAGCCAATGATGACCCTGGGGACCGCCACCACCAAGGGCCAGCTCCAGCTATGTTCCAGGTTGCCAACCCCCCAAGACATAGCTGTTTGCTTTTGCTAGGTGGCGATAACCGCTCCCACCAAGCAAAAGTAAACAAAGTCCACTTCCTGACAGCAGGAGCTGTCAAACAGCTTCCGCTATCAGAAAGCAAAGTTTTCATCTGTCTGTCCCCGGAGCTTTTATGATATTGAGTGTCGAGCGGACTCGCGTCCCGCCTGCAGCCCCGGGGAGCACCACCTCCAAAGGCCTTTGCAGAAATATTATGGGGGGGGGCATGGCCCCCGCATCCCTGGGGACCACCACCTCCACAGGGCTTTACATAAATATGATGCGGGGGCCACACGCCCCTTCTGCCCCGGGGACCACCATCGCCCCGGGGACCACCATCTCCCCGGGGCTTTAATATAAAGAATGAAGGGGGTCCTTTTCAGACCCCCTATAAGCCCCTGGACCACCACCTCACTGGAGCTACGTAACGTTGGAGGGGGGCCACGTGGCCCCCCTCGAGGAGCCAATGATGACCTTGGGGACCGCCAACCCCCAGGGCCAGCTCCAGCTATGTCCCAGGAAACTAACCCCCCCCCGGGACATAGCTGTTTGCTTTTGCTAGGTGGGGAGCTGACAGCTGAGGGAATTTCCTCTACAGTGAAAGGCAATTTTTATAACTTTTAAATGTTAAGTATGGTGTGACTAGCTGTCTGGATAAAATAAAAGCAGCAAAGAAGTCGCTACTACTTGTGTGTTTCAAGGCACTCAACCATTTTTCAGGATTTGAAATGTCCAACCTAACTGCATGATGGAGCGCAGTTGAGTCTGCCCTTGTTGAAGAAAAGACGTCATTCTCTATGATGTCAATCATAGAAGAGGCAATATTATTTAAGGTATATAGTCTGCGGGACAAAGTGTTCATGCCATTATCAACAACAGCTAAAGCTTTTTCCATATTTTCCATATCTATCTACCTTAAGCGTGCAGCAGCTTCCTTCTGAAAATGATTCCAAATCCCATTATATATGGCACACAGGAAACATTTTGTGGCTTATAGGGCCTTACAGGAAATCCTTGAAGTCTATGTCCTCAGAAAGGAGACTAAGATTTTTTTTTTACTGCTGCTAATGTGAATGAACATAACCACTGTTGGCACAGTTTACCCACACTGTATATAGTAACAATACCGAAGTGTTCCCCCAAGACATAGCGAGGGTCTGGCTAGCTTGCTTTAAAACCCCCTGAGGAATTAACAAAACGTGACTGTCAACCGTTTGTGTCCTTCGGCCACAATAACCACCCGCCGGGACTTGAAAGTGAGGAATTAAAGGTACCATTCCGAACCCAAACTGTTAGTTGATCTGCAGTATACTTAAAAGCGTTTGCCATTTGTGAAATTTAGCAGGTGCGGGGATGCTGGGCACGTTCATTTCTTTTATTTTCGGTAACCCCAAGCATGATGTTTGTTGAACTGTTTCATTTAAAAATATCATTTGTAAAGGAAGAAGGAATGCTCTTAGTAAAGATCCCCTACCCTGTATCTGCCAATCTCTTTTTCCCCATACACTTTTCACATCAATATTGTTCTTCCAAGACTCGTAGCCTTCAACAGCAAGCCGGGAAACAAAGGAGTTTGAATAAATCAGTTTTGTATTGGTTAGCAAAATTTTCCTCACTCTGGAAAGTGTTAATTTGAAATAATAGGACTCAGGTTTTCTAGCGTCATGCCGAGTAAAATATGCAAATCTTTCTAAATATGTTTTGGAATTTTCCACAGGTGAATTCCGACAATGTTCCCACTGTGTATGATTGAAAACTGGTCTGGGTCTACTGGCTCAGTGCACAAGCAATGTCCCAAATGGTTGTAACAGAACATTTCACCATAATTCGCTATGTTCATATACACGTGTTCCCTCTCGAAAACAGTGTAGTAGTCTAGCTCAGCAAGCACAGAATCAACCATTTTAACATCCCAGTCATTGGAAACAGCACCAGGTGTCATATCATCAGTCACTGATATTTTAAACACATATGGAATTTGAATGACCTCAGTAGGGCTATCTATGTCAAAGGGCACTTTATCCCTAACAACCCCATCAGGAATCGGAACTCTTGAAATGTTTGCAAGGGAAAAGTCTCTTCAAACTTTCTGAGCAGATAAGTAAGATGTTAAAGCTTCATCCCCCGGCTCAACGGCAGGGCGTTCAGGAAAGTAATGCCCATTTATCAAGAGAAAGAAAACAGTGACAAAACTAATCCATAGCAGAAAGGCAAGCAATATCATAAATGTATTTCTAAATAGTTATTTTTAAGCCATATGTACAGCTTGTGTGTCTTTGGTACAGTTTCTGCTGCAGAATCAGAAGAAAAGTCATCAATGTTGACAAATTAACCAGAAGCACTCCGTGCAAATACAAGAACCAGTTCAGAGCTGGGGGATGGATCCACTTGCTGTGGAGGTTCAAAGTAGACGATGTTGTGAGTTTGTGTCGCATTTGAGTAATAAACAGCCATATCTTAAACAGTTCTTGTTGGTGAAGTTGTTACCGAAATCAAATCAATTGGTGCTTCCAGAAACGTTGTTTACTGCTTGTAGAGGTATGTACTGTTGGGTAGTGAAAGGGGAGCCGGTACTACCCAAGAGAACTCGTGGTCTACTGTACAGGATCGGCCACATGGTGCAATTCGATGTTGTCAATGAAGACACGTCTGTTTTCTTTAGAACTGGGCAGCAGTGGTAGGATGACAGTTCTGGTACCGTGTATTCCCAGGACTGGAACCGGTGCTCTGTAGGATGGGCAGAATTCCTGCTTCACAGTAATCTTTTCACGTACCAGATCCCCAACTTTAGGAATCCAGCCAGTAGATGTTGTTGGTAAATCCCTTATTCCCATGGTGGCAGTATAGGTGGATGAATTGTTATCACAAAATTGCTGTAGCTCCTGTAAAATAGCGACACGTTTATTCATGTCAAACAGTGTGTCTGCCACCACCACTCCAGGTCCATCGAGGTCTGGGACATACATAGGTATCCCAAACAACACATCATAATGGGTGCGACCTCCAAGGACCTTCTGGGAGGATTACTTAATGCTCTTTGGACTCCATGTAAGTGATGAAGCCAACTACGACCGGAACCTAATATTCTTGCTGTTAAGTATTGCTCCGGGTCTAGATTCCTCCTCTCCACAACCGAATTACCCTCAGGATGATATGGGGAAGAGTAATGGAGATCAACAACCATGTTCCTCATGGTGTTCCTGAATGCCCTAGAGGCAAAAGCAGGACCCTGGTACAAGTGGAATGCTGCAAAAGCATATGTACTGATAAAGATCTGCAAATCTTATAACAGTTTGAGCGTCAGCCAACGGTTGTGGTTATACCCACAGGAATCAACAGCAACCAAGATATATTTGTATGCACCATCGGCTGTAAGGGAACACAATGATCCAGGTACACACATTGTAGTGGTCTGTTTGACAATAAGAGGGATGTCTGCGATGGGCGCTTAATGTTAGAACCTTTGATTTGTTGGCAAATGCCACAACAAATGACATATTGCTTGGTCTGTCTTTATAGACCTGGCCACCAAAAGCATTTCTGTAGAACAGAAATGGTGGCTGCCACCCCTGCATGAGCAGAAGCGTCACCCTCATGTGCTGCTTTGATAAGATCTGGTCTCCTGTCTTGGTTGGGGCTCACACAATCTCCTAACTCTGGAATGGTTGCAAGTGCAACATTCTGAGCACTAACACAATAGGAGTATTTATTTCATAGGGTATACTTTTGGCAAAGGCTGTTCGTCAGCCGAAGCTTTTATGGCAGCCAGGTTCTCATCATCCAACCTCGTATGAGAACGAGTCACTGCAGCAACAGAAGCCATAGCTACTGAGGATTTGATGGCTTTATCAGCCAGAATATTCCCTACAACGTGTACTCCTACACGTTGGTGGCCCAATGTATGCACTACATGAGCATCTGGTAGCCTGTCATTAAGATCATCTACCCCCCCCCATAACACTCTGTGTTTAATGGTGTTCTCCCTTGGAATCTCTGAACCTGTTGAAACGCCAATGATTAAGATAATCATTGTAGGACTGGGCACAGTAATACGAATCACACACAATTAGTGTGGGGTGTGCTGGATCCGTATGTTCTAGTGCCAAGATTAGAGCCTTAAGCTCTGCCAACTATGCCAGTGCAGTCCCCTAGGGTCTGTGTGTAGGTATTCTGAGGGTGAAATACATCATCTCTTGTTACACCACTTACGGCTGCGCAGGCAGCTGATTATTGATATTTAGTACCTATAGCTCGTTTTGCTGATTCACCAGTGTAAATGATAGTTTGTTACTGATCAAGTGGCAGTATATTGGTAGGTGCAGGGTACTCCTACTCATATTGGAGAAATTCTTGAGTTTGAGATTTTGGGTGAAAAAATGTAATCAACATCAGTTGAGGTTAGAGAAGTTGCCCATTTAATCCAGTGTGGATGTAATGCTTTAGCATTAGGGACGCTTGCCTTGGTAACAGCCTCTAAGGCTGACACCGGGATAACAACAATAATGGGTTTCCCCTGTGATAATGGCCTCACTTTTATGACAGCCACCTGTACAGCTGTCAGTATCTTTTCTGTGGGTGCCAAACGTTGTTCTACATTTGAATACAAATGGGATTGTATGCTATGGGTACTGTGTGACTCTCATTGAAAGTGACATAGGTAAATCTGATGGCACCGGTGATTATTCCGATGACCAAGTTTGTCTTGTTGTTACATGTGTGTAAATGTTTTTCTTTAAGCATGTCCTACTAAAGGTCTCTGAGAATGCATGTATGTTCAAGTGTTAAATGTTTGTTTGAGAAATCTGGACAAATGAAGTCATAAAGAGGTTTTATGTGTTGTGCATAATCTGGTATGTATCTCATGTCAATGTTAAAGAAACCCAGCAATGACTGTAGTTTCTTGATGGCATTTGGTGGTTGAAGCTGTGCAGATTTTTCTAGAAAGTGCAGGGCCTGGCCAGGCTCTTGCCTTCGTCCAATAACGTTTATCCTAGGAACAGGACAATGAGAAAGGCAATTTTAGTTTTTTTTAAATAGCCCTTAGAGGCGAATCCAAGAATGATCTGATCGACCCTAGCAAGATGAAAGTTGATGTCATTGTCTGCGAGATAAATATTATCCACACAGGACAACACCTCTGGGTCAATATCATGTAATATTGATGTTACACAGGCTGGAAACAACCCTGGGCTATTCTTATACCCCTGAGGCGAACGACAAAAGTGCAGCTGGGAGCCTAATGCACTGAAGGCGCTAAGATCCCGGCTTTCAGGCAATAGATTTTAGAAGAAGAGTCCACTGGAAATGTTAAAGGTTGTTTTATATTTTCTATACACTATGTTGTTAGTTAGTGCTGTGCTGTGTGCATTTTGTATTGCATATGTGTGTGTGTGACTGTTTAAATGTCTGTAATCTAAGACTATTCTACATGAATGGTCTGGTTTCGCAACGGGGAACAACGCGTTATTCATTGCTTGCAGGGACGCAGTGTTAGTCAAGTTGTGTAAGAATCTCTCTCACTGGAGCTTTAGTCTCATGCTTAATATGATACTGTGGTTGAGGCTGTGGTGCAGACCTAAGTGGTATTACATGGTTGGGTACAGCACAGAAGCCTGCGCTAAAGCCCAGGAGGTTGCATAGGCTTCCTTTACTGCGTCTGGAACTAGGACTGAGAAAGAAGGCAAAATGACATCTTCCCCATGTGTGAGCTTATGGACAAATTCAGGTGGGCAGTCTTTTTCTGCCAATAAAATATCACAGTTAAGTGCTTTCCCAGAAGATGTCTTCAATAGTGCGTTCTATGTCCCCTTCAATTAGATTTTTTTTTTACTCTTGCACTGTACAATAAGTTGGTTGCGAATTAACTCATCGGTCATAGGTCCAAATTTGCATTTCACAGATAGTTCACGTAAGCTAGAGATAAAGCCTTCTAATGACACTCCTTCCTTTTGTGGTCTAGTGTAGAATTTATAACGTGACATCACTATATTTTCTTCTTTAGCGAATCTCTTCTCTAACCATAATTTTGCTTCTTCATAAACATCTTCCAAATGTTGCCCATCGTCATTGCTGATTTCTGGTAGATATTTAAATATATGGTGCGCTTCTTTGGCAATTGTGCCAACAACAGTGCTTTCTTCCTATGCACAGAGAACTTTTGACCATCTAATGCCACCACATAGTTTTCAAAAAGATCTATCCATTTTTCCCATTGGACCAAAGCCTGGGATCTATGATCCAAAAATGGAGCAGGAATATTATTAGCAGAAGTCATCACAATTCACTTTTAACGATATACAATAGTATCCACAAGATAAATATAGGATATCGTTTTTGTTTTTTTAATTTGTTCCTTTCTTTACCCACTTAATGGTTGCCAAGGTTCTTTCCTTTACTAAAGCAAAAGAGGAACTAACATACTTTCCTCTAATAGCAACGAGAGGTGGGGTTTGTAACGTCCATCGGTCTCCGATACATGTTCTGTGTCCGAGACGGACACTCAAAATCAGTCTCAGGGTGGAATCTCACAGCGCGTGGAGACAACGCGAGCCACCAGAAACGGTAAGTGAAAATATAGAACAATGTACAAGCATTTGCACTACACCGTCCACTCAAACATTTCGAAACCTTTAAAAATCGATCCACTCCAGAAACAAAGCTGTAACCTTCACAGCGCGACGCTGCAACGGCCTTCTGCAGGACACAAACAGTTCGTTGTACGCATCTGCCAAGACATGTAGGTCCGATTGGATCACATTTTCTGCAGCTCAGTGTCTTCAACCAGTGTGGCTGGCGCTCATCGCCAAAAATGTAGTAATTGGGACCACACACTGAGTTGAATTAGTTGAATAACACAAAGTTTATTCTATAAAGATAAACGTGATCCTCCTTACAAGCCAGCCAAACGTCAACTGAACTGGTTCAGAACGAACGGCAAGCCGACATTCTAACAGAACACCGATGCTTGAGTAAACATAGTGAATATAACATGCTTCCCAGAAGATGGCTTCAATAGTGAGTTCTGTGTGCTCTTCAATTTGAATTTTTAACTCATAAAACGAGTCAGGTGGGGAAATGCCCCTGTCCGCCGTCTCTATGATGAAAACGTCATTAGTTGCGGTCACATCCAGATGATCTATAAGACTATGGCAACAAATCAGGACTTCTGCTGCTGCGCTGTCCAGCAGAGTTGCCGTTAACGTCCTATTCTTCAGCAATGTTATCAAGATTTCGGGCATGTTGAATAGAAATTGATGCCACTTTTTTCTTTTTAAATCGGGGCTTTTGGTGGGGAGATTTATCCTCCGTATTAACATAGCTTCTGAGGAGTGTTGTGAGTCCTCCTGCATGTTTTGTGCAATAAATGCAGTGTTCAGGCAAGTCCACTTTCCGTTTATCTGGGGTGTCCTAAAAGGAACAAGAGGGACATGAATCAGTACATTGATATCTATCAGGTATTTTTAAAGTTTCACTATTTCAGAGATTATATCTCTGTTCAGAAGTCTCCGGGTATGGAGAATCTGGTCTCTGACTTCTTTTGTCTCTGTTTTGTTTTTTGTGTATCCCAGCGTTTTTTAGAACCTTCTTGTGCTTGTTTAGTACCTTCCATAGAGGAGGTACTCTGGATTTGCAGTTTAGTTGGTGTGGCCCCCAGGCTATCCGGGCCTATACTGGTATACGTTTCGGAGATAATCTGTGGCAGCCAGCACTCCTAGTTCTGTTGTGGAACCTCTATTGCTTAAAATAATTGAGGAGACTGTGTCAAAGTTACGCATCACTTTTATCCCCAAGTCCAGGGCCGGGGCTGCCCATTTTCATTTTGAATTTGCTTTAACCCTACCAGTAAGTTAGCAAGTGCTGGGGTACCATGTGTGATTGTGTCAATTGCGGCAAAGTCTTCACCCCAAGTGGTGAAGTCCTCTGCTGTAGGAACCATTCCAAAAGGCAAGCACATATTGAGAATCTATGTTTATCTTGGGGTCCAGCTTATTTGTTTTTTGTGCTATTTGGAACGGAATCTTTTCCCGTTCTGTGGGTAAATTGCCCATTATTGAATGTTTGGGGATTAATTCCTGTAACTGCCAATTGATGCATAGCTGGAGCAGCCCTCGCTGGGATGGTGTTCTAAGTCCACATTACAAACTGAGTTAGTTGTCTATATATTGCTATTAGCTCATTATAAAGTGTGCGTACATCTGCTATTTGCATACCCTGCACTTAAGGACGTAGTGTGTACATTGCAAACGTGGGCCATGTTGGTCTGTCATTGCTTAAAGGACCTAATCTCATGGGTTGCATTACATATGGAAGGGCCCCACTGAACCAGTTTTGATGTTCTTGAAAAGAAAGTGGTATTTCAAAGTGTTGATACCGCTGTGGTACATTTGCTATTCTGTAAGTATGAAAAGTGTGTGAGTTGTCATTCAATTCAAGAATGATGACCCAAGAATAAAATGTATCTGTTTGGTATGCTTCATGAGCTTCCACAACGAATGTGACTTCCTCTCTCTCATCTGTTAAGTCATTGGTTAGAAGAAACTGGGTAAGTGCTTGTCTGCAGTTCTCTGGAATGTTTATGGCATTTGCCATGTTAAAGAGAAGATATCAGAGTCAGGAAGACCAACAGGGAATAAATCCTTTTGAGGTTCAGGCTTGAACAACCTACAGCCCAGAGGGGTACTCATTATTTGACTGAAGAGGATTGTCCCTAAGACCATGGACATGTCTGTGTAATGGTACTCCGGGTACATTCGTGTGTGTGAAGTGGAAATACTTGGGAGATGCGTAAATCAGTGCCTACACCATCATTGGTGGCACAATGTCATAAGGACCCTTGTATCGCTACAAGGCTGCTGGATTACAGATGGCAGCACCTCTGATTGTAGGCGACTGAGTCACTCCCACAATAGTAGGCAACTGTTGGCCCAACTATCTCGGCTCCCTCAGCAGCACCTCACCAGAACATGAAGGGTAAAGGTAATTTCTAGCAGCCTAGCGCATGGACTCTGAAATCCTCTCTGGGATTTGCGGTGCAACAACTCTTACCCTCTTATCTTGTTAGAAATGAGTCTCTTACAGTCACACAGGCAAAAAGGAAGATGCAAGAAAGTTTTCAATATATTTATTGAAAAGACTGAAATCTACTGTAAAATACATGAACTGCACTGATTAGGATAATGACAAAAGACAAAATCAGGATTGTGAAAATAAGCAATATAATTACGAAAAATCCTAACATTTTGCAATAAACATGAATACATACACTCCTCCCTAAAGCGTATTGTCTACCCTAAAGAGAGCAAGGTACGATAAACCTAATCTGCCCAAACCATGCCCATGAGAGGCGCCCCAGACCATGTTTCCTTGGAACAAGGTCGGCCTCCAGTCCCCAAACAAGCGATGTAGAGATGCAAAGGCTGAGGTCTGCTGCAAAATGATGCACAGTGTTGATGGAAGATCCTAGGTGGAATCCCCTGTAATGGCCCTGGTCTCACAGATTATTTATATAAGGCCCATGTTATTGTTTGCGCAGACATCCTGACGTGGGTATGTACCTAAGAGTTCGATTCTGTGTGCAAACTTGGATTGTCAATAGCATAACAAGAATTCCAGACATTCATATTCTGTGAAGCAGAGGGACATGATGACAATTCAATACATACATTATTGATAAAGACACTTTCACTGATTATAACAAAACATTTCTTATAAAATGCAAGAACTGCAAGTACTGTTAAATAAAAAAAACCTGAGCATGTTTATTGAAGTAAAAGGGCAAAGGCCTGTAAACCATGGCTTAGGTAAACTCCTCTAAGTGAGCAAATTAAAATGGATCCACAACAGTGGTTGGATTAACGTATAGTAATGAAAATTATAGTTGGTAGTTTGTCAATCAATCCACTGCATTGCACATTTTAAGAATAAGTTCTTGTTAATTTAGAATACGCATCAGTCACTTTAAAATGTATACATTTGAGTTATAACGATAGGATCCGTCTCACATTAACGAGGTGAACCATCAAGTCCCCTGTATTGGCATTTCTTGCACCTGCATTTAACACTTTATGGTTTGAATACAATCTTATGTACATGGGACGGATTATCCTGTGAGTAGATGCACATGAGCAACACTTTTGCACCAGTACAGGATAATCTATGGTCCCAAATGTGATGTAGTATGGCACAAATTACCTCTGAGAAGGAGTACTTGGAAAAACAAGTGCATATGCATTTTTACGAGCACATGACACATGTGTTATATTGAAGCGAAGGGATTCAACAGTGTTTGGATTAACGTATAGTAATGATACCCTAAAACAGGTCCCAGGATGCTTGTTTCTGGTCCAGGGAGGACCTGGCCTGGCAGTTCGGGCTGGACTGTTCTCATGGGGAATAGGGTCAAGACTGATTTGCATATGGCTGGGTCCAACCTGGAATGGCATGGCAAGCAAAAAAACTGATGGATTAAACCCAGATCTGTGACAGGGGTGGAATGCTTGATTTGCTCTGCATTCATTCCATCATTTGTTGTTTTTGCATTTGTTGCCCCAAGTGGGAAGGGTATGCCCAGACGTGGGTCCCTTGCTTGCTATGCACCAGATTCAAGCTAGCCTGGCTGATGAAGGGTGATACCCTGAAACCGGTCCCAGGATGCTTGTTTCTGGTCCAGGGAGGACCTGGCCTGGCAGTTTGGGCTGGACTGTTCCCATGGGGAACAGGGTCAAGACTGATTTGCATACGGCTGGGTCCAACCTGGAATGGCACGGCAAGCAAAAAAACTGATAGATTAAACCCAGTCTGTGACTGGTGGGGAATGTTTGATCTGCTCTGCATTCTGTCCATCATTTGTTGTTTTTGCATTTGTTGCCCACAGTGGGAAGGGTATGCCCAGGCGTGGGTCCCTTGCTTGCTATGCCACCAGATTCAAGCTAACCTGGTTGATGAAGGGTGATACCCTGAAACCAGTCCCAGGATGCTTGGTCCAGGGAGGATCTGGCCTGGCAGTTTAGGCTGTTCCCATGGGGAACAGGGTCAAAACTGATTTGCATATGGCTGGGTCCAGCCTGGAATGGCATGGCAAGCAAAAAAACTGATGGATTAAACCAAGATCTGTGACTGGGGGCAATGTTTGATTTGCTCTGCATTCCGTCCATCATTTGGTATTTTAGCACTTGTGGGACAGTCCCATCTAGAAATATGGTGAGAATATGTCTCTTTAATGTGTCACAATACAGATGCGCCCCTTTAATTGAGTGAGGGCTTGGAGGCGATCTGCAATACAATAATTGTTTTGTTTTCAAGAAGCTTGGGCCTGGAAAGCTGCTACGTAATTATTGTTGTGTTAATGGTACTGCTAGAAATACAGAGGCACGGCTTGTTAAAGACATTGTGAGAGGATTAGAAACATCGTTATCAGATTGGAAAGTGAAGGTGCACAGATCAAAATCATACAATGCAATTAAATTAATTTATTGAAGACTCATTGTCTGAGAGATTAATACAGCCGCGCTGAGCATTAAGTATGAAATTAATTATGTCACAGCGTAGTGAAAGGCCCCAGGTGGATTACATTTGAGAACTGCAAATCCCAGAATGCTTATGCGTGAATTACAAGTCCAGGAATGCTTTTTGTGCAAATAAAAGCCATGATTGTGTGAATAACGTGAGAATAAAGACTACATACCACTTGACAAAGACGAGAGTCAAAACGTGTTGTGGGGTCTGTTTTCATGCTGCTTTAAAGAATAAATGGAAATTGTAGAGAGAAACCTCCAAGAGTGCACTGCTTTTTGTTGGTTTTGAATTTATTGGGGGTAGTGATCTTTACCCAAACGTTTGCACCAGCAGTCAGAGTGCTCCGCTTTTAAGACCATTGGCTGTGGATATAGCCACCCTCATGCAGCCACATCCTGCACCCTTGGGACAGCACCCTATAGAAGCATCGTCCAAAGCTAGCACTGGTGCCAAAAATCACAAGAGAGGTTTATTTAGTAAGCACCCACATAGGTACTTATAAAGTGTGAACAAAACATGAACAAATAAACGGCTGATGCGTTTCAGCTCAACGCCTTCCACTGGATTTCTCCTACTATCTTGGCAGACATCATTATAAAACCTATGTAGTCCTTGTGCTATTTCCATGGCCCCTAGAGCACTAGGACCTCAACCATTATTTTTCACAAAGAATCCCAATCAATTTCAACAACATAATAGTAAATACCAATCATCTTTACAATAATGCTTGTGTCATTTCGCACAAAATAAAGGGATGTGAAGATCACAACACACACCATCCCATGATACAATTCATATTTCAATATACTTGATCTTGATCCACCACGTCATTACTAATAATGAACTACACTGTTCCTAGAGAGCAAGAAGAAGACAGTGAGAGTACTAGGGGGTCCTATTTAGTAGGAGCAAGAGTCCTCACACACCCGACTGTGTGTCATGCTTCATCATCGGACCAGCTCCTCGCCAGACTGGCACTGCAATGTCTGGCGGGCACCACCCTTACGGGGGGCTCTTTGCCGGAGATCTTTTTGATGATGCCACCCTTTACCGCAGGTAGGTGAGGGGGAGAGGGAAAAAGGGATAAAGGAGAGAACGAACAAGAAAGATAAAATTGGCTCTGCGACCCTTGCTAAGAACTATCTTTATTAATGCAGGGTTGAGGCCAAGATTAAAACTGTAACCAGGAGGGTGGAGTCGAAGTAATGTTCGACCACTCTCAAACTGTATTGCATATAACAAGGAGGTCAAGGAACTACATGACCCACCTTAAAAATGGGTCGACATGTTTTGCGTCTGTAAGATCCAAAAGGATCCAGCGACGCTTCTTCAGGACCTAGTGAAAAAATGCTTCTCCAAAAAATAAACTCTAATGGCTCTTGCCTATATCAACTGACAATCAAAAGAAAGGGAGTTTTAGTGTCGTCAGTCACTTACATGAGTCTTTTTGACCCAGTGTGTCATTCCTACTCGTCGCCCTGGAAGTGTATGAAAATCACAACATTGGTTAATGCTCTGGTCATTATATCATGAGTTACATATAGATGAATGTAAATTCAATGTGTGAGGCACACAGTGATCGTGATAAAAAATTTGCACACCCATGCCAGTATAACAAACAAAATGTGCTTACCCTCCTACTCTGAGATAGGGCTTCATGGGATCACGCGGACTATGGACCTGGTCCACATAACACTAATTATCATATAGAAAAACAAAGAATAACAGAACAAAATTGAGAGTCATCTGAACATACTGCACCACCCAAAAGGTTGGTGCACGTGGGTATCATTCCCAACACATATAGGTAAACAGACACACAGGGAGAGTAGCCCCACATTTTCACGTTCTCAATCATCATTCAGTAATGGGTGTAACAGTTGAAACAGATGAAAAGAGACTAGGAGGCAATCAGCATAAGCATCCATGATATAAATCTGTTAATAGTGCTTAAAGACCCTGATGGTCGAATATAATAGCCACCTCATTCTAGGGGACAAAAAGTTAAAGGAACAGACATGTCTGGTTAGTGAAATAATTGTCTTTTGTAATCACAATGGATGCCCTAAAGTTCCTCGTTATCAGCATAAGGTCCGAGTCAAAGTGCGATAGTTAAAACGGCCTCGCAGAGTGACCGATACTCGAGAATCAATTGCCCAATAAAACGTTGAAAACGCGGGCATGCACAGCACTAACTTGATTCGGTATAAGGTCAGAGTCAACGTGCAATAGTTAAAACGGCCTCGCAAGGTGACCGATACTCGAGAATCAATTGCCCGATAAAACGTTGAAAACGTGGGCATGCACAGCACTTACTTGGTTGAGACCAGTAGACGGCACTTCCACCTACCCCTGGGTCGCGCTCCCGAAATGACAAGGGAGACGCGATAGCGGAAGAATAAATGGAGTACGACCCGGAAGTCGGCTCCTTCGCGCGTTGCTAAGCAACGAGTGCGCGTCTCGGTTACGAGCTCATCGTCAAGAACACGTGAGTAATGAGCTCTAATGGCACGCCGGGAGGAGACGTGGCGGCCAGGATAGAACGTATATATCAGTGTTCAAATAGATGAAGAAAAGGACATGACCAGTAAAATATAAATGTTCAAGAAATCACACTACATGGTCTGATAAAGTGAAACTAACAGGTCCAGTCCTATATCTTGGAAATTTCAACATATATGATAATGGTATTGCGTCATCTGCATAAGTTCGATTAAATATAGTCCTTCCATTGTGGAAAAAAGGGTCATGTCACAGGAGCTTGCAGAATATCAGACAAAAGTGGAAAAATGTCCAGTGCATTTCTATGGAGGGTAAGAGGCACATGTTTACATCTATAGTCATACGAGTAAAACAACTCCCTTGTTGGTTTCTCAGTAGCGATAGATCAAGGGGAAAAAAATTTAAGGGGAAAAATTAATCCATGGGATGTCATCATTTAAACCAGTGCGGTGGGTCCCAAGCTTAAAAACCCACTGTTGTTCGAGCTCAAAGAGAGACTCAGCACCTCTATGTGGGCATGTCTCTAGTGCAATCCACCACATGTCATCCGGACTATGCTGAACCTCAATGTAGTGAATACTTAGTTTAGTCGAAGTCCGTCCGCATCAAATATTGCTACGGTGTTCATTGAGTCTTAGTTTTACTGCTCTTGTGGTCATCCCTACATGTTGTAGACCACATGGGCATGTTATCAAATACACGCAGTTTCGGGTATTGCAATTCGTATGTCTGAGTAATCGCCAGTGCCCAATTGGAACGAGTTCTAATGAGTCTGTACGTTTAGTCAGAGAGCACACGTTGCAGTTCCCACATGGGAAATGTCCCGTTACTGGTGATAGCTCCCAAAGGGTGCCTTGTCTGTTTGGTGTCTCACGGGGTCTGGGTCTGGTGTGGATCAGTATATCTCTCAAGTTGGTAGTCCTTTTAAAGGCAAACAGTGGTTTTGGGATATTCTCACCCCCACTAAGGAGGATCTCCCATCTTTTATTGATGATTTTCTTGACTGTATTAGACAGTGGTGTGAAGGTTGTGACACAGGTTAGTTTGTTCTCTCCACGTCTAGGTACTGTTTGTAGTAATAGCTCCCTATTACTATATTTAGCGCGTTTGTAGGCAATATTGACCACTCTTGTAGGGTAGTGACGGTCATATAATTTGTGTTTCAATTCTGTAGCTTGTGAGTCAAAAGAGTGAATATTACTACAATTACGGCGTAACCGTAAGAATTGGCCAAATGGTAGGTTATCTCTAAGTGCTTTTGGGTTATAGCTGTCGTAGAGTAGTAAACTATTGTGGTCTGTAGTTTTGTGATTTGTGCAGGTCGTTAGTGTACCTCTGTCAATACTAATGACCAGATCCTGGAAGGTGATCTTGGTAGTAGAGACCGAGGAGTTGAAGTTCAAATAGGGATCAAGATTGTTAACCCATGTCGTGAAGTCCGTCACCTCCTCAATAGGACCTTGCCAGATGACCAAAATGTCATCAATGTATCGACGCCATAATTTAATATTGCAAAAATATGGATTGGAGGTGGGTAGTATGAATCGTTTCTCGAAATCATACAGGTAGAGACAAGCTAAGCTAGGAGCAAAAGTGCTACCCATTGATGTACCTCGAGTCTGGTGGAACAATGAGTCTTCGAACTGAAAGAAATTCTCTATGGCGGCGCCATAGTTGTTTTGAACTCATCAGATTACAGACAAGAATGTCTCCGCCTCTTGAGTGATTCTACCTATTACACTCTAATTGATCATGACCCAACAGTTAGATTACAAGCAGAGATTAGAGGAATGATCAATGAGGCTACGAGTAATTCTTGGATTTCGCAAAAAGAGGCCGACTTTCTGGATACTGCCAATCCCAGGATACCATACTTTTACTGTCTGCCTAAAATTCACAAAGGGAAAAATCCGCCTCCGGGCCGCCCTATTGTGTCAGGGATTGGATCAATCCTTGAGCCGTTGTCCACATTTTGTGACCACTTTTTACAACCCCTTGTGCAACAGTCCTCTACATATTTACGGGACACTAAAGATGTCCTCAATCTCATAGAATCTATCAACTCTGAAGGTGATGTCCAGGCATTAATCACCATGGATGTTGAAGCATTATATACCAACATCCCACAACAAGCCACCTTGACAGTAGTAGAATCGGCTCTTCTAACGACCACTCTTAAGTTGACTAGTCCGGTGCATTTCATTATGCATTGTGCAAGCTTAGCGATGAAAGAGAATTTCTTTCAGTTCGAAGACTCATTGTTCCACCAGACTCGAGGTACATCAATGGGTAGCACTTTTGCTCCTAGCTTAGCTTGTCTCTACATGTATGATTTTGAGAAACAATTCATACCACCCACCTCCAATCCATATTTTTGCAATATTAAATTATGGCGTCGATACATTGACGACATTTTGGTCATCTGGCAAGGTCCTATTGAGGAGGTGACGGACTTCACAACATGGGTTAACAATCTTGATCCCTATTTGAACTTCACCTCCTCGGTCTCTACTACCAAGATCACCTTCCTGGATCTGGTCATTAGTATTGACAGAGGTACACTAACGACCTGCACACATCACAAAACTACAGACCGCAATAGTTTACTACTCTACGACAGCTATCACCCAAAAGCACTTAGAGATAACCTACCATTTGGCCAATTCTTACGGTTACGCCGTAATTGTAGTAATATTCACTCTTTTGACTCACAAGCTACAGAATTGAAACACAAATTATATGACCGTCACTACTCTACAAGAGTGGTCAATATTGCCTACAAACGCGCTAAATATAGTAATAGGGAGCTATTACTACAAACAGTACCTAGACGTGGAGAGAACAAACTAACCTGTGTCACAACCTTCACACCACTGTCCAATACAGTCAAGAAAATCATCAATAAAAGATGGGAGATCTTCCTTAGTGGGGGTGAGAATATCCCAAAACCACTGTTTGCCTTTAGAAGGACTACCAACTTGAGAGATATACTGATCCACACCAGACCCAGACCCCGTGAGACACCAAACAGACAAGGCACCCTTTGGGAGCTACCACCAGTAACAGGACATTTCCCATGTGGGAACTGCAACGTGTGCTCTCTGACTAAACGTACAGACTCATTAGAACTCGTTCCAATTGGGCACTGGCGATTACTCAGACATACTAATTGCAATACCCGAAACTGCGTGTATTTGATAACATGCCCATGTGGTCTACAATATGTAGGGATGACCACAAGAGCAGCAAAGCTAAGAATCAATGAACACCGTAGCAATATTCGATGCGGACGCACTTCGACTAAACTAAGTATTTACTACATTGAGGTTCAGCATAGTCCGGATGACATGTGGTGGATTGTACTACAGACATGCCCACATAGAGGTGCTGAGTCTCTCTTTGAGCTCGAACAACAGTGGGTTGTTAAGCTTGGGACCCACCGCACTGGTTTAAATGATGACATCCCATGGATTAATTTTTCCCCTAAATTTTTTTCCCCTTGATCTATCGCTACTGAGAAACCAACAAGGGAGTTGTTTTACTCGTATGACTATAGATGTAAACACGTGCCTCTTACCCTCCATAGAAATGCACTGGACATTTTTCCACTTTTGTCTGATATTCTGCAAGCTCCTGTGACATGACCCTTTTTTCCACAATGGAAGGACTATATTTAATCCAACTTATGCAGATGACGCAATACCATTATCATATATGTTGAAATTTCCAAGACATAGGACTGGACCTGTTAGTTTCACTTTATCAGACCATGTAGTGTGATTTCTTGAACATTTATATTTTACTGGTCATGTCCTTTTCTTCATCTATTTGAACACTAATATATACGTTCTATCATGGCCGCCACGTCTCCTCCCGGCGTGCCATTAGAGCTCATTACTCACGTGTTCTTGACGATGAGCTCGTAACCGAGACGCGCACTCGTTGCTTAGCAACGCGCGAAGGAGCCGACTTCCGGGTCGTACTCCATTTATTCTTCTGCTATCGCGTCTCCCTTGTCATTTCGGGAGCGCGACCCAGGGGTAGGTGGAAGTGCAGTCTACTGGTCTTAACCAAGTAAGTGCTGTGCATGCCCGCGTTTTCAACGTTTTATTGGGCAATTGATTCTCGAGTATCGGTCACCTTGCGAGGCCGTTTTAACTATCGCACGTTGACTCAGACCTTATACCGAATCAAGTTAGTGCTGTGCATGCCCGCGTTTTCATCGTTTTATTGGGCAATTGATTCTCGAGTATCGGTCACTCTGCGAGCCCGTTTTAACTATTGCACTTTGACTCGGACCTTATGCTGATAACGAGGAACTTTAGAGCATCCATTGTGATTACAAAAGACAATTATTTCACCAACCAGACATGTCTGTTCCTTTAACTTTTTGTCCCCTAGAATGAGGTGGCTATTATATTCGACCATCAGGGTCTTTAAGCACTATTAACAGATTTATATCATGGATGCTTATGCTGATTGCCTCCTAGTCTCTTTTCATCTGTTTCAACTGTTACACCCATTACTGAATGATGATTGAGAACGTGAAAATGTGGGGCTACTCTCCCTGTGTGTCTGTTTACCTATATGTGTTGAGAATGATACCCACGTGCACCAACCTTTTGGGTGGTGCAGTATGTTCAGATGACTCTCAATTTTGTTCTGTTATTCTTTGTTTTTCTATATGATAATTAGTGTTATGTGGACCAGGTCCATGGTCCGCGTGATCCCATGAAGCCCTATCTCAGAGTAGGAGGGTAAGCACATTTTGTTTGTTATACTGGCATGGGTGTGCAAATTTTTCATCACGATCACCGTGTGCCTCACACATTGAATTTACATTCATCTATATGTAACTCATGATATAATGACCAGAGCATTAACCAATGTTGTGATTTTCATACACTTCCAGGGCGACGAGTAGGAATGACACACTGGGTCAAAAGGACTCATGTAAGTGACTGACGACACTAAAACTCCCTTTCTTTTGATTGTCAGTTGATATAGGCAAGAGCCATTAGAGTTTATTTTTTGGAGAAGCATTTTTTCACTAGGTCCTGAAGAAGCGTCGCTGGATCCTTTTGTACCTTACAGACGCGAAACATGTCGATCCATTTTTAAGGTGGGTCATGTAGTTCCTTGACCTCCTTGTTATATGCAATACAGTTTGAGAGTGGTCGAACATTACTTCGACTCCACCCTCCTGGTTACAGTTTTAATCTTGGCCTCAACCCTGCATTAATAAAGATAGTTCTTAGCAAGGGTCGCCGAGCCAATTTTATCTTTCTTGTTTGTTCTCTCCTTTATCCCTTTTTCCCTCTCCCCCTCACCTACCTGCGGGAAAGGGTGGCATCATCAAAAAGATCTCCGGCAAAGAGCCCCCTGTAAGGGTGGTGCCCGCCAGACATTGCAGTGCCAGTCTGGCGAGGAGCTGGTCCGATGATGAAGCATGACACCCAGTCGGGTGTGTGAGGACTCTTGCTCCTACTAAATAGGATCCCCTAGTACTCTCCCTGTCTTCTTCTTGCTCTCTAGGAACAGTGTATTTCATTATTAGTAACTGTTATTGGAGGACATACACTGGACCTCAAAATCCTCCGAATCCCCTTTATTTTTGATGTAGCCACCACGTCATTACGCTGATCCAGGCTTTTGACGATTTTGTCCATGCGCCATCTTCCAACACATTTTCTGGTGATAGGTCACCCAAGTTAACAGATCAAAAATAATCTTTACAGTATGTCAGTAATATGAGATTATTCCAATTTCCTTGTCAAATAAAACATTTGTTTCTACAGATAAAGTACCACTCCCTTCTGATACACTGTCCATCTAGATTATCCTATCAACATGTTCCTTATGTCATACCTCCATACATAGTCAGACTCAAAATAAAGTGACTTGTGCAAGTGCAAAATACGCAAGTTCCTGCTACTTATCTGTGTATATCTCATAGCTAATCCTTTCCCTAAATTTATGAGTTATGAGGAAAATTGAATATAATAGTGCAAACAACAACACATGCTCCCAGCAGGATCACCCATTTGGTTAAACTGATATGGGCTCTTAACCAAGAGAAAGTGACTCTTGCAAGCGCAAGTTACACATATGGCTACTTCTCCGATGTGAAGACCTGTAGCCAATCTGTCCTTCAAATAGAGAGACCAACAATGAAGCAACATATGTTAATACTCATGATACATAAGGGATGCCACCCAATAATCTAATACTCCAAATGATCCATCCCTTCGCTTCAATATAACACACGTGCCATGTGCTCGTAAAAATGCATATGTACTCGTTTTTCCAAGTACTCCTTCTCAGAGGTAATTTGTGCCATACTACATCACATTTGGGACCAGAGATTATTCTGTACTGGTGCAAAAGTGTTGCTCATGTGCATCTACTCACAGGATAATCCGTCCCATGTACATAAGATTGTATTCAAACCATAAAGTGTTAAATGCAGGTGCAAGAAATGCCAATACAGGGGAACTGATGGTTCACCCCGTTAATGTGAGACGGATCCTATCGTTATAACTCAAATGTATACATTTTAAAGTGACTGATGCACATTCTAAATTAACAAGAACATATTCTAAAATGTGCAATGCAGTGGATTGATTGACAAACTACCAACTATAAAGTGGCAAGTGCCTATTTTCAGTTATTCAACGGATTCAATTACAAAAGGCTTAAATATAAGCAGGAGAGGAATCAGTAGTTAGTGGGACCCATAGCTCAATCTACATATTACCAAATAAAGTGACAAATGCATATTTAAAATTATTCCACAAGTTCAGTCACCAAAAGCTTAAATAGTGGCAAGGGGCAAGCCGGAAGCTAATGGAACACATTCATAACAACTGGCAATTAATCTCTATTACTCATTGCAGAATACATCCATCAATGTAGACTCCACCAAATTATGTCCTCATTTCAATGTTCACAGATGGACATGAAGTTTAGCATCAGTATTATGCCACCACAGAGCCTCCGTGCCATTTCCGTGATCAGCCGTGACTCTTCTAGCCTTAATTCCCTCTCCCTCCCCAAGGATGGCCCTTCATATGTTTAATCCCAAAATATTTGAAGCCTGCCAACGATCGTCCATGACATTGATCAAAATGGCAGGGCATAGATTAACTCTTATCACCATTCGTTATAATTTGAATGTGTTGCAGAATCCTTAATTTCTATTTATTGATAGTACTTTCCACATATATTTTTGCACTCACACTTCAATATGTAAACCACATACTCTGTATTGCACGTTATCCTGCCCTGTATAGTAATGCATCTCCCCTCAAAGGATTGATAAGTTCTTTGATTCCATACTGGCAGGCTTTGCCCGATTTGCACTTGACAAATTCCTTGGTGTTATTCTGTAACCAGCTTCTCTCTCCATCAGGATCAAAGTAACTGTGCATTAAAATGCCACCCAAAGATTTAGTCTTTTTGGACGTAACCCATGGCCCAGCACAGATAATATCTTTGAAATGCTCATCGCCACTTAAAATGTTCCAGTTCTTTTGTTACATTATTTTTACTTCGACTTGAGCTGTATTATACTCCAAAAAGATCCTCTTTTTCCCATCTTGCTTAATTATGTTTTCATTCTGCTGGTGCAACAATGTATCTCTTTGGGTCTGATTAACTCTTTTCCTCGCACTTTCCAAGACACTCTGAGGGTATCCAAGTTTAGAGAATCTTTTCATCATGTTTTTAATCTCTTTCTGGAATGCATCACCAGTTGAACAAATCCTTCTAGCCCTTAACATCTGGCTATGGGGGATACTCCGCTTAAGGACCGCTGGATGGCCACTGTTAGCATGTAAGATTGAGGTTGTGACCATCGGCTTCCTATGGATCTTCATTTTCAATTGGTTATTGGACACGTCCAATTCAATATCTAGCAAATCACAATGGGATCTACTATATGTGCAGGTGAACTGAATATTAAATTCATTAAAGTTCAATTTATCTATGAACCTTTGTAATTCCATTTTGTCACTTTCCCACGATAAAATAAAAAGGTTGTAATAAAATAAAATAAAAAATAAAAAGGTCAATGAATCGTGTCCATAGGATGACATTCGCCACATATTATTTATTGTCCTCGGTCCATGCCATCTCCTTTTTTCCCACCATCCCATGAACGGGTTTGCGTAGGTGGGGGAGAAGGAGGTGCCTATTGCCGTACCCTGTTGCTGTAAACAGTATTTGTTATTGAAGAGGAAGACTTTGTGAGTTAGACAATATACCAACATCTCAAGTATCATCCTTGGATGTTCCCAGGTACTCTATTGGTCTAACCCTTAGGAAATATTCACATGCCTGTATTCCATACGTCTGGCCAATTGAGGTATACAGGGATACTACACCCACTGCCATCATAATATAAGTTTGTTTCCAGGGAATCCCATCTAGTTTCCTCAGGAAATCCTTGGAGTCATTCAAGCAAGATAGGAGACTGGTGACATAGTGCTGTAAAAATAAATCTAAATACCTCAAACTATTCTCCAAGAAAGACCTGATGGAGCTCACTATGGGTCTTCCTGGTGATAATTTCAAATTCTTGTGGATTTTCGGAAGGAAGTATATAGTAACTGTTTTTGCATGTTGTATGTTTAGGTACTGATATTCCTCCCGTTCTCACAGATTATGTTTGTACCATGATTTCAATTTTAAATGAAGCTCCTTCTCAATCCTCTTCATCTGGGTTTTGTAATGAGTTGTGTTACCCAATTGTCCCTTTGCTTCTGTGATATAAACGTCCTGATCCATCAGCACAATATTTCCCCCCTTATCCAAAGGTTTAATGATTAGTGTGGGGTTTGTTTTGAGATCTATGATGTCCTTCCAATCTCTCAGTGTGAGATTGCCTCCGTTTCCTGTGTTATGCCATTTCCTTCTCAATTTGCTCAGGTCTTCCATGACCAACTCATGGAACAAATCAATTCTATTCCCAGTGGTAGTTGAGAACACAATTTGGTCTTAGATTTGCACCCACTCTACATTGGTATGTTGGTCATAAATCCCATCTCATTCAATGCAACAATGTCAGGAGTCCTTTCTTCTGATTGTGTCTCAGGTGATCCACATATTCTAATTCTAGGAGACTCTCGACATCCACTACAGATCTACAGTTGGGAATCCTCTCTTGTTTTATAGGGGAAAGATGTAACTCCATTCGAGTTCAATAAAGTTTCATCCACTAGATTACCAATTTCTAGTAGGTCCAAAGCATCCTTTAATTGGAAAATGGATAGTTCAGGGTTTACACATGTTTTGTCAGATACTTTCTTTACTTTCATCTTATGATACTTGTGCAATTTTAGTTTCCTCAGATGTTTACACATTTTAAGTCTTGTGTCCGTAAAGTCCGGGCTAGCTGTTGGGCAAAATTTAAATCCTAAATTAAGTATTTTCTCCTGATTGGGGGTAAGTTTTATTGATGATATGTTGACCACAAGTGGTTTCCCCCTATGGTGTCATCATTCGGTGTTGTTTTTATCTCCAGTCCCTGTTTTTGCCTCACCCTCTTTCTTTTGCCCCTCCTTGTCCTGCAGTGTCTTTTTTTAAACTTTATTGTGCTCTGCCACCACTCCTTGGCATGTTGTCCTGTGCAAGATGCAGAGTTCCCTTTCAAAATCCTCTTTCTCCATAGTAGACTCATCAGCACTCGACCCTGGATCAGAGCTAAACTCACTGTCACTGACTCGGTTCACAGGGGTCTATACATCTTCTCTTTTGCCCTGAGGCTGTCAAACTTCTTGGCAAAAGTATAAATTTGACCAAACTAGTAATCAAGTCGGTCCCTGGTAAATCTTCTCACTTTCCTCTCCATTATTTCTTCATCGTGTTTCTGTAAGTTCTTCTCCATTTTGGCCAGCAATTCTGTAACCGCCATATCGTCTTTGTATTTCTCTAGTTCTTTCCAAATTAGTTCCACTTTAGCCGATTGTTGCTCCATCTTCCTCTTTGCATGCATGGTCAGCATTTTCATCAGCCTTACAGAACACTCCTCCGTGTTTTCACACCATTCTTTCACCAAATCATCATCTATTTCTTCATAGGTGGGCAGTTACATGATTCGCAAACCTCTCTGTATTCTTTTACACTCCAGATAACTAGTCAGGGTCGTCATCTCCCACCACTGTTTCGATTCCATCCGCCTTGCTTTTCCCAAATCCCTAATCAATTGTGCCAGTGTTCTCTTTCCTGATTTCAGGTTCCCATCACTCCTTGTGGATTCCACTGTACCACTGAAGATTCACCCCACAGCCAACCTCTATTTCGCTTGCCTGTCCTCCATATTTCCTTAATATAATCTGCCTCAAGAGCTCTGTATCAATGTAGTCCGACTGCAGTATTGCCATATTCAATACATGTCTGTCACAACACTATTCTTAAAAGAATTCTGTTACTGTTTGCACCCATCAACTTTCTTCATGAAGCAAAATGCCACCATGATTGGTTGCACGGACAAGTGGGATTGTTCTCTTGTTCTCATCCAATTCCCTTTTAGATATGCTCTGAACGATTTATCCTCTTCTCTCCTTGGCATTCAATCATTCCATGTGATTGCCCTTTATTTTGGATGGGACAACACTCTAATACTGCATGGTTAAACCGAGAAACAGGCAGCCCCAGACCGGTACAGAAATGCACCCTGCACACCCTCCGGTGCCCGTGTCGGTTACCTTACCTGAGGGGTCCCCCCATATACACCCAGCAGTCTCTGCTTTCCCCCCCCCCGAGTATGGTGGAGAGCAGTCGCACTTTACTTTCATCCCAACATTCAATTCCTTGCTGCACTCCTCTCGTCCCAGAGCCTGCTGTTGTGCGCTCAAAGATCGGTGCATAAACATCCACTTCCTCACACAGCCATTTCCCAGACCCATAGTGCGGCATCACATAGAAGCATTGTCCAAAGCCAGCGTTGATGCCACAAATCACAAGAAAGGTTTATTTAGTAAGCATCCACATAGGTACTTATAAAATTCAAACAAAACATGAACCAACAAACGGCCCGCGCTTTTCGGCTCAACACCTTCCACTGGGCCTCTCCTACTATCATGGCGGACATCATTATATCTACATAATCTTTTTGCTATTTCCATGGGCCCCAGAGCACTAGAACAGCAACCATTATTTTTCGCAGAGAATCCCAATCAATTACAACAACATAATATTAAGTACCAATCATCTTTACAATAATGCGTCTGTCCGATCGCACAAAATAAAGGGGTGAGAAGATCACAACACACCCCATGTCATGATGCAATTCTTAATTCAATATATTTGATCTTAATCCCTCATAGTTCATTACTTTGATCCAGTCTTTTGACAATTTTGTCCATCCGCCATCTTCCAACATATTTTCTAGCAACAAGGCACCCAATTTCAGATTTTGAAAACTTGTTCAACGTGGCAGTAAAAAAAAGGCATCAAAGATAAGCGTAAGATGAAACTATGGGGACCGGTGGCCAGACCGAACTGCCTGAGCTTTTTGAATGGGCTGGTTATATGTATGGGGGGGGGGGGGGGGGGGGGGGGGGGGAGAGAGAGAGAGAGAGAGAGAGAGAGAGAGAGAGAGAGAGAGAGAGAGAGAGAGAGAGAGAGAGAGAGAGAGAGAACTTATAGAAATAACTAAAAAAAACAATGGTTAAAGTAACTTTATAGTTAGGTGAAAATGTCTTTGACAAAGTAAAATTTTAAACTAAAAAAAACACTGAAATTCACCAGATATAGTTATAGCAAGTAACTATAACTCGTGCCCTAAGTTAAGCATAATTCGTGCCTCTGTCATGCACAGTCTTGTCATCAAAGATGTAATTCCAAAAGCTGCAGTCATGTTAGTAATGATGTCATAGAGCATGTCATGAGTGATGTAATATGTGGGGTAATTAGCAGTGCATGGCGAGGGCACAAGTTATAGTTATCTTAGGGCATGTTACAGTTACTTGAGATATCTATAACTGGTGAATTTTCATGTTTTTTTAGTTTTAAAATGTTACATTGTCACTGAAATGTTCCCTTTCCAAGTTTTTTTATTTTTTATTTAAAGTTAGGAGAATTACAGTTCCTAACAAGGTTACTTTAATCTTTGTTTTTTACAGTGAATTCCTAGGTTTTTTAAAAATTAATATTTTAGCATCATACGGAAAGCCCTCAACCCCGTGGTAATGGTAAATTTTTGTAAATCACAAATACAATGTTTAACAACTGTGATTATCATTAAAATGTTTTAAAAAGTATCACATGATCAAAATAAAGACTGTGGGCCTGATTACAACTTTGGCGGAGGGGGTTAATCCCGCCCGCCGTATTCCGAGTCTATAGGATATAATGGACTCGTAATACGGTGGGCGGGATATCTGTCACATTTGGGACGGATTAACCCCCTCCGCCAAAGTTGTAATCAGGTCCTATATGCCCCAGTCTTTCTTTAACCATTTTCAGCACATAAAACGCACTCATAAAAACATTATGTAAGCAATCCTTGATGGCACAGTGAATAATAAATGAGAGGCTTCTGCAGTTCATTTATTATTCAGTTTCCTATTTTTATTATTCTTTTGTGGGTGTCCCAGTGCCCATGATTATTTTCATGTGTGCCAGCGGGAGCAAGCATGTTTTTTATTAAGTGGGTACACTGGTGCCCACAAGGGGCACTCCCACAGTGCCATTTTTGTTAGGGGCTGCGGATGGAGCCCCAGGGCAAGAGCTGCCCTTTTTCAACTTTTTAGTGGGTGACAGGTATCCACCAGGGACACTCACAGTGCTTTTTTTTTTTTTGTTGCTTTTAAGGAGTTGTGCTGGCAGTCCCAGGTCCTTTGAGGCTCCTCTTCAGGAGCTGACCTTTTTCAACTGTTTGGTGGGTGCCCTGGTGCCCACAAGGGGCAACCACACTTCAGAGGTCATTGGGGGCCGTAGGGGAAGCCCCATGCCCCTTCCCCGCACCAGTAGCCGGCTCTCCTTCCAGGAGCTGGCCATTTGTTGGTGGGTGCCCTGGTGCTTACCAGGGGCACCCACAATGTAGTGGTTGTTGGGTCACCAGGGAAGCCCCAAGGCTGCCGCAGACCCAGCCTGGTCCCTAGCCAGCACCCTTTGGCACCTTCATTTTGCTCCCACCAGAGAGGACCATTTTTTCTTTATTGCTCATCCACAGTTGGAGTAGGCTTGAGTCCTTGCCCAGGAGAGTGGCAGGGAACCACAGTATAAAGGGGGTAAGCTACCCCGGGACACTATACAGAATTGTGCCCTGGGGAAGGGGTCCCCGGAACTGATATAGGCACAGGGAGGGGTCCCTTTTAAAATATTTTTGCCCCAGGAGATGGGGTCCCTGGGACCTGATCAGGCTTGGGGGAGGGGGGTTAGGGGCCTGAACTCACCTCCTTTAACTGTATATCGGACCCAGTGGTGGGATCGCCAGGGCATCATTGAAGTCTGGAGTGGGGGAAAACGTGATCCCTTACATACCTAAGAAAATGCCTGTCCCCCAGGAGAGAGGGTTTTGGATGAGCGGGTCCACTGCAAATCCACAGCATCTTTTTTTAAAAAAAAATCGCAGGACTTGGGAATGAGTCCTATGCACTAAAATGGCAGCCATTGTATGATTGTTGATGTGGTGGCAGTCAATCAGATCTCATCTTGAGATCTATCCGCTTCACACGGTGTGAAATATATATTTTTTTTAGCCTTAATTTCTATAAAACTATTGAACGGAGTTACACCAAATGACAAAAAGCACACTTTGTGGGCCAAAATGTAGCTTTTCTGACAAATTTAGCGTAATTTCGTTCAGCAGATTTCACAGTTTAGTTTTCCTATGAAAAAATGACTGGGGAATACGCGTTTTGGGACCTGCCCTTTTTTCTCAGACCCCCTCTTGACGGATCACCCTGGAATTTTCAAGTAAGGAGATGAGGTGGATGAGACATTTCTTGGGAACATTTTTGAGATGATTAAAAAAACGGTGCCAAAGCTATTAGGAAAACTGAAAAATGTTTTTCCAATTGAAATACAATTCGAACTATAATTGATATATATATATATATATATGTAAATATATATATACTTACACACACACTGAAAAAACACAAAGGTTAAAATAATGTTATAGTTAGGTGTGAGAATAAGATCTGTTTTTGTAAAAAAAAAAAAGTAGACATTTACTGAAAAAAGCAACGATTACAGTGATGTTATACAGGGAGTGCAGAATTATTAGGCAAGTTGTATTTTTGAGGATTAATTTTATTACTGAACAACAACCATGTTCTCAATGAACCCAAAAAACTCATTAATATCAAAGCTGAATATTTTTGGAAGTAGTTTTTAGTTTGTTTTTAGTTTTAGCTATGTTAGGGGGATATCTGTGTGTGCAGGTGACTATTACTGTGCATAATTATTAGGCAACTTAACAAAAAAATATATATACCCATTTCAATTATTTATTATTACCAGTGAAACCAATATAACATCTCAACATTCACAAATATACATTTCTGACATTCAAAAACAAAACAAAAACAAATCAGTGACCAATATAGCCACCTTTCTTTGCAAGGACACTCAAAAGCCTGCCATCCATGGATTCTGTCAGTGTTTTGATCTGTTCACCATCAACATTGCGTGCAGCAGCAACCACAGCCTCCCAGACACTGTTCAGAGAGGTGTACTGTTTTCCCTCCTTGTAAATCTCACATTTGATGATGGACCACAGGTTCTCAATGGGGTTCAGATCAGGTGAACAAGGAGGCCATGTCATTAGATTTCCTTCTTTTATACCCTTTCTTGCCAGCCACGCTGTGGAGTACTTGGACGCGTGTGATGGAGCATTGTCCTGCATGAAAATCATGTTTTTCTTGAAGGATGCAGACTTCTTCCTGTACCACTGCTTGAAGAAGGTGTCTTCCAGGAACTGGCAGTAGGACTGGGAGTTGAGCTTGACTCCATCCTCAACCCGAAAAGGCCCCACAAGCTCATCTTTGATGATACCAGCCCAAACCAGTACTCCACCTCCACCTTGCTGGCGTCTGAGTCGGACTGGAGCTCTCTGCCCTTTACCAATCCAGCCACGGGCCCATCCATCTGGCCCATCAAGACTCACTCTGATTTCATCAGTCCATAAAACCTTAGAAAAATCAGTCTTGAGATATTTCTTGGCCCAGTCTTGACGTTTCAGCTTGTGTGTCTTGTTCAGTGGTGGTCGTCTTTCAGCCTTTCTTACCTTGGCCATGTCTCTGAGTATTGCACACCTTGTGCTTTTGTGCACTCCAGTGATGTTGCAGCTCTGAAATATGGCCAAACTGGTGGCAAGTGGCATCGTGGCAGCTGCACGCTTGACTTTTCTCAGTTCATGGGCAGTTATTTTGCGCCTTGGTTTTTCCACACGCTTCTTGCGACCCTGTTGACTATTTTGAATGAAACGCTTGATTGTTCGATGATCACGCTTCAGAAGCTTTGCAATTTTAAGAGTGCTGCATCCCTCTGCAAGATATCTCACTATTTTTGACTTTTCTGAGCCTGTCAAGTCCTTCTTTTGACCCATTTTGCCAAAGGAAAGGAAGTTGCCTAATAATTATGCACACCTGATATAGGGTGTTGATGTCATTAGAGCACACCCCTTCTCATTACAGAGATGTACATCACCTAATATGCTTAATTGGTAGTAGGCTTTCGAGCCTATACAGCTTGGAGTAAGACAACATGCATAAAGAGGATGATGTGGTCAAAATACTCATTTGCCTAATAATTCTGCACTCCCTGTAGTTCGATAAATAAGTCAGTGGCAACATTAATGTTTTGAACTAAAATTGGTGTGATTCCGTTCAGCAGTTCAGGCTGCAGTTGTGTCTAAAATCTGTATGCAAATTAACATGGGAAAGGCACTTTTTTCTTACCCCCCCTTTTTCTCGGCTATTGCTTGAGGGATCACCCCGAAACTTTCCATGGAAAACAAGACCCCAGAGGACACTTTTTTTGGAAAACTTCATTAAGATTCTTCAGACTGCGCCAAAGATATAGGCAAGTCAAAAAACGCTTCTCCTATAGAAACTAAGTCCTAAGTATTACTAACGATTTTGGCTCAGTGAACCCATGTCCTGCGGCCCAGCTCATTAGTGCAAGGGGAGGGGGGCCACACAGCCAACTTTCAATCCCCCAGGGCCTGGCCACTTAAAGCTGGCTGCATTGGCCTCGCCAAGGCACCCACTGTTGGTTGTTGGGGGCCAAGTGGGAGCCTTAATGCCCATGTGGTTCCTGCTGGCTCCCCACCACCAGCTGGAGCCAGCACTGCTCTTGCACGCATGGAGCAGCAGAAAATGCAGCTCCCTGTGTGCCAGAGCAATGTGTATCTTTTTTCCTGCCCACTTGACTGCAGGCAGGAAAAAATATGATAAGTCTTCTCCCAGCAGGGGTGAACAGTTTTCTTGCTCTCGCCCGCTGGCAGCAGACTTACTGTGGAGGGTGGGCACCTCAGGACACAGAGAGCCGGCTCTGGGGGGTGGCGGTCCCCAGGGCCATTAATACTTCCAGGAGGTGGGACCCCCTCTTTTGTATTCACATAGGTTGGCCCTGGGGAGGAGGTGGTTCCTGAAGCTAAAAATGGCCCAGGAGGGAGGCACCGCTGCCCCTTGTAGAAAATCAACCTCGCCCCGGGGAGGCTGTTGTCCCCATGGCTGAAAAAGGACCGGGAGGGGGCTCCGTGCTTCCCCCATTCCCTTACAAACACAAGTCTTGCCCCAGTGAGGTGGTGGGCAGTGTGGCCGAAATCAGCCATTGAGAGAGGGGCCACGTGCAAATACTTTTTTAACATTTGCCCCTGGGATCTGGCCCACCCAGAGGCTGAAGTAAAAACAAGTGCGGGGGACTGCATTTTTTTAAAAAAATTTGACAACGAAATTTGCAGATCCGCCACAGATTTTGTATCAAAAATGTTTTTTTTTTTTTTAATGCTTCTTGGCCCTGGAAGGGTCCTTGTAGGACTTCATCACCAGGCCACGTGGTTAGGATATTCCTACCCCCCACCCTGCCCACTACTGGTTTTCTTTTTTAAACTTTTTTTGGGACTAGGCTGAGTCAGACTTTCAAAACCGCTGCCAACACTTTCTGGATGAAGTGCCGACAGCCAATCAGATCTCAGCATGAGATCTGTTGGATCCATGGAGGATCCACATCCCTAGATAAACAAATTTATTTTTTCTTTAATAACGAACTCCTGAGCAGATTTACACAAAATCACAAAATAAGCTCTTTCTGGACCAAGAGCTAGCTTTCTGCCAATTCTGGTGTAATTACATCCAGCGGTTATGTCTAAAATCCCTACAGGAAAATGCATTTTAGGACCCCCCCCCCCTTTCTCGGCCCCCAGCTGACGAATCACCCCGAAACTAACCACACAGCAGCTGAACTTGGGTGTGTACTAGCTTTGAAAAGGTCATGAAGATTCGTCAAACTTTACCAAAGTTATTAGCAAAAAAATGCTTTTTCTATGTAAACTGGATACTAACTATATCTACCTACTGGTGACCGCCTCTGAGAGTGGAGAAGGAAAACAAATATGAAACAGACATGGCTGTTGAGGCAATATATGCTACAGACCCTAAATACGTTGTGCAGGGTAAGAAAGTGAAGGACATTGACATGGAATATGTGCATGCATGTTTGTATTTGTAGACCATGACCCCTGTAAGATAAAATAATTGGGGAAAGTTTAAGAATAGACTGTTGAGACAGGGGTAGTGGTCCTTGAAAAGGTGTCTTTTCAGCTGTTTCTGAACTGTAGCAAAGAGGGAACTGACACCATTCCCCAGAAATAGCTAGTTTGTTTGCCAAGTAAGCTGAGGTTTTGTTGAGTGCTTCAAAAGAGATACAGCTAACCGTGAAGGTAATTGGAGCTGGAAGGGGAGCCAATGGAGGAACTTTAACATATGGATGATGTGGTCTTCCAGGAGAAGCAGTCACTTCTTCAAAAGAGAAAGTAGTAATCAACCTGTCCTGGTCTTCATGTTAATATGTGGCTTGAATAAGAGGTCTATGTCGAGGGTGAATCTCGTAGAATGTGCATGGTCTGTCAGCTGAGGGCGAATATGGTAGTTTTAAGCTGGGGCGGTTTCGTGCTATTGGCAAACAGGAATAATTCATTCTTTGTGGGGTTTAGAATCAGGACGTTAGTGGATAATTCAAGATTGGATGAGTTTGAGGCAGGATTTGAATCTCTACACGTCACTGAGTGAGAATATTCTTACTTACTTTAGGGTAGCAACTGTATATTGATGGATTTTCATGCTTGCTTCTGTCTGCACAAATGGATCAGAGGGGTTCCATGTAGATTACACATGAAGCGGTGCAGGCAACAAAAAACACACGCAACAGAATATATGTTTATAAGGACACGGAGGTCGGAGGTCAGGGAACGGTCAATAGACAAATGAAGATGTAGTGGTAATCCTGGCAAGGGGCGCTCTTGGAATAAAATACAAATGGACGTTAGGTGGCTGGAAGCTGCTTCAAAGCTCAGGGACAGGAGCACGAGGATACACAAACGTCCAGACAGTTGAATGCTTTGTTAACATTTTTCCTTAGACTACTTAAACAATGTAAGTGGACAGCATTGCAGGAACAAAGAGAGAAGACTAGGTGATTGTGTCAAGATGCATGTTTTAAAGCTATGCGAAGGATTTCAATAAAAAATAAAAATAAAAATGTAATTATTAATACAAGAGAATGAATCTAGGCCTATCTGCAGTTGCTTTCTAGTTATACACGCGTTTGAACTCTGCATAGCCTATGTTGCCTGACTTGCTGGCATTAACACATTCTTTTAACAAATGTTTCACTTATAATCTCTGCATGACTTGTTTCAAAACTTTCTTGTCTTAAACAATGGAAGCAGTATTAAGTCTATCCTTTTGCTTGTTAACCTGCTTTGGAATGCGCTGACGTAAATAAAATATATTACAAAATTACAACTTGTATAAATGGCACAACAGCGTGAATGTGGTGGTAAAGGAAGTGAAAATTACATTTGTGTATGTGTTTTATTCTTACAGAAGAAAGTAAAGTGTGCATAGTAAACTGGAGTCATGTATCCATCAACCTCTGAGAAATTAATAATCCATTGTTTTGAAAGTTTCAACATGCAAAGAAGAAAACTTTGTTACTAATGAAAATGTACAAAAAAGTGTCAGAGGGAAAGAGTAGGGGTTTCCTGATGCAGTGAAGGGTAGGTACGAGAGAGTGCCGCTTAGGTTCATGGCATATGGGGCAAGTTATATTTGCTGTTCATTCTGCTGCAGAATTTTCCCTTTGACCATTGCTAGCAAAAGACTGAGGGGAGAGTTGGATATACTGTTGCAGTGAAACCCATTAGCTGAAGCACATTTGCCCATAGCTGTGGAAACGGTGCCAGCACAGAGAATTGAATTCTTTTTTAAATGTTTTAACAAATGTTCTCAGGCTGCTATAATATGACTAGACCAGATACGTTACTCATTCTTGTACAGAATTTCTGCTGTATAAACTGAGATGAGTAGAACAGGAGCAGATTCAGGACACACTTTATGCATATGTTCTATATATATTTAATTGACTAATAAATGCTTTACAACTATAATAAATACTTTTAAACCTTTTTCATCTCTTATCATTGACTATTAGAAATTGTTGAGTACAGCTTATATTGCAGCTTATTAATATGCCTAACAGCTACCGAACAAGATCAAGTAGGGCCCATAGTAGAAGAAATAGTTAAGTGGTAGCAAAGATTGAGACATTCTCGGGTTTTAGACTAACGACCCACCAAAATTGCTTACAAGAGGATAGTTAGGGTGCTAAGGAATTATAAGCTGCAAAATTAAAAATACTTTGGGAAGTAAGATCAAATTTGAGTGCCCAATGGCCGGAGCCCGATTCCAAAGTGGTTGCAGTTGGTGGTTGCAGAGTTGGAGAATGATGTGAAAATGTAATGTATTTCTCCCTTGTTAAAGTTTTGTATTGCTATGAGATATTTAGGGTCATTAAGTAAATAAAAAAGTGATCAGACTAAGAAGTAGTCTAAGATCCCAGGACAGATAGATAAATAGATAACTGTCTGCTAGGTGAAGTGTAAGTTGTGAGACGTTATCAACATTACAAAGAAATAGGGACTTAATATATCTTGTTGTGACTGTACTAATGGTAAATTGCTCATGGGGAAACCTGATGCACAAAGGTGACTCAACACTAATTAGGTGATTTCCTGCAAGTCGGGAATTCATCCGAGTGAATAGTGAATCTTGTATGTTAAGAAATTGGAAAGGTTTTCGAAACACATTTCCGATAGTTGAGAGAATATGTTTCAATTTCTTTAGAAAAAGCAGACAAAATTGAAGTACTTTTTGCATTGTTAATAGTGGAAAACAATTTTGTTTATTGTTGCCACGAAGAGATATGTAAAGGAGGAGGAGCTGCTGCAAGAAACGACTTGTGAAGTAACAGTGTGCGTCGCTGGTATTGGTCAGTTGATGCAAAATCGTGCTGTGGTTCGTTAAAAAGGTTGAAAAGTGCATAGCTATTGGAGAATAGGTTTAAATTGACATTTCCCTAATTATTAGACTTGATCAAGGTCTAATCATGAAATGTCTGAAAACCATTAGAAGAATAATGAGAGGCGATTTAGTGATTCCAGTTAAGGAAGGAGAAGATCCCTCCAGAATGTACGCTAGCATATCACATGATGGTCGAGCGAGAGGGACATACATATTTGGCTTTGTGAATTGTACAGGGTCACCAAAAAAGAGGAAGCACTGAGACTCCCAAGGTGGGGATCATTCAATCTGGTATCATTGGTAGACAGAGAAGTTTTATGTGATTTACAGCCGCCTCCTAGGCCTACACAATTTGAGTCTATGTGAATGGGAAAGAATGGCATTAAAATAACACAAGGTGAGGAATAAAAGAAGAACGAAAAGGGCTGTGAGAAATTATGCAAATGCAATTTTGGATCGTAATGCTCAGGTATGTAGGAAAGCTATAGCTGACGGTACTCAGTTGTATCCCTTACGTACAAAAGAAGAATTAAGCCAGACAGTAGAAACGCACCTAGAAAAAAGTTTAAGGGTAAGAAAGAAGCAAATGATAAAGCAAAGATAGACACTGATTCCAATTGTGGGGATGATATACTTGAAGAGATGTTGTCCACACGTCCATCCTCATATACAGAACCTAGTCTGGAAGGTGCTGGAAGCAACATGGCAAATGCAACAGCCCCTCTAGATCCTGAAATATCCCAGATTACTAGCCAGATGCAAACTATAATGCCTGTGACAATACCACCTGTTTCAATTCAGACACAGATAGCTGTTGCACAGCAAGTTGTTATGCTGCCCGTAACACAGCGGGCAGTTAGAAGAACTTCTGCTCAAATCGGAACTCCTGAGATGATAACTCCAGCAAATGTGCCAGTTAATTTGGTCACTGTAGCTTAGACTACTGGGGTAGTCACAGAATCAACAGAACCCATACAAATCACGCCAACTACACAGATTCAGAAAGTGACTGGGGTAGGTACTGTAGCTAGGGTTGTCCCGACTTCTCAGAATATGCAGATTGTTGTGTGGACTCCACCACAAAAATATCGAGGCTTTAGGAGAGGGTAGTCGATTCATCTATGACACAGACTACACGGGCTGAAGGGAGTGCAAGAAAAGGATGGGTTCCTCAATGGACTGACAAGGTCATTTAGACCTGTGAGAAAGTGGAGGGTGTAGAAAGACCAAGTACTAATACAAGTGAAGAGACCAGCCCAGTTACTCAAAAGGAAAGGCCAGTGAATGTTCCACAATCGAAGCTTGAATTAGAAGAAATTTTGCGAGGGTGTTTACGTCTTGAACACATGGAACAGTGTCAGGAAAAGAATTAGGTTATTTATGTAAGGAAGTAACGAAAAAACCAGCAATGGTGCATGATCAATTAACAGAGTTGGCAAATAAATAAAATGTGGACATTTCTAAAAGTATACCATTCCAGAGAAACTTTAAAGTACAATTAGACCCCGTACGAGAAATGGCTTATGGGAAAGAAAGATGACAAAAGGATACTCTCGGAGTTGTACAGACTCCTTCTGGCTGAGACGCATCCCACTAAAACCAAGGGACAGAGACGCTGGGAGGCTGAGCTGGGGAGGGAGCTAACAGAAGAGGAGTGGGAGAGTGTTTTTTTTAGATCGCATCACACAGCATACCATGCGTCGGGGTCGGAGATGGCCTACAAGTTGGCTACGTATTGGTATTACACCCCGGCTAGGGTGCACGCCTGGGACACTGCCAAATCTGATCTCTGCTGGAGGGGTTGTGGCAGCCCGGGCACACTTATTCACCTTCTATGGCACTGTCCCAAGTTACATAGGTTTTGGAAAGGGATTCTCGACGATTTGGACAGGGTGTTTCTGACAGAAATTCCTAGGTTCCCCTCATATGTTATATTGGGCTTACCTAACGCCCTCACCTTTCCTCTCTGCTCTCGTAGGGGACGACAGATGGCGTTGGCCCTTAATGCAGCGATACAGGTCATACTGGCTCTTTGGGGTACGGATAGGATCCCAACTTACGCCACCTGGCTCCATAGGCTTTGGTTCATTTTGGCAATGGAGAAACTGTCTTTAGTAGCAACACGGAGGGTGGATGAGACGAGGGACATCTGGAAACCGTTCATACAGATCCTTTCTACGGAATTTAATGAGCTGACTTTCCCTGTTTACCTGAGGGTGTTGAGGTTGCTGGAGGATGCCGGATGACTGGGGCCACCTTGGGGGGGTGGGGAGTGTAGCTGTGCGCTGAGTGGTTCAAGGGATCCGGTAGTGGGAGGGGGGCAGAATTTGAGGTACTGTTGGGCTCGGCGAGGGGAAGCACAGTTATGTTATTGTTTTATGTTGAATGTATTACAATTTCTTTCTGAGCTGGGCACTCTTTGTATAGATCGGCAACCTTTCAATAGGATTGGGGGCGAGGTCCTTTGAAAATAGAACTGTGTCTTACTATGTCAGTGAGCTCTTTCTCTCATTGCTTATGTATTGCTAGAGAATTCTCCTCCATAATTGTTTACCACCCGGCTTGGGTGCAGGCATTGGGCTGTGTTTTTGAATATATATGTTATATACCAATAAACAGATTTGATCCATAATGTACAATTAGATGACAAATCAATTGAAAACGTGCGTTCTCCAGGGTTGCAAATTCATGTCACAGAATTAATTAAATCTGTACATAAATGGAATAATATGGAAAAATATAAAACTAAATGGGCACAAAAGCAAAACGAGAAGAAGAAACAAGCTGAAGAGGCTGAGGAGAAAAGAAAAATTAAAGAACATTCAGGAAAGAAAGATACTGTCACATCATTGATTCAGGTACAGATGTGGATGTTGCAACATTGAAGAAGACAACTACCTGTCACATGTGGAATAGGATGAGGCTTTGGAAACACAAGTGTAGGTTTAATCCAGATAGAAATCAAAATATGATGCGAGTCAGGTACAGATGTCAAATGTCCCAATGCAAACAGCACAAGTTCCTGCACAAAATCAGACTCAATAAATACTGATACCACAAGCTCCTGTAATTCAGCATATTATTAATGTAAGGTGCTTAAATCGGAACCAATTACCAAGAATGAATCGAAATGTGGTGCAAACTCAAAATCCCAAAATGATTCAACCATTTCCAATGATTGATAACAGTGAACTCTTGAAATTTGTCACATCACAATAACGGTGCCCGAGTTGTGATGCAGATTGCATGCTTGGCGCAATCTTAGAGTTAGACCAGAGAGGACCATATCTAGATAGAAAAGTGAATGGCCACCAAGTGTCATTACTCATTCACACAAGAGCTACAAGAACCACTGTACAACAGTGGAAGTGCCAGACCTACCCCTCTCGGGAAAATAAATACAAGTTGTGGGAGTTCTCAATTTTATTAAATTGTATCAGCAACAAGCCTTACAATAATATAAAAAGTACACATCATAAAAGACTAAAAATTCATAATAGCCCAATAGTCACAATTTAAAACATAGTAGCAACAATCACTCTATTCATAAAAAGTCACCTATCCCCAAACAATTAAATATAAATAATTGAATTAAGAACAACTACCCCTCTCCCCATCCACATCTTGGAAGAAGGGCAGCCCTTTGTCAGTACCCGTCCTCTACTTGTGGGGGGACCCGGAGGCAAAGTTCTTGTGCTCACAGTATTTGCTCCACTAGCCTTAAAAAGAGGGAGAAGCCACTGGCGCCTTGCCTCATCAAATTTTTTACAGGCTAGGGTAAAGTGAGCCACATGATCCACCTCCCCAGGGGTGCAGTCACAAAACTCCAAACCTACCGCCAGCCTACGAGTGCAGACCAGGTAGTCTCTGAGAGGCAGAACTCCCAGCCTGTATTTCATATAGAGAGTTCGCTTCAATTCAGGATATAACATATCCATGTAAGCCTAGGGAGCTGGGTCATAGACATTTGTAAAATAATAGTGCATAACTGAATCAGGCCTGAGTTCCTGGTGCACCCTCATCTTACTGAGTTCCCAGTATTGATCTTTTATCAGGCCCACCATATACTTGATAACTCTATCCAGATCCACCCATAGGTCCTTCAACCAAAGGTTCCCTAGAGTCTTTTTAACATAAGCTCCCCAGGAACACCCGCCAAGAACCACCATACGCGATGACTTCCTCCAAAGTTTCTAAGTACACTGCTGCCCTAGGGTTGCGCACTACTCTCGCCCAGTACAATATTGGCCTTATAGCTACTAGTTCTGAAATCAGTATCAAATTTAGTTCTGCATAGAGAGATTTCATGGGGGATCCCAGTCCCAGCCCCAGCCCCAATAAAATTCTCCGAAAATTATTCCCGGCAACCTGCAGCACTCTAACATTCGTGAATCCTCAGAGTTCCGCTCCACAAAGTGCTGCAGCCACTGCTTTTCTAGCATATATCTCCAGGATGATGTTAACACTACGGCCTCCAGCCTTATACTCAAATCTCAATATTGCCCCAGCCGCTTGTTTAAGGGCTATGGCTGCCTTCTGAACTTGGCAGTCCCAACTTAAGTTCTCAGAGAACCTCACCCCAAGATAATCAAAGTGCTTGGTAACCTCACTTGGGTCATGGTTAATCATTGGCTTCCTCCGTAGGCTAGTAGAGGGCTGCAAGGTCATCCCCATGGTCTTCATGGAATTAATGGTTAATGATTTTCCTTCGCAGTATTTCACAAAGCGGGCATGGAGCCTATGGACCGCATTTTCATTGCGTGCCAAACAAACTGCATTGTCTGCAAACAACAATATTGGCACCCTCCTACCCGCTACAAGGGGGGACATCTAACTGCTCCCCTAAAAGGAATTGAGTCACATAGTTCAAAAAAAGGCTAAAGAGTAGGGGTGCCAAGACACAGCCCTGCTGTATGCCCTTTTGTACCTGGAAGGGGTCTGTGCATTCTCCACGCATCCCATACCTTACACTAGCTGTGTTGCCCTTATGCAGAGATGCTATAGCTTTCACTAGGGAGGCATCAGCCCCCAGACCTAGCAGTGACCTCCACAGTTTACTCCTGTCTACTGAATCAAAGGTAGCTTTCATCTTTGAAGACCAGATATAACGAGCACTTCTTGATTATTTATATGAAATCAGGTAGGGACGAATGATCTGGTTGATGGTTCCAATTCGGGGACGAAAGCCCACTTGTACTTCTGTTAACACACCCTGGGTTTCAACCCACCCCTGGAGGCGAATGAGCAGACCTTTCCCTAGGACCTTCCCGGCCCCGTCCAGCAAAAAGATCAGCAGGTAGTTGGCAGGGCATCCTCGATCGCCCTTCTTATAAATTGGAACAATGACGGCAGAACGCCAGGACTACTGTACTATGTTCCCCTCCAGGGCTTCACTGAACAACTTGGTGAGTATTTTGGCCCAATAAGGAGATGCCTCACAGGAAAGGTCCACCGGCACCATATCTGGGCCCGGGGCCTTATTCCTCTTCATTGCTCCCAATGCTCTAATTACCTCTGGGATTAAAATTCTTATCTCACAAGGGGCAGTCGGAGGGGCATCAACCAAGGGGGTACTGTATAATGTGCTAAAATAATCAACCCAGGCAAGGGGGCCTAAGCAGGTTTCTACAACAGTCGCTGCCCCCTTCTCCACTCTTCCCACCAATGCCCAGAATCTTTTTGGGTCATGGTCAACGGTGGTTTCTTTGAGTTCAGCACAGAGTGTTCTTTGGTACGTCCGCTTCTTAATTGCCAGTAGGTGCTTATAGCCCTTTCTATGTACTCTAAATTTTTCTACCCTAGCAGCGCTATCATTGCGCCCGGATAGGGCAAGTGAGACCTCTCTTTTTACCCTTATACACTCCTCATCAAACCAGCCTTTACGACCCGTTTGCCCTTTTCTATTGTTATCACATGGCTTAGATGGTACAGGTTTAGACCACAAGGCCCTCAACTCCCCTATCATTGCGTCGTATGCCACCAGGATAAGGGGGCTGGCAATGGGCGAAGCATCTGAGATAAATTGGCCATAGTTAGCCAATATGAGTTCAAGTTGTGGGAGATCCTGCAGATACTTTTCCCCATCCCACCAAATCCTCTTTCTGCAGTTGGTCAGAACAATCACCCTCTCATATAACCCCAGTGCCTGCCCTATCATTTTTCCAAACCCCAGAACATTTGGCCTCATATTGAGACCAAGTGGGTTGTGATCGCTTTCTATCCTACTAACCACAGCCATATCAAGGATAGCTGCCCACGCTTCCATATTAACAATAACATAATCAATGACAAATTGCGATCTGCCAAAGGATTTATTGGAAGCCTTGCAGAAGCAAAGAGAAATTGCCGCTGTTAAATGTGTGGCGCATAGGAGCGATTGTAGCTGCGTCACCATCGGAAACAGGTATGCTGATGAGGTGGCACACTACTGTGCAACTATGTCATGCACTTACAATGGATCATATATGAAAAAAAGTAATGAGAGAAGTCTACTAGCTATGATCCTGAGAACAGCTGACAACTGTTATGAACTGAGACGAATGCAAGAGAATGTACTAGATGAAGAGAAACAAGGTTGAATCAGACCTGGTTGTGGGATTGATGAAAACAATGTGTGGGTGTCAATGGAGGGAAGACCAATCTTGCCAGATAGCCTACTTGCTCCAATCATACGTTATTTGCATGGGCAGGCTCATTTAGGCAGGAATGCTATAGTCATAACATTTAGGCAGTAGTGGCATAATCCCGAATTCAAAGCACAGGCAGAAGAAGTATACAACCGGTGCGTGACATGTCAGTAGATCAATGTAGGAAAATGAACACTTTACACTGAGTCACATAGGGAGACCAGGGGGCCCTTTACCAGATGGATTTCATTGAAATGTCTGTTTGCAACGGTTTGAGGTATATCCTAGTAATTGTCTGTATCTTTTCCCAGTGGGTGAAAGCTTACCTGACGAGGAGAAATGATAGTCTCACTGTAGCGAAACTGCTTTTTATGGAGCGGATACCTAGGTACGGTATGCCTGTCTCCCTGGAATCTAATCAAGGAACTCACTTTAACAATGAGATTACTAAAATGTTATGTGCAGCATTACGAACTGCCCAAAAGCTCTACTGTAGCTATCATCCAGAGGCTTCTGGAATGATGGAAAACTTGAATGGCACCATTAAGTCCAGACTGGCGAAAACGTATGCATCCACATCCTTGAAATGGCCTGATGCTTTACCTTTGGTACTGATGAGTTTACGAAATACTCCTGATCGAAGAACTGGTTTGTCTCCGCATGACATTTTAACGGGGAGAGAAATGAGATTTCCTACAGTTCCAGCAAATGCACTTTTGAATATTACAGATGACATGGTACTCGATTATTCCAAAGGACTGGCTGATGTGGTGCATTCTGTATCTCAACAGGTTGAAGCTGTGACTGAAACTCCAAGCCAGGACCAGTGACACAACTTGAGCCCTGGCGATTGGGTCTTAATTCAAAAAACATGTGAGAATGTTCCGTTTACAGTCCTGTTGGAAAGGCCCTTTCCAGGTAATATTGATCACCAACACTGCTGTCAAGTATGCCAGAATTTAGAATTGGGTGCATGCTTCGTATACCAAATGAACAAGAGATTCACATAATGAAATAGTGCTAATCTGAATCATTAGAATCAAGAACACTGGTGTGTGTGCCACCGTCCATGGTACGTGAAGAAACTCAAAACTGTGATCAGAGACAGCAGGAAGAAGGTGGGAGTGAAGAAGTTCTAATAGGTGAAGATATTAAGTGTCATATCTCACTGAGTGATGCTGGAGAGACTGTAACTGTTGGAGACGGATATCCTGAATCAGAGGGCAACGCAAGAAGAGCAACTTGGCAACCCAAGAGAGGGTACAAGTTCCGGAGATCAAATAAGAAGGAGACTATCTGATGAGAGCTGGCCTAAGAACATCAGAAAGAAACACTGAATCACTAACACTGAAAATTATAAAGGAAGAGTCAAGTGGTACCAGTGATGCAGAAGGAGAACTAAATACACAGAGAAGTTCAAAGAGAGCGCAAGTACCTTGCTGAAGATACTCATCACCTGAATGGACTTGCTATTTGAGCCAAATTTTGAACATTCCTATTTCTGATATACTTGACTAGATCAAAGATCTGCCAGAACATCCCTGAAATAAAAGTGTTAAGAGAAGAGATCTAGAGACTAAAGAACTGACAAAAGCATTGATAAAGGAAACAAAAAAACTGTGCAACCAAAGAAGATTTCTTGAAGATTACATAGCCCGAGATTAAGATGAAAAAACTTAGGGCTAACATTTTAGAAAAACGCAGAATAGAGTTAGGGATTGTCTAACAAAGATTTGGTTTCTAATATTAATGATAACTAAAGAAGAGAAGAGAAATATATATATATATATATAGAGAGAGAGAGAGAGAGAGAGAGACACAACTGGTCAGATGAACAAGTTGTTGCTGACACTAATGAATCATTGGTAGTAGATCAGATTTTAGAGTCAACATGTGTGTTATAAACAGAAATAGATTTAAGATGTTTCAAGGGATTGTACTTATACTAGTAGTTTTGAAAGTTTTAGTAATACATTTTACACCAGAGACTGAGAAAACAGTACTTGATTTTATAAACACAACACAAAAGCTAATAATAAATAAAAACAAGTTAAAGACATCGTTTGTAGTTTGCATGGATGAGCATTATTCTACAAATGTTTATTCTAGATTAGTGCAAGAATACACTAGAGCTTTAGAGAGTAAGGATTGTTATGTTTGTACCCACATGCCATCTTCAGCTGACGAACAGGTTTCTTTTCATCACATCCCACTTACTTATGCTATATCCTGCAGAATTCTTCTGAGTTTAGTATAAAGACAACAACATTTTGAGTATTATCATTCCAGTTTCAACATTGTGCTTTCGAAAGTGCCATTAATGAAAGATATGAATTTAAACCCACAATCCAAAACCAAGGAGACAGCCTGGCATTATTTCAGACACTTTTTTCCTGTAAATACTGTCAAAGCACATCAAAAGAATCTAACCTGTTCAATGATTTTACAAGAGAGGATTTTCATACAAATGCTAGAAGAAATAAAAGAGAAACTTACAAGGAGTGAATATCTGAAAGAGGATGTGCAGAGAAATGTGTGGAAAAGTGAAGATGAGGTCAGAAAGAAGGTGGCTGTATCTACATTATAATTAGAAGAAAGGTTGAGAGGAAAAATATGTGTTCAAGAGAGCAATAAGTGGAAGGAAAGTGCCAGTAGGAAATAGTTATTATGACCATACATTTGAATTATCGTGTGGAGAATGGCAAATATTAGAAGAGAACATTCCACCAATATCAGCAGTGTACTTTATACGTGGGGGAATATGCATATTTGAGGTTAACTGGATTTTGGGAAGTGATATGTTATTTGGGATTGTTATTTCCCAAAATGTATCATGTACAAACTTTAGAAGCACTAATCATGACACCAGCACACAAAAGGTATACACAAAGTGTGAGTGAGGGAATACAAATAGTGGGAAATATATTTAGAGCTATAATACCAGCAGTGGGTGTGCTCATGAATGATGAAAAATCCAAAGACTGTCAACAGTAGTCAATAAGGTAGCAATCAGCACATCAGGAGCTATAATAGAAAACACAGTGCTTGTAGCTATTAGGTCTATGGTTTTGCAAAATTGCTAAGCATTAGATATTCTTTTAGCTGAAAAGGGCGGAGTCAATAAGATGCTGAGAACTGAGAACTACTGTAGATATATACCAGATAAGAGCAAAAAGATAACATCATATGCTAAAAACATAACTGATTCAGAGCTTGATTTAAAACCTTAAGAAATTCCTAGTGTAGCTGAGAATTGAGAACTACTGTAAATATTATACCAGATGAGAGAAGAAAGATAACAGCATATGCTAACAACATAACTGATTCAGAGCTTGATTCAAAACCTTTAGAAAGTCCTAGCTGTAGGAGGCTGGACTGGCTTGTAGTGAGTACCAAGGGGTACTTACACCTTGCACCAGGCCCAGGTATCCCTTATTAGTGTATAGGGGTGTCTAGCAGCTTAGGCTGATAGAAAAGGTAGCTTAGCAGAGCAGCTTAGGCTGAACTAGGAGACGAGTGAAGCTCCTACAGTACCACTAGTGTCATATGCACAATATCATAAGAAAACACAATACACAGATATACTAAAAATAAAGGTACTTTATTTTTATGACAATATGCCAAAGTATCTCAGTGAGTACCCTCAGTATGAGGATAGCAAATATACACAAGATATATGTACACAATACCAAAAATATGCAGTATAGTAATAGAAAACAGTGCAAACAATGTGTAGTTACAATAGGATGCAATGGGGACACATAGGGATGGGGCAACACAAACCATATACTCCAAAAGTGGAATGCGAACCACGAATGGACCCCAAACCTATGTGACCTTGTAGAGGGTCGCTGGGACTGTAAGAAAACAGTGAGGGTTAGAAAAATAGCCCACCCCAAGACCCTGAAAAGTGAGTGCAAAGTGCACTGAAGTTCCCCAAAGAGCACAGAAGTCGTGATAGGGGAATTCTGCAGGAAAGACCAACACCAGCAATGCAACAACGATGGATTTCCAGACTAGAGTACCTGTGGAACAAGGGGACCAAGTCCAAAAGTCACGATCAAGTTGAGAGTGGGCAGATGCCCAGGAAATGCCTGCTGTGGGTGCAAAGAAGCTACTACTGGGAGGTAGAAGCTGAGGATTCTGCAGGAACGACAGGGCTAGAAACTTCCCCTTTGGAGGGTGGATGTCCCACGTTGTGAAGAGTCGTGCAGAAGTGTTTTCCCGCCGAAAGACCGCAAACAAGCCTTGCTAGCTGCAAAGCTCGCAGTAAGGGTTTTTGGATGCTGCTGTGGCCCAGGAGGGACCTGGATGTCACCAATTGCGTCAGGGGACAGAGGGGGTGCCCAGCAAGACAAGGAGCCCTCTCAGAAGCAGGCAGCACCCGCAGAAGTGCCGGAACAGGTGCTACGAAGTGGAGTGAAACGGTGCTCACCCGAAGTTGCACAAGAGAGTCCCACGCCACCGGAGGACAACTCAGGAGGTCGTGCAATGCAGGTTAGAGTGCTGTGGACCCAGGCTTGGCTGTGCACACAGGAAATCTTCGTGGAGTGCACAGGAGCCGGAGTAGCTGTAAAACACGCAGTTCCCAGCAATGCAGTCTGGCGTGGGGAGGCAAGGACTTACCTCCACCAAACTTGGACTGAAGAGTCACTGGACTGTGGGAGTCACTTGGACAGAGTTGCTGAGTTCAAGGGACCTCGCTCGTCGTGCTGAGGGGAGACCCAGAGGACCGGTGATGCAGTTCTTTGGTGCCTGCGGTTGCAGGGGGAAGATTCCGTCGACCCACAGGAGATTTCTTCAGAGCTTCTAGTGCAGAGAGGAGGCAGACTACCCCCACAGCATGCACCACCAGGAAAACAGTCGAGAAGGCGGCTGGATCAGCGTTACAGTGTCGCAGTAGTCGTCGTTGCTACTTTGTTGCAGTTTTGCAAGCTTCCAGCGCGGTCAGCAGTCGATTCCTTGGCAGAAGGTGAAGAGAGAGATGCAGAGGAACTCTGATGAGCTCTTGCATTCGTTATCTAAAGAATTCCCCAAAGCAGAGACCCTAAATAGACAGAAAAGGAGGTTTGGCTACCTAGGAGAGAGGATAGGCTAGCAACACCTGGAGGAGCCTATCAGAAGGAGTCTCTGACGTCACCTGCTGGCCCTGGCCACTCAGAGCAGTCCAGTGTGCCAGCAGCACCTCTGTTTCCAAGTTGGCAGAGGTCTGGAGCACACTGGAGGGGCTCTGGGCACCTCCCAGGGGAGGTGCAGGTCAGGGGAGTAGTCACTCCCCCTTCCTTTGTCCAGTTTCGCGCCAGAGCAGGGCTGGGGGATCCCTGAACCGGTGTAGACTGGCTTATGCAGAAATTGGCACCATCTGTGCCCATGAAAGCATTTCCAGAGGCTGGGGGAGCCTACTCCTCCCCTGCCTTAACACCTTTTTCCAAAGGGAGAGGGTGTAACACCCTCTCTCTGAGGAAGTCCGTTGTTCTGCCTTCCTGGGCCAAGCCTGGCTGGACCCCAGGAGGGCAGAAACCTGCCTGAGGGGTTGGCAGCAGCTGCAGTGAAACCCCTGAAAAGGCAGTTTGGCAGTACCCGGGTCTGTGCTAGAGACCCTGGGAATCATGGGATTGTCTCCCCAATACCAGGATGGCATTGGGGGGGCAATTCCATGATCTTAGACATGTTACATGGCCATGTTCGGAGTTACCATTGTGAAGCTACACATAGGTAGTGACATATGTGTAGTGCACGCGTGTAATGGTGTCACCGCACTCACAAAGTCTGGGGAATTTGCCCTGAACCATGTGGGGGCCCCTTGGCTAGTGCCAGGGTGCCCACACACTAAGTAACTTAGCACCCAACCTTTACCAGGTAAAGGTTAGACATATAGGTGACTTATAAGTTATTTAAGTGCAGTGGTAAATGGCTGTGAAATAACGTGGACGTTATTTCACTCAGGCTGCAGTGGCAGGCCTGTGTAAGAATTGTCAGAGCTCCCTATGGGTGGCAAAAGAAATGCTGCAGCCCATAGGGATCTCCTGGAACCCCAATACCCTGGGTACCTCAGTACCATATACTAGGGAATTATAAGGGTGTTCCAGTATGCCAATATGAATTGGTAAAATTGGTCACTAGCCTGTTAGTGACAATTTGTAAAGAGAGAGCATAACCACTGAGGTTCTGGATAGCAGAGCCTCAGTGAGACAGTTAGGCATCACACAGGGAACACATACATATAGGCCACAAACTTATGAGCACTGGGGTCCTGGCTAGCAGGGTCCCAGTGACACATAACAAACATACTGAAAACATAGGGTTTTCACTATGAGCACTGGGCCCTGGCTAGCAGGATCCCAGTAAGACAGTGAAAACACCCTGACATACACTCACAAACAGGCCAAAAGTGGGGGTAACAAGGCTAGAAAGAGGCTACTTTCTCACACTAGCATAGCTCAAAACTTTTCCAAAGGGTTTGCAACAGTTACAACCTGGCTGAAAGAATTAGGAGGAGGAATCCTTAAAACTATATTAGTACATATCATAGAATTAATAGTTTGTCTCTTGACTACTCTAGGTATATATAAAGCTATTAAAATGGTATTAACCAAGTAAAGAGTGAGAGAACTCAACAAGAGAATGAGATGAGATTTGAAACTGAGTTACAGAGGTAATAATGAATGATTCCAACAAATGAATTTGCTAAAGTAGGATTGTGATGTTTATAAACCATAAAGGGGGTTGGATTTGCAAAGGCGTTTTATAAAAAATAAAAATGTGATTATTAATGTGAGGGAATTATGCTAGGCATAACTGCAGTTGCTTCGTAGTTATAAATGTGTTTGAACTCTGCATAACCTATGTTGCCTGACTTGCAAACTTGCTGGCATTAACACATACTTTTAACAAATGTTTCACTTATAACCGCTGCATGACTTATACGTGTTTCAAAACGTAAATTCAAAACTTTCTCATCTAAAACAATGGAAGCAGTATTAGTTCTATCCTTTTGCTTGTAAACCTGCTTTGCAATGCGCGGACGTTTATGAAATATAGAACAAAACTGTAACTAGTATGAATGGCAAAACAAGGTGAATGTTGTGTTTTATTCTTACAGAAGAAAGTAAAGTACACATGGGAAACTGGAGTCACATATCCATCAACCCCCAAGAAATGAATAATCCATTGTTTTGAAAGTCTCAACATGCAAAGAAGAAGAAAACTTTGTTACAAATGAAAATATATAAAAGAGGTGTCTGAGGGAAAGAGTAGGGGGTTCCTAATGCAGTGTAGGGTAGAAACGAGAGGGTGCTACTTAGGTTCCATTGTTCCTTTGATCGTTACTAGAGAAAGACAGAAATGAGAGCTGATAGACTATTGCATTGTAGCCTAATAGCTGAAGCACATTTGCCGATATCTGTGGGAAACTGTGTTAGCAATAGAGAATTTAATATTTGTGTAATGTTTTAACAAACCTTCTCAGACTGCAATAATAGTTGAGTTACTGACTCATTTTTGTAGAGAATTTCTGCTGTATAAACTGAGATGAGTAGAACAGGGACAGATTTAGGACACATTTCATGCATATGTTCTGTATATTTTAATTGAGTAATAAATTAATTTCAACTATAAAAAATAATTTAAAACCTTTTTTAACTCTCATCATTGACTGCTAGAAATTGTTGAGCATAATTTATGTTGCAGCTTTTTAATAATTATTAATAATAACAGCCACCGGACAAGATCCATAGTAGGGCCCAGAGAAGAAGAAATAATAAGTGGTATCAGAGATAAAAGATATATGATCATTGATTTGATTGAGACTGCCAGATTTTTGGACTAAAGACCCACCAGCTACCATATACAAAGAACAGCCAGACCTAATTCTCAGGGAAGAGGTGTTCAATACGAATAAATATCCTACAGTATCTTGAAGTAAGGCGGTTTTGTGGCAGCATTTATTGCATGGGGAATTAGGGTTTGTACCTACATGTCCAAAGATCTCCAACCTTCCCTGTAAAAAGAGCTACTTATGTTCAATGAAAATCACCATGATCTACTAATATTATTAGTGTTTTAATAGTGAATATGTCAGACAAGTTAACATTAGTAGCTACCTCATGCAAGAATACCAGCAGTGATCACCTCAGTGGATCAGTCACCATTGCCAGCAGCAATGTAAAAACACTTTATAAATTTGAAATGCCTCCTGATGGGTAATACATGAAAGCCATAACTTCAATTCCCCGGCACCAAGGTAATCATATTAGTAATAAGTGTCTCCAAACACACATGATTTATCAGTGAAATATCAGTTTAAATAAATTATGGAAATCAATTTTTCTGAAAACTTCAGCTTATGAATTCTGAAACAACACATTTTCAGATGGGGTACATGGTTTTCAATTTTAGGATACATATACAAATTCATACAAACAAAAAAAGTTTAATTTAGAATGCAGGGCTACTCACAGGAAAGGAACTTACAGGTAGATGGGGAGCTACCAGCAGCTCACAAGCTACTCATTGGAGAAGCCTGTGTAAGACCCTTTGCTTTTTTAAATCTGTGCAGAACCACTAAAAAAGGTGACCCAGGTATGCAAGAAAACTTAACACAATTATTAAGGCTGCATTAACAATGGAATATGTGGAACGTAGAGAGAAAAAATAGTATTCCCATGCAAATTTGCAAAGCGGAAACAGAAGATTATAAATGAATAGGGAGAAAAGAACCAAAAGGGAGGAACAGGATAAGCATTAGGTAATTTCAAGAATTAAAGACAATACACCTACCTAGAACGTTTAGAGAAAGTACATTGATACTTAGCCCAACTGATATTACAAGGTATAAACAACTCTAATAAGACAAGTCTTGGACATTATCATATAAGCAAATCAATGTATGACTGGCTAAATACTAAAAAAAAATGAAACTTTAGAATGGACAATACCTTTGTCATATCCAACTTGCAACATGGGAAGCATCTTTTTGCACGATCTTAAAGTCTGTGTATGGATAAAGATAGAAAACACATCAGGGGTGAAATAGTAATATATGTGCATCCTACTGTCAACACATCATTGCAACAAAGATTCAGTAAAAAAGAGAGCACAGTACCTTATGCCATAAACATTGTAATTTTAACAATGAATCTATATATAAGAAAGATACTGACTGACGTTTGCAAACAATCTCTCTATGCTCTATGCAACGCGTGGTCATTGTTTAAGATAAACAAGTGCTCCAATCAACAGTGAACTATGAAAGTCGCAAATCTAGGCATTAAGGGTTTCCTTCTAAGTTTAGTGCAGATACACCCCCGGAGCATGCTTGGAAGTTTATGCCAATTTTAGATTTCCATTCAAATTTCAATAGCCAGACATTTACTCCTGAAGAATGTTTAGAGTTGAGCAATCCTCAGGAGTTAGGCATGGAGGAAAAGCATGTCTGCACTTTTAACGTTTATCCACTGAAGATAAAAAATAACTCACTTCTCTGAAAGTTCCATGCAACTAGAGTTGTTCTGATGTGCTTCATAACCACATTCAAATATTTATACAGTCTGCTTGGGCACTAAGTGTAGGTGCACAAACTAGAGGTGAAAAATCAATGAGGAGGTTTGTGAACAGCAACAGTTACAATTTTGTGAAGGCTGCCTACCTTTCAAGGTCACCCTTTGCCACTCCACCAGGAACATCATTCTTCCCACTATAACCTTAAATCTATGATTCAGCCAAACACGGCATAAATGTAAATATGAGTTAGTGTGCTCATGGGGACAATTATAGGGTGTCTAGTTTACATTTTGATGAGCAAAAATGTGACGTAAGCCAATCTAAAGTACAACTCTACTCAACTCACAAAAATGCAGCAGTTAAAAATCCTATTAGAAAGGCTTCAGCTAACAACCCCATACCATAGGGAATACCTCAGACAGTACTGCCATCATTTTCAAACCTGCCTTTGTTATTACAGAAAGAAAAAAGTTCAACGAAAATCTGTTCACCCCTTATAAATGGAGCATTCTAGCCCAACAGCTGAGCCACGTCCCCTCTGCACAAAAACTTAACCAACCGAGAAGTGTTTCAAGCAAATTAGGGTTATCTGAAATTATACTTAGACCGAACCAATTTCTAAATATCCTTACAACTTTCATCATCGGAGCAATGTTAGGTATCTTAAATAAAAAAAGCATAATATCTTTAGCGTTGAGTGAGATGGTGATATGTGAATTACGGTTAGTTCTCTGTTTTTGTGATGCTTCTTGTGACGTTTCTTGAGCTTTGCGAACAGTTCTATTGCCCCAGCAAAAAAAGCACAAGGGGCAAGAACAACACATGTTTAGTGAGCAGGAATCTCTCTTAAAAGTAAATTCACCTTTTGATCTAATGGCCATTGGTCAATTACATGACAGCTTAATGACTAACAATATGCAGTAATCCAAATCACCTTTCACAGAAAACTCTTGGTCAATGAAAGTAAGTTTAATTGCATCAAAGGATTTGTCTGTGTCAAATGTAATACTGACAGCAGAGTCTCTTGGAAAAAAGTGTTGTAGCTGGTGCCCCTAACATGGTTGCTTCCTTGTTCAGAAAAAATGTCATACATACACATCGCATGAGCCCAATGAGACAAGAAGCCTCAGGCCCTTTGAAAGCCTGCTTCTTCCACTCACTGCGGCCCAATCCCATGGCCCCGTCAATTACAATGGAGACAAGATTCACATCGCCACAGACTTCTTGCGGTAGACCAATGACAAAAGGAAGGCGTTCTTGGCCCTCTGGCCACAACTCCAGAAGCTAGACATAAAATATGGCCTGTTAGAACCTGCCGGCATGTGGATCACAAAGGACAGCAGATCCACTGACTTCTTCGACCCAGATGCCCTAAGCCACTTCTTCGAAGAATCGTTGACCACACCATGGAACATGCCCCGTCAGACAGACAGCTAGACTCTTGCCCTAAGCCCTCCTCCCCTACTTCTGCATCCAGAGGCCACTGGCGCTCTGACAGGAGCCACCATAGGGGCACAGCAATGGAGCGACTGCCCTGCTCCCAAGATGGCAGGGATCTGGCCCTCCAGGTGGTTGTAGCGCTCACCCAGGACAGAGTCACAATAAATCCTGCTCCCATTGAAACCCCCCCCAATCAAAAGACTGCGATCTGCCTGTTGACATTGCCACGCCGGACCCCCCAGAACCCCTCTCACAACCTACCTTGTCTTGGACTGTGCTGCGTTGGACAAGAATCTTTACAACCCCTGGCTCCTTGCTGGCTAGTGGATGAGTATACCACCTGCACTTACCTGTTTGCCATTGAGATTGCCTAAGTTGTTAAATGTTACTGCTTTTTGCTCATTGCCCACAAAATATTTCTACATTTCAATACAAATGTTTCAATTGTTCCAATTGCTGCATAATAATGCAGTTGCACTGTTCTCATCTGACGCTATTATGCACACCTACGTATTGCTCTGCGAGGACTATTGTTACCTTCCCATTGGGACTGCTTACGTTACGTCACATTCACTGCACATTGCGCAGGGCTGCACTCACACACCAGCGAACGGCCTAGGCACTGTCATCCCTAGGCTTCCCTTCCCACTTGTCATCTATTCATTTATCTGGTGCCCTAAGACCAGTCGCTATCCACTGGCCCGAACAATCCCTCCCCGCCAACTGCTTCACCCCTCTACATGCACACTGGTCTCATCACCCTCTCCTGGCAGGCACCCTACCCTAACCTGATGCGGTACTAAACCAACCCCTCTTCCCAACGGCCTAATGCAGATTCCATCCTTCAATCTCACCATGTGTGCCCACCTCCCGCTCCCTCGCTGCAGCCCCCCGGCATGCTGGTGCTACAAGCTTAGACCTGCAGATAACTGATCTAGAAGCTCTCCAGAAAGTGCTCCTAACCTAGAATCAGGTTACGCTTTTTACCACAGTACCGAGAAGTTCTGCCCACATTACACTGAGACCTCACAATGAATCCCTCCTCTTACTCTGTCTTGCCCCTCTCTCCCATGGTCCACCCCTTCCCTTTCCCTCTCTCTCTCCCAAACCCCCTCACTTCACCACCCCCTTTGTCTTAAAAGTTCTGTAACCCAGCGCCATGCCCGGCCCACATGCCATCCCGATGTTGGCCACCCTGCAAGCGCCTACCTCTTCCCTACGTACCGTCTCCTGGAATGTTAACAACCTAACACACTACATCAAGCGCAAGAAGGTGCTCTCTTACATGCAGTCCAAAAGGGTGGATGTGGCTCTGCTGCGGGAGACCCATCTGTCACGCTCGGAGTCTGAAAAGCTGTGACAGGATTGAGTGGGATGAGTGCATCACAGCAGCTGCCCAGAGCAGTCAGTGTCCAGGACCGGCACCCGCAGAAAAAGCGGTGTCGTAATCCTCATTCGAAAATCCCTACCCGTCTCTGTCCTCAAGTCCTGGTCTGACCCAGACGGACGCTATGTCTTTGCGAAACTGAAACTCAGGGAATGGACCCTGGGTCTTGGCTCGGTCTACGTGCCCTCGGTCTCCAAGCGTCTATTCTTCCTACAACTCAAATGCCTCCTCACGGATATCAGTGTTTTTCACCTTCTCATTGGGGAGACTGGAACCTTTGTGCGGGACGCAATGCTGGACCACAGTGGCCCCCTGGACACCGGAAATAACACCGACAGAGCCTTCCTAAATGACGTGATCTCTGACCACCGCCTGGAACATCACTGGCGACCCTCCCACCCAGTGGACGGGGAATACACTTTCTTATCCACAGTACACGGCACCCAATTCAGGCTAGACTACTTCCTACTTTCTCAACAAATAGTGGCCCTTGCCCAGGAATCACAAATCCTAGAGGCAGCACTGTCCGACCATTCCGCAGTCCGGCTCACCTTAGACATGGGCTTAACCTCCCCAGGCTGAAAACTGTGGCACCTGAGCGTGGCACGCTATGGCACCCCCTCAGGACAAAAACAACTTTGCTCCCATGTCTCCTCATACCTATCGGACAACAAGGGCTCGGTCTCATCACACATATCCTGTGGGCAGCAGCGAAGGCTACCATACATGGCTAATGTATGAGAGATGTGGCCATAGACAATAATAGGCAGGCAAGCCCAGCAGAAAGATCTAGAGGCAGACATGATGACACTCTCACACCTCTACACTGCATAACTTTCCCCTGCTACCCTCCGCAGGCTGGAAAAGGCTTGCATGGACCTTAATGCTCTGTCCCCCACAAGGCCGAATACGCACTACAAAGGCTCAAGGGCCACCACTACAAACAGAGCGAGAAGGCAGGACGTGGCACTCACTATGCCTGCCCTTCGATCTGCATATGGCTCGGTATTCACATGACCGGATGCTTTACATGCCAGAGGTGACAGCGGATACTACCTGCTTGGAGGCCTTTTATGATAACATCCACCTACCTCTTAACGATTCAGGTAGAGCCCTTCTAGACGAGGAGATCAGCAAGACTGAAATCGAGCAAGCCATTTCCGGCCTACCTTACCCTAAAGCTCCCGGGGAAGATGGCTTCCTCACGGAGTTTTATAAATGAATGGGCGGGATGTAGTTGACACTCTCTACAATGCCTTCCATGAAGGCCAAACAGACAGGTTTCCTTGGATCCATCTCCAACAATGCGGTGATAGCGGGCCTCCCCGAGCAAGGAAAGGACCCTCTCCTCTGTGGCAGCAACAGGCTTATATCATTACTCATCAACAGGGATATCAAAATAGTTGCTGGAGTCCTTGCAGCTAGCCTTCGGGAGGTGATCCCAACCTTGATCCACCACACGCAGGTGGGTTTTGTCCCTGCACACACTTAAAGGAATCACCTCCAAACCCTTGAGCACACTCTATGGGCTGCCTAGGACCTCCAGGATGAGGCACTTGCCCTCTCTCTGGATGCAGAGAAGATGTTCATCCGGACAGAGTAGGGCTACCTCTTTGCAACCCTGCAACAGTTCGGCCTGGGGGAAGGGTTTATCTCCAAGGGCTGCTGGCTATATGATTCCTCCACGGCTTAGGTGAAATGCGTCGGCTTTCTGTCTGAACCATTTCCGATCAGACGTGGGACTCAACAGGGTTGTCCGTTGTCGCCCCTGCTGTTCCCCTTAGCAATGGAACCCCTCGCAGCTACCATACGCCAATCTCCACTACCCTCTGGGATCCCTATAACAGGAGGGCCCTTTATGTTCTACCTGTACGTGGATGACGTACTCCTCACCCTCACTGATCTACCACAAAGTCTCCTGGCTCTGCAAGACATCGCTCGATTTCCAGCGCTTTCAGGGTACCAGGTAAACTGGGACAAAAGCGAAGCCCATCCCATCTCACGAACGACCAATTGGCTGCGATAGTGGGACACCCCTTCCGCTAGAAAGCGTCACAACATAAATACCTAGAGGTCTAGAGGTCTAAATAAACAGGGGCCTGGAAAGCATGATAACTGATAATATAGAGCCTCTGATAACCGCATGAAACTCGACTTTGCTAAGTGGTCACATCTTGGACTTTCTATGTGGGGGCTAGTGCAGGTGGTCCAAATGGTGACCCTACCACTGTTCACCTATGTATTAGGCATGCTGCCCTTTCTGACCCAGCTATGATCAGTGGATGCCGGTATGTGTTCTTTTATTTGGGGTCTAACCACTCTAGCGTAGCACGGACCAAACTCTTGGCACATCACTCATGCAGCAGTATGGGTCTCCCCTCAGCTGAGCATTATGCCCTTGCCCTGCATCTATCTCAGCTGGCTTACATGATCCCCGGTACACGGACCCCACCCCCGTTGTGGGTAGCATCAGAGAGATCCATACTGGCCCATGGGAAAGGCTTGCAACTGATCTACGGGTGCGGGGGCCTCAGACGCAACGCACCATGTTGAAATCCTGGCACCAAACCCACATTCTCCATAACATACTCCCTCTCCTCCATGAACACGCGTCGGTTTGGGGGAGCTCGGTCTTCCGCATAAGGGAAGGGCTCTGGCCTAGGGCAGTTGGCAAACAGCGGGCATCACCAGCCTACACCAGATCCTGGATGGAGGCGCCCTCAAATCCTTCACAAAGCACCAGTAGGAATTCAGATTGTCACCCCAACAGGAATGGAGATATCTCCAACTCAGGCACTGCCTCCAGAAATACCTTGAACCCTTCTGCCCTCTCTGGTAGCATAATACCTTAGAACGTGAAGTCATTTCCGTGGAGTCATGTCCCAGTTCTACGTTCTAATAAACTGTCATCTCCTTTCACGCCCCACTCCTCCTTAACCTCCGCACTAAATGTCAGAATCTGCTACAAGCAGACTACGAGGAGAGGGATTGAGCTGACTCAACTGAGGGACGCAAGAGGCCTGCCTGAAGTTTTGCCTATCCAGGGCACTGCACGGCTGGCACTGGACCCCTCTGAGGCTACATGTGGCGGGCTTATTGCCCTACTACTCTTGCTGGAGCTGCCCCACGGACCATTGTAACCTATTGGATATACTCTGCGACTGTCCCTCGATCCAGCCTATCTGGAACGCAGTGTGGCCCACACTGCGAGAAACACTGCCACTCAGAACACCTGCACCATGCCCTTTTAACACGATACAGGGAATGCCCGAGATCTTTCTCGCCCCCAGTGCCACTTTCTGCACACGGCCCTCACCACTGCAAAAATAGGCATCCCCCTACCCATGAGGCTGACGGCTAGGTATCAGGCAGACTCACACGAGCTTATCATCTATGCTCTCCAAGACAGAATGGAAGCCTTTCTACGGCCCCGGTTTCCCCTGCTAGCACTGTCTCAGATAAGGTATGCAATGTCTGCTTCCTCCCACTCCGAATGCCATGAAGGCTGGCCACACACCGATATATCCCAAACCCAGGACGAAAGACCCCTCACCTAGCACATATGCGCTCCCCGCTCCCACCCGCTGGGCCCCCACCCTCTTCATCACCCCCACAAATCGAATACCCCTCGGCCAAATACGCACTTGCAGCGTAATACACTACAGACGTCAGAGGGGACCACAAACCCCTACGCGGAGCGAACCGATGCAGATACACCATGATATAAGTATTGAGCATTGCCTCATCGCCCTCTCCCCAACCTCCTTGTACACAATGCCTGGCCTTGTAATTACTGTTTTGTTGTGCACGGTTTTCCACTGCTCTTTACCAATAAAAAAAATGCAAAACAAAACAAAATGTGCAGTTCAAATTTGAGGTACTAAACCAGTGCCAATTCTTCAAATTACCGTTTGCTTTGCTGTCAAGAAAATCATGAACAGTGGAAATTCTTGCCCATAATGATTACTAACAATGAGTCTACTCAGGAAGATGCATAAGGCAGAGATGAAAAGGATGTTCAGACAAATAAATTACGCCTGTTCTCATTCTATCGCCATATTAACCTTTCTCTATGGGTGTCATCTGGTTTCGGCAGACGGTTGGGTTTACCCTGCAAATGGTGCCATTTATGTTTGACTTTGTTCTACAAACATTGGTTCCAGTGAGAGTTCTACTTCTGCACCGGATGCCCATTACTCTGTATTAAGAAATGCACCTGTCACGAAGCACCTCCAATTCTGCAGCTAGCCATCACAATTTGCTTATCTTTCTTAAAATCTTGTTAAGCCCTGGTCTGAGGATTCGATCTGCACACAAACAACGACACATGCACTAGGATCTGAGAAAAGCAGATACCATTTTTATTCCAATTGATACTAAGGAAGATACAGGGTACCTGGCTTCTTAATTTAAGTATTTTTTTTTTTACATATAAACTGATCCTGACATAACTGGTTGGGAGGGAGAGAGAGAGCAGAGGTATGGATGATAGAAGTGACCCCCGCTCTTCCTGCAAAAGAATACGCTCTTACATTATCTACCTTACAGCTGCTGGTTACCATAACACTTTAATCAATCGTGAAAGAGACTTGAATTTTTGGCTTATAACTTGCCACACCTGGAGCCTGTAATCGTCCATAATTATCAGTTTAGGCGAATAATTGTTTACAACATAAGCAGCTTCACGCCAGATGTATCCTAGATTCTCTGCAAGCTATCAGCCTTTGAGAGAAGGTTCACCTGCTTCTAGCTTTGTCAAAGTGTTATTCTTCTTACTAAATGTTGCTCTAATCATTAGTGGATTACTTCGTTTGCATCTCCGTTGAACTGGTGTAAATACTAAAAGAACCACCACTTGGTTGCACAGAAATGCCCCTCTCACACCACCCCAAACCACTGCATTCAACTAAGGAATTGAATTGGGTAAGGGTACATATTTTTACAACTTTTCCACAACTGGGAGTAATTTCTAACCTCCTATAACATTTCATATCACAGTCTGATAGGGTCGTAATCCTAGCTGGGCAGGATTTTAATCCCCATAGTAATTGCAGGTCTGGGGTTGGAGGAACACTTTGAAATATGCTACTGTTCTTCAACAGTTTGTCTAGTAGCTTCTGCACAAGATCATTTACCCAGTCTGCCCTAAATTTTAGTATGAACCTTAGGCCTGTGGCTGTAATGCATCAATAGATTATAGACAGAACTGCCTTGCTTTTGGTTGTCTTCCAAAATGTCTCCAGGACCATGAGCATTCTATTGATGTTTCTCACTCCGTTTCCCGGTTAAGAAGACACTATAAAGGGGCGTGGCCAAGGTGGCGACCACGCGAGTCAAGCAGTGAGGAGCTCCGCTGCCCTCAACCCCTCAGTGCAGGCCTCCCGAGCCATCATCCCCGCAGAAAGAGGGGTCCCATATATACATATATTTCTATGTGGCCCACAACAGTTCGCATTGTACTTGCATCTCGCACTAAAACAAATATCTCATATGATAGTTGAGAGGGAACAGTTGGCCAAAGGTACTCTGAAAACCATACTGGCTAAAAATCCCAAAAGATACAGGGAGCTGACTGCGATAGTGTTGTCCACATGTTGGGCCTGGCATGAACTGGGAAGACTGGGAAGATTTCCTCAAATTACTACACTGCTGATACCAATAGCTCATAATCCGTCTACAGCATTGACCAAAGAGAAACTCATCTTTTTGTAAAGCCCTGATGCAATAGTTGGGTCAACTGTGTGGGGAAGGTATATTCCTAACAATAAAAGACTACGGCAGTCAAAAGCTACAAACTATACTCAATACATGTATTTATTTTCATATTAAACACACATTCAGGAGTACATACCAAGCTCCTAGGGAACCACCACAGGTCATATTACTTATTAAAATTATACAATGGCAAGATGCAATGTGGCGGGTATCCAAACTATATCAGATGGTGGGACTATATAACTAGGGCAATGAGCGATACAGGCAAAGGGGTAGAGATTTTGGATGAATGCTTGTTGTATCAGTGTCATATCAAGTTTGTACGACAAGTGGAATGTACTCCAGTTTTCTTGCAAAGACTCAACCCTTAGTGTAGTCTTGGATGCCAGAGATGCCGTGAAGAATAAAGTTTTTTTTTTTTGCATATGGCCTAGACTTGTCCAGGTGCATGTATACTGGATGCAGACCCTAATTAACAAGTTACTTAAATTTGGTAATACTCTTTCTGGCGGATACCCCATCTAACTGAGGAGCTCTGACCTCTAGAATATCCCCCAGATTAAATAATAGGCCCAGATCCATCTAGATCTATATTCCCAATATATAATATTGCTTGTTACCAAAGTCATAACATGCATATATTCTAGACAACCCTCCTTGGGCCTTTAGGACTTGCTCATGCTCATATTGAGTCCAGTTATGCTCATCACCAACAACCTCCTGGAAAGCTCTCAGGTTCTTTCAGGTACATGAGCATATCATTAGCAAAGAGGGATAATTGGAAGAAAAAAAACATTACCTGATAGCCTAGCCCTCTAATACCTCTGTTTGTTCTTATAATGCCTTTGAGGGATCTATTTAACCAAGATATAAAAAAAGAAAGGAGAAGACTTAACAGTAAACTGGTAAACTGAATTCCACTAATTAGGGCAGTGGCACTAGGACCATCTTACAGTACCCCAACCAATGGCAGACGCTAAGAGGTTGTGCACATTTCATACTGGGCTGCATTGAGAAATAGCCACTGGACACCATGAATAGCCACTCAGCAATAAGAGGATAAAAATACTGCCTTTTGTCTATGGTAATGGATCTTGCTAATATTATGTACCCCTGTGGTATCAGGGTAAGGACAAAATGAAGAGGAAGGCACAAGCAGCATACGTTTTGAAAGATTTATTCAGGATACAAGTAATGGACCCACAGCGAAACACTGCTTGCCAGAGTGAAGGATCCATAGTTCTAATAGGAACATAGAACTTACCTGCCCAAAACCTCTAAGAATAAATGAAAACATACTAAACGTACTAAATGTACATCATATACTACATCATCCCCCCATAAACAAAATTAACTTAAATCATAATCTAGAAATGCTATAGGTACATTAGAAACTCTTCTACTACCTACAATTTCTTGTGATGAAATACAATCAGGACCATCAACATTTTCATCCAAATTATGGGCCCTCATTACAACATTTGCGGTAAATCATGCTTACCGCCATGCTGAAGGCCGCCAACATACCGACGGGGTGGCGGATATCCGTTCACCATATTATGACACACACACACCAATCCGACAGAATACTGCCACATACACAAATCCGCCAGCCCAAGGGTCAGTGATAAAATGGCGGTCCCAAAACCCATACCGTTACGCCAACAAAACAACACCCACCACATTATGACCCACGAATCACCACGGCAGGCGTTCAACGGCGGTAAACCACTGGCAATACATACCGGCGCGCTCAGAATGGACACCCACATACAAAACACCACCACATTGGCCAATACCAAAAACACACACCTAACATTCATACACACACCACACCCACACACCAACACCACTATAAAACACACACCTACAGTATCCACAAACCCTTATGAACACCAATTGCTACCCGGACACTGAGAAGAAGAGCACAGAGACAACTAGACACACACCACTCACACCCATACACCCCTCACGCACTCCACATCACACACCCCACCATATTACCCAACACACTCACACCAACACACATCACACAACACCCATGGCACCACAAAGGCACCCCCGTTTCACTGAGGAGGAGTTAAGGGTCATGGTGGAGGAAGTTGTCAGGGGAGAGCCACAGCTCTTTAGTGCACAGGTACAGCAGGTTTCTACTGCAAGGAAGATGGAGCTATGGTGGAGAATCGTGGACAGGGTGAACATTGTGGGACAGCACCCAAGAACAAGGGACGACATCAGGAAGAGGTGGAACGACCTGTGGGGGAAGGTACGTTCCATTGCAGCAAGGCACCAGCTCACCATACAGAGGACTGGTGGTGGACCCCTACCTCCTCCCCCACAGCATTGGAGGAGCAAGTACTTGCAATACTGCATCCTGAGGGACTCGCTGGAGTTGCCGGGGGACTGGACACTGGTAAGCAACATTTACTACCTATCACCCCCCAATACTGGCATGCCATCTCACACCCACACCCACACCCTCACTCCCATCACTCCACTCCATCCCACACACTGCATCTACACATATGACTAACCCCAACGTCAATCCCTGCATGCCTTACCAATACATGGATACCCCTTACAGCCCTGCATGGACACCCATCACTAAAGCAAGCACAGCATAGGGAAACTAACATACCCACAATACATCACCCCACACAAGCAAAAGGTGGCAGGGCAACACCAAAGAAAGAGGGGAAGCCAGGGATGTACAAATGTCATACACTTGAAGCATAATACATCACTTACATCCCCACAGGTACCCCAGCCAATGTCAGTGGAGAGGAGGTGCCACCACTATCCAGCCCCCAGTGATGACAGTAACTCTGGACTTCATGATCTGGAGGACCTACCTAGCCCATCAGGGACCACTGGACAGCCGGTCACTCAAGCATAATCACAGTCCACCACAGAGCCTCCCCCATCAGGATCCAACACCACAGCACCCACTCAGCGTACCCAAACCTCTGTCTCCAGGACACATCAATCAGCAGTGTGCCCACCTGTACAGGTACCCCAGGCCACACCTCGCCGCCAAGACAATCAGGGACCTGGGCTCAGTGGCAGTGGGCACACCGTTCAGGGGACCGGGGCCCAGGCCAACAGGGAAACTGGGAGGACTGCTGTACGCCAGGGGGAGGACAGGACCAGGGAACGACTCTCCAGGAGACACTCTCCGAGATCCTGGGAGCCTACCAACATTCCCAGGATACGATGGCATCCTTGACAACGTGCAGGAGAACAGGCGGCTGCAGGAGAGAAAGTACCATTGGATCAGGTAGGACTTGCAGGCCATCAACACCACCCTGATCTCCATTGCAGGGGTGCTGGCAGACATGGCCAACATCATGAGGGAGGCAACAGCACACCACCTGGCCCCTATCACTAGACAGTCAATTGAACAGCCCTCCACTTCTGCTGCACTAGTGGCCAGGCCCCGCCACAGGACCCACCGGCCACCAGCATCCCTCCCCCTGCAGAAGTTGAACCACCCCGCAAACGTTCCCTGTGACCCAGACAGAAGCCATAGAAAATTGCCGAGACCACCGCCAGGAAATGAGACTCTCCTGAATGTCCCCCTTGTGTCCCACACTATCACCTTGTCCACCTTGAACTGCTGTTGCTCCCCTTCCTATGGCCCCTTGGACACTGCACCTGAGCTACAAACAGACTGAAACAATACCCTGGACTTTCCTCCATCATCACCCCATTCCATTGCACTTTCTCCTCAATTTCCTAGCAATACAATAAACAACCTTGAACACAACTCAAATACTTGTACTTCATGTTTTGAAACAGTGTATTAATGGAAACAGTTATATCAGTTGCAAATAAACTGTACAGTGTGAGAGCATAGAAATAATGACCAGTAGCTGGCTGTAGTCAGCACGTCAATACACAGATGTCATTGCACTAACATCTGTAAACTGAGAATCCATATGCAACACTAAGTAGAGGTAAAAAGTGGGTAATGTCATCATGCCACTGCCACAGAGAATACAACAATAATCATAGAAATGTTAAGTTGCACTGTCTCACCTGTGTGTCATTGGATGTACTGATGGATAACTGTGTTTCTGTTGTCCTCATCCTCATCCTCAGCCTCCTCATCCTCATTGTCCTCAAGGTCTACTGCTGCCACAGGGGCATCTCCAGTCTCTTTCTCCTGCAGAAAAGGTACATGCCGTCTGAGGGCCACGCTGTGTAACATGCAGCATGCCACTACTATCTGGCAGACCTTCTCGGGTGAGTAGCACAGGGATCCACCTGTCAGATGGAGGCACCTGAACCTGGCCTTCAGGAGGCCAAAGGTCCTCTCGATGATCCTTCTGGTTCGCCCATGTGCCTCATTATAACGTTCTTCAGCCCTTGTCCTGGCATTCCTCACAGGGGTCAGCAGCCACAATAGGTTTGGGTAGCCAGAGTCACCTGCAGGTATTGAGGGACATCATTTAGCCACACACTATTCTATGAGGTTAACATCAGAGGCATACACTTATATCCTCCGGGTGGGGACCAAGGCTCACCTATAAGCCACATCCTGTGCCTCTGTAGTTGGGCCAGCACATTTGGGATGCTGCTATTCCTCAGGTCAAAGGCATCATGCACCGACTCAGGATACTTAGCATTGACGTGGGGGAAGTACTGGTCCGCTAGGCACACCATCTGCACATTCATGGAGTGGAAACTATTACGATTCCTGTACACCTGTTCTTTCTGGCGGGGAGGACAAAAGCAACATGTGTCCCATCAATCATCCCAATAATATTGGGGATATGTCCAACTGCATAGAATTCGGCCTTCACAGTGGCCAAATATTCCACCTGTGGGAAAGAAATGTAGCTGCATGTGTTTTACCAGGGCAGACAACACACTTGCCAGCACGATTGAGAACATTGGCTGTGACATTCCTGCTGCCAAGCCCACTGTCACTTGGAAAGAACCAGTTGCCAGGAAGTGGAGAACTGATAGCACTTGCACAACAGGTCAGGCTCCAACTGGGCACACAGCTCTGTGATTGTGGCCCTGTCCAGTCTATAGGTGAGGGTAATGTGCCTGTACTCCAGTGTAGCTAAGTCCACCAGTGGTCTGTACACAGGAGTATGTCTCCATCTCCTATTCATCCGCAGTGGTAGGTATCTAAGGGACACAAGAGTGAGCAGGCTGTCACAATTTTGAGCACTAAACCACAACAGCAGTCCACATCATGCACTTATGTATTGGGACAGTGTAAATTTTTAAGTATGTGCCTATTTAACCTGTGATGGAGCAATTCTCGATAGGCCTGTTCACCTCCTGTATGGAGGGACAGGTGGAAGTGAGGTAAGTCTGCTGATGTTGGGAGTCATGGCGGTAAGCGGTCGTGCACTGCTGTGCAATTCCTCATTGGATAGTATTCGGCCCTATGGAGTTTCGTGGCCAATGAGGATGTATGCTGGGGATGACGGTGTACACCGCCGCGGACAAGACCGCCATTTTCTAACTCAATACTCAGTTGTTTCCTGACCTTCAACAGGAGGCGATCTACACTGCATGTGCTGCTGTGACCTGTGTCTGGAACTTACCATGGCCTTTGTGACCGGGGAAAGGCCCCCAGCCTTCACTTCAGAGGAGTTGGAGCGACTGGTGGATGGGGTCCTACCCCAGTACGGACTGCTGTATGGGCCTCCAGACCAACAGGTGAGCACACTTTGGGCACGATGCATAGAGTTGTGTGTGAAGGCACAGTGTAAGGGGGGGAGGGGATTCTCTGTTGGCGGTGTACATGTTGTGCGCTGGACTATGTGTGTGCCAATGGTGATTGAAACAAGTATGGTGGGCCATGTCTGTGACAGGCTGGACTGTTAGTTTAATGGAGTTCTCCTGTATGTATTACCTCTGCAGGCCAGCGCCCATCAAAAGAAGGGATTATGGTGTGCCATCGCCAAGGACATGCGGACCCTGGGGGTCTATGGCAGGCGGAGCACCCACTGTTGGAAACCGTGAGAGGACCTGACACGCTGGGCATGGAAGACCACAGAGGCCCAGCTGGGGATGGCCTCCCAACGAGGAAGGGGTGCCTGTCGGACCCTGACCCCCCTGATGGTCTACATACTGGCAGTGGCGTACCCTGAACTGGCCGACTGAGGGAATTACAGCAGCCACAAGGGCGTGAGTACAGTGGATATCATTACATCTTTTGGCTGGTGGGGTGGTATCTGGGTGGTGGTGGTGTGTTAGTGGGTGCCCCTAAGGCCAGGCCAGACATTGCAGTGTGGGTCATCTCTAGGGTAATGGTTCCACGTCAAATACAGGTAACCTAGCTTGTTAGTAGTCACTTTCAGGCAGGGCATCGTGGGTCCCAGGTGTGCTGCACTTGCGTTGTGTGCTCCTCATCATACATTGGTGACTAGCCGTATCACTGGTAGTGCAATGCATATTGCTCAGGCCTGCTCCCTGTGTATGAGGATGCTGTGTACGCCAACGGTGATGTTGGTGCAGTAATTGATCCAGTGTTTCCTTTTTCTCTCTCCATCACTTTTTTGTTATGTCATCCTGTCCTTGTGTGCATTAGCATCATCTGGCGGAGGAGCAGGGGCACCGGCGACGGAGGGAGCTGCATCCCACAGGACCCTGGAGGCAGAGTCTACCAATGAACCAGTGGGAAAGAGGTCGAGGGGACACAGCCTCAGATACCTCCTCCGATGGGAGCTCTCTGGTGGTGGCGGACACCTCTGTGGCCACCCCAGTTGCAGGTACAGCCGCCATACCCCGCACCAGCACCACCCTCCCAGTAGCCCCTCAGCAAGTTGCCTGTGCCCGCTCACCCAGGAGGCTGGACATCTCCTTTGCCGCAGACACCACAGGCCCTGCCCCAGTGAGCACTGCTGCCCTGAGTGAGGAGGCTATTAACCTCCTGAGATCCATCTCTGTATGGCAGTCAACCATTGTGAATGCCATTCAGGGGCTGTCATCCCAGATGCAGCAATGCAATACATTCCTGGAGGGCATTCACAGTGGATTGGCAACCCAACAGAGATCGATTCAGGCTCTGGTCTCCTCTCTGATGGCAGCCATAGTCCCTGTTTCTACCGTCCCCCCTCTAACTACCACTTCCCAGGCCCATTCCCTACAACCCATCCCAGGCACACATACAGACGAGCATGCACACAAGGCAACACACACGAGTGGCACAGGCAAACACAAGCACCACACTTTATCCCACAGGCATTCACGCAAACACCATACAGTTGCAAACACGACAACATCCACTGCCTCTACTGTCTCCCCCTCCTCCTCCTCCTCCTACTCCTCCTCCTCCACCTCCCTCCCAGTCACGTCCACACTCACACCTGCATGCACTACATCTACAACCCAGCCTCTACAGTCCTTCCAACAAATATCCCAAGGTGAATTTATGGATTTGGTCAAAGCAAGCAGACCTTCCGGTTGCCCTTCTGACCCTTGCCCACCACAAATCTTCAAGAACATTCTTCTATCTACTTCTGTTGCCACACCTGTAAGAAGAATCATCAACAACTCTTTAACTACAGGAACTTTTCCTGTAGACCTGAAAAAGGCATACATCCGACCATTATTAAAGAAAACAAACCTAGACCCGCAAGACCCCAACAACTACAGACCAATCACAAATGGACCTTTCCTGGGCAAATTGATAGAAAGAGCAGCACTCGCCCAGATGTCACAATTCATTGAAGACAATTCTATACTTTCAGACTTCCAAACTGGATTCCGCCCAGGAAGAGGCACTGAATCGGCACCCATAGCAATCTGGGATGATCTTAAAAACACAGTCGACCGCAATGGAGTTGCTGCACTACTTCTCTTGGACCTCTCGGCTGCCTTTGATACGGTTGACCATGACACCCTAATTCAAAGACTCCACGAAGCCGGGATACAAGGGACTGCTCTCGACTGGATTACTTCCTATCTTCAAAAAAGATCTGATATCATCTACTCGCCCCCCTTCTCATCCAAACCCTACCTCACAAAAGCAGGGGTCCCCAAGGATCAATCATCTCACCTTTGCTTTTCAACATCTACATGATGTCACGGGGTCCCAACCGCCAGCTGTGGAAAAGCAGCCATTAGTGAGTGCAGAGGCAGCCCAGGAGGCTCCTCCATCCACCAACACAGTGCAGCCATTGGACAGTGCAGAGGCTGCCCAGGAGGCTCCTCCATCCCCCACCACAGTGCAGTCATCGCACAGTGCAGAGGCTGCCCAGGAGGCTCCTCCATCCACCACCACAGTGCAGCCATCGGACAGTGCAGAGGCTGCCTAGGAGGCTCCTCCAACCACCACCACAACGCAGCCTTCACCGCCAGCGGACGCCATGTAGGCCACACTCCAGGGGCTGCTGTGCGAGTTGCCCCCTCCAGAACCAGTGGGCACGTCACTCACTTCAGAGACTGTGGCCTTGCACTCCCCAGGACAAAGCAATGGGCATGGAGCCCTATCCAAAACCAGTGGGCAAGTCACCCACTTCAGAGACTGTGGCCTTGCACTCCCCAGGACAAAGCAATGGGCACAGGGCCCCCTCCAGAACCAGTGGGGCACGTCACCCACTTAAGAGACTGTGGTCTTTCACTCCCCAGGACAAAGCAATGGGCATGGAGTCCCATCCAGAACTAGTGGGGACGTTCCCGTATTCGGCTGAGGTGCCCCTCCAATCCTCCCAAGGTGCCTTCCCACTTGCAAAATTATGCCCCTGCAGTGTTCTCTCCGGATGTGTCCTTGTACTGTGCCCTGTGCCCTTATGTGCCCTCATGACTTTGGACTGGGCATTGGCCCTTTATGTACATCTGTAAATATATTTGGTTTGTGTGGAGGGTTTTGCTATGCTAATACATTGTCGGTACTCCAGCACTGTGGTCCGAGTTTTATTATGCTGTGTGCCATTGGTTTACGTGTGCAGCTGGTTGTGTGTACGGTGTGTGTGTGTGTGTGTGTCGAGTGAGGGTTGTGCATGTGTGTGTTACTCTTGTTTTCCTCCCACCTTCCCTTGTGTGCTAAGCGGCTGTACTCACCGTCGTCGTCTTCGTCAGCGTTGGTGTTCCAGGTGGAGCATGACGTAGAAGATCATCGGGAGAACTTGCAGTTCGGGTTCCATGGTGGCGTGGTTTTTCCCTATGTCTCCAATGGTGATTCCTTTCACTTCTGAGCTCTGTTTCCGCCAGGCTTTTGTTGGCGTTGGTACCGCCTCGGAAAAGGTGGTGGTTTCGTGTGTCTTAATATGGTGAGCGGTACTTTGTCTCCCTCCAGGCTGTTGTTGGCTACAACGTGGTGAATGTTGTTTCCGCCATGGCGGTTGGTTCTGTTGTACATTGGCGGTCTATGGGAGTTATCACTGCCACAGTCATAATTTGGCTGAATTTACCGGTATTACCTCCACTTTATCACTCACCGCTAGGGTCATAATGTGGGCCACTGTCTTGCAATTTATGAGTTGTGATAGTATTTTCTTAATTGGAGAAATAAGAACAAGATACATCATTGCAAGAAGAACTTTGACTGGCTAGGTTGTCATCTTTGAGTTTACTATACTCATGCAGAATGGAATCTTCTTTAGGGACAAATTGAGTACTGTTCGGTTATTTTTGCTTGAATATCAGAAATGGGGACTAACCTGCTTTTGTTTCACCAACCTTTTTTCATTTAACAAAATAGCATTTTTAGAAACTTGTTCAACCTTGAAAGGAGAAGTAAATTTGGATTCCCCTTTTTAACTTTCACGGGCTTTCTAGTAAGAACCCAGTCCCCCATATCAAATTTCCTCTCATTGGCATGCTTACAATAATCATAATATTGTTTTTGTTTTTCTTTACTATCTCTTGGAAAGGGGGAATGACACTGTCCTGTTTGGGATTGGAATCATCGTCCTTTTTACAATTGGATTCATATAATGAGTCTAACCAATTGAGCAAAACTCTTGTTCTGCATTTTCTTTTCCTTAATAATTCAAAAGGAGTTATGTCCGTAATAGAATGTTGTGTAGAATAATATGCAGTAATTTTGTCTTTCAGGAACTTCTTTACATCAATACCAGAAGAAAGAGCAGCTCGAATACTTTCTTTTATAAAAACTATTTGCTCTCTCTCTACTAAACCATTGGCAGAGGGACTACGTAGCGCAACTTGAAGATGTTTAATGTCATGTTTAGAGAGAAATGTTTTCATAACATTTGAGACCAAATAGGTGTCGTCGTCTGTTACAATTTCTTTGGGAATTCCTTTTAGAGAAAAGACATTCTCAAGAAAGAGTAACACAGACTCTGTGGAAGCTGGCTCTACAAAGGAATAATAAACTTACTTAGAATAATAATTAACTAGAACTATTAAAAAATTGTTACAAGCACGTAGTAATTAAATGGACCAGAAAAATCCAAAGCTATTTTATGTCATGGTTGATCAGGCAAGGGAAGCATGTGAAGACGTTTTTCCACAGCCTTACAATGTTTATCAGAGACTATACATTCAGGGCACAAAATAATATAAAATGTAACATGGTGATTCATGGAGGGTCACCAATAATGCTCCCTCAGTTTTTTTGCATATGGCTGTGATACCCAAGTGGTCTTCCTGTGCTACTTTGAATAACTAATCTCTTAATCCTCTGGGAGGGATGAAACAACCACTTCTGATACATATTCCATTTTCATAAGATAATTCAGAGGGATTTGAGCAAAAGGTGTCAAAGATTCTGAAAGACTGCACATGAGTTGCAAACCTTTTTTCAAGTAGTTCAAGACATTCAGTTAAACAACACCTTGAGCGGTGGCTTCTATCCAATCTTTCTCCGAAATGGTTCCATTCAGTTTACACACAGCATCAATAGTAACAATAACACATTCATACTCTTCCTTAATGTCATCACAAGCAAGCAATGGCATACGTGAGAGACAATCACCAAGAAAATGTTACCTCCTCGAAGTTATTAGATGGTAAAATCATACGCCTGTAATTTAGAAAATAAACTTACAAGACAAGCAGAAGCTTTTTCTAACACATTACCAATCAATAGAAATACTAAAGGTTTGTGGTCAGTATATATTTCAAAGGAATTGCCCCACAAGTATGTTTTGAATGGGCCAAACACATGCTAATCCTTCCCTAAAGTTGATCTCTTCTTCCTGCAGACTCTTGGAAGCAAAAGGTATAGTAACTTCCTTACCATTCACTCTTTGACCAAACACTGCACCAATGCCCTTCATGCTAGCATCTACAGCGATAAAACATTTTTCTCCAGAAATAAAAGGGCTTAAAGCTGGTACATTAATAACTAAGGGCCAGATGTACGAAAGGATTTTCCCATAGACACAGAATGGGTGAAATCCTTTCGTACATCTGGCCCTAGGTCCTTAACCTTGATAAAAGATGTTATTAGTTTCTTTGGTCCATGCAAACTTATCTCTTTTTTTTGAGTAAATGTCTCAATGGTTGTACAATCATGGCATAGTCAGATAGAAAACAAGCAGAATATTTGCATAATCTCAAAAATTATTTCAAGGCATCCTTATCTTCTGATGCCTTAAGTATTGCTTCAACATTACAACATTTAAGTCGAATACCAGCAGTAGAAATGGTGTGTCCTAGACAATCAATATGTTGGAAAACAAATTCACATTTTTGTAGTTTAACTGTGATCCCTCTCGCGCTTAAAATGTTTAATACCTTATCCAAAATGTCAAGATATTCTTCACTAGTGTTGGTGAAAATAAGGATATTATTTTGGAAAGCCTGCACATTGCTTATATCTTTGAAAAGAATATCCATGGCTTTCTGAAAAACACTTGCAGCAGATGCGAGGTCAAAAGGTAACCCTAAATACTTGTATACACCAAAAGGCATTATAAAAGTAGTGAGTTCTTGAGAATCAGCATTTAAAGCTATCTGATGGTAGGAGAAATGTAAGTCTATGGCCGAAAAATACTTGGCTCCTCCAACATTAGCTAACATTTCTTGTATGCAAGATAAAGAATGACAATCCACTATTATGTAACTATTAAGAGATCTCAGATCTACACAAAGACGGATGTCTCCAGTTAACTTTCTGGCAAGGACAACTGGCAAAACCCATTCTGATGAGTCAGTAGGAGTTATTATCCCTTCCTTCTTTAGTCAATTTATCTAGGACTTTTTTTTTTTTTTTAATCCTCACGTAGACTAATAGGTACCGGTCTGAATTTATGAACAATTGGAATGCGGCAAACACAAACAAATTGCCCTCTGCATTTCAAAGGAAAATATAATTCTGGGGCTTTTAAAAACAATTATTTTAGAGTGTGAGGGAAGAGTGTCCTTCATGTCCTGAAATCATATTTTTTTGGTCACTGTGACAAGCTGCATAATTATGTCACAGTGAAAAAAGTACACATACAGTGCCTTTAGGCTTCCAACTTCATCAGCGCTCAGGAAGCATAACACCCATGCACCAAAGAGGATAGGTAGTGATGGAAAAGGGACAATTTACAGCAGCACCTCTATACAGTGGATCACCATGGGGCAGCACTACCAAGCAAGGATCCATCCACAAGACACCAGGGAAATGTCTTTGCGCCCCTCTCACCCTCATGAGCAAGTGCTAATCCTCTTATGGCACAGCTGACTGTCTGCCCCAGGAACAAGACGTCAGGGTGTATCACTCAATTGGGGGTAAGAGGGAGGGTGGTAAAATCCCTCTAGACACTAGGGATATATCTGGATAAAAAGGATGGTTCACCCACACTGGCATCGTGACATGCCCCCACCTCATAAAGGCAATACGGTCTTTCTGCTACCACTGTGGGAGTAGATTGAGAGGTTTTAACCTTAATCTAGAGCTGGATGGGCAGAAAGACCACTAGACACCATGGCATAAAAAAAGAAGGGTGCGGGTGGCTCTCCCCCAGTCATCAGACCATTCCCCACCCAATAATGACCCACCAGTCTTTCTGCCACCTCCTGGGTGACAGATTGGAAGATATTACCCCCAAAGTACCCATCCCCGATCGTGGAAAAAACGCATCAGGCAAAAGGGAAAAATGGTTAAAGAAAGTAGGGTAGGGGAGGCCTGTCCAGGCATCGGATTGTCACCACCCTAGAACTGGCAGAACAGTCTTTTTAGCACAACATGAGAGAGGAATTGGGAGGTTTAGCCTCAATTTGCCCGCATGTGTGTGGGGAGAGGGGGTGGCAGGTGGAGATGGCCCACTACACCAGTTAAAAAGGGTCTACAAAAGGAGGCGAGAAGGGGGCGTCAGGCATTGAGCTATGCCCACTCATTAGTGGACAGAGCAGTGTGTCTGACCCAGCGGTCAGACAGGGGGGAAAAGTGAACAAAAAATTGGGGTTAGTGTGGCCCGCACCTACCTCAGTATGGGCCCAACAGTCTTTCTGGCTTCCCAGATCTGTGGGAAGATTGGGACTTGCTTACCCCTAAATAAGTCTTAGGGGTGGGACAGAAAGCCCAATAGACACCAAAGAAAAACAGTCAAAACAAGCATTGACAAATCCAATAGGTCTAGCCTATGCAAGAGCTTATTGGCTTTGCCGATGTGTTTTTAGCTATGATGTTCACCAGCATGGCTAAAAAATTAGTCACATAGAGAAGAGTGGCGTGGAGTGTCGGAGTGGAATGGCGAAGAGTAGAGTGTTGTAGAATGGTGTGGCAAAGAGTGTCATGTACTGCAGTGGCAGTGTGGAGTTGTGCAGAGTGGCATACACTGGAGTACCACAGAGTAGAGTGGACTGGTATAGAGTGCATTGGCATAGAGTGTTGCAGAGTATAGTGGTAGAGAGTGCAGTGGCACTGAATTCAGTGCTGTACAATGCAGCGTCACAGAATGCAGTGGTGTAGATTAGCGTGGTGCAAAGTAGAGTGCAGTGGTGCAGAGTCGAGTGGAATAGTGCAGAGTAGAGTGGCAGAAAGTTTAGTGGCGGAGAGCGCATGTTGTAGAGCAGTGTCATAGTGCAGTGTTATAGAGTGGAGTAGAGTGGCATAGAGTACAGTGAGTAGAGTGCAGTGGAGTAGACTGCAGTGGTTAACTGTAGAGTGACGTAGAGTGCAGTTGCATAGAGTGGAGTAGCGCAGAGTGTAGTAGAGTGTAAGAGTGCAGTGGCGCAGAGTAGATTGTTTCAGAGTAGAGTGAAGTGGCATAGAGTGGATAGTGCATGGTAGACAGCAGTTGCATAGAGTGCAGTGGTGTAGAATAAAGTGGCGCAGAATGCAAAGGCATGGAGTGCAGTGGTGCAGAGTAGATTAGAGTGGCGTACAGTGGATTGGCGTAGAGTGCAGGGGTAAAGAACTGAATGTTACAGAGTAAAGGGCATTGGCGATGAGTGTACTGGCACAGAGTGCAGTGGCATACAGTGGAGTTGTGCAGAGTAGATTGGTGTAGCAAAGAATACAGTGGTGCAGAGTAGAGTGGCAAAGAGTAGAGTGGTACAGGGTAGAGTAGAGAGGCGTAGCGTGAAGTGCCGAACAGTGCAGTGGCGTAGAGTGGAGTCGGCTGAGTGGAGTGGTGTAAAGTGGAGTGGTGCAGAGGAGAGTGCAGCAGTGTGGAGTGGTGTACAGTAGAGTGGAGTGGTTTAGAGTGCCGTATTCATGGTGTAGTATTACACTGCCATTACAGACAACACATTTCCAATTGAAATGACCATTACATTTGCATAGACATACAGTTTTACTGACAAAACTATACAGTGCACAGAAGAAAATGTGTGAAAATTGAATCACCTAGTTTAAGGATTCTTTTTGATCGCATGAAAGTATTGGTTTCCAACTCACTTCAGAAATGACAGAAAATGTACTTCATTTGTGCGTTAATAATTTTGATATATTCTGAAATACTTCACAGTTCATTTAAATGTTAACCTGTGCTCGAAAAACACTCTTTTCTACCTCAGTATCCAGCAACATTGCCCCATAAATCCTCTCACTTTGAAGTCCAAGAAAGAAACGTAAACAAGCGCCCTTTAATGACAGCGTCTAACATCTGAGCACGCACTTTGAATGCACAGCAAATGTGACAAGATAAGAACAAGATTTAAAGGCCTGTTAACAGAAAGCGAATTTGTGGAAGGATACAGAAAACACGATTTAGGCAGCGGGGGGGATAAACTGAACCTTCAGATGCTAAAGGCAAATGGAAAGCCATAAAGTGTGACTTACAAACCACAAAGCCTGTGGTAATCAGCAAGTGGAATGCATTCCTAGGTCAACTTTCTGAAAGTCCCCAAGATGTCTTTAGCCAACCAGAGAGCTGCCCTGTCTAGAAGGCTGCAACCTAAAAAGAGAAAGGGTGGGGGTGACCCACTCAGGCATCAGCCCATGCCCCCACCCCAAAATGACCCCATCAGTCCTTCTGCCACCTCACGGGGACAGACTGGAGGGGAAAATGTACTCACCGTCTACCCATTTCCCTCCTGCACCCCACAAGGGCGTAAAAAAACACCAGACAATAGGGAAAAACTGTAAAAGAAAGAAAGGTAAGGGGCGCCCACCCAGGTATCGCTTTGTATCACCACCCTGAAACTGGCCACACAGTCTTTCTGTTATGAGGAGGGATGAATAGGGAAGTTTAGCCCCAATCTGCCCCCAGGGTGCAGGGAGAAAATTGCTGGTGGCCCACTAAAATAGGAAACATTGAGGAAAAAAAAAAAAAATTGAGGGATGAGAGTAGGTTGCCCAGACACTGGGCCGTGCTCCACCCCATAATGGCCCCAGCAGTCTGCCTGACACAGAGGCCAGACTGGCAGAAACATGAACAAAAAAAGGGTTTGGTTCAACCCGCATCTATCTCAGAATGAGCCCAACAGTCTTTCTAGCTTCCTGGGTGTGGGGGGAAGATTAGGGGTTGCTTACCCCCAGTCTGTCATCAGAGGTGGGGCAGAAAGCCCACTGGACACTAGAGGATAATGGTAAAAAAAGAGAAATGGAGGGGGTGGTCCAACCAGGTATTAGGCAGTACCCCATTCTAGAATGGGCCCAAGATCTTTTTTGCCCACCGCCCAGGATGCATTACAAACATAGAGACATTCATTATGTTGTGTGCCCTATCAGGGTTGGGCACGTGGCTCTGTGGGGTGTAGTTGTTGTAATCTCCTACAACTCCTATAAGTGATAACCCTCTCATGCCCCCAACTCTGGAACCGAAACCCAAATCGCAACTCACTAATTTGGAGGTCTTGCAGTGAGACAACATCTTCCTCCACAAGACACTTATGACTCGGGCCCAATTTAAATCAAACGAATGTCATTCCACTTGACAGCATATAGTTTTTCTGATTGCAGGGAGTGGTTAAGGCACGGGCCACTCATTTCCATTGAAAATGTATTAAATTCAAACAATGAAACAAGTGATTATAAATCCAGGCGACCAGAAATTGGTATCCCTTAAATACATGTTGCACTTGGCCCATTCAGCAGCGTCACCCCAGATTTTTGCCTTCCTTTGCTGAACCCATTTTTCTTAGCTTTTAGGACACTCTGTACTTTTTGCCTGCTAACCAGCAGCAAAGTGCTTGTGCTCTTCCTTTTAAACTTGGTAAAACTGCCTAGAGCTGACTGTTAGGTTTAATTTACTTATTAGTCCCTAGAAAGTGGTATTGCATGCAACCAGGGCCTGTAAATTAAATCCTACAGGTGGGCTGCAGCACTCACAATGCCACCGACTGAAGTAGCTTTTCAAAGCATGCCTCAGGCCTGCCACTGCATCTTGAAGTGCAGTTTTAAACTGACATTTCGACAAGGCAAAATAAACCATCTGCCAGGCCTAAACCTTATTTCTAAACACTTACAGGTCACCCTTAAACAAGTCTTTAAAGGCTCTTAGGGCAGGGTGCATGGTATTTAAAACATAGGAGATCTGGGTTTATGTTTAACATGTCCTAAACCTGTTTTTCACTGCTGTAAAGGTATTTCTCCCATAGGCTAACACTGGGTTACCTTATTTTTATAATTAATAAGTGCTAACTTCAGTTTGGGACCAGACATGCTGTTTACACTCAAAGCAACACAATTTAAAATCCTCTTCAATGTTAAAGCCAGTTTTATGTTACTATTCTGAAAATGCCATTTTTAGAAAGTCTGCATTTTTCTCCCTAAAACCAAAGGGCCCTTTCTGCTAGTGCCCTCCATCACATGGTTGTGAATGGCTCTCCTGCTGTGGTTTGTGTATTCCTTCCATACATTACTAGAAAGGCCTAGGTTGTGGAGGGGAGTGCACCTTCCTGACAGGATGGCTGGGGAGGTGTTGTGCCCTGATTACACTTCAAAGTACCCTGCCTGCAGCAGACACCAGGAACCTGACACTAGACCCTTGCGGCTTTAGACAGTCTGGTGCCAAACTTGGGGGTGGGCTGACCAGAACGAGTTCTGGGGAAAGCTCTGGTAATTCCCTACACAAAGCCTGACATCAGGTATAAATGTGGCATCATGTGAACCTATCAGAACACTCCTGGACCTGTGGAAGATTTAGAAGGACTATCCAGCTGCCTGATGAATGGGGCTGCCCTACTATCTGAAGGATGACAATTGGACCTGCTTGCTTTGAACTATTGAGAGGTACTTCAAGGGTCACTGGGCTGATCTCCTGTGTGAGCCATAGAGATACAACAAGCATCCAGAAGCCTCATTACAACTGCCCAACTGCCAGCCACCAACCAGGCCTGCCTGAGCCCTGCTGCTGGCCCCTGCTGGAGTGAGTCATGAGTCCAAAGATGTACCCCCCCCCAAGGTCCTGGATCCTTAGCTAACAGTAGAGTGAACTCCTCCTGAAGAAAAGGTAAAGTTACAGACGTTTTGGGCTCCTCTCAATCACAAAGTGACCTATTTGCTACGAGAAGCGACCACTCATGACCCCTGCCAAAGCGAAGCTCTAGCAGGACCTGCTCTTTGTGCTGACCGCAACCGTCTGTGACCAGTGGCAAAGCAAGACTTGCACTTTGTACCAATCGCAACAGCCCACAACGATCGTCACTGCGAAGCTCGAGCGACGTACGGCTCTTTGCATTACAGCAATGCCTATCCAGAACACCCCATCTGCTCATTGCCCCTGCCAATATGAATGGGGCCTGGATTTGAGAAGGTAACTGCAGCAGGACTATCCTGGTCCCACTCCATCTCAGTCAGCCTGAACTTATGACTTTCTTACTGCCCAGAGAAAACATATAACTGCGAATAGCATTTTGTGATTTTTAGTACTAGTTTTACTTAAAACTTTAAAAAAATCATATTCCGGTTCCACTGATTGTATCTTTGTTGATTTGGTGTCATTTTATTTATTAAAATGTACTCTATCATTCTAAATTGATTTGGGATTTTTATTGTGTGGTGTTTTCAGTTTATTATTGCTCGAGTGCGCATAAATACACATTGCCTCTAGGTTAAGCAAACTGCTTTGTGCTAAGCTACCAGAGCGTTATATAAAAGCAACCTGCTGCTTACCACTATAAAAGCAACCATCTGCTTACCTCAGAGATGGGTCATCTCTTTACTGTATAACTAAGCCTTTCTCAGTTCCTCGGAACCGTAAAATGTCAGGTAAAAACTCTTCGAACATGTTGATCAAGGCAAGAACTTGCATTTACACTAAAGAAACAAACTCAGTGCCAGAAGCTTGCGCTAATAAACCCCAGTCTAAGATTTGATTCTATATTTCAGGAAATTAGGAGACAATTCAGAATAATACGAACAAAAAAAACCCAGAAAAACATTGTTAATTATCACATAATTAATTTCTCCCTTCACCAGATAAAAACACATATTTCACTAATAGTATGAAATATATTGTAATGCCACACAAAAAAGATGATGGACGGAATGCTGAACATTCTCAAAGATTCACCCCTTGTCACAGATCGGAGTTAAATCCATTGTGTTTTGCTCACTGTGCCACCCCAGTTTGGACCCAGCCATATGCAAATCAGTCTTGACCCTGCTCCCCATGGGAACAGTCCAGCCTGAACTGCCAGGCCAGGTCCTCCGTGGACTGGAAACAAACATCCTGGGACCGATTTCAGGGTATCACACCTCGTCAGTCATGCTAGCATGAATCCACTTGAATCCAGTGGCACAGTGAGCACTAGACCCACGTCTGGGAATACCCTTCCCACTTAGGGCAACTACAGCAATACAAAAGGAATGAGTGTGAATATTTGACAATGTTCAGCAGTTCGTACATCATTTTTTTATGTTGCTATATATTGTAATGCCTTCAGAAAAACCCCAACTGATGGAAACAAGCCCCAAAGGAGGGAAAAGGAGGTTGAGAGAAAGACAAAGTAATAAGTAAACATTCAGACCCACTGTCAGAAACTATAACCCCAAGCTTCAACATCCCATCCCCCCGAGGAACGGACCAGGAGGTGCAGAAAATACACATTTGAACACTTAATGGGGCAACCCTAGCAGAATCACAGTTCAAGTTACCCTTCTTTACCGTTTAGATTGTCTAATAAAGTCTTGGAGGATTCAGGTTGTGAAAAAATATTACATTTCACTCCGTTCTCCACCCTCTGCCTTACCCAATCAACACCAAAGGTTCAAGTCTTCTGGCTGCCACATATTTCAAATTGCCACTAACGCTCTTTTCCTGCACAAAACGTTTGGGCTCAGATTAGGAAAAAATAATCAGAAGCCCAGCATCTCCCAGATGCACCATCGTCTTTTTTTTTTTTTTAATATGCCCATAGGACCCTCTCCCGCCATTCTGCTGACTTTAATATAATAATCAATGTGAAACCAATGCAGGTTTTTGTCGCTGTGTTTTCAAAACACAGATCTTGACAAGTTGTAGTTTCACAGCCTGCACCACCAGTAGTTCCAACAGCATTCTATTCATCTCCACCAGAGTGTCTGAACTCTGCAGGCACCTCTAGACCCTGAGATGATTTACTCTCTGCGGGTTACTGAGACATTCTATCCTTTTCTCCTGCTTAGAGACTTCTTCAATCACACAGGAGTAAACAGATGAAATTTATTGCAAGGTGGCTTCCATTTCAGACACTCGATTACCCACTTTTGGGGTCCTGCATGTAGCTTTATGCAATTCAGTCTCTCTACCTACTTTTCCAGCTAGGTCCTTCAAATTCTCTTCCACTGCCTTCAGTTCAATATCAATTGTATTTATTTTCAGTGACGTCTTTTCTGACCATGCATTTATAGATCTTACACTGATCTTGTTATTCAGTGCTCTCTTGTCATAGGACCCACAACGTTTAGTTTAAAAACAATCTCCCTGTTTTTTTGCTCTGCCTTGGCACCCCTCTGTGAAAATGACTGCTCAAAAGTGAGGCAGACAGTCTCACAAATGGGGAGCAGAATGTGTGAGGTGTGCACTGCCAGTGCAAAGCACACACCACAGCAAATTGACTGAGAGAAAATGTGGAAGGCACCAGTATTTCCACTTTCTGCTGCCCCTATTTGGCAGTCAGTTCGGTTTCAGCAGATCTGAAGAGAGAAGGGGGCTAGGGAGACCTCATAAGCTCCAAGAATTCACATCCAACATTTGCTCTAGCCGGCCCAACACCTATACGCCAGTCTAAGAGAGGAAGGACCTTCTCAACAGCAGAAATCGCACTCCTCCATCTCAATTCTATCTCAAGACCAATCTCTTTAGTCGCATAAGTAAGATTTAAAATAGACTATACATAACCCAGGCCCCGAGGGGGCAATCTCTTAACCATTATTTTAGCTTAACAAAAATGTCCCCAAGAAGAGAGCGTACTTTGTGGCCAAGCTACCAAGATAAAAGGAGAAAGTACAGATATACATGATTATAATTTTTAATAATTCATCCATTTGTCTTTGACTACAAGTCAATCGCAAGCCATAGGACGCTACCAAGTATAAAGGCACTCGCTTGCGTCCTTTTTCTTCATGTACCCACCAAATTCATCCCAGGTATCTGGTGGCGGGAGCGCATTAATTCTTCTCACGTACGCCTCTTCAAAAGTAGAGGTTCTTCTAAGCTTATTTAGCCACGCTTGCACTGTGGGTATTTTGGAAGTACACCAATACTGTAAAATAAGGAAACGAGCAACCGATAAAGCACCACATATAAAATACTGTTGAGGTGGCCTAAGTTTTCGAGTGGCAGAGGATACCCAAAACAAGATCAGCTGAACCTCCAGGACGAATCGTAAGGTGAATGCATTCTCTAAGAGCTGAACATATATCCTGCCAAAAGATCAGCTTGGGGCAGAGATAGAAAATTTGCAGCCAATCCCCTTTTTCCTACTGCATGCATCTAAAACATTGATTCGCTGTACTGGGGTATGGGTAATACTGCTTAAGATTAGTGTGGGAAGGAAAAGGGTGCAATTAGAAATTCCTTGTTCGTTTACTTATTCATTTACTGTCCTCATCCTACTAGTCCTACAGAAACAATGAGCTATAAGGTCCCCAATTTTGCACTTTACTCAATATTAAAAAATCACTGACAAGAAATGACTAGCATCTTCAGAGATATGATGTGTACTGCTCATATACTGCTACATCTATGATCAACAGGAAAGGTGATATTTATTTATATATTTATTAATGAGTTTCATATATATCTAAGCATACCATTTTGTAGGTAGTTTATATCAGTAGGTTATAGAAAAATCCTAAATTTGGCGCAATTCAGAAGTCAATGTGGGGGTGTTGAATCAACAGAACATCCTCAAAGTACTGTTTGGTGGACCCTGGGAAGAGAGACATCCCAACCATCCTGGAGCAATAGAAAAAACATTGGTCTTGTAAATAATTTGTGGGGGGCAGGACCTAATCCCTGGGATCAGTGTGTGCCCTGTATATTACCAGAAGTCAAATTCAGCGATTCATAGGAGATGCCAACAATGAATTTACAACGGCCCATATATTTAGAATAAATGCAAACAGGACAATTATAAATAACATTAAAGGCTGTGAACATTATCCAACAATTGGTTGGTAAACAGATGTGTCTGCAGTTGATGTCTCTTGATGGCCTACTCTTAGCATTAAAGAACCACAGGAAAGAATGTCTTAAGAGTCTGCTTCTTATGGGGTCAGCGTAGTAAGGACACAGTAAGGCTACCGGTTATGCCTCTTTATTCTTAAGATGCATGTTATAGGTAAAGGATATCTCAAGCAATATAAAAAACACAAGTTATTATTATCATAGATGTCACTGCACAGAGGCCTATGCATTTTCAGCTACTCAGAGAGTTGTATGCATTACACTATTCTATACCCAGTTCAAGGAGAATCTATGACAGAAAAACAAAACATACACTTATACTAGATCTGGATATAATACGCTAACTTCATTCTTCATCATTCAGCAAGCAATAACAAATCCAGCATACAAATAGTATAATACTTCTTAGCTCGCACCAACAATACAACCAGGGAGAACCACATGGCCCTTCATAGTTCACAAAGTGGCATATGCCCCACAGTGCATAATTGTCCTCTAGAAGATATGTTAAAACATCACACACCTCGTCTCATGTGATAACATCATTCACAGGGTATCTTAACGTCCTCACACTTCCAAAATGGACAACACAAACAGCAGAATTTACAAAAGTAGCACACAGTAGTGCATAATAACCTAATAATAGTACAGCCCTGTTGCTCCAATGCTGTGCAGTACTCCTGAGTTGGGTATGGTGACAGTAAGTGGTGTTCACTAGTATGAACGCAAGATGCTGCTCTGCAACCCCACATTTACAAAGGTAAGCAACCACTACCTCCACTCTATCTGGGGTTGCTTAAGTAAGGTGAGAGAGGGAGAGGATCCTAATGTGTACACCAGAACACGGAATACAGCACTTGTAACATCTTCCTTTGTTATTTACTTCAGTATTTCAGAAGACCTGTTTCCCTTGAAGAAAAGGAGATTCAAGTAGGCCTCGAAAAATAAACATTTATCAAATGCTATCCTATCCTAAATATACTCTATACATACAAACATATCATAGTCAACTTCAATGGAATTTTACCTACCCATACAGTTGGATATTCTAGTAGTTACTGGTCATTAGAGCTCATGATATGAGGGCTAAATTGAGAAGCTGAGGGCCAGCTAAGCCTGGTCTTTATAAAGTTGGACGTGTGTTTCTAGAAGTATTAACTCCACTGCCTCTGGGAGACAGTCTAGTTGGATCCTCAGACAATGGCAGAATAAATTATCTCCGTTATAAGAAATATCACTCACCTTTTGTGTGGAAGAGTCTGCAAATCCATCGCCACATCGAAGCCAGGCATCTGAAACAGAAGACGATGTCACCACAGTTCCAGCATCAGATTTCTTGGATCTTAGACACGCCTCATCTGGAAAACATGCAAGTTCTCTATCCAGGGACCTTTTCCTCTAAAGGAAAAAGAGGAAAACAAAAACATAATCAGCAAATGTATTAAAGTGGAGGAAAAATACTTTACAAAAAAAGATTGGAATGACTGCAGTCCTATTTCACTGGAGAAAGGTAAGCAAGAGCTACCAGAATGATTCCTCTTGAAAACTGGCCTTTTTATTGATGCTGAACCTATTGATCTGGCTCCCAGGTAGCTTTGCATACAACTGCCTCCATATATGGACATACCATCTGGACACCATACAGCAGGCAACTTCAAATCAATGTTTTTGCATTTGTACCTAGAGGTGCTTGCGTAGGGTGTGCTATATACATATCATAACCATTGTAACTCTTACATTACATGACAGCTGCCTAGGTGATTGGTCTATAGTGTTTACTTAGTGTTTTGTACACTGTGTTTAAGTTTTGGATTGTGTCAATAGTTACAGGGCGTTAAATCAACTGAGAGAGGAAGTACCATAAACTTTAAAAAAATGCTAATGAACGGGGAATGCGGGGAAAAAAACAGAAGAGATTGTGACAAAGAGAATGAGACAAAGGGGAAGGAATCAAAGTGCAATGGAGTAAAAAGCAGAACATGAGACAAAGGTAAGAAGGAAATAAATCAATGGAGGTAAACATGGAAGTTAAAGGAAGGGAAATTATGAGAGAAACATGATTTGCAGAACTGCCAAGATTTGTAGGGCCTTTCTAGTGATCATCTGCTAACTAGCTAGGAAATGCAATAACCTCCTACCCACGAGCTACTGCCATCCTGTCAAAAATCCTCATTCATCACTTTCCTAACTTACTTAAAGATTTCATTCCACAGATAAACATCTCGTATGAGAGAAAGTTGATCACACTTCCCTAAAACGGAGATTTACACCGGCTACCCTTATAGGTAAGGGTCACATTTAAACCCAGCTACTGCGTACAAGGCTACCTAACTAAAAAATCCACCATCCGAGGACATTCTATGTGTTATCTCAGGTGGATAACCTACTCCTCTGCAGGTCCCACTCTCCTGAAAACGCAAACAATTGTCCTACTGTTTAAGAAACAACAACACTTACCTTTTTCTTCTGTTACTGACCAACCCACTCTGATATGCTAAAACCACCTTAATCCTATCTCCTGCACTGATGCTTTGCCACCTATTTCTTAATAACGTTCTATAAATTCTGGTCCCATGTCAAGCATACTAATAGCATTACAACTGTGCTACAGAAAACTGTTAGAGAAACAAACCAATACATCTGTTGACTTAAAAAAGAAAGGAGAACACTGGTTGCAAAACTGTCGCCACTCAGCCATTTAGAAATGGGCATGTATTTGTACATTATGTTTGCATGTACAAATACTGCACTGCATAACGCATTATTTTTTTGACAGCCTCGTTGGTATTTCCTTACTCCTTCCTTATGACCACTCAGCCTGGTAAAACACTCTGAAACTTAGAAACTGGATCATCTTCTCCATTAGAGTTTTCAGATGTTCAAACTAGCACAGTGAAAACCTCTCTCTCAACAAGGTCGTCATTCTTGCTTGGACTCTGGGAGAGACTGCTGAAGGGACATGCTTGGGGTTTTTAACTGAGTTCATTTTGTCCAAATAATTTTTTGATAACCCTAGTGTATGTGGGGGCGCTCCAATCTTTCAGCTTCGAGGTATACAATATCAACCTATTATGCCTCCTGGTTCACTGATGCTGGGGACATAAGACATAAAAGACAATCATCGCCCCCACTTTACCGCCTCCCTAAACCACTCTTAAGCAGACCATAGGTCTAGCATCTCCTTTCCCCTCTCTACCTGGCTGGCTAGCCACATCCCCTGCCCACCACAACCCCTTGGTTTCAATGTTGGTTTTTAACAGTAGTGGTTGGTGACATTTGCAGGTGGTGGGGTGTAAAAGTTGGCTTGGAGTGTTATGTCACCAGTAAGTGAAGCTAGCATGCCTGATGGACAAAATGGGGCGTTGGCCCCCATCCCAAAATGTTTTTTTTTTTTTTATAGAATGCTATTTGGCAGCTGTTGTTTGTACACACTTGCCACTCTGAAGAGAACAGCCTGTTTGTCAGGGTCTGACTGATATTACACATGCTGTCATGTCACTGCAGTGTGTTGGTTGAACTGGGATTGAGCTGCAGACCATGCATGGAAGACCAACATTCGAGAAGCACAGTACCAGGTTGATACTGTGCAATAAGAAGACAAGCATTTGCAATTCAATAGGTCTTGCATTTGTGAGAGTTAGAGCTATTGGTGTTGTGAATGACAATGGCCCTCATTACAACCCTGGCGGTCAAAAGACCGCCAGGGTTATTGTGGCATTATCACCCCACATTATGAGTGTGGCGGATTGGCCGCCGCCAACCTGCCACATCTCTATTCATAGCCGGGCCAGAGATGTACATCTCCGACCTGGCGGTCCACAGCAGACCGCCGGCAGCATTATGAGCCGTCCTACCACAATGGATTCCGCAGCAGTAGATGGTGCAATCACGTTACGTGAAACAGCCTGTACAAAATTGCAACCCGAATAAGCCTGTGCCAATGCTTAGTCCAGTTTAGTTAATGCCAAATGTTACTCCATGTCAAACAGGACAAAGCTGCAGCACTGTCTTAACAGGACGGAGTGTAGGAATAACAATTCATCAGAAACAGATACAGGGAGTGCAGAATTATTAGGCAAATTAGTATTTTGACCACATCATCCTCTTTATGCATGTTGTCTTACTCCAAGCTGTATAGGCTCGAAAGCCTACTACCAATTAAGCATATTAGGTGATGTGCATCTCTGTAATGAGAAGGGGTGTGGTCTAATGACATCAACACCCTATATCAGGTGTGCATAATTATTAGGCAACTTCCTTTCCTTTGGCAAAATGGGTCAAAAGAAGGACTTGACAGGCTCAGAAAAGTCAAAAATAGTGAGATATCTTGCAGAGGGATGCAGCACTCTTAAAATTGCAAAGCTTCTGAAGCGTGATCATCGAACAATCAAGCATTTCATTCAAAATAGTCAACAGGGTCGCAAGAAGCGTGTGGAAAAACCAAGGCGCAAAATAACTGCCCATGAACTGAGAAAAGTCAAGCGTGCAGCTGCCACGATGCCACTTGCCACCAGTTTGGCCATATTTCAGAGCTGCAACATCACTGGAGTGCCCAAAAGCACAAGGTGTGCAATACTCAGAGACATGGCCAAGGTAAGAAAGGCTGAAAGACGACCACCACTGAACAAGACACACAAGCTGAAACGTCAAGACTGGGCCAATAAATATCTCAAGACTGATTTTTCTAAGGTTTTATGGACTGATGAAATGAGAGTGAGTCTTGATGGGCCAGATGGATGGGCCCGTGGCTGGATTGGTAAAGGGCAGAGAGCTCCAGTCCGACTCAGACACCAGCAAGGTGGAGGTGGAGTACTGGTTTGGGCTGGTATCATCAAAGATGAGCTTGAGGCGGCCTTTTCGGGTTGAGGATGGAGTCAAGCTCAACTCCCAGTCCTACTGCCAGTTCCTGGAAGACACCTTCTTCAAGCAGTGGTACAGGAAGAAGTCTGCATCCTTCAAGAAAAACATGATTTTCATGCAGGACAATGCTCCATCACACGCGTCCAAGTACTCCACAGCGTGGCTGGCAAGAAAGGGTATAAAAGAAGGAAATCTAATGACATGGCCTCCTTGTTCACCTGATCTGAACCCCATTGAGAACCTGTGGTCCATCATCAAATGTGAGATTTACAAGGAGGGAAAACAGTACACCTCTCTGAACAGTGTCTGGGAGGCTGTGGTTGCTGCTGCACACAATGTTGATGGTGAACAGATCAAAACACTGACAGAATCCATGGATGGCAGGCTTTTGAGTGTCCTTGCAAAGAAAGGTGGCTATATTGGTCACTGATTTGTTTTTGTTTTGTTTTTGAATGTCAGAAATGTATATTTGTGAATGTTGAGATGTTATATTGGTTTCACTGGTAATAATAAATAATTGAAATGGGTATATATTTTTTTTTGTTAAGTTGCCTAATAATTATGCACAGTAATAGTCACCTGCACACACAGATATCCCCCTAACATAGCTAAAACTAAAAACAAACTAAAAACTACTTCCAAAAATATTCAGCTTTGATATTAATGAGTTTTTTGGGTTCATTGAGAACATGGTTGTTGTTCAATAATAAAATTAATCCTCAAAAATACAACTTGCCTAATAATTCTGCACTCCCTGTAAATAATATAGGTTCAGATGCATTAACAGTTTCCCTGACCATAGATCCCGTTGTTCCCTTGTATGCTCCAGATATGTGTGGAAGCAATGCCCACTCAATAAATGTCCCGACTGTTCCCGATACATCAGTTACATATGCTGGGATATCACCAATTGATATGCAGCGATCATTATATTGTAACAACTCAGAGAAGAAGATAACAGCTTCCCTTGTTAGGCTATTGACCCCTACATGAAATGTTGATTCAAACTTGGTGACACGCCTGACTAGATTTACAACTGATTTAAGGTTTATCCAGGGAACCCTATCTTATTTTGTTGCTAGACCTGATCAGATCCTGAATATAAATTGCAGCACTCCACAAGGTGAGTATCCTTTAAAGGGCCAGAGAAGATGTCAAACTTTAATATTCTGAATAGACAGAATGTAAAACTATTAAAAATAGAATAATAATATAAGTTTGTGAGGTTTCACTGCACCGCAGCTGACTGATTGGTTAAATAATTTGAGTCCTCAAGGTGCAACAGGTTTGACAAACTGCAATGCTGGAACATAAGAGACACCAGAGAGCGAAAGATCAGTGCATGTGCCCAGATTAAAATTGGAACTGAATAAAATGATTTTGGGACCTAATTGGAAACTTACAGTGAAGATGAACTACGGTTCATGTGCAAAGATGTTACTCAACGTGCAGTACAGCCTTCTGAAAGATTAGCTGAAGTAGCTGAGAAATATGATGTGGATATAGAGCAATCAAAGTCCTTGAAGAGGAGTTACAAACTATAGTTTAACACAAAAGACATAGTCAACATGAGATATGAGATCCCAGAAATGAAATTGCACATTAAGAAATTGATTACATTCGTTCAGAAATGGAGAGCTATAGATGGGCAAAGAAAAGAGGTCAGAAGAAAGTAAGGCCAAATGTGCCTCTGGCGGGAGCAAATCAAGCCAAGCACAATTAAAAATGTTGCCCATGAGAGAAATACCAGGTGGAGGTTATATCCACGTACTTTGGAGTAGGAGTGATATTTTGTCATCCACAAATGATTACCCCAGATTGAGAGAGAAAACAGTGGAATGATACAAGCAAACAGAGATTTGTGAAACTTTCAAAATGCCTGTGGGAAGATTTGAATACTTTGTTTGACATTGTGGTTCCGACTGAATTATGGACCGAATGTAAAGTGAATGTTGATTGGCCTGATAGTGAACCTCAAAGAGATCCATTAATAGGTGAACCGGCTGAAGAAGTGATGAAAACCTATTACAAGATGGCTTTTTTTTTAAATTTATTTTTATTAAAGGGTTGCCAATATAAAATTGTGCATTGTGTTTTTCTCAGGACAGAGTAATAAAAGTAGGACTTGATCCCGATAGCTGAACCCATCTCCATCCAGAGAGGCCCTGTCTTTAGAGGGTTTCCTTTGTGGCACTTCCCCCTCCAACCCAAGGCTCTATGTGTGGCATGCCAGAAGCAGATGGTCAATGACGTGGGGCCAAGCTTGAGTGACAATCAGGGGGAGGAATATAGGGCCCGCAAGTATTCCCCCGGTTGTAGCAGCTTCCTGTCCATTCGGTAGGCGGTTTCGTTTATCTTGTGTTGCGTGCATCCAATAGCTGATTGAGGTCAACTGTGCAGCCCAATAGTATTTTTTTATGCTGGGGAGGGCGATCCCTCTGTCAAACCTCACCCTTGTCAGATTGGTCAAGGATATTTTGGCCTGACCCCATTCCATATATGGGCCCATAATTCACTGTCTACCTCTCTACACTAGTGTGGGGGGACTGTGTATGGGCATTGTGGAGGACATACAAGCAGCATTGCAGCGCCATCATTTTAAAGAGAGCAGCTCTTCCCAGTAGTGACAGTGGCAATGTTTTCCAGTATTGTATATCAAGTTTAAGTCGTCCCAGAAAGGGGTACAAGTTGTGAGAGTAGTAGTTGGCGGGATCTTTTGCTACATATATGCCTAAGTATTTAAAGCCGTCAGTTTTGGTTTTGACAGGGCACCCCCTGGGTAGGTGTGGAGTATTCCCTTTGAGGATATAGAGAACGGATTTCATCCAGTTGACTGCATATCCCAAATACTTCCCGAATATGGTTGGTATGCGCATTATAGGATCCAGGGAGGCAAAAGGCTTCATGATATACAGTAGTATATCATCTGTGTACAATGATACTCTATCCTCCTACTGGTTGTGCCAGGCAATCCCTGTAACTTGGGGGTCCATCCGCACCAACGCCGCGAGCGGCTCGAAGGCCAAGGCGAACAGGAAGGATGAGAATGGGCACCCCAATTGTGCCCTGTTGCAGGGTGAGCGTCTTCAACCGTGTTCCTTTCATCACTACTAGAGCTTGTGGGGAGGAATAGAGGAGTCACACCCATGCCCTAAATCGGGGGTCAAAGCCCATTTGTTCTAATATTGCAAATGGGTATGGTCATTCAACAGAGTCGAAGGCCATTCGGGCATAGAGGGAAAGAATTGCAGCATCATTCTGTAGGGATTCAGCCTGGGCTAGTACACCATGTACTCTCCTAAGATTTAAAGCTGTACTCCATCCCAGCAGAAATCCCGACTGGTCGCGGTGAATCAGTGTGGATATGATCAGGACAAGGCAGGAGGACAGTATCTTGGCAAATATCGTGACCTCAGCGTTAAGCAGGGATATTGGGCGGTATGAACCACAATCGTCTGCCAGCTTTCTTTCCTTTCTGATGACCAATATTGAGGCCAGGCGTTGGTCTGGGGGGAGTTCCCCTTTCGTCAAGCTCTCATCATACATTCTTTTCAGGTGGGGTGCAAGGGTATTAGCTGCCATCTTATACAGTTCAATAGGGAACCCCACTAGGGCCCATGGCCTTCCCCGACAGCAAGTTATGGACGGCCCCTACCATCTCCTCTGGTGTAAGCTCACTATTTAAGGTCTCTTTGTCCTCTACTGCTAGGGTAGGAAGAAGAAATCTGTTAGTAGGTCGCGTGAGTCATCTTCAGTGGCAGTCACTCCTGAGGAATAGAGCTCTGTATAATAGGTCCCAAAGGCATCCATGATCCCCTCACTGTCACTAATAGGGGAGCCAGACTTTGTACGGATGGTGCCCACCCAGCGGTGCACCATGTCCCATCTATTTAGCCAGGCAAGGAGCTTCCCTGCTTTGTCCCCTGTGTCGTACAATTTCCGATGGGTCGTCCTGTACTGGGTTTTAGCCTCTACCTGCGCTACATTAGTTTATGGGTTGTGTCAGCCTCCCGTTGATCAGGGGGGATTAATTCTAATGTGAGGATCTCCCGCGCCAGGGTTTCCATTTACGCCCATTTTTATCTTTTTTGCCCTACTGTCTCAGAAAGGCCCACCCCTTTGATCCCTGTTTTATGTGCTTCCCACACCATTTGTGCTGAGGCTACTGAATGGGCATTTTATTCAAAGTAGTGCTTAGTTGCTGACAACAGGGCCGCTTTGACTTTCAGCACTTTAAGGTACCATGGACTTATTACGATCTGTCTCTGAATCTTAGGCTGGTGAGGGGCATGGACCACATATAGGGGGAGTGGTCTGATATGCCACGAGCCAGGTGGCAGACTTCCCGCACTTGCGGCATTTGCTGGGCTGGCATGAGTAGATAGTCTATACCAGAGAGACTGCTATTGGCTGTGGAGTAGAATGCTAATTGGTGCCACATTGGATGGCAAATTTGCCACACATCTATGAGGCCCTTAGTGCGCAGAAAGTCAGCCAATGGTTGCCCTGCGGGGTAGCCTGTCTGGGGGGGTTGCCAGTCGGTGACATCATTTAGGGTGGCATTAAGATCTCCTCCCACTATAAGTTCGCCCACAGGGAGTCCTAGTAATAGCGGATTGTACCCTTGTGGAGCCGCGGTGGAATATAACCTGATATGATGTTGATTACTGCTCCCTCCCAGGTCCCGGAGAGGGCTGCGTATCTACCCTGGTCCTCTGACCAAGTGTGTCCAAAGTCGAGGGGGAGCAACTTTTTCACCAGAATGCCTGTCCCCCTGGAGACAGCAGTATAGCCTGCGTGTACAACCATTCTGTATCCCAACCTGTCTAGCGCCCGATTCCCCAGAAGATGGATTTCCTGTAGGAGCGCCGCGTCCGGGGAGTGTTGTTTGAGGTACTGGAGGACCATCCCCCTTCTGATATTGTCCCCAAGTCTGTTAACGTTCCAGGAGAGAATATGCAGTGTTTGTGTCGTCATGTGGTTTGATGTTTGAGGAGTGTATGCCCCAATGTGTGGTACCACGCCTGAGTGTAAGAGCTGCTAAGCCCTGGAGTATGCCATGTACCTTTGTCTCTTCTCTACGTCCTGTACATAGTATTGACTTGTCTGAAACAAAACAACTGCAATAAACCAATAACAGTCCCCTAAATCCCCTCCCTATTGAATGGGTCATGAACTACCCGTCTACCCTACAATGCACTCAGTAAAGTGTGACTTTCGCAGCGTTCACCACCTAGCTGGGCCCACGGACACAAGCCTCTGTCTTTTCATTTATCTTTTTCGGTCTCCCTTGGCGTCCCTGTTTGCCGACTTTTTGCCAGCCTGCCAGCCAGTCCCAGGTGTCCTCTGGGAGGAGAAGTAATGGGTTTTGCTCTGAGCAATCACTCGGAGCAGTGCGGGATAGAGCATTGAGTATCTGAGTTCCTCTAGGACTCGTGTGATATGCGCGCATTATCAATGTGCAGGGGGGCACATCTTGCTGTCTGGAGGATTACATTGCAGTCTCTGGTGGTTATAAATCCTTGTAATAATGAGGTGTGGAGTGGCACCCGCTTTGGGCGGCGCACCGGGGTGTGGTGTGCTCTTTCTACCAAGAAATACTTGATGAGTCCTCCCAGCTGCAAATGTTTGAGGATAAAGTCCTCCATAAATAAGTCTACTGCCAGTCCTTCGGTTTTCTCCGGTACCCCAATTTTCCTAATGACATTGTGACCAATTTACTAAGAAAATTGGTCGGGCCCAGTCGCCCGCCCCTGTACCAGGCCGCCCTCTCCCAGACACAGGGCAGTTCGTGTTGCTCCCTCGGCAGGGGCTCACCTTCCAGCTGCACTATTTTCTGCGGGATGGAGGCCCCCGCTCCACTTCTGCATAGTGGGTGTCTCGCTTTTTGTTGGGGAGTAGGTCGGGCCCAGAGCCCACCCCCCCTACTGTCTCGCTTTAAAGCCCCGGTCTGGTGCAGGCCGCAGCTGCCACTTCGGACGCCTGCCCGCCCCGCCTGCCTCTCACACCCGGCGGGGATGTTTCGCGGTCTTGTACTCCACGTGAGGCCGCAGCCCAACATCCCTTGCAGGCCTCGCTAATCATTACAGGCCAGGGGGGCTGCTTGCGCAGCACCTTGAGTGCCTTGGAGCTGCTGCTTCGTGAGTGGTATGTCGTGGGCTCCGAGGCCTGATAATTTGTGTGAATTTATAGGGGGTTTTCTTTTGGGCTCCCGGAAGCTCAGCTACTTGGCAGCCATTTTGCTCGGCAGTTAGCTCTGTACCCCAGATGACTGAATTTTTTTTAAACAAGGTGCCGCTGAAAGATATTGATTGGCAGAAAATTGACAGGACACCTCAGGAGTCAAAAGAGTCAATTCATGCTCACAACGCAAGATTGCTGCAGGCTTTCAAACAGCATAGTGGTCCAGAAACTATAGAAGCTAGAGGTATGAGTCTTTTTGTGTTTAGATTTGTGTGAGGATCGAAGCCAGACATAAGTGAAATGATTGCGCAGCACCTGATTTGTTGGCAGAATAAACCGATTGATGAAATCCTGTGATACACCAAGTATTGTTTTGATGAACTGAAACTGAAACAGAAAAAGTTAAAAGACAAGGTGATGGTCATGCAACTGAATTTATTTGGAAAAAATGGGGCAACTCAGTACCCTGGGACCTGGGTAAGTGAATAATAACACAAAAAATGTTTTGGTCCTTCTAGGGGAAGGTTATGAATTAACCTCCATGACAGTGGTTGGACCATAGAGAACTTTCTGTACCGATGAGGTTTGTGAGTAATATATCACATTTATTAGAAACTTAAATTCAACAATTTAAAGTAAAGTAATCAAAGTGCTCCTGTATAACGGCGCAGTGTGAGTGAATTATGTGTTAGTATAAGTGTTGCAGTGCTATTTACATGAAAACTAAAACCAAACTGTGGTTAAAAGCATGAGGTCTCAAATAAGCTACTATAACCATAGGGACTGTGAGCCTGCTGAATTTTTCAAAAGTCAATCCACAATTTCTAATACAATGTCGACGTTTCGACCCCAATCAAAGAAATTAATTTAGGCGGGTCATCATCGGGGCAGACTATTGAATTAGGAAGCGCCTAGAATACAAAACAGAAAGCATGTATCAGTATTTAGATACAGATACATGCTTTCTGTATTGTATTCTATGTGCTTCCTGGGGGTCGAAACGTTGTGGTCATGGAACACTGCAGTTGGATCTGTTGTGCTAACGGAACAACAGGAATGAGCACACACTTTCTTGACAATAACCATAACCAAATGACAAACAATGGACAGTTACAGAAAGCAATCTTCAGCTATCCAAGGAAGCTCTATTCCAGAAAGAACAAGGGTGGATTTTACGCCTTTACACACACAGAGAGGGGCTGAACAATGACATCCCCTGGGCAGACGCCTCATCATCATCCTCCGTCTAAGACCCCTGTCCTTGACTTATACACATCTGGACAGTATATAGACTGTAGGCACCACTAGTGCAGGATGGGAGGGCAGCATGGACGATCAATGCAAGGTTTTGTTTAAAACTAGGGGGGGTAACATCCCATGCACTCACTGCTATTTTTTGGGTCTCTTTGGGATTTCATTTTAGCCCCGTCATGTTGTCACACAGCAGTGTTGCATGCGGTATTATGCTGACTGGTTAACCATCAGATCATTCCCCATACATAATAATCAGCGTGATAATATTAATGAGTTATTTCTGGAACATCATCATGTCAGCCGATCTTTTCCATAATCGTATTGTTTCCATGTCTGATTATCAGATTTGCATTGGAACATGACATGTGTACCACTGATGTATAATGAACCCCCTTTCCACAATGGCCGCCGGATTGCCCCGTTGGCTTGATATTGTTCAAGAAAGGCTCACAGCCAACGCTAGTCTCAAGATGGCGGCCATACTTTGAAGACAAGCTCCAGTTTGGTCTTTTTAGGACCCCGAGTGTTTATGAGTCTCAGCTGTTCCAGTTTAGGCAAGGAGAACAAGTTTTAAAAGCCTACAGCCAGTTCCTGCCTTTTATCCGGTGAGGGCAGTGGACGTGGTAGGTCTCTGGCAAAATGCTCTACGGGACTCAAGTGAGTATCTCCCCTTGTGGGACAGGTGGTGAGAATGACTGCCTTTTTAGATTCTTTAAGCCTTGGACATAGTTTACTTTGTTTCACTCTCATTACCTTCCCTTTCAAACTTTTTAGGCGAGAAGCACAAGGGGCATCCCCTCTGCCACTCGATTGAACTTTTTAAGTGATCAAGTTGGTAAGCCAGATTTAGCCTTGTTAATGTGCTGGCTGGTGTTGTTCTCATGACTGCACTGCTTGAGGATTTCTTTGCTATATGTCACTGCTGTGTCTATGATAGAATTACCTCATTGATTATTTCTGTGCTTCTTAGCTGGTCAGATGTTTACAGAACAGGTAGGCACTATACACTTATTTTGCATGGGGTGGATTACATTGGGATATCCATTAAACACAACCCCCCTGAGAGTAGGTTAGGTTTCTGGTCCTGAAGATTTGCGATGATCACGTGGGACATTAAATAGGCAAGAAATATGTCGACCTTATTCCATTCATACACCTGAGTCAAAAGGATCTTTGCGCCCATTACTGACTTGCTCTGCTGCTTTAAATCATGACAGGGACTCCTACACAATAAACTGATTTTGGGCCTCTCCTAGTCATTTTTAATTTACCTTTCTTGCACCAATCTACTCACTCTCCTAACACCACACCTTTACTGCACCTTACCATTCACATCGGCAACCAGAAAAGATCTCTAGCAAACAGCCCCTCAGTTGGGTGCACTGGGCATTGCAGCGCTGGCCCAACGTGGAGCTGCCCAATGATGAAGCATGACACCCACACACCCCCTTGGGGTGTGTGAGGATGCTTGCTCCAGAAAGGCTCTACCCCCTTGTGGGTTTTGACCTGCATGCAGTGTTTTTGGTAGGAACTGCATACTTACCTTTAGTTATTGTTGTTGCACAGAAAGCTAGTCAGAGTCCGCAGATGAGGGTGAACACACTGGTAACATGCAAGGAGTGCCACAGCAGGTAGCTAATATTGTACATCCTAGAGGTAGAAGGTGTGGTGTTCAGGTGGCTCACAATGGAGGTGTTCTTGACGTTCAGGCTTTGTAGAGAACTAATACGGGCGATGGGAGTGTCCATTTAGTAATGTGAATATTCCGGTACAGATAACGGACAGCTCTAGGGTGTGGGATGACTGGGTGGTTTGCAGTAGCAGTTAATGTCGATTAACCGCACTGATCCTGAAATTATTCGGGTGGGATCCTGAGACGACTGTATGGGCGCAGGCTAGTGGCTCATGCTGAGGAGTATGAGGTATGGTTCTCTGACTACCCGTCCCTTCACTCCCTCCTCCCCAGCCTGACTGAATTGATTTACCAGATAGTGGATGGGTCTCTTGTTCTCCTCCTCGGGCTCCCTGTCTTTTCCCTACTACTCCTGCACTGCCGACTGAAGGTTTATTGTTGCTCTCTCCTACTGATTATGTGATTTTGCACTGGTAACCTGCTATACTGTTGTTACCGACTACTGTTTGGCTCTGTACTGCTTGTACTGTTTTTTTTCCTTTTGTTGTAGTCTTAAAAAATGTAAATAAACAAATTTGCACAAAAAAGGTACAGACTACTGGAGTTGCTCAAGTACATGGCAATAATGAAATTTCAGTTCAAAGACCCCAAATGCAAAATGTAAATGTGTCCTCAGGACAGCAGATGCAGGTACTACAAGCTCTGATGACTCAACAAAGTTTATATCAAATAGCAAATGCAAATTTGAATCAGATAGCATCACAGTTTCCCTTCATGGACTGCTCTGATGATGAGGATTGTGTTGTGGCCTCTTTCTATCTTATGCATTCTCCACACTACCTCAATGTTCCCTGCTACTCAGCCAGTGAGTGAGGTCATTGTATGGTTGGAATGTTGACAGTTTTTGTGCTTGGATGAGTGGACAGTTGCAGTGAGAAGGGCTGAACGACAGGATGCTTCTCCTGTGGGGCTTTATCTGTAACCTATAACTAAGCTAATAAGGCTACTTCTTTTATAACCTACGAGTATCCATCATTGATTACAACAGATTGAATGTTAGGTGCATCCTTATGTTCTTATGTAAATTCCAACATTATGGGTCATGATGTATAATTTCTAATTGAGACAGGAGCTACACGATCCACTGTTGGAACAGCAGAAGTGCAAAATTTGCCTGTTTCAGGAAAAAGAATACAATATCTAGGTGTTGCAAATAAGCAAATGACCAACCCTGTAACAGAAAATGTCCCCACAAAAATAGGTTCCTTTGAAGATGAGCACCAATTTGTGGTCTGTGATTCGAGTCCTGTAAGCTTGATTGGACGTGAACAAAATTGTTGTTTCATGTTGTCCCCTGGTACAGAATCCTGCAGCAATTTTATTCCAAATTCCATGTGAAGCAGAATGGTTTACAGTGATTGATTTGTGCAAAGCATGCATTTCCATACCATTGCAAGTGGAAAGTCAATTCCTTTTAGCGTTTAAATTCGGCAGCCATGTTTTGGCACAGTGCAAAGTCCCACACGGGTATACAGAGTCACCATCCATTTTCAACCAGATATTCAAATTCTGGAGTCACTTAAAATGCCCTATCATTCAGTCTTAGTGCAGTATTTAGATGACCTGCTTGTAGCAGCAAACACCAGAGAAGCATGTAGGAGAGATATAATTACATGCTTAAATAATTCAGGAGAGAATGGACAAAGTTTTCCCAGCAAAATTACAGTATTGCTCCACGTTGTGGAGATGCTGTTACCCCAAACAAAAACCCAGCATTTGACCAGTGCACTTTTGACCCGCTATGAGCAAGTCATACTTGCTTCTCTCAACGTTAATCTCCAGGGATGCTCTGTTTTGAACCCTGCTACGTTGTTACCAAAGCCTGTTAACAATGTGAATGACCGCAATGATAAGGTTGAGCATGGCGGTCTTGATGTGACTGAATTTTGCACCAAGCCAAGACCTGACATTCATGATATTCTCCTAACTGAAAAGGACTATGTCATATTTGTGATGGCTCCTGTTTAAGAGTTAAAGATGGTACCCTGGGAGCCGGTGAAGCAGTTTGCATCGTTTCAGGTGTGATAGAAGCCTCCTGGGTTTGAGGAGTCTTTTCTGCCCAAGTAGCCGAATTGGTCGTTCTTACTAGAGCATGCAGCTTAAAGGGTCAATTTTTACTGATAGCCAGTATGGGTTTGATGGCGTTCCTGATTTCGGACAGTTGCGGTCCCAGAGACGGTTTATGACTTCCTCTGGATCCCCTATCCACAATGGTGTTAAGATTTACAATCTGCTGAATGCATTGCAGCCGCCAGAAAGAATTGTGGCATTAAATGTGCAGCACATAAAAACTCTACCAATTATATAACTTTAGGCAATACATATGCGGATGAAGTGGCTAGATACTATGCCCTTAGTTGTACCTTCTTTAGTGGAGATAGAAGTGGTGAGGTAAATTATAAGACAAGTCAAAATTACCCATTAACTGCTGTTGATACATGGGAGAAAGTTAAGAGACTGCAGGAAGAACTGACAGCAGCAAAACTGGGTTAGAACTGGATGTGTTAAAAGAAATGAAGATGATGTTTGGCTTTCAAGTGATGGAAGAGCAGTGTTGCCAAATTGCTTGTTGCCACCTATGACTAGACATTATTCTGGACAGTTACATATAGGCATAACTTTCAGACAAACATGGCTTGACACCAGAATCAGAATGACTGCAGAAGCTGTGTGCCATGAGAAGTCATGGAATCAAATCGAAATAGAGGTAGTAAATAAACATACACATGTGTAGGTTTAGTGCTAGAGATAGTTACTGCAACTATAATAATGCACATTGGACTTAGTATGACTATAACAAGTGATTCAGAGAAGATTACATCCACAAGTATCCAGAATTTAGCAAACAAAATTGTTAATCAGAATTCACTGATGTGTCCATGGCAACAGATGAATACAGGGAAACGCACAGTTGTTACAGAGTCACATAGGTAGATCAGGAGGAACGTTCAGCAGAATGCAGCTAGGTTTCATTGATCTGCCTGTGTGCAATGGACTGAAATATGTCTTAGTCATTGTATGCATTTTTTCACAGTGGGTTGAAGCCTACCCGACTAGAAGAAATGACAGTCTCACAGTAGCACCATTGACCACCCTACTGACCCTGCCACTTCATCACGGACTGGAAGTCACTATCCATCCTCATGACGTCAACACACTCAGACTCACGCAATGACCCATGCATCTTACATCTTCAAACTGGGCCAGAAGGAAATCAGCAGCATCCTCTCGCCCATCTCCAACACTGGAAACAAGCAGGGGTCAAGCCGCTCCAGAAGAAGTCTTCCGCCAACCCCAGCGAACTCAAAAATTACCACCTCATCTCTCTGCTCCTCTTCCCGCCAAAGACCTGGAAAAACAGCTCTCCGAACAACTGGAAAGACACAACCTACTTGACTCTTCCCAATGCAGTTTCCACTCCAACCACAGCACAGAAGCCGCACTTATCACCGCGATGGTCGACATCAGGTCCCTCCTTGACCACGGAGGAAAAGCAGCCCTGATCCTCCTCTGGCATGTTCAACACCATCTTTCACTTCACCCTCCTCGCTAGACTCCAGCACATCGGGATCCGATGCAACACCTGCAAATGGATCCACGCCTTCATCACAGGCTGCACTCAGAGGGTCCGCCTCCCACCCTTTACCTCAGAACATAGGAGCAACATTTGGGGAATCCCCCAGGGATCCTCTCCCAACTTCACCATCTTCAACGTCTACGTGACGCCGCTGACCGAGATTGTTGGTTCCCATGGACTCAAAATCATTTCTTAGGCCAACGACACTCATCTAATACGCTCCCTTTCCGAAAACCACACCACCCCCAGAGACAACTTTATCAACGCCATGACACATGTCGCCGAATGGATGAAATCTAACTGCTTGAAACTGAACACAGACAAGACAGAGGTGATCATCTTCAGAAGCAACTCCTCCCCTTGGTACTACTCCTGGTTGCCATCCATGCTTGGACAACCCCAAACACCAACTGACCATGCCCACAACCTCGGCATCACCATCTACAGCAAACTCACCTTCAAACAGCAGATAATTGCAGTGGCCTCCTCTAGCTTCCACAACCTCTGTATGCTACAGAGATCTTCAAATAGATCACCACTGAAACCAGAAAGACATTCACCCAAGCCATCATCACCAGCAGACTAGAATACGGAAAAGCACTCTATATCGGACTCCCTGCCCAGCCCCTCCACCACCCCCAGACCATCCAGAACGCAGCAACGAGACTCGTCCTAGACCTACTCAGAAGGACTCACGTCACCCCCCACCTCAGAGGTCTATGCTGGCTGCCTGTGCACAAGAGATGCAAATTCAAGATTCTCACCATTGCATACAAACCCCTATACAACATTGAACCCAAGCTAATAAACAGCAGACTCTCATTCCACCAGCCAACCACGGAGCTCTGTTCTCTAACTCTCGCCCATGTCCAGAGAGTTCGCCGCAGCCGCAGCGGAGGGCGTGCCTTCTCCTACCTCACTGCCAAGAACTGGAGCAACCACCTCCCCTCCACCTTTGCACCTCGCACCCCCTCCTCGACCTCAGGAAAAAAACTCAAGACATGTCTCTTTGAGAAGTAGCTCAGACACACAGCGACAACTCTTAGGTGCCTGGGTACCTCCTGGATTATAAGCTGCACTTTACAAATCCAACAATTGATTGAAGATGTCTGTTGGGTAGTTTTAAATTTCCTCAGAAAATCAGTGGCTTTGAGAAAGAGATATGAACACATCACCCTGGACTAGTAGCTAATGACAGCACCTTCTATATATTTCGATATGCCAATGATACCCCCGCATAGTACATTTTTCCCATTCTTATACGTTTTTAATCATGTATGCCTATGACTTTGGGCCTCACAAGTCATAGCAAATGATAGCATTTTTTAAAAATCCTGTTACGCCAATGATTTGTAAGTGTCCCTGGCTCTGTTTGTTTTTATCCACGTATTATATATATTTATTTGCCATATGCATACGAAATGTGAATTTGTTTATATCTGTATCCTTTTAGGGATTCTTGCAAATCCGAATAAAAGTTTTATTAATATGAATACAAAACCTGAGCCCTCTTTCTAAAATCTGAGCCCCTCTTTCTAAACTCTGTTATTGTCTTTCTTTTTCAAACCCCAAAATCAGAGATGGGTCAATCGCCTCGTCTCTTCTGGCTTCAGCTCTATCTCAACTGTTAACATGTATAAATTCAAAGTGGGCCCTTCCCTCAGTCACTGTCAAGAGCCTATCAAGCATTTGCCACTGGAAGCGGGCGGGATCTTCAACGCCCAACCCAGTGGCAGATAAGTCTATCTAGTCGGTCTTTTGCTTATGGTATTCTCCTGCACCCACCCTCTTTATGCAAACACCTAGCCCCCTTGCTTAATGGTCTCCTTGTTTTACAAAAAGTTGAGTAAGTCAGTTTGATCTCCCTTCGTTGTTTGTCCAGGTCACTGAAGTTGTTCTTGGCCCAAGATGACAGTCTAAATTACCTTATAGTTAGCTAGCAGGGCCTTGTGATATTTAAGACTGTAGTATTCCTTCCACGTAGATCATTTTAAGCAAAATTAGTAGGCCCAGGTATATACCTAAATAAATAGGGTAGGCAACTTGTTTCATACTTTGCTATACTATCCACCCTCTACCGAACACAAAATGCAAGGAGGTGTCTTTTCATTAATTTTTGTCTTTGTACAGAAAGTGGGAGGTTTGTTTTGCATGCACATGTTGCTATATAGAAGAAAGTTATGTGATAATTTTAGTTTATGTGACCCACCTGTCATTGAATAGTAGAGTACGTGGTATGTATCATATAAATTAATTAAAATGCACAGCAGCATACAACAACATCAAGTGTGTATTACATCTGAATAACAGGGATCTCTCTAATTAAAGTGCATCCTGGTAAATGCAAGGCGAGCCTCCATGTTTATTCGGACGACTTTTAATTTCATCAGCAAACCCCCAAATTGGTGGTTTATTTGTTTTGAAAAGAAAAAGATAAATGGACCTGCGGGCAGAAAGCTCTCTTACTGCTCATCAGATGCATTTTCAATCGTGCGTCTCCCATGCTCCACATGGCGGTCTTGGAAGGAAAAATCAGTGACAGTAGTAGCACCTTAAATAGGATGGGCCTAAATGTCAAGGGTTTTCAATGACAGACCCAGCTAAGAGTCTGCGGGCAGAAACCCTGAGGTTTCTCCACCTCTACCTGGGGCAGGCCATGTGTTTTTTTCCGTCCCAAAAATCTCTTAAAGTGAGCCCCTAAATTTGAAATACATTTATTTGAAACAATTAGTGAGGTGCCTTTACTTCAAAATGTTACAGTATTCATGGAAAACTCATTTAATTCGAAAACAACTTGAAAACGTAATCTTTTTAAAACAAATTGAAATTTGGAAAAAGAGAAAGTTACTTTCATCTATTTCAAAACAATTGAAATATTTTTTTTAAATGATCATAATTTAAAAAAAAAAAAATTTAAACTGCTTTTTTATATTCTGCACCAGGCCATAGCTTTGACTTAATCTACTTCGTTGTCTTGTTTTTGTTTCAACAGGGCAGATTTACTACTTACTCTAAATCTAGTTGCAGCCAGTTGGGATACTAGAACCGAGCTGCCATAATGAGGCGTTGTGTTTGTCAAAGTACGAATTTTATATGTTTTTTCTAAAATACAGCATGACAATCCAAATGTTTTAAAGCTATTTTTTAAACAAGAAGTCACAAATTAAAAGCTTTGCAAATTAAATGTTCAGAACAATATACCTAATATTTCATTATGTGGAATAACTATCAGTTCTTTTTATTCACTCCTCCACAGGCAGCGTTAGGGCACAATTTAAAGGAAAAATTCACATAACATATGCCACATCGTCACAAAATGTACCACACTGTCGCAACATGTACCAACCTAACACTTATGTCAGACCCAGATGCACAGATGAAAAAGCAGGGTGTTTATCCGATCACTATCAACTCAAAAACACAAAACTAAAAAGCATGCTGAGTAATCAGTGGCTGTGCACAGAGCCTCCAAAGGGCATTAAAGAAATTCTGATTTGACAAGAGTAACGAAGGTTCACTAACAGATAAAAACTAGATTGGCAGAAGCTGTGGATGTGCTAACCAGCAGGTAAGCTATAGGTATATTCAACACGTGTAGTACTGGAGGATTCAAAGGAAACGAAGATTCCATAAATGAGGGCAGTAATTCAAGTGAACTGATAAAAATTTAAGAGCAAACAATTCCAACAAATCTGGGTCCTGACACGCAAGGTAGCTTGATACAGACGCCTAGTTCTGCTCGGTTCTATTGTCTTTCATGCAGAGGCCAAGAGAGGGAGTATGTTGGCTCAAAGCTCCCACTCCATTCCAGAAATGTTTAATCAACAAACACACCGTGCACCTTGCTGTGGATCAGGTCATCTGTACTGCAAGCATGACAGACTGTGTGCCATCAGTACTGTACAGGAAAGGAAGTGGAAACCTAACAGCCAGTTCTTCAGGTACCGACAGAGTGGACTACCACCATTCGCCAGGAAGAAACTTTAAGCAAGGGCAATGGACGAGGAAGAAAACCAGCAGGGATCTACACAGAATACTGGGTAGATCCTTTAATAGGTAAACAACTGGGATCAGGGTCTGGGATGCAACAACTCAAATAACAGCTCCAGTAGACAGAATTCGCTGTAATGGAATGCAAAAAGAAAAAAATTCAAGAGTGGCATTCTGTTTTCCTGTGTTGCTAGAAGGGAGGCTTTCTCAGCTGCCGGTTTTACTTTGTGGCACAGCATAGCACTTCCCATAGTATTACCTACAGAAGGCAGATGAAGCTCTAAACAACGTAGTTTATATTCTATTCAGGAACTTGCATATCTCTTCAGTTGTTTCTCCTTTCCCATTGGTTGTTCTCGGTTTGGTCTCCAGTTGGTTCACACTTTCCATAAGCTTCTCTTATTTATTTGCAGTTTTTTTATGTCGAGCCTGTGTAGCATGGTCTTGTGCATGCATATCGCTTGAGAGATGCTATAATAGTTAGAAAAGGGCTCAGAGCCCCGCCCATGTCACGTCAGTGTCTTTCATTGGTTCGTGGGCTTGCCTTTTAAAATCTGCTTAGTGGAAGGCATGCATACGTCATGCCTTTTCCGGTGGTTAGCCCTCCTCGAGCACAGCGACCAAGTACTGAAAACATACGAGGCTCGCTGTTTTCCATCCGGTTTGTGGACTACTTTTTCTCTTTTTTTGCAACGCGATCGCGCTCGTTTTTTTTCTATTTAATGAGGCAAGAAAAGTCCGGTTGGGAGTTTATAACTGCTAATAGCTCTAACTCAGAGAAATGCAAGACCCGTTGCATTGCAAATGCTTGTTTTAAAGGCTGACATTGCCACTTTGCACTCAATTCAGAGAGTTTCTAGGATTGCAGGAAAACTGCGATATAGTTAATAGGTAATGCAAAGGACGGAGTCTAGATGAATTCGAGGTATCCCACCTAGTCGCTACCCTTCAAATTGTACTTCATTGAAGGCATGTAAAATAAGCTTGATTTTGAGGATTTTATGATAAAGGGAGGATGACTGAGCTCAGCCCTCGAAAGGTAATTCTGTTATATCAGTTTCGTTTCTTGAACATCCACATATCCCCCCCACACCTACAGTCAAATGAACCTTATTTGCTGAATCAGGATGAATGTGGCAAAGAGAAGGTACTAGCTGTGTAGTGATAACATTTAACGAGAAGCCTGCTTTTGTAAGGATCCTGGACCTTTGTACCAGGAGGCCTTGTGAATGTGCATAAGGATGAATTTCATTCTTGATTCTGCTAGGTTCCAGAAGAGAGCTTCCAATGCCAGATTCACATAGTCATGTTTCCTGGAGTGGAGACATCCTCATGCTTGACTGCACTGTGTCTGCAAGTTTCTTGGCCAGGCCACTTTATCTGATCATGCAGTAGTCGAGGTGGGGTATTACTAAGGCTCATGGTGGGTCTTATCAGTGTTCGATGTGAAGGCGAGAGGATCCCATAGTATGGATAGCTGGAAGTTTATGTGGACACTTATTTGCGGGGCAAAGAGAGGTCAACTTTACAGATTGCCCTTAACACATTAACTTTCTCTGAAGTAATCATAGGTGTTTCCAGGTCAATTGGTCATTAAAAAGGACAGGCTCCAGTTAAATAATAGTGAAGATGACATTCAGTCAAACTACAATTAAAAATAAAATGAAATAGAAAAAGTGATCCCATGGAATAAGGTTACAAAGGGGTCAATAGTTAAACACAAAAAGAAAATCCTACACTTCATGTAACATTAGTAAGTGTGAGGACAATAACTGAAAAGAACAAAAGGATTGGGGAGCAGTAGGCTGTTGAGTTGATAACAGGAGCTTCTTCTGGAAACCCAGACAGGGGAGAAGGAGGGAACACAATGACAAACTCTAAAAAATAAATAAATAAATACAAATGAAGACTATGAGAGAAGGGGAGGGTGCAGTGGGAAAAGAAAAATGGAGCATCAAGTGAGGAAGACGGCAGCAAAAGAGTGAGGAACGGTACGTGAGTGGAAGGGCAGAAGGAACACTTCACGCTTGTTGGGACTGAAGGGTGTAGTAAAAAAAGAAAAAGAACAGGAATCGAGGGGCTTCTTCTATCATGAAACACATAAGAGGGAGTGTACCTAAAACAAAAAGGGCAAAAGTAACAGATTATGAAGGAAAAAAGAAATATACCAATTATGCATTGAACAAAATATTCTATAAATATTCATAGAAACCGACCTGACAATAGGAAGCAATGTTTTTGTCAGCTTCCATTTGCTAGGTTGGGGTTTCCACGGCTGAACATCAAGCTGACATTCATCATCATAACATTATAAAGATTTAGAGTTTGAGGGAGAGGGTACTCTGTCCCAACAGCCTCATTTAGAGTCGAAAGGAATGTCAGTATGTCAACTGCAGATTCTACTCTGACACCAATATACACCTACAACAGCCCACGGTTTTGCCATCTATCCTCTCGCACTATTCAGAGTGAAAAGAGAAATGGTGAGTTTTCACTGTCCATCACCGCTATGTAGAACCTGGCTGTAACGGACAGTAAAAACTGCAAAACGACCCAGGTGAGTATTTTTTTTATTTTCAAAAACAAAATCCCGCTTTGGTATTTTGTTTTTGAAAGAAAAAAAAAAACAATCAAAGTTTTACGTACGGCTACCTCACGCTGATGGAGCTGTCTGTCAAACTTTCAAAGCATTTACAGGAAGGTCATGATAGCGGTTCCTGGAAATGCAAGAGATCTCCACCAGGCGGCAGACATCTCTATATTTGGCAGGTGTAGTACCCTCACCATGGTGTGAGTAAATCGCTCCGCCATGGCAATGGTACATAGTCTGTCTACCAAGCGCTAAATCAGGCCCATAATCTCTTTTTGTCTGGCTGCTATTGGGCTGTATCACTCCCTGGTTATATCGCACTCCACTTAACCCTCTCCTCTTCCACCAGCCTTAGCTCTAAACTGGATTTCGGTCTCCAAATGTCATGGCCATGTCCTCAAATGCTAATAGGAAGCACATGCAGTGTGCCTCCTAATGGCGTTTTTGCCTCTGCACCCACGTCCCTAGTATGGCACAAAAGCAAAGTGACACCTTCATCTATATGAGGTCACACTCCAATGTAAATAACGGAATGCCCTCAGAAGATTGTGCTGGTGCCGCATGTACATCAGCACTATTAGTATTACAGAAGGGTCTGAACAAGCTTCTGCAGAACATTCAGTAAAACCACTGTGGCCCAGGCGCTCAAAAAGTGGCCGCACACAACTATTGCGTCCCCAAGTGCAATAGTATTGTATGCCCACTATTGTGTCCCCTCCTCAAACTCCTCTAGATAAGTCCCTACTGAGCTTCTAGCTTAGAATCAAGTTCAGGGAATAAGTGGATTTTTAAAAAACACTGGAAGAACAAAAAAGAATCACGGGAAACAACTTCAACTGTTGTCTGCCCATTCAAAAACTCTGAAGACCAAAAATGTTGTGAAGGAATTATCAAACAAGATGGCAAGTTTGGTCTGGTTATGGTCAGGAAAAGGCCTTAAGACCAAACCCATGCACATCTCACATTACAGCTAAGCCACTACAACGTAGTTGATCACAATGCAAAATCAGCAGTTCTCACGTCCTCAGACAAACATTTCCCTAAACCAACACATCACCCAACTTCAATTATCTCATTCATATACCACTCACTATCATATACAATTCATTGACAACAAAAACAAACAACCCATGCCATCCAACACTCACTCAGCTATCCGGCATACATCTAATCATGACACACACCAATTTGACAATTTTGACACATTTGTTGTAGGTGGCTGGCCCTCTATGTAGTGTGCAAAGCTAGGCATGCTGTGCAGGGGGTCCAGGCAACCACACGTTGGTTCACAGAGGTAAAAATTAGATCACCTAATGCTCTAGTTTTTAAGGTAGCTTGGTCGAACAGTTAGGCCAAACATGGAGAAGTGCAAAGCATTTGTTGTTCTCACAGTATCAATCTTGCCACTCTTCAGAAATACTTCCAATTTTTATGTAATTTTTAAGACCACGATTATCAAAATTGGTTAAGTACTTTCTGAGATATGGATTTTTTTAAGTTTAATAAAAAGTCTTTTTGTGCATAGTTACGCACCATAGGAGTCAATGGAAAGTCATCTTTAAAAATACATATTAAATCACACAGTTGCTAAACCAAGTTCTTTTGCAGATTGGTAGAGGTAGTTGTTGGGCACATTATGCCAGCTGGAGAAGTTCGGGCAGCTCCCGGTTTCACCGGGAGCAGTGGTGAAAGGTCTCTGGAGCCGTTGCAGGGAGATTGCTGGGGACCACTTGGAAAAGGTCTGTGCAGGTAAGTTTAGAGGTGGTTCCTTGGGGTCTCTGTTGAAGGGCACAGGGCGGCTGGGTGCAGAGCGTATCAGTGAGCCAGGACCTGTGCGCAAAGATGCCCTTTGGAGCTGGAGGTAAGTCGGTTCAAGGATAGTTTGCAGGACAACGGGGGCACTCTGGCGGGAGGTCCAAAGTGTTTCTGAAGTCCCTCGACTGGGGCTTCCTCCTGATCCTTTTGCAGCCCCAGGTGGGCTGGTTTTCCTGGTGTCCATCGTCAGCTGACCAATAACCAGGGTATTGGTACGGTTTGACCACAGGAGGGAGCAGTGCCACCAAACTTGGCAGACATCCAGGGTTGGTCCTTGTGGTTGTCGTTACGTCACCTGGTCCAGCTGCGACTTCTGGTTCGAGAGTTAGTGGCTGGTCAGTGAAGTGACCCTTACTGGGTTGCTGGTTTCTTCTTTGTTGCAGAGTGGTACCTCCACTCTGGAGGTAGTTCTAGGGTGATTGGCAAAGCCTGGAGGTCCTCTGGGATTCTTGAGGTCAGTCCAGTTGCCCAGCAGCTCCGCAGTGGCGATTGTCGGGTCCTCGGTGCAGCAGGCATGGTTTGACGCCTTCTCTTTGTGCAGCAGGTCCACAGTTCACGTGCCTTGCATCTTCTTGGTGCTGGTCTTCTTTGTGTCCTTTGAATCTGATTACCTGGTCTAGGGGTGCCCAATAAATACTTAATTTAGTAGGCATTTTAGGAGGAACCTGGTAGTGTTCAATGGGACACCTACCTTTGGGTGGCTACACCCACTACAGTGACCACTTCCTGTGGGAAGGGTCACTTCACTATATTTGACTAGCTAGTTTCCTTCCATCTTAGATGGAGGAAAAGTAAATTGAGTGTCCATCTCGTAGGCAACACCTTAGCAGTGGTGCATGCCATGTGGGGCCACTTCTCCTACCCTTTGTATAGTTTCCTGCCTTTGCTCCCACCAAAAGTGGGGGTTTGGAAAGGGGTTGACCATATGCTGCTAGCACAGGCCTGGGGGTCGAGTTTCAAAGGCGGTAAGCCCTTTGAAGCTCGCCGCCAGGACAGCACACATTCCTGAGGGAGGATGTGTTAGCACCTCTACCCAGGAAAGGCATTGTTCTACCAACCAGAGAGACAGTCCTCTCCCCCAAGGTTTGTAGATTGGGTGTCTGGAGGGGGCAGGCTGGACAGAATCAGTCAGCAACCAAGCCAGGGTAGTTAGCTTTTGCAAGGGGCACCTATAAGATGACCCCTGGGTACATTAAGGGATAAATCAAAATAGTGGTACCAGTTTGGATTTATCATTCTGAGTTGTTTGATACCAAACAACCCAGGGTTTAGAGTGGCCATCATGTAGCTGGGAAACCCGTGTTGACCAGTGTCCAGCATATGTTTTAAAATGGCTGCTCTGTTCACTCACTATGTCCCAGGTTTGGCAAGGAGACAGTGGGGGCATATTGCTCATGCAGCTATGCCCTCACATATAATAAAGTGCTCCCTGACTTAGGGCTGTAGTCCCATAGTATATGCAATGCACGGCAGTGTGCCATGTCGAGTTTGTGTTTTAAGTTTGCACCAGTACACCCAGCCTGCAATAGCAGTGATGGGGGCATCTGGATGCATGGCCCAGAGGGTGGCACAAACAGAGCTACTGCTCTCAGGGGCCTACCCATGGTACTCCATGCCCTGGGTAACTAAATACCTTTTACTAGGGACTTATATCAGTAGCTAAAGGCATATCCAATTGTGCCAATGCATCACAACAGTTTTAGGGAAAGAGATCTGGCCCAGCCCAGGGAACCAGGTTAGCAGGGGCCCTGGGCACTACAATTTCTACGCTACATCAAACATCAGGCAAAAAGTGGGGGGCTAACCGTGTAAAAAAGAGGCTTTTTCTCACATCTGTCATCAGAGAAAAAGAAGCTCACCCCTTCTTCTACTTATATCCTGGAAGTAGTCTTCCACACAGACTACTACCACATCATACAGAACCCTCCAAACTCTTGTCAAGTGTCAGCATACTTGCTAATTCCCTATCTCTGCCTCCAAAACCACAATTTTAACCTCACCTACAAGACCTTCTGGATACAGCAATAACTTCAACTCAGAATTCCCAGGTGCTCCACAAGCACCATTTGATGAAAGTAAAAAATCAAGTTTCTGCAGCATGAAATCAGCAAAAATGCAGGAAGCAGGATACACTGGGAATCATCGCACCAAAGTGAAGTCTCTGCCAGTGCAAAAAAACAAAAAGTGAAAAAGTCATGCACGGGATGAAGAGCATGGGGATAAGCCTTGAGGGAGACCACAGGTGATATTCTTGGGTTCGGAGGTGAAAGGTGGGAGGTGCATCATGTGTTCTTCCAGTAAGGAAGGAGGTGATCTATCTGAGTTTGTCCCTTTGATGCTGATGTGGTAGTCTCTTGAGATCACAGTGTGGTGGGATATGGTGTTGAAGGCTGCAGAGAGGTCGAGGAGGATCAGAGCTGCTGTTTTTCCTCAGTCAAGGAGGGTTTGGATGTCGTGGGTAGCTGCAATCAGGGTGGTTTCAGTGCTGTGATTGCTGCAGAAACCAGATTGGGAGGCGTTGAGTAGCTGGTTCTGCTTCAGGTGCGTCAAAAGTATCTTATTGATGATCTGTTCTAGTGCCTTTACTGGAAAAGGGAACAGGGCGGTTGTCCAGTAGTTTTAGGGTTTGCAGATGTTTTTTTGAGTAGTGGTCTGACTTTGGCATGTTTCCGGGCATCAGGAAATGTTGCGGTGGTGGCTGAGGTGTTGAGCAGGGTGGTGAGTGCCTGGCCGATCCTTTGGGTTCCAAGATTCAAGATGTGGTGCGAGCATGGACATGTGGGAGCTCCCAAGTGGATGGATTTCATGATGGAGGTGGTATCCCAGGTGGAGAGGAGGTTCCAGGTGGCCAGTCTGTGGTTTTTGTCGGTTGCGGTGGTAACTCATCGATCAAGAAAGTCTGTAGGTGTAAGTTGGGGTTCGAAGTTCTCTTTATGGTTGCGAACTTGTCATGGAAGAGCTCGGTGAGGTTGTCTCATGGCTCTCGTGAGGGTGTGATGTTGTTTTCGCTGGCAGCCGGGTTGAAGAATTCCTTAACAATGTTGAAAACGTCCTTGGTGTTGCTGGTTTCAATTTGTGTCGCTAGAGCTGTCTTCTTTGTTGCCCTCAGCAGGCAGTGGTAGAGGTTTAGGAAGGTCTTGGAGGCTGCTCTGTCTGAGGTGTCCATGTTGGTGCGCCAGCTCCTCTCCAGGTGTTTGTTGTCTTGTTTCACTGTTCTCAGTTCTTGGTTGTACCAGCTGGTGCTTTTGGAGGATTTCTGGCTGTTAGTCTTGATGGGGATGATGCTGTTGGCACAGTTGGTGATTCAAGTGCTGAAGTTATTAATTCCTTGTTCATGGTTGGTGACAGAGGAGGAGTTGGATGTGTTGAGGGTGTCCGTCCAGCTGGTCTCTGAAATTTTGTTCCACCTGTGGTGGGGGCGGACTCTGATCATCATGCAGTGGTGGTGAGGGGGCTGGAGATGCAGAAGTGGACGAAGGAATGATCGGTCCATGTGAGTTCTGTGACGTGGGTGTATTTGACGCAGGTGCTGGAGGTGACAATGGGGTCCAGTTTGTGTCCTGTCATGTGTGTGGGCTCATGAAAAATCTGGGTCAATCCTAGGCTGTTTATACTGTTGAGGAGATGTGCAGCGTTGTTGTCTTTGGAGTCGTTGATGTGGAAAATTAGGTTGCCAAAGAAGATTTCCCCAAGGTTCTCGTTGACAAGGAGCTTGTGATGCAAAGTCCTGTGCGAAGGTCGTGTCATGAACCGGATGGTTCTGAAGATGCTGTGGAGCATGAGATGCGTAATCCTGTGTCATTGTTGAGGCTGCCGTTGACGAAAATCTTGCAATGCGAGAACCTGAGTGGGGGATGCATTTCACAGTGGCGGCTCAAATGTGGCTGTGGGCTGCGGTGTGAAGTCCTTACACCAGGAAAGTCCACAAAGCAGAGGTGATGCGTTGATTCTGCTCAGGTCAGCAGAGGAAAATGCATCACTTATTCTGGATCTACAAGTGGGCTGGCAGAGCACATTCAGGCCCACTTCTTCCAAGAGTCCAACACTGGGGGGCACCACTTGGCAGGGTAGGACCCACAGATGGCAAAGTCAAGGTACTGGGTTCAAGGCTGTTGGAGCCTTCTGCCCCTGAGGCTCCTGTAAGGAGCCAGCCATCTAGCCCTTGAAGTCTCTCTGGGGTCCTGCGTTTAACAGATGCAGTTCCAGTCCTTCTCACCAAAACAAGACGGCAGCAGTCAGGCACAGCAGGGCAGCAGTCCAGCAGAGTGACAGTCCTTTCAGCAGTACAGCAATCTTTCTCCCTGGCTTCCAAACCCACAGGTCCAGAAGTGTACTGAAGGGTAGGGGTCCAAGGTCCAACATTTAAACCTGGTGCCCACTTTAAAATGGAGGAAATTTCTAGAGGTCTCCCCCTTCCTGAGGTGTCACACATCCCTGTTCTCCCTGTCCTTGCCCCCAGGTTGTCTGAGGTCACAACTGACTAGACAAACCCTATGTGAGAGTGCTCAAGAAGAGCAGATGAGCTGATAGGTGACACCTACTCCCCCTCGTTAACTCAGAGTGGTCCATCCTGCTAACACCTATCTTCCTTTCGTCTCACTGTCTGGGAGCAATATACAAAGACCAACTGGCAGCCACACCTAGTCATGTGACCCAGGATCAAGTTGCAGACACTAAACAGCCAGAAAATGACAACTTTCTAAAAGTGTGATTTTCAGAATTTTGATAAAAATCTGACTTTACCATTAGAGGGTTTTTAATTACAATTCTTTAGACGCCAAACTTGACTTGTCCACCTGTTCCCAATTAGAAATTACAGCTAATAAGTGTATTAAGGTAACTCCAATGTTATCCCTATGGGAGAGGTAGGCCTTACAGTAGAAAAAAAATACTTTTGGAGTTTTTCATTACCAGGACTACATGTCTTACTTTTTTAATGGAATGCACGCTACCTGCTGGGATGTTCAGGGCCTACCCTAGGATTGACATATGTATTAAAAAGGAAGGTTTAGGCCTGGCAAAAGGTTTATTTTGCTAGGTCAAAATGGCAGTTTAAAAACTGCACGTAGGCTGCAATGGCAGGCCCAAGACCTGTTCAAAAGGCTACTTAAGTAGGTTGGCCAACCAGTGCTGCAGGTCCACTAGTTGCATTTAAGTTACAGGCCTTTTGGCACAAGTGGTACCACTTTACTAGGGGCTTACTGGTAAGTTAACTGTGCCAATTGGGTGTAAGCCAATTTCACCATGTTTTAAGGATAAAGTACATACACTTTAGCGCTGTTTAGCAATGGTAAGGTGCACAGCATTCTAAAAGCCAACAAAAACAGGTTCAGAAAACAGGAGGGTGAAGGCAAAAAGTTTGGGGATGGCCCAGCAGAAAGGGCTTAGTCCAACAGTCCCCTAGTGAAGGGAAGTGCTGATGAACACAATGAAGGAAGAGGGTAGGTGAGTTTTTCATTGGTTTGTGGGTCCTGTGGTGTCTGAGGGGGGAAGTGGCCTCACCTCACTAGCATACGAACTGGAACGAATAAGGTAATCAGAATAATAGGATATTACAGGTAAATGATCTGCATATTAGCAGGAGATGCCAGGCGGACAAAACGAGGGCCTGTGACTTGCTTTGAAAATCAAACTTTAAGGTACTGACACTACTGTCCACTAGAATGCAGTTGTCAAACAGAATGCAGCGATCCTTTTAGAAACGTGCCATCAGCCAGTCAAACACAGCAATTGCAGCGCAACTACAAAGTTGTAAGAGATTTCCTTCTGAGCAGAGTGCTCCTGCCACCTCCTACCCTACCATCCATATGGACACCAATAACATAAATCGAGCAGTTAGTTGCCTTTTTGCGAGGTTCAGATTTGCGACCCAGGATAGCTACACATATGTGTTTTTTTCGGTTCCTCGTTTTTCAACAAAATGTTTCCCTGATATTGAAAAATATTTTCAACTTTGACCCCAAATGTCAACTCCAAATAAGCAGAGAAAAACGTTTGTGAAATATTTACTTCGTGACACAATGTTGGAGATACATTAGTCAAGTTGTCTCGTTTGAGTGACACATTTTAACGAGTAATTATTTTTCTATGTTGTTGGTGCTAGTAGCGTACTAGAGAAAGCATAACAACTGTGTCATTTTTTTAATACACTCCCTGCAAAGGTAGGAGGACTGTCACTCGAGAACGTCCAGTTGCAGAAAGAAGTACATGGGATTTGTAAATGAACCCCCAGTTAACATAGACTATTCCCAGCCCATACCTTCCTCGGTGGCATGATCCCTGTTTCTGCTGGTCTCTATTTATTTTTTTCGTGAGGCGCGGGAGAAAAGTTTCTTCAAAACACGTTATTCCATTGCCACAAGGATGTGGGCGGGCTCTTGTGTAAATCACACGACATGTTGGGGTCAGGCAAAAAGATTTAAAAAAAAGAATTAGTCAATTAATTTATCAAAATAGTCAAACCATGCAGTTAACGAAAACGTTTAAATCCTATCTCGAAAATCCAGCATTTCCCTGACTAGTCTACTTGCTTGAATTTACTGTCGCTAATACCTGCCCTCTGACAGACACAGAGGAAGGACAACGCCGAAATTCTTCTTCCAATGTTTACAAGCGCCTTGTTTCACATCTATAGAAAGCGTCGGCCATATTAGAGTGGTAACACTAATACAAAGGAGTGTAAAGTTTGACATCTAAATCAGATTAATTTCTTTCGACTTTATGTTAAATTCATTTTACACACGAAGGGCCAGATGTAGCAAAGGGTTTGCGCCTCGCAAACAGCGAAAATCGCCGTTTGCGAGGCGCAAAAGCCTCTTTGCTATTCAGAAATGCATATTGCGAGTCAGGACCGACTCGCAATATGCATTTCATAATCGCAAATAGGAAGGGGTGTTCCCTTCCTATTTGCGATTCGGAGTGGAATGCAATTCCATTTGCGACCGCATATCGCAGTTACCATCCACTTGAAGTGGATGGTAACCCACTCGCAAATTGGAAGGGGTCCTCATGGGACCCCTTCCACTTTGTGAATGGACCCACAAATATTTTTTCAGGGCAGGGAGTGGTCCAAGGGACCACTCCCTGCCCTGAAAAAATACCGAAACTAAAGGTTTCGTTTTTTTTTTTAAGTGCAGATCGTTTTCCTTTAAGGAAAACGGGCTACACTGAAAAAAAAAAAACCTGCTTTATTTAAAGCAGTCACGAACATGGAGGTCTGCTGACGACAGCAGGCCTCCATGTTTGCGAGTGCCTAGACTCGCTATGGGGCCGCAATTAGCGACCCACCTCATGAATATTAATGAGGTGGGTCATTGCGACCCCATAGCGAGTCGCAGTCAGTGTCTGAGACACCGTACTGCATACCAATTTGCGAGTTGCAAATTGCGAGTCGCAGGGACTCGCAATTTGCAACTCGCAAATTGGCGTTTTGCTACATCTGGCCCGAAGTCACGCATCAGTCAAGTCATGTTGCATATTCACCCAATTTAAACTTTCCATATGCCCCCCCACGCATCTCTTTTTTCCTTAGCATAGAACACATTGTCTCAGGTGTGTCTATATATTTGACACAGATTGCGATTCCATGTCAGGAGCGAAGGCGAGAATTATGCATTCTTTCTTCACTCTTTATTACACAGCAGTTTCAAAGATTAAAGGAAAACTGTAAATACTACATATCCTATCAACCAAAGGGGGGGAGATGGCTATGACAACCAACAACTAATCCCAAACAAATGTCCATATATATTCATGATGCCCATAGTCCTTTTTCTTTTTTCACTACTGTCAGTTAAGTTTCTCGCTTTTCTCTCTCTCACATTAACAGTGGGGTAATGCGAAATTTCCTAGCTATCGTGAAGGAAAGTTTCAATTCTATTAAGGACACGGAGGCGAGGATTATGCATATCTTTCTTCACTCTTTATTCAAACAGCAAGTTCAAAGTTAAACAAAAGAAACAAAAAACGGCACTGAGCTCCACGAGACTGCGACCATGGTAACCATCGTCCAGTGAGGATCCACTCTTGCCGGCAGTATAAATATCCTCGAGCCTGTCAATCTTCCTCGACTTCGCTGCAAAAGGAATTATAGATGTCTCAAGTGGCCGTTGTCTCACATCCTATGGGTAGATACGAGAGATTAAAGTAGATGGAATAACGATGCTAAATATCAAGCAAAACCAAAATAGCCTGTATGGTGTATAAGATCTTAGATATTGCAAAGAAAATACAAGTCAAGAGAAAAGTACAACCAATGCAGAATTAATCTATCCCTTAAAATCTTTAAATAAACATACGGTTATGCATATATGTAAAATATATCTATACCACCTCAGTACGAGGAGACGTAAAAGTTCGGGTGGGAAAACACGTGTCCAGTGTTGGGTGGGATAATCCTCGCCTCCCTGTCCTTAATAGAATTGAAACTTTCCTTCACGATAGCTAGGAAATTTCGCATTCTATGTCAGGACCGGAGGCGAGGATTATGCAAGTTCAAAGCTTACTTACCACCAGAGATGCTGCATTGTGTATCGGTTTAAAATAAAACTTTTTAAAAGTAGATTCGGAAGACCAATCTGCTGCATTCATAATGTCTTCCAGTCTGCCACCAACTTGGATGGCTTTCGAGGCCATGGCACCCCGAGCAGAGTGCGCACCGAACACTTGTACATTGACACCTGCTTCAGATAAAATCCTTCTAACCCACCTGGCAATGCAGGGGGATGAGACTGCCTTAAAAGGTTTCTTTAATGAAATTAGAAGTTGATTCTCACCCGGAGGTCTAAGTTCTGTTGTTACATCCTCGTAGGCCTTGAGGCAGCGTAATATACATAACTTAGGAGCGCTAGGGAAAGCGGGGTAAGATACCGACCTTGTATTATTCTTAGTTCTTCTAGAAATTGTAAAAGTTACTCCTTCTGGAGAAAAAACTCTAGCCGAGATAGCCAGGGCTCGAACATCCGATACCCTTTTACATGAAATGAGGCATAAAAGAATGGCCAGTTTTGCTGACAACTCTTTCCTTGACAGGTATTGATTGTCCTGCCACGAGGATAATAAATTAAGAACTAGGTTGACGTCCCAGAGTTCTGAATACCTAGGTTGCGGAGGTCTGGAAAGTCTAATACCTTTAAGAAGTTTACATATCCAAGGATGTTCCCCGATCGGGTGATTATCAAGAACAGGATGATTCCGCTGAGACGGCTGATCTAAAAGAGTTTATCGTACAGTAAGCCAAACCTGACTCCGCTAATTCTGCAAGAAAATTAAGGATGTCAGTAACACAGGCCCCCACGGGATCGAAATGTTTGTCCATACACCAGCGAAACAAGTGGGAAGGGTATGCCCAGACGTGGGTCCCGTGCTTCCCATGCCACTGGATTCAAGCTAGCCTGGCTGATGAGGGGTGAAACCCCGAAACCGGTCCCAGGATGCTTGTTTCCAGTCCAGGGAAGACCTGGCCTAGCAGTTCGGGCTGGACTGTTCCCATGGGGAACAGGGTCAAGACTGATTTGCATATGGCTGGGTCCAAACTGGAATGGCATGGGCAGCAAAAAAACGATGGATTTATGCCCAGATCACTGTACTGGGGGTGAATGTTTGACAATGTTCAGCATTCCGTCCATCACTTCTTGTTTTTGCTTTGTCGCCCTAAGTGGGAAGGGTATGCCCAGACGTGGGTCCCGTGCTTCCCATGCCACTGGATTCAAGCTAGCCTGGCTGATGAGGGGTGAAACCCCGAAACCGGTCCCAGGATGCTTGTTTCCAGTCCAGGGAAGACCTGGCCTAGCAGTTCGGGCTGGACTGTTCCCATGGGGAACAGGGTCAAGACTGATTTGCATATGGCTGGGTCCAAACTGGAATGGCATGGGCAGCAAAAAAACGATGGAGTTAGGCCCAGATCACTGTACTGGGGTGAATGTTTGACAATGTTCAGCATTCCGTCCATCACTTCTTGTTTTTGCATACACCAGCGAGACCATCTATTCCATGCGGACCTATACCGCTTACCTGTCTCAGGTGCCCAGGCTTGTGCAATGAACTTCTTAGCTTCCTGTGAAAGTCGGCAATTCTGCTAGTGAGACCTGAAATCTTCCATGCCACCAGAGATAAGTGGCCTTGGAGAACCAGGGGATGGAATATGCCTGCTGGATCTCGGAGAATCGAGGGAAAGACCGGAAGGTGGATTGGAGACTCGCATGAGAGCTCCAGTAGAGTCGGAAACCACGCCTGGGATCTCCACAGCGGGGTTATCAGAACCACTGTCGCTCTCTGGCAGCAAACTTGAGCCGAAACCCTCGGGATGAGAAGGAAAGGGGGGAATACATATCCTAGATGCGGTTCCCAATTCTGGAGAAATGCATCTACTGCTGATGCTCCCGGATCCGGGTGCCAGCTGAAATACAGAGGTAAGTGGGCATTCCATCTGGATGCAAACAGATCCATCGAGCAAGGACCCCATCGAGCCATTATTGACTGAAAAATTGAATAGTCTAGTTGCCAATCGCTGGAGTCCGTTAGGAAGTGGGAACTCCAGTCTGCTACGACGTTCTGAGCCCCCGGGAGATACTCCACCGTGACGGAAATCTGATGTTGAAGGCAAAAATGCCAAAAATCCTTCGCTAGATCCGCTAGAGCTTTCGAACCTGTTCCCCCAGGCGCTTTATGTATTGAACCGCGGAGACATTGTCCATGCGTAGGAGAACAACACATGAAATTCTGTCCCGCGTTAGGGACTTGATGGCAAAGGAGCCCGCAAGCAGTTCCAGGCAATTGATGTGCATATCGAGCTCCTGAAGGGGCCAGCGTCCCCCGAATGAGACGTTCACGCAACGCGCTCCCCAACCATGGCGACTGGCATCCGACTCTATCACCAGGTCTGGGGAGGCTCCGAAGATGGCTCTGCCATTCCATGCCTCCATGTGGTCCAGCCACCAATGTAACTCCGTCTTTGCCTCCAGAGAGAGGGAGATTAATTCGGAGTATGTCACCCTGCGTCGAAGGTGATAGGCCTTGAGACGCTGAAGGGCCCTGTAGTGGAGGGGACCTGGAAAAATGGCCTGAATCGATGAGGAAAGCAGACCCACTACTCTGGCCAACTGACGCAACGAAATCCTGTCGCGTCTTAGGACCTTTTTTAATTCCTTCTTGATATTGGAGATCTTCGGAATCGGGAGACTGAGGGATGCTGACCGGGAGTCTATAAGGAAACCTAGAAAAGTCATGGTTTGGGAAGGGGGAAGATCTGACTTCTGTTGGTTGATCACAAAACCTAGTTCCTGCAGAAGCACAATAGTTGTGTTTGTATTGGAGATAAGTTGAGATCTGGATTGAACCATAAAAGGATGTCGTCCAGATAAAAGATAAGACGAATCCCTTGCAACCGAAGAACCTCCACTACAGGTTTGAGGAGTTTGGTAAAGCACCATGGTGCTGATGACAGACCGAATGGGAGAGAGGTGAACTCGAACACCTGATCCTTCCACAGAAATTGTAGAAACCTGCGGTGAGGCGGAAAAATCGGGACTGTGAGATAAGCATCCTTGAGGTCCAGGCGGACCATCCAGTCCTCCTTCAGTAGGAGATCCCGGAGTAAGTGAATGCCCTCCATTTTGAAATGCCTGTATGTTACACATTCGTTGAAAGACCGAAGATTGGTGACCGGGCGAAAACCTTTGTCCTTCTTTTCTACAAGGAAGATGTTGCTTAAGAAGCCTCTGGGATGCAAGGACGTGACACATATGGCTTCTTTTTGGAGGAGATCCTGAACCTCTGTATCTATAAGATTGGAATCTGTCATTGAAAAAACTAAAGGAGTGGGTAGAGAGTCCTGGATTGGGGTTCCCCAAAATTCTATTTGAAAACCGGAGACTGTTTGCAGCACCCAAGCATCGGAGGTGATACGTCTCCAAGCGGTCTTGAAGAAGCGTAACCTCCCTCCAAATTTTTGAGGGGAAAAAGGGGCAAGCCTTACCAGAGGGTCCTCCCGGGGCATTAATTGCCCCCCGGGTGAGTCTGTTCGCTCTGCCTTTTCCTCTGCCTCTGTTGGGGTAGAAAGTTCCCTGGCGACCGTCACGCCAACCGTTGTTTCTGTTGGAACCAGGGCCTTGTTGGAATTGGCAGCCGGAAGAGTGACCCCTGCCTCGTCCGGCCCCTCCAAAAACCTAATATTCGGAAAGATCTTTTTAATAGACGTCTGCGCCTTATCTAGTGCCGAAAAGGTGGCCACAAATTTGCCCAATTCCTTCACAAAAGGGTCACCAAATAAGTTGCCTTGGGCAATAGACCCTGCCTCCGAGTTGGAAAGTTCCCCCAACTTAGGGTCAATCTTTATAAGCAAAGATCTGCGCCTTTCAGCCGAAAGGGCACAGTTTGCGTTGCCCAGGAGACATACAGCTCTCTGGGCCCACCCCGCTACAACGTCAGTTGGAAGGGGTGTGTTTGACTGCTTGGCACGTTCTGCCAGTTGAATTATTTGTGTAAGGGGGCCTAACACATCCAGGAGTGTGTCCTGGCACGTCCTCCAGGATCTATCTATACGCTTTTAGGGTCCTTCATGTATGTGGAAAAGAAGGTACCCAACTTCGGATCGATATCCGGCGTGGCTGCCACCTTGTCCATTAAAGTTGGACGCGGGCATTCCGCTTTCAATCGGGAGCACACCTCCTTATCAAGAGGTTGTCTAATCTTTGAGGCCATGTACTCAGCCACCTTGTAGTCTGGCATCCACTCCGAAGAACGAGGATGGTAAATTCCCTCTGGTTCGAACATGTCTGATTCAGAATCTCCTGAATCGAAAGGTTCTTGTAAAGAAGCTCCAGGACGCCAAGGGCGACTGGTCTCATCGTCCTCCAAAGAGGAGGAGTCCCCATTCGAGTCACCAGTGATGCCTTTAGGAGACCCAGCATCAAGGTCCCATTTGTGATGAAGCTTTTCACCCATTACGCCGGGTAGAAAACCCTCCCGGAAGGGTATGCGCTTTTGCGCGCACTCTTACTGAAGGTGCCAGACAGAAGCAAGACATCTTCAAGGTGCCCCGCGTCACGCTTGCGCGATTTCTTAGGGGCTAAAGAGGATCTACCTTCCATCCCCGTAGCGCCAAACATGCCCGTCCCTTTGGAAACTTGTTCCGTGAGTTGCGCCACGCTATCTCTAAGAGGAGCGAGGGCTTATGATATAGCCTGAGAAAACAGCACATCCATTCCTGGGGGAAGGAAACGGTGAGAGGGGCCCTCACCTGGGGACATATTGGCAATAGACTCGTTGTCCTGAGTGGACTGCATCCTGTGACTCATAGGAACTTGACAGAAAAAACACCTGAAAAAATCTACAAAGGGTAAGAAAAAAACCCTCCCCACTTCTGCCAAACAGCCAAATAGCGGTAAATTGTATTAAATACAAAGTCCTCCCAAATGGGGTCAATAACCACCGTAATGCGGTGTCCGTGGGTTAGGGGGATAGCCGAAGCGTAAATTATTCCTCAGGACTGAGGAATTCGCGTGCCGAGCGCCGAGGCGTCTCGAGCGATCCACACATGAGTGAAAAATGTAAAGCGCGCGCCCTCTAGAGGGCCCGACGCGTCTCCTGAGGAAAAAATGCTCTCGGGCAGAAGCCTGCTGCGCAGAGAAGACGCATCGGAAGAACACCCTGTACAGAAATAAACAACAAAGCTGAACGTGCGCAAGGACGTAAACGCGTCAAAGATAAAGCGCGTAGCACAAATAACGCTCAGAGGCAGAAAGGCACTTATCTTGTCCTGAGAGGTGAAGAAAGAGGAAGATTGACAGGCTCGAGGATATTTATACTGCCGGCAAGAGTGGATCCTCATTGGACGATGGTTACCATGGTCGCAGTCTCGTGGAGCTCATTGACGTTTTTTGTTTCTTTTGTTTAACTTTGAACTTGCTGTTTGAATAAAGAGTGAAGAAAGATATGCATAATCCTCACCTCCGGTCCTGACATAGAAATGGTGTGGGCTAAACTTCAAGTGTTTGAAGAGACTTGTGGTATTGATTAACTGTGCCTTTAAACTGTTCTGCTCCAGCACAGGAGGCTTTGGCTCAAGTGTGTGAGAGTGTGAATTTTCTAATATGTTTATTAATTATTTTTATATTAAAATGTGTAATGAATTAACGTGCAAAACGAGTGACTTTTAAAAAATGTTGGTTCTTCAGTTCTTAGCTGAGTGAAATTTTGACTAAAAGCCGTGGTTATTTTCCATGATTCAAAAGCTTACGTAAAGGTGTTTTCGAAGTTTGTGTAGATGTGCTCATAGCTACCCCTAGTGGGTTGCTTCTTTATGTCTTACAAGGTCATGTTTTAACCAAGCATTGCATAAGATGAAATTTCCTATTGTTTGAGAATGTTACTAATATTTGGTCTTTCCTCGAGGATGGAAGTAGGTTGAAACAGTAAAAGTTTCTTCCTGAGACAAGATATTCGAGAGGCGGTGAAACAATGGAGCTACAGACGAGATGGAAGAGGAAAAGTTATTCTTGAAGAAAATGTTATAGTTGCGTAAATTTGTTGCGTTTTAGGTCATCAATTTGGTTGTTGATTGGCTGAAATGAAACCATCCCATAGACTGACCAATCATAAGCTTATTAGGATTTAGTATAACAACTTGGGTAGAATTCCTTTAGGAGTTAGTTGATTATTTCTATATTAGAGTTTGGAGAGCAGACTTCAGCAGATGAAGTTTGTATTGGCTGAGTGGGTTAGCTGTCGATAGGCCATAACTGATGGTGTCCCCTGGCTGAAGAAAGCTATTTGCTGTTTCTACTTTTACTGTTGGTAATGTATGTCATTGTAATGTAATATGTATCTATTTTGCTTTCTAGGTACCAGCTGCAACTTATGACTTAATTGTTTGCATATTAATAACATCGTTCTATCATTAACTGAGATAAAGAGTTTTTCTAAATTTGTGTTACTAAATTCTTTTCACATGAAGCCCAACATGTTGATGCTAATTTGTGGATAGTGAGGGAACTAATTTGAAATGCTCATGACTTATTTTGAAATCATTTGATGCTGAACTAATTTATACTTTGCCATTATTACCGGTCTTTGTATTATTAATTAGAATGATTTTTTTGGAGATAATTTGTTTAATTGTCTTGATCAAATTGAGATATATAAGATGCTTTAACCAACCGCTGTTGATCTTATATGCTTATCATTTGTGTTTGAGAGTTATTTTCGTGACATTAGCATTGTTAATATAGGGAAATAAATCTATGAATTCTTCGTAATAAACTGGTGTGGTTATTGATTGAAGTTTGAAATATTGATTGTTATTAACCTTTGTTGATACTCACGACGTTCATTGATGACATCCCCTCAAACCTATGTTGCTTCAATCCATTGTCCTCTAGCGCAGAATCCATTATTCACTGTAGATAATAGCTAGGATTCCAAGGCACGTTTGCAAGTGCTTTATTGTCTTTTATACAGAGCGGGTCTGCTAAGGGGCGCAATTTTGCGCCACCAGAGGACCCTGAGTGCGTCGCTCCTGTTCGTGCAGCACCATGAGCCCTTTCAGGTTTTCTGACTCATGCAGGGCATCCGGCTTGTTGTCTGTCTCTCGCCCTCCAACCCTCGCAGACACTGCTGCGTGGTACGTTTGTACGGCTCATTTTCCAGCCATTCTCCAGCTGTATTATTAGCCAACAGTAGATTCTCTTTGGCATTTTTGTGAGCTCTTGCGAGGGGGGCTGCCCTTTCTGTTGTATCAGGGCCATTATTGAGTATCTTGATGTTCTCACCCTATAATGATGGAGTCCTTCAGGGACCATGAATGTACCCTTACTATGTCCTCTGAGGAGGAATGACCCCCACCCCCTCCAACTTTGCTTTTCTGCAGCGGATGACAAGCTTCTCTCACAGGCTATTTCCAGAGCACTTGCACCTCTGCAGGACAGGGTCATTAAGATGATGACACAGGTCTCTGGAGGCTAAGGGATTCTTGGTGACAGGGGGGCAGGTCCTAGCTGCATGTCTAATGCAGATTCCCCTAGGGCCCAGAAACATGATGCGGGGCACCTGGAAGGCTTTGACCGCCTGACAGAAGCCTTCCGTAAGAGTGCACACACGTTGAAAAATGCACTCTACTGGAAGAGAGTCTCCCCCGGACAAATAAGCAACAATGTCACCCTCCCAATTTGACCCTGATGAAGGATCCCCCAAGAAACAGGAGGGTTTAACAGATGAGGATGGATCCTCTGATGAGGGGCAAGATTCGGGGAGACCTTGGCGCCCGGGCTGGGCTGCCTCGGACTCCTTTGAAGGGGACTCTGCCGCAAGAGATTTCTTTGAGCCTGAGGGCATGTATCATCCTAGGTACTCAGAGTGACTTCTGGACCAAAAGGTCCCAGAGTATGTGGCTAGCAAAATCAAACAACCACTAGACATAGAGGTGCGCACCTGCCTGTTGGCCGAGTGCCCTGGGCCATACTCGAGAGTAAAACTCCGGGCCACCCCAGATATAGATTTGAAGATGCACACATTTCTTTGCTAAATACATGAGGGACCCCAAGATGGGAATTGACCACTCCTGGAGGGCGTCAGGATAAGTTGCTAGCTGTCTTGGGCTTGCCCTTGACTAAGATTATCCCCTTCGCTGCCAGGCCTTTTCCCCCTCCTGTTCCGAGCCTTTTTTTTGCTATTTGGGGCAGTTTGCGCTTAGGCCCTCATAACTTTTTGTCCACATAAGCTAGCCAAGCCAAATTTGCGTCCTTTTTTTCCAACATCCTAGGGATTCTAGAGGTAACCAGACTTTGTGGGTTCCCCTATAGGAGGCCAAGAAATTAGCCAAAATACAGTGAAAATTTAGTTTTTTTTTCAAAATAATGGGAAAAAGTGGCTGCAGAAGAAGGCTTGTTCTTTTTTCCCTGAAAATGGCATCAACAAAGGGTTTGCAGTGCTAAAATCACCAGCTTCCCAGCTTTCCGGAACAGGCAGACTTGAATCAGAAAACCCAATTTTTCAACACAAATTTGGCATTTTACTGGGACATACCTCATTTTTACAATTTATAGTGCTTTCAGCCTCCTTCCAGTCAGTGACAGAAATGGGCATGAAACCAATGCTGGATCCCAGAAACCTAAACATTTCTGAAAAGTAGACAAAATTCTGAATTTAGCAAGGGGTCATTTGTGTAGCTCCTACAAGGGTTTCCTACAGAAAATAACAACTGAAAAAGAAAAATATTGAAATTGAGGTGAAAAAAACATCAATTTTTCTCTACGTTTTACTCTGTAACTTTTTCCTGCAATGTCAGATTTTCGAAAGCAATATACTGTTACGTCTGCTGGACTCCTCTGGTTGCGGGGATATATAGGGCTTGTAGGTTCATCAAGAACCCTAGGTACCCAGAGCCAATAAATGAGCTGCACCCTGCAGTGCGTTTTCATTCTATATCGGGTATACAGCAATTCATTTGCTGAAATATAAAGAGTGAAAAATAGCTATCAAGAAAACCTTTGTATTTCCAAAAAGGGCACAAGATAAGGTGTTGAGGAGCAGTGGTTATTTGCACATTTCTGAATTCCGGGGTGACCATACTAGCATGTGAATTACAGGGCATTTCTCAAATAGATGTCTTTTTTACACACTCTCTTATATTTGGAAGGAAAAAATTTAGAGACAAGGGGCAATAACACTTGTTTTGCTAATCTATGTTCCCCCAAGTCTCCTGATAAAAATGATACCTCACTTGCGTGGGTAGGCCAAGCGCCCGCGACAGGAAACGCCCCAAAACGCAACATGGACACATCACATTTTTTTAAAGAAAACAGAGGTGTTTTTTGCAAAGTGCCTACCTGTAGATTTTGGCCTCTAGCTCAGCCGGCACTTCGGGAAACCTACCAAACCTGTGCATTTTTTAAAACTAGAGACCTAGGGGAATCCAAGATAGGGTGACTTGTGGGGCTCTGACCAGGTTCTGTTACCCAGAATCCTTTGCAAACCTCAAAATTTGAATAAAAAACACATTTTCCTCACATTTCGGTGACAGAAAGTTCTGGAATCTGAGAGGAGCCACAAATTTCCTTCCACCCAGAGTTCCACCAAGTCTCCCGATAAAAATGATTCCTCACTTGTGTGGGTAGTCCTAGCGCCTGCGACAGGAAATGGCCCAAAACACAACGTGGACACATCACATTTTTTCATAGAAAACAGTGCCTACCTGTGGATATTGGCCTCTAGCTCAGCCGGCACCTGAGGAAACCTAGCAAACCAGCGCATTTTTGAAAACTAGAAACACAGGGGAATACTAGATGGGGTGACTTGTGGGGCTCTGACCAGGTTCTGTTACCCAGAATCCTTTGCAAACCTCAAAATGTGGCTAAAAAAACACGTTTTCCTCACATTTCGGTGACAGAAAGTTCTGGAATCTGAGAGGAGCCACAAATTTCCTTCCACCCAGCGTTCCCCCAAGTCTTCCGATAAAAATTATACCTCACTTGTGTGGGTAGGCCTAGCACCCGCAACAGGAAATGGCCCAAAACACAACGTGGACACATCACATTTTTTAATAGAAAACAGTGCCTACCTGTGGATTTTGGCCTCTAGCTCTGCCGGCACCTATGGAAACCTAGCAAACCAGTGCATTTTTGAAAACTAGAAACCCAGGGGAATCCAAGATGGGGTGACTTGTGGGGCTCTGACCAGGTTCTGTTACCCAGAATCCTTTGCAAACCTCAAAATTTGGCTAAAAAACACGTTTTCCTCACATTTCGGTGACAGAAAGTTCTGGAATCTGAGAGGAGCCACAAATTTCCTTCCACCCAGCGTTCCCCCAAGTCTCCCGATAAAAATGATACCTCACTTGTGTGGGTAGGCCTAGCGCCCGCAACAGGAAATGGCCCAAAACACAATGTGGACACATCAAATTTTTTCATAGAAAACAGTGCCTACCTGTGGATTTTGGCCTCTAGCTCAGCCGTCCCCAGGGGGGGCAGAAATGGCCTAAAATAAATTTGTCGCTCCCCTTGCGTGAAATTCACGTAAAAAAAAAAAACTCCCTGGTGTCTAGTGGTTTCTGTCCCCTTTGGGGGCAGATTGGCCTCATCAAAATAGGCCAATCTGCCCCCAAGGGAGGAAGCAATGGCCTAAATATAATTTGCCCCCCAATAGGCCGATCTGCCCCCGGGGGAGCATAAAAGGCCTTCCCAAAAAATGCCCCCCCTGGGAGCGACCCTTGCCCAAGGGGTTGCTCCCTTATGACAATAAAAAAAATAAAAAATCCCTGGTGTCTAGTGGGCGTTTCAAAAGCCGGATTGCAAGCAATCTGGCTTTTGAAACGCTTGGAGAGACTTCAAAGGGAAGGAAATACATTTCCTTCCCTTTGAAGCCTCTCCGGGCCTCCCCCACGTGATCGAAAGAGCAAAGCATTTCCCTTTCGAACGCGCTGGAATGGGGGAGGCTCTGTGACATTCAGCGCGCACTCACGCGCTGACGTCACGGGGGGGGGGTCAGGGGTGGAAGGGGAAGGGCTTCCCCTTCCCCATCCCTGACTTGGGGAGGCGGGGGGGAACCCCAGAGAGGGAGCGCGCTCCCTCTGGGCTCTGTGACCAGGACGTAATGGTTACGTTCTGGGCACAGCAGCACTGTGCCTCAGGACGTAACCATTACGTCCTGGGCACAGAACCGGTTATAGAACTTGCTGAGCAGTCAAAGCAGACAGGGACTCCCTTGCCCACAAAGATTGCAGCAGGTTGGGCATGGAGGTCAGTGTGCCTTTTAGGCAACCCCAACTGTGCTCTGTCTGCAGAGTGGCGAAGCTCCCTACTGATCAACATACACAGGGCAACCTCTTTGGCAAATCTTTTGTTAAAGAACTTGGGAAGTTTGTGGCAACCTTCTCTGCGCTAGACAATATGCAGACCTCCATAAAGAAGATTTTTCTGGGGAAGGAATACGCTGGGGCCAGAAGAGGCAGGGGTCGCTCCTCAGGCTGCTCCTTTAAACAAGGCCCCAACAGAGGTTAAGCAAACTGGAACAACAGATGGCACAATGGCCAGCAAGGAGCCTTCATCCCCAACAGGGGAGGCGGAAAGAGCAGAGACAACCACACTGCCCAAGGAGGGGCTAATGCACCCAGAGGATTCAATGGTAGGTGATATCCTTTCTTTCCCTCAAAAACTAGGGGGGAGACCGAGGTTATTTGCACACAAGTGGATGGAGATCACGTCGGACCCTTTGGTCTTAAAAATGGTACACGGATTCCACATAGAGCTCTACGGCTCTTCAGTGCAGGTGGTAAAGCCAATTCCCTTGTTCTTTTCAGGATCAGGCATGGCCCTGATTGATTCAGAAGTGCAAGAGGTCCTCAGCAAAGGGGCAAATTGGAGGTCTGTATTACACCCTCAGGGTTTCTTAAGCAATCTCTTTTTAGTAGAAAAGAAGGACAAAGGCTTCTGCCCTGTAATAAATCCAAGCCATCTTTCCTGGCCCTCTACATTACAGGGCATTACAATGCTTGAAGGCAACTCACCTCCAGAGAGGCCTCACTTGAAGTTGATCTCCCTGACTTCGGAAGCCAGGACAGAGTTGAAGTAATGGATAGACCACATGGAGGAGTGGAACGGCAGAGAGATTTTCAGATCCTTTCCAGAGCTGATCATAGAATTGGACACCAGCCATTAGAACTGGGGAGCCGGGTGTGGCGCTATCTCCATGGGAGGCAGATGGACAGAGGAGAAGCTGAACACCCTCAACTGCCTGGAACTCCTCATAGGATCGTTTGCGATCTGATCCCTTACACACAACAGGGTATCATGCTGCATACGCCTGTGGATGGGCAATGTGTTAGCAGTGCAATACATCAATTGCTTGGTATGCATGTGTTTAAGGGCATTAGTGGAGCTGGTGAAGGATTTTTGGCACTATTGCCTTCAACGTCAGATACCAGTGACAGTGGAGTACCTTCTGAGGTCTCAGAATACAGTGGTGTATTGGAATTCCAGATGCATCAAGGATTGCAGGGACTGGCAGCTGGAACGCTCAGTCTTCTGTGCCTTCATGGAATGGTGGGGTCCTTGCAGCATGGATCTGTTTGCCTTAAGGCTGAACGCTCAGCTCCCGCAGTACATCAGTTGGCGAACAGATCCGGTGGCCGTAGCAGTTGATGCATTCCTTCAGGACTGGACGACCGGTCAGGCCTGTGCGTTCACACTGTTTCTTCTGATTCCCAGAGTGACTGCTTAAGGCCCACGCCAAAGGGCTTCTATAGTTCTGGTAACTCTGTTCTGAAAATCACAGGTGTGTTCCCTGCCCTATTGGAGCTCTTGTGGAAAACCCCCATTCAAATCCTGTCTTTCGCATGGATACTACAGGATACCTTCGGCCATCCACATCTGCTTGTCTTGCAGAGCCACTTCCGTCTCATGGCTTGGAGGATTTCAGGCTACAATGGGAAGACGGCAGACTTTTGAAAGACGCTGAGAAACTCATCCAACAGGCTTTGGCCCTAGAGACAACCAAATAATAGAAATCGGCCCAGTGAAGACGCGTTCGTTGGTGTGTGGAGAGACACCTGGATCCAGTGGGGGCACAGATTACAGATATCCTGAATTTTTTGGCAGAACAGGCTGGGTCAGGATTGGCATACTGTATGGTGAACTCATTCAGATTGGCAATTTCGGTCAGTCATCTACCCCTCAATAATACCCCGGTGGGGGAGCACCCCTGGGTCTGTAAATTACTAAAGGGCATCAGGATTCAATGGTAAGTGATATCCTTTCTTTCCCTCAAAAACTAGGGGGGAGACCGAGGTTATTTGCACACAAGTGGATGGAGATCACGTCGGACCCTTTGGTCTTAAAAATGGTACACGGATTCCACATAGAGCTCTACGGCTCTTCAGTGCAGGTGGTAAAGCCAATTCCCTTGTTCTTTTCAGGATCAGACATGGCCCTGATTGATTCAGAAGTGCAAGAGGTCCTCAGCAAAGGGGCAAATTGGAGGTCTGTATTACACCCTCAGGGTTTCTTAAGCAATCTCTTTTTAGTAGAAAAGAAGGACAAAGGCTTCTGCCCTGTAATAAATCCAAGCCATCTTTCCTGGCCCTCTACATTACAGGGCATTACAATGCTTGAAGGCAACTCACCTCCAGAGAGGCCTCACTTGAAGTTGATCTCCCTGACTTCGGAAGCCAGGACAGAGTTGAAGTAATGGATAGACCAGATGGAGGAGTGGAACGGCAGAGAGATTTTCAGATCCTTTCCAGAGCTGATCATAGAATTGGACACCAGCCATTAGAACTGGGGAGCCGGGTGTGGCGATATCTCCATGGGAGGCAGATGGACAGAGGAGAAGTTGAACACCCTCAACTGCCTGGAACTCCTCATAGGATCGTTTGCGATCTGATCCCTTACATACAACAGGGTATCATGCTGCATACGCCTGTGGATGGGCAATGTGTTAGCAGTGCAATACATCAATTGCTTGGTATGCATGTGTTTAAGGGCATTAGTGGAGCTGGTGAAGGAATTTTGGCACTATTGCCTTCAACGTCAGATACCAGTGACAGTGGAGTACCTTCTGAGGTCTCAGAATACAGTGGTGTATTGGAATTCCAGATGCATCAAGGATTGCAGGGACTGGCAGCTGGAACGCTCAGTCTTCTGTGCCTTCATGGAATGGTGGGGTCCTTGCAGCATGGATCTGTTTGCCTTAAGGCTGAACGCTCAGCTCACGCAGTACATCAGTTGGCGAACAGATCCGGTGGCCGTAGCAGTTGATGCATTCCTTCAGGACTGGACGACCGGTCAGGCCTGTGCGTTCACGCTGTTTCTTCTGATTCCCAGAGTGACTGCTTAAGGCCCACGCCAAAGGGCTTCTATAGTTCTGGTAACTCTGTTCTGAAAATCACAAGTGTGTTCCCTGCCCTATTGGAGCTCTTGTGGAAAACCCCCATTCAAATCCTGTCTTTCGCATGGATTCTACAGGATACCTTCGGCCATCCACATCTGCTTGTCTTGCAGAGCCACTTCCGTCTCATGGCTTGGAGGATTTCAGGCTACAATGGGAAGACGGCAGACTTTTGAAAGACGCTGAGAAACTCATCCAACAGGCTTTGGCCCTAGAGACAACCAAATAATAGAAATCGGCCCAGTGAAGACGCGTTCGTTGGTGTGTGGAGAGACACCTGGATCCAGTGGGGGCACAGATTACAGATATCCTGAATTTTTTGGCAGAACAGGCTGGGTCAGGATTGGCATACTGTATGGTGAACTCATTCAGATTGGCAATTTCGGTCGGTCATCTACCCCTCAATAATACCCCGGTGGGGGAGCACCCCTGGGTCTGTAAATTACTAAAGGGCATCAGGATGGCTAGACTAGGCCCCCAGTGCCCAGATACATGGGGTTATCAGACATCAACTTGGTCCTATGTCTCCTTCCAGACTGGAAGGATAACCAATACCTTTCTAGGAAAGAAATTCCGAGGAAAATTGTCCATGTTTCTTTGCCTGATCTCTTGCAAGAGAGTTTCAGATGTCAGAGCATTGGACATCACGACAAGAGTTTTCACCCCAGAAGTGGTTATGTTCACCATCTCTAAAAAAAAAAAAACAATACCAGGTCAGTAACCTATCCAGCCTTTGAGGCTTCACCTAAACTGTGTGTAGTCAGATGCCTTAAAGCATATGAAAAGATGACAGGGGACATCAGAGCGCCGGGAGAGAGACAGCTGTTAATTGCCATCAAGAAACCATACAAGCCGGTTTTATCCACTTTTAGTGCCAGGTGGATAAAATGGAATATGGAAGAGGCCAGGATTAAAACTCTCCTCTTCAGAGCCCACTCAGCAAGTGGCGCCATGGCATCCAAGGCCATTCAGGTAGGTAGTAGACTGGAGGACATAATGAATGCAGCAGATTGGTCCTCGGAATCTACTTCTAAAAGGTTTTATTTCAAACCTATTTATGAGGCCTCATCATTGGTGGTGAGTAGGCTTTCAACCTGCATAATCCTCACCTCTGGTCCTGACATAGAATGAGAAATTTCCTAGCTAATGAGAAAGGAAAGTTTCAATTCTATTAAGGACACACGGGCAAGGATTATCCCGCCAAAAGCATATTTGAAATATGACTTCCCACCCTTTGATCTGGAATAACAGGAACTATGATATGTTTTCAAACACTTTTGATGCACGTACAATTGCATTTGTCAGTAATCTTTCTTGTCAATAATCTTTCTATGTAATGTTTGCCTTTCACCTATTGATGTACTTGTATTGGAATTATTATTGTATTTTATTGGAACATAAACAATGGTAACTACTGATCTGATTGCCAGATTATTAATCTATGATTTGGTATGGACTGTAAACGTTTGCTCAGAAAAGAGGTACGTTTCGGAATAGCTTTAACAAAGTACGTTCTGTCCGTTGGTTCTGACTCAAAGATCTACTGAGGCCGCTTAAACCTAACTTCCTTCAGTGAAGAAAAGGAAGGACTATGGGCGACATGAATATGTATGGACATTTGGACTGCATTGAGACTGGTTGTTGGTTGTCATGGACACCTTTCCCCTTTGGTTCATGAGATATGTAGCGTTTACAGTTTTTTCTTTAATCTTTGAAACTGCTGTGCAATAGAGAGTGAACAAAGAAATGCATAATCCTCACCTCCATCCCCTTAATGGAATTGAAACTTCCTTTCTTGCAAGCTAGGAAATCTCTTATTTTGGTGACTAGGATATATAGGGAGAAGAAGAGGTGGAGGATGGGGCGCAGACTAACAAATTAATAGAGAAAGCCAAGCTAAAGGGTAGCCTCGGCTCTAAGAGCCTCATGAGCCAAGCCATCACAAGATTTGGCATGTAATTCACACAGATATGTCACATATAATAAAAACTATTTTATCTAAAAAAAAATATTGCTTTGTTATTTGTGTTGCAATGCAATTCATTGAATTAAATCAATGAGTTTCCATGACATTTATTTAAAGTGGTCCGTTCTCAACAAAAACTTAAAACAAGCATTGCCAAAGCCAATAGGTCTCGCCTATGCAAGCGCTATATTGGCTTTGCTAATGTGTTCAGCCATATTGCACACCGGCATGGCTAAAAGTTAGTGGCGTAGAGGAGAGTGACTTTGAGTGTTGTAAATAGGAATTGCGAAGAGTGGAGTAGAGTGCTGTAGAGTGGAGAGGCAGAGAGTGTTGTGTATTGGTCTGGCATAGTGTGGAGTCACCTAGAGTGGGATACACTGGAGTGGTATAGAGTACATTGGACTGGTGCAGAGTGCATTGTTGTAGAGTGTTGCAGAGTATAGTTGCACAGAGTACAGTGGCATTGAGTGCAGAGGCATTGATTTCAGCGGTGTGCAATGCAAGGTTGTAGAATGCAGTGGCGTAGATTAGAATGGTGCATAGAGTGCAGTGGCGCATATTAAACTGCTGCACAGCAGAGTGGTGCAGAGTGCAGTAGCATACAGTACAGTGGTGCAGAGTGGAATGGCATAGAGTTGAGTGATGCAGAGGGCAGTGGCGCATAGAAGAGTTGAGTGGCATAGAGTGCAGTGGCATAGAGTGGTGCAGAGTAGAGTAGCAAAGAGTGGTGCAGAGTAGAGTTTAGTGCCATAGAGTGCAGTGGCATCGAGCGTAGTGGTGTAGAGTGGAGTAGCGTAGACTGGAATAGTACAGAGTACAGTGGTGGGGAGTACAGTGTTGAAGAGTAGAGTGTCAGAGTGAAGATGTGTAGAGTGGAGTAGAGTGGCATAGAGAGAAGTGGTGTGGAGTACAATGATGCAAAGTAGAGTGCAGGGGTGTAGAGTGCATTGGCGTAGAGTGCAGTGGTTAAGAGTAGAGTGCAGTGGTATAGAGTAGTATAGATTGCAGTGGCGTAGAGTAGATTGTTTCAGAGTGGAGTGAAGTGGCGTAGAATGGAGTGATGCAGGGTAGAGTGCAGTTGTGTATAGTGGAATGGCACAGAGTAAAGTGGTGTAAAGTGCAGTGGCACAGAGTTCAGTAGTGCTGGGTCGATTAGAGTGGCATACAGTGGATTAGTGTAGAGTGAAGGGGCATAGAGATGAGTATTGCAGAGTAAAGTACATTGACATAGAGTGTATTGGCATATGTGAGAAACTGGGTTGTTGGTTGACTGGGGTGTGAGCACTGGTCAAGCAACAGCCACAATCCCTTGTAGGATGAACCACAAAAACTCATTAATTTAACCTGTGCTTAACCCTTGGTATCTTGGAACAAAAGCATTCAAGCTAAACTTAGAGGCAATATGATAAGTTTTTATACAGTATACAAACAACAACACAGTGAAAACACAACACAGTAACATTCCCAGCCAATTTAGAAAAATAGAGAAAATTCTAATAAATGAGTTGACACCAAAACCATCAAAATTCAATTAGTAGAACCAAAGGTATGAATTTTTAAAGTTTTAAGGTTCAAAACAGCAAGTCCTCAGTTTTAGAAAATGGCCACCTGGCCACCTTTAGCACCACAACCAAGGGTCCAGGAGTGGATGGAGACCTTTTGGGGGTTGAAGACTCACTCAGGCTGGTTCCCAGTGTGGATTCAAGATGGTGGGAGCCTGTTATGTCCCTGTGGCACTGAATAGGAGTCCAGCTAAACCAGCCCTTGGAGTCACTTCTGAAGTCCGGGGTGACGGTGAAGGTGCAGGGCTGGCCTCTAAAGGTTTAAGATAGGATCCAGGTAGCAAAGTAGTCCTTCCAGGTACACCAGCAGTCTGGTAGAGTGCACAGCAATTCACAGCCACGGCAAGTCACAGCAGCAAGCAGTCCTCTGAGAGTCCTTCTACAGGTCCAATAGTGAACTGAGGAGCAGGTCTGAGAACCCTATTTTTATGCCCTGCTCCTAGAAGTCGGTGAAGTTTCCAGAAGGGTTCCCTGAAATTCCAGGAATTTCCTGCCTCACCTGCCCTGCCTCCTAGCTGGCTGCACTGACCATACAGGGTCATTAAGCCTATTGTGGCAGAGCTCACCCTTTTCAGCTGTAAGTGGGGCTGTGCTTAGCTTCGCCACCATCAAGTCTGTTAATGGTTGATTCAGGCTCTGCTAATCCCACTACTGTTTGACTGTCTGGGGTGAAGTCACAAAGTCTCAACTGTCAGTTACACCCAGTCATGTGACCTAAGCAAGGCTCCAGGCAGAGAGGGCTAAGAGCAGGAAAATGCAAACTTTCTAAAAGTGGCATTTTCAAATTGTAATGATAAATCTGACTTTGCCATTAAAGAGGGTTTATCAATAAAAGTTCATAGATATCAAACATGATATACTTACCACCTCTAGTTTAGGAATTACAAAGTATTAAATACAATAAATAACCCCCAATGTTATCCTATGGTAGCGGTAGGCCTCACAGGAGTGAACAAATGAATTTGGGAGTTGTTCACTACTAGGACATGTAAAACTAAAAACTACATGTCCTACCTTTTAATTACAGAACATCCTGCCCTATTGGCTATCTAGGGCCTACCTTATGGATGACTTTTATTGTAATAAAAGGGGAGTTTAAGGCTTGGCAAGGGGGTTTAAATGCCAAGTCGACATGGAAGTGGGACACTACCTTCAGGCTGCAAAGCAGGCCTGGAACATGTTTTAGAGTGCTACTTAAGTGGGTAGCACAATAAGTACCGGAGGCGCACTGGTAGCATTTCCTTTACAGGCCCTGGGTACATGGTATACCACTCTACAAGGGACTCACATGTAAATTAAATATGCCATTCAGGTATATGACAATCAAACCATGTTTTAGGGAGAGAGCACAATCATGTTATCACTAGACAGAGTCCTAAGGTAAACAAGCAAAAGTACAGCAATAAGTAGGAGGAGGAAGGCAAAAAGTTAGGAGGTGACCCTGTGGAGAGGGCCATTTACAGCAGAATAGAGTTCAGTGTTATACAATGCAGTGTTGAAGAGTGGCGTAGAGTACAGTGGCATGGAGTGGGGTTGTGCAGAGTTGATTGGTGTGGCCTAGACTGGAGTGATGTAGAGTTCAGTGGAAAAGCATGCAGTGGTGAACAGTAGAATGGTGAAGAGTGCATTGCCATAGAGTAGAGTGATATGGGTTAGAGTAGAGAGGCATAGCGTGAAGTGGCGTAGAGTGCAGTGGTGTAGAGTAGAGTGGTGCCGAGTGCAGAGGAGTGGTGTAAAGTGGAGTAGTGCCGGGTAGAGTGCAGTGGTTTGGAGAGGTGCAGACTATAGCAGAGTGGCGTAGAGTGGAGTATTCATGGTGTGGTAGCACACTGCTAATACAGACAACACATTTTCAGTTGAAATAACCATTCCATTTGCACAGACACACAGTTTTGCTAATAAATTTATATAGTGCACAAATGAAAATTTGTGGAGATTGCATCACTTAGTGTAATGATTTGTTTTTATCATATTAAAGTATTCTCTCGGACCTCATGTCTGGGAGCAGGGCTCAAGCGACTGGGAGGAGGCAATACACCTAGGTAGTACCCCACAGTGCATCCTTTGATGAATGTGTGACTACAAGGGGCATCGCACTGCTCCCAGACATGAGGTCCGAAATCCTTTAATTATGGGTCCTTTAACACTGATAGATCTTCAGGTAGGCCCTGTGTGATTACACTATCCTCAATCACGAACTTAAATTATACTATATAACTTCACACTTTTTAGGGTTGGGTTTGACAGGTATCCACAGCCCTGATGAACGCCCTAGACCTGTATAGGCTTAAAAATGGGCAGAAACATGTTGGCTTATCCATAGATGAGCGGAATCATCAGACTCAAGCTCATCTCATCTCATTTTGTTTTTAATCATCCCAGTGGATACCAAAATAAAGGTTTAGTACTGGTACTCCACTAGGTATTTTTAAGTATCTGGATCCGTTTACTGCCCAGAAAACTTTATATAAGAACTCCCTCTGGTAGGTCCGAACCAGATGGTTGAGTCTGTCCTTGTGACATTGTTCTACAAGGGTGGGTAAAGTGGTCTATGATGAAACATGCCACTACTAAGTGTGTGAGACCACTCCTTCCATAAAGGAAACTTTCCCTTGCCTTTCTCATGCACAGAGGGATTTCATAAAGTTGTTTTTAGGTACACTTTGGCTGTGTTCTGCATTTTGCTCCTAGTTATAGGTAAGTATTAGGTTTGATATATTTCCTCTACCTAATACACTTTATTAAAGTGGTAATAAGTAGGAAAAACTAGTTATAAGTTTCTATATTTTTTTCTTTAAATGTACGGAATTCTGTGATACTACTTCAGAAGTACTGCGCAACTTAAAAAAATATGTTACAAAATTCAAAATACATTGTACTACACTTGCGGGGTGTTGTGTGTTTGGGAATGAGTGCGTGTATGTCTGTAGGTATGTCTGTATGGATGTGTGCGTGTATGTTTGAATGTGGGTGTGCGTGTCTGACTGTGTGTGTGGATGTTGGCATGTATGTCGGTGTGTGTGCGTGTATGTGTGTTGGTGGTGCCTGCGTGCGTGTCGTATATGTATGGGTGATGTTATGTTGGGGGTCGGGGTGGGGAGGGGGGTCCTGCCACCTTTGGGGGCAGGGGTGGTGGGGGGGTAGGGGAGGGAGTCAGGGTGGTGGTGGGGGAGACCCCTATCATTGTCAGGGAAGGAATTCCCTGGCACTAATAGTGCTCACCGCCATGGATTTCATGGCGGTTTCAAACCGCATGAAATCCATGGCGGTCAGCCGGGTCCAAATACCGCCGGCGGTATAGTGACGCCTGCCGGGCTGGAGACCCAGGTCTCCAGCCCAACGGTCGTCTCCGCCCTGGCGGGCGGAACGGAGAAGCGGCGGATGACCATGGCGGTAACCGCCATGGTCATAACACGAAAAAAAAGACCGCCAGCCTGTTGGCGGTCTTACCGCCACTTCTCCGCCTTCCGCCAGGGTCATAATGACCCCCATAGTGTACAACAGTGTATTTTCAAATGTTAACATATGTAATTCTTCACAAAAAAGTCTATGGAGTGCCACAGTAATCCCTAAAAATGACTACAATGCTTACTTTTTTTTATTAATGCACAGTTCACCATAAACTTCTGGAAAACTATGTAAAAATTATAAACAAATTTCATGAACTATTTTCACTTTTATAAAGTAGTAGTAATTAGGGAGAAAATATAAAACCTAATACTTACCTATATATAAGACTCTAAACAAGAACGCAGCAAAAATGTGCAGAAAATTACATGGCTACCTATAACATTTTGTAAGGACAGCCATTAGCCAATCAGATGCTCCTTTCTTATTGACATGTACCACAGTATACCGCAAGGTTACCATGGTGTACCATGGCACAACAAATTACTAAGTATTTTAAGAATTATAACTTTAACACTACTCACACTATTTACACATACTACCAAAAATGCCTGTATCCACCTCATAATTTACATTCCTGGCAAATTAGATCTACATTTTTTCACCCACTTTCATTCCAGTCGACGGTATGACACTCCACTCTATGGCACTCCACTCTATGCTATTACATTCCACACCACTACACTCTGTCACTAGACTGCACACACTGCACTCTACTCTAATCCACTGTACGTCACTCCACTTTATGCTAATTCACTGCACTCCTCTCCACTGTACCACACTCCACTCTACATCACTACACTTTAAATCACTCCATTGTACACCATTACACTCTATACCACTCCATTCTTTGGCAGTGTACGCCGTTACACTGTACGTCCCTCTGCTATATGCTACTCCACTCTTTGCTATTCCAATGTATGCAGTTCCACTCTACAACACTAAACTCTACACTATTCCAGTGTATGTTACTGCAGTGTACACCACTGCATTGTACGCTATTGAACTGTATGCCACTCCACGCCACTACTCTTTACACTACTTCAGTATACGCCACCCCTTTCTAAGCCACTCTATGGTATTACATTGTACACCACCCCCATACTATACCACCCCACTCTACCCCACTCCAATGTACAGCACTCCACTGTATGCTACTGCATTTTGCGTTATTCCACCAACACTCCACTCTGCGCCTCTCCACTGTATATTATTCCCCTATATGGCACTCAACTCTAAGTCACTCCACTGTACACAACTACACTCAGCATTATTCTCCTCTACACCACTCGATTGAAAGCTACTCAAACTGTATGCCTTTCCACTCTATAGCACTGGACTCTCTGCTACTGTAGTCTATGCTATTCCACCCTACAACACTCCTCTCTATGTCAATCCATTCTATGACACTCCACTGTATGACAAACCAGTGTGTGACCCTCCACTGTACGTTATTCCACTCTAGGCTATTCCACTGTACACACCTCCACTCTGCTACACTGCACTCTAGGCTATTCTACTCTATAATTCTCCATTCTATGACACCCCACTCTACGTCACTCCACTGAATGTAATTCTGCCTTACCCTTCTATACTATACCTCACTCCACTCTACGTCACTCCACTATACACCATTTGATTATACACAACTCCATTGTATGTTATTCCACACTACGCAACTCCTCTATCCACCACTCCACTCCACTGTACACTATTCCACTCTACGGCCTTCCACTGTACACCATTCCTATATATGCTATTCCACTTTACTCCATTCCATTGTCTCCCGATCCAGTCTCGATGCCACTCCACTCCATGCCACTCTGCTGTCAGCTATTCCACTGTATGCAACTACACTCTATACCATTCCTCTCTACGGCACTCCACTGTACGCCACTCCAGTCTATGCCACTCCACTCTATGCCAATCTACTATACCCTCTTCCACTGTATACAACTACACTCTACATCGCTACACTTTACGCTACTCCACTGTACACCATTCTACTCGCCTACACTACACTCAACACTACTCCACCGTGTGATATTCCACTATACACAGCTGCATTGTATGTCACTTGCTGTTAGCTAATACACTCTATGCTACTCCACCCTACTACACTCATCTCTACACCACTCCATTTGATGCTCTTCCAATCAATGCCACTCCACTCTACACCACTGTACTCTCAGCCACTGCACTGTACACTGCTACACTCTGTGCCACTCCAGTTTACATCAGCCCACCCTGCTTCATGCTATTCCACTGTACTACACTTCACTCTATGCCACTCCACTCTATGCTATTCCACTATTTGCAACTCCAGTCTACTTCACTATAGTGTATGCCACTTCACTCTGCTCTAGTTCATTATATGCCATCCACTCTACGCCAATCCACTGTATGCTGTTTCACTGTGTGGCACTCCATTGTACGATACTACACTGTATACCACTCCAGTTTACAACCCTCCACTCCACCCCACCCCACCCCAATCTACACTATTATATTGTAATCCACTTCACTGTATGCCACTAGACTCTATGCCAGGCCTCTCCAACAAGTAGCTTGTGAACTGATGGTAGCACCCCATATATGTATCTGTAGGTAGCTCTCCTGTGTACAGCCCTGCCTACTGAATTAGAAGTTTTTGTCTGGTTGAAATAATGTATGTATCCCAAATTGAAAATAATGTATTACATCTGAAAATATGTATTGTTTCAGAAAATGGCTTTCCAAAATATATATATTGTTGAGATGTGACTTATCTTGGTGCCAGAGACATTGCAGTTATAGTTTTTTTCATGTATTACCCATCAGGAGGCATTTCAAATTGATAACGTTTTTTACATTACTGCTGGCAACCCTGACTGATCCACTGAGGTGATCACTGCTGATAATCTTGCATGGGGTGGCCACTAATGATATCCGTGTGACACAGTCACAATTATAACAATAACAACATTAATTGCTCAGGACTGAACACAAGTAGCTCTTATTACAGAAAAGGTTGGAGACCCCTGCTCTATGCTATTCCACTGTATGCCACTCCACTTTACATCCATTTCAGTGTATTACAACCCACTGTACATTATTCCAGTGCATGCCACTACGCTCAGTGGCACTCCAACCTACGCAACCCCACTATCTATTCCACTGTACGCCACTCCAGTCTACGACACTCCACTCTACTCTGTTCCAATGTATGACACTCCACTCAACGCCACTCCACTGCAGACCAATACAGTCAACGCTATTCCACTTTACACCACTCCACTCTATGCTACTCAATGTATGCCACTCCACTATATTCAACTCCACTGTATGCCTCTAAACTCTATACTATTCCACTCTACAACACTGCACTCTACGCCGCTCTCCTGGACGCTACTCCACTCTACACTATTAGACTGTAGACTAATAGACTCTACCCCACTGCAGTGTACCCGACTACACTCTACACTATTCCACTCTACACTTCTGCACTGTACACCACTCCACAGTTCAACACTGCAGTCAACAACACTCCACTGTGTGGCACTTCACTCAATGCTACTCCACTGTACACAATTCCACTGTATGCCACTTCTCTCTATGCTACTCCACTCTATGTAATTGCACTATTTGCAACGCTACTCTATGCCACTTCACTGTACGCCACTACACTGAGCTATTCAACTCTACACCACTCCACTCTGTGCTACTGTATTCTATGCTGCTCCACTCCATAGCACTCCACTCTAAGCCACTAAACTCTACACTATTAGACTGTACACAACTATGCTCTACCCCACTCCACTCTACAACATGCCATTCTAAGCTATTCCAATCTTCACCAATGCACTCTATGCCACTCCACTTTTTGCCACTCCAGTCTACGTCACTCCACTGTGCGACACTCCCCTCTATTGTATGAAATTCTGCTGTATGCCATTCCACTCTACGCTTTTGCACTTTATGCCACTCTAGCCTATTCCACACCACTATATTCCACTGTACTGTACCCTATTCCACTGTATGGCACTCTACTATATACCTCTACACTGTACACCACTACACTGTACACCCCTCCACTGTACACCATTAGATTGTGCGCTAGTCTGCTATCTACCACTCTGTTCTACACCACTGCACTGGATGCCACTACAACCTACAATCCTCCAATGTATGCTCTTCTACTGTATGGAACTCCAGTGCACACCACTTCACTCACTCCATGCTACTCCTATTCCACTGTACACTACTACACTGTACACCACTACACTCTATACTACAACACTGTACATCACTCCACTCTATGGTATTCCACTGTGTGTCGGTGCAGTATACCATACTCCACTGTACGCCACTCTAGTCTAATCCACTACACTTCCTTCCACTGTTCAACACAAGACTTTACCAGGCTACAATCTAGGACACTGTCCTCCACTATACTCTATCACAATCCATTTAAAAACACTCACCTGAATGACACTCGACACAGCAATTTGAAACACATTTTTTTTAAATAAAAAAGCATTTACATTTACTAAAAAACAAAGGTTAAAGTTAAGTTATACATAGTAAAACTATTTATTCTTTCTATACAACACTAACTTAAAGTATACAAAATTTACAAATTTACAAATTCTAACGTTATAGCTTAAATTTCTAATTTCTAATTTGCACATCACCAGTTATGAGTTACATTGATAATTTACACACCACTTTCAATTTACTATACGTCGTATACCTCTATACACACTGAGTGACTACATATCTAATAACATATTGTATTCTTACCCATTTACATGACCTTCCAGCACCCCGTATATCTTAGATTAGAGCTGCGTGATCGATTCTCTGCATCGTCTAGCCGAATCTGTAAGTCCACCAGTTCTGATTGACATTTAGCAACTGATGTGTCCATCTTGAAGCAACCAAATCTACAGAAGAAGAACCTATGCCGATTGATCCAGTCCAAGGTCCTTTATCTGACCCAGAAAGAGAGGGTAGGCGGCAAAAGGGTCTTTGTCTATATCGTGGAAAAGCTGGCCATTTGATCTGGATGTGTCCTGTCCGTCCTTCCATATCCTCGGGAAACGCCAGCTCCCACCCCTTGTGAGGAGGAAGGGGATGTGAGGAGTAGAATTACCATCAATATGTTCCTCCAGGGAGACTATCTCCGCACTGTTTATTCTATCCGTTACAGTACAGTGTTCACAAAATCAAGAAGAGCAGGTTTTTGCCCTGTTGAATTGCAGAGCCAGTGGTATATATTTGGATGAAACCTGGACCAAAGAAAGAGGAATTCCTAAAGACACGCCGGAACAAGTTCACACAGTTCTCCTTTAACCTCAGGACCAGTGGTGGACTCTACACCTACCCTCTGTCTGCGTTTTGGAAGGCACCAGGAATATATTACCTTTGATCTTATATCCTCTCCAAATCATATCATGATCCTCGGAATTCCCTGGTTAACTCGGTGTAACCCTTATATCAATTGGGAGACAAGAACAATGTCATTATCATCACAGTTTTGCCAACAGAACTGCTACTCCACGAACTCTTATTGGTCTCCAAAAGGGCTAAGTCTTTCTCCCAAAGATTCCAACTACCCCATCAACATGATACAACGAGTTCCAAGTTTTTACCAAGAATACTATGATGTATTCCAGAAACCTTGCAAACCTGTTTTACCTCCTCATCGTGTCTGTGATTCCACCATTCCTTTAATCCCGGGAGAAATGGTTCCCTTTGGTCGGATGTATTCGCTGACTGAACCAGAAAAGAAAGGTACTAAAAGAATACCTACATGAGAATCTACAGAATTATTTAATCCCTCCATCTTCATCTCCTGCAGGGGCTCCTCTTTTCTTTGTTCCAAAGAAAATTAAAGATCTACATCCCTGGGTTGACTTTCGCGGACTTAATAAGATAACCATTAAGGATCGTTATCCCTTACCCTTTATTAGGGATATTCAGGATGCCGTCCAAGGTGCCAAGAGGTTTACAAAATTTGATTTGAGGTGTGCCTATCACCTCTTACGTGTCGAAGAAGGAGATGAATGGAACACAACCTTTCGTACCACATTCGTCATTATGAATAATGTGTCGTGCCTTTTGGTTTAACCAATGCACCTTCCATATTTCAACGAATCATGGATTCCATGTTTTCTGACTTATTAAATCATAGTGTGGTCATTTATCTGGACGACATCCTAGTATATTCCTGTATACCTGAACAGCATACAGAGCATGTACTTCAGGTTCTGGAAAGTCTCAGACAGAATCAGTTATAATGTAAACCCGAAAAATGTGAATTCAACAAGACTGAAGTACAGTATCTTGGATTCTGCATCAATCAGACAGGAATAGCTATGGATCCAGACAAAGTACAAGCCATTTTGGACTGGCCCTCTCCCTCTTCTGTCAAAGAAACCCAATGCTTTCTAGGGCTCCCCAACTTTTAGCGATAATTTATACCAGACTTTGCCCATCAACAAAGTTTTATCACCCAGACCATCAAGGGAGAAAATCTGTAGAAGGAATTTATCTGGACTGACAGCACTAAAAGGGCTTTTCAAAATCTGAAACGAGCCTTTACCCAAGCTCCTTTATTACGACACCCGGATACTACTAAGAAGTTTATTGTTGTTACGGAAGCCTCTGAGAGAACAATTGGTGCAGTCTTGCTTCAAAAACAAGATGACGACAGTTTGGAACATTCTATTTTTTGCTTATCTCATATCCTCACAGAAGCCGAACGTATTCGGTGTTAGAACGGGAATGACTTGCTCTCAAGGCTGCCTGTAAAGAATGGAGACATTTCCTAATGGGTACCAAACAACCATTTGAAGCAAGAACTGATCATCGTAATTTACGTCTCCAGAATTTCCAATGTCGAAACAGTCGTCAAGCAAGATGGGCCTTCTTTTTTAGCCAATATGACTTCATTGTAGCCTGCATTCCCGGATCACAGAACTTAGTAGCTGACGCACTATCCTGTCGATATCCAGAAAGTGCTAACACTTCATCTCCAAATATCATTGAATCCAGTCGAATGATCGGGGTTACTCAATCTTTTCTTGACCATGTTAAATTGGAATACCAGTATCTTCCACTAGAAGAATGGAAGAAATTGAGTCCTCAAATACAAAAGGATCAGGACTACTTCTATTATCAAGACACCCTATTTTTGCCAACTGAGAAAGTACAAACCGAGGCGTTACAGATGTGCCATGATTCTCCCGTAGCTAGACATCATGGAATTAAAAAGACATGAATTGCTTCTACGTTCCTTCTGGTGGCCCACTCTTAAGAACGATACGGTATCCTATGTAACTTCATGTACTGTATGTGCCAAAAACAAGATATCTCGAACCAAGCCAGCAGGTTATTGATGCCACTGCCTGATCCCTCTGCTCCATGGCACACCCTGTCTACAGATTTCAACTGTTCATTACCATCTTCTTCAGGAAATCATGTCATCATGGTAACTGTTGATTCTTTTACCAAAATGGCGCATTTCACAGTCTTAAAGAAATTACCTACAGCTCAGGAAATGAGTCATATATTCATGCGAGATATTTTCGCCTACATGGTCTTCCACAAGTGATTATTTCAGACAGTGGACCGAAGTATGTATCACATTTTTGGAAAGCTTTTTGTACTTTATTGCACTTTGATGTCTCCCTTTCATCGGGATTCCATCCACAAACCAACGGTCAAACTGACCGCTTGAATCAGGAACTCCAACAATATTTATGTTGTTTCTGTAATGCCACTCAAAGTAACTGGTCGGATTTCCTTTCCTTAGCTGAGTTCTCCTACAATAATACAGTGCATAGTGCAACAGGATCCACACCTTTTTTTCTGCACCTATGGTTTCCATCCTACAACTTTTTCAACTATTCTTTGTGTGTTGCATTCTGTTCCTGCTGTTACATCATTTGCATGACGGCTCTGCCATATTTGAGACCTGATCCATACTACTCTTTCAACTTCTAAAAGAACTATGAAAAGAAAGGCTGATCACCAACGTCAGGTGGCACCAGCTTATCAACCAGGAGACAAAGGGGGTCATTCTGACCTCGGCGGTAAAAGGCGCTTACCGCCGGTCAGAAGACTGCCATAACACCGCCGCGGGCGCGGGAAACCGCCACGGTCATTCTGACCCGCAACAGGCAAACCGCCAAAAACCCGCCATCCACAAAAGTCCGCCACACCAACGGCCAGCGAAAAACTGGCGATGACCAAACCTCCACCGTCACGCCAACAGAAAAACGCCCATTCCATTCCGACCCACGAATCCACGCGGCGGTCTTTCAACCGCGGTATTCCATTGGCGGTACACACCGCTGCGGTCAAAATACACACACAGCTCCAAAACACGGCCACATTGGACATTTTGAAATACACACACCTGATACACATACAAACACCACTCCCACACACCCAACACAATATAAAACACACACCCACATCACCCACAAACCCCTACGACCACCATTGATTGACTAAGGCCAGAGAGAGACACCACCAGCTAGTACAGAGCATTCACAGGCACATTACACCATCACCCACACAACATCCACGCACAAAACATCACACTCACCACACTCATCACCACAAACACCACCCCACACCTCATCCACACCACCCCATGGCACCCCAAAGACACCCCAGGTTTTCAGACGCTGAACTCAGGGTCATGGTGGAGGAAATAGTTCGGGTAGAGCCCCAGCTCTTCGGGACACAGGTGCAGCACACCACCATTGCCAGGAAGATGGAGCTATGGCAAAGAATAGTGGACAGGGTCAACGCTGTGGGTCAGCATCCACGAAATCGGGACGACATCAGGAAGCGGTGGAACGATCTACGGGGGAAGGTGCGTTCCATGGTATCCAGACACAACATCGCGGTGCAGAAGACTGGCGGCGGACCTCCACCTCAACCCCCAGAATTTACAACATGGGAGGAACAGGTCTTGGCGATTCTGCATCCTGAGGGCCTCGCAGGAGTAGGCGGACGAATGGACTCTGGTAAGTCTAATCTCAACTACTTCATCCCCTCACACCCACCGGCATGCCAAATCATACCCCCCCCTCCCCCTCCACCCCCATCACACATCCTCCTTGCTAATGTCTCACCATCACAACCCACCCATCCCAACACCAAGCCCTGCATGCGACCACAAACCATGGACACCCATCACCTAAGCATGCCCACTGCACGTACCTACCCCCCCCCCAAACCACCGTCACAACAGCCCCCACAAGGGAATGCCAGCACTGGGGTACACGGGCACCCACCCATTGCACGCTATGGCACACACAGAAGCAATAACCATACTCTTATACCCCTGCAGGACCCGAACGCCACGACACCGCCCAGGAGGGTCCAGAAATGTCCATTACACCCCCAGAAGAGGCCCACAGTGATGACAGCAGCTCTGTCTCCCTGGACCCAGATGACCAGCCCGGCCCATCGGGGACCTTGGGACAGTCGGTTCCCCTCAGACAGCCACAGCAGACCTACCCCCCTCTGGGAACACCAGCACAGCACCCACCCAGCGGGCCCATGCCTCTGTCTCCAGGACACGTCAATCAGCGGTGTGTCCACCACTACAGGGCACCCAGGTTAACCCACCACCCCAACAACAACAGGGACCTGGGGGCAGTGGTAGTGGGCACACGGTCCAGGGGACAGAGGCCCAGGGAAACAGGGGAACTGGGAGGGCCACTGTGCGACAGGGGGGGGACAGGCCCAGGGAACCCACTCTCCACGAGGCCCTATCCTCCATCATGGGAGCATACCACCACTCCCAGGAGATGATGGCGACGGTCCTGGCCAGGTTCCAGGAGATCCAGGTACTGCAGGAGGAACAGTTTATGGGGTTCAGGGAAGAACTCAGAAACATCAGTTCTGCAATGGGCACCATCGTTGTGGCTCTCAATCAGATTGTCAGCACATTGCGGGACCATGTGGCACCACAAAGGGCCCCTGTCACTAGCATGGACCAAGAACAGGCTACCACCTCCGCCGGCGCTAGTGGACAGGAGGCCCCGACACAAGAACAACAGGCCACCAGAACCCCACCCCCTGCAGAAGGAGAACCACCCCGCAAGCGGGGCCTGAGATCTAGGAAGAAGACAGAGTAGGATGCCAAGACCCCCGCCAGGAAAGGATACCCCCTGATTGTCATCCCACTGTCCCACATTGTCACCCTGTCCAACCTTAAACTGCCCCTGCTCCACCTTCCACAGGCATATGGACAATGCACCTGTGAGACTGAAAATCTGGACTCTGCCATGGACATTCCTCCACCATCACCCATCACCGAATTGCAACCATTACCCAAAATTGAGCACTTTAATAAACACACTTATTGCACAAAAATAATCTGGAGTCTGCCTGTATTTTTGAACAAATGTATTACACAGAACCGTGCCAAAATGTCCAGTTACATTGTGATGACAACATACCACTGTCACACAGCTGTAGTCCATGGGGAAACAAAGCAGAGGTCACAGAGTGGGGCCCACATCTCTGAAATTGGAAGGGAAAGTCACAACTCAGTTAACATACACTGGGGGGAAACTCAGACAGTAGAGAGGCAGGAGACTTTAAGTAAATGTAAAATGCCGGTGTTGATTCTTACCTGTATGTCATTGAAAATACTGCTGTATTACTGTGTCCCTGTTGTCTGTGTCGTCCTCTTTGTCTTCCTCCTCTTCACTCTCCGCAGGCTCCACAGCTGCCACAACACCACCATCTGGACCATCCTCCTGCAGGAAAGGCACCTGGCGTCGCAAAGCCAGGTTGTGAAGCATACAGCAGGCCACGATGATATGGCACACCTTCTTTGGTGAGTACATTAGGGATCCACCTGTCATATGGAGGCACCTAAACCTGGCCTTCAGGAGGCCGAAGGTCCGCTCGATCACCCTCCTAGTACGCCCATGGGCCTCATTGTACCGTTCCTCTGCCCTTGTCCTGGGATTCCTCACTGGGGTCAGTAGCCATGACAGGTTGGGGTAACCAGAGTCACCAATTAGCCACACACGGTGTCTCTGAAGTAGTTCCATCACGTAAGGGATGCTGCTATTTCGCATGATGTACGCGTCATGCACTGACCCAGGGAACTTGGCATTTACATGGGAGATGTACTGGTCAGCCAAACAGACCACCTGGACATTCATGGAATTATAACTTTTTCTGTTCCTGTACACCTGTTCACTCGTGCTGGGGGGGACCAAAGCAACATGTGTCCCATCATTTGCACCAATGATGTTGGGAATATGTCCAAGCGCATAGAAATCACCCTTCACTGTAGCCAAATCGCCCACCTCAGGGAAAACAATGTAGCTCCGCATGTATTTCAGCAGGGCAGACAACACTCTGGACAACACCTTGGAAAACATAGGCTGAGACATCCCTGATGAAATGGCCACTGTTGTTTGAAATGACCCACTTGCCAAAAAATGGAGTACTGACAGAACCTGCACTAGAGGGGGGATCCCTGTGGGTTGGCGGATGGGTGACATCAGGTCTGGCTCCAGCTGGGCACACAGTTCCTGTATAGTGGCTCTGTCAAGCCTGAATGTCAGTATGACATGTTTTTCTTCCATTGTCGACAGGTCCACCAGCGGTCTGTACACGGGAAGATTCCTCCATCTCCTCGCAAGTCCCAGCGGACGGTGCCTAGGAAGGACAACATGGAGCACAGAGTCAATTAACCCACAGGTACGTTCCCACAGCTTGCACATAACACAATTCTCAATGCATTGAATGGCTTGTATGAGTGTTGATGCAAGGCCTAGGCATGTGTGACGCAGTAGAAATTAAGATATGGGGGCCCTTGAAATGGCGGCTGCCTGACCTGTGAAGTGCGACAGTGGGATGTGAGGTCAATGCGCTGGCGTGGCACACCGTGGTGGTAGGCGGTCGAAGACCGCGGCGCAAAGCCGCATTGGTTAACATTGAACCCTATGGGTTTCAGGAGCCAATGACGATGTGCGCCGGCGGTCGCGGTATGCCCCGCCGCGGTACGCCCCGCCGCGGTACGCACCGCCGCGGGCGTGACCGCCATTTTCTATCTGCTTAATCACTCGATACCTGATCATCCACAGGAGAGGACCTATACTGCAAGTGCTGCTGTGACCTCGGTCTGGAAGAGACAATGGCTGCTGCGACTGGGGAAAGGGCCCCTGCCTTCACTTCTGAAGAATTGGAGAAACTCGTGGATGGGGTCCTCCCCCAGTATGCGCTACTCTACGGTCCTCCAGACCAACAGGTAAGTACACTGGGACAATGCTTTGTGGCCAATGCCTGGGTTGAGTGGGGTGAATGAAAGATGGTGGGGAGGGGAGCGAATGAGGCATGCATCAAACGACAGATGAGAGCATGTGCCACATGGCAAGGGTGGGGATGGGGGGTCACTCACATCGAGCATGCAGAAGGTGATGATTTTTTATTTTCTCCCCCTGTACATGTCACATAGGTCAGCGCCCATCAGAAAATCGACATTTGGCGTGCCATCGCCAAGGACGTCGGGACCCTGGGGGTCCACAACAGACAGGGCACCCACTGCCAGAAGAGGTGGGAGGACATCCGCCGCGGGAGCAGGAAGACCGCGGAGGCTCTGCTGGGGATGGCCTCCCAACATAGGAGGGGTGCCAGTCGTACCTTGACCCCCCTGATGTCCCGGATCCTGGCGGTGGCCTACCCCGATTTGGATGGGCGCGTGAGGACATCACAGCAGACACAAGGGGGTGAGTACAAGCACATTCTGCTGATTTTGCGCAAATTGGAGGTGTCTGGGTGGGGGAGGAGGGCTGTGGGGATCCCTAGGCCTGGGCGATTTCTGTAGGCTGGGCCCCTCCGTTAGGCATGGCCCTGTGCCACTGCCCCCCACCTCTGTAGGTTGCCTAGTACAGCTATTCATGGTCCTGTGTCACCTATGTGTGGAGTTGTCGTCCATAGGCTTGTAGGCCATGTCCCACGGATTGAGTAGTGTACCCCAAGTGCGTGGCGTAGTGCAGGGGGCTTCTGTGTCTGTCCTCTCCGCCAACGGTGTCGCCAATGCATGCACTCAACATGTCTTTGTTTCTCCACCCCCCCCCCTTTTTTGGTGGTCTTCCTGTTCATGTGTGCATTAGCATCATCAGGCGGAGGAGAAGTGGCATCGGAGGACGAGGGAGCTGCATCTCACATGGCCATGGAGGGCCATGCAACTGACTCGGATTTCACCAGTGAGATGGAGGGCGAGGGGAGCTCCACAGCGGGGACACGTAGTGACACCAGCGACACAGACACGTCCTCGGAAGGGAGCTCCCTTGTGGTGGAGGCAACATCCGTGCCCACCGCAACAACAGGTACAGCCGCCACCCAGCGCACCAGCTCCACCCTCCCAGCAGCCCCTCAGCCTTCGCCCCGTGCCCGCTCACCCAGGAAGGTGGGCATCTCCTTCGCCCCAGGCACCTCAGGCCTGCCCCAGTTACCCCTGCTGCCCTCAGTGAGGAGGTCATTGACCTCCTGAGGACGCTCATTGTTGGGCAGTCTACCCTTTTGAATGCCATCCAGGGTGTAGAAAAGGAGGTGCACCGGAGTAATGCATACCTGGAGGGCATTCATTCGGGTCAGGCTGCCCATCAGCGATCGTTCAACGCTCTGGCCTCAGCACCGACGGCAGCCATTGTCCCTGTATCCTGCCTCCCTCTTCCAACTTCCTCAACCCAGTCCCACTCCCCTGTACCTCTGCCTATCCCAGACACACCTACAGACCAGCCTGCACACACCTCAACACCCAAGGGAAGCTCATCCAGACATAAGCACCACACATCACACAAGCATTCACACAAGCAACATCCACATGCAGACATGCCAACAGCCACTGCCTCCTCTGTGTCCCCCTCCTCCTCGTCTCCCTCCTCCCTCCCTGTGACGTCTCCACTCACACTTGCATGCACAACATCTTCAGCCACTACGTCCATCACCAGCACACCCACCAGAACACTCCGCACACGTGCAGTCACCACCCCCACTACCATTTACACGTCTCCTGTGTCCTCTCCCAGTGTGTCTGTCACCCCCTCTTCCAAACCACACAAACGCAGGCAGTCACCCACCCAACAGCCATCCACCTCACGACAGCCTCCAGCACAAGCACCTGCACCCAAAGACACCAGACTTCACTCTCCTACAACCACATCCTCTTCCTCCACTCCCATACCCACTACAACTACCCGTCCCTGTCTTTCTAAATTGATTTTCCTTTCCAACCTTGACCTCTTTCCAACAACTGACCCACCCCCTCCATCTCATAAGACTCCAATCAGCACCTCAGCCACCACAAAACCTGGACCTACAAAGACAATAGTCCAAGGATTTTGGAGTCCACCACCTTCAAGGTCAGCTACTTCGGCTAGGAGTAAAGAGACGGCCAGCCCACCCCCTGAAAAAAAAAGCCAGTGCCCGGCGCGAGAGGCCAAAGACAGCAGGCTCCAAAAGCACTACCCTGGCACCGTCAGGGAGTGGGGTGCCACCTGGCACACCGCCAAAGGGAGGAAAGGGCCACAGACGAGCAGGGAAGGGTGGCAAGGGCAGCACACCCGACAAGTCCGGCAGCAGGCGAGCTGCCCAGGAGGGCCCCACCAGCCCCATTCCAGGTGTGCAGGAGGACACCCAAGGGCCCGGGCGGCAGCACAGGAGGGCCCCGCAAGCGAGAAGACAGATGTGCACGAAGGGCCCGGCAGCCACATGTCAGGTGGCGAGTGAAATCCATGTAATGGCCGGATCTGGTGACCTGGACACACATGTCAAGCACCGCTGAACAGGGCCCTTCATGTCAAGAACCGCTGAACAGGGCCCTTCAAGTCAAGAACCGCTGAACAGGGCACCGCCGTCTCAGGAACCGCTGAACAGGGCCCTTCAAGTCAAGCACCGCTGAACAGGGCCCTTCAAGTCAAGCACCGCTGAACAGGGCCCTTCAAGTCAAGCACCGCTGAACAGGGCCCTTCAAGTCAAGAACCACTGAACAGGGCACTTCAAGTCAAGAACCGCTGAACAGGGCCCTTCAAGTCAAGAACCGCTGAACAGCGCCCTTCAAGTCAAGAACCGCTGAACAGGGCACCGCCGTCTCAAAACCGCTGAACAGGGCCCTTCAAGTCAAGAACCGCTGAACAGGGCACCGCCGTCTCAAAAACCGCTGAACAGGGCCCTTCAAGTCAAGAACCGCTCCGCTGGGCCCTTCATCTCAAGCACCGCTCCTCTGGGCACCTCAGTCTCTGCACCGCTCCGCTGGGCCCTTCATCTCAAGCACCGCTCTGCTGGGCACCGCCGTCTCTGCACCGCTCCGCTGGGCCCTTCATCTCAAGCACCGCTCCGCTGGGCACCGCCGTCTCTGCACCGCTCCGCTGGGCCCTTCATCTCAAGCACCGCTCCGCTGGGCACCGCCGTCTCTGCACCGCTCCGCTGGGCCCTTCATCTCAAGCACCGCTCCGATGGGCACCTCCGTCTCTGCACCGCTCCGCTGGGCCCTTCATCTCAAGCACCGCTCCGCTGGGCACCGCCGTCTCTGCACCGCTCCGCTGGGCCCTTCAACTCAAGCACCGCTCCGCTGGGCACCGCCGTCTCAAGCACCGCTGGCCCATTGGCAGAAGGGGCAGGCCCGCATCTGTGTCGGGCAGGGCTGCACGAAGCACTCTGGGCACCATGCCTCCTCCAGAACCAGTGGAGTCTGTAATCCACTTGTGAGACTGTGGCTTTGCACTCCCCAGGATGGCACAGTGGGCAATCCACCCACTGTAGAGACTTGTGAGACTGTGGCTTTGCACTCCCCAGGATGGCACAGTGGGCAATCCACCCACTGTAGAGACTTGTGAGACTGTGGCTTTGCACTCCCCAGGATGGCACAGTGGGCAATCCACCCACTGTAGAGACTCGTGAGACTGTGGCTTTGCACTCCCCAGGATTGAACAGTGGCCATGGAGGCCCCTCGTGGATCTGGCGTCGTGGACTCATCTGGCTGAGGTGCCCCCCCTTCCCTTCCCCCTGAGGTGCCTGTAGTTTTGCTATCTGATGCCCCTGCAGTGTTCTCTCCATTGGAGTCGGGCATCCTGTGTGGGCTTTGCCCATGTGTTTAGGCCCATTGGCCCACGAACAATGGCTGATACCCAATTTGGACAGGACAATTTACATATGTATATATAGTTATAGATGTTTGATATATTTTTTAACTTAGCCGTACAATATACTTCAAATTTCATGGTCATTTTATTTTGTCTTTGCATTCTTCCGGGGGGTTTAGGGGTGTCACTCTGAGTTGTTGCTCTGCATTGATGTGTATGTAGTTGTGGGTGAGGGTGAGGGTGGGTGTGTCGCGTATGTGTGTCCCCGTCATTTTTTGCCTCCCCCCTCCCCTGTGTCGTAGGTGCAGTACTCACCGTTGTCTTCTGCGCCGGCGTTCGTGCTCCTGGTAGAAGAGCAGGAAGACAATAGCTGGTAGGATGTGTAGTTCGGGTTCCATGCTGTCCAGATTCCTCGTGGAGTGTGTAGAGGTGAGCGTTTTCCGTTCGTAGTGTCTGTTTCCGCCGACAAAAGATCTTGGGTGACAATACAGAAAAGACAGATTTCCTACAATATACAAATACATGTTTTAATGAACCATATGCCTTATGAGATGCTGTTCGGCATGAAGATGCGTATTCCTGATCTTCCAGGAGAGGAAAATCCTTATGATCACACATTTCTTGATCTGTTACAGGATTTGCAGTTCACCCAACAAAGATTGGGTGATGCACATGAAGCTGCAGCCCGTCAACGTCATCTGCTGCAATTGGCTGCATACCCATGGTCAGGGAACTTGTGACTGAATAGTATGTTGAAAGAGAAGAATGTTAGTCCCACTTACAGAAAGCAGTCAAAGCAATGACAGGGACATGAATGTTGGCCAGAAGGAAGAAAATGAGACAGGTGTCTATCGACTTAGTGAAGCCATACCATCTGGCCGATCCCATTCAGGTGACCAGTGCAACTGCTGGAAATACTGAGAACAATGTAACAGAGAGTGTAGCATATTGAGTTGCAGTTGGAACAACATCAATATGAATAGAGCTAAACACTACCATAATGCTTGAAAATGAAGTTACAACACCATCTGCAGCTCTACCATCACCAGTCTGAGGCTGCACTGAAAACCTATTGAATGAAAGCACCAGATATTAAAACTGAACTGTCAGTAAAATATTCATCGCTCAAATGATCATTGATGAACAAAACTGTAGATTTGAAATTACTATCATGGAGAATTCATACTGAAGTTGGTGAAGTAGATGAATAGAATGTAAGTGTCCAGAAAAGACTTATGCTAAGCCACTGGACCTATGTCTTGATATCTTGGTTTCTGGTTTCATTCATCATTTCTCTGGAAATGGATGTATTTCTCATTTGAATGGTGCATGTTGACTTGCATTCTAGAAGCAGAGAATCCAAACTCAGTAATAACAAAATCAGGTTGAATGAGTCTATAGTTAATATAACACGCACGTCATTGGAAGATGGTATTTATTGAGAGGGCCTAGATTGTTAAACCTAGAACCAGCAGAGACTGTGCAGGTGCTGCACATTTCTCATCTAACCCTAGATGACAGCTTATCACCAGCACCTTTTGCTAATACTAGGATAAAACAACCATGAAGAACATAGGGCCTCATGTACAGAGTTTTAATGATCACAAACCCTTGGATTATGTAAATCTGAGGGTTTGTGATGGATAAATCAATTTTTGAGATGTACTAAACCCAATTAACGATTCAGACAAGGTTTTCTGAATTGTTAAATGGGTTTAGGAATCAATAAGGAATCTGTATTTGAAAGGGGTGTGTTTAGGGTGTCTCTTTGAAATACTGATTCCTTGTGGTATATATTAATGTCTTCAAAATACTGATTCCTTATGGCATGTAGTAATGCTTTGCAAGCAAAATCTGGTCACAAAGAATTAATATTTTACCAACAACACAAAGGCGATTGTAACCCAATAGCAAACGGGAAGGATTGTGAATGTTGGACCACTGCCTACTCCTAACAAGATCTGTGCAACTTTTAATTGTTTCTAACTACAGTTCATTTGTCTTTGAGAAAAACAGGCTACATTTTACCAAAAAGATTGCTTTATATCAAAGCAATAAAAGACAAGGTAGTCTGCTGATCTGTGTGATTGTGGGCAGTCGCTTTGGTAGCAATTTGCGACATACTTCGTGAATATTGATGACGTAGGTCAAATTGTTACCCACTATGATTCTATATTTTGTGAACCGCCCCATTAGTACATAGGTCAGTTTGCAAAATTAAAAACGACTTGCAAAAAGTTGATGCGCTATTCGTGGTTACTTTTACACAATAAATGAAGCCCTTGTTTGCTGATTGACAGTCCTATGCTTTAATGTTGGATATGGATCCTCATCTCAACACAGATGAAAATAGAGACTTGACTGCTACAACTAATATGCTCTTTGTCTTTTACACATTTCAAATGTTACTCGTGTGGTGTTTACACTAGTGTGCCACTAGTATGGTGTTTACACACTGCCAATTTGAATGCTGAGCTATCTTTAAATCTCTCCCTAAGGTGTTTCCACACTATCAAGTTCATTTTTTTGCTTAATCTTTCTTTACTAGCATTTGTAAACATATTACAAAAAGTTACAATTGGACACTGATAATCAAAATGTCTTCTTCAACAGCTGTGCAGGTTGCGAACTTGCAAGGAACAATATATTATACATAAAGAGAGGAAAGACAATAAGAGTACTTGTTTTCGAGCAGTAGTTGAACTGGCTTGGAGAGGATTAACTGGAGTGACTGAAGTCACAAGTAGAGTTGAGGAGATTTTGTCTACTTAGATAGTGCTAATAGAAGAGCTATATTAACCATTAAAACCAAAAACGTTAGGGCTATATACTTAGAGGTCATTCATCAGGCCCCCTGGCCAAGTGGAAAGCGTACTCTGTCAAGTTCATTATGGTTAACAGCAGGTGCAGGCTAGGAATCGGTGTTGTCATTTAAAGGGATGCAGAGCGTAACATACTGCCATGGATATGACAGGAATGGTGTGATTTTGAGGTAGAGTGTGGGCCTCTGTCTGCAGGCAGCAGGTGAGGGTGTTTGAGTGTAAACATTATTAATAAAATTGTGTCACTAAAACATAACACAAAATAATGAAATAACATGTTTAAGGGGGTCATTACGACCCTGGCGGTATAAGGCGCTTACCGCCGTGCAGAAGACCGCCAATACACCGCGGCGGCGGCGGTAGACCACCACAGCTATTATGACACACATCACGGAATCCGCCGAAATTCAGACACCCACACAATACCGCCACACCAAAGGTCAGCGATAAACTGGCGGAAACACATCCTCCACCTCCACGGCAACAGAAACACGCCCATGCTATTACGACCCACGAATCCACGCGGCGGTCTTTCAACCGCGGTATTCCATTGGCGGTACACACAGCCGCGCTCAAAATACACACACATATACAAAACACCGCCACATTGGACATTTCGAAATACACACACCTGAGACACATACACACACCACTCCCACACACCCAACACAATATAAAACACACACCCACATCACCCACAAACCCCTACAACCAGAAATTCTGAGAGAAGGCAAGAGAGAGAGCACAGAATAGACAACCCCATCACACAGAGGCACACAACACCATCACCCACACAACATCCAAGCACAAAACACCACATACCACTACACTCACCACACTCATCACCACATACACCACCCCACACATCACACACACCACCCCATGTCACGCCAAAGACACCCCCGCTTCTCCGAGGAGGAGCTCAGGGTCATGGTGGAGGAAATCATACGGGTAGAGCCACAGCTATTTGGCTCACAGGTACAGCACACATTAATTGCAAGGAAGATGGAGCTATGGCAAAGAATAGTGGACAGGGTCAACGCAGTGGAACAGCACCCAAGAAATAGGGAGGACATCAGGAAGAGGTGGAACGACCTACGGGGGAAGGTGCGTTCAACGGTATCCAGGCACAACATCGCGGTACAGCGGATTGGCGGCGGACCCCCACCCCCTCCCCCTCAACTAACAACATGGGAGGAGCAAGTCTTGACCATCTTCCATCCTGAGGGCCTCGGAGGAGTCGTCGGAGGAACGGACACTGGTAAGTCAAATCTTAACTATCACATCCCCCACCCTACCTGCATGCTATCACACACCCCCACCCTCACACCCTCCCCTATCACCCAAACTCCTCACTAATGTACTAAGAACACCAACTACACATCCCAACCCCAAGACCTGCATGACACAACTAACCATGGACACTCATCACTAAAGCATGCCCACTGCACATACCCAGAACACCCCCCAACCATCAGCACACAACCCCACACACAGGAATGCCTGCACTGGGGTTCACGCACACCCAACCATTGCACACCATTACACACACACATGCAATAATCATGTACTTATACCCCCGCAGGAACCCGAAGGAACGTCACCACACCAGAGGGTCCAGACAACACCACTCCACCCCCAGAAGAGGCCCACAGTGACGAGAGCAGCTCTGCCCTACTGGATCTTGATGACCAGCCCGGACCATCGTGGGCCTCAGGACAGTCGGTTCCCCTCACACAGGCACAGCCCAACACTGACCTTCCACCTCTGGTAACACCAGCACAGCACCCACCTAGCGGGCCCAAACCTCCCTACCCAGGACAGGTCAATCAGCGGTATGTCCACCACTACAGGGCACCCAGGCTAACCCACCACCCCAACAACAACAGGGACCTGGGGGCAGTAGTGGTAGTGGGCACACAGTCCAGGGGACGGAAGCACAGGAACACAGGGGAACTGGCAGGGCTGCTGTGCGACAGAGGGAGGACAGGCCAAGGGAACCAACTCTCCACGAGGCCCTCTTCGCCATCATGGGAGCATACCACCACTCCCAGGAGACGATGGCCACGGTCCTGGACAAGTTGCAGGAGACCCTGCGTCTGCAGGAGGAGCAGTATTTGGGGTTCAGGGAGGAGCTCAGGACCATCGGCTCCGCCCTGGGCACCATCGTAGGGGTGCTGACGGACATTCAAAAGACCTCGAGGGACACCGTGGCACTCCAAGGGGCCCCTGACACTAGCCACGACGATGAACGGCCTACCACCTCCGCTGGTGCTAGTGGACAGGACGCCCTGCCACAGGACCACCACACCAGCACCCCATGCCCTGCAGACGGACAACCACCACGCAAGCGGGCCCTGAGATCCAGGAACAGGACAGAGCAAGATGGCAAGACCCCCGCCAGGAAATAAGACCACCCTGATTGTCCCCCCACTGTCCCACTTTGTTACCCTGTCCAAATCGGAACTGCCCCAGCTCCACTTCCAATGGGCAGATGTGCAATGTACCTGTGAGACTAATAGACTGGACTCTGCCATGGACATTCCTCCACCATCACCCGTCACCATTTTACAACCCCCCTTCATTTTTAGCACTTAAATAAACACACTTGAAACACAAAAAAAACTGGAGTCAGTCTATGATTTGTATTTTTCTATTATCAATGACAGTGTCATAATGGGTTACCCATTGGAAGGCTAACATACCAATGTCACACATCACAAGCCCTTCAAGGATGCAAGCAGTTGACACGTAGGTTACCACATTTGTGAAACTGAAATGGAAGGGGACAACTCAGTTAACAAATAGTGAGTGAAATGTCGGTACAGGATAGAGGTAGACGTGTGAAAGTTAATGTAATGTTACACCGGAAAATGTACTCACCTGAGTTTCACTGGAAATATTGCTGTATGACTGACTCCCTGTTGTCGTTTTCTTCTTCCTCAGCTTCATCCTCATCACTGTCCACAGGCTCCACAGACTCCACAGCTGCAACAACACCGTCATCTGGATCATCCTCCTGCAGAAAAGGCACCTGTCGTCACAATGCTAAATTATGGAGCATGGAGCAGGCGATGATGATGTCGCACACCTTCTTCGGTGAGTAGAATAGGGACCCACCTGTCATATGGAGGCACCTGAACCTGGCCTTAAGAAGGCCAAAGGTGCTTTCGATAACCCTCCTAGTCCGCCCATGGGCATCATTGTAGCGTTCCTCTGCCCTGGTCCTGGGATTTCTCACTGGGGTCAATAGCCAGGAAAGGTTGGGGTAACCAGTGTCCCCCAATAGCCATACACGGTGCCTCTGGAGTTGACCGATCATATCAGGGATGCTGCTATTGCGCAGGATATAGGCGTCATGCACAGAGCCAGGGAACATAGCATTTACCTGCGAGATGTACTGGTCTGCCAAACAGACCATCTGGACATTCATCGAATGATAACTCTTCCGGTTCCTGTACACCTGTTCACTCCTGCGGGGGGGACCAGAGCTACATGGGTCCCATCAATGGCACCTATGACGTTCGGGATATGTCCAAGGGCATAGAAGTCACCTTTCACTGTAGGCAAATCCTCCACCTCAGGAAAAATGATGTATCTCCTTACGTGTTTCAGCAGGGCAGCCAACACTCTGGACAACACGTTTGAAAACATAGGCTGGGACATCCCTGATGCCATGGCCACTGTTTTCTGAAAAGACCCACTTGCAAGGAAATGGAGCACTGACAGCACCTGCACGTCAGGGGGGATTCCAGTCGGATGGCGGATTGGTGACATCAGGTCTTGCTCCAACTGGGTACATAGTTCCTGGATTGTGGCACGGTCAAACCTGTAGGTGACGATTAAATGTCTCTCTTCCATTGTCAACAGGTCCACCAGCGGTCGGTACACCGGAGGATTCCGCCATCTTCTCACATGTCCCAGCTGACGGTGCCTACGAAGGACAACAGCGAATAACCAGTCAATATTCCTCCAGGTATGTATCCACAGTCACACACAAGACTACATCAGACAATGAACCCTTCCTGTATGTGTGTTGAGTGTAGGCCTCGGTATGTGTGACGCAGTTCAAAAAGAATCCATGTGGGCCCCTGAAATGGCGGCTGCCTGACCTCTAAACTGGGACAATGCGATTGTGGGGTAACAGCGCTGGCGTTGCACACCGTCGCGGTAGGCAGTCGTAGACCGCGGCGCACTGCTGCATTGGTTAACATTGGACCCTATGGGTCCCAGGAGCCAATGAACAGGTGCGCTGGCGGTGATGATGCGCACCGCCGCGGACGTCACCGCCGCGGACGTCACCGACATTTTCTATCTGTTCAATCACTAGATACCTGACCTTCGACAGGAGAGGACCTACACTGCTAGTGCTGCTTTGACCTCGGTCTGGAAGCGACGATGGCTGCTGCGTCTGGGGAAAGGGCCCCTGCCTTCACTGCAAAGGAGTTGGAGAAACTTGTTGATGGGGTCCTCCCCCAGTACATGCTACTCTACGGTCCTCCAGACCAACAGGTTAGTACACAGGGAGCACGTTGTATGGGCTAGGCCTGGGTGGACAGGGCTGGGGGGAAGAGTGAAGGGGGCAGAGTTCATACTACAGTAAAGAATGGGAATAAATGGGCCACATGGTCAGAGTAGGGAGGGGGCCACTCACATTGATGGTGCAGTTCGTAATGACTGTTCCTCTTCCCTTGTGCATGTCATGTAGGTCATCACCCACCAGAAGAGGGACATTTGGCGTGCCATCGCCAAGGAGGTCCAGACCTTGGGGGCCCACCAGAGACGGGGCACCCACTGCCGGAAGAGATGGGAGGACATTCGGCGCTGCAGCAAGAAGACGCCGGAGGCTCAGCTGGGGATGGCCTCCCAATGTGGGATGGCTGCCCGTCGCACCATGACCCCCCTGATGTTCCGGATCCTGGCGGTGGCCTACCCGGAGTTGGATGTGCGCTTGAGGACATCACAGCAGACACAAGGGGGTGAGTACAACCTCGTTCTGCGGACTTTGCGTGCAGTGGAGGGGTCTGGGTGGGGGAGGTGGGCTGTGGGCGTCCCTAGGCCAGGGCGAATTCGGTAGGCAAGGACCCTCCGTAATGTAGGCCATGTGGCACTCTACCCCACCTCAGAAGAGTGCCAAGTTGAGGTATAGTTGCCCCTGTGGCATCCATGTGCGCAGATGTCCACCATTGCCATGTAGGCCATATCCCAGAAATTGCATGTGCAGAGGCCAGGAGCACGGCGTAATGCATGGGGCTGCTGCGTCTGTCTTGTCCGCCAACGGTAGCGGTATGCCATGCACTAAAACTCTCGTACTTCTGTCTCCCCCCCCTTTTTCTGCTCTCCCTGTCCTTTTGTACATCAGCATCATCAGACGGAGGTACAGTGGCACCGGAGCACGAGGGAGCTGCATCCCACATGGCCATGGAGGGCCACACCACAGACTCTGAATGCACCAGTGGGACGGAGGGTGAGGGGAGCTTCACGTCGGCCACCGGATCAGCAACCAGCGACACAGACTCGTCCGACGATGGGAGCTCCCTTGTGGTGGCGGCACCATCTGTGCCCCCCCCCTTCTACAGGTACAGCCGCCACCTCCCCTACCAGCACCGCCCTCCCAGCAGCCCCTCAGCGTTCGCCCCGTGCCCGCTCACCCAGGAGGGTGGGCATCACCTTCGCCCCAGGCACCTCAGGCCCTGCCCCAGTCACCCCTGCTGCCCTCAGTGAGGAGGCCATTGACCTCCTCAGGTCACTCACTGTTGGGCAGTCTACCATTGTGAATGCCATCCAGGGTGTAGAACGAGAGTTGCAACACGCTAATGCATTCCTGGAGAGCATTCATTCTGGTCAGGCTGTCCTTCAGCAAACCCTGCAATCTCTGGCCTCAGTACTGATGGCAGCCATTGTCCCTGTGTCTAGCCTCCCCCCTCCAACTTCCTCCACCCAGACCCAATCCCCTGTACCCCAGCCCATCCCAAGCACACCTACAGACCAGCATGCACACAAGTCAACACACACAAGTAGCTCAAGCAAACATAGGCACCACACACACCACAGGCACTCACACAAGCATCACACACATACGGATACAGCAACATCCACTGTCTCCACTGTGTCCCCCTCCTCTTCTTCTCCCTCCTTCCTCCCAGTCTCGTCTACACACACACCTGCATGCACCACATCTACAGGCACTAGGACTCGCACCAGGACACCCAGCACCACACGCCGCTCACCTGCACTCACCACCTCCACTGCCATTTACACGTCCCCTGTGTCCTCTCCCAGTGTGTCTGTAACGCCCCCTCCCAAAGTACCCAAACGCCGGCAATCACTCACCCAACATCCATCCACCTCACGACAGCCTCCAGTACCTGCACCTGCACCCAAAACAGCTAAAGTGACACCTCCTACAACCACCTCCTCTTCCTCCACTCCCAGACCCCCTCCAGCTACCCATCCCAGTGTCCGTCAGAAACTGTCCCTCTGTCAAATTGACCTTTTTGCCCCCTCCAATTCATCAGTCCCTTCGTAGCGCCTCAGCCAAAAAGCCTCCAGTACCAGTGGTGTGTGTTCCAGGTTTTTGGAGTGCACCGTCCACCAGGGCAGGCAGTAGGACCCGGAGCCAAGGCACTGGCAGCCCACCCCCTGTAAAGGCTCCAAAATTGGAGAGTGGACGACGGGACCGTGTCAAGACTCCTGGTGGGACAACAAGTGAAATGGGATCGAAGGTGATTGGTGAGTCAGCTGTAACTCCAAAAAAGGTGGGGAAGTTCCAGAGGAAGTATGCCCAGCCTGTTGTGAGTGTCACGGGAGAGAAGTGCGCCATCTTTTCCGGCGGTCCAGACACAACCGCCAGCACCGTCGTCACTGGTACAGAGACCACAGCCAGAGTCACAGCCCAGGAGGGCCCAAGTATTGTCACTGGTCCAGAGACCACCGCCAGAGTCACAGCCCAGGAGGGCACAAGTATCGTCACTGGTCCAGAGACCACCGCCAGAGTCACAGCCCAGGAGGGCCCAAGCATTGTCACTTGTCCAGAGACCACCGCCAGAGTCACAGCCCAGGAGGGCACAAGTATCGTCACTGGTCCAGAGACCACCGCCAGAGTCACAGCCCAGGAGGGGACAGGATGCCACAGCCCCGCTGGCCAATGATGGAACGTCATGCCACACACCAATGTCCAGTGTGAAGATCGTCATGCCACACACCAATGCCCAGTGTAGAGATCGTCATGCCACACACCAATGTCAGTATCAGGACAGCCATGGCAAAACACCGCTGAACAGTCATGAACCTCAATGGCAAAGCACCGCTGAACAGGGCAAAGACCGCCATGGTGAAGACCGCTGAACAGGGCAAAGACCGCTATGTCAAAGCACCGCTGAACAGGGCAAAGACCGCCATGTCAAAGCACCGCTGAACAGGGCAAAGACCGCCATGGCAAAGCACCGCTGAACAGTCATGAACCTCAATGGCAAAGCACCGCTGAACAGGGCAAAGACCGCCATGGTAAAGCACCGCTGAACAGGGCATGGACCGTGTAGGAATGAATGGACCGCCACATCAGGCATCCTTATCCCATGTGCAGCTGGGACAGTGACAGGACAGGAACTTTCACGGGGAGACGCATCCAGTCTGGGCACCAGTCCCCCTCCAGAACAAGTAGAGACCTGCATCTACTTGAGAGACTGTGGCTTTGCACTCCCCAGGATGGCACAGTGGGCAAGCCACCCACTGTAGAGACTTGAGAGACTGTGGCTTTGCACTCCCCAGGATACATCAATGGGCATGGAGCCCCGTCGTGTATCTGGCTTCGCATTCATCTGGCTGAGGTAGCCCTCCTTCCCTTCCCCCTGAGGTGCCTGTTTTATTTCTATCTGATGCCCCGGCAGTGTTCTCTCCGATTTTGGTCAGGTATCTCTTGTGGGCCTCGCCCATGCATTTTTGGACTGTTGGTGCACGGACATTGTTGTGTACATATCTGCACTACTTCTTGTATTGTATATATAATTATGAGTGAGTGATTTAGAAATATATATCTGTATATTTTTGTATGACATGTATATTGGCACATTACAATGTTTGACCGAAATTTGCTTTGCCTTTGGATTCTTCCGGGGGGATTGTGGGTTGTTAATGTGATATTTTTGACTGCATTGGTGTGTATGTTGTAATATGCAAGGGTGGGGGTGGGGGTGTTTGGTGGGTGTCCCCCTAACTTTTGCCACCCCCCTCCCCGTGTCACCGGTATCTTCTGCGCCTACTTCGCTGTTGGTCGTAAAGGAGCAGAAAGACAAGGGCAGGTAGTATTTGGAGTTCGGGGTCCATGGAGTTGTCGTTCCTCGTGGGATATGTTAAGGTGAGCGTTTTCCCATAGCACAAGCTGTTTCCGCCGTGTTTTTTTCCACGGTGAATCCGCCCCGGAAAAGGTGGCGGATTGGCGGGTTGTAATAGTGTGGGCGGTACATTGTCTCCCGCCTGTCTGTTGGCGGTGACCGCCGCGCTGCTTGTCTGTACCGCCGTGGCGGTCGGTGTGTTAAAGTGGCTGTCTTTGTTGGCGGTTTCCGCCAGGGTCATAATTCCCTTTTTTTGTCCGTCGGCCTGTTTGCGGTATTACTGCACCTTTTACACCGTCCGCCAGGGTCGTAATGACCCCCTAAATGCCTAATTGAAAACTGTGCACTTTGAAATGTGCTTACTCTTGTGTCAGCCACAATGTAGTTCGAGAATAATTAAAATATATTTTGTCTAATTATGTTTAAATAAACTGACACAGTTATTATTAATGATGTACTAAAGAGGTTAATGGTTTAAATTTAAATGAAATGTTTTATTCTGTATTCTTAACAGTAGTTTAAAGGCCTCACATTTTAGTAATTTTCCAGAGGCATGTTGTTTTAAAAGAAATGCTAGCTTTGCAAAAATAATGTTTGTTCAAGCATCCTGTGTGACTAGCACACTGTGGAAAAGTTATGTTCTTTGCATGTTACAATATTTCTTCTTGAGATGAGATAATGACGTACAAACTAAACAATGGGCCTCAGTGCTCAATGTCATGTTTTATTTCTGTTTGAGTTTCATTTTTGGCAGGAAGCACATTTTATGTTCCACGTAGTTTAAAATGTGATTAATCACGGAAGCTGGTGTCCGAAGAAGGCGCGAGAGTAGTGATATCATAAATCAATCATGGCTGCAGAAAACGTGAAGAGATACATCTGATGCGCAGATGATATTCCCTGATTCCAAACTAAAACACCCCATAGTCATGTTGAATAGAAGCTTAGTCAGTAACTTTTGGGACTTTAATATAGCAAAGTTTTAGGTGATGTAAGTTAGTTCTGTTCTAGTTTTATGCTGCGTTAGATGTGTTTCTGTCCTAGCCCATGATTCTAACAGTTTCAGTCATGTTAGGCCCAACTTGCTTAACTGTTTCCCTTCATGTCATGATGCTGTTTTCTGAAGACCTGATGTTCCTGTGCTCTGCTGGCGAAGTGTCTGCTGTTTGCTGATCCGTTTAGGAGAGGTATGGCAATGTGCTTTTGTCCTTCTTGCAGGTTTTTTCTTCCTTAGAAATTCCAACTGATTATTTTGTTAGCGCCCTAGTCGGATGTTTTCCAAATTTATTTTTGTCTTATTTTTTCTTTTTGCATTAAGCTCACGCGTGGTTTTCAAAACAGAGTGTTGGTTAGGGACGCCTGACCTAAAACTAATTTTGGATGTATATTAATTGATTGTGATTTCATTCATTCGCACAACTAAATGTATGACATTTTTATTTCCACTTGATCTTCTTGTTGTTCTGCATTATTCTTTTTGGAATGTCTTATGCTTAATGCTTTAATTAGATGGAGATATTTTAGGCGTTTTGGACAACCTGTGATGTTTCTATATTTCTATAATTTGGTCTTGCACTTGATTTGCGTGAACTTAGCATTGTTAATCTAAAGGGCAATAAATGTTTAAACTTTAATAAACTGGTTTGGTTATTCATGGCCACATACGTCATGGTGTGTTCAAATTACTTACTCCAATTGGTTATGTTGATTATTTGATGTTTCTCAGTTCAGAGTGTCTAATTGGATGATTTCACACTCCTGTCTGAGTCAAAAGGTCTTAGTCGACCTCTGAGGGTAGTAGATGACTTACCCTGTACGTGTCACTTTATCATAATAATATAAAAGCAAATATGGTCTGACACGCCCACAGTTTTTGTTAGCAGAGGATGGTTTTGTCTCAATAGAAGGGAAATGTCCTGTTTTTTATAGCGACATGTAATTTAAAAAGAATTGGGAGATTTGGTTTTATCAATGCTTGTTGAAATTTTTATTTTTGAAAATTTTATTTCGCTAATGCTTGTTTAGCCAAAATTGTATTTTTCCAATGCTTGCTTGGAGAGGTTCCCAGTGTTCCTAGTGAGATTTGCATTTGCGATAGGGTTTGCGCTTATAGTGCTTTAGCAAATCGCAGGTGAATTGTGATGTGTGTGAGAAATAGGGAGTCTGCCCACACCAATGTAGTTTATTAAGGAGTGTGCATACTCCAATGAGTGAGAGTAGAGAAGTTGTCGTACTTCAAGTGATTGTGGTGCTTTGTGCTAAAAAATTGCCCACGTGGTTGTTGATGTACGGACCATGCGTTGGTCTAAGACTCCAGAGTATTGAACAAGTGTGTGAGACACTTGGTTGTTGTTATAACTTGTTTGCTGTGTTAGGTTAATTGGGTGTGGTTGACAAATAGTATTTTTAGTACACGTGTTAAGGGAGTGATAGTCTGGCAGATATTGGTGATTCATGAGTGCACAAGGAGGATCTGGTATTAGTCAAGTGTGAAATTTGCTGGTCGAATTTTACATGCGCATGAGGGAAAGCTAAAGTCGAACGAGTAGCTGTCAGAGGTAAAAACCGTAGTCGAAAATTCTGTAAGGCTTCTGAAGTGATTGTGTCCCTACCTGTAGTAAACAGAAAAGTTGGTCTGTTGATTTTTCTTTAGTACTCGCATTAATTTGCACTCAGTTTTCGTGTGAATCGGCTTTGAATTGCGGCTCGTCCACGAGGCTTTGTCAGCTGCTGTGTGTGAGTGTGATACTATTGGGCCCACGCTGGGTTTGGTCAGTTGGTAAAAAGGAGCCGTGAACGGATTGGTGGACATCCGTGAAGCTCTATTGGTTGAGAATAGCAAGCAAAAGTGATTTTGGGATTGAATTGCTTCCTGTTTTGAATTTGATTGGTAGTTTTAAGTACAGTAAAGGTGAAAATGAAGTTTTTCAAAGCGTTAAAAAGTGCGATAAGAGGAGATGCTTTCATTCCGACTAGGGGAAATTGCCCTGCCAGAAGGTACACCTGCATACATCGTAATTGAAGAGAAAGGTCCTTCACCATGCATTTGGTTAAAGCAATGGTGCAAAATTACACAGAAGGAAGGGAGCTTAGCCTTTCCTGCACACGGAAGTTTTAATATGAGAATTATAGATAATCTGGAAAGAGTGCTTTATGAATCAAAGCCCCCTCCTAGACCAGCACAATTTGAAGCCTTAGCTACTTGGGAGTTAGTGGCCAAAAAACAAGAGAAGTTAGGATTTGAGAGACTAATGAGAAAAGCTGAGAAAATATTGCTAGAGGCAAGATGAGACAATGATCAGAAATACTGGAGAACAGAAACTTTACAGGTAATTGGAATGTATCCTGCAATCACAGAAGAGAAAGAGAAGGAAGACAGCATTAGACCAAAGAGAAAGAAAACGAATAAGGATCTTGAAGAAATTGAGTCAAAGTCAGATGAAACTAAGAAGTCGCTGACTTATGAAAGTGACTCAGATGATGATTAATTTATAACACAATTATTGAGAAACCTTCCCCCACCATATGCAGCACAAGAGGCAAGTTTAGGTATTAGTATTAGTCCAAGTACACCACCTCAATTCCTGGTAACACAGAGTCAATTACAAGTCACAACTAATGTTCCTGCTATTACAGTTACCCATACTCCTAGGGTTCAGCCTGAGCAGCCTATAGTTTATTCTACAGTTCCTATTGTAAGCTCTGCAGTGAGCATGACAGTACCAATGGTGTCACCATCACAGATACCACAGATTTTTCAGAAACCAATGATGGTTCAGGTGGAGTCTACACCTAATTCAATGACGTCTGTGCAAGTTGTTAGTCAAGCCCAGACAATGCCACGGTATACTCCAGTAACAGTAATACAAACGAGTTCCTCAGTACTTACATGTCAGAGTTCAGGAGTAATTTACTCGAGAAGTCAGAAAGTTCAATGAAGCCCAGAAGCATTAACAGCATTAACACTGACTCTTGCAACTGGTCCAGTTGTTCCATTGTATGCCCAGGAAAATAATGAGAATAATGTGCAGAATCTTTTAAAAAACAAATGCAGAAATGGAGAGATTCAATGCTATTACGGGAGTCATGATTCCAATGAATCAGACTTTTGACAAAACAGGTCCGCTTATAGATTTAACTTATTCCAGGATTTCTCAAGATTTGGAGAAGTCAAATTCAGATCCAAATTCAATTCTGAGGACTGAGAGAGTAATGGGTCTGCCATGTAATACTCCACAATGCATGCCCAATGTAAATGATAATGACTCTTTACCAGGCTTAGCAGCTCAGCAGTTAATAGACTGGTTGGAGAAAGTGAGTGGAACATCAGCAATGAAATGGTTGCTGAAGGGGAAATAACACTGAACCTATCAAGATTAAAATTTGAATTAAATTAAATGATTGAGGGAACACTTGAATTAAATAGAATTGACTCATATAATGAAGATGAGTTCTGCTTTATGTGTAAATATGTCACAAACAGAGCATGTTTAGCACATCATAAATTAACAAAACGTGCAGAAAAATATGAAGTGGATATTGAGAAATCAAAGCCATTGAAAAGGAGTTACAGATTAGAATTCGACTCAAAAGACATTGAGAACATGAGATCACCTGGAATGAAAATTCACATTAGAGAATTAATTCAAAGTATTCAAACATGGGGAGCATTAGATAAATGGGAAGGCAGATGGGTAAAGAAAAGAGATCAGAAGAAAAGAGCGTTTGTGCATTTGAATTCTACTGATGCACAGCAGACTGATTGTACAGTAAAGATATTACTAATGAGAGAATTTCCCAGAGGGAATTATGTACATGTCCCTTGGAGCAGGAGTGATATTTTATCATTCACAAATGATTAACCAAGATCGAGATAGAAACCAGTGGAATGGTACCAACAAACAGATAGGTTTGTGTAACCCGCAAAATGTTTGTTGGAGGATTTAAATACTCTGTTAGAAATAGTAGTCCCAGCTGATTTATGGATCGAGTGCAAAAGGAGTGTTGATTGGCCGACAAGAGAACCTCCACGAAACCAAGTTATAGGTGCACCATTTCCTGAAGTAATGAAAAGCTATTTCAAAGTGATTGAATATCTGAACACAAGAATTTCTTCTAAAAACATTGATTGGCAGATAATTGATAAGACAGCCCAGGAAACAAAAGAGTCAATACATGCATATTATGAAAGGTTGTTGCAGGAATTCAAACATTACAGTGGTACAGAAACAATTGAGCCAAAAGATATGTGGAGTTTGAATTTCATAGATACGCTTGGAAACATCACACTACAGAGTCACCTGTGACCTAATGATTAAGGTAACAGACTCTCACATTTAAATTTGAGGGATGAATTCCTGGTGCATTCATTGTCATTTCCCTTTTGAAAATGTTTTAAACTTCAAAAGTTCAATGAAATGTCATGTTTTAAATGACATACATTTTTCTTTTTAATTTGTCCTAAATTACCTCATTCAATGTATATGTAATTCATTAAAGCCTAAAAAACAAAATCTCCCTCTCTCATGTTCTCTCTGTCAATCTCTTTCTCTGCCTCTTTCTCAATCTCTCACTTTCTGTCTCTCTCTTTCTCTATTCCAACTCAATTATGGAGAGACCATTGGTATAACAATCTATCTCTCTCTCTCTCTTCCATCCCATTTGCAGGATGGGATGGAAGAGAGAGAGAGATTGTTATACCAATGGTCTCTCCATAATTGAGTTCAAAGAGTCAGACTAGTAAGTTGTTTTCTACAAATATTTTAGTTATGTTTGGACGCAGAGCAGAGGAATGTCACTTCTGGCCTAATGATCAAGGTCTTGTACTGTTACTCAGTAGGCTGATGGTTCAAATCCTAGTATCGCTTGGCAGTGTGTTTGTTTATTCATGTGTGTTTTGACTGTTAAACTTTCCTTTTGATGGAACATTCCTGCTTCATTTCCATCATATGCGTGGGTTGAATGTCATAGATGTGTCTGGAGGAATCAGTGAAATGAGTCTCCTCTGGCCTAATGGCACAGACCCTTCAATTGAAAGATGGGGGGTCTACTCCAGGTGTGACCTAGGTCATTTCCTTTAAACTTCAAAGGTTTAATGTTCATAATGAAATGTCATTTCACTCATTTTAAATGATAAATACACTTTTCTTTTTAATTTGTCCTACAATAACTATTTCTATGTATATTATTCACCAACGCCTAAACAAACCTCTTTCCCTCTCTCTCTCCCCCTCTCTCTCTCTTAAGTTCTCTCTGTCAATCTCTTTCTCTTGATTTTCCTCCGTCTCTTTCAATCTCTCACTTTCTATCCCTCCCTCTCCTCTTCTATCTCATAACGGGATGGAAGAGAGAGAGTGAAATTGTTATTGCAGTTGTTTGTGGTTACAATGTGTTGAAAGAGTCAGACTAGCAAGATGTTTGGTACGAGTGCTGTAATTGCACTTCTATGCTGACCAGAAAAAACTCACTTCTGGCTAAATGATCAAGGTCTTGTACTGTTAGTCAGTAGGCCAAAGGATCAAATCCTAGAATCGTTTCAGTATGTACCAAAATACCATCACCTAACGCACCCCCTCATTGGTGCTCTATCAGTTAAACCTATATCAGTGGTTACAGTGCTAACAAACACCAGGAAATATCAAAATCTTCAGTAAACACAAAAAAAGAGAAGAATCCATATAAATTACCAGGTTATATCCTTCTTTTTATACTTCTTGCTTATAGATTTTTTTGATCACACTACACCTATTTAGATTATCCTGTGTGGGGAATTGAAAGTGGTTGTTGTCATTATTTATATGGATTCTTCTCTTTTTTTGTGTTTACTGAAGATTTTGATATTTCCTAGTGTTTGTTAGCACTGTAACCACTGATAAAGGTTTAACTGATAGAGCACCAATGAGGGGGTGCGTTAGGTGATGGTATTTTGGTTTTTTGGTATTTGGCATGGGGTTATAAGGCTTGTTAATCAGGTAAATCACTTTTCCTCTCACACCATGTGGTGTACACTGTCCTTCTTTTCTCTATAGGACAATTTTTAAATTTGACACTAAATTTGACACTAAGTAATATATGGCTTGAGTATTTTGGTTTCTAATATAAACTATGTGTTCATAATTTAGAGCCCTGAAGAAGTCGTTGGGGACAAAAGGATTATCCCAAGACGAAACACGTGTTGGCTCAATGTGTATGGCTCAAGATGTATCTTCATGAAATTTATTGATTATCAGAAGATGTGATCCAATAAATCCTGGATGGAATTGGACTCTATAAAGACTGGTGTGATATTTAAGATTGCGTTCACTTGAACCTTACTCACTTGAATTTTGACCTGTTTGATTGCTAAAATTGATAAACTGTGTTAAATTTGTTATTTAACAAAGAAATACGAGGGGGGACCTCACTGTGTGTTTATCATTGTTGGGTTTCTTTGAACCTTTAAGGGAAGGGTGCTTTCCCTTGTGTAGGTAACCCCTAATGAGATTTGTGGCCAATTAGCTTCCTGAGCGCCATCAGTCCCTTATTTATACACCCAAATTCTTTTCTCAAGTATAGTCTGTTTACCTATCTGCCTTCTGGGGCTAACGCGGCCTCTCAAATTTAGATAAAAACCTAATGCATGGTAAGTTAGTTATATGATAGTCCTTCCTAGGTTCTTTCCCCAGCGTTGCCTTCGCCTTCAAAACCCTCTGTAGTCCCTCCAGGCACCCCATATTTTCTCCCACTTCTTTGGGCACCCCCTACTTTGATATATCACCTTTTCTGCTTGTTGGCACCAATCAAGGTCTATTTCCAAGTCCTCTACTCTCGGGGGAATTCATTTGCCCCACGCCCTTGCTATATTACGTTTGGCCACTCCTGCTGCTAACATCATCCAGATCTTCTGATATTTCTGTTCCACCACGGTTCCCGTGATCGCCAAGCGGAGCCACTTCGCCTCCGGGGGGACTGTCCGGGAAAGTACCTTAGTCATTACCCCTGTGACTTGTGTCCAGTATTCTTGGATTTTTGGGGATTCCCAAATAATATGGAAGAATGAGTCTTCTTGATTGCATCCCCTTAAACAGAGTGGCGATGTTGCTTTGCCCATTTTATGTAGTCTTGTTCTTGGGTAGTAGGATCTATGTAGTATCCTGAGTTAGACCAATCGGAATCTGGTTCTAATTGCTATTACTCTGGGGCTTTGAACAGCTTCTGTCCAATCGTCATCATCTAAGTCACCTAAGTTGTTAGTCCATGACTCCCTAAGTGTTCCCAGGGGGTCTGGGGCGTTATTTATTATTTTCCAATAAATCAAAGAAATTCTTGAGTCTGTCTTTGAGGGGAGATGCCTCTGGAAGTTGTTCTCCTGCTGGAACATGTCTACTTAAGGCATGTTTGAATTGAAAATACATGTAATGTTCCAAATCCGCCAAGGCATATTCCTGGCGTAGAAATGCAAATGTTATGAGTGCCCCCCCTATCCATAGGTCTCCCAGGTGCTCAATCCAATGAATCCCCATTTCCAGAACCCTTTTAGGTCTCTAATCTCTCAGAGTTGGTCGCTATACCATAGTGGTGTCATGTTGATTAGTTTTCCCCTTCAATCCAAATAGGTGGTGGTGTCCTTCCAGGCTCTGACTACTGTCCACGTGTGCGTCGGCAGAGTCCTCTACAGAGGAGTTTCCTCCAGTGTGACACATCATTACTCAACCTGGTGATCTGAGTGTGTATGTGCTTGTTTGCGAGGGTTTAGGACCTTGGTTTCTGACCATGTCTTTGCTGTAGCAGTCCTTGTTTCCATACATGCCCGCAGTTCCTCCATGCCAGGTCTGATCCAGATGGTGGCTCTAGGGTTAATCAGTGACACTAAAGCACAGGGGGCCTCGATATACGCGTGTCGTCCCCAGTTACAGGAGCTATAGGGTACTTTTTAAGGGCATCATTGGATCACAGGTCGACAGTGTTGGAAAGTACCATCTTGCCTGGCATGTTACCCCCATATTTCACTGTATATATGTTGTTTTAGTTGTATGTGTCACTGGGACCCTGCCAGCCAGGGCCCCAGTGCTCATAAGTGTGCCCTGTATGTGTTCCCTGTGTGATGACTAACTGTCTCACTGAGGCTCTGCTAACCAGAACCTCAGTGGTTATGCTCTCTCTTTTCTTTCCAAATTGTCACTAACAGGCTAGTGACCAATTTCACCAATTCACATTGGCATACTGGAACACCCTTATAATTCCCTAGTATATGGTACTGAGGTACCCAGGGTATTGGGGTTCCAGGAGATCCCTATGGGCTGCAGCATTTCTTTTGCCACCCATAGGGAGCTCTGACAATTCTTACACAGGCCTGCCACTGCAGCCTGAGTGAAATAACGTCCACGTTATTTCACAGCCATTTACCACTGCACTTAAGTAACTTATAAGTCACCTATATGTCTAACCTTTACCTGGTAAAGGTTGGGTGCTAAGTTACTTAGTGTGTGGGCACCCTGGCACTAGCCAAGGTGCCTCCACATTGTTCAGGGCGAATTCCCCGGACTTTGTGAGTGCGGGGACACCATTACACGCGTGCACTGTACATAGGTCACTACCTATGTACAGCGTCACAATGGTAACTCCGAACATGGCCATGTAACATGTCTAAGAACATGGAATTGTCACCCCAATGCCATTTTGGCATTGGGGAGAAAATTCCATGATCCCCCGAGTCTCTAGCACAGACCCGGGTACTGCCAAACTACCTTTCCCGGGGTTTCACTGCAGCTGCTCCTGCTGCCAACCCCTCAGACAGGTTTCTGCCCTCCTGGGGTCCAGCCAGGCTTGGCCCAGGAAGGCAGAACAAAGAACTTCCTCAGAGAGAGGGTGTTACACCCTCTCCCTTTGGAAAAAGGTGTCAGGGCTGGGGAGGAGTAGCCTCCCCAGCCTCTGGAAAAGCATTGATGGGCACAGATGGTGCCCATCTCTGCATAAGCCAGTCTACATCGGTTCAGGGATCCCCCAGCCCTGCTCTGGGGCGAAACTGGAAGAAAGGAAAGGGGAGTGACCACTCCCCTGACCTGCACCTCCCCTGGGAGGTGCCCAGAGCTCCTCCAGTGTGCTCCAAACCTCTGCCATCTTGGAAACAGAGGTGCTGCTGGCACACTGGACTGCTCTGAGTGGCCAGTGCCAGCAGGTGATGTCAGAGACTCCTTCTGATAGGCTCTTACCTGTGTTGCTAGCCTATCCTCTTTCCTAAGTAGCCAAACCTCCTTTTCTGGCTATTTAGGGTCTCTGCTTTGGGGAATTCTTTAGATAACGAATGCAAGAGCTCATCAGAGTTCCTCTGCATCTCTCTTTTCACCTTCTGCCAAGGAATCGACCGCTGACTGCTCTGGACGCCTGCAAAACCGCAACAAAGTAGCAAAGACGACTACTGCAACCTTGTATCGCTGATCCTGCCGCCTTCTCGACTGTTTTCCTGGTGGTGCATGCTGTGGGGGTAGTCTGCCTCCTCTCTGCACTAGAAGCTCTGAAGAAATCTCCCGTGGGTCGACGGAATCTTCCCCCTGCAAACGCAGGCAACAAAAGACTGCATCACCAGTCCTCTGGGTCCCCTCTCAGCACGACGAGCGTGGTCCCTGGAACTCAGGAACTCTGTCCAAGTGGCTCCCACAGTCCAGTGACTCTTCAGTCCAAGTTTGGTGGAGGTAAGTCCTTGCCTCACCACGCTAGACTGCATTGCTGGGTACCGCGTGATTTGCAGCTGCTCCCGCTCCTGTGCACTCTTCCAGGATTTCCTTTGTGCACAGCCAAGCCTGGGTCCCCGACACTCTAACCTGCAGTGCACAACCTCCTGAGTTGTCCTCCGGCGTCGTGGGATCTTCTTTTGTGACTTCGGGTGAGCTCCAGTTCACTCCTCTTTGTAGTGCATGTTCTGGCACTTCTGCGGGTGCTGCCTGCTTTTGTGAGGGCTCCTTGTCTTGCTGGGCACCCCCTCTGTCTCCTCACGCAATTGGCGACATCCTGGTCCCTCCTGGGCCACAGCAGCAGCCAAAAACCCTAACTGTGACCCTTGCAGCTAGCAAGGCTTGTTTGCGGTCTTTCTGCGTGGGAACACCTCTGCAAGCTTCTTCACGATGTGGGACATCCATCCTCCAAAGGGGAAGTTCCTAGTCCTCTTCGTTCTTGCAGAATCCACAGCTTCTACCATCCAGTGGCAGCTTCTTTGCACCCTCAGCTGGCATTTCCTGGGCATCTGCCCAATCTCGACTTTGTCGCGACTCTTGGACTTGGTCCCCTTGTTCCACAGGTACTCTCATCCGGAAATCCACTTTGGTTGCATTGCTGGTGTTGTTCTTCCTTGCAGAATTCCCCTATCACGACTTCTGTGCTCTCTGGGGAACATAGGTGCACTTTACACCTACTTTTCAGGGTCTTGGGGTGGGCTATTTGTCTAACCCTCACTGTTTTCTTACAGTCCCAGTGACCCTCTACAAACTCACATAGGTTTGGGGTCCATTTGTGGTTCGCATTCCACTTTTGGAGTATATGGTTTGTGTTGCCCCTATACCTATGTGCTCTCATTGCAATCTATTGTGACTTTACATTGCTTGCATTGCTTTCTATTGCTATTACTGCATATTTTTGGTATTGTGTACATATGTCTTGTGTATATTTGCTATCCTCATACTGAGGGTACTCACTGAGATACTTTTGGCATATTTTCATAAAAATAAAGTACCTTTATTTTTAGTATATCTGTGTATTGTGTTTTCTTATGATATTGTGCATATGACACCAGTGGTATAGTAGGAGCTTTGCATGTCTCCTAGTTGAGCCTAAGCTGCTCTGCTAAGCTACCTTTTCTATCAGCCTAAGCTGCTAGAACACCTCTTCTACACTAATAAGGGATACCTGGACCTGGTGCAGAGTGTAAGTACCCCTTGGTACCCACTACAAACCAGGCCAGCCTCCTACATTGGTCGTGCAGCGGTGGGATAAGTACTTGCAACTACTTACCACTTTGTCATTTTGTACTTTTCATAAGAGAAAAATATACAAAACAAGTTCAGTGTATGTACACCTAACCAAAAAGTTTTGCTTTTCTTCTCTTACTCTATTGCTAAGTGCTGAAAAGTACCTCTAAACTTTCAAAAAGTTTCTTAAAAAGTTGAAAAAGGTTTTTTCTGTTTCCTTAAAAAGTTCTGAAACTTTTTCTTTCTTTTTCTGTCCCTTAAACTCTTTTCTATCATGTCTGGTACAGGTCTTACTCTTGATCTGGCCAGCACAGCTTATGACCACCTTAACTGGAAAGGTGTAAGGAGTCTCTGCATTGATAGAGGTTTAGGGGTAGGGAAGAATCCCTCTAGAGAATTGTTAGTTAACATGCTCATTGAAAATGATAAGGCCTTAGCTGGCACATCTGGTGAGAAGTTAGCAGATGGTTCACACTCTGATTCTGGGGTAGCCCCAGTAAGAATGTTAGATGGTATCCTTTCCAACCTGCCCCTTAGCATGCCACCTAGCATGGCTGGTACTAATGTGAGCTCTCATCACAGTAGGGATGTCATTCCTTTAGGCCAGGTTGTTAGAGTGCCAACTGTTAGGGACAGGTCTCCCTCTGTTCATTCACACCATTCTTCTGTGTCAAAGCATGCCCAACCCACCCACCCTGATGACAGAATGTTAGAAAGGGAACTCAATAGATTGAGAGTGGAAGAGTCCAGACTGAAGCTTAAACAGCAACAGCTGGCTCTAGACAGGGAAACTTTAGACTTAGAAAAAGAAAGGTAGAGGTTGGGGTTTGGACCCCATGGTGGCAGCAGCAGTATTACAGATAGTAATCCTGTGAAAGAGCATGATTCTAGGAATCTGCACAAGATAGTTCCCCCTTATAAGGAGGGGGATGACATTAACAAGTGGTTTGCTGCACTTGAGAGGGCCTGTGTTGTACAGGGGGTCCCTCAAAGGCAGTGGGCTGCTATCCTATGGCTATCTTTCAGTGGAAAGGGTAGGGATAGGCTCCTTACTGTGAAGGAAAGTGATGCCAATAATTTTACAGTTTTAAAGAATGCACTCCTGGATGGTTATGGCTTAACCACTGAACAATACAGGATTAAGTTCAGAGAAACCAAAAAGGAGTCTTCACAAGACTGGGTAGACTTTGTTGACTATTCAGTGAAGGCCTTGGAGGGGTGGGTACATGGCAGTAAAGTTTCTGACTATGAAAGCCTGTATAACTTGATCCTGAGAGAGCATATTCTTAATAACTGTGTGTCTGATTTGTTACACCAATATCTAGTGGACTCAGATCTGACCTCTCCCCAAGAATTGGGAAAGAAGGCAGACAAATGGGTCAGAACAAGAGTGAACAGAAAAGGTCATACAGGGGGTGACAAGGATGGCAAGAAGAAGGATGGTAAGTCTTCTGACAAAGGTGGGGACAAATCTAAAAATGAGTCTTCATCAGGCCCACAAAAACACTCTGGTGGGGGTGGTGGGTCCAAATCCTCTTCTAATCAAGTAAAAAAACCATGGTGCTTTTTATGTAAAGTAAAAGGCCATTGGACAACTGATCCCAGTTGTCCAAAGAAAAGCACCAAGCTTCCCACTACCACAACCCCTACTGCTACACCTAGTGCCCCTAGTAATAGCAGTGGTGGTGGGAGCAAACCTACTAATAGCCAATCCAAGGGAGTAGCTGGGCTCACTTTTAGTAATTTAGTTGGGGTTGGTCTTGTTAGGGAGACCACAGAGGCTGTGTTAGTCTCTGAAGGTACGATTGATTTGGCCACCTTGGTTGCTTGTCCCCTTAATATGGATAAGTACAAGCAACTTCCCCTAATAAATGGTGTTGAGGTTCAGGCCTACAGGGACACAGGTGCCAGTGTTACCATGGTAATAGAGAAACTGGTCCACCCTGAACAACACCTACTTGGTCACCAGTACCAAGTGACTGATGCTCATAACAACACTCTTAGCCACCCCATGGCTGTTGTGAATCTCAACTGGGGGGGGGGGGTTTACTGGTCCAAAGAAAGTTGTAGTTGCCTCAGATTTACCTGTAGACTGTCTACTAGGGAACGATTTAGAGACATCAGCTTGGGCAGAAGTGGAGTTGGAGGCTCATGCAGCAATGCTGGGCATTCCTGGGCATATTTTTGCTTTGACCAGGGCTCAGGCCAAAAAGCAAAAAGGACAGGGTGACTTGGATCCTGGAACAATGGACCAAGTGCTCCCTAAAGCTAGGGTTAATAAAGGTAAATCACTACCTACTATCCCTCCCTCTACAGATGATTCAACTTCTGAGGAAGAAGAATTTCCCCCCTGTGCAGAACCTTCACCAGAGGAGCTGGAAGCAGACACTGCTGAGCTTTTGGGTGGAGGGGGGCCTGCCAGGGAGGAGCTGAGTGTGGCACAGCAGACCTGTCCCACACTAGAGGGTCTAAGACAGCAAGCTGTCAAACAGCAAAATGGGGATGCCAGTGACTCTCACAGAGTTTACTGGGAGGACAACCTCTTGTATACAGAGGCAAGGGATCCAAAACCTGGAGCTGCCAGGAGATTGGTTATTCCCCTGCAATACAGAGAGTTCCTCCTAACTCTAGCCCACGACATTCCCTTGGCTGGACATTTAGGGCAGATGAAAACATGGGATAGGCTTGTCCCCTGTTTCATTGGCCTAGAATGTCAGAGGACACAAAAGAATTTTGTAAGTCCTGTGTCACCTGTCAAGCCAGTGGCAAAACCGGTGGTGCCCCAAAGGCTCCCCTTATTCCACTGCCTGTGGTGGGGGTTCCCTTTGAAAGGGTAGGGGTTGACATAGTTGGCCCCCTTGACCCTCCTACTGCTTCAGGCAATAGGGTTATCTTGGTGGTAGTGGACCATACCACAAGATATCCTGAAGCAATTCCTCTAAGGACCACTACAGCACCTGCAGTGGCAAAGGCCCTCCTGGGAATCTTTTCCAGGGTGGGTTTCCCAAAAGAGGTGGTATCAGACAGGGGTAGCAACTTTATGTCTGCATACTTCAAGGCCATGTGGAAGGAAAATGGTGTAACATACAAATTCACCACACCTTATCATCCACAAACAAATGGACTGGTTGAGAGGTTTAACAAAACTCTCAAAGGAATGATAATGGGACTCCCTGAAAAACTCAGGAGGAGATGGGATGTCCTGTTACCTTGCCTCCTTTTTGCTTACAGGGAGGTACCCCAGAAAGGAGTGGGCTTCAGCCCCTTTGAACTCCTATTTGGGCACCCTGTAAGAGGTCCTCTAACACTTGTAAAGGAGGGTTGGGAACAACCTTTAAAAGCTCCTAAGCAAGACTTAGTGGACTATGTACTTGGCCTAAGATCCAGAATGGCTGAGTATATGAAAAAGGCCAGTAAAAACCTTCAGGCCAGCCAAGAGCTCCAAAAGCCAGAAGGCTGTTCTGATTCAGTACCAACCAGGGCAGAAAGTGTGGGTCTTGGAGCCTGTGGCCCCAAGAGCACTCCAAGACAAATGGAGTGGTCCCCACATTATTGTTGAGAAACAGGGAGAAGTCACCTACTTGGTTGACTTGGGCACTGCCAGGAGTCCCCTTAGGGTGCTCCATGTCAATCGCCTAAAACCCTACTATGACAGGGCTGATCTCACCCTGCTCATGGCAACAGAAGAAGGACAGGAAGAAGAGAGTGACCCTCTCCCTGATCTCTTCTCTTCCACAGAACAAGATGCTCTAGTGGAAGGTGTAGTTTTGGCAGATTGTCTTACTGCTGAGCAGAAAGACCACTGCATAAATTTCCTGGGTCAGTTTTCTGAACTCTTTTCTACTGTGCCAGGCACCACTTCTTGGTGTGAGCACACTATAGATACTGGAGACAGCTTGCCGGTCAAAAGTAAGATCTGTAGGCAGCCTGACCATGTCAGGGACTGCATAAAACAAGAAGTTCAGAAAATGCTTGAATTGGGAGTGGTTGAGCACTCTGAAAGTCCATGGGCCTCTCCTGTGGTACTTGTAACAAAACCTCATTCCAAAGATGGGAAAAAGGAAATGAGATTTTGTGTGGATTACAGAGGTCTCAACCAGGTAACTAAAACGGATGCTCACCCTATACCCAGGGCAGATGAGCTAATAGATACACTGGCATCTGCCAAGTATCTAAGCACCTTTGATCTGACTGCAGGGTATTGGCAGATCAAGTAATCAGAGGATGCTAAAGCAAAAACTGCATTTTCGACTATTGGAGGGCACTACCAATTCACAGTAATGCCCTTTGGTTTGAAAAATGCACCTGCCACTTTTCAGAGGTTGGTGAATACAGTCCTGCAAGGGTTGGAGGCTTTTAGTGCAGCATATCTAGATGATATAGCTGTCTTTAGCTCCACCTGGGATGATCACCTGTCCACCTTTGGAAAGTTTTGGAGGCCCTGCAAAAGGCAGGCCTCACTATCAAGGCTTCAAAGTGCCAGATAGGGCAGGGGAAAGTGGTTTATCTGGGACACCTTGTAGGTGGAGAACAGATTGCACCACTTCAGGGGAAAATCCAAACTATTATAGATTGGGTTCCCCCTACAACTCAGACCCAGGTGAGAGCCTTCTTAGGCCTCACTGGGTATTACAGGCGGTTCATAAGGAACTATGGCTCCATTGCAGCCCCTCTTAACCCCTTCGCTGCCAGGCCTTTTCCCCCTCCTGTGCCAGGCCTTTTTTTGCCTATTTGGGGCAGTTCGCGCTTAGGCCCTCATAACTTTTTGTCCACATAAAAAAAGCTTTTGAGGAGCTGAAACAGGCCATGTGCTCTGCCCCTGTCCTAAAAAGCCCATGTTACTCCAAGAAATTCATTGTTCAAACTGATGCATCTGAATTAGGGGTAGGGGCAGTCTTATCACAACTCAGTTCTGAGGGCCAGGATCAACCTGTTGCTTTTATCAGCAGGAGGTTGACCCCTAGAGAAAAGCGTTGGTCTGCCATAGGGAGGGAGGCCTTTGCTGTGGTCTGGACACTGAAGAAGTTGAGGCCATACCTGTTTGGTACTCACTTCATTGTTCAGACAGACCACAAACCTCTACTTTGGCTAAAACAAATGAAAGGTGAAAACCCTAAATTGTTGAGATCGTCCATATCTCTACAGGGAATGGACTATACAGTGGAACATAGACCTGGGAGTACCCATTCCAATGCAGATGGACTCTCCAGATATTTCCACTTAGACAATGAAGACTCATCAGGTCATGGCTAGTCTTATTGTCCTTCGTTTGGGGTGGGGGGTTTGTGTAGGAAAGTACCATCTTGCCTGGCATGTTACCCCCATATTTCACTGTATATATGTTGTTTTAGTTGTATGTATCACTGGGACCCTGCCAGCCAGGGCCCCAGTGCTCATAAGTGTGCCCTGTATGTGTTCCCTGTGTGATGACTAACTGTCTCACTGAGGCTCTGCTAACCAGAACCTCAGTGGTTATGCTCTCTCTTTGCTTTCTAAATTGTCACTAACAGGCTAGTGACCAATTTCACCAATTCACATTGGCATACTGGAACACCCTCATAATTCCCTAGTATATGGTACTGAGGTACCCAGGGTATTGGGGTTCCAGGAGATCCCTATGGACTGCAGCATTTCTTTTGCCACCCATAGGGAGCTCTGACAATTCTTACACAGGCCTGCCACTGCAGCCTGAGTGAAATAACGTCCACGTTATTTCACAGCCATTTACCACTGCACTTAAGTAACTTATAAGTCACCTATATGTCTAACCTTTACCTGGTAAAGGTTGGGTGCTAAGTTACTTAGTGTGTGGGCACCCTGGCACTAGCCAAGGTGCCCCCACATTGTTGAGGGCAAATTCCCCGGACTTTGTGAGTGCGGGGACACCATTACACACGTGCACTGTACATAGGTCACTACCTATGTACAGCGTCACAATGGTAACTCCGAACATGGCCATGTAACATGTCTAAGATCATGGAATTGTCACCCCAATGCCATTTTGGCATTGGGGAGACAATTCCATGATCCCCTGAGTCTCTAGCACAGACCCGGGTACTGCCAAACTACCTTTCCTGGGGTTTCACTGCAGCTGCTGCTGCTGCTGCCAACCCCTCAGACAGGTTTCTTCCCTCCTGGGGTCCAGCCAGGCTTGGCCCAGGAAGGCAGAACAAAGAACTTCCTCAGAGAGAGGGTGTTACACCCTCTCCCTTTGGAAAAAGGTGTCAGGGCTGGGGAGGAGTAGCCCCCCCCAGCCTCTGGAAATGCTTTGATGGGCACAGATGGTGCCCATCTCTGCATAAGCCAGTCAACACCGGTTCAGGGATCCCCCAGCCCTGCTCTGGTGCGAAACTGGACAAAAGAAAGGGGAGTGACCACTCCCCTGGCCTGCACCTCCCCTGGGAGGTGCCCAGAGCTCCTCCAGTGTGCTCCAGACCTCTGCCATCTTGGAAACAGAGGTGCTGCTGGCACACTGGACTGCTCTGAGTGGCCAGTGCCAGCAGGTGACGTCAGAGACTCCTTCTGATAGGCTCTTACCTGTGTTGCTAGCCTATCCTCCTTCCTAAGTAGCCTAACCTCCTTTTCTGGCTATTTAGGGTCTCTGCTTTGGGGAATTCTTTAGATAACGAATGCAAGAGCTCATCAGAGTTCCTCTGCATCTCTCTCTTCACCTTCTGCCAAGGAATCGACCGCTGACTGCTCTGGACGCCTGCAAAACCGCAACAAAGTAGCAAAGACGACTACTGCAACCTTGTATCGCTGATCCTGCCGCCTTCTCGACTATTTTCCTGGTGGTGCATGCTGTGGGGGTAGTCTGCCTCCTCTCTGCACTAGAAGCTCCGAAGAAATCTCCCGTGGGTCGACGGAATCTTCCCCCTGCAACCGCAGGCAACAAAAGACTGCATCACCGGTCCTCTGGGTCCCCTCTCAGCACGACGAGCGTGGTCCCTGGAACTCAGGAACTCTGTCCAAGTGACTCCCACAGTCCAGTGACTCTTCAGTCCAAGTTTGGTGGAGGTAAGTCCTTGCCTCACCACGCTAGACTGCATTGCTGAGTACCGCGTGATTTGCAGCTGCTCCGGCTCCTGTGCACTCTTCCAGGATTTCCTTTGTGCACAGCCAAGCCTGGGTCCCCGACACTCTAACCTGCAGTGCACAACCTCCTGAGTTGTCCTCTGGCGTTGTGGGATCTTCTTTTGTGACTTCGGGTGAGCTCCGGTTCACTCCTCTTCGTAGTGCCTGTTCCGGCACTTCTGCGGGTGCTGCCTGCTTCTGTGAGGGCTCCTTGTCTTGCTGGGCGCCCCCTCTGTCTCCTCCCGCAATTGGCGACATCCTGGTCCCTCCTGGGCCACAGCAGCATCCAAAAACCCTAACCGCAACCCTTGCAGCTAGCAAGGCTTGTTTGCGGTCTTTCTGCATGGGAACACCTCTGCAAGCTTCTTCACGACGTGGGACATCCATCCTCCAAAGGGGAAGTTCCTAGTCCACTTCATTCTTGCAGAATCCACAGCTTCTACCATCTGGTGGCAGCTTCTTTGCACCCTCAGCTGGCATTTCCTGGGCATCTGCCCAATCTCGACTTTGTCGCGACTCTTGGACTTGGTCCCCTTGTTCCACAGGTACTCTCATCCGGAAATCCACTTTGGTTGCATTGCTGGTGTTGTTCTTCCTTGCAGAATTCCCCTATCACGACTTCTGTGCTCTCTGGGGAACATAGGTGCACTTTACACCTACTTTTCAGGGTCTTGGGGTGGGCTATTTTTCTAACCCTCACTGTTTTCTTACAGTCCCAGTGACCCTCTACAAACTCACATAGGTTTGGGGTCCATTTGTGGTTCGCAATCTACTTTTGGAGTATATGGTTTGTGTTGCCCCTATACCTATGTGCTCTCATTGCAATCTATTGTGACTGTACATTGCTTGCATTGCTTTCTATTGCTATTACTGCATATTTTTGGTATTGTGTACATATATCTTGTGTATATTTGCTATTCTCATACTGAGGGTACTCACTGAGATACTTTTGGCATATTTTCATAAAAATAAAGTACCTTTATTTTTAGTATATCTGTGTATTGTGTTTTCTTATGATATTGTGCATATGACACCAGTGGTTTAGTAGGAGCTTCGCATGTCTCCTAGTTCAGCCTAAGCTGCTCTGCTAAGCTACCTTTTCTATCAGCCTAAGCTGCTAGAACACCTCTTCTACACTATTAAGGGATACCTGGACCTGGTGCAGAGTGTAAGTACCCCTTGGTACCCACTACAAACTAGGCCAGCCACCTACAGACAGGAGAGAAACGCCGTGGGGGTGTCGCCTGTCAGCACCACAGTGTTTCCCAGATCTCACCTCCACCAGACCAGTTGCATGTTGTGCTCATCAGATTCCTCCCTGGGAAGCTGAGATTGCCCCAGGCCACAGTTCCAGCGCGATCTATGAGCACAAAGTGGTGCCGGCGGGGCCGCCCCAGCCACCTCAGCATTCCCCCTGTGCTCCATATCCTCAGAGTTCCACCAGTTCTTCGGGGCCCTCGTTGCCATCTCTCACCTGCATGTCTGTCAGCACGCTTTATTATCCCCAATGGCTGACTCACTTCACCCTCAAGGGCCAGTCTGCGATCGCCAACTCAGGAGGAAACATGGGCGAGGAAAACCCGACTGTCTATCAGTCCCCCGGCCAGTGAGTATATCCGTGCAGCCGGGCCCCGTGTGGGAGGGAAGGCCCCTCACTCAGTCCCTGATTTTACCCGCCGGGATCCCTCGCCAAGCAGGCAGACGGCACCTGACTCACCACCCTATCCGCTGCCGCAGCGCCAGTCCACTCCACTGGTCACCGCTCGGGATGTAGACCCCCAGAGCGTGGCCGCCGTTCAGTCCTGGACGTTGCACCTCGGGCCTAGCCAAAGCTCCATTGCTTCTTGGTATTGGGCGGCCCCATCAGGTGCACGACGCCCATTGTCGTTCTCTTCAGTCTTGCTGTCAGCCGTCACCGCAATCCACTCCCCACTCTAAAGTGCTATGCGACCATTGGGACCAACAAGGGGTGTCTCCGCTCCTTCCATCCGTCAGCCGGGTCACTCCGCTCCTGAGGCCCTCCCCCACAGGTCTTGACGCTCCGATATCATCACCGCTATCAACGGTTTTCCAGTGGCGGTGGGTCACTTCGCAGACTCACGGCTGTCTAGGGTTTATTATGCGCTGGTTTCTGGGAGGCACAGTCATATCTGGAACAAATGATGAGGGATTTAGGCAGTAACAGTTGCAGAACTAGCTTAGGTTGCGGCCATCTTGTTTGGCCATGCCCCCTTGACTGTTAAATCTTGTTTGTGATGGAACATTCACAATTCTTTCCTATCATATCCATGGGTTGAATGTCATAAGTATGTCTGGAGGCCTCACATTAAGGAGTCACCTGTGGCCTAATGGTTAAGGACACACACCCTCACGTGAAAAGTTAGAGGTTCTACACCTGGTGTGTCCACAGTTGTTTGCCTTCTTTAAATTCTTTTAAATTTCAAAAGTTTAAGGTTCATAATGAAAGGTCATCTCACACGTTTTAAGTGACAAATACACTTTTCTTTTTAATTTGCCCTAAAATATTTCATTCTATGTATATCTGTCATCAAAGCCTAAAACACCTCTCTGCCTCTCAAGTTCACTCTGTCAATCTGTTTTTCTTAATTTCCCTCCCTCTCTCTCAGTCTCTCACTTTCTGCCTCTCTCTCTCTCTCTCTCTCTCTCTCTCTCTCTCTCTCTCTCTATCTCTCTCTATCTCTCTCTCTCTCTTTTTCTTCCATTCCATAACACGCTGGAAGAGAGAGAGAGATTGTTATTGCAATTGTCTCTCCATACAATGAGTTCAAAGAGTCAGACTAGCAAAATGTTTGGTAAGAATGTTGTAGTTACGTTTGGATGCGTAGCAGAAAAATAAAAATGTCACTTCCAGCCTGATGGTCAAGGTCTTGTACTGTTACTCCATAGGCTGAAGTATTAAATCCTAGTATCCACTAGTGTTTTGACTGTTAAATCTTCTTCGAGGTAGAACATTCACGCTTCTGTCCTATTGCATACATGGTTTGAATGTCATAGCTATGTTTGGAAGCGGAGGGTGTCTGACAAGACTACTCCTTCAACTGACCCATCTGCAGGTTTGTGGGAAAGGAGGTCAGGGAGAGGTTCACTCTCTTCTTCCTGGCCCTCATCAATGACCATCAGCATGGTCACGTCAGCCCTGTCATAGTAGGGTTTAAGGCGATTCACATGGATGACCCTGTGGGGGTTCCTCGGAGTGCCAAGGTCCACCAAGTAGGTGACCTCCCCTTTCTTCTCAAAGATAAGGAAGAGCCCACTCCACTTGTCTTGGAGGGCCCTAGGAGCCACAGGCTCCAACACCCATACCTTCTGCACTGGTTGGTATTCCACCAGTGCAGCCTTTTGGGCATACCATTGCCTTTGGAGCTCTTGGTTTGCCTCAAGAATTTTGTAGGCTTTTTCCATGTACTCAGCCATCCAGGAACATAGGCTAGACTCATAGTCCACAATGTATTCTTTTAGTTCTTTGAGAGGTCTCTCCCAGCCCTCCCTCTCTAGACTTACTGGTCCCCTAACAGGGTAGCTAAAGACAAGTTCAAATGGACTAAAGCCCACTCCCCTTTGAGGCATTTACATGTAGGCAAAAAGCAGGCATGGCAAGAGGACACCCCATCTCCTTCTGAATTTGTCAGGGAGCCCCATGATAATGCCCTTCATGGTTTTGATGAACCTTTCAACTAAAGCATTTGTTTGGGTATGATATGGGGGGGTGAACCTATAAGTCACACCACACTGCTTCAACATTGCTGTAAGGTAAGCAGACATGAAGTTTGTACGTCTGTCTGATACCACCTCCTTGGGAAACTTACCCTAGTAAAGATACTGATGAGGGATCTGGCAACTGCAGGGGCAGTGGCAGTCCTAATGGGTATTGCTTCAGTGTACCTGGTGGCACGATCCACTACCACCAGTATAAATCGGTTCACTGAAACTGTTGGGGGCTCCAGGGGGTCAACAATGTTGACCCCTACCCTCTCAAAGGGAACCCCAACCACTGGTAGTGGAAGTAAGAGGACCTTTGGTTTGGCACCTATTTTGCCATTGGCCTGACAAGTAACACAGGAGTTGTAAAACTCTTTCACCGTCTGGGACATGCTTGGTCAGTAGAAGTTGTTCACCAACCTACTCCATGTTTTGGCCTGGCCAAAGCTAGGGGAATGTCATGGGCCAAGGTGAGTAAGAACTCCCTGTACTGCTAAGTCACTGCCACTGTCCTAGTGGCACCAAGTTTGGGGTCTCTGGCCTCAGTGTAAAGGAGCCAATCCACCCAATAGGTCCTATGGGAGCCACTGACATCTCCCTTTTCCTGGTCAGAAGCTTGCTGTTGTAGGCTTTCAAGAGTGGGACAAGTCCCTGGCAAAGTTCTTCCCTAAAGGGTCCCCCTGGGCTCTGGATCTCTGCCATATAAGGCTCAAGTTCCTGGGGCTCAGTTCCCTCAAGGGCTGGCAGGTCTTCTCCCTGAGGAGAGAGAGAGACCTGATCTTGTTTTCTTTTTCATCATGGGCTCTGTTCTGTACTCTGGTTCTCACGGACACCCACTTCGGTATGCCTAGCACGGCTGCATGTGTTTTCATATCTACCTCAGCTCATGCTGAGGCCTCCAGGTCGATCCCCAACAGGCATTCTACTGGAATTGCAGGGGATGCCACCACCTTCTTCTGTCCAGTAACTCCTCTGCACTCCACAGTTCTCATAGCCATGGGATGGACTTTGACAATGTTGTCAGCGTTGATAACTGGATATGTTTGTCCAGCTATGTATTGGTCTGGGGACACCAGTTTTTCAGTCACCATAGTGTCACTTGCACCTGTGTCTCTTAGTGCTTCAACCTCAACCCCATTGATGTGTGGCCTTTGCCTGAACTTCTCCAGGTTACTGGGCCAGACAGCCAGGGCAGCTACATCTAATTCACCCTCTGAAACTAAGGTTCCCTCTGGGGGTCAGAGTCCACTAAGGATCCCGCTAGGAGACTCACCACCCCACCAACCAGTAGCCGAGAGTGCACTAGAAGGGGTCTTTTTGGGACAGGAGGAATCCCCAGTTTGGTGTCCATTGGCCTTACAGTTGAAACACCAAGCCTTTTTGGAATCCCAGTTCGTGCGAGTTATGGTTACTTAAAAAAACTCTAACTATTAGTGCTGAATTTCAATGGTTTTGTACAAGTAAATTCAGAACCTAACTATAACGTCCCTGTAACCTTTGTTTTTTTCAGTGAATTCCTATGTTTTTTAACCTAAAGCAATTTTAATTACTATACGTTATTCCAACCCCCATCGTGCATGGCCTTTAGCCGTGCGCAGCGGGGGTTGGTCGCAGTAAGGCCTTGCAGCCAAGCCCTTATTACCACCCAACCCTGCACCATGCATGTCCTTTGGCCATGGGCAGCCCAGGTTGGCCACAGGGACTGTCTCTGTGATTGGGTGAGTGTGTGTTTGAGCGGTTCTGAAAGTGGGTGTGTGAGTCTGAGTGGGTGCATAAGTCCCTGAGTGGGTGTGTGAGTGGGTGCATAAGTCTCTGAGTGCATGTATGAGTGAATGAATTAGTGTATAAATGAGTTTGTGGTTTTTCTTTCAAAAGATTCCTTAATCACAAATAATTTTTGGAAATTCGCAAATTTTCATTAATATTGCATATGGTGATGTAAATGTATTTTAAACCCATAATTTCCCCCCTAAAACACCTATATCACAACCCTGGGGTCAGGGTACCTTCCTCCCGAACCCTTATGCCACTTTCAATTGGGATTTTCGCCCCCGGGGACCATGTCCCATGAAATAAAATGGTGGCCGCAACTTTCTAGTCAGGTTGTGGTCAGCCAATTGCAACTCTACATTTTACATGCGTATTCGTGAAAAATGTGTGAATTTTGAGAATAATTTGTGAAATATTTGCGAAGTCAACGTGGCCAGAGATATGCAAATTTATTTTCCCTTTAATATCTCAAAAACTACTGAACGGATTTTCACCAAATAAGCTAGAGTGTGATCTGCATGCCGAAAGCTAGCTTTCTGCCAAATTTGATAAAATTCTGTCCAGTGATTTAAGCTGTAGACGTATCTTAAGGTCCTATGGGAATTACATGGGAAACACAACTTTTTCTCTGCCCCATCTGTTTAAAACGTGAGGGAAGCTTGTATTATAGCTCCGGTGTAAGAGGAATTCTGCTTTAGGGAGAAGTTTGTGTTGCTGCAGCCTGTGCTGCACTGAACCTAGTAGGTGTGTTAGGGGCGCTCGCACTGCTGGCCCCCAGGTTCTACCCGCACTCTAAGGGCCATATTTATACTTTTTGACGCAAAACTGCGCTAACGCAGTTTTGCGTCAAAAAAATTAGCGCCGGCTAACGCCATTCTGAAGCACCATGCAGGTGCCGTATTTAATCAATGACGTTAGCCGGCGTTAGCCGCCGGCGCTGCCTCGTGTGCGTGGAAAAAAACGACGTACACCAGGCAGCGCCGGCGTAGGGGGATATGGAGCTTGGGCGCCAAAAAATGGGACAAGTCAGGCTGAGGCAAATTTTTCGCCTCAACCCGATTTGCGCCATTTTTTTCGACTCCCAACCCCCATAGAAATGACTCCTGTCTTAGAAAAGACAGGAGTCATGCCCCCTTGCCCAATGGCCATGCCCAGGGGGCTTCTGTCCCCTGGGCATGGTCATTGGGCATAGTGGCATGTAGGGGGGCACAAATCAGGCCCCCCTATGCCACAAAAAAAGAAGAAAAAATATATTATTACCGGAACTTACCTTAATGTCCCTGGGATGGGTCCCTCCAGCCTTGGGTGTCCTCCTGGGGTGGGCAAGGGTGGCAGGGGGTGTCCCTGGGGGCATGGGAGGGCACCTCTGGGCTCCTTCCGAGCCCACAGGCCCCTTAACGCCTGACTTGTCCAGGTGCTAAAAAACAGCGCAAAAGCGGCCGTACGTCATTTTTTTTGACCCGCCCACTCCCGGGCGTGAATTTTGCCCGGGAGTGTAAATATGGCGCACATGCCTCGGAGTAAATTTTTTAGACGGGAACGCCTACCTTGCATATCATTAACGCAAAGTAGGTGTCCACGCTAAAAAATGACGCAAACTCCATGGACTTTGGCGCTAGACGCGTCTAACGCCAAAGTATAAATATGGAGTTAGTTTTGCGTCGGAATTGCGTAAAAAAAAACGACGCAATTCCGGCGCAAACAGAGTATAAATATGCCCCTAAGTATTTGCAAATTTTGAAAACCCCTCTTCACTGCACGCAAAACGAAATACTTCCTTTGTCTAGGCTAGAGTTATTTTGCATGAAAGATCCCACCTTACTTATGGTATTAGCGCATGGCTTGTTTGTTTTGCTACGCTAATATGTAAAACAAAGCTCCAGTTGTTCAGTGGCACCACTGATATTTACTGTAAAACGCATCCGTTCATCACGTTGGTTTATATTAACTTGACTTACACCAGCTATTACGTGGTAAAGTCCAACACCGTGGCAGGTGTTCATCGAAAAACAACGGGAAGATTCTAGAGCGTTGATCCTTATCTGGCTGACGTCACTAGTACCAGGAGTATCCTTGCTACCAGTGCTTTAAATGGAAAAATAGAAGTGCAGGTACTCTGTGATAGAGTACCTGCTTGTTTCCGAGAAGTGCCGGTACTCTCCAATTAAAAGTATTACGTTTATCTTGAGATATGCCGGTACTCTACCTCTCAAAATAAAAAAGTGCCGGTACTCAGTACCGTAGAGTACCGGCCCATTTAAAGCACTGCTTGCTACTCAAAACTTCGAGATGCAGGTGAGAGATCCCGAAGAGACGGCCGGGCTGGGTGTATAGTGGTTCTTTACACGTGGTCCGGGGTCCGCGACAGTGCAGGACATTAAATACTGTTACCAGATTAAAGTGCATGCTCATTGAGCGGCAACGTTTAAAGTTGAACATCTTCAAGTTCTGTAAATCTGAAGGAATATGAAATTGGAGGCTGAAAATCAAGTTAGTATCGTCAAATAGATCATCGAGCATTGCAAGAACCTGAATCAGAATACTGGCGATGAGTGGCCTAAACTGAATTTGGAAAAGCTCCACACTTTCCACTAAAATTAAAATTCAGATTTTTTAAAATATTTGTTAATTAATAGATTGATGAATATTTGTTTCAATACTTTTTGTGTATTGCTTTCCGTTTCAAATTATCGAAAATGTTTATGCTGGAGTTAACAGCTTCCAGTAAAGACTCAGTGGCGGACCTCTGCTTCCAATAATAATTCCGTGGGGTTTCCGGGTTCCAGTAATGATTAGATGCGGGTTCACCAAAGTCCAAAAGGTTAAGAACCACTGTCCTAGGGGTTCACTTATGTAGATGAGGCCGGGGAAACTCTTAAAGGCACACACGTCGTATATTGACCAGGAAGGTCGATATATAATCATAGAGGGCATGTTGGCTAGTGTGGGAATTAAACTAAGCATTGTGTATGCCCCAGTATCGACCAGGCCCAGGCGTAATATGTACTATGAGCCATTTTCACACGCTTACGTCACTTGCCCACGCTTTGGGGAGGACATTAAAACTGCATAAGTCATATGCTGCTGGATAGGTTGCACCCTCCATTGACTTTGACCTCTGCACTACGAATGGACTGGGTGGCGAGATAGGAATTGGTGGATTCTTGGGGACTGAGAAACCCCAATATCATATAATACTTATATTTTTCATATATTCATAACATATGTGAAGCAAAACAACTGCATGTGTCTGTTGAACAAGAGAAATATCTCTGCCTAACACTTTCTGACTATAATCCATTGCTGCTGGGCATTAAGTGGTGTCAAATCAGATCTGCCTTCCTGGCCCAGAGGCTCCAGCCTCTGCACCAGAGGGCCCTATGTAAGGGTGCACTATAGGGTACTATAGGAGAGGGGGCTCAGAATGAAACCTTAGGGAATAGTGGAACTGCCTCCGATGCCAGAGTTGATCGAGAGGCATTCAAAGTTGTTATTCGGGGGGCAAATCATTACAATGATGCTTGGGTTCAAGAAAGAGCTAAAGGAAATGCTCCCATCCACAGACAAGTGGTTAAAGAAGTTAGGAATAGAGGTGACGTTCACAAGCGAAGATATTGCAGATAATATAGATCAAAATGTGCAAGTGCTTAAAAGACCGAGGCGCATAGAATATAAGATTTGTACGGCGAGTCCTCAATTCGTCCTGAATCCGGGGTGGCACTGGTTGGTGGGGTTCTGGAGGTACATGGGGAAAGTATGCATTATCACTATCAACTATAAAAAGGCATTTGGCACCGCCAGGAGAGGTGCATGTTTAGGGAACTATTGCCCTGGGTGAGTACATATTGTCATGCTTAACCATTGTTGTGCACCTGCTTTATGGCAAGGACCGTACCAGCACCATAATATTGAAAACCCCACAAATAGAGGGACGGGCGTGTCAGTGAGGTCCCTTGTCCCTTTTGATTTTTTTCCTTGTTGATTGAGTTCCTCTCAACAATACTTAAACTTCAGTGAATGACAAAGGCATTGTGACAAATGGGAAGGTGCATAATATCTCATTATACACAGATGATAGACTGCTTTACGTAAAGAACGTGGACGAGGACCATGGGCATAGGAAGTGTGGGGGATACGGGGGATGTATGCCCCCCAGATTTTGGAGGGTGGGGGTCACGGGGACAAGTGGGGGGACAAGGGGAGAAAATAATTTCCCCTCTCACTGCTATTATTCACAGGGCCATTAGCGCAGAAAATCGCTACTTATAATAGTCCTGCACTTGAACTGCTGACCTGCCTCCAGTATGATGGTCACAGAATGAAGGTAAGTCAGGAGGCCCTCTATGCCCTCTGCCCTTTTGTTCCTCCTGTTTACAGCTGTGGGCATTAAGGGTACATGAGAACAAAGGGAGGAGGAGGAGAAAAGAGTTTTTGATGATTGCTGTCTGCATCTTTGGTCTTACTTTCACCTGCCACCTTGAAGAGGATCGCTGCAGGACAATGAGGAAGATCTAAAGAGGAAACAGAGTCCCTTTCAATCCGACGCCTGCAGGCTCGAAAGGAGACTATGTGAAACACAGTATTTGTATTTGCCTAAGATCACACCAGTTGGTGAAACAGGGAAGTCGAGATTGATCCCAGATTTGACCTTTTCACACTACACAATATAGCTATTACAAGGGTATCTTTTTCTAACATTTATGCCTAATGTTTTTGTATCTAGGTAATGAAGAGTTTGATTTCAGCGTGGCTGACAGAGAGAAGTCATATTTAATTTTGGGCCTCTATGGCTAGCGTTATTATTGTTGTTATCATTACACACTTAAGCATATTGAAGTATATTATCTTTTCTTTGTCTCCTCTTCACTCTACTCTGAAAAATCTACCCTATGCCACTGCACCCTACACCACTTTTCTCCACTCTGTGCTACTCTACGTCACTGCAATCTATGCTGTACCACTCCACACCACTCTACTCTGCAGCACTTTACACTACACCACTGCAATCTATGCTATTCTACTCTAACCAATGTACACTACAACCCTGCACTCTACGCCAGTGAACTCATAACCACTTTACTCAAAACCAATGCACTCTACACCACTTCACTCTAGGCCAATCTACTTTGCACCACTGTACTCAATGCCACTTCACTCTAGACCACTCATCTCCACTCTATGACACTTCGCTCTGACATTACACTCCATGATACTAAACTCTGACACTCTATTCCATTAAACTCTACTCCACTTTGTGCCACTCTACGACACTTTCTCCACTCTGTGACTCTCTACGCAACTCCCTATACACCATTCCATTCCACTTTACTCCACTCTATGCCACTCCATGCCACTTCAATCTATGATACTCTACTCCACGCCACTCCACAACCCTCTATGCTACTCCACTATACAAAAATGTACTATGCTCAACAATACTCAACCCAACTCTTTGCCACTTCACGTTACTTCACTTCACACTATGCCACTTCACTCTTCTTTATGCCTTTCCACTCTATGACACTCTGCCACTCCACTCTACAACACTCTACTACACTCTGACACTACTCCACTCTACTACTACTTAATGGCATTGGAGCTTGATTAGAGATTCATATCTCCATTGATTGCCTTCTCGTTCGTGTGAGACATGAGTCAGATTTATCTTGGCCTTTTTGGTTACAAGCACTCGGTAACCCTTTTATCTCACGCTTAATTAATGCTGAAGATGATCCTGATACTTTTCTAGGGGATCAAAACATCGTCAGCCAAAGTACCTTGACTTGAATTTGTGATATTGCATACAAGTTGGCATAAACATAGGTACTATGAGCTAATGACTTCTTGATTTACTATTTGAGTCACTCATGTAAAAGTCGGTGTATGAAAGCTTGTAAATCATTATTGTGCATGCTAACCACTGTGCTATGCGGGTTACTTTTTAAATTTTTCTTACAATTGGTGACATTGTGTCCTCCAGATAACTTGCTTAATGCCCGAATACCAAAGTCTTTCTCGATTTCTCCTGTTGATGTTTTCCCACTACAATTGATCTTTTATATTTTGATTGAATAAACGCACAAAACCTTTCATTTGTATTCTACTCTAATATCATTGTTTATTGGAGTGGTGTTGCATTTTATTCAAGGGATCCCTATTCCTTTAGAGCTAGTTTACTACTCCATTCTAGGACACACTACCTACTCCATGACACTACGCCACACCAATCAATGACACATCATTCTTCTTTACGTCATTAACTTTTAGCCATGCGTAATAGTAGTCTTACTAGTGTACAGTATGGTTAAAACACATTGGCAAAGGAAATAGATCTTGCATAGGCAAGACCTATTGGCTTTGCCAATGATTGTTTATAAGTTATGAACTTCGAGGTGACGTGCAATATCCTTATTTACGCAGGGGGTATTTTACCCCATATAATACATGGTCACACTATCAACTTTCCCAAAAAACACTTAAAACCTTAGTGCATCGATTCTGTCATTGCAGCTATTAGAATAGAGCAGACGAAAGAAAAGTAACATTCCATTTGTTACTTTAAACAGCTGCATTAATTATGCTCTGTGACCTGATCTGCCTTTTACCGTGGCTGCTAGCACTGGCAGAAGGCATTGTGATGTCAGAACTTGACAGTAATAACCTTATTAGTCATTTTCTGATGTATTTTCTTTATAGTCAGAGAATGTCTTTTCTTTATACTCAGTGACTTGGTGCATCACAAATAGCCGATTCTAAAGAATTTAATGACTGCAGTTTATGCACGGATTACAGAATCCCATGTTTATATAGCCTGTAACTCCAAGAGCTTCTTCAGTTGAAATGCTTCCAGTTATGGCTGATGTGGAGCTGAGCTGACCAAGATCACACACAAAGGAGTAGAAGTGTTATTAGAACTATGGTTTCTGAGCACAGTTTACTACTGTTGTACCTAATCGCTTTTGATATCTCTTGTGCGGTTCTAATTGTAATGAGGCGAGTGGCATGATGGGTGTGGGACGCAAAGGAAATTTTCTTCCTTTTTATCCTCCTACCTTAATTTGCTTGGTGCACGAAGATGCAAGGTTAATCAACATGTTCTTTTCACATTTGAGCTAATTACTTTGTGAATGTAAATAACAATAAAAGATACTTTCAGACTGTGACAACATGCCTTCCTTTCTCCCTATTTCACTTCGAATATATATGATTGTGTACATTTATTGGAGCCTCCAGTTCGCAAACAACAAGCGATTTGTATGGGGTTGAATGAAATGTCCCCAAGGCTGTCCCCCCCAGAAATGTTTTGTCTTCTACGCCCCTGACAAGGACCTGCATCTACTGATGATCCTGGATCACTTTAAGAATTTTTGGGATAAAAAGCCAATTGTCCTAAATCGTCTATATTTTCATTAACATCAGTATTTAATGGGAGTACTAAGGTTTCCCACAGAAATAATTTTTGATAAGAACAACACACACTTCAGTACCTAAGGGCTCATTATATGCCACTGATTAGGACACATCCAAAGGTAATGTCAGTAAGGTGGCATCAGCTTTGACAAATAGTATGTCTTAAAATAAAGAAAGTGGTTGATTTGAAAGTAATCATAGGTCCAACTTTCAAATTTGAAAAGTGTAGCAAAACAAGTGTGAACTCTTGGTGTTACTAAGCAGTACACCTTTAGTAAAATTAGGCCCATATTTATACTCTGTTTGCGCTGGATTTGGGTCATTTTTCTTTAACGCAAATATGGCGCAAACTTAACTCCATATTTATATTTTGGTGCTAGACATGTCTACTGCCAAAATATTGGAGTTAATGACATTTTGTGTCTGCAGAAAACTACCTTGCGTCAATGAGATGCAAGGTAGGTGTTCCCGGGCAAAAAATGCTTCAAAGGCCCTAGCGCCTTATTTATCCTCCTGTGCGTGGCGCTGAGCCTGCTTAGCACCATTTTTTAATGCCTGGGTATGGGCAGGCGTAAGGGGACCTGGAGGCAGATTTACATGGTCAGAGACCATGGAAATTGCCCACAGGTGCCCTTCCCTGTCCCCAGGGACACCCCCACCCACCCCTACCTACACCAGGAGGTCACCCACGGATGGGGGACCCATTCGAAGGTAAGTCTGTGTAGGTATTTTTTTTTCTATCCAACGCCGCATGGGGGCCCTGACTTGGGGCCCCCTGCACGGCACCTGGGCATGGCCATTGGGGTGGTGGGCATGGCTCCTGTCTTTACTAAGACAGGAGCCATGTCCATGGGGCTTGCGCACCAGAAAATGGCACTACACTGCTTAGACGTAACTTTTTTGCCTCTAAACAGTGTAGCGCCATAATTTGGCACACAAGCCCCGTTTCCCCCATGCCTCCCAGGCCCTGTTTGCGTCCCTTCAAAGGACACTAACAGGGCCTTAGTGCCGGCTAGCGCCATTCCTTAAATATGGCGCCCGGCCGGCGTCTAGGAATGGCACTAGCCGGCGCTATACTTTTTGCAGCAAACATGCGCTAACACAGGTTTGTGGCAAAAAGTATAAATCTGCCCCTTAGTGTGCTGAATTATTTTCCCTGGTCTATAGCGTTGTGCAGTATATCCCTCCAAATATCTGTTTTTATAGGTAGAAGATGGCCAAGTTGCTTTTATGCAGTGAGCTGATAAAACCAAAGTATGTTGTCCTCATTTTATTCTCATTTTGGAAATTGTAGGCAAAGGTTATGATTTTATATGAGTAACTTACTTCGTATAAATTCTTAGGGGTGTAATGTCATAAAACCTGACATTTGGCGTAAGGTTTTACGAGACAAATCACCACCCAAGGTTTGACACTGGAGACTACTTTCTGTTGCAGTAGAAACAGAATGTGTAGGCGGTCAAAGAGTTGTTTAAGTGCATGGCAGCACAGTGAGGGCATGGTGGGATGCAAGTTTCTTCAGAGATAGGATCTGAGGGTGACCCCTCATGGGAAGACCTAATACTTACTTTTGACCCATAGGGTCTGCACAAATTGGTAGCTTAGCATGGTTAAGTCAGACCAACAGAACTTGGACTGCTGCCCCCACCAAGGACTCTGTATTCCTTTGCTTCTAACCATAGCAGGTCTGAGAGGGACTGAACAGTCATCCACCACCCTGGAGAAGGGTCCATAGCGCACAGTGCTGCTCTGGTTTACAGTCACAAATTCCAAAGCACAACCATCTACAGGACATCTTTTTGGCTGGGCTACAACTTTAGGAAATGCCCTGCCTTCATGAGCAACCAAGATATTTGAGAGCTCTCTTGAAGGGAAGAAGGAATGGTTGCTTGCTCTGGATTGGCATCTGGAGAAATGTGGTCACCTGATCTAAAGACATTATTGCTAAACAGAGGGGGATCACCACACCATGAAGTGAGGTGGTGTCCTGACTTCTATGTTATCCTATTGAAAGGATGGGCTTGCTCTATTTGGTACTCATACTTCCTTTGGATTGAAAAGGCTGCTGTTAGTCCAAATATGCCAGAGGTCTACCAGAACTAAACTCTAATTTGGCACACAATGTGACACTCTATGATCTGCAATAGACTCAGAGGACATGAAAGTGATGACAACTGACAAGAAGGTAAGAGCATCCGGAGGAAGTTAAAATTCTCTGGAGACAAAACTAAGTACACTGTTTTCTGAAGTGGTACCTGTCCTACTGCGCTGTCAGAACTTAAAGAACTACTCCAGACAATAATATCTATTTCTATGGACGAAGAAATGGAGGGGGTCTGAAGGAAGGGGAGGAGGGAGCAAACTTGGAGGCATTTATTGGTGGCAATTTGGAGGTCCGAATAGAAACCATCTGTAGGAAAGTAGCATCTTTCTGACATAGTTACCCCCATTTTTTGCCTGATGTCTGTGTGTTTAGACTATAGTACACTGGCATTCTGCTAATCAGGACTCCAGTGTCTGTGCTCTCTCCTCTAAATTTGGTTGCTGGTAAACTTTTACACCCCACTATTGGCATACTGGTGCACCCATGTAAGTCCCTAGTATATGGTACCTAAGTACCCAGGGCATTGATACACCAGGGGTCTCCCATGGGCTGCAGCATGTATTATGCCACCCATGGAAGCCCATGCAAACTGTGTCTTCAGGTCTGCCATTATTTAGATATAAGGCTTACCTTATATGACGGTCACTGCACTTGGACACTGTAAGTCACCCCTCTGGGACGCCCTTCAGCCCAAGGGCAGGGTGCATGTTCCTGAGTGTGAAGGTACCCTTGCATGAGCAGGGTACCCCTACAAACTCCAGACTCCATTCCCTGGGCTTTGTAAGTGCGGGGAAGCCATCTTAAGGTATGTAGTGTACACTGGTCAACACGAGTGGTCCAACTACATATTAGCTTCTCCGAACCTAGGCATGTTTGGTATCAATCATGTTGGAATCATGCAACTGCACTGATTCTAGTGCTAGTTGCATGATCCCATATACTCTGGGGGTTCCTTAAAGTATCCCTCAGTTCTGTGTGTATAGCCTTATGGGGTCTGGCTGCCAGCCTGTGCTGCTGCCGACCAAGACACTGTTCTGCCCTGCTGAAGGCCGAACAAAGGATTTTCTGCAATAGAGAAGTGTGACCACCTCTCCCTTTGAAATAGGCATCTCTGGGATGGGGTGAGGTGGCCTCTGAACGGAACCAGACTGCTTTGAAGGGCACATTTGGTGCCCTCCTTGCATACTCCGGTTCGCACCAGTTCCTGCGCTGGTGCAAAACCAGGTGCACAGAGCTCTGCCAGGTAACCAATTGATTCTGCCATCTTGGGAACAAGGTAGGAAGAGACCCCTGGGAGCATTGAACTGGTTAGGCCAGGTAGATGATGTCCCTAACCTCCTCTGATAGGTGGGTCACCGCAGAGAGTGACCAACCCCCTTTTAGGGTTATTTAAGGGCACCCCCAAGGGTGGGCCCTCAGATTCTTCAAGAGAGACTCTACACCAAGAACTCTCTGCAAGACTCTTCTGCTCCTGGCCCCCTGAACTGCTGCTGGTCTGCTTTGGAACTGAAACAAGACTGTATCCAATTGGGAGGGCTTCCACTGCAACATTGTTTCTCCAGCTCCTGCAAGATTTCCGCAACATCCGTGGCTGTGCATTCTCCAGGGTCACAAGGACTCTGCATCCAAGAAGCAAGAAGGAATCTCCCTTGGAGTGAAGGAGTCACCCCCCTGCATCTGCAGGCATTTCCTCACAACAATGACAAGCTGGTGGAGCCTGCTGTCCCATGGACATCGAAAGACTCAGCATCACAGGTGGTGGTTCTTTGGTCCTCTCCCGGTCCCCCTTGTCTTCTGACCAACTTGGGTGATGGTGCACCCTTGCTGCAGCCACTGGAACAGAACCCCCTTACACCACAACTGTTGCTCTTGCCAAAGCTTGCTTGCTCTTCCTCTAGAAGATCTTCAGGATGCAAGAAGCCCCAGCCTCTAGCACTCTGCAACTCCAAGCTCAGCTTCCACTCTGCAGCACCTGCGATGTGGGACTCCTGTTTTGTGGTGCTGCTGAGGCCTCCCGGCGACTCCCTGTGCCTCTCACTTGTGGGGGCTCCCCTGACTCCATCTAGCTTCCCTTCCTGCTGAAGGCCTGCCCTGACTCCCCTCCAAAGGTCGAGTCACTAGGACCTTACTGGTCCTCAAAAACCTATAATCTACCTGGCAACTACTATTTGCCAAGGCTTGTTGGTAGTCCGGGACATCTTGTGGGTGACCCCAAGGATCTTCTGCATCCCCTGGACTCCGTAGCTGGACTTCTTCCTTCATTTTCCTGCAGGAACTTCACCTTCAAGAGGGTGAGCATTACCTACCCTCACTGCCTGGACACTTTGGTCTAGACACTGTCCCTTTCGTTTTCAGGTTCTTCACATCTGGAATCCACATTGAGGGTTCCAACGACCTGGTCCATGGGTTGCAACAGTAGCTGGACAACCAAGGCTTCCATTGACTCCAACAAAGGTTTCTGACGCCACTTCATCCCTATGCACCTGGGCTCCCTGGTGTAGGTACTCTGGTCTTTTGGGTATCCACAGGTGGGGGCACTCTCCAACCTTCTTTGTGCCAACTGGCTTCCTCTGGATCCACTGGGAAGGGTCCTGAATCCATAAACATCCAACCGCAATGGTCCTGTGTTAGCCTATGGGACACTCAGCTTCATAACAACTCTGCTCCCGGGTGCCTGTGGGATTTTGCGTACTTACCTCTGGTAATTTCTTACTCCCCCAGCCCCTAGGATTCTAACACACTTACCTTGGTTGGGCTCCTCCATTCTTATACCACTTTCTTAGTATATGGTTTGGTCCCCCCATAGGGCCCCATGTATTTCTATGCTATTCCTCTTTGTTTCTGGGTATATATTTTGTGTGTAGCTATCTCCAAGTGTAGACATTTAGGGGGTCATTCTGACCCTGGCGGTCATCGACCGCCAGGGCCAACGACCGCGGAAGCACCGCCAACAGGCTGGCGGTGCTACCTGGCCAATTCTGACCGCGGCGGTAAAGCCGCGGTCAGAAAAGGGAAACCGGCGGTTTCCCGCCGGTTTTCCCCTGGCCATAGGAATCCTCCATGGCAGCGCTGCAAGCAGCGCCGCCATGGGGATTCCGACCCCCTTCCCGCCATCCTGTTCCTGGCGGTTCTTACCGGCAGGAACAGGATGGCGGGAACGGGTGTCGTGGGGCCCCTGGGGGCCCATAAAGATTTTCAGTGTTTGCTTTGCAGACACTGAAAATCGCGACGGGTGCCACTGCACCCGTCGCACCCCTTCAACTCCGCCGGCTCCATTCGGAGCCGGCTTCATTGTTGAAGGGGCTCTCCCGCTGGGCCGGCGGGCGGCCTTCTGGTGGTCGCCCGCCGGCCCAGCGGGAAAGTCAGAATGACCGCCGTGGTCATTTGACCGCGGTACGGTCTTCTGGCGGTTCCCGCATTCCAGCATTTCTAGCATGAAAGCGGCATGCTCAGTTGCACACCACCATGGGGTTCTCTCTTTAAGCAGGGGGTCTTCAAAGTGCACCACCTTGTTTAAATTCATTATTATTTTTATTGTTTATTCAACTTCAGGTTTTAGTATGACATGTTTTCAGTTCTCTGCCTTTGGAGGGGGAGAAGATTAGGGGACAAGGTTTGTTTGTCTCTAACAATGCGACTGGTATACTATCATATTTTTGAGCCATTAGTCTGAGGGTTTAGACTAATGGCTGTCTGGCAGCCTTTCCTAATGTCTCTGTGACTGAGCCAATCTGAGAGTGTTAAGCTAGTATCCCTAAATGTGAGGTGATTAAATACGACTAATAAACTAAAATAAATGTGGCAGTTTTTTGGTAATCTCAAGGATTATATCATTGACCTACAGTAGATCCACTTAAGGAAGCAGGAAGTCACACGTTTTGAGCACAAAAATTACCCATAGCTTTCTGCTCCATTGCTTACATGAACCTTATTGGAGTTGTCCTTTTTTCACAAATCTCTATACTTCAGCCAATAGTCAGCAAAAAGGATGAGAAGGGCATGTATATTATAGTCACGGGGTAGCTCAAGGGTAGGTTTATTAGAGTTACAAAAAAGATCTTTAAAATAACTAAAATTTAAATATTGATGTTTAACTTGAAGTGTTGCATTTTATCACATGGTTTGCAGGGGTAGGAAAGAGGAGGGAAATTGAGATGCTGAATTTAGTTTGATTTGAAGACTGACAGAGTGACCAGCATGGACAGCTGCTGCCAGAGCTTGAATAGTGTGTCCCATATACCCAGGGAATACCATTTTGATAAAGACTTTTTTTATTGATTTTGCAAGGAGATAAAAACAGTGATACACACATTTAACACGATGCCAACGGGCATCTAACAACGGTCAAACCCATTATCCCAGACAACATGTTATAAATGAAGGTTATACGCATCCTAGAAGCCTGCTGCGGTCTCCCATTTCCCCCATATCTTATTATATTTATTCGGACATCCTCTAGCCTCATATACAAGTTTTTCACGTTGCGCGCACCAGTCCACCCCGTCTCCATTTAGTCAGTGCTGTGGCACCATTGGCCTTCCAGTCCACCATTATATCCCTCTTGGCCACAAGGCATGCCACCCCAAGGAAAATTCGATCTGTTCTCCGCAACCCAGTGTCACCCATGATCCCCAGAAGGATGGGCAGAGGTGCCCTCTCTATGTCTTCCTGTAAGACCCCAGAGACTTCCTGCAATACAGCTTCCCAGTAGGTCACCATGGTTGGGCAGGTCCATACCATGTGGAAGAAGTCAGCTACGGGGTTCCTACAGCGGGGGCACTCCGCTGTGGGGCGGAGGCCCGCTCTGTGTAGTTTGGTGGGTGTGAGGTAGGCTGTGTGAAGATTGTAGGTTTGTATTAATCGGAAGCGAGTAGCCATCGTAAGGGTGCGCGGGGCCATCAGTGCTTCGTCCCAGTCTATCTCTTCCATGGGGCCCACCCATCCCTCCCATCGCTGGCGGAGTCCCCCCAGGGAACCAGCGGTGCCGGTGATTAGGGTGCGGTATATCTGGGAAACGCCTCCATTGCCCAGGCCTCCCATCAATGCCTTTGCCTCCATGGGGCTATACTCAGGTATGATATCTCCTACCTGAACATGCACTAGTAGGGCATGGCGGAGCTGGAGATACCTGTGGAACTGTGTCTTGTTTAATGAAATGTGTTTCTGGAGGTCCTCTAAGGACCGCATGTGCGACCCTCCCCAGACGTCGCCCAGTGTGGAAATACCTATGTTATCCCAATTCTGAAAACCTTCCAGGCCCGCCACCTCCACCAAGTGCTTCCCGTGCCATAGCGGAGTCTGCTGGGTAAGGCGCCCCCACCACCCCGTCGACCTCTGAGCCGTCCGCCATCCTTGTAAAATCACTTTAGTCACGTCCGGGACATCCCGGGAAATCGGGCTCCCGTAGAGGGCGTCAAAGATCCGTGGGTAGCCCGTCGCCTGAAGTTCCAATCGATATGCTGGGTCTGTCCACCCACCCCCCACCCAGTCATTAATCACGAGCAAATGCATCGCAAAGTGGTAGTACTGGATATTGGACATGCCCAATCCCCCGTCATATATATCTCTCTGGCAAGTTTTGAGCGCCAGTCGTGGACGGGCGCCGCTCCATATAAATTGGCGTGCCAAAGAATCCATCTCCCTGAACCATTTCTTGGGGATGGGAAGTGGAAAGTTTTGCAGTAGATAGAGGAGCCTAGGGAGGATCATCATCTTATAAAGCGTTATTCTACCAAACAGGTTAAGGGGGAGGGTCCTCCAGCGCAGGAGATCGTTCCTGATTCTTCTAGTTAGCGGTGTAATATTAAGTTCCCATGCCAACTCAGGGAGAAGTGAGATATGTATTCCCAGGCATTTAAAACTGTTTCTTCATACTGGGATGTTCCTTTGCCAGTCCACACAGTCTTGGGAGTGATGTAGGGGGACCAACAGGGACTTGGTGGGGTTTAGAGTCAGTCCTGTGGCCTCCGCAAAGAGGCCCAGGATTTCTAAAACGCGGGGGCCGCTTTTGGTCGGGTTGGAAATATATAAGAGGACATCATCTGCGTATAAAGCCACACGGTCCTCTGAGCAGGTGGGCCAGGAGCAACCGTCGATCAGTGGGTCCCCTCGCAGCAGTATTGCCAAGGGCTCTATTATTAGCGCAAAGAGCAGGGGGGATAGTGGGCATCCCTGTCGAGTTCCACGGCCAATGGGGAATGGGTCGGAGACCACTCCGTTCACCTGGACTTGGGCTGTCGGATTGGAGTATAGGAGTCTCACTAGGCCTCGGAATTTGGGCCCGAGTCCGTTTCTTTGCAGAACCTGCTCGAGATAGGACCAATCCACTGTGTCAAAGGCTTTTTCAAAGTCGAGTAGGAGTAACGCCAAGGGTGTATGCGACAGAGTCTTGTGGTATGCCAGGGCCAGATGTAACCGCCTAATGCAGTGCCTAGTACTACGAGTGGGCATGAAGCCACACTGGTCAGGGTGTACCAGCGTGGGCATTACCTCCTTCAATCTGGAGGCCAGAATCGAAGAAAGCACTTTGATCTCAATATTTAGAAGTGAGATGGGCCTGTACGCCGAGCAATGTCGCACCGGAGGTTGGGTTTTGGGGATCACTACAATTGTAACTTGATCAATCTCAGCGGGGAAACAGCCCAGTCTCTCAGCTTCCTCATACATGTTAAGCACGTGGGGACCCAGAATATCGCTGCATTTGCTGTATAACTCTGCCGGGAATCCATCGGGGCCTGGGGTCTTGCCCGATGCCAGGCTGGAGATCGCATTGGTGATTTCTGCGAGGCTAATGGTTTCCTTTAGCCTGTCCCTTGTCTCCGGGGAGACTCTGGGAAATGTAATATCGTTTAAGAGGGGGGGTCTCTCTCTCAATAGCGGGATGGGGGTGCATTGCATATAGGCAATTGTAGTAGGAGGCGAAACTTTGTGCAATTTCAATAGGTGTTTTGGAGAGGGATCCCGAGTCCTCTAAAATCTCAGGTATAACCCTATTGGCTAGAGGGCGGGTGCTAACCAATGCAGAAGTTTCCCATTTTTGTCCCCCCAGCCATATATTCGGGCTGCTGAGGCTCTCCAAATGTGCTTTGCCGATTCTAGCATTATGTGTTTAATTTCGTCTCTAACCATAGTCAGCTGCCTCATGGTAGAGGCCGACGTTAAGTTCACTTGTTGGCGCTCCAGTTTTAAGGCCTTGGCCTCCAGCTCGGAGACCTGAGAGTCTCGGTCTCGCTCGCGGGAGCGGAGAAGGGGCTTGGCATGCCGTCTGAGGGTAGCCTTACAGGCGGCCCATATTGTTCCTGGGGATCGGACCGATCCCAGGTTCAGTTCAAAATATTGAGTGAGATGATTCCTGACCTCGTGGGTGTAGTCTTTGTCTTGTAAATACCATGCGTTCAGGCGCCACACCGGGCGCCTGGAGGGATCTGTTCTGCCCAGTCGGACACGTACTGGTGCGTGGTCTGAGACTCCCCGAGGGAGTATCTCCGCCCCGTGACGCTCCAGAGGTCCAAAGCGGGCATGAACACAAGATCTATTCTGGATTGCGTCTGGTGGGCAGCCGGTGTGTGTGTGTATTGACGTTCCCTGGGGTGCCAGGTTCGCCACACCTCACATAGGCCAAGGCTCTCAGCCCAGCTGCTGAGGGCCGAAGCCCGGTTGGATCTACTAGCGGTAACCCCGCCAGACACGTCCAGGCTGGAGTCGAGAACAGCGTTAAAGTCTCCTCCCAGCAGGGTGGCCCCCTGGGGAAGTCCTGTTGCCACCCGGCGGAGCGAGAGTAAGAAGGCATCAAGTCCCGTCGGGGGGACGTACGCACATACAAGGTTTATTGGTGACCCATGGAGAATCCCTGTGACTACTACAAATCTGCCCTGTGGGTCGGACTGCGTGGCTGTAATCACCATAGGTAGAGAACGGTGGAGTAGGATGGCCACCCCTCTGGAGCCTCTGTAAAAGTCCGCGTGATATGCTCTGTCGTATCCACCTCGCGCAAGCATGGGGCACCTAGACCCGAGGAGGTGGGTTTCTTGTAAGAGGACCACTGAGGGGGAATATCTGCGGAGAGTGCTAAATACTGCTGACCTCTTTATCTTATCTAACAGGCCGTTTACGTTCCAAGAGAGGACCTGAGTCAATGAGGGCCAGGCGTGGGTTACGTAGGGGCTATACAAAGCTGAGTGTCTGGCTGTTGACCTAGGGACGACCGTTTCAAACATAACAGTGAAATATTAAAACAGCAAATGAGGCTAACCAACTCGTTACTATCTAAACCCGTTTCAAACCCCCCCCCAACCACCCTCCTCCACATACTCCCACCCCGGAAGCATCTGTCGCCCAAAAACCCAACCGGAACCAGACAGCCAGTAGGACTGTCATTGGGGTGGAGTGATGGACCCCTCCTATTAATCGGATCATTTGCAATTAACGGTCATAAGTCGAGCTCTAGGCACCATGCAGTAGAGAGGCTTGACGCCACCAATAATGACCCCTTCAGGGCCCACGCGTGCAAGCTGGACAACTCGGGCTCCCCCCATACCCATCGACGGGGGCCATGCGCATCATATCAGCCGAGCACCGGGGACTGGCTCAGGCGATTGTCATCTGTCGTTTGGGCTGAGGCCTGAGGCCCAAAAGGATCAGAAGGGATTTTCTCTGTCTGTGAACCAGAGTCTCGGGCCGCCTCACTGTCCGCAGGAGTGTCCGGGTCTTTTTGCCTCCCCCTCCGGGATCTGGTACGCCTCCGGCTCCTCCGGGGTCCTCCCGAAAGGGGGGGTCCGACACGGGGGGTCTTCCCTGCAGGACCCAGGGGTCCCCTCCGGGCTCCAACGCCCTCCTCTGTTAGCCAGTCCCACGCCTCCTCCGGTGTTTAAAAAAAGTATGCTTTCCCAGCCATAAGGACTTTGAGCCGTGCGGGGAATAGGAGCATGTATGAAAGTTGCATTGCTCTAAGTTTTTGTTTAACGTGTTCGTACGACCGGCGGCGGGTCTGGACCTCACGGGTGTAGTCCGGGAAAATTAGGATTTTATGGTTCTCCCATTGAAGATCTTCCGACCGCCTAGCTTCCTTAAGGATATTGTCTCTGTCTTTGAAATTAAGGAAGCGTGCAATCATCGGGCGTTTTGGGCCGCCCGGAGGGGGGCATGGAGCAAGTGCCCTGTGGGCCCGTTCAACCGCGAACCAGGGTGAAAGGGACTGATCCGGCATCCAGGTTTTGATCCACTTCTCCAGAACCTCTGAGGCCCTGTCATCCTCTATGCCCTCCCGGAATCCGATGAAGCGCAGGTTGTTGCATCTTGACCGGTTTTCAGCGACTTCCGCGCGGCGATATAACTCACTGGTTCGAGTCTGCAGCTGGGCCACTTTGGTTCTAAGGTCGGCTAGATCGTTTTCAGTCTGGGAGACTCGGGTTTCAACCTCGGTGATTCGGTTCACTGCGTTTCTGAGGTCTTGCCTAATAAGGCCCACGTCCTCTCGTACTTCCCCGATTTTGGTCTCTACGGCCGACTGCGATGATTGAATAGCTTGAAGGATGGCACTCACTCCGTCCGGCGCCAGGCCCCCACCAGCTGCGTCTCCCTCTCCTCGCTGGCCTGTCTGCGTCGTGAACTGGTCGATCTTTTGCTGGGAGGGTGTTTGTTCGCTTTGTCCCTCCTCATCTTGGCACAGGGGACGGGGGTCGGATCAGCTGCTTCCTACAGTGCTTCAATTCAAATCTAGGTCCCCAGCCCGCTTTCCGTTACCACGGATCCAAGGAGGGCACACGCCGGTGGGGACCCGCCGCGGCAGGCAGATCCAAGTGGTCTCTATGTTTTGTGCAAGAAAGCCAGGAAGTCACAAACTTAGGGGCTCCCTCCAGTTCCATCCGTGCTCCCCTGGGCTCCACGGGGACGCCCCTTCCACCAGTTCCGCATGGGGGGCCCAGCTCGTTGGTCCCCCCCGACAGCCCCTTTGTCACACCCTCTGCGCAGGGGCAGGGGGGAGAGAAGGAGGAAGGCACTCTAGTTTAGGATCCAGCCCCCCTCACCCCTAGGGCCCAGCGATTCCGTGACAGGTCCAGTCTCACCTCGGCCAGGTCGCCGACCTCCACTGCCAAGTTCGGCGGGTGCGGGTTATCTGCATTGCGGCATCATAGTTATAGGCGGTTCAGGAAAACTACCCTCCGCCAGTCTAGTTCGCTGCCTGTTCCTAACCGCCGTTGTAGTCTGCGGTGGGTCTCACCAGGTCAGGGGCCTGAAGGGGGGCGGGCCCGAGCCACCGGCTCTCTTTTCAATTGTATAGGGGGGTGGGTACTTCTCTTCTTTCGAATCCTCTCCTTCCCCTCCTCTCCCCCCTCTTTTCCTCAAGCTGCGTCGGCACCTCCAGCGGGGCCGCGTCCGATCCTCGGCACTGCCCAGGCTCACCGCGTGCCCCCAGCACTCCCCTCGTGTCGATCGGGGCACCGGGAGGGGCGGCCGCGGGCGAGCGTCTTCTTCACCGCCACCTCGCTGCTCCGGATCAGTCCAGCGGGATCTTGTCCCAAGGCAGCAGGGCACCGCGGGTCCCTTCGGTCGGCGCCTCTGGGTAGGTGCGCAGAGGCGGCTCCGTCTGCCCGGAGCCTTCCTCTTGGGCTGGGGCCGCGCTGCTTCCTCAGTCTGTGGGAGCCCGCGCCCGGAGCGTGGCCCCAGCTCCCTCCAGGACCTTCGCTGCGCCTCCGGTCCAGAGCGGCCGTGCTAGGAGGGGACGCCGGTTCGGTGTCAGCTCGGCCGAGGCAGCCCAGCCCCGGCCGCCATTTTATTGTTCGGGCCGATCGGGCTGCGGTGTGAGTACGGGGTCCGGTGTCTTTAATCGCTCACTGCGACAGGACCCCCAGGGATCCGTGGGCCACGGGGATAGTTGTTACGGCGTCCTCCGCTCAGTTAGACCGCATTAACTACGGGCGGATGACGGAGGGGTCCAGAGCACTCTCAGAGTGCGACCGCCATCTTGACACCTGAAGCCCGGGAATACCATTTTGACAAGTATTTTCTAACTGTGACTGGAACAACTTTGTCGGTCGTACAGTCAGTTCCATTTCCCATTAGGATACACTAGGGCAAAAATAAATACACAAATTATTTTTTAAATGCATATTTTTAATCTTTCAGATTCCTGAGAAGACTAAGGGGTAGATTTAAGGAAAGTGGTACTGCACTCAGTGCAGGGCCACTCTACTTGCACCCCTTGGCGCCCTTCTACCGCCAGCATGTGCGTGCCATATTTCAAATACGGCGCACCATAGCCCAGGGTAGGGGGCAATAGCGTAATTTTTTTAACGCTATTGATGTACTCTGCAGGAGTAGCGCCACAATTTTGGCACTACTCCTGGAAAGTACATAGGGGCCCATTATAAATAATGGTATGCCCCCTTTTAAAGCCTGTTTAAACTCCTGCAGATCATGTGGGGAATGTTTCAGGAGTGCATCTGGCCAGCAACAGGTGGCGGGGTGAGGATGTTGGCCCACCCCCACCAATGTACCTTGAGAGGGGCCCCTAAGATTTTGCTGCGCCACTGTATAAGAGTACTCTTTTATATACTCTTACATGCCTTTGTGAATCAGCCACAAAACGTCTAACTCGCTATTAGTTAAAGTGTAGTAAGGGCATAGTCCTTTCTATTTGTACTAATTCTTCATTAATATTTCCTGAATTGTCCCATTTTAGCACCATCATAGATGTTTTGGAGTGAACTAACAAAGGCACGTAAGATAATGTAATTGAGTACTTTACGTACTCCAAAATGCCTCAGTACTAAGGCCTGTATGTCAGGGGGTGTAGTTGGCAGTACACCAGAGAAAGAAGTGTGCACAGCTGTCTCTATGCACTGTTAAGTGCTCTAGCGGCTCCAGCACACTTTTCAACTGCCCGTTCGTTCAAAAGCACTATTTCTGGATGTTTCTGCTTGTGCTGCAATTCCTGATTTGCTCAAATCGCAAATGTTGTTAGCATGTGTGCTACATCTGCACATGGTAAAATGCAGTGCTGTATCTATAAATACCGATACTGTAAGCCCCATTTTGATACATTGTAATCAAGTTTATTACATGTGGGACTTCCTGTGTAATATTGGTGTTTCCCAATGTGGTTTATTTTTTCCATTTTAGCACAGTACTTGAAATGATTCTGCTGGTGTTTAGGCGGGTACTTTGAAATTGCATTTAGTTTGAGTCCAGATTACGTCTGAGGGCAGTAGCTGCTGACACTGTCCACCAGATATTGCTTTGCCTTACTTCGGCTCACTGCTATACCAAATAGTCAATATTACTCCTGCAGCATGACAAAATTATACCAGCCTAGCTCTAAAATTGTCCTACATTTCTCAGTGCCCGACAGGAATGAGGGGTGCATTTCAGGCTTCTTCAGTGAGTAGCTCGTGCGCTACTGGTAGCTCTCTAGCTACCTATAAGTAGCTCTCCTTTGTGCAGCCAAGCCTATCAAATTAGAAGCTTTGCCTGGTTAAATTATTATATGCATACAGACATTGAAAATCATGTAGCTAAAATGAAAACAATTTAATTTTCAGAACTTATTAGCTGATTTTTGGTGAAAAATATTAAAATTTCCAAAATATATTTAAAGCTGATACGTGACAAATAAATCATGAGGCGCTGGGGTGACTTTTTACTAATATTATTACCTTGCTACAAAGGACACTGCAGTTATGGTTGTTATGCATTACCCATGTAGAGGCACACCACAGTGACTGAGCCTTTTACTTATATTGCGCAAGCAGCCCAGCCTGATGAACTGAGGTGTCGGCTGCTCCTAATTGTGGATATTTTGTCCACAAATATAATTTTGCCCTGATACCATCGCTATTACCAAACTAATCATATTAGTATTTTGGTATGATGTTCATTGAACTTAAGTAGCTCTTATTATAGAAAAGTTTGTAGATCCCTGGTGTAGCTGTTTTTCCTCCGTGTCTGTCCTACAGACTCCTGAGGCGGTGTCTTGCAACCCTCTTTGTGACAGTTGTTGGATTTCTTTGTCCATTAACGGAGGGACAGCAATGTGCCCGGACATATTGAGACTCATGAAGTTCTTGGTTAGCTTGCAGCTTGAGGGCAACCTTGATGTAAGGGCAAGACATGTCTAAGGCATAAAGAACTCACCGGCAGATGTCGTCTCTTGTTCCCAGATGGAAAAGTTCAAAAGGCTAGCTCCGGAGGCCCAGCAGACCATGACACCCTTTCCAAAAGAGTTTTGGGAGTTGGCGGAGTGGACCTGTCATTACTAGTAGAGCATGCCCTCACACCTGGGACCTCCAGGTGCTACAGCAAATATGTCAATACAATGATGAAAATAGGGGGGTTGAGGTCGCTAGGGGACCCAGAGGCCACGGCTCAGGCGGTGGAGTGCTTCATCAAATGGGCATACCAGCAGAAGAATTCAAAGTCCAGGGCACAGGCCCACCTGGCAACGGTGGCCCATTTCTCAAAGATAGAGACAGGTAAATACCTCACAGCCTCTCATTACATCAGACCTGCCATGAAGGATTGGAAAAATCTTAAGGGGATGAAACAGGACACAAGGTGCCCCATAAATTTTGAGAAGCTGGTAGGGGTAATTAGTGCCCTAAAGTCAGTAGCTGACAACCCATATGAGTACTCGGGATTCAGGGTGGCCTTTATAACTGCATTCTTTGGGGCTTTTAGAATAAACGAACTGGTGGCCCCAGCAAAAAGAGAGACAGGAACTGCCTGCTTACAAGCTGTAGACATTAGGCTGAATGGCATGAGAGCTCAGCTGCTCCTCAGGAGGTTTAAAACAGATCAGCGAGGCAAGGGCATCTTGGTGAATTGCATGGAAGATACAAGGTACTGCCCAGTGTGCTGTCTGCTGGATTACATGGTGGTAAGTCCTAATGGGTCAGGCCCCCTCTTTGTTCACAGAAATGTTGAATTACTGAGCAAGTACCAATTTTCTGCAGTCATGTGAAAAACCCTGAGTCAAGTGGGCCTCACACCATCAGCGTGTGGTTTGCATTCATTCAGGATAGGGGCTGTCATGACAGCAGCACAGCATCGGATGCGAGAGGACGCCATCAAGGCAGTAGTAGGTGGCACTCCAGTGCCTACAAAAAGTATATACGGCTCCATTTGCTATGAGCTGGACATGTCCATCTGCAATGACAGCAGCAGTTTTTTATCTTTGTTATTTTGACAGGGGTCAATCCAGAACAGTATGGGTGGGTGGACACTCATTTATCAATAGAATGCAATCATGGTGGAATCACAGCAGCAGCAAACGAAGAGGAGGCCCGAAGGCCATGGTTATCAAATGGTGGGGTTACCCGAGCATGAGATGGGGGCAGCTTTCTACAACACTCAACAGGTTGTGAGCAGCAGCCCACAAACACCCAAAAATTCTGATCATACACCTGGGAGGCAACAATTTGGCTCAGCTGAAGAGGTGGGACAACCTGAACAATTTTCGGCTGGGCTTAACGGAAACGGCAAGAGCATTTGGCAACACCACCATCATTTGGTCAGAAATTCTCCCCTGGCTTGCATGGTGGTGGGCCATGTCAAATAGTGCAGTGGATAATTCCAGGAGGAAGTTAAACATTGCAGTACGCAAACACTGCAAGGGGAATGGATTAGAAATAATTTGCCATAGACTAATCCACTGAGACGCCCAGAGTTTTATGCCCAGGATGATGTACACCTATCCATAGAAGGGATGGAGGTTTTCTGAGCAAATTTGTGGGCAGCCGTGGTGCAGGCAGGCTGCGAATGTGAGAGAACACTCAGCATTAACTCATGGGGGGAGCTGCCTGGAGACGTGAACCTCACAGACAGCATGGCAGACAGAAAAAGGGGTTTAACTATTGGTAAGGCAGGGGCGCCTCGTAAGGCAGTGTGCCAAGGAAAGGCCACTCACCTGGGGATGCCTTACACCAAGGAGAACAGGGCTGTCAGGGGGAGTAAGCGGAGCACAGCACTCGTAGCCCAGACCCGCCAGACGAATGGCAGGGTGCAAAAACACACAAGGTAGCGAGTTGGGCCTAAGCGAAAACAAGAGGCCACCCACCTCACAAACATGGTAAACCAACAGTATTTTGAGAACCCTCTCCAAAGCAGCATGTAGGATTGCCTAACAAAGACATTTCCAGAAAACAGGACAAGTAGAGGCCAGGACTGAAAGGAAATGTAACAGCAGTGAATGATGGTTAACAAGAGATCAATCATGATTGATTTCTGACCATCTTTGACATTCATTTATGATACCTGTGATTGATTTATGACCATGTGCCAATGTTTATGATGCCTCTGTAACACATGACAATCAAATGTTGACCTGGCGATCTTGCATGTGTAAATAAATAATTGCGGCCTTTTTATATTCCATAAACAATTGCGTTCGGTTTGGTTATTTGCTATATGACAAATGTCATGAGGTATACCAGAATGGGACTGGAGTGATCCAGGTGCGGAAGTGATTGCAGAGGCTGCCCCTGAAGGGGGCATCGAGCGCTGATGCCATAACGGGCGCCTTCGAACCGCAGGGACCGTTGGTGGCCGGATGGGGGCCACATCAAAGATAGTGCCCCCACCCCCAGCGGCATCTGTCCAAGAAGGGACAGCGTGCAAGGATAGGCGCAAAGGCCAAGAGCCAATGGGGGGCCGAGAATTCTATAAACCACTCAATAGGGGGTAGAGGTCACACTGCGAGTGGGGCATAACAGGGGTTTATAAAGTGTGCTGTCCCCTCCATTGGTTGCATTATTATGAACGGGGACAGAGCGCGTTTTGTTGGAGGACATCGAAACCCAGCCACCCACTCCAGTATTATGTGAACCCCCTCACAGCTGCATGTAGGATTACCTAATGAAGAAATTTCCAGAAAACAGGACAGCAGAGACCAGGACTGGAAGGAAATGTAACAGCAGTGTACAATGATTAATGACAGATCAATCACGATTGATTTATGACCATTGATTTATGATACCCGTGACTGATTTATGGCCATGTGCCAATGTTTATGGTACCTCTTAACACATGACAATCAATGGTTGAACTGGCAATCTTGCATGTGTACATAAATAATTACGGCCTTTTTATATTCCATAAACGTTTGCATTACCTCTGGTTATTTGCTGTTTGACAAATGTCATGGGGTATACCAGAGTGGGACTGGAGTGATCCAGGTGCGGGAGTTATTGCCCGGAGGAGGCCAGTGTCATTCACTGCTCCCGCCAGCATTGAATACATCACTAATTCTGTGCACAACCACCATGTGGCCACATTGTTGAAATGCTTCAGCAGTCAGAGGACTTGGCTTCGGCGTGTGGTGCCACAGGGCTACGGAGGCTAGCACTGACTGGCACACTCATTGCCCAGGGAGAGTCCTCGCTGTCCTGCTGTCTCTGTGTGCCAGTTAGAGGAGTGTGCCTGCCCTGGGAGGCGGGGCTGGAGCAACAGAAGATAACTGTGTGTTCAAAGCAGGCAAACAGCAAAATGTTTGAGCACCGATATGTCACCCCGGAGCAGCTCGCTGGCTTCGACAAATACAAGGTAACGCGCAGAAAAGCGCATCCCGAACCACGCGGGCGTCGCCTCTGCGCCGCTCTGTTCAACCCTTCGCGAGGGCGCTTCGGGGGGATCTATTTAATGGGGCTTTTCCTCTGCGCAGGATAAACTCCCAATGCTCTTCACAAAGTCCCTGCTTCTTCTTCATCTTTTCTGCGCCCGGTGACTTGAGGCATCCTTATCTGAGCCTGCCATTTGCTACCTTATAGAATATAGCGCCCTAACAGTGACTGGTTTGTCAAAGTCGTGTCAAAGCGCTGCATGCGGATCGGCCACATTCGCGCGTCGAGAAGAACGTCTGTATTTGTATTTTTTTTTATTCCACGTTGACTCACACCAAGTACAGTGTGTCTCTCCCTGTTTGTGGCGTGGTGACGATATTGATTTATTCATGAGTGGAGGGTTCTGGTTACAGCTTCGCTTGTCTGTGACCCACTCCAAGCACTTGGCGTTAATTGCGAGACTTTCCGTTGTTGAGGTCACGCCGGAGAAGAAGGTCGTCGTTGTGGAGCTGCCTAGTCGTTCTTGATGTTACTTAACTTGTGGGATAAAACCAACTTATTTTAAGAACAAGCTTACTATAGCCTGTTAAAGTGTGTATGTTGGGTAACGAAAGCGCTCCCACGTGGAGTAAGACATTCCCGGCTGTGCGGCCGGTCTATGCCTTTAGCTGTGTACTGTAGAGCACATGAGTTTTCTTAACCCATGCCATGTACACATTCGGAAAAAGTTTAGCATTTTCCCTGGAGTTTACAGTGATCACGTGTGGGGCAACGCCAATGGAACAGATCCGTATTGTTGTGCTCCTCAAGCTTGTAATGTGACATTTCTGCGCTTTAGACAGGAAAACCATTTTTAGGTGGTGTTACTACGTCACGTTTTGCTTTTGCCCAACACAGCATAGAGCATGGTGAAGTGGGTGAGCCCCCTTGAGCCACTGGCTAACTTCACTGCGTGTAACAGCATCCTACCCTATCACAAGGTGCACATCAATGCACAAAGTAAAGTGCAGGGAATATGGCATTGTGTGCTTTCTGACACGCAAAAATGTTTTTTGCTTTTACGTTAATCCAGTAGAACGCACCAAAGAGTTCTGCTGTTTGAGGAAGGGGCACAAATATACACAATACTTGTTTTAATCTTTAATCGTAATACAACATTCACATTCAATTTATTAAAGCGTTAACAACGTGACATCTGATCAACTATTTTAACACAATTCTAATACATGTAAATCAGAAAAAGCTGCTTTCCTGCAGTATAATTAATTTCAAAGTTCCTAGTAGTCACAAAAAGCACAACCACAAGAACATAGCCACACGTGTTTTGCGGTACACAATAAAATCACTGCTTCCTCAGAGCTGTTAGAAATATAAAACACACAGAAATGATACATTAACTACAAAGCACACTTCCGCAGGGGTGTAGCTTCAGGGTAGGTATTTGAGGTCTTACACTCCCCTAATAAATGTATTTTCTGGAAAACAGTTGGGTACAGGTGCTTTCAGTTGGGTATGGTGAGGTGTCTGTCAGATGCACCAGGATGTTTTACATAAACACAGACAAAAATGCACACACTCTCCCTCTCTGCTTTGAAAGGCTTTAAAAATGGTGGTTATTTTGCAAAATATTCTCCTGAATATAAGAAAAGTGCCACTGCACCCAATGCAGCACCTCTTTTCTTGTGCCCCTTGGTGCCTCCCTACCGCCACCATGTGTGCGTCGTATTTAATATATGACGCACCATGGCACAGGGTGGGAGCAATAGCATCAACATTTTTGACACTACTGATGTACTGTGCAGGATTAGCGCCAACATTTTGGCGCTAATCCTGCAGAGTACATAGGGGCCCATTGAAAACAATGATAAGTCCCCTTATAGCTGCTAAAAATGGCACAGTGGAATCTCTTAGATTCCACTGTGCCATATTTGTGGCCCCCCCCACAGAAGAACGCCCCCTTTGCATACATTATGCCTGGCGCAGGCATAATGTGGCGCAAGGGGTTACAAAGTGGCACAAAGCATGCATTACGCCACTTTGTAAATATGGCGCAGCGAATCTGGCCTTGTTGGGCTACATTAGCGTCATAAAAAATGGCACTAATGCGGCGCAAGGAGGCTCTAGGCCAGAGGTCTTCAAACTTTTTGATGCCGGGACCCCTCTTAAAAATTTTTAGGTGTAAGGACCCCCTTCTGATAAAAAGTTCTAGAACCTGGTACACCTCATCATCAACAACAATAATAAACGTCCCCATTTCCCACAGCAAATCATTTTTGCTGTGAGGAAATAATATTAAACAGTGTTTAGCAAACCAAAGGTCAGTGAGTGTGGGGGTGTGGTCAAGGGTGTGGCTAAAAACAAAGGTACTCATTTATGAGGATTTGGCATAGGAGAGTGCCACAAACCTTCTTGCTACACTGCCCCACGCCGATACAAAAGGGCAGGAATGCACCGTATTTATGAAATACAGTGCATTCCTGTCCTTTCCCCCGTGCTGGAGCACAATTGTTGCCTAGCACCAATATAGGCAGGATTGTATTTGTGCAGGAAGGGGCACCTTCCGGAGCAAAAACAATCCAGAGAGGCATTGTACCTCTTTCTATATGTGCGGCAGATAGCAACACACATGGAAAGAGGAAAAAACAATGAGAAATGAAAACATTTCTCCTCATTATACCTCTCTGGGGAGGCGTAAGGTTTTGGCACTGCTCCAGTTTACGTGATTTTGTAAATCTGGGGCATTGTCAAAATCCATGCGTGTTGCATGGGAACACCCACCACTACTCCCATGAAACGCCTCCTCGACACAAAGTAAGGCAATGCAGCAGCTTGCGCTGCTTTGCCTTTCTCCATATCTACAACGCCATTCAAAGCCACTCAAAGCCACTCAGGAAGGCTTTGCGTCACCTCATAGGTATGATTGAGAGGCCTGTGCCGCTGGAGCATCAAAAAAGGGGATGCTCCAGCAGCGCAAGTCTCTCATAAATAAACTCAAAATATTCTCTACATTTTTTTTAGGTCTTTCACTGTCAGATAGCTACATATAAAATAACAGCCAGCTTAACCGCTTGAGTGCGGGCGTCGGCCACTGGCCGACGCCCACACACCCTCCCTGGTGCGGGTCACGACCAGTGGCCGACACCAGGAAGGGCATTAATAAATCCTCGGGTGCGTCGCGCCCGAGGATTTTTTTTTTTTTTTTTTTACTACCCCCGGGAGACACGGAAGCTACCGTGTCTCCCCCCGCCCCCCACCCCCCACCCGCCCCTTTGTGACGTCAGCGCGCCGCGAGGCGCGCTGACGTTGCAAAGGTGTTTTCCCCATGAAAGCAGGAAGCAGCCTTGCGGCCGCTTCCTGCTTTCATGGGGAAAACGGCCTTTTACACGTTCGGGAAGGCCTCGTAAGAAAGGGGAGAGTCTCCCCTTTCTTACGAGGCCTTCCTGAAAGTGTTTCCTGGCCCCCGGTCGCAGCACAGCTGTGATCGGGGGCCAGGAAACCCCACTAGACACCAGGGATTTCACTTTTGGGGGGCGGCCCCCCGGAAAACGGGCCGCCCCCCCCCCGGCATAATTTTTTTTATTAAAAAAAAGGTAGGTGCCCCCTGAGGGGGGGGGGGGCGCGATCGCGCCCCTCCCCCCCCCCCCCGGGGATTTTTATTTTTTTCAACAAAAAAAATAAAATAAAAATAAATGAAATGACAGGGGGTCGCCCGTGGGCAGGGTGACCCCCTGTGGGGGCATTTTTTTTTTAGATGTTGTAGGGTTTCCCTGGGGGCCATTTTGGCCCCCAAGGAAACCATACAGCAACTAAAAAAAATATATATGTATATATCTATATATATATATATCTATGTAGATAGATATATCTAGGTACATGGATATATCTATAGATATATCTATGTAGAGATATATATATATATATATATATATATATATATATATATAGGTAGATCTGTATCAAAGAGATTTATAAAGCGCGTTACTCACCTGTGAGGGTCTCAAGGCGCTGCGGGGGGGGACGACAGGGGGAGGGAAAGGGGCTAGGAGGTTCACTGTTCAAAAAGCCAGGTTTTGAGGCCCTTCCTGAAAAGAAGTAGGTTTTGGGTCTTGCGAATGTGGGTTGTGAGTGCGTTCCAGGTTTTGGGTGCAATGTAGGAGAAGGATCTGCCCCCGGTGGTGGTATGTTTGATGCGGGGGACAGAGGCGAGAGAGAGGTCAGCTGAGCAGACGTTTCGTGTGGGGGTGTGGAAGGTGACTCTCGTTGAGGTAGGCAGGGCCTGTGTTGTGGAGTGATTTGTGTGCGAGGATGAGGATCTTGAAGGTGATCCATTTGTCAATGGGGAGCCAGTGGAGGGATTTGAGGTGTGGAGAGATGTGTTCGTGTCGGCGGAGGTCGAGGATGAGTCGTGCTGCTGAGTTCTGGATGCGTGTAGTTTGCACTTGAGTTTTAGAGTGGTGCTGGCGTAGAGGGTGTTTCCGTAATCAAGCCTGCTGCTGATGAGTGCGTGAGTGACAGTTTTTCTGGTCTCTGTGGGGATCCATTTGAATGTTTTTCAGTATACGGAGTTTGTTGAAGCATGAGGAGGTAAGAGCGTTGATTTGTTGGGTCATAGAGAGGGAGGAGTCTAGGATGATGCTGAGGTTGCGTGCGTAGTGGAGGGGGTGGGTGCAGGGCCTAGCGTGGTGGGCCACCATGGGGGGTCCCAGGTGTTTTTGTGTGGGCCAAAGAGGATTATTTCGGTTTTGCTTGAGTTGAGTTTCAGGTGGTTGGCTGTCATATATACATCACTTTTGTCAATATGTGTGTGGTTTCCCTGGGGGGAAAAGGGTCCGACTTGTCTAGTGGCAGTTTTAGTGCCATAAAGAAGCGCAGAAGGTTTATATGCCTACTGCAAAGAGCACATCTGTATTTTATGTAAATAGCTGAGTACATTAGTAAAGTCTATGGAGAGATGAAGGGCACTTTTGCTGGGTGGTAATGAGGGAATCCGAGGAGGAGGGAGTGGGAGCACCAATAATGATTGTTGGACTGGGCGCAGGAGGTGCTAAAGACTGTGACGAATGGTATGTGACAAGGTGTTTTTTGAGTGTCTTGAAAGTACGTGCTGATTGAGGGAAGAAGCGCAGGTAAGGTGGCCTCTACTGTTGCACGTATCTCACACACACCATCGATTTTGTGACTGTCTACGTAGGCTAGTGTTTTAGAGCAACAGTTTAGCCAATAGCAGAGATGGCATCTTGATGGATGACTGCTGCCTGCACTTGGGTTATAGAGGACCGCTCTGACATAGGATCAGAGACTGAGACATCAGATACTGAGACAGCATCTGAGGGATAGGACAATGGCGCAGACTCTGGGAGTGATTTTTCAGTCAGAGGAGTCCCATTCGAAAACTCCTCTTCCAGTACATTATGAGGGAGGTGATGAGGACAGTCCTGCTGTCCCTTCGCAAGTTGTTCGTGCAACTGGGTAATAGTGGGTTAGGCCAACCCAGAGAGCAGGTGAATGCGGCGGCAAGCAGAGAGAGAGTGCTCTCTTGGGAGCTCACCAATTTAGTTCAGCCCCAAATTCCACCACCCAAATCATATTGTGGAGACATCAAAATTGTCTATGGCAAAACAAACTGGTTTTGTAAGGCAGGCACCTGTGTTTTTGGTCCTGGATTCGGCGGCCATATAGAGAAACACACTAAACCCAAACATTTCTGGAAACTAGACATTCGGGGGAGTCCACAGAGGTGTGACTTGTGTGGATTCCCCAAAGTTTTCTTACCCAGAATACCCTGCAAAGCTGAAATGTTGAAAAAAAACTCTATTTTTCTCGCATTTCTGTCACACAAACTACAGGAATATGCTGGGATCCACAACATTCCTACCACCCAGTGACTCCTCACCTGTCCTGATAAAAACACTACCCCACTTGAGTGCCTACACCTAGTGCCTGTGTCAGGAATGGATCACCCCAGGGTCAACAGCTGCCTCACGTAAGGACCAACATTGACCGTTGTGTGATCTATTCCTGTCGCAGGCACCAGGCCTAACCACACAAGTGAGGTATCATATTTATCGGGAGACTTGGGGGAACGCTGGGTGGAAGGAAATTTGTGGCTCCTCTCAGATTCCAGAACTTTCTGTCACCGAAATGTGAGGAAAACGTGGTATTTTAGCCACATTTTGAGGTTTGCAAAGGATTCTGGGTAACAGAACCTGGTCCGAGCCCCACAAGTCACCTCATCTTGGATTCCCCTGGGTTTCTAGTTTTCAAAAATGTGCTGGTTTGCTAGGTTTCCCCAGGTGCCGGCTGAGCTAGAGGCCAAATTCCACAGGTAGGCACTGTTTTCTATGAAAAAATGTGATGTGTCCACGTTCTGTTTTGGGGCATTTCCTGTCGCGGGCGCTAGGCCTACCCACACAAGTGAGGTATCATTTTTATCGGGAGACTTGGGGGAACGCCGGGTGGAAGGAAATTTGTGGCTCTTCTCAGATTCCAGAACTTTCTGTCACCGAAATGTGAGGAAAACTTGTTTTTTTAGCCACTTTTTGAGGTTTGCAAAGGATTCTGGGTAACAGAACCTGGTCCGAGCCCCGCAAGTCACCCCTCCTTGGATTCCCCTAGGTCTCTAGTTTTCAGAAATGCACAGGTTTGGTAGGTTTCCCTAGGTGCCGGCTGAGCTAGAGGCCAAAATCTACAGGTAGGCACTTCTCAAAAAACACCTCTGTTTTCTTCCAAAAATTTGGATGTGTCCACGTTGCGCTTTGGGGCGTTTCCTGTCGCGGGCGCTAGGCCTACCCACACAAGTGAGGTATCATTTTTATCGGGAGACTTGGGGGAACGCCAGGTGGAAGGAAATTTGTGGCTCCTCTCAGATTCCGTAACTTTCTGTCACCGAAATGTGAGGAAAACTTGTTTTTTTAGCCACTTTTTGAGGTTTGCAAAGGATTCTGGGTAACAGAACCTGGTCCGAGCCCCGCAAGTCACCCCTCCTTAGATTCCCCTAGGTCTCTAGTTTTCAGAAATGCACAGGTTTGGTAGGTTTCCCTAGGTGCCGGCTGAGCTAGAGGCCAAAATCTACAGGTAGGCACTTCTCAAAAAACACCTCTGTTTTCTTCCAAAAATTTGGATGTGTCCACGTTGCGCTTTGGGGCGTTTCCTGTCGCGGGCGCTAGGCCTACCCACACAAGTGAGGTATCATTTTTATCGGGAGACTTGGGGGAACGCCGGGTGGAAGGAAATTTGTGGCTCCTCTCAGATTCCAGAACTTTCTGTCACCGAAATGTGAGGAAAACTTGTTTTTTTAGCCACTTTTTGAGGTTTGCAAAGGATTCTGGGTAACAGAACCTGGTCCGAGCCCCGCAAGTCACCCCTCCTTGGATTCCCCTAGGTCTCTAGTTTTCAGAAATGCACAGGTTTGGTAGGTTTCCCTAGGTGCCGGCTGAGCTAGAGGCCAAAATCTACAGGTAGGCACTTCTCAAAAAACACCTCTGTTTTCTTCCAAAAATTTGGATGTGTCCACGTTGCGCTTTGGGGCGTTTCCTGTCGGGAGCGCTAGGCCTACCCACACAAGTAAGGTATCATTTTTATCGGGAGACTTGGGGGAACGCAGGGTGGAAGGAAATTTGTGGCTCCTCTCAGATTCCAGAACTTTCTGTCACCGAAATGTGAGGAAAACTTGTTTTTTTAGCCACTTTTTGAGGTTTGCAAAGGATTCTGGGTAACAGAACCTGGTCCGAGCCCCGCGAGTCACCCCTCCTTGGATTCCCCTGGGTCTCTAGTTTTCAGAAATGCACAGGTTTGGTAGGTTTCTCTAGGTGCCGGCTGAGCTAGAGGCCAAAATCTACAGGTAGGCACTTCTCAAAAAACTCCTCTGTTTTCTTCCAAAAATGTGGATGTGTCCACGTTGCGCTTTGGGGCGTTTCCTGTCGCGGGCGCTAGGCCTACCCACACAAGTGAGGTATCATTTTTATCGGGAGACTTGGGCGAACGCCGGGTGGAAGGAAATTTGTGGCTCCTCTCAGATTCCAGAACTTTCTGTCACCGAAATGTGAGGAAAACTTGTTTTTTTAGCCACTTTTTGAGGTTTGCAAAGGATTCTGGGTAACAGAACCTGGTCCGAGCCCCGCAAGTCACCCCTCCTTTGATTCCCCTAGGTCTCTAGTTTTCAGAAATGCACAGGTTTGGTAGGTTTCCCTATGTGCCGGCTGAGCTAGAGGCCAAAATCTACAGGTAGGCACTTTGGAAAAAACAGCTGTGTTTTCTATAAAAAAAATAGGATGTGTCCATGTTGTGTTTTGGGGCATTTCCTGTCGCGGGCACTAGGCCTACCCACACAAGTGAGGTATCATTTTTATCGGGAGACTTGGGGGAACACAGAATAGCAAAACAAGTGTTATTGCCCCTTATCTTTCTCTACATTTTTTCCTTCCAAATATAAGAGAGTGTGTAAAAAAGACGTCTATTTGAGAAATGCCCTGCAATTCACATGCTAGTATGGGCACCTCGGAATTCAGCGATGTGCAAATAACCACTGCTCCTCAAAACCTTATCTTGATCCCATTTTGGAAATGCAAAGGTTTTCTTGATACCTCTTTTTCACTCTTCATATTTCAGCAAATGAATTGCTGTATACCCAGTATAGAATGAAAACCAACTGCAGGGTGCAGCTCATTTATTGGCTCTGGGTACCTAGGGTTCTTGATGAACCTACAAGCCCTTTATATCCCCGCAACCAGAAGAGTCCAGCAGACAAAACGGTATATTGCTTTCAGAAATCTGACATCGCAGGAAAAAGTTACAGAGTAAAACATAAAGAAAAATGGCTGTTGTTTTCAGCTCAATTTCAATATTTTTTTATTTCAGCTGTTATTTTCTGTAGGAAAACCTTGTAGGATCTACACAAATGACCCCTTGCTGAATTCAGAATTTTGTCTAGTTTTCATAAATGTTTAGCATTCCGGGATCCAGTATTGGTTTCACACCCATTCCTGTCACTAACTGGAAGGAGGCTGAAAGCACCAAATATAGTAAAAATGGGGTATGTCCCAGTAAAATGCCAAATTTGTGTTGAAAACTTTGGTTTTCTGATTCAAGTCTGCCCGTTCCTGAAAGGTGGGAAGATAGTGATTTCAGCACCAGAAACCCTTTGTTGATGGCGTTTTCAGGGAAAAAACCACAAGCCTTCTTCGGCAGCCCTTTTTCCCCATTTTTTTGGAAAAAACTAAATTTTCACTGTATTTTGGCTATTTTCTTGGTCTCCTCCAGGGGAAACCACCAACTCTGGGTACCATTAGAATCCCTAGGATGTTGGAAAAAAAGGACGCAAATTTGGCGTGGTTAGCTTATGTGGACAAAAAGTTATGAAGCCCTAAGCGCGAACTACCCCAAATAGCCAAAAAAGGGCTCAGCACTGGGGGGGAAAAGGCCCAGCAGCTAAGGGGTGAAATGAAAAATAAATAAAAGAAAGTTGTTACTTATTGGTAAATGCACTGTAGTGCATTATGAAACCTCTATTAGTTAATGCACTGCAGAGGTCTGCGTGTAACCAGAGAGCGACAGAACGAAATCTTGGTTAGTGCAGTTGAGAATAGTGACTTGTGTATTTTTAGTGCCATGAGGTCACAGACTGTGACAGAAAGCACTGTGAATATGTGAGGCATTATTTTATACTTGCATCACACACAGTATAAGATAGGCCACTACAAAAAGGTTTAAGACAAAACTGTGGTTCCAAATGTAGATTTAAGTAATACTAGAGCATATGCAATACCTTTTTTTTTTAATAGCTGTCCCTTCAACACCTCCAGGTGAAGTAAGCACTGTGGAAATACAATTACAATTAAAAGCAGGCACTTCACAGCCCAGTTGTTAACTCTTTGCACTACCCTCAAAAAGAATAAATATTTGTCGTCCCAAAGCTTTGAGTGATTCCATAATTTAAAGCTGCTCCCAAGCACCCTTTACATTTGCAGATGAGCTCATAGAGCACATTTGCATTTCATTCAGGAAGAAGACACCCTGGGAAGGCCTCAGCTATCTGTGCGGCTTTCACAGCACAGGAGACTCAAAGTTCAGCTGAGGCATTTTGAGGATCGGCTGGGGGACTGCGGGACCCCCTTTCCAGGACTCCACGGCCCCCCTGGGGGTCCCGACCCCCAGATTGAAGACCTCTGCTCTATGCCCTCTTAAATCCAGGCCATTGTGTTTTCTGTCACTTACTACTCCTGCCAATCCACATTTGTCTCCCTTTCCACTGCCTCTTTAGTCCCTTTCATGTGCCCTGCTTGTCATATTTGCTGGAAAATCCCAAGTTTATGCCCCCAATCCTACTGTCAAGCTACGCTCCTGCACTTCAGACATCAAAAGACAACCATTAGTATTGTAACAAATCTACCATTTTATAATGAAGATGCTTATAAAAAATAGAACTTCAGTAAACTGTCAGCTTTCTTTAGGTAGGCACCAAATGTCCGGAAAGGATATAATCTGAAGAGTGCGCTGTATAATCTTTTTCAATCAAACAAATGAAACAAAATAGTTTTATGGATGTGGTACATTTACATAGCAGACATAACCGAAAACCCTGGACCTGTAAAATTGTTGCTGAGCTACAACACAGCAGCTGTTTTGAACTCTTACAAACTTGTTGCTATACTTAGTGTAAGTATTGTAAAGCATACAATTGTGTTACACGCACTGCCTGGTCTGAACTTTGTGCTCACCTAAAAAAATACTTGAGCTGGAAAAACTAATGCAAGGGTGAGGTGTTTTATGACTAAAACTGGGGGTGGTGAGTTTCTTTTCCGCTGCAAAAAATCAAACTTTAGCATTGATGTGAATCATGTCACAATAGTAATCCACAAAAGTGTCCTCCTCAGTCAGTGCTGCAGCACTGATTGACTTTGGCGAGGACTTAGAGACACATGCTTTTCGAATTGAATGTATATTAATTGATTGTGATTTCATTCAGTTGCACACCTAAATGTATGCCATTTTTTATTTTGCACTAATTCTATTGTTGTTCTGTGTTATTCTTTTGGAATGTCTTTTGTTAAATTTCTTAATTAGATTGAGATTCTTTATGTGTTTTGGACAGCCTGTGGTGTTTCTGTATTTCTATAATTTGTTCTTGCGCATGATTTATGTGATCTTAGCATTGTTAATCTAAAGGGCAGTAAATGTTTAAACTTTACTTAACTGTTGTGGTGATTTATGGCCCCATAGGTCACAGTGTGTTTAAATTACTGACTCCAATTGATTATGTTGATTATTTGATGTTCTATTTGATGTTTATTGATTTACAGTGTCTGTTTGGATTGTTTCACACTTCTGTCTGAGTCAAAAGATCCAAGTTGACCTCTGACGGTAATAGATGACTTACCCTATGTGTGCCACCTTATCATAATAATAGAAAAACAAATAAGGTCTGACACGCCCACAGAACTTGGAAGCAGAGGATGGTTACATCTCAATAGGAGAGTATCATCCTATTTTTGATGGTTCTATCTCAATAGGAGAGAATTGAGAGATTTGGTTTTGCCAAGATTTGTTTAAATTTAGATTTTAGAAAAATTGGTTTTATCAATGCCTGTTTAGGTGAAATTAGTTTTTTCCAATGCTTGTTTAGATGATACTAGGTATGTTCCCAGTGTTCCCAATGATTGAGTTTTGAGTAGGGGTTGTGCTTGGAAAGCTTTGGCAAATCGCAGGTGAATTGTGATGTGTGAGAGAAATAGGGAGTCTGCATACTCCAATGTAGTTGATGAGGGAGTGTGCGTACTCCAAAGAGTGAAAGTAGGGAAGTTGTCGTACTTCAAGTGATTGTGGCGCTTTGTGCTAAAAAATTGCCCACATGGTTGTTGATGTACGGACCCTGCGTGGTCTAAGACTCTGGAGTATTGTACAAATATATGAGACACTTGGTTGTTGTTGTAGCTTGTTTGTTGATTAGGTCAATCGGGCGTGGTTGAAAAATAGTATTTCTTAGTGTGTGTGTTAAAGGAGTGCTAGTTTGACAGATATTGGTCATTCCTGAGTGTAGAAGGAGGATCTGATATTAGTCAAGGGTGAAATTTGCATGTCGAATTTTACTTGCGCATGAGAGAAAGCTAAAGTCGAAAAAATAGCTGTCAGAGCTAAAAGCCCCAGTCAAAAATTCTGTAAGGCTTCCAAAGTTATTGTGTCCGTACCTGTAGTAAGCAGACAAGTCTGGGTTGTTGATCTTTCTTTATGCTCACAATTATTTTGCATTTAGTTTTTGTGTGAATCGAGTTTGAAGGATTTGTCCGCAAGGCTTTGTCAGCTGCTGTGTGTGAGTGTGACATCATTGGGTCCCCGATGGGATTGGTCGGTTATTGAAAAGGAGCCACAAACAGATTGGTGGGGAACCGTGAAGTGCCAAGAGTATCAAGCAAAAAGGATTTTGGGATTTAATTACTTCCTGTTTTGAATTAAATTTGTTGATTTAAGTAAAATTTAAGGTGAGCGATGAAGGAGAAAAGCTGAGAAAACATTGTTAGAGGCAAGATGGGACAATGATCAGACATTTTTGAGAACAGAAACTTTACAGGGTATTGGAATGTATCCTTCTATCACACAAGAGAAAGAGAAGGAGGACAGTGTTAGACCTAAGACAAAGAAAAAAAAATAAGGATCTTGAAGAAACTGAGTCAAAGTCAGATGAAACTAAGAAATCATTGACTTATGATAGTGACTCCTATTGAGAAATGGTCCACCACCATATGCAGCACAAGAGGCAAGTCCAGTTAATAGTATTAGTCCAAGTGCACCACCTCCAGCTGTGGAAATACTGAGTCAAGTATAGGTCACAACTAATGTTCCTGCTATTACAGTTACACAAACTTGTAGAGGTCTGCCTGAGCAGTCTATGGTTTGTCCTACAGTTCCTATTGTGAGTTCTGCACTGAGTATTACAGTACCAGTGATATCACAGATTTTCCAGAAACCAATGATGGTTCAGGTGGAGTCTACACCTAATTCAATGACTCCTGTGTAAGTTGTTGGTCAAGCTCACACAATGCCAAGGTATACTCCAGTAACAGTAACCAAAACAAGTTCCTCAGTACTTACAGGTCAGAATTCTGTAATAATTTACTAGAGAATCAGAATGTTCAAACAAGCCCAGAAGTATTAACAGTGCCTCTTACAATTGATCCAGTTGGTCCATTGTATGCCCAGGGAAATAATGAGAATAATGTGCAGAATATTTTTTAATTAAATGCACAAATGGAGAGATGCAATGCCACTGCAGGAGTCATGGCCTCGATGAATCAGACTTTTGACAAAACAGGTCCGCTTATAAATTTAACTTATTCCAGGATTTCTCAAAATTTGGAGAAGTCAAATTCAGATCCAAATTCAATTCTGGGGACACCTGAGAGAGTAATGGGTCTGCCATGTAATACCCCACAATGTGTGCCCAATGTGAATAATAATGTTTCTTTACAAGGTTTGACAGCTCAGCAGTTAACACATTGGTTGGGGAAAGTGAGTGGAACATTAGCAATGAAAACGACTGCTGAAGGGCAAAGAACATTGAACCTATCAAGTTTAGAATTAGAGTTAAATTAAATGATTGAGGGAACACTTACATTAAATAGAATTGATGCATATAATGATGATAAATTAAGCTTTATGTGTAACTATGTCACAAGTAGAGCAGGATTAGCACATCAGAAGTTATCAGAGCTTTCTGAAAAACATGAAGTGGATAGGGAGAAATCAAAGCCAAAGAAAAGGTATTACCGATTAGAATTTGATTAAAAAAGACATTGAGAACATGAGATCACCTGGAATGAAAATTCACATTACAGAATGAATCCAAAGTATTCAAACATGGGGAACATTAGATAAATGGGAAGGCAGATGGGTAGAGAAAAGAGATCAGAAGAAAAGAGAGTCTGCAAATTTGAATTCTATTGATACACAGCAGACTGATAGTCCAGTTAAGATATTACCAATGAGAAAAATTCCTGGAGGGAATTATGTCCATGTCCCTTGGAGCAGGAGTGATATTTTATAATAAACCAATGAATAAACGAGATTGAGAGAGAAACCAGTGGAGTGGTACCAGCAGACAGATAGGTTTGTGAAACTTGCAAAATACTGTGGGAGGATTTAAAAACTCTGTTAGAACTAGTGGTCCTAGCAGATTTATGGATTGAATGCAAAAGGAGTATTGATTGGCTGACAAGAGAACCTCCAGTCACAGGTGCACTATCTCCTTAAGTAATGAAAAGCTATTACAAAGTGATCTAATTTCTGAGAACTGAGAAAGGAGTCAATACATGCATTTTATGAAAGATTGTTGCAGTCATTCAAACATTATAGTGGTTCAAATGCAGATTCCACAGCAAACGCAAATTACTCAACAGCAGGTGCCACGTTTTCAGGTACCACAGCAAAAGCAAATGCAGCAGCAGATGTAAATGATGCTACAACTCCAAATGCAAACACCCCAGCCTCCAATGCCACAGCAACAGACAGTAGTTCCTCAGTAGAACATGGGTCAAAAGTTAAGTCAAAATAACCAACCATGCATTACACAGTTTTCTTTACACAATGAGGATGAATCGAGTGATGAAATTGTGAGTGAAAGTTCAGATGAAGAAAAATGTGTCCAGCAGCTTCGTTAGAGGTAGATCAGAGTGGTCCTTATGTTAATGGAACACTAATGGGTCATGATGTTTCTTTCCTGGTTGTCACAGGAGCTACACGCTCTACTGTCAGAACTGCAGAGGTTCCTAATGTACCACTTTCTGGAAAAACAGTACAGGGTGTAGCAGTAGCAAATCAGCATCTGACAAAGTCGATTACTGAGCCGATTCCTGTTACAATTCGTAATTTTGAAGGCATGCATAGATTCGTAGTCTGTGATTCAAGTCCAGTTAGTCTTTTGGGAAGAGATTTGCTATGCAAAACAAGATGTTTGATTACTTGCACAAATGATGGAATTGCCATTCAAACAAACAGTGATGATGAAGAATCCTTTTTACTAACTGGAAATTGTAATTTGATTAATGAAGAGTTTCCATTGATTACTCTTTATCCTTTATTTACAGTATTGGAACTGCCAAATGATGTACGAGATACAGTTGTTTCCAAAGTTTGGGATCTTTCTGGGAGAGATATTGGTCTAAAGGTTGAACCAGTCAAAGTCTTAGTAAAACCTAATGCAGTTTTTCGGAAGACTCCCAAGTATCACATGGCACCAGATCTAATTGAAGTAGTTACTCTTGTAATTGCAGATTTTGTTAAGCAGGGAGTTTTGAAAGAAGTGCTGAGCAACCCATGTAATTTAACTTTTATGAGTTTGCGAAAACCAAGTGGGAAATTTCGAATTGTTCAGGATTTGGGAAAAATTGATGATATTGTGGTCAAATGTTGTGTAGTGGTGCACAATCCAGCAGTGATTCTGTTCCAAATTCCATCCGACCCAGAATGGTTCACAGTTGTGGACTTGTGAAAAGCATTTTTCTCACTGCCTCTACATGAGGATAGACAATTTCTCTTCTGTTTTAAATTCTTCAATCAGGTGTATTATTGGTGTAGGATTCCACAAGGCTTTTCAGAATCCCCGTTCATATTTAATCAAGGGTTGAAAAAGAATTTCCCTTTCCAATCAACATTGGTTCAGTACATTGATGATTTACTCGTTGCTTCAAAGACACAGGAATCATGCAGACATTGCCTTATTGAATCATCTGGGTTAAAACTGACATAAAGGGGGTCATTCCTTGACCGCCGGGGCCGGGGTTGGCGGGAGCACCGCCAACAGGCTGGCGGTGCCCCGCAGGGCATTCTGACCGCGGTGGTTTGGCCGCGTTCAGAACAGGAAAACCGGCGGTCTCCCGCCGGTTTTCCGCTGCCCTGGGAATCCCCCATGGCGGCGCAGCTTGCTGCGCCGCCATGGGGGATTCCGACCCCCTCACCGCCATCCTGTTCCTGGCGGTTCCGCCCGCCAGGAACAGGATGGCGTTGAGGGGTGTCATGGGGCCCCTGGGGGCCCCTGCAGTGCCCATGCCAATGGCATGGGCACTGCAGGGGCCCCCGTAAGAAGGCCCCACTTTGTATTTCAGTGTCTGCTTTGCAGACACTGAAATACGCGACGGGTGCCACTGCACCCGTCGCACATCCTCCACTCCGCCGGCTCCATTCGGAGCCGGCATCCTCATGGAGGGGTGTTTTCCACTGGGCTGGCGGGCGGCCTTTTGGCGGTCGCCCGCCAGCCCAGTGGGAAACCCAGAATACCCGCGGCGGTCTTTTGACCGCGCAGCGGTATTCTGGTGGTTCCCTCCAGGCGGGCGGCTCCCGCCGCCCGCCGGGGTCAGAATGACCCCCAAAGTGTCCCCAAGCGAGACTACAATACTGTTAGAAATAATTGAAATACTTGGGACATCAGATAGAGAAAGGTGCCAGGAAGGTGTCAAGAGAAAAGGTTACAGCTATTTGACAAATGAACCCTCCAGTTACTCAAAGAGATGTCAGGATGTTTTTGGGAATGGTGAGTTACTGCCATCAATGGGTTCCCAATTTGCTGACCCTATTCCATTTAGCAAAGCTTGTATGAAAGCTTTTATTAAGCTGAGAGAGAGTCTATGCAAAGCACCAGCTCTGGGTATGCCTGACTACAGAAAGCAATTTTTACTGTTTTGTCATGAAAGTGATGTGCATAGACCACCCTGTAGCATATTTGTCTGCCACATTGGATCCTGCAGCTGCAGCTTTGCCAGGCTTGTTAAAAATGTGGCAGCAGTTGCCACGAGCATCACTCGGTGTGAGAGCATTGTGATGGGACATCATTTAACTGTTTTGGTCCCTCACTCAGTTGCGGTCTTGCTTTCCAGGACCAAGACTCAATATTTAACAAATTGTAGGTTAACTAGGTATGAGTTGTCAATTTTAGGCTCACCGAATGTGTCCCTTAAACATTGCACTGTACATAATGCAGCAACCTTGCTCCCAGTAGACAATGTTGTAAATGAAAATACAAATGAAGTTGAACATGACTGCCTAGAGATTAGTGAACTGTGCACCAAACCCAGACCTGAAATGAAGGATACTCCACTGGAGAAAAATGATCAAATAATTTTTGTTGATGTTTCCTGTTTAAGAGACAACATGAGAACTTTGAGAGCTGGTTAATCTGTGTGAACAAGGTTCATGGCTTCAAGGAATATTTTCTGCACAAGTGGCTGAATTGGTGACTCTTACTAGAGCATGATGTATTTCTGCACAGCTTAAAATTACGATTATTACAGACAGACAGTATGGATTTGGTGTAGTACATGACTTTGGGCAGTTATGGTCCCAGAGAGGATTCATGACCTCTTCTGGCTCACCAGTTAGAAATGGTGATAGAATTCATGATTTGTTACAAACCCTACAGTTGCCCGAAAGGATTGCTGTGGTCAAGTATACCGTACACCAGTGATCAAGTGATTTAATCTCCATGGGAAATTCATATGCGGATCAAGTTGTTAGATTTACTGAACTGAATTGCTCAACATTTAATGAAGAATGGAAAAATGTTGGTGCAATGACTACTGTTGAGACAAGTCAAAGTTACATTTTTACAGTAATTGACTCTTGGGAAGAGATAAAAAGACTCCAAGAGGAGGTTCCAGAAGATGAAAAGAAAAGCTGGTTAAAATTGGGTTGCATTCAAAGAGAAATAGATGAAATATGGGTTTCTAATGAAGGGCAGGTGGTTTTGCAAACTGTCTACTGACACAAATGGCAAGATACTATCATGGTCAAACACAAATTGGCAGAGACGCAATGATTCAAACTTTTAAGCAATCCCGGTTCAATCCAAAGTTTAGACAGGTAGCTGAAGCAATTAGTCACAGATGCATTACATGTCAGCAAATGAACGTGGGAAAAAAGAACTATTGTCAATTTGAGGAGTCACATTGGAAGAGCAGATGGTCCACTTAAAAGAATGCAAATGGATTTTATTGAGATGCCTGTGTGTGGTGTTTTGATATACGTGTTGGTGATTGTCTGTATTTTTAGTCACTGGATTGAAGCCTACCCCATATGTAGAAATTATACCCTCATAGTAGCAATGCTGTTATTTAGAGAGATGATCCTGCGTTTCTGGTTTCCAGCCTCTTTAGAATCAGACAGAGGAAGTCACTTCAATAACGAGGTGATTTAATTACTATGTTCAGCTTAAACATTAAGCAGAAGCTGCATTGTAGATACCAACCAGAAGCTCCTGGATTAGCTGACCAAATGAATGGATCTTTGAAAGCTTAATTGGCAAAAATGTGTGCATCCATAAATCTGAAATGGCCTGATACTTCACCATTGCTTCTAATAAGCCTGAGAAATACATCTTACAGAAAGACTGGACTCTCTTCCCATGAAATCCTTATGGGGAGAGCAATGAGATTATCAGCTGTTCCTGCAAATGCACTTATAAACTTAACAGATGACTTGGTGCTAGAATACTGCAAGGATCTAGCTGATGTGGTTTGCTCTTTGTCTCACCAGGTGGAAACAACAGCCATGCCACCATCCTAAGACCAGTGTCACAGTCTTCGGGCTGGAGATTGGGTGGTGATCAAGAAGCATGTGCGGAAGACCTGTTTGAAGCATAGGTGGAAATGTCCCTACCAGATCATTCTGGTAACGACGACTGCTGTGAAGTGTGCTGGAATTCCGAACTGGGCCCATGCAACTCATACTCACAAAGTGACGTATCCTCTGGAAGAAGATCCAGTGTTGCTGAGAGCACCAGCAGAAGTTGTACAGTCTCAAAAGCAAGGAGAGAGACTGTGGAGACAGAAACAAGAACAGAACAAGAGACTGAAAGAGCAAAGACAGCGCAAACTGGTGAAGATCCAGGTTCACCTCTGAGAGATGAAATGGAGGTCAATCTTGATATTCCTCTAATAGCAGGAATGGAGGCAGATGTAGCAGGAGAGTCAAGTTTAAGGAGGACTCTCCCAGAAACAGACGATTGTGAAAAAGAGATAAAGCAGATCTCGTCCCCTGAAGAAGACGAAAGTGGGATTGAGTTGAATCAAAGTCATGCAGATTTGACTCCTGAAGTGGCTAATGGTGCAGGTGAAGCAAGTCAAAGGAGTGCTTGTCAAAGTCCTGCTGAACAAAGAAGAATTGTAAGTCCAGTTTTGCCATCACTGTCTAGACAAATTGTCAAAGGAGACAAGAGGCCTATTGTGGACACAACTGCAAGGGTTCCTGGTGTACTGTCAAAAATAAATGAAGAAGCTGGAACAACAGAAGGAACAGATCTGAGTGGGGGAGAGACAAGTGCAAATAGAAAATAAAAGAGAAAGAGAGTTGCAAGTTGAAGATATACAGATCCTGAATGGGCATATCTTGCTGCTGATGAATGGGAACCAGAGTTTATGTCTTTTTGTTTTGACCGTGAGAATACAGTCCTACAGTTCTATATTTTGGAACTTGAAACTACATTTGAAATGAGTTTTGAAATTAAACTGCCAATTGAACAAGAGAGACATTATTAGTGATCAGCAGATTATGATTTAACAAGAGACATTCGAAACTGATTTTGACAAAGGTGCTAAACTGATTTTTTATAAGCTCTGGAGAAAGTCCGAAAGCTGCTATAAATAATTGCAAAGAAGACTAAAGATTATTTTTGATTTTTGTTCTGGCTACATAATTAAAAATACTTTTCTCTTTTGCTTTCTGATTCTTTATAGGTCATGACTACAATTCCCAATCCCATTAAAAACAATAGGCGTTGCAAGTATATGTGTGTTGGACTAACAATTGCGTGTGTGTTGATAAGTTTATTGTTGATTATAAGTATTAGTGTTTCTAGTAAAGCCAAAACTAATTACATATCATAGTTTACCACTAACATATGGAATTAGTTGTAGTCTTCTGTTAACAAGATTATATAATCAAGAATACATCCAACATTTCTATTTGAATATGGATGTGGTTTTTTCATTTGTTCCAATTAACCAACATTTGAGTACTATTGCAAAAGCTAAGACTATTGACATTGTTTCTTTGAGCCTACACTGACTTTTGGGACTGCCTATGCCCATCGTAATAACCTCACATGTACACTTCACAAGTTGAGAAAACTTTCCTGGATCAGGCTGATGGTAGAAGAAAGAAATTGAAGGAGAAGAAGAGATGGGTTTAGTGAAACGCACTTACAAGAATGACTATGCACATAGTGTAACTAACACACAAGGGAAGCTTGCTTTATATTACCAACATGTAGGAAAACTTTGTATATACAGACCACAATCCAGAACTGATACTAAAGTTGTGGGGACATGTATTTATTTTTAAGAATACAAGAGACTTTACACTGAATGGACAAGATCCTGCAATTCCCTGGGTTTATTACATCGGTGGAAAAATTACTTATTATCGTCTCCCTAAAGGATGGTATGGTATTTGTTACCTGGGAGTGTTTTTTCACAAACATTCATCAAGTTGATACCATTGACAAAATCCATGAGAACCTGAAATCAAGATCAAAAGGTCAAGTTACTCGAAAAAGTTGGAGATATATTTGGAGCAATTATTCCTTCTGTAAGCGTTGTACTGAATGACATGAAAATTAAAAAGCTGCCTACTATTGTAGATAGAATGCAAACAGATTTTTCTGGAGTAATCATATTGATGAATACTGAAAAGGTTGTGGTACGTTCGATGGTTCTTCAGAACCATATTGCGTTAGACATCCTTTTAGCAGAGGAAGGCGGAGTCTGTCAGATGTTTAAAGCAAAGCATCGCTGTACATTTATTCCTGATAACAGAAAAGGAATTAGAAATTTCACGAAGAATTTGACAGCTCTAAATTCTGACCTAAAAGGTTTGAAAGAGCCAGGTGTGTAGGAAAATATAGGCAAAGGTTTTACTGAAGTGAAACATTAGTTGGGAAACCTTGGTCAGGGTGTTGTTGGAATGATACTGAAACCATTATTAATATTGGTTGTATGTGCTATTTGCATAATCGGATTTTACAAATTGTATAGATGCTTACAAGGACAAAGGATGAACAATGAACAGAGGAGGGTAGAAATTAAAATGGAAAAGATGAGAAGCAAATACTTTCATTATTTTGAGAAATTCGGAAACTTGGAGAAAACTGAGAAATAATAGATATACTAAACAACCTAAGTTTTGAATTGTCTCATTAGTATTAATGCATGTATTAATAAATATATTATTTTGTGACAACGTATATAGTTGTCAGAGGAGGGATAGTTAGAGAGCAAACATTATTAATAACAATATGTCATTAAACATAAAATGAAATAATGAAATAACATGTGTTTAAAGGCCTAACTGAAAACTGTGCACTTTGAAATTTGCTTACTCTGGTGTCAGCCACAATGTAGTTCGACATGAAAGTAAATAATGATTGATGAAAATATATTTTGTTTAATAATCATTAAATATACTGACAAATTTATTACTAATGTGTACTAATAGGTTTATTGTTTAAACTTATTATTAAAAAAAATATTTTTCAAGCTTAGCGCTAATTTAAAAGCTTCATGTTTTAGTAATTTTCCAGAGACACAAGCCCATATTTATACTTTTTTAGTGCCGCATTAGCGTCATTTTTTGACGCAAAAGCGGCGCAAACTCACAAAATACAATTGTATTTTGTGAGTTTGCGCCGCTTTTGCGTTCAAAAGTGGCGCAAATGCGGCACTAAAAAAGTATAAATATGGGCCACACTGTTTTAAAAGAAATGCTAGCTTTGCAAAAATAATGTTTCTTCAAGCATCGTGTGTGACTTGCACACTATGGAAAAGGTATGATCTTTGTTTGTTACAGTTGTATTTCCTGAGATGAGATGATAACATACAAACTAAACAATAGGCCTTAGTGCTCAATGTTGTGTTTTTTATGTAACATTCTCGAGCTCGAGTTTCATTTTTTGGCAGGAAATGTGATATTTCTATGTACTTTAAAATACAATTAATCACGGAAGCTGATGTCTGAAGAGGAGAGAGGAGTGACAGTGTTAATCCAATCCTTGGTGAAGAAAACGTGAAGCGATACATCTGATGCACAGAAGGTTATCGTTGGTTGCAAATTGAAACACCCCATAGCCATGGCCAATAGATGCTTAGTTAGTTACTTTTAGAACTTTAATATACCAATGTTTTATGTGATGAAGTAAAATTCCATTTAGATAGAGATTCTGTTAGTTCTTCATTTTCTGGGTTTCTGTTCAGATGCTGTTGCAAAGCTCTATACCTATGATTCTAACAATTCAGATATATTAGGCCCAACTTACTGAACTGTTTCCCTTCATGTACTGATGCTGTTTCCTGATGTTCCTGATGTTTCTGCGCTCTGCTGACGAAGTGTCTGCCAGTTGCTGATCCATTTAGAAGAGGTATAACCAGTGTGCATTTGTCTTTCTTGCAGGTTTTTCTTCCTTAGAAAATCCAACAGCTTATTTTGGTTAGCGCCCTAGTTAAATGTTTTCCAAATACATTTTTTGTCTTATTTTCCCTCATGCATGAAGTCCACACATGCTTTTCGAATGAGAGTGTTGGTTAGGGACACTTGACCTAAATCTAATTTTGAATGTATATTAATTGATTGTGATTTCATTCAGTTGCACAACTAAATGTACGCCATTTTTATTTTCCACTTAATTCCATTGTAGTTTTGTATTATTCTTCTGGAATGTCTTATGTTAAATTTCTTAATTAGATTGAGATTCATTAGGCGTTTTGGACAGCCTCTGATGTTTCTGTATTTCCATCATTTGGTCTTGAGCATGATTTACGTGATCTTAGCATTGTTAATCTAAAGGGCAATACATGTTCAAACATTACTAAACTGGTGTGGTGATTCATTGCCACAAAAGTCATGGTGTGTTTAAATTACTGACTCCAATAGATGGTGTTGATTATTTGATGTTATATTTGATGTTTATTGATTCACAGTGTTTGTTTGGATGGTTTCACATTCCTGTCTGAGTCAAAAGCTCTGAGTTGACCTCTGAGGGTAATAAATGACACCTTATCGGAAATCTCCGGGGTCCTGCAGAAAACCACAGAGATTGCGCCTGGGCCTTCCTTACTGGGGGTCATGGGAGATACGGGGTTGACGAGGCCAGACCGAATTTTCCTTGGGGTGGCTTGCCTAGTGGCCAAAAGACACATAGCAGCTGACTGGAAAGCAAGAGGCGCACCAGCTTTGACTAAATAGCGACGAGGGGTGGACTGGTGTGCACAGCGCGAAAAACTGGTGTTTGAGGCCAGAGGCTGTCCGAACAAATACACTAGGGTTTGGGGGAAATGGGAGACCGCAGTATGATTCCTTCCCATATCCCCAAATAACATTACTGGGGAGAGGGCTGGTGTTGACCTTTCCCTTCCCTCCTCTCCTTGCCGGTGAAGGTCACTTCTCGGACCACGCCAACAAAATAATGCAAATTCGTGTTCTACTGTGTAAGCCGAGACATTGGGATTGACCACCCGTTAAGTGCCCGTTGGCACCCAGTTGCTTGTATGTAAATATCAATGTTTTGATTTTATGCAAATAAATAAAAAATTCTTTATCAAAAAAATAAATGACACCTTATCATAATAATATAAAAGCAAATAAGGTCTGACACGACCACAAGTGTTTGAATCAGATTCTTGAGTAGTATATTTTGTGTGTCTGCAGCTGGACTGGAGTTCTGTGTTTGTGTGAATGCTGAGTATTCTTTCACTTACAGGATTATTCTAGGGCCAGTTGGAGGCTGCATAGTGTCCTTTTTAAATCATAACATGTATATTTTGGGAGATGTTTGGCTGATGGATGCTGACTGGAATGGGGGTTTGAATGGATCCACCCCAGATAAGCTGTAAAAGCTTCATAGATGTTTCTCAGGGTAGAGATTTCATATTAGAACCCTGCTCTGGACCTCTCTTAGATGATAGGAGGGGTTTCAGGCCTCTGAATTTAACCTGAGTGCAGTGGAGTCAACCCTTAAGTGTAAGTTGCACTTTCAAGGAGAGGCGAACCTGCTTATCAGTAAGATCACTTGTGAACTACTTGAATCCCACATTGAGCAACATAAATGCAAAGTATAATTAAAAGTCTTTGATATGCTGTTGGTGGCACACTATTGTCTCCTATGATCTATTGCTAGATGTAGAATTTGAAAAGAGTTGCTCTTAATTAAACAGACATCACAAATAAAAGCTTAGAGGTAAATAAATACCATAATAAATCACATACTGTGACCTTTTAAACCAGGTGCACCTGCGATCCCCCAGTACAGAAGGATACAGAAAATAGAGATAGCTTTTTATGTGTGTGCAGCATTCAGCATGTCCTATTGATAGCAATGCTTTAACATATACATAGATTTGATTTTGGCTCTTTCCACAGCAGTATTTTCCTATCACCTCATGCTATTTGTTGAATCATTCCAACGCCTATGCAGTACCTGCATTGGAGGAACGTTTATACATGTCATAGTTCTATCCTAATGCACTTGTAATAACGTGGAGAGGATATCCATCATGTTTGTTACAGAGTACCAGTCCACCAAACTCTAAATCAGGCCCAAAGTTCTTTATCTCATAGAGCCATGTATACATTAAGTAATCCTTCTTTAGTTTTGTTTTGTTTTTTACTTCTGAAAAGGTGTTTTAAAAAAACAAACAGTACTTTAGCTAGGGCTCAAAATGCAAGTCAGACCTATTGGATGTATTAATGCTTGTTCTGTGGTGGCATTGACTATCCTGAATAATCTCCCTCTGGACTGTCACACCTCCGTGATTCATCTCCAGTTTATAAAGCAGTTTCCGATAACTGCCTCAGCTTGATAATTTTCATCCATTACATTTTTTGCAGTTTATGTAGATTGGTTGATTGGTCTGTCTATGCTCACACTAATGGGTTTCATGCTCGCTGTGTGTAGCAAAGCACCCTTTTTGACATGCTTAGCCCCCACCTTTTGCCTGGTTTCTGGTGTGGCTTTGACTGTTAGCGCACTGGGTTTCTGCTATCCAGGTCTCCAGTAACAGACCTCTTTCCCCAAAACTGCACAGTTGGTTTGCACAATTGGCAAACTCTTTAGTTACCACTATAGGTCCCTGGTAAATTATACTTCTCCCTGGTACCTAGGGCCTGGAGTACTAAGGAAAGTCTCTGAGGGCTGCAGCTCCAGTTGTACCACCCTTAGAGACCCTTCACCAAACTCACACAAATACTGCCATTGCAGGCTGTGTATTTTTGTGCAGGCTAAATTGAAAACATGACCTATCACACACCCCTGTGTGCCAGGTCCCCTGTAACTGCATGTGCCAGGTGTAAGTCACCCCTAAGGCAGGGTACATCCAGGCATATGTGAGGGTATATATGTATGAGCAGATGTGCCCCTGCTATGTCTCTGTGGATTCTGAGACATGCACAGGGAAGCCATTTTAAATGCATGTGCTGGACACTGGTCATTACGAGTTCCCCAGCCACATGATAGCTTTTCTGAATCCTGGGATGTATGGTATCAAACATCTCAGAATAATAAACCCTCACTGACCCCAGTGATGGATTTATTAATAAATACACGCAGAGGGCACTCCCTGAAAACCTATCAACTACCAGTGTGTTGACTGACTGTTTCTGACCAGTTCAGCCACCACAGTCGCATTTCTGGCTCCCCAAGGTGAGAGCCAGTGCTGTCAAAGGCCTGAGACAAAAGCCTGCACTGAGCAGAGTTGTGATCTCCTCTCCCAGGCAGGACGGACATTCCAGGGGGGGAACTTCAAAGGCTTTACCGCTGTTGTATTGAGACCTAGGTCTCTCCAAATGGTAGAGATGACCAACCCTTGACCCAACCCCCTTTTGGCGGCTGCACAGTTGGGAAAACTAGCTAAATTAGAAGGAGTGCCCACTTCATGCCTCTCCGACCCCTAAGGTGGGTGAGCTGAAGTGGACACTACTTTTAAAATTCCTCCATCTTGTTTGGAAGGAATTAGGCCACGAGGGTTAGTGTTATGCCTACTTCCCAGCAGAAGTGGGCATAAGAAGTATGTAGTTACCCTAAAGGTGGTCAGCCCATTGGTTACAGCCTAGCACTCCCTGCAACGTCTCTAAATTGAGTATTTAGGTGGCACCTCCGAACCCTAAAACTCAGATTTCAACAACCTAAGAAGACCCAGACAAAGAAGAGTTGCACTCGCAGAAAAGGAGAAGAAAAAGCAGCTGACCTGGAACCAGCACCTTCGGCCTGCCTGCTGACCTCTAAGGATCCTGCACAAGAAGCCAACTTGTCCAGTCTTCAATAAAGACTCAAGTTTCCTGTGGGCACCAGACTGGCCCTGTAACAAGAAACTCCAAGAAAAGAACTTTGCAGCTTCTGGAACCCCAGAAACCAGACACCAGAAGTGACCACTGCAACAGATGTCCACGACCTGAGGTGAAGGCAAACGACAGTGCCAGCACGGGTCCCCAGTTGCCTAGAGACCGAGTCCAGTGTGGTCTCACCCATCTTGAACTCTCCCAAGACACCTGCAGCTCTCCACGCAGGCCCCCCTCTCCCACAGGCTTGTGGAGAGAGAACGTCTGACAGCTACAGCAACCACTGCACCCGTGAACCCTGACATCAGCTGAGGTGGGTCACCATTGCCAACGACATCTCCTGGCTCCTGAGAGCTCGTGTCCACTATGGGTCCACCCCTCCTGGACTCCTCCACAATGCCTGCAGCCTTAACACATAGGACCCCCTGATAGCGAGTGCTCTTGGACGTGAAAACCTGAAGCCTAAAGGCAGCCCTGCATCCTTTGCCCCTGGGCACAGGAGAAGAGGGCCAAAGGTGCACAGGTGAAGAGGGCCAAAGGTGGACCCATGTCCCCGAGCACACCAAGTCTACCACCTACCCATTTGTTGTCCCCCCACTACCTGCAGCCTGTTTGTCAGGGCCAAACTTTCATAGGAAACAATTGGGCACCCAATGCCTTACTGCACCTCTGCACCTGGCCGCCCCATTGTTGGTGTAGTTCTGATCAGAACCTTACTGTAACTCCCTGAGATTGGCTTTCTAAGTCATTATAAACCCTGTGTTTGCTGAAAATTGTTTTTCCTTTATAGGAAAACATGAAGAGAACTCTGAAAATTGCACTGTGTCCATTTTTTAAACTGCAAAGTATTTATGCTTAAAAGTCTACTTACCTGATGACAAAGTTCTTGGGTTAGAAATATATAAAAATAATTGTTATTTTTCTAAATTGGTCTCGGATTTATTAGTTGAGTGTGTATCTCATTTATTGCCTCTGTGAGTACAACAAATGCTTAGCACTATCCTCTGAGAAGCCTAACTGCTCACCCACACTACCACAAGTTGGGCATTAGTCCTATCTTCTTTTGCCTATGCAATACCAATTGGGGATCCACTGGACTTTCTGCACAGTGTACTTCATTTTAGTGCATTATATAGGGAGCCAGCTTCCTACACAGTGCAATAGGGAATCAAGCTACAATGATGTGGCCTTACAATGCCAAAACCAATCTGACGTCACTTGTGTTCTTGTTCAGAAGGCACAGCAGTTCAGGTAGGCTGGTCCAGTTTGACTAAGACTAATCAGAACAGCTCCGACTAAACATGTATATGGTGGCTTTATTCAGTAATACCACAGACAACTTAATAGACTATTGTATGTAAAGTGCCCAGCTCAATACAAACATTTCTATCCATCACTTTTTGATGTCTCAGCTTGATAGTTTAACACCAAAGGCCCTTTGGGATGGTTATAAGTAATGGTCATCCCTTTATAATGTATAATTTATTACGGTTGACATGACTTAATTGGGGCATGCTGCACCACTATTGAACAAGACAGCTTTATTCACATGGACAGTACCAGCACTTTGGAACACGAATGCCATGTCTTTAGTGGGACCTTCTGAACCATCACTTCTCAGCAAAGTTGTTAAACTTGTGGACTAAACCATCACTTCTTAGCAGGACAGCTAACCCCTGAATGAAACAGCAAAGTCACATCTCTACTGGAAACTGATTTATAGCATCACAGTGTCACTCTTTTGTACTATTTCTGGCTGACTCTCCGCCCTAGTGTTCACATTTCGGTCTCCGTTTAATCATTTTTGTGTTCTCTTATCCCACTGTTTGCTTCTGTGTTTCCTAGTTTCACTTTGTTTTTTCACAGTAGAACTTCTTGCCTGTATGTTTGGATATTTCTCCATAGACATTAGAGTGTCTCTCTACTGGTGTTTGTGACTCTATGGAATTGTCTCTATACCCTAGTGTCCACATCACCATTATCCTCGTGTGTATGTCCCCAGGGTCGGTGATTCCATGGACAGGTGTCCAAAGTCTCTTAGGCCTCACCTGAGTGTATGTGCTGTCACTTCGATATCTATTGTTCTTTAAAAAATATCTGAAAAGGGTTCAGATCTCACCCATTGATGACTGCTGGTTGGCTTGGCCATCGCTCTCACGTCTTTGGTTTTCATTCATCAGTTACAGCAGCGGTCTCATTTTGCCGATTGCTCCAGATGGCTCACTCGGCTTTCGGAGGATTTTGGTTTCACCTGTTGGGATTTGACAGACATACAGAGGCAGGAGCTTTGAGCCTGCACATACTCTTTTTCCTTTTTTGCTGAAGCACTTCCAAAGAGTGCACGTTCCTCTTCTGGAGTGTTTCCACAAACAGAAATAAGTAGCTCTGAACGAGAGAAACGCACGAGGGAGTCAGCCTGCGCAAATTAATTTCGCCTTCTCTTGTGCTTATGTTACCCCCCTCTCGCGTTGTCTTCCACCTCTCCCCCATGTTGCCACCCTCCCTCCTTTCCATGTTGGTGCCCTCCTTTATGGTGTGACCTATTCTACGTGGAACCATTCTTAGAGGGGCAAGAACTAATTGTTCCCTTTGAATGTGTCTTCATGCAGGTGTGGAGATAGGGGCTCCTGGTTTTGTTTAAAGAAGCATAGCAACAATTTTGACACCGAATAGAAAACGTGGATTTTAAGCTGGCTGATCTCAGTGGTGTGCAGTTGTGTATTTTACGGTTGTAAAGTACACACATTTAGAACTCCACAAACAGGACACAACATTTGCTGCTGGGCCTGGTTGAGAGACGGTAAAAGTTTGGCCTGCCACCATAACACGTGTCACCAAGACTAGTTGTGCTGTTTGAAGTCACGCTGGAGAGCAGAAGCACCTTCATGATAATTCCCATCCAATACTTACTCCATTCAAATGTCAAGGGCAACCATAAAAGATACACACAAATATCTGTACAATTTACAACCCATGTAAAACACATAAAACAGCAGAGAGTTTTAAAATATAAGATATGTCCCCTTCTAATTAGCCAGACTTTTATGATGAGATACGGCTGATTTAGAAAAGCTACCCAGTCTAAAACATATGTCAACAATTGTGAAAAACAAAGGGCAACTCTACATTGCCTAAAATTGTGCATCCTAAAGCGAGGTAATAAAAATTGAGGCCCATATTTATACTTTTTGACGCCAAACTGCGCTAATGCAGTTTTGCGTCAAAAAAATTAGAGCCGGCTAACGCCATTCTGAAACGCCATGCGGGCGCCGTATTTATTGAATGACGTTAGCCGGCATTAGCCGCCGGCGCCGACTGGTGTGCGTTAAAAAAATCGACGTACACCAGGCAGCGCCGGCGTAGGGGGATATGGGGCTTGGGCGTCAAGAAATGGGGCAAGTCAGGTTGAGGCAATTTTTTCGCCTCAACCCGATTTGCGCCATTTTCTTTTCACTCCCAACCCCCATAGAAATGACTCCTGTCTTAGCAAAGACAGGAGTCATGCCCCCTTGCCCAATGGCCATGCCCAGGGGACTTCTGTCCCCTGGGCATGGTCATTGGGCATAGTGGCATGTAGGGGGGCACAAATCAGGCCCCCCATGCCACAAATTTTTTTTTTTTTTAAACTTACCTGAACTTACCTTAATGTCCCTGGGATGGGTCCCTCCAGCCTTGGGTGTCCTCCTGGGGTGGGCAAGGGTGACAGGGTGTGTCCCTGGGGGCATGGGAGGGCACCTCTGGGCTCCTTCAGAGCCCACAGGTCCCTTAAAGCCTGCCTTTTGCAGGCGCTAAAAAACTGCGCAAAAGCGGGCGTACGTCATTTTTTTTGACCCGCCCACTCCCGCCCGGGAGTATAAATCCGACGCACATGCCTCGGAGTCGATTTTTTAGACGGGAACGCCTACCTTGCATATAATTAACGCAAAGTAGGTGTCCACGCTAAAAAATGACGCTAACTCCATGGACTTTGGCGCTAGACGCGTCTAACGCCAAAGTATAAATATGGAGTTAGTTTTGCGTTGGAATTGCGTCAAAAAAACGACGCAATTCCGGCGCAAACGGAGTATAAATATGCCCCTGAGTTCCATAGATTTTACAGAATTTACAGAATGAGATCAAATGCTTTAGAGATCGGGGTCAGGTGTTGTCACGGATACATTTTTCCCTTCCAAATCGCCAAAAATAGAAAAAGCAGCATATAACAAACGGTACCTACTCGGAATCTTAGCACAAAGCTGGCTCCTGAATAGATGTAACTCTGAACAGACAATAGGTTTTAGTGTAATTCCTAACTGAATGCTTTCTTAATTCCAAATTTTCCCTTAGCGCACTGCGTCTATCTATAAATAAACTTTTCACATATTCTTTATCATTTTTACATATACTCACAAGGTTATCAAATAAGGAAGATTTTCCCAAATCAGCAAATCTGTTTAACATATTCAAGCCGGGAAATGTTTAAACCTGTTCACATCAGGCACAATCACTAATTATGTTTTGACTAAAAGAGGCCTGAGGGTTGCTCCACATTGAAAACCATAGCAAAAGAGGTCCTATCATAATACAAACCTTAAGATAAGGCAAAGTCAATTCCTTGAGGCCAAAATAATGGGGAGTTGATTGGGGGAATGAGAGGAGTCAGCTACAATGGCGATTCTTTTCCGCTTGCAATGCCCGACAATCTCCAAACCCCATCCACTGCTGTCAGAACTAGCAGTGGGTATGTATTGTTTGACGTGCATTTCTAAAAGGAAAGAGACCCGCTTGTCCCCCGCGGCGTTACAAACATTAAAAAGTGACCATACTGCTTGCACAGCATTCCTATACCTTACATTTTATGCCCATGATCCATCAGAATCAAATACGAGATCTAAATATGGAAATCTGGGCACATTCTCTAGGCTATTCGCATTGACACCAAGAATACGTAACAAATAGTGCTTAGGGCCACATGCCATAGTGTGAGATTTGGAAAAAAGTGGCTGACAAGTCTAAATGTGACATAAATTCAGAAAAAGCACACACCAAACAATGTGATGCTTTAGGAATATGGGCTAGAAGCACAGCATCAGCAGCATATAAAAGTACAGGTATAGGAACTGAGTTGACGTAGGGGACATCATGAGTAATAGTGCTTGTAAAAGTGCTACGTTTATTCATATAGAACATAAATAATAAGGGGGCTAGTACACATCCTTGCCTCACGCCGCAATGCAAAGAAAGAGGGTCAGAAAGCTCACGTTTTGGTCCCATTCTGACCCTGGCGGACAAGTTATGATGCAGAAATGCCAAAAAAGTGGACAATGGTGGGATCAATTGTGTCTCTAATAAAATATCCCATAGCTTGGCACAACTGAACTTGTTAAAAGCGGAAGAAAAGTCCATGAAAGGCAGGTGCAATAGGCTCCTAGCTATATTTACCTGCTAGCAAACAGAGGTTTAAACTGATGTTTGTGAATTAATGGAAAAATGAAAACCGAGAAACCACATTGGAGGAAACCAAATCAAGGAAAAAACAATTTTAAGGAAAGCCAATATTAAGGGGAAAAAAAACGAAAATTGAAGTAAACATTTCAAAGGAAGGATAATTTAAAGGAAACTCACACCCTTAGGTGAAGATTAGGAGTACTGGGGGCTTTTTGGGTACAGGGATGGATGATGTTTAGGGACGATGAAGATTTTTTAGGGGTTTTAAGGTTCTGGCATGGGTGACGTTTAGTGATGGTGAGGGTTTTTTATGGTTCAGGGATGGGTGGAGTGTAGGGGTGTTGAAGTTTTTTCAGGTTTTATGGATGGGTGGAGTTTAAGACTGGTGAGTGTTTTTAAGGATCAGTGATTGGTACAGTTTTGGGGTGGTGAAGGGTTTTTAGAGTTCAGGAATGGGTGGAGTGTAGGGTGGTGTGGGACTTTATGGGCTCAGAGATAGGTAGGTTTTATATGTAGAAATGTTTTTAAGTTTCAGGAATTCAGGAGTTTAGTGGTGGTGAGGTGCTTTAGGGGTCATGAATGGGTGGTTCTCAGGGGTGTTGAGGGTTTTTTAGGGTTCAGGAATAAGTGGAGTGTAGGGGTGGTGTAGGACTTTCATAGTTCAGAGATGGGGTAGGTTTAGACATAGAAAGACATTTTTAGGGCTCAGGAATATGCTGGAGTTTAGCAGTTGTGACAGGGCTTTGGGTTTAGAGATGGGTAGATTTTAGGAGTAGAAGGAGTTTTAAGGGTTCCGGGATGGGTAGAGTTTAGGGGCCAGTGACAGGTGTAGTTTATGTATGGGGAGGCATTTTTAGGGGGCAGAAATAGATGGTCTTTAAGAGTGGGAAGAGGTCAGCGAGTTAAAAGCATTCAAAGTCATTGCTTGACAATGTAAAAGAAATAAATCCAAAATAATAGCCCCAGATGTAAAGGATTGAAATGAATACCTTCAACAAAAATGTTTCTGAAGGGAAGACCTGCAACCTTTTCATTTACACCTGAACAAATAAGTATGCAAAAGCCAATTTTGAAAACAAAAGACTTTCTATTAATTGGTTTCTATGAAATGGTAAATGCCATTCATCCTGAAAATTTCCATTTAACAATTTAGATGGTATGGTTTATCACTAAAGGTATTCCATTAAATCGTTTTTCTATGAAATATCATACAACTAGTTTAAACACTGTTCCGTTGTACCTAGCCTTTCTCTGAACCTGTATTGTCAAGGAGCTAATACATTATTATTGTGTATCCAATCTCTTAATCTATTAAAAATAACCCTCCCAATTATTTTAATAGTGAAATCAGTTAGAGAGATAGGTCTATAACATTTGGGATCGGTATGATCTCCTTTTTTTAAAACTGGGACGATAATAGAGCTTGACCAAGAGGGAGGGAGATCCGTTGTATCTAGGTTAATATATATATATATATATATATTGGTAAGCAAAGGTACTGAATAATCTACAATATATTAAAAAATATCAATGGGCATCCCATCTGGCCCTGGAGCATTGGAAGGGGAACTTTGATAAAGGGCAACAATCAATTCATCAATGGAGAAGCGGAACCTTTCAGAGATATTACCATTGTAAAATAGATCAGAAGCACTCATTTTGCAGTAAATATTACTAAAATGAGTCAACCAATGGCCTCTGACTATGTGGCTGCTCATTATGGAGGGCAATGCCTTTTGTCCTCTTATACCATTAACCATTCTCCAAAACACTCTTGGCTTCTTAGAAGAGGCTACCACAGCCAAATGGTTCCAATAGTGTCTTTGGATTTCAGTCTTTCTTTTAAACAGGGCCACTTTATAGAGTTCCCGAGCCTGTGCAACTACGGAGGGATTCCTGGGAATGGTAGCAAAGGCTCTCCAAAAATTCCTTATGGAATGGGAGCAGGACCTATCAAACCATCAAGTGACTGTGAAAATAGGTCTACAAACAAGCTTTAGTAAAGACCTGTTTATTAGATCACATAGAACTTTATACTGACACATAAACAGATAGGCATGCCATCAACGTATACAAATTTGATTTAATTGAGCAATCCAAAAACGTAATAGATTCAGGCAGGTGCCAAGCTAGCGTAAGCCCATTGTGTTGGGGCATCGGTTGTACTAAAGCTTGTTCCAGGCCTCTCATTATTCCCATCGGAAGAGTGAATGTGGCTACCAAGGGATTATTGTCTCCAAAATGTAAGTTCAATGTGTCATACTTTACCAAATGCTGCAGCAGCCCCTGTGTTATAAACATATAATCAATTATGTATTTGTTCCATTGACTCAATATCTTAGACACATGGATAGTTATAAGATCTCATGCCAAGATATAACAGCAGCACCTCTACCGTCAGAGTGACCATACCTGATACAGTTATCAGGGTAAAACAAAAACATGTCTAAATCATTGGTAGGGAGGTTACATGTAGTATTAAAATGCCCAAAAAGAATAATATTACATTCGAAAAATAGGGAAGTATGCTCAGTCATGAGTTTATCAGATGTCTTAAATAGGGATAAAAAATCTTGTTGGTAGAACAGGAAAATCATTAGTATAAAAATATATAAGAAACAAATGAAAACTATGAGAACCAACCATCTGTGAAACTTGAATGTCAGTGCTGTTAAAGTTCCGGGGAACTATTTTCACTTTTAACCCCAAGATTAACCCAAATTGATAAAACCCTTTTGAGTGCCTGGATGTGGAGGGAATTGCTGGAATGGAATGACAGAGGTAACTCTTACAAACGAGTGGGATAATAGCCCAGGTTGCTTTCATAATCACAAAACCATATTGTTCAATCAAGGACATCCAGTCTTTCTGTGCCAATTTACTTTGAATTCCTTTGAAATCCCAAGATAAGAGTCTAAAAACAGAGAAATTCCCTCAAGATTTAATAATTGTAGTATTCCTAGGTGTAAGAAGCTGGGTTCTGGTTGCAGTACCCCTGCCTTTTGCCTGTTTTTTTTATACAACTTTGACTGAACTGCACTGGGCTCTGTCTAACCAGGTCCCCAGTGTCAGTGTTCCTTCTCCAAAACAAGACCCCTGGACACTTGATCCCCAAGTGGCCAAGCCCTTTAGCACCACTGTAAGGGCCAGATGTAGCAAACATTTGCGAGTCGCAAATGGCCCAAATCGCAATTTGCGACGCCGCAAAATCGGAAATGGGATGCAACAACCCCATTTCCAAATCGCAAATTGCGACGCAAGCCATTACCGACTCGCAAATTCTGCGACCCCATTGTGCGACTCGCAAATAGGGAGACGCAATTTGCGAGTCGCAAACCATATGAAAAAGCCACTCGCAAATTGCGATTAGTCGCAAAAAGCCCATTTTGCACACCCAAAATACCACTAACTCAGAGCAGGTGGTAACCGTAACCAAAGTATAAAAGGAGACCCAGAAGGCATCTGGGTTACTCAAGATGGCTGAGATATTTGTGATAGCAAGGAGGAGGAGAGTCCACGCCGCACAGCGGAGGAGGAGGAGCCAGAGACAGGACAGGATATACAGAACCAGGCAGACACTTTTCCAACAAACAGAGGAGGAGATATATGATAAATACAGACTCAGCAGTGCAGCAATATTAGAATTAATAGATCTACTTAATCTGCAGCTTCAACGCCAGACTGTGCGCGGCAGCGCCATCCCCACACATGTGCAAGTGCTATGCTCACTGCACCTCTTGGCCTCGGGTAGCTATCAAGGGGTCATTGCTGTGACAGGTGGGGTATCCCAAAGTGCACGCTCACGGTTCTTCAGATGTTTCTTAGATGCCATACTCACACACATGTCCAGATACATATACCTACCCAGGAATGAGGCAGAAATCAACAGCACCAAGTTAGAATTCTACAGAATTGCCAACTTCCCTCATGTGATAGGGAGTGTAGACGGGACACATATACAAATATGCCCTCCTGCAAATCTGGAATATCTGTTCCGCAACCGGAAGTGTACCCACTCACTGAACATCCAGGTGGTATGTGACGCCCATTATGTCATCACTGACATGGTAGCCAAATTTCCAGGGAGTACACATGACTCGTACATTTTCAGGCACAGTGGGATACACCAACGCCTAGAACGTGGGGAGTTTGGAGATGGATATCTATTAGGTATTGCTGCAGACACCCTGAAGACATACACACAGGTCACTGTAGAAACCATCCATGCCCTGCTAACATTGTTCATTTTTGCCAAACAGGTGACAGAGCATATGCGCTACGACCATGGATACTTACCCCGTACCTAACACCCAGCAATGAGAATGAGAGGCGATATAACAGTGCACATAGGAGGACCAGAAATGTCATAGAGAGGACCTTTGGACTGTTAAAGGCAAGATTCTGATGCCTCCATAGAAGTGGAGGTGCGCTCCAGTATGGCCCAATAACAGCATTCAAGATAGTTGGCGCATGCGCTATACTGCACAACATTGCCACCAGACGTGGCCTACATCTCACCCCTGAAGACCCAGATTCGAAGTATGACGAGCAAGAGCTACCACATCGCCATCCTGGGGATAGAAGCATTGCAAATCAAGGCAGACAGAGGCGGGACCAAATTGCAAACCAATACTTTGGAAGGTACGTGGTAACTGTCACCACACACACTAATGTCACACACAAAGAGCCCAGTTGTGAAGTGGAACAAACAAGAAGTTTTATGACGTGAACCTAATAAGTGAAGAACTGAACTTTTGTGAAGGGGCTGTAAATGTCCACCTGCAATGAGGACACATTCACTTCATGTGCCTCATGTGTCCTGCAGTGCATGGGCCTAACACCTCCGCCTGGGACGCCCAGCATGGCTAGTTCTCGGTGTGTCAGCAGACCCCTAACGTGCACTGCCACTCCTCAAGACACGTGTGTCTGTGGCAGATGCGCTGCTGACGGTGGACCCCTCCTCACTATCCTGAGGTGTCTCTGCCGTGCCCCTAGCCACCTGTCTAGCCTCCAGCATGTCCACAGCGTGGCTAATGCGACCCAGTCCCCGAGCCACATCCCCTGCAAAGTGGCCCAAGTCTACCTGCAAACTCACAGTACGGCGTGACAGCCCTGTGGTGTTGACTGCGAGGCGGATGATGGATGCAGCCATGCGGTCCAATCTGTGTACCAGTTGCCGCTCGCGGCGCCTTGCACTCTGTCTCTCTGACACTAGTTCTGTTACCAGTTGACGTATGGAGAGAGCAAGGTCACCGACATTATCGTTCAAACGTGTGAACTGTGTGTTCACTTGTGCTAGCCCAGTGGTGAAATTATGCTTCATCCGTTGCATTGCCCCAGATATGATTCTCATCTGCCTTGTTTGCAGGCGCTGACCAGATATGAGGGCTGCCTCCGCTGCGGACATGGATGAGTCACCTCCATCCTCCTGGGACACTGCTTGGACATGGAGTCTGCGACGCGGTGGTGCTTCAGGGTCCTGCTGTCTGACACTGTGGCTGGGACCAGGTGCTGTGTCTATTTCCACCATGTCCATTGGTTCAGCTGGAGGGAACTGTGGTGGTGTGGTGCTGGGCCCTGTAGTGGTTGCTTCAGACTCCTGTGCTGCCTGTTGGCTGCTTTCTGCACCCTGGACGGACTGGCTGGTGGGGGTGTCTTGTGGGAGACCTGTGGGACATAGGGAACACACTGTCAGTATCTAACATCTGTTGTATGCCTCCTAATAAACTGTTGCCTATAAGCTGACTACTGTACTACATTGCCCATAATGCTCCATTCTGGTGGTTGCAAGTCTGGAATGGAGCTAGTTTGGTTGTGCATGCTGCTGTGTACTGGGTGGGTGGGGGTATGGCAGTTATGGGTGTACATGCATGTTTCATGGTACTCACTTTTTGATGTCCCTGGCGCTGACGTGTCCAGTACTCCCATTCCTGCCAATGCCTCAAGGGTCTGTTCCACCAGTTCCTCCATGGGTGTGGTTGGTGGGACGGTGGATGGGCCTCCTCCTGTGCCCCTCATCTCCCTGAGGCGCTCTGCCTTCCTCTCCTTTGTCCTGGAGTGCAGGTCATACCACCTCTTTTTTATTTCTTCTATACTCCTGTGGCTCACCCCTATGACGTTGACCCTCTCCTGGATGTCTTGCCAGATCCTCCTCTTTTCCGTGTCTGGAACACTCAGGGCAGCCCTTCCAAACAGCTGGTCATGGTGCTGGCAGCATTCCTCTGTCAGCACCTCAAGTTCCTTTTCAGAGAACTTCAGTTTTCTCTTCCTGCCTGCAATGCCTGAGTCTTCCATTCTTGCTGCCGCCTCCAGGTGGTTGCTCAGCAGTTAGAAAAGGGTGTGGTCCTCCCTCCTCCCAGGTGTATTTGATAACTTCCTGGCCATGATGTCATCAGCAAGTGTTTTTCAGACTGTTTTGCTGCACCTGCATGCAATTTGCGGCACAGTCGCAATTTGCGACACACACTCGCAATTTGCGAGTCCGTTTTTAGCGAGGTTGCAAAAAGCGACCTCGCTAAAAGCGGACTTGCAATCTGCAGTGCAACTTCATTTGCGAGTCGCAAAATTAAGTCGCTTTTTCTTGTTGGATACCATTTTGCGAGTTGGAAATTGCGAGTCGCGACGTCTCGAAATTTCCGACTCGCAATTTTTTAACTTCCTACATCTGGCCCTAAGTCCCTAGTAAATGATACCCCTGGTTCCTAGGGCATGGGTACTAAAGAGGGGCCCTAAGACCTGCAGCACAACTCGTATCACCCTAAGAGACCCTACGGGACCTAGCACCAAAACTCACACAGACTGCCATTGCAGGCTGCATTACAATGTGCTCCCAAAAAGTGAAAACACAACATGGCACACAGTCTGTGTACCATGCTCCCTAAACACTGCATGTAATATTTGCAAGTCACCTCTGCAGTAGGCCTTACAGCCCATGGCAAGGTGCTTTATATTACATGTATGGGAAGAAATGCCCCTGCTATCTTTTTGTCGATTCTTAGACTTAGTAAGTGAATAGAGAAGCCATTTTAAATACAGGTACTGGACATTGGTCAATACGAGTTCCCTAGCTACATGACGGCTTCACTGAAACTTTGGTATCAAACACATTGTGTTAATAAACCTTAACTGATTCCAGTGATGAATTTACTAATACAAGCACCCAGAGGGCACCTTAGAGGTGCCCCCTGAAAACCTACCAACTGCTTGTGAGCTTACTGACCAGTTCAAGACAGTTTGCCACCAGTAGGTGAGAATCTGACCTTCAGGGGTGAGAGCCTCTGCTCACTGAAGGTCAGAACCAAAGCCTGAACTGGCAGGGGTGTTAACACACCCCTTCTAACAGGGTGGATAACAAATCTGCATTCCAAGACAGGGAGGTTCAAAGAAGCCCACTGCCTTTAGTGTGCAGAACTGACCTTCCTCAGAGGAAGATGCCGACCCCCTGCCTTAGGGTCCATCTGACAACTGGATAGATTGGAGCATTTGCTATGCAGGAGGTGTGTCACATTTCCAGGCTGGAAACACCCCTAGTGTGGCTAATCTGAAGAGGACACAGCCTCAGGAATTTTGGCATTTTGTGTGTGGTGGAATTTGGGAACTCTGGACAAGGTGATGCCCATCCCCCTCAGGAAGTGGTCATCTAGGGGATGCAGTGACCCCAAGGGTCACTCCCTTTAATGCCCCCCAAATTGAGTATTTAGGGGCCCCATGATACCAGGATTTCAGATCTTTGCTGGACAAAAAGGAAGGAGTGAACAAGAAGCCTGCTGAACCTGAGAACTGAGGAGCACGACTGACTTGGCCCCAACCCTGCCAGCCTGCCTGCTGCACCCGACCCTCAAGGAGCAACTGACTTGTCCTGTAGCCTCCAAGTACAGGGGAGAGCTGACAGTGCTTCAGGCAACCCAAGCAAGAACTGTGAGGACAGGGACTGCCAGAAACCCAACGTTGAACATCACCATTGCACCCAAGCCACCTAGCCAGAGCTGAGGTGGGCCACTGGTGTCAGCCTTGTCCCCAGGCCCTCAGAGACAAAGCCCACTCTGAGTTCACCCACTTTGGACTTCGAGACGGTGTCTGCAACCTGTTTCTGCAGACCCCCTGCAACTGTGAGTGACCAGGAGACAGACACCTGACGCCTCAGGGCACTTCTGCCGGACTGAGAAGAAGAGAACCAAGGGTGTCCCCACATCTCCCAGGACCATGAGACCTGAGCCCACGTGTTGGCTTGGTTGGACTCAACCCCTAGTCCATACCTGCAGACTGTTTCTGCAGGCCCCCTGCAACCGCAAGGAACTCCAGCACTGGACCTGATAGCAAAAGACACCACTGCACCCAAGCCCCACAGCCCAAAGAGAAGTGTATTGATGGTGTCCCCACATGCCGAGGACCTCAAGAGTCAAGCCTCCCTGTGGGTTCCCCTGGACTGGTCTTCCAGTCACAACCTTGAGCAACTTTCCAACCAGACATTTTACCTTTAAAGTGAATGGGACACCCGATGCCGTAACACACCTCTGCACCCGGACACACCAGAGCCTCCTGAGGTGACCTGATGGTGTGTCCTTGGACCGTGCCTCATACTCACCTTAAGTCGTGGAGAGCAGTCCCAGAAGTCGTTGTGAAGTGCCCAAATGCAGTACATGTTTTTCCTCATAGGATAACATTACCACGCCCAAACATTGCACTGTGTCAACTTTTGAAAACTGTAAAAATTCCTATCTCGAAAGTACTCACCTGATTCAGGTGATCTTGTTATCTAAATGTATATAAATGTACGTGTTATTTTTATAAATTGGTGTCAGTTTTCTTAATTGAGTGTGTGTCTCACTTTCTGTATGAGTGTGAACCTTACATGCTTTGCACTACCCTCTGATATGCCAAACTGCTCGACCACACTACCGAAAAAGAGAGGATTTGGGATGTCACTTCTGCCTCTGTGATACCACTGAAGATTGCTTGGACTGTCTGCACAGTGTACCTAATTTTGGTCCACTATATAAAGAGCCAGCTTCCTACACTAGGTATATCCACTAATAGAAATTGTACTCTCAGATGGAATGTTCGATTCCTCAGGTTTGATAGCAGAATATATAGTACCCACAGACAAGACCTCCAGCGGGCTGACTTCCTATCATTCATGTTATACAACGGCTTAGCCCCGATTGGTGAGAGTGTCAGCCGCACACAGGCATGCCTCCCAAAGCCACTAATCTGTGAACAAGAGGCAACCCAACATAGTCAGACACAAGATGTAATAAATTCTGCCAGGCAGAGTTGGCAAGTACTGGATGAAAAATGGAAGGGGACCCAATTTGAGGGGGTTTATAAAAGTATCCCAGAGGAAGGGGGAATATTTGAGCATGCCCAGAAAGAGAGAAACTAGTGCAGGCTAAAAAACTACGTGCTATATTGGGATCTCTAAAATTCACAACACAATCCCTAGGCAATACTGTAGGTGAAGAGCCAACGCAGTCAACCCTGCTGGCCATAATCATATGATTATTAAACACAGTACTGAAACCCATATGCTTGCTTAACCAGAGCAACACCTTGTGGATAAAATGACCAGTTTTCTCTTCCTGAACTAATTTAGTCTTGGGGACATTAGTCGGGATTAGAACATAAGGGCAAGTCGGAGGGGATGACTTCAATATAACCTGCTCATATGAACATTCCTTCTCCATGGGAACTTGCTGAGGAAGAGCAACACCACCATTACTAGTAATGCACCTAGAATTGGTGGAAATGGGCGGAGTAGACAAGATAGGCACTGGGGTGGGGAAAGAATCACGGAAATGGGCAGCAACTGGGAAGAGGGACCTGAGGGAATAAAATAATCAATATTCGTCTCCTGCGTATTTGGACACGTACCAGACACACTACCCCTAAACTCGTGAAATGCAGCTATGAGCTTGGCTTGAGAACTGTTGATAGTTTTATGTGAAATTAACTTAGTGAAACTGGATTCAATTATATCTAACCAGTGTTTGCAAAAACACGGAATATATCCATTTCATTCTGTTGGGCAAAGACATGCAGATCCACCCCCTCTACTGACAACCTTCTTTCAGTCAAAGCAATCTCTTTTGAAATCCCCCCACTTCACACTCCAAGATGGAATCAGAGGTTGTAACACTAGCTACAGAAGCGGTACTACCCACAGTTCTCCTCTTTCGAATATTAGCTGGGAGATTGAACCATTGAAGTAACAAAAGGTGAAAGGGGGTGGCCAGCGCAGCCTCTTCTGGGCAATGACGGGCTCCCTGTTGGCCTGGTCTGTGCCCGGGCCCATGCCACAATTGAGGCTCTGAGTCTTAAATGCACCCGCTTGGCACAAATCCAGATAGTCCCGCCCTCAGTTAGCACCAAGAGTTAATGGGCTTGTACTCCAGACTCCGGCTCCAGCTGGAAGCATGTACCGCTGCGTAGTGAGTCTTTGAAGCTGAAATGCCCCCATTGGGGGCGAGTCCAAATGGCCCCACCTCCAGTTGGCAGAGAGAGTTCTTTCTGTCCACAGACTACTTATCCTTCTGTGGCTGTAACGATATTGGTGTGATAGGAGCCTGCAAACTGGGGTTGGGTGCAGCACAGCCCTGTGCCGGTACCAGGAAGTGTCAGTCTGCCTACAGGAAGGTAGGGCTCTTCAGTTCGTGCGGTTTTACTCAGTTTCTCCTACAGTGCCCCTACAGGGTCCCCTGAGGAGCACAGTGTGGTGGCTCTGCTACACTCCTAGCCACTGCAGACCACTCAGAATCTCCACACTGGCACCAGAAATGCGTAGCTGGTGTGGCACTAACGCCATGATAATTAACTTCAAACCATGGGTGCCCATATTATTTTCCCTTTCTAGACTAGCATAGTTTGTGTATGACAAGCTCTTCCTTAGCCCTTTGTTAAAGAATAATACATTTCTGCCAAGTACCATAGGTTATCTGTGCCACCTTCAGCGAGTATTGACTGTTTTGCCAAGTACTTCGCATGCTGGATTTTGTAGGTCTATCCTTAGAATGGGAAAAGTGAAACTACAGGTCCCATAAACATATCAGCATCGTTGCTGACCAAAAAGAGATAAGTGGCTGAAAGAAGGGTGTCTAACATGACGTTTGGCCGCCAACTGCTCTGCATTTTTAAGGCGAACAGAATTCTGGGCATGGCATGCTATTTAGGACACTTCCTTCTGTTTTAACCTGTAAATGTGAAATGGTTAGCCACGGTTTAATAGCTGCCTGCCATTTATTGCACGTTCTCTTTCTGCCTAGGTTTATTTCAGCCCTAGGACCAGCACTGGATGAAGTACACTCTCACTCCACCTAAACTGGGACAGCACCTGATGATGTCCTTTCCGGACGCAGATGATACTGTAATTATGAGTCTAACACCTATAGGTCTGCAAAACCTGCTCAACACATTGGCATCATACTGTGTAACAAACCAGATGACAGTTAACCTAGAAAAAAACAAAATAGTCATTTTTGGGAAAAAGCGTAAAAAGGAAGGAAATGGTACCTGGGCAGAGCAGTAGATAGAAGCCTCAGCTAGAAATATTTAGTGATGTGGCTACAAGAGAGGCACTTGTCCAAGCTGCTTTTAAATGCCTTGAAACCGAGTCTGGCCTTGCTGATTGCGTCCTTTCAAAAACTACACAGCAAATGTTTAATTCCAACCTGGAAACCCACTGTAACAGTAATCAAATCAAAACTTACTCCAACGCTCTCCTAGGGATCAGTGGCCTTTCCGGGCAGTGGAATTATTTCCTTAACAACTCCCAGAGTACAGCTTATCACCTAGGGCCATATTTATACTCTGGTTGCGCCGAATTTGCGTCGTTTTTTTTGACGCAAATTCGACGCAGAACTAACGCCAACTAACGCCATATTTATACTCTGGCGTTAGACGCTTCGGGCGCCAAAGTGCCCGGAGTGTGCGTCATTTTTTAGCGTGAACCCCTTCCTTGCGTTAATGATATGCAAGGGAGGCGTTCCCGTCTTAAAAAATGACTCCCAGGCCTTTACGTGGTATTTATACTCCCGGGCAAAAGAGACGCCCGGGAGTGGGCGTGGCCAAAAACGGCGCATTTGCGCCGCTTTTTAACGCCTGGGTCAGGGATGGCGTTAAGGGACAAGTGGGCTCAAAATGAGCCCAGAGTGCCCTCCCCTGCCCCCAGGGACCCCCCCTGCCACCCTTGCCCACCCCAGGAGGACACCCAAGGACGGAGGGACCCATCCCATGGACATTAAGGTAAGTTCAGGTAAGTATTTTTTTTTTTTTTTTTGTGGCATAGGGGGGCCTGATTTGTGCCCCCCTACATGCCACTATGCCCAATGACCATGCCCAGGGGACATAAGTCCCCTGGGCATGGCCATTGGGCAAGGGGGCATGACTCCTATCTTTACAATGATAGGAGTCATGTTGATGGGGGATGGGCGTCGAAAAAAAATGGCGCAAGTCGGGTTACGACGATTTTTTCGACGCAACCTGACTTGCCCCATTTTAAGACGCCCATACGCCATTTTCCCCCTACGCCGGCGCTGTCTGGTGTACGTGGTTTTTTTCCACGCACACCAGGCAGCGCCGGTCTGCTAGCGCCGGCTAACGCCATTCAATAAATACAGCGCCCGCATGGCGCTTCAGAATGGCGTTAGCCGGCGCTAATTTTTTGGACGCAAAACTGCGTTAGCGCAGTTTTGCGTCAAAAAGTATAAATACGGCCCTTAGTATTTAGTCTGCCTCAACATACTTCACCTGCGCAAATCAGACTAGAATTTTCGATCAAGAACTAACACAGCAATCAGCTCTCTTGAAATATCTGTACTCTATCTGAGCGAGTCCATCCAATACCCTGAAATCTCTCATCTGGAAAGAGATTCAAGACCACAGCCACTCAAATCAATAGGTTAAGGCGAGCAAAGAGGCCCGGAAAACAATGTCTGTGCAGCACCTGTGGGACCTGCCAATATCACACCAGGCTTTCAGATCAGCAATGAACAAACGAGTAAAGTTCCTGTCCTGGAAGCAAGACAAGGAACGCTTCTGCAAACGCAGTCACGCATGGCTGGGCATTAACACTTAAATCCCCAGGAGCTGTTAGAAACTATTAGCGGCTACCTTAAATCGAAATTTCTGGCACTATGATTTGGCGTGTTTCCATCGAAGGACGCAGCACCTCCATGGGCTCCAAAGCCTGCCACTCTGTCATGCAGGCTATTCCTCAGACCACAGGAATCCTTTATGCACTCAATATGCATCTGCCCCACATTGCTAACTGCACACAGAAAGCTCCTACGGAACTTGTTTATCGTAAATGGAGTCAGAACATGTCACCAAGCTATGTTATTCTGTTTGCATGGACGACAAAAACCCCAAGTGATGGCATGCCTGACAAAGTTTACCACCTTTGCTGAACAACAGTACAAGGCAGCTGCACTCACAAAGGGAGGGGTGCTTTTAAAAACTGCACATCACCTCACGAAAGCGCAGGCACTTAAAACCAAAAATTTCTCAGGGAAATGCACCATCTGTACCATCCTGTAGCCTCTCACTTTGCTAACTTGGGGCCAGATGTACGAAGCATTTTTCAAGTCGCAAACGGCGAATCGGGCCGTTTGCGACTTGAAAAACGCTATTTGCGATGTACAGACCCATTTTTGCGATTCGGTAATCTATTTGCCGCATTGCAAAAAGGGTTTGCGAGTCGCAATTAGGAAGGGGTGCTCCCTTTCTAATTGCAAGTCACAGTCCCATGTATGATTGTTTTGTGACCGCGAATGCGGTCGCAAAACAATTGCAGTTAGCACCAGTTTCAAATTGGTGCTAACCCATTCGCAAACGGGAAGGGGTCCCCATGGGACCCCTTCCCGTTTGTAAATGGCAGCAAAAATATTTGTTCAGAGCAGGCAGTAAGTAGTCTCACAGACCACTGCCTGCTCTGAAAAAATTAAAAGACAACTTTTTATTTTTCATTTTGAAATGCATCTCGTTTTCCTTTAAGGAAACGGGCTGCATTTCAAAACAAAAAAAACTGCTTTATTTAAAAGCAGTCACAGACATGGTGGTCTGCTGTCTCCAGCAGGTCACCATCCCAGTGAGGGCGGCCATTCCCAATGGGGTCGCAAATTGCGACCTACCTCATGGGAATCACAAACAGTGTCATTGACACTGTTGTACATAAGGTTTTGCGACTCACAAATTGCGAATTGTGCTGACTCGCAATTTCCGAGTCGCAAAACCTGAGTTTTGTACATGTGGCCCTTGATTACTTAACCAAAGGGGCATAAGCACTTTAGTTATTTTAAATATTTGTATTTTTAGTATTGATAAGTCATCGTTTAAAAAAATGTGTCTTCGTTTTACCATATCATGTAAGGTTTTAGTAACATATCATGATTAATAAAATTAATTCATTAATTTCTGCCTTTATTAAAATACTGACTCCTGACTTGCTCGGTGTGAAGCACCGGGCCCAGTCCTGCGTAGTCTCCGAAGCTGGGGACCACGTGACATCCTCTGTTTAGACGGACTGTGAACTCGCCTGCACGCGTTCCTCCGTTCTGCAGCGTTTGTGAATCGCAATGAATGTGTTGCCGATGGACAAACAAGTTCTAACGTTGACATAGTGAGCAACATTAACTCGCTTTGAGGTTAGAGAGTTCTCAAGTTTCCTAGGTTAGGTGCTTTCCGTGAGTAGCTTATCTAGTACAGGGTTTTTTGTGGAAAGAATAAACCTGGAATGGATGAGCTACCTAATCTTGGACACGGTAAATTTGAGAGTAACCAGTGTACACCATTGGTACACTGGCCCTACTGCTCGTTCATTCCTATTTTGTGTTCTCCCATTCATCTATATAATATTACCCTGCTGATTCCCAAAATATGCAATGTGTAGAGTGCTTCAGCCCCTTTTTATTTTTATTTACCAATAAAACTTGGATCGTTAAATTAAAAAAAAAGTGCTTCCACTGATGCCATAAACTATGTTTTGTTAATCTCTGGCCATGCAGCACAACATTGGCGATGTTGCCCAGCATTGGCATTGGCAAAGCTGATATAGGTCCCAAAGGCAAGACCTATTGCCAATGCTTGTTTTATGATCAGTGCATGTTCTTTCCCCTTTGTCTTGCTTTTCTGCTACTCGTGTCACCTTGACATGGAGTCTGTATGACTCACTGGTAGTCTCCTTGTCTCAGTGTGTTTCTTGCTCTCTGCATGTCTGCGTGTTTCCTTTCTTCCAGAGTCCACTTAGTCTTGCATGAATGTGGCGCTCTTTGCATCAACACGGGGAGAGAGGTGATTTGTATCACAGATTTCTACACACACGCTTTATATTACACAGATTTATAATTTGAGGCACAGGGAGATTAATTGATAAACTCAGAATCCTATAATTTTTCCTCAAGTGCTGAAGCCAGGTCTAGATTGTAAATCAAGGGGGTTACAAGGTCAGTAGCCTAGCTGTTGAATTTTCTTCCAGTTTCTCCCCCTTTCGGTGTCTTCCCCGCATCTTTAACTTCCCAGGTCTTAGCGCTGCTACCCCTAGTCCCTTAGGGTGTGTGCAATTGGCGTTTACCACAATATCATGCATGCAATATAATAAATGCTAGGACAACGTTTGTGGGTATAATATGTCGCAAGTTTATTATTTACACAGGTTGGGTTAGCTTACGGGAGATCCCGGTGTCGGAGATGAGTTTATTAAACATTGGCCGACACCCATCCTGAGAAAGCTAGGGCTGTTCCGTCTGGTGTTCTCTGCACCAACGTGCTCGCCTTACTTCCAAAGAGGCCCGGCCCAGCGAGGTCACCCCTTAAAAGGACCTCCTGGCCTCGCTCCTCGCTTCTCACATCCTGGGGGCCATAAAGGAGAGGTGGCCCACCCTCCCTAGTACGGAGGCCCCTCCTGGCCATATGCCTCCCTAACAGGGGAGCGACGCTAGGGAGCTGTCCCCCCTATTGTCGCCCTACGTGCGACTTGGCCAGCTACAGTGTCTCCCTCCCGATGTACACATTCCTGCATGCCTCTAACCTTCCCTCTGCCTCTGTTTTCCTTTGTGTCTGATTATTACCTACCAGCGTCCGTTTCCTATGCTCGTCCCTCTGTATTTAAGTGTCCACAGTCCCTGCATTTTCCCCACATCATGGAGCCTATTTCTGCCGGTATTTGGATGTCATAAGACACACTTTGGTGAAGGCGCTTAGTGATGATAGAGGGCAGGACTCCATCCGCTATAATTCCCTGCATGCCAGACGGCGGAGGGGCACCCAGTAGCACCGAGCAGGCGTTTAAAAGCTTCCTCCAGATCCTGGGACGCTCTTTCTGGGGGCTCGATTGGGCCAGGACTCCATCTTCCATATTTCCCTGTATGCCAGGAGGTGGAGGGACACACATAGCAGTGAGCAAGTATTTTAAAGCTTCCTGCAGGCCCCCTAGTATGGGTCGCACGGAGGCTCGCCCGGGTCAAGAGCGAACCCATCTGCGCCCCAAGGGGGCTAGGCCACCCTTCTTTGTTCCGGTATTATGATATTTTCATTCTATTTTTAAAAGGAGGAATAGGAATCTGAGAATACATCCTGACAGCACCCCAGGTAAATCCCCAAAACAATAACTACCTATCTGACAAACGTCATGGGTGCTATTAATAAGGAAATTAGTAACGCGGAAGAGAGGCTGGCATCTGCACAACAATCACGGAGAAAAACATCTGGTCTTTCCTCAAATTCCATAGCAAAACTACCCAGAAGCGAGAACGGTAACATCGGCAATGCTATTTTAAATCTTTGTGTGTCCCATGAAGCCCTTTCGATTGACGTCCTTTCTTCACTTGCCCCTGAGACTTCCCCACCACCAGACAGAACAAGCATTTGCAATGCAATGGGTCTCACATTTGTTCGACTTAGAGCTATTTGCTTTGTAAAGTCCTAACCGTACTTTTATTGCCACAAAAACTGAAAATGAAAAGTAAAACAGTTTCACATAAGTGAGCCAATTTAAAGCACCACACCATGAGCGTGAAGGAGCACACAAAAGTAAACAGATGTTCGCTTGCAAACGTATCGACAGTTATGCAATTATCTATGTAACAGGGTCGATGTCATGCAGAGCTCTCGACTACTGCCCAGTGAGATCGCGCTGCGTAGGAAATAAAAAGAAAAAGTAGTCCAGAAGCCATGCAGAAAACACAGAGCCTTGTATGCTTTCAGTAGTTTACCAGTGCTCTCAAAGAGGGCAAAACACCAGAAAAGGCATGACATATGCATTCCTTTCACAAATAAAATCAAACAAATTTTAAAAGGCAAGCCCACGAACCAACCAAACTGATGGGCGTGACATGGGTGTGGTTAAAAGCCCACAGAGAGATTACAACAGGGGCCAGAGCACTTGCACGCTGTAGCTATTTTATCCCAGCAAATAATTTATTTTTCACAAAACAGTGAAGCCTTGTTTTCAGGTCATTCAGAACTTTATAAATCTGCTCGGTGCATGAGACTGGGCATCTGCGGAACCGTAGAAAATCTTTCAACTCAAGCAATTAAGTGTTTGACACCTGGGCTGATTAATAATCGTGCAAAAAATAAGATCAGAAACAAAAACAATGGTCATTTAGTAGAGAAACTCACAAAAAAGCCCTTTAACTTACATATTCCATCATGTTATTTGTTTCACATGTCCTTTTGCTTAGTCTCCAGTGGAAGCACAGCTGGAAAGGAGGGAGAGAAGAAAGAAAAATGAGGCCTATTTTACGGAAGCACACTAGCCAGCCAATTTGTCCACGTTTCATATTTTGTATTCCAACACTGTGCTTAATTTGTGCTGGTGGCATCCGGTGCAGAGCACCGGCACTTATTTTTGAGGGCCGGCGCTCATTTTACTGCCTCAAGCATTTACTGTGAGCGAAAGACTCATATGGAAAGATGGATAAAGAGAAAAACGAAAAGGGGTCACAAAGGGAGGAAGGATGGCTTCAGGATTACAATGCCTTAGTATTCCGAGCTCGCACATTTATTTGCAGCAGCCGCGTGTTTCAGAGGAGAGCTTTCGGCAGGGCACGTTTTTATTCACAAATTAAGCACTGCTCCAACAAAAGCATCTGTTTCCATACTGTGCAATTCAGAGCCCAGCAGTGCGAAGCTACTCCCCCCGCGGCACTCACTTTGTGGTATAACCTATTGTTTTCCCGTCCTAGTAACTTCTCAATCTATCTTCCTGTCGCACTGTTTTTCGAAGAACTGTTTTGCAGCTGCTTTTGTGTGAAAAGGGCGGTGCTTAATTTGTGCTTGTTGTTTCCGGTGCTGAGCACCGGCACATATTTTTGAGGGCTGGGGCTTATTCTTCTGCCCCAAGCATTTGCTGCGGGCAAAAGACACATATGGGAAGACAGATGAAGGGAAAAACGAAAAAGCGTCACAAAGGGAGAAATTAGAATGCTGCAAGAGGGAGCTGAAGGGGCAGAGAGTGACTTTATATAGATTGAAGAGGCCCGAGATGGCTTCAGGAGTACTCTGCCTCTGTATTCCGTGTTCACACATTTAATTGCTGCAGCTACGTCTTTAAGAGGGCTGTGGGCACCGGCACCTTTTTATTTACAAATTAAGCACTGGAAAAGGGGGAGATATGAGGGAGAGTGACCGAGTGCAGGGTGGTCTGAGACAAAAGCCAAGCTTCTTGGCTGTTTAACAGTAACTAGGAAATAGACCATTTCATAGTAAAGCAACTAGGTGGCACAAATGAAGGCGCAGTCCGATTACTATTTTTTCTAAGCCAAGAGAGTCCAATACATCTGTAAATGCTTCTAAACCCAACAATGAACAAGACATTACAACTACTTGATTATTTAATCACACGCGATTCTGTCGCTGTAACAATCTGTTCATTTTGTTCTTAAAAGAGAAGATTGAAAACTGTTAGCCACGTGTCGCAATACAGTAATCACAGATCAAATTAAATTAAAAACGGCTCAGTGCGTGCCATGTTAAAATGTATGTGATTGCAGAGGAATTTAGCCCCTCAAAAGATTACACATTTTGAAGTAAGCCAAGCAGCACTGAGGTCGATATTTGAACTCTGTCTCCTTTTGTATGGTTTAATAAAAAACATCGCTTGAAGATTAGCATTTAGGCATAAAACATGGAAGGAATGATCCTATTTGGCAAACTGTTACAAAGGAACTCATCTCAGGGCTCATCTACAAAGGACTTTCTTTTTTACCCCTACCTATTTTGTGTACTGAAGGCCATTCATAATTCCAACCTTAGCAGTTCCTTACATAATGTAGGTTGCTAAGGCGGATGGCGTGCATTCTCAGATTTGTGTTAAACAAGCTGGGATGATTGGTTTTGTTTCACCTTGAAGAAGTATGAACAGAATACAGCTGCTACAGGAAACCAAAGGCTACTTATTCAGCAATGGCTCCTTGTGGCTTAGCCATTTGCACAAGCGCCAGGAATGTCAGTGAGGTGTTAATGTCAACAGTATGCAGTACACAAATTCACAAAATACAAAAAAAGAAAAGTAATACAGTTTTACATAAGCGAGCAGATTTAAAGCGCCATGCCATGAGCGTGAAGTAGCACACAAACGTATCAGCAGTTATGCAATTAGCCATGTAACAGGATCGATTTCTTGCAAAACTCTTGACTACTTCCCAGCGAGTTCGTGCTGCATAACAGATAAAAAGAAAAAGTAGTCCAGAAGCCATGCAGAAAACATGGAGCCTCGTATGTTTTCAGTAGTTCGAGGAGGGCTGAACACCGGAAAAGGCATCAAATCAAGCAGATTTTAAAAGGCATACCAACAAACCAACCAAACTGATGAGCATGACATGGACATGGTTACAAGCCCATAGAGAGGTTACACCAGGAACAGAGCGCTTTGCGCATTCGACCCTAGAAAGGAAAGCAACTGCTTAAAGTTTAAGTAACAAATCTGATATATAAGGGGGAAGAGAAGCCCTCACAGTGCCATAAAGTAGGTCCTCACAAGCTCCCTGATGCCATAGTCAATGCCATTCCGCCACACTGTTGCTAGGACTGCTCCTGCCCTGTGCAGGTCAGTCATTGGCACCCTGCCCTGTCAGCCACTTCTAGTCTGTTTACTTATTTTATTTGAATTCCTTGGGGTTATTTTATTTCTTTATTCCTTGGGTTCTGATACTTTGCCCGCTCGGTGAAGTTTGTCCTTGTATTTTCCACTTCCCGTCCTCTGCATCCCACCACCCGCCTCTACAGCGTCCCTCCCAGGACCTACGTAATGGAGGCTGCAGTGCGACTCCATTGAGCAGGTCTGGATCAGCTCCCCCACACAACGGTCAGTGCCATTCCCCCCACTGCTGGTAGGGCTGCTCCTGCCCTGTGCGGGTCAGTCCTTGGCAGCCTGCCTTGTCAGCCAGTTCTAGTCTATTGACTTACTTTATTTTAATTCCTTGGAGTTATTTTCTTTCTTTATTCCTTGGGTTCTGACATTTTACCCACTTGGAAATTTTTTTCCTCATTCTCCCACTTCCTGTCCCACTCTGCCCGTCTACCAAGTGCCCCCCAGGACCTACTTAATGGAGGCTGCAGCGCGACCCCATTGAGCAGGCCCTCACCAGCTCCCCCACTCTGCGGTCAGTGCCATTCCTCTGCACTGCTGCTAGGGCTGCTCCTGCCCTGTGCGAGTCAGTCCATGGCAGCCTGCCATGTCAGCATGTTCTAGTCTATTTACTTGTTTTATTTTATTTCCTTGGGATTATTTTATTTCTTCATTCCTTGGGTGTTGACACTTTGCTTGCTTGGTGCAGTTTTTCCCTATTTTCCCACTTCCCGCCCATGCTTCCTGCCCCCACCTCCCCACCACCTCTCCCAGGACCTACTTAATGGAAGTTACAGCATGGGCGTGCAGCAGATGCGTGCAGCCGGTGTACCAATGGTGCATCAAAGGCACGCCAAAGGCAAGCCCGTCTTCACCCGTCTGCGCCCAGTGCCAGGAATCCTGGTCCTCCAGACACCCTCAGGTACTACGTCACAGATCTCCATTCCCTGGATCCTGGATGTCGCAACATGTGCTGCCTTGCATTTCCTTGCCCCACAGCAGGACCATTTGGCTGCCACTGCTTTTTCTTCAACTGTAACCTAGGTCCACCCACCCTCACAGAATCCCGCACCACTCCAACTCCTCCAACAGACAACACTCTGGAACCACTCCATTGCCTCCTGATTAACCCCAGATTGCTCTGTAAACATGCCACCGAAGTCTGGGACACCATCTCCCTCTTTGCCCTGACATAGTCTTCAACACAGAGACTTGGCTCAAACCATCCTCTGTCCCCGACATCACCACCTGTTGACCCCATGGCTTCAAGATGACTCACCGGGACCGCACCAACAAACACAGAGGTGGCATTGCCATCATCCACAAAGAATCAATCCACAGCACCACCACCGAAGATGACACCACACTGATCATGGAGCATCTAAATTTCCAACTCCATACCGATGACAAAACAACCATCAAAGCCCCCCTTGCCTACATACCCCATGGACCACCCACCGGCCTTTACAATGCCATCACAGACTTCATCACCACACTTACCATAGAATACAAGTGCAACATCTTCCTTGGAGACCTCAACTTTCACCTGGACGACCCCACAGACATGAACTATGCCAGCCTTTTGGAATGAATGGACAACATCAGCCTGACCCAGTTGGTTACAGACTTCACACACAGAGCAAAAAACACACTGGACCCTATATTCATGTCCAGCAACAGAGTCAAATACAGCCATACCAAGGAACTTAACTGGACAAACCACTCCATTGTCCACTTCACCATCACAGGATCACCTTGCACCAACCCTAACCCTACCATCAGCTCCTTCCACAGCAGGAGTAAAGTGACACAGACTCAGTGGAAGGACGCCCTCAACACCAACCACCCGACGCCGCAACCAACCTGGAACAGGCAGTTGAGAACTTCAATACCTGGGTCAGCAACGCCGCCGACCAAGTTGTCCCCATCAAAACCAGCCAAAATCTACAGATCAACCAAACAAGCCAGCTGGTACCACAGGCACTCAGCAGAATGAAACGCAGCTGCAAACAATTGGCGCACCAGCAGAGATGATAAAGACCGAGCCACCTTCAAGTCAACCCTCAACAACAACCACCTACGACTTAAAGACACGAAAAAGAACGCCCTTGCAGACTGTATCGAGGCTAGCGTAAACCACACCAAGGAACTCTTCACTATCATCAGAAAGTTCTCCTGCCCAACAGTCACAGAGAACATGAGCCCTCCCTCACAAGAACTCTGTGATGCTCTAGCAAATCACTTCCACATGACATCCACCATCTACAGGAACTTTGAGCTCCAAACAACCAACCTCCTCAGCCTCCTCACTCCAGTGGAAGCCTTCCCTGACCAACATCTCACCGCGTGGGAACAACTCACCACTCCGGACACCTCAGCCATCATGAACTCTATCCACTCGGGACCATCCATTGGCCCCTGCCCACACTGCCTCATCAACCTACGAAGCAACAAGATCAGTCACCAGCTCACCACCATTCTAACGCCTCCATTGCCACAGCCACCTTCCCTGATACAGGAAACAGGCAGAGGTCAGACCTCTCCCAAAAAACCCTCTGCAGACCCCAGCAAACTGCAGAACTACTGTCCGATCTTGCTGCTCCCGTTTCCTGCCAAAGTCCTGGAGAGGTCCATCAACCATCAGCTCACCAAACACATGTAGAGAAACAGTCGGCTAGACGCCTCCCAATCCAGTTTCTGAGCAAACAACATCACCTAGACTGCCCTGATCACCGTCACCGACGACATCCTCACCCTACTCGACAGAGAAGAATAGGCAGCCCTGACCCTTCTCAACCTCTTCGCAGCCTTCAACGCTGTTTCCCGCCACACACTCATCAAGAGACTGCACCAGATCCAAATAAAGGGAGCCACATCCAGATGGATTACATAATTTCTCATGGGATGCAGGCAGGGAATCCGCCTACCCCGCCCTTCACCTCAGAACCCATGAGCACCATCTGCGGCATCCCTCAAGCCTCATCCCTCAGTCCCATCCTTTTCAATACCCACATGATACCTCTAGTCGACATTGTCAGAACCCACGATATCAATATCATATCCTATGCTGATGACACCCAGCTCATCCTCTAGCTCTCAGCAGACTCCACCACTACGAAAGACCAACTTCCACAACTGCATGTAAAACGTCACAGCCTGGATGAAGGACAACTGACTGAAGCTCAGCAAGGACAAGACCGAAGTGCTGTTCTTTGGCAACAATGCATCCCTCTGGAATGATCCTTGGCGGCCCACTGAACTTGGACCCACCCCCACACCAAAAGACCATGCTCGCAACCTCAGCATTATCCTGGAGAGCAAATTCTCCATAAAACGACAGAGCAACACTGTCTCCTCGGCCTGCTTCCACACTCTCTGAATGCTCTAAAGAATCTTCAAATGGCTCCCCACCAGTACGAGAAAAACAGTCATGCAAACGCCTAGGGGCATATTTATACTCCGTTTGCGCCGAATGTTCGTCCAAATTTTTGACGCACAATCAGCGCAAACGTTGCCTCATATTTAAACCCTGACGCCCGAGGCCGCGCACGCAAAAAATCCACAGTGTGCGCCATTTTCTGGAAGCGGCAACCCGCCCTGCGTTAATGATATGCAGGGTAGGCGTTCCCGTCCAAAAAACGAGGCACACGGCCGCGCGTCGTATTTATGCTTCCGGGCAAAAAGGACTCCCGGCCGGTAGGCAGAGCAAAAAAATGACGCAAAGCCCAATGTGCGTCAAATTTTAACGCCTGGGTCAGGGCAGGCGTTAAAATGGGGCAATTACACCTGTATTTAATCAGAACACACAGAACAAACAACAGAGCAGCAGAGCAGCAGAGCAGCAACAGGGAGACATGTAGGTGATTTTTCTTCAGCGTGCACGTAGACGCAGAGCCCTGCAGCAACAACAGCAGCCACAACAACAACAGCAGGGACCCCAAAGACAGCGCAGAAGGCAGGAGAGGATATTCCGCCCAAGAACAACCCTGCATGGCCTCAGGGAACACGACATCATCCAGAGGTACCGGTTGAACTGGCAGGCCATTCAGCAGCTGCTGCGCAACATTGAACCGCAGTTGGCCCCCACTTTGGTGACACCCGCACCATCCCAACAGAAACAAAGCTGCTTGCCGTACTTCACCTGCTGGCAAGTGGCTCATTTCAGACAACTGGTGCCCTGGTTGGTGGAATATCACAACCATCATTCTCTGCATTCCTGCCAAAAGTACTGGATGCCATCATTCGCCTGACACCCCGCCACATCTGCTTCCCTAACACACTGCAGAAGCAGCAGGAAACTAAACAGGGGTTCTACGCCATCAGTGGCTTCCCACACGTCCTTGGTGCAATCGACTGCACACATGTACGCCTTGTGCCACCTGCTGCAACAGAACACCTCTACCGCAACAGGAAGCACACACATTGAATCAACGTGCAGGCCATAGTCGATCACCAAGGACTGATCAGCAACATTGTGGCTAAATATCCTGGGAGTGTACATGACGCATTCATCTTCCGTCACAGCACCATCAACCAACACTTCCAGGATGGACGGTATGGCAATGGACTACTTGTTGGTAAGGACAAAAATCAAACTCATATACACACTGCACAGCAACCCTCTAGGACAAACAACACATACACCACATTAGCAACACCTAGCCAGGAACACACTGAGGTACTCACATCACTAGCCATGTGTCATAAGTCACCATTGAACCTGTCGCACATTGGAATGTACTCAACAGCTTAATGTGAAGACATTAATGAGTGTGGTTGCCTAAATGTCACCTGGCAAATTGGAAGTGTCACAATAACCTGTACATTAACACATTGCATAAGTCTTAAGGTATGGGATGTCCAGGGTACTTTCATATGAACGTGTTAACTACACTTTCATGTTTTAACTCTGCATGGAACTCTCATCTCACCCCCAGTGAAGACACACGGACACGTGTATCACAAGTCACAATGCAAGGGAGGGCACACTGTTATGAAAATCAAAATACAGACTGCTGACAAACGGTTAGCTAACAAACACTTGCTCAGCCAAGGAAAAAACTCAATGCAAAACTTTTACCCTACAAGTATAGGTTGTCACATTAGTACACAAAAGAGTCACAGACAACACAAGACAACTACTGCCATCAAAGGTCTGTACAAGAGTGCTTTCTACATCTAATTGATCCCATTCTGTGTTTCTATTTCAGCTGATCAGGGGTATGGCATCCAGCCTTGGCTAATGACACCATTTGGGAACCCCACTACTGCTGCAGAACGGGCATACAACGACGCCCATAAGAGGACACGCAGCATTGTTGAGAGGACCTTTGGGATCCTAAAGTCAAGGTTCCGCTGCCTTGACATCACAGGCGGTAGCCTACTCTATTCCCCAGAGATGGTCTGTAAGATCATGCTCACTTGTGCCATATTGCACAACATTTGTGTAAAAAGGAACATTCCCCTCCTTGAACCAGACCCAGACATGCCTGAAGATGACGAAGAGGAGGATGCTGGCCTGCAACAGGAGGGGGAACAACCAAACACGGCAGCAGGAGTGCGTAGGCGCCAACAGCTTGTAAATAAAATTTTTTCATAATTTCTCATATCAACACTTATTGCACAATTGTACATAAACACAGATAACAAACACCACATCATGCTTTGGCCTATTCATTTCTGCCCACCTTTAGTTCGAAATTGCTGAAGAAGAATGTCGTCTCATTGAGCAATAATGACATAACACTCATCACACAAAAAAAAACATCACAAATGTCTGCACAGAGGGTAGGATTTTACATGATACATTACCATCCACAGAGGCCAACAGGAGTACAAATGTGGCAATGACACATGCCTGATCCAGACACCTGAGACAGTCTCTCACTCAGCCCAAAAATGTTGATCATTTGAAAGTCTCATTACACGTGTTCAGTGACAGGGTGGGACCATCCATGTGTACGTGACCATGTCCTCAATGGCTTCTCTCAATTTTTGATATAAACAATACCCAATTGGAACAACATTAGCTGCCACTAACTCATGAGGAGACCTTGAAGTTACAGTGACAACATACACCCAGACAGGTGATAGTGGATCCACATTCGCACACACATATAAACATATGTCATCCAATCAACCAAATATTTGCAAGCAGCCCATCACAGTAGTGTCCCAGTTCGAACCTAGCAGGAAGAATGTAACATGCCACTAAACCAGGTAATGCATAAAGGGCCACATACATCAACAACCTATTTGTCATCATCACATGAGGAACGCTGAGATTTAGCAAACATAGTCAGTGCAAAATGGTATGTCAGATTGCTCCAAATAATCAATAGGGCAAACGTCAAATGGGCTAATAAGATGAATGAATGGCTAACAGTGATTCATACCCTATGGCCTTACATTAGCCTGCTGCTGCAGGTTTTGCATAACAGAATAAATGAAAGCCATGGATAAATTAGCAAATCTGGAAGGGCAAACCCTAGGGTGCTGGGGGCCTAAGTCCACCTCTACCGCCCCCCCAAATATACAAGAACCATGTACTTGTGAACTAAACACATGCATAAGGCGCATGTGTGGCCTACATGTCAAAAGTCAAACACAAATCAGATACACAAAATCATAATAGGACATGGTTAGCCCCATAAAAACTGTAAGTGACTATTGCACTCCCTGTTTGGACTATAGATAAATGCATTACCATGATAAATGTGGACACATGTTTGAGAAGGAATACATCATGGTATCCCATTCATCATTTCAAAATAGCCATCAGCAATTTCCCAAAATATGTGTACAAATATGGTTAATACATTTTTTGAGGTATCATAAATATTACAGTGTGAATGCCTTCTATACATCCAATAAGGGACATGTGTCATAGCTAACCACAAATGTGTATCACATAGCACCGTTTGGTCATGACAAATTTCCTTCCTCAACTTTAAAAAATGAAGACATAATTTAAAAATGCGTCAAATTTCCACGCATACAGCATGGGCGTCATAATTTTTTCACGTACAGGAGTGCACAGAATGCAGAGTAAAAAAATATGATATGAAAAATAATAAATTAATAAGGTACATGACATGTCCACCATATTGTCCATGTAGCGTCAAATTTCCACGCATACAGCATGGGCGTCATAATTTTTTCACGTACAGGAGTGCAGAGAATGCAGAGTCAAAAAATATGATATGAAAAATAATAAATTAATAAGGTACATGACATGTCCACCATATTGTCCATGTAGCGTCAAATTTCCACGCATACAGCATGGGCGTCATAATTTTTTCACGTACAGGAGTGCAGAGAATGCAGAGTCAAAAAATATGATATGAAAAATAATAAATTAATAAGGTACATGACAATGTCCACCATATTGTCCATGTAGCGTCAAATTTCCCCGCATACAGCATGGGCGTCATAATTTTTTCACGTACAGGAGGGCACAGAATGCAGAGTCAAATATAAATTTTCATAAATGTTTCTCATATTTGCCAGGAAATTATAATTCTACACTAGAACTGTAAACTCAGCCTCACAATAATGTAAGGGAACAATGAAGAAATTACTTTTGACTCTGCATTATGTGCAATGTTATGCGTCAAAAAATATGACGCACAATGTGTATGCGTGAAAATATGACGCATAACGGGAAAATAAAAACGGCGGCCATTTTATGCAGGAAGTGATGTAATAGGATATCCTGTTTACAAAATCTGTACTGTGAGTTAACTTTCACTTTCACTTTGCAGTCTCAGATTTATCTAGACTGTGTGGTTGTGTGAAAAGTGTAGTCCTGTGTTTAACTGCTTTTGTGTCCTGTGTACCTTGTATTTTGTGTTTTTGTGATCATAGTCTTGTTGTCTAATATTGTCTTAGTCTGTTTAGTATACTTTTGTCCAATCCTGTTTTTGTTTGTATTGTCTGTGGGAGTCTGTTCTGGGTAGTTTAACTTTGGGGTTAGTTGGGCTATTTTTCTTAAGTTTTATTTTTCCTTCACTACTCTACCTTTCCCCATTTCCCACTTTTACTTGTTTGTCTCATTTTTCACCTTTCAATTTGTTAATATGTCAGGTAGGCCTCGGCTTGGCAGGATGGGTGAGGAGGAATTGGGGGGATTCATTTGGCTTGTTTGCCATTTCCTCCCACTCATGCTGGAGGCTGGGGGCCGTGTGATACAGGGGTATCACACGGAGGCACGTAAAGTCCGGTGGGGAAGGTGCGCCATCACCTGGTCCGGGTGTACGGGAGCATTAGGAATGAGCATCAACTAAAGCACCGCTGGGCTGATCTCATATCCAGGGAGCAGGACCTGCTGGACCACCTGGGAATCAGGATTGGTGGCCATGTTGGTGAGTACAAATCAATTACATGTGAATAATTGAAATCTGTGTGGGGACATGTGATGATTGTTACCCAGTCTGCTAGATAAGTAGCTGACTGTGTGTAATGCTAGGGAAACCTAATCTGTATTTGTTGCACAATGTGTAGGAAGACCAATGCTAGCAGTCAGATGGCTCATGTTTTCAACACATACCGGATGCCTGTAGCTGTATGTAATGTAGTGTTGCCTTTGTGTCAGACAAGCGACACGTTAATGCCTCTATTTGAACTCTACAGGTCATATTGGCCAGTGAGAAAGTTATGTTGAAACAACATACCTACATATGTCGACGCCATAGCTAGACAGAAAATTGTAAACCCATGATGATGCTATAAATGTGTGGTGCCTTCACGTCACATGAAGTTAGCTATGTTGTCCACACATATGTCACATGTGTGTCTGGTTGCTGTGTGTTGAAAATGTCCACCTAGCCTGTTTGAGTTTGAGGGGTCATGCAGTCCTCAAGTAACCAGCTTTTGGATGTCTCTCTGGGATGCACATGATGAGATGAATGCAAGCCATTATTGTTGGGGCATACTAATGGAGGTGTATCTTTGACAACACATGACTGTCCTGGCCACTGCATGTGTGTAGTAGGGTGTGTAACTGTAGCAGGAGACTCATCCAATGTTAATGTTGATTAAAAATTCATCCATGCAGTATGAGCATGTGGGAAAGTGTATCATTACCATGTCATATTCACACAGTGTCATAGTAACTGCAATTATTTGTCAGTGCACGGAGTCTGAGTATATTCTTCCTTTCATGCTTTACAGGTGGACCAGCACCGTACACCGTGGGAGAGGTGGCACATTTTGAGGACCCCGATACCTACAGTGAGTGTGGCCTGAGTGCTATTTTTATTGTTTGCTAGTGATGCATGATGGACTACTGTGTGTTCAACAGAATTCATGATTTGATGCGCTGCCCGTTCATTGGCATTGTTGCTTTAGTGGGATTTCAAATATCACTTCTGTTTCTGTGGACCAATACTTAGCCATCTCTCAGATTTAGGGGCTGTAGGTCATTCCAGTCGGCCCGCTATGGGGAATGGGATGAGTCATGTGGAATACACTGGTTAATGTAGGAGTTGCTCTGGGACTTGGCTTGGACTGAGTCTGCATATCAGACTGACATTCTCCCAGATAGCTTTGGCAAATGGCTTGTATGAAATATGCAGCTTCCTAGTTGAGGATGCACTGTGTACACTGTAGGTCGGATCTTCTGGGGGCATGTACTTCCACAAGTTGAACTAGAAGTGTGTGTGACTAGAGTGCAATGGCCTAGGTGTTCAGTCGACTCATGATCATGGGTGTTCTTGCTCCTCTGTGTGTGTTGTAAAACATGCCTCACTGATAGTATGTGATGTTGGCCTGAGTCAGAGCATTTTGACATGTGTGGACCTTGGATATGACAATGTTTGGCTAACTCCAACGTGTTGCTAGCCCTTCATTGGTGTTGTGTGTGGAGGCACATACTTGTTGACCTTTCTATACACTCCTGGGTGTGCATTGAACCTGGGATTGTTGGTTGTTCTTCCCACCCCACCCTCAAAGACTGCCATGTGATTGGGAATAGGGTACCTAGGACTGTAGCAACCAGTATGTTACACGTACTTGTGACCTTTTGCAACTTTGTTTAGAACCTAGGGCCAGATGTAGAAAACAGTTTTCAAGTTGCAAATGGCGAAAATCGCCGTTTGCAAGTCGCAAACGTGTGTTTGCTATGCAGAAATGCATTTTGTGAGTCGGAACTGACTCGCAAAATGCATTTCCGACTCGCAAATAGGCGACTCGCAGTGGTATGCAATTCCATTTGCGACCGAGTACGCGGTCGCAAATGGAGTCGCAGTTACCATCCACTTGAAGTGGATGGTAACCCACTCGCTAACTGGAAGGGGTCCCCATAGGACCCCTTCCCCTTTGTGAGTGGACCCAAAAATATTTTTTCAGAGCAGGCAGTGGTCAAAGGGACCACTACCTGCCCTTAAAAAATCCGAAACTAAAGGTTTTTTTTTTTTTTCTAAGTGCAGCTCGTTTTCCTTTAAGGAAAACGGGCTACACTTGGAAAAAAAAAACCTGCTTTATTTAAAAGCAGTCACAGACATGGAGGTCTGCTGTTCCCAGCAGGCCTCCATCCCCGTGAGTGCCCATAGTCGCTATGGGGGCGCAAATTGGGACCCACCTCAATAATATTAATGAGGTGGGTCTTTGCAACCCCATAGCGACTCGCAGACGTTGTCTGAGACACCGTTCTGCATAGCAAATTGCAAGTCGCAATTTGCCGTCTTCCTACATCTGGCCCCTAGTGTACACATTCGGTTATGGCCCATGGGTTCAATATTTCCAAACAACAAATTACAAATGGCGTTGAGTGAGGGTTGTGATAGTTAGCACATAGAGTGACATATGTAGTGAAGTCAGTATGCGGAAGAGGTTCAGCCATAATGTCAGCTGCATTAGGCATTATTTGGATGAGTAGTTTAGGCTGATGTCATCCATCATGTAGAGACATGGATATGCTAGGTGTGAGATGCCCTTATGTATGCAGGCTTCACATGTACTTCCTCTGAGACTTTAAGTGAACTATGTTGTGACAATTGCTGTAACAAATACAGTACAAGTAATGTACAAATAACCCATTGTGCTATTCCACCCAATGCAATTCCCATGGTAAATATTTGCCATTTCTCTTCACAGCTGCAAACATGAGTGCCGCAGATAGACACCAATTTGAGAGGCGTGCCATGCGATACCGGCACATCCTGCAGGTGCAGTCGGGGTACAGGAGGATGGCCCGAAAATATCAATCAGATCGGGCCCCCGGGGCATGGTGGGCCTCACCACAGGGTGGGCCTACATTGCCCACAACAGCCACCACCACCACATCCACCAGGTCTCCCCAAGTGGCCCCAGCAACGTCGGGCACAGTTGACCCTGGCTCCTCATCAAGACCTGGACCCAGCCATGTTCAACAACCAGGACAGTCCAGTGGGCATTCAACTGCTGGCACAAGGACCACCTCGGCCGGCAGACAGACAGCATCAGCCCCTCCTGTGGACCCAGCCGCATTCCTGGCATTGAGCCGTAAATTGGACAAGGTGTTTAATAAGGTGGACAAGCTAAGCCAGGATGTGGCGTATATAAAAAAAAGGGTTCGCTCCATCAGGCGGACCCTACGGAGGGCCAACCTCTAGGACATTTGCCTTGTTTAACTTTTACCCCTCCCCTCTCTCCTCTTTCCTATTTTGTACTGATAGTTGGGTTTTGGGGATTAGTAGTAGGTTAGTATAGGTAGTTAGCTTAGTTGGTGTTAGGGAAGAGGGTGGGGGGTCCTTATTCTTTCTATCTTTATTTTTTGTGTGGGTGGGTGGGGGTCAATGTTGGGATTCCTGTTTGTTTAAAAAAACAAAAACAAAAAAAAATCAAAAAAATAATAATATATATATGATTGTTTAGGATAGTATAGTATGTGTGTAGGTTAGTAAGTGTTGTCCTGCATGTGTCCTGTCTCATAATGGTGGGTGGGGGGTTGATGTTTAGATCGCTTTGTTACATGTGTAGAGTAAGTTTAGCTTAGGCTAGTTAGGGACAGTTGTGGGTTAGTAGTAGTCAGGTTAGATTAGTGTAGGTATTACTTTTCCCTTAGTTGCCTCTTGTGTGAATAAATAGTAATAAATATATAGTTAACCCTTTACATGATGCGTTAGGTGCTACTTTATCATGGCCTTGACATCAGTGTAGGTGAATGTTTTTGTATGACATTAGTGTCCTATGCTAGCCATCCCCAGAAACTGGAGGTTTAACATGCCAGCTACCCGTGTGATAACTTGATAAGTATCCACCATTTGGGAGACACACCATTGGTAGTTTGCATCGATCACCAAGGTTTTGTGTTGGTGAGTATGTATTCTACTTCACAAAGTGTGCTTCCAGACTTGTTATTGTGGGTAATTTCATAGGTCGGACTGCAGTGTGATGTTCAGGGAGATCTTTGTAGATGAGGTGTTGTTAACACTCTTGTCTTGTTGCCTTCATTGCTGACCTACATCATGTGTGTACTAATTCTGCATGACTTTCCTTCATGGAAGTATACTCAGAAAGGGTGATTGATGCAGTGTTATTTGTTTATGTTTGCTTACATTTTGCAGCATAATTTAATGTTTTAGTATTGCATGGTGCCTACATATCTCAGCCACCATTAGTTGACTCCAATTGCTATAGATGGTGCATCATTCTGTCCAACACAGCTTGATTGTGTGTGGTTAGTCCCTTCATCAGTTATTCTCCTCAGTATGGTAAGGCTATGATGCAATCCTGGCCACTGCACAGATGTATCAGACTACATGATGTCAGGACAGTTGTATTGACAAGCTACATGGTTGCCACACAGGCACTTTGGAGTTATGTACTGCACAGTTGAAGTGTGAAATAACACAGAGACATAATAGGTGTGCAAGTGCTATTTATTTATAGGTGCTGTAGTGCAAAATGTCCATTGTCCATGATTGCTGGGTCCATTCTGGTGCATTCTTACATGGTGATCCTACAGAAGGGGTGTGGATGATGCTCCTGACATGCTGGGGTGATGTCACAGACAGTGCAGAGGGACAGGAATTGGCAAATAGTGGGAGAGAGACATTCACTGGCAATGCTGACAAGTCATACAGTGGATTGCAGAACAGTCATTGAGTGTAGTTGTAGTGAGACTGGCATTTGTCAAAACGTAGGACCTTGGTCAAAGTAGGCCATGGTGCAGGGACTAGTGCTTCCGGGTACTCTTCCGTGAGAATGTGATCTGTTCCATGTCTTCTTCTTCTGATGTGTGTGTTGCCTGGTTTGTCCTTGTTGTTGTTGGTTGTGAAGGGGCAACACACACCTCAGTGTTAGAAGACGTGGAGGCAGACATCCCGGGGGCTGCTCCCTGTGGAGTTATTAAGGGCAGTACTGCAGCAAGGAGGGCCTGCTGGTTTTTGAGAATGGCAGCCACATCACGATGGTAGGCAGCCAGGTCGGCCCTGAGGGGTTCAATGTTGCATTCGTGCACACGTTGACTGGATTGCAGTTGTAGGTGTTGTGTCAACTGGATGACAGCTGTGCTGATTTCCTTCAGTGTTTTGGCAAGTTCCTGCAAGACAGATGTTCGGGCTTGCGTAGCAGCTGCCTGATCTGCAAATGACGTCATGCACGAACGCACCCCCTGAAGGCTGGCTGCCATGTTTTGCATCCCCACCCGCACCTCCTTGGCCAGCTCCCGCTGTACCCCAACTACAGTTCTTTCAAAGCTGGTGCCAGTGTCGTCAGAGTCCTCAGCTGTGTTGGAGCTGGCAGGTCTTAGAATTGGGGTGGTGGGTGGTTCTTCTGTGATGGCTGCTTCTTCTGTGCTCCTCCTTGTGACTGAAGGTGGGGTCTGGAGGGTTCAAGGACCTTTTGGATGGTCTCCTGGGAAATATTTATGGGCTCGTCATCCATGTCATCAGGGAAATCAGGGACAGGCATATCGGCAGGAGATCCATGTTCCTCTGCAATGAAACAGGGTACAATTAGTGTGTCTGTGTTGTGACAATTTTGCCATAAGATGCAAGCCTTTGGATGACTTAACTTTGTGCTCTGGTTTGGTATTGGTATCTGCTGTACTTCATATGGACATTGTTATAGGCCTATGGCCCACCTGTGTGTCACATGTATGATATAGAGTTATCAGACTTGTCTGCCTAATTGCCTCTAGGTGTTGCTTTGTACCAATTTGGGAATAGCCATCTTTTTGCCCTACTCGTCCCTCCGTGTATATCTATTCTTATGGAGAGACATTTTGTCGCGTGGGCTCTCATTATCCTACATGAGATTACTGGATTTCTAGGCAGCAGGATAGCTACTGGTGTGAGGGACTGAGTCTGGCCCACTTGTAAATAACTCTGTCACTCTAATTCTTTCTTTTTGCTCTGGCTAACTAGCAGTGCCTCATGTCTCCCACGGCAAAGAAATGATTAGACAGCCGAGCGCATTACATCTTTGGAACTTCTCAGGGAAGTCGTGGTCACTCAGATCCAAACTAATTCTCTCTTTTCCAGTATGATCTCATATACAAATGACAAAGACAGTATTTGTTTTATATGATGATTTCATAAAACAACTGACTTTTAGATAATTAGGTGTGAGCCACAATAACCAAAACAATACAACATGGTAGAATTGAAATAGTCACCAGGAGTGTAAAACATTTGAACAAAGCTATCATGGTGCCTAACTGTTTCTACTCTCCCTCTGCTTGTTCTATTTAGAGCACAGCATGTTAAGCTTCGAGCTTGCCTGTCTGAATCACTGGGGAGACATCAGCCCTCATATCTGAGCAATGGCCTGTGATCTGGTTCAGCATCTGCAGCAAGGCAGGCAGCGTCTAGTTGTGGTTCTCTGTTCGGAAACTCCCTCTTGCGTGTATTGGGACAAGGAAGTGATTTTATAACTAACATGTCATTGTGATGACAAAGTGTCCCTACGCAGGAATGCCAAATCTGAACTCCTACCACGTCTATCGGCAATGTACCAGACTGTATCCTTGACTGGAGCACAGAGTGAATATGTTCTGGAGAACTGCAGTGCTGAAGTAGGCAAAACAGTGTGATATGACTAAAAAACAACACCGTAGAACTGGCTATTTACAAAATAACTGATACGAAGCCTAATAAAAAGCATTTAGTGCAAAGTGCACAGAGGCTCTAAGCTGTTAGCAAATGAGTAAAAGTACATTCAAGGCAAGGTGCACAAAGGCATAAAGCCTGAAGCTAATGCGCAAAGTATACGTAAAACTTACCACACTACACTTTGACTGGCTGTGGGTGTTGTGAATGCCCTGGCAGCACACTTGCCTCTCAGGACCTGCCCCAGACACTTTTTATTCACATTGACCTAAATGTACATGTTATGTGGCATATCCTATGCATGGCAATGTTAGGATGTGGTATGGATGTAAACATTGTTGATGTTTCGAGATGATGTTGGGTAATGTGTGTTTAATTGGATTGCCCTGTTTATCGTATCAAAGTCCTATTTGGTTCTCAGACTGTGCAGGTGTGTTTCAGTGACCAGTTGCATGTGTCCCCTCCTCAATGTTGTTGTCTGAGCAGTATGACATTAGTGATGTTGCCTTGTTAGCCAGGCACGTGAGGGACCCTGACGTATGCAGCATGTGTGTGTCCTTAGTGCTTGTGTGGCTCCTATTGCTGTTTACTTTGGCTGATGTATGTGTCAAGTATGGGCATTGGCATTTGAGTGTACTGGTGCCTTTGTCTTATTTCTATAAATAGTTGCAGATGTCATCCTCACCCCCTAATTTAGGTATGTATGTTCCATGGGGAGGTTCCTGCCATTTGCTACTATAGCTGCACAGAGATCAGAGGTGTTATTGTCAACTGTTGTCGCAGTTACATTGCAGTTGTTGTTTTGGCTACTGGATTACTGATGGGGACCTAGTTTATGTAGGATACATTTTGACTGACGAGTGCCTGGATCTAAGTTTGACGTAGTGGCCTTCCCACCTGTCGCTGCCTTCCCTTGGCTCCATTGTTGTAATTACAGGATGGCCCCATGGGACTGTTGTTGGTGCTGTATTTTGTCATGCCCCAGCTTCAGTCTGTGCTGGCCATACCCCCCTGCCGTGCACCTTTACCCATGCCACTTCATATATATGCTGAGTTACATGCATTGTGTAGTAGGTATTCCCCCCCCCGGTTGCAGTTATCATTATTGTATTATGATTCCCCATGCGACTTACCCTGCATGTGCGTTGTGTCGTGGTAGTCTGCGCTGTCCTGTCCTTGAATCCCTGTGACGATCTCCTCAGGGATGACGGCTGCGACCATCTCCTCCATGTGGTCCAGGGCCTCCTGGTGTGCTGGACTCCCCCCTCCAGTCTGCAGTGCTGCCTTCCTGTTCCTGGCCATTTTTTCTTTTGTCCTACGTTTGCAGTCATGCCAGCGTTTCTTACACTCGGTGACTGTTCTGCGTTCTTCAGCCACACTGTTGATCTTGTCCACAATTTTTTGCCATATGGCCTCTCTCCTATTGATAGGCAATTTAGAGGTGATGAACAATTGGTGCTGGTGTTCCGTCACCTCTTTAACCACGATTTCCTGCTCCTCTGCACTGAAGCGACACTTTCTTTTTTTTCTGAAAATGTCCTGGTTCCTGTATGGATCATCCTGGCTGGCTCCTGGTCTGCTGTCATCTTCCTGGGGTCTGTTGTGGCATCTGGGATCCATTTTGGCTCTCCTCTGCTGAAAGGGCAGTTTTCGCGGGTAAATTTGACGCTATTGCGTCAAAATAAACAGCGCTTTCCGGGTTGCGCTGTCGTAAATCGACCCACAGTCATTTGGGTCGCGTTAACGTTGGTTTCCTTTACGACTTGACGCCGCTGTGTGCGTCACAAAATAATGACTCTCACCTGTTGGTTGCGCTGCCGTGCGTCAAAGTATAAATTTGACACCCGCACGGCGCATCGAAATGGCGTTAGCCGGCGTTAAAAGTTTTGACGCAAAGCTGCGCCGGCGCAGCTTTGCGTCAAAAAGTATAAATATGGCCCCTAATCACCAGCTGCCTGGACTACGGCTGCGCACTGTACGCAGGAACCACCACCAATCTCAAGATGAAGACTCCAGATGATACATAACTCAGTAGCCAGATTCATCCTCAACCTGCCCAAACGTACCCATATCACCCACTGGCTTACTGTCCAGAAAAGATGCCAGTTCAAACTACTGACACAAGCCTTCAAAGCTTTCCACAACCAGGGACCAGCATACATGAACCACCACCTGAACTTCCACCAACCACCCAGAAACCTTCGCTCTGCCTCCCTCATCCTTGCACAGACACTGCGCACTCCCCGTAGCCACAGCTGAGGCCGCTCCTTCTCCCACCTCGCTGCCAAGTCCTGGAACACCCTCTCCATCCACCTTCGAACATCACCCTTGCTGATAAGACTTCAGGAATAAACTCAAGACCCGGGTTTTTGACTAGCCCAGAAACCCAGTGCCTTGATACCCTCACAGATGACAAGCCACGCTCTACAAGTACTGATTGATGAAAAATCCCTAAAAACGGCAGAAGTAACCCTGCCTTGGAAATAAATAATTTTATCACTGCTATTAAGGGTGGGGAGTTGCTGGTAAAATGATTGCTGGATTCATTGCTATTTAGATTACAGGTGGTTGACATTTTTGCTACCAATTACCTCAGGATGATGCAGGAAATGAAATCTTTGAAGTCCTGTCAGGTACCCATTACCTCCATTGCACAAAAGTGTGATTTAGCTGGGAATTGCCCAGCATTATTCAAGGCGGGCATAGAGTTTGAATATCAGAAAGTAATGCAGTATATCCATATACGTAGCCTCTAGAGAACTTAGGCCCTCATTACAACCTCTGCGGTCTTTTAAAAAGACGGCAGAGGCTGCGGGAGCCAGAATACCGCCAGTGCTGGCAGTACTCCTGGCTCTGTATTATTACTTTTCTGCTGGGCCAGCGGACAGTAACAGTGTTACCGTCCGCTGGCCCAGCGGAAAAGCCACATCAACATTGCTGCTGGCTCGTAATAGAGCCAGCGGCAATGCTGATGTGCAGCGGGTGCAGTAGCACCTGTCGCGCATTTCACTGCCCGAAATTCGGGCAGTGAAATGCGCGATGGGCCTATGCCTGGGGGCCCCTGCACTGCCCATGCCAAGTGCATGGGCAGTGCAGGGGCCCCCAGGGGCACCCCAAATCCCCCTTACCACCAGCCTTTCCATAGCAGTGTTTACCGCAGTGGCCAGGCTGGCGGTCGGGGACTCATAATCCCCAGCTGCTGCCCTGGGGTTATGACCGCGGTATGTTGGAGGGGCTGGCGGTATGGCTGTGGCTATTGCACCACGGTCATAATAGCCGGCAGAACACCACCAGCTTACCGCCAGCCACCAGGGTCGTAATGAGGCCCATAGTACCTTACACGTTTTCAGGGCTACAGCAATACTATTACAAACAAGACCCTTAAACCACAAACTAGCCCCAGCTGTAAAACAAAAGTTTCAACTATGAGATAGCTTAAAAATACATTGAATGGTGGCAGAGGTTACTATTCTGGGGTCAACCCCATCTTGGTGTGGGAACCCAGAGATGATGTAGACAGAAAGGGTGTGTCATGCTGAACGGTTTGGTGGTGGTCCCATTGTCATCAGACCATCACAGGCTGAGTTATGAGGCAAAATATTTTAAAAAAGAAATGCCCCGCAAAGCATTATGGGGTGAGTTTCCAGAGTGCAGTGAATATTGTAGTATTGACTCTCCTGCTGTGCCAGAAGAGCCCCTTTAATGATTTCTGCGTTTTTCTCTGTGTTAAATGATTTAGTTTGTATATTTTTCAACTGCTAAACTTGTAAAGTGGTACTCATGTGAAGCGCTCCTCAGATCAAGGTTGCGCTATATGAAACTTCATTTAGTCATGTAACGCACTTCTCTGATCGAGTTCACGCTATATGAAACTTCACGACCTCATGTAAAGTGCTTCTCCAATCGAGTTTGAGCTATTTGAAAGTTAAAAACAAATATATATATAATTACAAAAGAACCCCGCTCCAGCTGGCAGCCTTTGTGCACAGACACCACAAAGAAACAACTGCTTGCCCGAAACAAGGAAGAGGAAGAGACAACATATGGCCACGCAGCGCGAAGCAGCAAGGCAAAAGAAAAAAGTAGCGTGCCACACTAAGGTATATGGCTGATAGTACAATAATCCATGTAACAGGGTCAGTCTCCAAGGTGGTAACAAAGCAGCCTCAAGGCGGGAGAAACATAAAGCATTTACCTACGAAATCAGTGGAATTTTGAAAGGCAGGTCAAGGAACAAATTGATGGGCGTGAGATGGGCGTGTTGCAAGCCCCCAGATGTAGATTACAATATGTCAAGAGACCACACTTGTCCACTGCCTAGGCCCGACCTTAAAGGTCCCAGGTGATTGCATTGTCATGAATTTTAGGTCTTCCAATTTGGTCAGGCTAATCTTCCACAAATTAGGAATGCTATGGTACTTCAGCACAAAGATTAAAGCTGTCCCTCTGGGTTATTTTTAGAAGCCTGAAGAACGCGCTGACCCTTGTATGACAGGAGCACCTGCATTAGGGAATAATTGGGATAGTTGTGTTTTTAATGTTCCTATATCGAATCATTTCATTGCACTGAGTTAAATGAATAATAATGATTGGCTCCTAGCTCACAGTACTGATACAGCTCCCACAGTTTTGCCTCACAGAGGGTTTATTTAGCACTTGCCTGTAAAGGATCATTCTGAGTGTTCTAGCTATTCTATAGATGTAGTACTTAGTACTGGTTCTCAGTTGCACAACTGCATGGATCCTGCTAGTCCCCAGTCATGCAGCACTAGGCCCCGTGTCCAAACTAATTCTGATGTTACCTACTATTAAGGCTATAAGTGCAGTCTTCTGTTTTGGGACATAGCAGGCATCAGCAGTCAGATACATAATCAAGATTGACTAACTTTTATTAAACAGTTTCATGTGATTTGTCTCCAGGAGACATGGGCCATTGATTGTCCCCATATTGCTGGATATCCTACATTTCAAAATCCGGCTGTACCTTCTATAACGGGGAGGTCAAAAGGAGTCCTTGACACCTTTGTTTCTACTTTGACTCCAGAGTGTGTGTTAAATAAAAAATTGGACTCCCGTTATTTTCAGGTTATTGGTCTTAAAATGTCAAAGAGTCCACACCTTTACATATTTAGGGCTGTATTTATAGGGCCCTAGCGCCACAGCCACTTTTTGTGATGCTCCTGTGGCACTTAGCAAAGCGCCGTATTTACAAGGTGGCGTTCAGCCACTTTTTGTGGCTTAACGCCACCTTGTAAATACAGCCCCTTCTCACGCAGCACTGTGCGTGGAAGGGGCGTGCAATGGGTGTTGCTGTGGGCGTGCCACAGCAAAACCCATTGCATTTTGACGCTGCCTCAGATTTACGAAATCATGTAAACCTGAGGCAGCACCAAAATCTAACGCCACTTCCAGGGGTGGCGTTAGCAGGGCACAATGAGGAGGAATTATTTTATTCCTCCTCGTTTTTTGCTTTTTCCATGCGTGCTGCATTCTGCTGCACGTATAGAAAAAGCAAAATGCCAGAAATGATTGTTTAAGTGCAGGAAAGTGTCCCTTCCTGCACATAAACAATCATTTGAAAATTACACTTTGGCACTTCTGTGTGTGCTGCATTGTGCAGCACTCACAGAAGTGCCAAAGCGCCATTAGTGATTGTTTATGTGCAGGAAGGGACACCTTCCTGCACATAAACAATCAAACCCCTCAATACAGACATCCTTGCATGATGGTGCAAGGATGCCTGCGTTGGCGCTGGCAGCTAAATTTAGCGCCAGCGCAGGGGGAAAAGCAGGAGTGCGCGTTCCCTTAAATACGGTGCATCCCTGCATATCTAAAGTGACACAGCGCGCCACTGCCAATTGTGGCGCAGCACCACGCTGCGCCACTTTTCTTTAAATCTGGCCCTTAATTTTTATAATAACATTTTTTCTTGGGACAAGGCTTCTGTGCTAGAAACCTTAGAAAAAAAAAAATATCTAATGCACAACTGGAGTGGTCAATTACGTTATATGGGGGAAGGGTGATTTTAATATTCATCTTTGTTCTTCCCCAGTGAGAAAAGTGTGTGTATACGTGGACGATACTGACCAAGGTTTAACTCATTTTGGCCATAATGGGTATGGCGAAATATTAAACAACTTATTTTTTTAATACAACCTGTTTTTTGTCAGTGAGGTCAGTGTTCCACAATCCCCTTTCAACTGCACCTTCCTGGGCAAAGAGTCCAGATCACTAATTTACATTATTTTAGCCACAGACACTCAAAGGTCATTGATTTTGAATTTGAACACACATTCTACTTTGTTAAGCGACCCTAGAGCTCAGAGCATAGCTATTATCTCCCCAGATACTACTTCAAAGATTAGAGTTGACCTTATAAATGATATCAAAGTTTCTTATTTTAATAGTATTAGTTTGATGTGGAGCAGAGGTATTCCTGATGTTTTCTTCTCAAATCTTGTTTGAGATACTAGTTCTCTTGTGAATATTTGCCTTAATGACTGAGGTGGAGGAAATTAAGTATTTCATGGAAGTTCTATACATGTGAAAAAGAGGCTGTCATGTCCAATTATTCATTTAGGTGGGCGTTGTAAAAGGTTGATTTGATACAAAGTATACTAAAGGCCTTTCTGAATAGACTTCTTAAAGCTAGCAAAGAAGTTGCAGCCTGTAGACGGGATTATAAATTAGCGTTGGCCCATAAACTAAAGAAGAGATGAACTAAAAACTGAGGCACTGCTAGCAAAAAGAAGGACAACAGAACCTTCTGGCTGATAATTAAGAGTTCCTATCTCAGAGAACAGTCTGTTCCATCAATTGAGGATGCCATTCCATCAGAAACCAGGGAGGCCCATTTTTCTATGATCTGTGAATCTCTGGATTTTTGGGGCCCACTACTGACCAATGTTCTCAGAGCCATTTGCAAATCGGAGACACTAACAACATTGTCCACCTCCTTGATTGTGCCAATTTATAGGAAAGGAGATAGGGCTGACCCAAAATGTTATTGTCCGATCTCACTCTTAGACTCACTCCTGAAGCTGACTGGGAGAATAATACTTTCTAGACTGGAGACCTGAGCTGGGGATAAACAGATCATTTCTGCAACCCAGTATGGGTTCCAAGAAAAGGGGTAGGAACAGTTTATCAGTGTGGGTCTTTTTACTGGGAAATACACTTTAGCAATGGAAGGTCCTTTATATGTAATATTCATGCACCTTTCAGCGCATTTGATTGTGTGAACCACAGCAGGTTATGGAATCTGACAACTAGGTCAGGCACTGAGCGTCCCTCACTTCACTTTTAAGAGATTTGTTCAGGCATTATTGACAGAGTTTGGTTTGGGCTTCATGGGAAGTGTGCACAGGAGTTTTCCTTTGGCCAAGGAGTATGTCAGGGCTGTGTCCTGGTGCCTTTTCTCTTTACACTTTACATTAAAAATCTGAGCGGGGTCTTGTGACTGTTCAAATTTATACAATGCTGACCAGCTTTGCTCTTTTGTGAGACGTGCACTCTTTTGAAATTTGCTGAGCTGTGTCCAAGTTTTTAAAGAAGGCTATTATAATACATAATATTAGTGGGTAATTGTGAGAAAGTAGCCTCTTTCTAGCCTTGTTACCCCCACTTTTGGCCTGTTTGTGAGTATATGTCAGGGTGTTTTCACTGTCTCACTGGGATCCTGCTAGCCAGGGACCAGTGCTCATAGTGAAAACCCTATGTTGTCAGTATGTTTGTTATGTGTCACTGGGACCCTGCTAGCCAGGACCCCAGTGCTCATAAGTTTGTGGCCTATATGTATGTGTTCCCTGGGTGATGCCTAACTCGCTCACTGAGGCTCTGCTAACCAGAACCTCAGTGGTTATGCTCTCTCTGCTTTCCAAATTTGTCACTAACAGGCTAGTGACCAATTTCACCAATTCACATTGGCATACTGGTACACCCATATAATTCCCTAGTATATGGTACTGAGGTACCCAGGGTATTGGGGTTCCAGGAGATCCCTATGGGCTGCAGCATTTCTTTTGCCACCCATAGGGAGATCTGACAATTCTTACAAAGGCCTGCCAGAGCAGCCTGAGTGAAATAACTTCCACGTTATTTCACAGCCATTTACCACTGCACTTAAGTAACTTATAAGTCACCTATATGTATAACCTCCACCTGGTGAAGGTTGGGTGCAAAGTTACTTAGTGTGTGGGCACCCTGGCACTAGCCAAGGTACCCCCACATCGTTCAGGGAAAATTTGCCGGACTTTGTGAGTGCGGGGACACCATTACACGCATGCCCTGTACATAGGTCACTACCTATGTACAGCGTCACAATAGTAACTCCGAACATGGCCATGTAACATGTCTAAGATCATGGAATTGTCACCCCAATGCCAGAATGGCATTGGGGTGACAATTCCATGATCCCCCGGGTCTCTAGCACAGAACCCGGGTACTGTCAAACTGCCTTTTCAGGGTTTGCACTGCAGCTGCTGCTGCTGCCAACCCCTCAGACAGGTTTCTGCCCCCCTGGGGTCCAGGCAGCCCTGGCCCAGGAAGGCAGAACAAAGGATATCCTCTGAGAGAGGGTGTTACACCCTCTCCCTTTGGAAATAGGTGTGAAGGCTGGGGAGGAGTAGCCCCCTGCAACCGCAGGCAACAAAAGACTGCATCACCGGTCCCCTGGGTCCCCTCTCAGTACGACAAGCATGGTCCCTGGAACTCAGCAACTCTGTCCAAGTGACTTCCACAGTCCAGTGACTCTTCAGTCCAAGTTTGGTGGAGGTAAGTCCTTGCCTCCCCACGCTAGACTGCATTGCTGGGTACTGCGTGATTTGCAGCTGCTCCGGCTCCTGTGCACTCTTCCAGGATTTCCTTCATGCACAGCCAAGCCTGGGTCCCCGACACTCTAACCTGCAGTACACAACCTTCTGAGTTGTCCTCCGGCGTCGTGGGACTCCCTTTTGTGACTTCGGGTGGACTCCAGTTCACGTTTCTTTTAAGTGCCTGTTCAGGTACTTCTGCGGGTGCTGCCTGCTTCTGTGAGGGCTCCCTACATTGCTGGGCGCCCCCTCTGTATCCTCATCCAAGTGGGAACATTCTGGTCCCTCCTGGGCCACAGCAGCATCCAAAAACCCTAACCGCGACCCTTGCAGCTAGCAAGGCTTGTTTGTGGTCTTTCTGCGTGGGAACACCTCTGCAAGCTTCTTCACGACATGTGACATCCATCCTCCAAAGGGGAAGTTCCTAGTCCTCTTCATTCTTGCAGAACACCAAGCTTCTTCCACCCGGTGGCAGCTTCCTTGCACCCTCAGCTGGCATTTCCTGGGCTCCTGCCCACTCTCGACACTGTCGCAACTCTTGGACTTGGTCCCCTTGTCTTACAGGTACTCAGGTCCATAAATCCACTGTTGTTACATTGCTGGTGTTTGTTCTCCTTGCAGAATCCCCCTATCACGACTTCTGTGCTCTCTGGGGGTAGTAGGTGCACTTTACACCTACCTTTCAGGGTCTTGGGGTGGGCTATTTTTCTAACCCTCACTGTTTTCTTACAGTCCCAGCGACCCTCTACAAGCTCACATAGGTTTGGGGTCCATTCGTGGTTCGAATTCCACTTTTGGAGTATATGGTTTGTGTTGCCCCTATACCTATTTGCTCCTATTGCAATCTACTGTAACTTTACATTGCTTGCATTACTTCCTTTTGCTATTATCTGCATAATTTTGGTTTGTGTACATATATCTTGTGTATATTTCTCATCCTCATACTGAGGGTACTCACTGAGATACTTTTGGCATATTGTCATAAAAATAAAGTACCTTTATTTTTAGTATATCTGTGTATTGTGTTTTCTTATGATATTGTGCATATGACACCAGTGGTATAGTAGGAACTTTACATGTCTCCTAGTTCAGCCTAAGCTGCTTTGCCATAGCTACCTTCTATCAGCCTTAGCTGCTAGAAACACCTCTTCTACACTAATAAGGGATAACTGGACCTGGCACAAGGTGTAAGTACCTCTGGTACCCACTACAAGCCAGGCCAGCCTCCTACAGTAATCGTCTAAAAGGAGTTTGTGTATGTTTTTGTATTTTTCGTTACAGTATCTTAGAAAGGGGTTGTTATATCAATATTTTACATACTGTTTTAACATATGAAGGTTTTTGATGTTTTTACTTATCTATTTTTCCTTTTAATGAAATGTATCTTTTTATTGTTGTGTTTTTGTAGTTTTATATCTGAAACCGAATACATATTATTGGTACAATAATAGATTCTAAATATGACTCTCGTTTCATGGGTTTTTAAATACTTACTTAGATTATTTCAGTCATGCTCTTGTCTCCAAAACATTAAAGCCTCAAACCCAAAACAAAGTTGTGAAACCCACATGGTGCAATGGTTCATCCTCCATTTTATATTTACTATTTATTTCATGGAGCAGATCAGGTGAAAATCCTCCTTTACACAGGTTCCTATCTAAGGTTGTGAGAGAAGATAGGAAAGGGTGACATCAAGACCGCTGTATCATTCCATGTGATTGTAATTATATATACATTATATAGTTATCTAGTTATATAACGCTTACTAACCCCGACGAGGTGTAGAAGCGCTTTATGGCCATATGCTAAAGTATAACTCATGCCTACGTAATACGTATAAAGCATTTTATTGCACCATCTTCATATCCGATCTCATCCTCATTTAAATAAGTGATGTGCAGAAGCAGTTTTAAGGAGCTTTGCATTGAGCTCGAAAGATGCGACAAGTTTGTATTTCTGGAGGTGTTCGCATGAGCATCTATTCACCACCCTGACCATCCCATAATGCCTAGTAACCTCTAATTGGCTTCCGCGGCTGCTTGTTTTCCAGTGTAGAAGAATTTTTCCTTTTAACTCCAATAATGAGAACTGAATCCGGTCCACCTCTTTGACCTGCATCCCTAGACGTGGAGACAGCAGTGCTTAATTTGTAAACAAAAACGTGCCAGTGCCCGCAGCTCTCTTCTGACACCCACGCTGCGGGCATAGAATACTGAGGCAGCGTAATCCTGAAGCCATCTCGGGCCTCTTTAATCCATTTACAGCCACTCACTACCCCTTCTTCTCACTCTTTCAACTTTCTGCTTTCGCACTTTGAGATGCTTTTTCGTTTTTCCCTTCCCCCGTCTTTCCCATGTGTGTCTTTTGCACCCAGTAAATGCTTGAGGCAGAAGAAAAAGTGCCGGCCCTCAAAAATAAGTACTGGTGCCCTGCACTGGAAACCACCGGCTCAAATTAAGCAATTGGGGGAGAGGGAAAGCATGTCAGTGTATAGACTGTCAGGGATTTGCCAGGCCCCCCCATCCCTACTAGCTATATTCGTGGGCCACTTGCATACATTTCTAGGCTGCGTGGGTGGGTACTGTATTTGCATATATCATGTTAACTTAACCACACATACAATGTCTCTGTTAGCACTTGTTACCTAGATCCGCCGTCCCAGCTGGCACAGGACTCTGATAAAGAAAAAGCTCACAATGTTATCAGCGAGCATGCTGTAGTGTCAAGGACCTTTATTGCTCACGGCATTGTAGTCATGCAATATCGAGAGCCGTGCTGCTGTTCTCCGCATCCCAAGACTGGAAGGGCTGAGACTGCTTTTCTTTTCTTTTTGCAGTTTTCTATAACGCAAGCTTGATCTGAAGGTATTCGAGCGCTTTACATGAGCACCAGTTACATTACACAAGGACACATTCATTTTTCGTTGGCACCGGGAAGATTAGGGGCCATATGTATCATGCATTTTTGCGGTCTAAAACGGACCGACCGGGCTGCTTGCGCTTGCAAAAAGGCATTTTGGTATGTATGAATTCCAATTTGCGATTCAGTAACATGTTACTGAATTGTAATTTGGAATTACGCATACATACCGATTGTCCCTTCCTAATACCGAATCGCATTGGTATGTAGGAATGTTTTGTGACCGAAAAGCGGTTGCAAAACATTCACATTTTACCGACAAATTCAAGTAAGTGGTACCTCATTCACAAACAGGAAGGGGTCCCCGAGGGACTCCTTTCCCATTCGTGAATGCATGAAAAAATGAAAAAAAAAACTTTTAATTTTTCTTATTTAAACGCATCCTGTTTTCCTTTAACCCCCGTTGCTGCCAGGCCTTTTCCCCATCAGGTGCCAGGCCTTTTTTGTCTATGTGGAGCAGTTCGCGCTTAGGCCCTCATAACCTTTTGTCCACATAAGCTACTTAAGCACATAATTCAAAACAATTTGGGCATTTTACTGGAACCCCATTTTTACTATTTTTTGTGCTTTTAGCCTCCTTCCAGTTAGTGACAGAAATGGGTATCAAACCAATTCTGGATCCCAGACAGCTAAACATTTCTAAAAAGTAGAAATTCTGAATTCAGCAAGGGGTCATTTGTGTAGATCCTACAAGGTTTCCCTACAGAATATAACAGCTGAAATAAAAAAATAAAAAAATGGAGCTGAAAAAAACAGCCATTTTTCTCCACATTTTACTCTGTAACTTTTTCCTGCAATGTCAGATTTGTGAAAGCAATATGCCGTTACATCTGCTGGACTCTTCTGGTTGCGGGGATATATAGGGCTTGTAGGTTAATCAAGAACCCTAGGTTTCCAGAGATGCACCTTGCAATGGGTTTTCCTTGTATACTTGGTATACTCAATTCATTTGGTGAAATATAAAGAGTGAAAAATAGGTATGAAGGAAACCTTTTTGTTTCCAAAATGGGCACAAGATAAGGTGTTGAGAAGTAGTGGTTATTTGCACATCTCTGAATTCCGGGGTCCCCATACTAGCATGTGAATTACAGGGAATTTCTCAAATAGTCGTCTTTTTCACACACTGTCTTACATTTGGAAGGAACAAAATGTAGAGAAAGACAAAGGGCAACAACACTTGTTCTGCTATTCTGTGTTCCCCCCAAGTCTCCCGATAAAAGTGGTACCTCACTTGTGTGGGTAGACCTAGTGCCCGCAACAGGAAATGCCCCAAAACACAATGTGGACACATCACATTTTCCCAAAGAAAACCGAGCTGTTTTTTGCAAAGTCCCTAGCTGTGGATTTTGGCCTCTAGCTCGGCCGGCACCTAGGAAAACCTACCAAACCTGTGCATTTTTGAAAATTGGACACCTAGGGGAATCCAGAATGGGGTGACTTGTGGGGCTCTCACCAGGTTCTGTTACCAGAATCCTTTGCAAACCTCACAATTTGGCCAAAAAAGCACTTTTTCCTCCCATTTCGGTCACATAAAGTTCGGGAATCTGAGAGGAGCCACAAATTGCCTTCCACCCAGCATTCCCCCAAGTCTCCTGATAAAAATGGTACCTCACTTGTGTGGGTAGGCCTAGTACCCACAAAAGGAAATGCCGCAAAACTCTATGTGAACACATCAAAATTATCAAATACAAAACTACCTGTTTTTGCCGAGGGGGTTTGGGGGCAACCTGCGTTTTTGATCCTGGGCTCAGCAGCCATATAGGGAAACCTACCAAACCCAAACATTTCTGAAAACTAGACACCCGAGGAAATCCAGGGAGGTGTGACTTGCATGGATCCCCCAGTGTTTTCTTACCCAGAATCCTCAGCAAACTTCAAATTTAGCTACAAAATCACATTTTTCCCACATTTCTGTGTGGGATCACCACCCAGGTCAAATTTCCTACCACCCAACATTTCCCTCAGTCTTCCGGTAAAAATGATACCTCACTTGTGTATGTGGGCCAAATGCCTGTGACAGGGAAGAGCCAAAAACATGTCGAAATTGAGGGGGAACCAAAGCGGGTCCAAAAGGGCAGTTTGGAAAGAAACATGTTTAGGCTGACAAGTGGGGCAGAATTTTTATTGGTATGGATTCAAAAATGCTCGGTGGTAGGAATTTTGTGGATTCCTGCAGATTCCGGAAGGTTCCATCACAAAAATGTGGGGGCAATTTGTGATTTCCAGCAAAGTTAGAGGTTTGCAGGGCATTGTGGGAAAGAAAATGGTGCAGGATGCATGTGAAGCACACCATCCAGATGTTTAGTTTGCAGATGTGTCTAGGTCTTGTGGATTTTTCTACATGTCAGTGTCCCAAAGTCCAAAAAATGCAGCCCTCACCATTCCAAGTGGGACGATTTTGAGAGTTAGACAAGCTCTCATGACCCAAATGTAAAACCAAAATCCAAAATAATTAAATGTCCTCTTGCTTGCCGTGGGATAAGATGTTTTAGTGTGCGGGGGAGAGCTGAAAGACTGTTACCCCCTTCAGTTGGGATGAGGCATAACCATGCCCATACTGGTTGGTAGCCACCACCCCACTATTTTTTTTTTTATTCCCTGGCATCTAGTAGGCTTTCTGCCCCCCCAGGGGAGCGGATCAGAGGTAATTGCCCCATCTTCCCTCCGATGGGCAGAACAACTTTGGCCCCATTTATTTGGGGTGGGGGTATGGCCATACCCCCACCCTCTTTTTTTGAAAAAAATATCTTCCCTGGTAACTGGTGGGCTTTCTGCCCCACTGGGGGGCAGAAGGTCCTTCCAAAAATAGGCCAATCTGCCCCCAAGAGGGACAGATATGGCCAACATTAATGTGCCCCCATGGGGAGCGACCCTTGCCAAAGGGGCTGCCCCCCAAACAACACACACACACACACCAATCCCTCGTGCCTAAGTGGTTTCTGCCTCCTCAGGGGCAGATCGGCCTAATAGAAATAGGCTGATCTGCCCCCAAGGGGAGCAGAAATGGCCTAAAATAAAAGTACCCCCCTAGGGGAGTGACTCTTGCCTAAGGGGTCGCTCCCCTTGTGTGAAATTGGCGCAAAAAAAAAATCCCTGGTGCCTAGTGTTTTTTGCCCCCATGGGGGGCAGAAATGGCCTAAAATAAAAGTGCCCCCCCTAGGGGAACGACCCCTGCCTAAGGTGTTGCTTCCCTTGCATGAAATGGATGCAAAAAATAAAAATCCCTGGTGTCTGGTGGCTATTGGCCTAATAAAAATAGACCGATCTGCCCCCAAGGGGAGCAGAAATGGCCTAAAGATTATTTTGCCCCCAGGGGAGCGACCCCTGCCCACGGAGTTGCTCCCGACATATTAAGAAAAAAATAAAGATCCCTGATGCCTAGAGGTGTCTGCCCCCGGGGGCAGATCGGCCTAAATGCAATAGGCCGATCTGCCCCCAAGGGGGGCAGAAATGGCCTAAAACAGATTTCCCCCCGCAGGGGAGCAACCCTTTCCTCTCCTTTCATGCCTCTCTCGCCCCCTCCACATGATCGAAGGAAAAATGCTTTTGCATTTCTCCTCCGATTCAGTGCGGAGGGGGAACCCTCTGATGATATCAGTGCACAATTGCGCGCTGATGTCATCAGACGCCACGAGGGGGTCAGGGGTTGGAAGGGGAAACGATTCCCCTTCCATTCCTCCCCAGGGGAGGGGGTGCTTCGCCCTCGGGGGGAGCACTAGCACTCCCCCAAAGGGCCCATATCAGGATGAGCTGGTCTCGTCCTCGGCACCGGGCAACTGTGGCCGAGGACGAGACCAGCTCATCCTGGGCACCGTAGTGGTTAAGGAAAACGGGATGCATTAAAAACAATTGCTTCACTTAAAACAATGACAGACATGGTGGTCTGCTGAGCCCAGCAGGCCATCAACCCTGTGGTTTTAGCATTTCCTAATGGGTCGCAAAGTGTGACCTACCTCATGAATAATAATGTGGTAGGTAGATTTGCGAGATATTAGGAAATACTAAATGAAACTCCAGGAGTTTCATACATTCAAATAGCGATTACCTAATTGTGATTTGCAGTAAATCATAAATAGGTAATCGCTATTCATTATGATGATACTTCTGGCCCCTAAGTGATTTGCCCCGAATCACACGATGTTAAGCCAATGCCCGAGACTCAGACCTGGTTTCCCAGTTCCAAAGTAAGCAGTTCAGGTCGTTAGGCCACTTCCTCTCCCCCACTTGGGGTTTCGAGTATCATACAGCAGTCTGCAGATCCTACTCATTACCAGAAGCAGATGTGTCGAATCCTGTAGAATGTTAAGTATGGCTACATGTTTTAAAGTACTTGAATTGTTACCAAATCTAGATTTAGCAAAAGTCTCACCTTGTACTCAAAACCAACAAACTTAATGGGCAGCCCAACCAACTACGAATCAGAGGATAGATTAACACTTTTTTTAAAAAGATGTTCTTTATTAGTTGTTTGATGCTTTGTACAGACAAAGGCAATTAGGACAATTCAGTCATATAACAATGTAATAACACACACATTTATGTGGAGGCATGTCTCTAACTTATCTTATGTCAGCTATGTGGTTTACATAAATACATCCACTATGATTGTATTTGCATATCATATTCTATCTATAACAAAAGAAAAAGACTAGGACAGCCTCCCATCAGTTTGTTTCTGAGTACTCCCGATTTCCACCCCCAGGTGAGAAACACATTATTCACCTTATTGTTTCTGATCTATGGATTATGTCTGCTCTGCTCACCAAAGACCCTTCGGATGCCTTGGATGGACTGCGGTCGCAGAGATCTAACTAACAAAAGACCTCAGTCACATGTCCAGGACCTAATCCGATTCTCCCTTGTTGTTTTATATATGTGCAGAACCTGGACCATATTTAAAAAAAAATATTGAACTCCATCCTAGACAAGCATTCTAAGTTTTTCAGTTGCGTATCTACCACACCTCGAACCAGCATATTTTTGTCTGGGCTAGAATCTCCACTGCTGAGCTACTGTCACTTTAACAGCAAGAAGCAACTGGGTGATGAGCTTTTCACTCGATCATGTTAGTTGTATTCAGATTCCTCCCTGGTGTAAGTAAGAACCAGGGTCAGGAGGTCCATTCTTAGCGCCAAACCCACTACATCCTTAATCTTTATAACTATACTCTTCCAAAGTGTTTGGGTTACCCCCACCACTGTGCTCCTGTCCTTGGTGCTTCCCAGCATTCCAGGGTGAGAGACCCTGCACATTGTATGGAGGCGAACCGCAGCAGCTTACCATCATAGTATTATTTTACATCCATTTTCTTTATCTTGTGTACAACTAGAAGCTGATATAGCTCGATCCCACAAGTGTCCATGGAGTCTCATCAATTTCTGCCCCCAATTCTACCTCCCAGTTGGTCATATAGGGGGGGTTTAAATTCAGTCATTGGATTAGCTAGGAACTGGTATAGGTGGTTGATGCCTTTTTTAGGGGCGAGCGCAAAGCGCTCCGTCCCGTGTTGTAATCTCTCTTTGGGCTTCAAACCACGCCCATGTCACATCAGTCTCTTTCATTGGTTCGTGGGCTTGCCTTTTAAAATCTGCTTGCATTCATTAGTGAAAGGCATGCATAAGTCATGGCTTTTACGGTGTTTAGCCCTCCTCAAGCGCAGCGACCAAGTACTGAAAACATATGAGGCTCCACGTTTTCCATCTGGTTTCTGGACTACTTTTTCTCTTTTTTCGCTGCGCGATCTCGCTGGGCAGAAGTCGAGCACTTTGCATGACATCGACCCTGTTACATAGTTAATTGCACTTTTGCCGCTTAAGTAGATAATTGCACTTTTGCCGTTACATGGATAATTGCACTTTTGCCGACAGGTTTCACTACGAGTGAACTTTTATTTCCCTTTATGTGTCTGCTTTGCCCTGATGGTGGCTGTCAGCTCGCTTTTGTGAAACTTTTACTTTTCAGTTTATATGGCAACAAAAGTCCACTTAGTTATGTGAAACCGTTTTACTTTTCATTTTCAATTTATGTGGCAATAAAAGTCTGGTTAGGAGTTTATAATGCTAATTGCTCTAGCTCGAGCAAACGCAAGACCCATTGCATTGCAAATGTTTGGTTGTCTTGTGGTCTTTCAGAACCCGCTGCTATTAGTTTAAGATCTCTGGTGGCAACTCTCTTCCTGGGTCCTGAACTGGCCCAGCATAGACATTGCACGTAGCAAAAGACACTACAACTCTCAAGGACTCATCATTGGCAAATGTTGGTCAAAGTAAAAGGGTTGTCTTTCTGGAATAAATCCCACACCCAATCTCCTATCTAGTAAGCCTGGTAAGAAGCCCAGTTTGTTCAGTATGGGGGTCAAGAGGCAGGGAACTGATGTTCCTTGATTTTTCTGTGCTCTAAAGATCCAGGAGGCTAACGTAATTTGAGTGGGTTCTTGTAAAGTGTGATAGACTCTCATCCTAGGTGGAAGCCATGGTAATATAAACACTTGTTTGGTAGAGACGTCTTCCACTTTGTGGATTAGTAAATTCTTTCAGAGAGCAAAGCTGAGCTGCTCGGATGTTGCTATAGATCTGTGGAAAACACAGTACTCTTTCATATTTATCCCTGAAGAGAACCTTCCTTGGCACTATAAAAGTAAATGCCAATAGTGTCTGTATGCTTTGAAGCGGTCACTTTGGGAAAAATCAGTAGTAAGGATTGTCCCACTTAGAGCAGTCTGGAGGAAATTTCATGTTTGTACATTGTTTCTGTCTAAACCATGAAATGTCTATCCTCTCCCACCTATATAAATCTTTGAAGAGTGTGTCCAATAAGGGAGGAATATTAGCTGAACACAATTTCTCCCTTCCTGCAGTAATTGGAGTTCCTAGATACTCTAAAGAATCAAGGCCAGTTTAAATTCTTTGGATTGCCATCAGTGTTGAGCCAGCTTCAGACGTATCCAGAATTCCTATTGTCAAGGATTGAAAATAATTGATTTTAATGAGAGTGGGGACTGAAGTCTCTGGATTGGTGATGAAACATAATATGTTGTCTGAAAAATCACTAATTTATGAGCAGGTTTGTTATCTTCATTCCTGTGATTAAGGGGTTGGAATTGATCTTTTGTACTAAGGTTTTCATTGATAGCTCAAAGATCTCTGGTTATAGAGCGGATTACTGACATGTGCATCTCCTTAAATAATTATTTTCGCTAAGTGAATCACTGTTTGGCGGGTGAAACAAAATTGGTTCTGATATTTTTTTATCCTAGAAACCAACGTAGTCCTGTCTAGAACTTTAAACATGCTCTTATCTATTCTATCAAATATCTTTTCTTTGTCAAGTGTGAGTGAGTGTGAGTGTGAGTGTTTTGTCTCCTTGGCTATCTGGCAAATTTCAAGTGCCAGACATATATAGTCTGTTTCTCAGGAATAAAGGCCAGGTATGTGGCCTTCTCATGTTATGTTTCTATTATCTTTTGTGTTTTGTATTGTATAACTCTTTGTCTCTGTCTAACTATTATATATCAGTGTGTGTGTCTTTCCCTTTGAAGATGTAAATATTTATATATTATATTTGGACTATTATTGTTTTGTTGTTGTACATGCATATGAAATAAATATCATTTTTTGTATTATATTTATCTTGACGGTTTTGGTTGTTTTATATTGTAAACAACAGTGTATATTAGCTGTAGCTCGTTTTCTTTCTTGTACCCACCATCACTAACCGTGGACCAGGTGCCCGAGCCGGAGCGGCGGCGGACCCACCACCGGGACACCGTGCCCCCGAATCCACGACCCCGGCGACCCTGAGCGGGTGGCTACCCAACTAAATCCCGGGCGCGCTGAGGTGCCCCCGAGGTTCTCCCCACCAAACTGAGGGCCCGGTCCCCTCTGGGGAGGAATGGACCGGCGGCCAGCGTACTTCAAACAAAGGACAGTGACTGCATAAACCTACCCATCACGGAAAAACCTCACCGACGGCTAACCGCCCTGACTCAGGCATCCCCCCCAACGACGAGGCGGCTCGTGACCCCGATACACAGACTGAGGGAGTCCCCGTCGGGCCCTCGATGCCCCGGGACACAACGCAAGCCGCGGACGACAACCGCTTGAGCCAATCCCCGGTGCTTGGGTAGCTTGAACCGTTGGGCTCCCACTGAGTCACACTCGAAGGAATTGGGACCCGGGTACACACCCGCATGACTCCGGAGGAGATGCCGCAGGTGGCGTAATTACTCCTCAGCGCACACCGCGCAAAGCTTGAACCAGACTTGCCAAATTGCAATTGATCCTACTAAATGGAGGGGTCCATCACTCCACCCCAACGACAGTCCTTCTGGCTGTTAAGTTTTGGTTGAGAAGTTGGGCGACAGATGCTTCCAGGGAGGGAGTATGGGGAGGGGGGTTGTTGGGGGGCAAAGAGTTTAAAACGGGTTTAGATAGTAGAATGTTTATTTGTTTTTTTTGTTTTCTTTACTATTTTAATACTTCAATGTTACGTTTGAGACGGTCGTCCCGGGGTCCACAAACAGGCAATCAAAACTACATAGCACCCACACAGCCCACGCCCGGCCCCCACTGACCCACATTATTTCATGGAACGCAAACGGCCTACTTGATAAGATCAAGAGATCCGCAGTATTCAATACCCTCCGCAGATACTCCCCCTCAGTGGTCCTATTACAAGAAACCCATCTCCTTGGGACTAAATGCCCCATGCCTGCACGAGGAGGATATGACAGGGTTTACCATGCGGGCTTCTCCAGAGGATCCAGGGGGGTGGCCATTCTGCTCCATCGCTCACTACCTATGGTGGTTACAGCCACACAATCTGACCCCCAGTGCAGATTCGTAGTAGTTATGGGAACCCTCCATGGGTCACTGATAAACCTTGTGTGTGTGTACGGACCGCCGGTGGGACTAGACGCATTCTTACTCTCGCTTCGCCGTGTGGCAGCGGGTCTCCCCCAGGGTATCACCCTGCTGGGGGGGGACCTCAACGCCGTCCTCAACCCCAGCTTGGACGTATCCGGCGAAATCTCTACCAATAGATCCGCCCGGGCCTCGAGTCTTAGCAGCTGGGCAGAGAGCCTTGGCATGTGCGAGGTATGGAGAACCTGGCATCCCAGGGAGCGCCAGTACACGCACACCTCAGCTGCCCACTCGACACAGTCCAGAATTGACCTCATATTCATGCCTGCTCTTGATATCAATAGCGTCATGGGTGCGGAGCTGCTGCCCCGCGGGGTCTCAGACCATGCGCCAGTGCGCGTCCGGTTGGGCGGCACGGACCCCACCAGACGACCAATATGGCGCCTGAACGCATGGTACCTACAGGACAACGACTATACCCAAGAAATTAAGAACCACCTTACCCAATATTTCGAACTGAATCTGGGATCGGTCCAATCTCCGGGCACCCTATGGGCCGCCTGCAAGGCCACTCTTAGAGGACAAGCCAAATATCTCCTCCGCTCACGCGAACGTGCCAAAGACTCACAACTGTTCAAGTTGGAGACCAAGGCACTAATCCTAGAGCGCCAGCAAATGACCTCAGCGTCGGCCTCTGTTCTGAGACAGCTTACTAGGGTTAGAGAAGAAATTAAGCACATAGCACTGGAGTCAGCAAAGCATATTTGGAGGGCCTCAGCAGCGCGAATATATGGCTGGGGGGACAAAAACGGGAAACTCCTGCACTGGCTGGCCACTCGCCCTCTGGCCAACAGGGTCATACCCGAAATCATGGAGGATTCGGGCTCCCTTTCCAAAACTCCTATAGAAATTGCGCAAAGGTTCGCTTCCTACTACACGCACTTATACGCAGAACACTCCCGACCCACTGCTGAGAAAGGGTCCCCCCTTTTAAACGACATTACTCTTCCCAGTGTTCCTCTGGCGATAAGGAATAGACTAGATGAACCTATTGACCTTGCAGAGGTCATAAGCGCGATCGCCAGCTTGGCGCCGGGCAAGACCCCCGGGCCAGACGGATTCCCTGCAGAGCTGTATAAAAGGTGCAGCGACATTCTGGGCCCCCACCTGCTCAGCATGTACAAAGAAGCCGAAAAACAGGGCCGCTTCCCCACTGAGATTGACCAAGCCACAATTGTGGTGATCCCTAAGACCCAACCCCCATCAAGACACTGTTCGGCATACCGACCCATCTCACTTCTAAATACAGAGATCAAAGTGCTGTCTTCGATCCTTGCTTCTAGACTAAAGGAGGTGATACCCACCCTGGTGCACCCCGACCAGTGCGGCTTTATGCCTACCCGCAGTACCCGACACTGCATCAGGCGATTACACCTAGCTTTGGCACATCACACGACCTTGTCACACACCGCCCTGGCGCTACTCCTACTTGACTTTGAAAAAGCATTCGACACAGTGGATTGGTCCTTTCTGGACCATGTGTTACTAAGAAATGGACTTGGGCCTAAATTCCAAAGACTGGTGAAGCTCCTCTATTCTAACCCGACGGCCCGGGTACAAGTGAACGGAGTGGTCTCCGACCCGTTCCCCATTGGCCGCGGCACCCGACAGGGATGCCCACTATCCCCGCTGCTCTTTGCACTAATAATAGAGCCCTTGGCGATATTGCTACGAAATGACCCCCTGATCGAGGGTTGGCCCTGGCCCAACTGCCCAGAGGACCGAGTAGCGCTATACGCGGACGATGTTCTACTGTACATTTCCAACCCGGCCAGAAGCGGTCCCGGTATCCTACAAATTCTGAGCCTCTTCGCGGAAGCCTCAGGACTGATCCTAAATCCTAATAAATCCTTACTGGTCCCTTTACACCGCTCCCGGGACTGTATAGACTGGCAGCAAAACATCCCAGTGCGAAGGAACAGCTTTAAATATCTGGGAATATACATCTCACTACTACCCGAGCTGACATGGGAGCTCAACATCACACCTCTAACTAGGAGAATTCAAACTGACCTACAGCGCTGGAGGGCTCTCCCCTTAAACCTGCTTGGCAGAATAGCTCTCTACAAAATGATGATCCTCCCCAGACTCCTATATTTATTGCAAAACTTCCCACACCCCATCCCCAAGAAATGGTTTGGTGAGATGGATTCACTGGCACGTCAATTTATGTGGAACGACACCCGTCCGCGGCTCGCGCTTAAAACCTGTCAAAGAGACATTTACGACGGGGGACTGGGCATGTCCAACACCCATTATTATCTCCACGCGATGCACTTGCTTGTGATCAATGATTGTGTGGTGGGTGGGTGGTCAGACCCGGCGTATCGGCTGGAACTCCGGTCGCTGGGCTACCCGCGGATCTTCGATATCCTGTACGGAGGCCCAATCTCGCGGGACATCCCAGACGTGACCAAAGTGACTTTACTGGGTTGGCGAGCGGCCCAGAGACTGTCGGGGTGGTGGGGACCCCTTACCCAGCAGACCCCGCTGTGGCATGGGAGACACCTAAGGGAGGTGGCGAACCTGGAAGGCTTTCAAAAGTGGGATAATATAGGCATCTCTACTCTGGGTGATGTATGGGAGGGGTCACATTTGCGATCATTCGAAGACCTCCAAAACTCTTCTCCTTAAGCAAGACACTATTTCATAAATATCTCCAGCTCCGCCACGCCCTACTTGTACACGTACAGGCTGGGGACAACATACCCGAACATAGCCCCATGGAGGCGAAGGTACTGATGGGGAATCTGGGTAGGGGAGGTGTTTCCCTGATATACCGTGCTTTGATCGCCAGTACTACCTGCCCCCTAGAGGGGCCACGCCAGAGATGGGAGGGATGGGTGGGCCCCATGGATGAGATGGACTGGAGTGAAGCACTGATGGCCCCCCGTACCCTGACAATGGCCACCCGCTTCCGGTTAATACAGACCTTTTACCTCCACACAGCCTACCTCACACCAACCAAACTACACCGGGCAGGCCTCCAATCCTCAGCAGAGTGCCCGCGATGCATGAACCCCGCAGCCGATTTTTTTCATATGGTATGGACATGCCCAACTATAGCGGCCTACTGGGGAGCGATCGTACAAGAGATCTCAGGAGTCCTACAGGAAAACATAGAAAGGGAACCACTACCCCTCTTATTGGGGATCATGGGAGACACTGGGTTGAGAAGATCAGATTGAGCATTCCTTGGGATGGCATGCCTGGTAGCTAAGAGGGACATAATGGCGGACTGGAAAGCCAGATGCGCCCCAGCACTTACTAAATGGAGACGGGGGTTGGATTGGTGTGCACACCGGGAAAAACTGGTATACGAGGCCAGAGGATGTCCAAATAAATATGATAGGGTATGGGGGAAGTGGGAGGACGCAGCAACCACGTAGGTGATGTGTGACTCTTATTTGCATTGCGGTGCCTGGGAACCGGGATCTGAGACCGACTACTGTTAGGCGCTATGTTGGCACCTTGGTAATAAGTGTAAGTTTCTTTAACCTTTTTCCTCCTGCAAAATCAATAAAATATCTTTATCAAAAAAAAAAAAAAAGGGTACTTTGTTCATGGTTACCACCATCTGACCTGGTAGTTGCTGTAGACAGTGTATTATTGCCACATTTATCACTCGAGGAGAGCCATTTACTTTGTGCTTTTTGTCCCAGGCGCCCGATTCCAGTCGATGGACCCGGGGTAAGAGCTGCCACCACCTGTTAAACCTTGTGTCTTCCAGTCTTATTCCAATGGTTCTGAGATGCTTTGGGAACTCCCCCCCCCCTGCCAAATCCTCAGTATTTTGTTGTCCCTTGTATTGACACTATAATTATATCCAAGCTGGTAAAATACATCTGCACCCCTGGGTATCACCTCTGACTCTCTTCTCCTAGTGACATAAGTGCTCTCTGTGGGGCCAGTCTCCTTTCACCCTCACTGATGCAAACAGCAAAATCCCATTTTGTTTGTCTATGGCTCCCTGAACTCACCTCACGTCAGGGCTGGAAGTTCCACACCTCTGGTAAGAGATCCTCCAGTTGCTGTTGTCTACTACAGCCCATCCCTGGGGCCTTGTGACACAACCCCTGTGTCACCCCTTACTCGAGCCATCTAGTTGGTGGGCTGGTCAGTGCAGCGGACCTGTTTGGGGCTCGCTGTAAACGCCTCCCAAAGACGAGGACCAGCGTTTCGCTAGAGGCCTGAGCCCGCAAAAAGGTAGGGTGGGGATTGGCTGGCATCCTTCAAATTGGCCTATCAGTGTGAAAGACAGGAGGCATCATGGGGGTTTTAAAGAGGGTGCAGAATGGCACTTGAAAAAAAAGCAACCCCCCCAACTTTGTGACCTGACCTCGCTGTTGGGGCAACTCTTGGAACAGTGACCCTACATCGCCGTTGACAGCATAACTCTGTGTGACCTACCTCGCCATATGAAGCAGCCCAACACTGAAGCAACACTGAAGCAGGCTCTGTGGAGAGCAGGAGGTGCAGACGAGCTGAGACTGCAGGGGGGAATAACCATCAGGCGCGGAGGGGGCAGCAGTGTCAGGGAAGGGCCAGCCTCCAGATCACCAGTGATCCAGCGAAGGGGCACCGAAGGAAGCGGTGTGAAGAGCACGGGCCATCGACTGCTGGGGATGGCAGATGGAGGTGCGGAAGCATCTCAGCAGCATGGGAGATCTTAGCGGCTGGTAGCAACACTTGTGAGCGTGAGGCGAGGCAGCAACCGACACACTCCTGAGGGAATTTTACTCTTTAAATGGCAGTGCAGCATTGTACATTTTTAGCATGTGTAGTTGCTCTTTGGGCTATTTTGTACTGCCAGGATCAACGGAGGAGAGTTGGGCATGAGGCGGAAAAAAAGGCTGACACTTTCCTGAGATCGGGGCCAAGAAGGACAGCAACAACATTGACTCTTCTGGGCTTAATGGGGGAGCGAACGCATTACAGAATTTTCTCCACAGCTCAGGTGCAACCCCAGGAACTTTTGGAAGTTCTTACTTAGATGACAAGTAGTGGGGAGTTCTTTATATCAAAGGCACTTGCCCTCACAAACGGGGGCAGTACAATGGATGGCATGTGCGAGCCATCAAGCAAAGGACGACTGAGGAATCCTCCTGAATTTTACAGGGAGGATGGTGAGGCACTGATGAGGGCAGCTGGAAGACGTATAGGGGAAGCCAAGGAGGGTATGCACCATGAGCCATAGTTGGACAATGAACTTGAGGAGCTGTTAATGAGCGCAAGGGAGCTGCTGGCCACACAGCGTGGTGGCATTGCCAATAAAAGGGAGGAAAGACCACCTGAGCAGGGCCCAGCCAAGAGTGCAGGATGAGGACATGGAGGAGTGGTCAACGTGGGGCAAGGAGAGCCGGGCTCCTGCCAAGGGCTCAGGGCCGATGGAGGCTGCAGCCAGAATGGCACCCCCTGCTGTACACACAACGGCCTAGGGCCCAAGGAAGGGGAGAGGCACAGCAATTGCCAGTTCTTCTGGTCAAACCACAAATCAATTTAAAGGGAGGACCCTCCTATCCCTCTGCAGACAGAAGGGACAAGCGAGGGGGACAGCAATGAGGACCGGGAAGCAGAGCAAAGTAGGGGACCTAGAGCCAGTACTGCGGCGGGCATGGAACCAGCACATGAGCAGCAGACAGCACAGAAGGGTGAGCATCCAGTGAGCACGAAGATTACTTGCATGGCAGTGGGGAGCCGACTAATGGGAGCATAGCAAACTTTGACACGCAGGGCGGGTAGTATCAGCACCAAACAACACCCTACTGGGCAACAAGGGACCTTTAATCACCCTCCTCATAGCCAGTCAAGCCCATGGATGGGGAGGAAGGGTTTGCGGCCACAACAACCATACCGTGGGCATGGTTAGGCACAGCACCCGCATATAACCAGGGGTTGCTGGCCAGGCATGGTCCCTGGCAGAGCCAAGCTACATGTGGGGCCACCACCGAGCAGGTGTCCAAAACAAGAGGGCACACAGGTGCAGAAGCAAGAGGTGGCTGGTGCATCTGATAAGGAAGGGAATGCACCTAAGGGCAACCAGGATAATGCTAAAGTCAGTTGAAATACCAAAGTGACGCATATAATGAGGGGTACCGTGAAAAGATGCAAGCGTGGCCCGTTGTTGATGGGACCAGCAGGATGTGGAAGGTATCACTGATCACATGGTGGCAGAAAGGGAAGTGGTGAGCACACAGGAGCATAATTTTCATCCCTCTGGGGTAAAATGCAAACAAGAAAGGGCTCACTCACCGCGGCAGGGCAAACAACCACTCTGGGAGCAGGCAAGGCAAGCCTCGCTCAACACTGCTGGAAATACGACAAGGACGAATGGAGGAAGGGACCTGCCTGTACCTTTAGATATAGCTGCAGCAGTGGTGGAGGGGCCCACCCAGCTGTCGAGTGTAGAAAAACCAGGGGAGCAGGAGACAGGGAGGACCGTGTCAATAAGTAGTATATCCCTCGAGGAGAGTGTTGGGGGGACCCAGGGAAACCCTGCATCTCTGCCCACCCCCATTCACATTGGGAAAGTATTATGCTTACTCAGTGGGTATCCAAGAAGAAAGGAAGGGAAGCTGTTAGCTGAGGGCTCTATGGCAGGATTCGCCATCTCATACAAGGGGCCCCAGGGTCTGCGAATGTGCAAGAACCTGAAGGCAGTCAGAGACAACCCAACAGTGGTAAGGCAAAAGGTGGCAAAGGACCTGTCTTGGGGTAGAATGCAGGCCCTTTTTTGACCCCACCTCAAGAACCTCGTAGTGTCCCTCTTCGGGGTAGTTCCTAAAAAAAAACAGAATGGTAAGGTCAGACTTATTCCTCACCTGTGATACCCCCGGGAGGTTCTGTGAATGATGGACTTGACCCAGGTAGCTGCTTGGTATCCTACGCTACAGGCACGACACAGTGGATCAGATTAAGGCTTTGGGAAAGGGTGCTTTACTAGCGAAGACTGATATTGAATCCGCATTTCGCATCTTGCCAGTGAACCCTGGCGGTTATCATTTGTTTGGTTTACGCCTAGATGGCCGTTTTTAATACGCCAAATGCCTGCTGATGGGTTGTGCCATCTCATGGCTCCTTCCTGGAATGACTCCTGCTTCGGAGGGGGGCGCGCGCATTATTTAGATGACTTCCCATTCATCAGGAGGGCGGGCACCAGTGAGCGTGAGGACCTGCTGAAGACCTTTATGGCACTAGCTAAAGAGCTGAGGGTACCTTTGTCAGGGTTAAAAAATTAAAAAATGAAAGGCCATCTAGTGCCTATCATTCATGGGCATAGAGGTACTATAGTAGGAGTGTGCTGGTTTCCCCCATCCAAGGTAGAAGAGCTACAGCAGGACATTGCGGCCGTGCTGGCAAAAAAGAAGTTCACACAAGACGAGATCCAGCAACTCCTGGGCGAACTTAATTTTGTGAAAAAGGTGATACTGGTGGGCTGGCCTTTCCCCAGGCATTTAGCGGGGTTAAGCAAAGGCCTCGAGGAGAAGCACCATAGGGTCCACCTCACAAAGGGAGTCAAAAAAGCCCTGGTGCAGTGGCTTGTTTTCCTTAGGGGCTTTAATGAGATTTTAATCTGGGAGGAGCCCTGAGTCTCTGCAATCCAGCTCAAACTCTTCACAGATGCAGCAGGGGGAGAAGGCTTTGGAACAGTCCTAGGCTCAGCAAGGACAGCAGCTGGCTGGCCAGCCTCATGGAAGATGGGCGGGGTCACCAAAAACATTATGGTGCTGGAACTCTTCCCCATAGTCGTATTTGGGGTTGGGTCAAATATTTCTGCATTGGACCAAAATCTCCCTTACACTAACTCTAGGTACCTCTTCTCCTCTTGTGGGTGAAAACCATTTCTTCTGCTACCAGATTTTCTCCAGCATAAATCACCCTCATGGGAAATAATTGTAGGAAAGTACCATCTTGCCTGGCATGTTACCCCCATATTTCACTGTATATATGTTGTTTTAGTCTATGTGTCACTGGGACCCTGCCAGGCAGGGCCCCATTGCTCATAAGTATGTGCCCTGTATGTGTTCCCTGTGTGATGCCAAACTGTCTCACTGAGGCTCTGCTAACCAGAACCTCAGTGGTTATGCTCTCTCTGCTTTCCAAATTTGTCACTAACAGGCTAGTGACTAAATTTACCAATTCACATTGGCATACTGGTACACCCATATAATTCCCTAGTATATGGTACTGAGGTACCCAGGGTAATGGGGTTCCAGGAGATCCCTATGGGCTGCAGCATTTCTTTTGCCACCCATAGGGAGCTCTGACAATTCTTACACAGGCCTGCCTCTGCAACCTGCGTGAAATAACATCCACGTTATTTGACAGCCATTTACCACTGCACTTAAGTAACTTATAAGTCACCTATATGTATAACCTTCACCTGGTGAAGGTTGGGTGCAAAGTTACTTAGTGTGTGGGCACCCTGGCACTAGCCAAGGTGCCCCCACATCGTTCAGGGCAAATTCCCCGGATTTTGTGAGTGCGGGGACACCATTACACGCGTGCACTGTACATAGGTCACTACCTATGTACAGCGTCACAATGGTAACTCTGAACATGGCCATGTAACATGTCTAAGATCATGGAATTGTCCCCCCAATGCCATTCTGGCATTGGGGGGACAATTCCATGATCCCCCGGGTCTCTAGCACAGAATCCGGGTACTGACAAACTGCCTTTCCGGGGACTCCACTGCAGCTGCCGTTGCTGCCAACCCCTCAGACAGGTTTCTGCCCTCCTGGGGTCCAGGCAGCCCTGGCACAGGAAGGCAGAACAAAGGACTTCCTCTGAGAGAGGGTGTAACACCCTCTCCCTTTGGAAATAGGTGTGAGGGCCGGGGAGGAGTAGCCTCCCCCAGCCTCTGGAAATGCTTTGATGGGCCATCTCTGCATAAGCCAGTCTACACCGGTTCAAGGATCCCCCAGCCCTGCTCTGGTGCGAAACTGGAAAAAGGAAAGGGGAGTGACCACTCCCCTGACCTGCACCTCCCAGGAGATGTGCCCAGAGCTCCTCCAGTGTGTCCCAGACCTCTGCCATCTTGGAAACAGAGGTGTTTGTGGCACACTGGACTGCTCTGAGTAGCCAGTGCCAGCAGGTGACGTCAGAGGCTCCTTCTGATAGGCTCTTACCTCTCTTGGTATCCAATCCTACTTCCTAGGTAGCCAAACCTCCTTTTCTGGCTATTTAGGGTCTCTGCTTTGGGGATCTCACCAGATAATGAATGTAAGAGCTCATCAGAGTTCCTCTGCATCTCCCTCTTCACCTTCTGCCAAAGGATCGACCGCTGACTGCTCAGGATGCCTGCAAAACCACAACAAAGTAGCAAGACGACTACTAGCAACCTTGTATTGCTTCATCCTGCCGGCTTTCTCGACTGTTTCCAGGTGGTGCATGCTCTGGGGGTAGCCTGCCTCCTCCCTGCACCAGGAGCTCTTAAGAAATCTCCTGTGGGGCGACGGAATCTTCCCCCTGCAACCGTAGGCACCAAAAGACTGCATCACCGGTCCTCTGGGTCCCCTCTCAGCACAACGAGCATGGTCCCTGGAACTCAGCAACTCTGTCGAAGTGACTCCCACAGTCCAGTGACTCTTCAGTCCAAGTTTGGTGGAGGTAAGTCCTTGCCTCCCCACGCTAGACTGCATTGCTGGGTACCGCGTGATTTGCAGCTGCTCCGGCTCCTGTGCACTCTTCCAGGATTTCCTTTGTGCACAGCCAAGCCTGGGTCCCCGACACTCCTTCCTGCAGTGCAGAACCTTCTGAGTTGTCCTCTGGTGTTGTGAGATTCCCTTTTGTGACTTGGGGTGGACTCCAGTTCACTTTTCTTCTAAGTGCCTGTTTAGGTACTTCTGCAGTGCTGCCTGCTTCTGTGAGGGCTCCCTGAGTTGCTGGGCACCTCCTCTGTCTCCTCCTCCAAGTGGCGACATCCTGGTCCCTCCTGGGCTACAGCAGCACCCAAAAACCTCTACTGCAACCCTTGCAACTAGCAAGGCTTGTTTGTGGTCTTTCTGCGTGGGAACACGTCTGCAAGCTTCACCGTGAAGTGGCACATTGATCCTCCAAAGGAGAAGTTCCTAGTCCTCTTCTTTCTTGCAGAACTCCAAGCTTCTTCCAACAGGTGGCAGCTCCCTTGCACCCTCAGCTGGCATTTCCTGGGCTCCTGCCCACTCTTGACACTGTCGCGACTATTGGACTTGGTCCCCTTGTCTTACAGGTACTCAGGTCCAGAAATCCACTGTTGTTGCATTGCTGGTGTTTGTTCTTCCTGCAGAAACCCCCTATCACGACTTCTGTGCTCTCTGGGGGTAGTAGGTGCAATTTACACCTACTTTTCAGGGTCTTGGGGTGGGCTATTTTTCTAACCCTCACTGTTTTCTTACAGCCCCAGCGACCCTCTACAAGCTCACATAAGTTTGGGGTCCATTCGTGGTTCGCATTCCACTTTTGGAGTATATGGTTTGGGTTGCCCCTATACCTATGTGCTCCTATTGCAATCTATTGTAACTTTACACTGCTTGCATTACTTTTCTTGCTATTACCTGCATAATTTTGGTTTGTGTACATATATCTTGTGTATATATCTTATCCTCAAACTGAGGGTACTCACTGAGATACTTTTGGCATATTTTCATAAAAATAAAGTACCCTTATTTTTAGTACTTCTTTGTATTGTGTTTTCTTATGATATTGTGCATATGACACCAGTGGTATAGTAGGAGCTTTACATGTCTCCTAGTTCAGCTTAAGCTGCTTTGCCATAGCTACCTTCTATCAGCCTAAGCTGCTAGAAACACCTCTTCTACACTAATAAGGGATAACTGGACCTGGCACAAGGTGTAAGTACCTCTGGTACCCACTACAAGCCAGGCCAGCCTCCTACAAAAATGCCCTACAGGAGGTCGACAAACCTTTGCACCTATCTGGAGGTAAGAGACAGCTTGCTACTTTTCACAAAACAACAAAACAACATTTCCCATTACAGTATTATCAACGTGGCCACATAAGGAAAACCAAGACTGAATTAAAGGTTCAAGGGTGTTTATTACAACTAATAGTTAATGTAAACAATCCTACAAAACACACTATAAAGATACAAGACTACCATAATGTGACCTAGATGTTGGAAAAAGCAAGATTTATCAACTTTAGACATACTAGACATTCTATATGTGCCACAAAGAACATTAAAAGTATTACTTGGTGGTTACTAAATACGCATAAACCACTACTCAACATTGAAACAAGTCCAATCCATCAAATTAGTACAGATTAGCAAGAATGTCTGATGGAACAACGCATGTGGGAACCATGCATACCTTAACAACACGGTCGGAACAACGACCGCCTTGTTACCATGCATGCCTTTACCACGCATGCCTTTACAACATTTTTCGTTGTAAAAGCATGCCTAGTAAAGGCATGTGTGGGAACGGCATGTGTGGTTCTATCATGCCCACCCACCCGCCCTAAGTCCCAAAAGTACCCCACCCCTAATACTTAAACTACCCTGACCCCCTACCTGCCCTAAAAACAAACTACGCGACTCCCCCACCCACCCTAAAAACAAAACTAGCCCGACTTGCCATAAAAACAAAACTACCCTGACCCCCACACCCCACCCCTAAAAACAAAATCACCCCGACCCGTCCCTAAAAACAAAACTACCCCGACCCCTCCACCCCACCCCTGACCCCCCACCTGCTCTAAAAACAACCAACCCCCCACCCACCCTAAAAAACAAAACTACCCCGGCCCCCTCAACTCACCCCTGAAAACAAAATTACCCCGACCCCCCTAAAAACAAAACTACCCCGACCCCTTTACCCCACCCCTAAAAACAAAACTACCCCAACTCCCCCATCCACCCTGAGCCCTAAAACCATCCCTAACCCCCCACCTGCCCTAAAAACAACCGACCCCCAACCACCCTAAAAACAAAAGTACCCCGACCCCCCGCCCCTGCTCCTAAAAACAAAACTAGGCCGACCCCACCAACCCCCCCTAAAAACAAAATTACCCGACTCCCTACCCGGCCCTAAAAACAAAACTTCACTGAGCCCCACCCGTCCCTAAAAACAAAACTACCCAGACACCCCCACATACCCTGAGCCCCAAAACCTTCCCCAACCCCCACCCTAAAAACAACTGACCCATCTCACCAGCCCCAAAAACAAAACTACTCCGAACCCCCATCCACGCACAAAAAAAAACTACCCCGACCCCCCCACCCGCCCCATAAGCAAAACTACTCTGAACCGCAACCTCTTCCCCTAAAAACAAAACTACCCCGACACCCTCCACCCTGAACCCAAAACCTTCCCCGACCCCCAACCTGCCCTGAAAACAACCGACACCCCCACCTTCTCTAAAAACAAAGCCACCCCCACCCTGCCCCTAAAAACAAAATTGCCACGACCCCCTATTCCACCCCCAAAAAAATAGCCCACCTCCCACCCCAAGCCCTTAATCCACCCCACCCCACCCCTAAAAACTACCCCCAATCCTGCCCCAGCCCCACTTACCTGCCCACGCCCTCCCAGATCCACCCTGAAAAAACACCAAACATCCCCCACCCCTAAAAAAAAATAGTGCAACCCCCACCCTTTATCCACCCCCACCCATAAAAACTACCCCAACCCTGCGGGACCCCCCACCCTAAGCCCTACCCTTAAAAAAAATCCCAAATACCCCACACTCCGCCCCTAAAAAAAAAAGCCCAACCCTCCACCCCCACCCTAAGCCTTTTATCCACCGCACCCCTAAAAACTAACCTCCAACCCTGCCCCAACCCCACTTACCTGACCCCGTCCTCTCCCAATCCACTCTGCCTTTTTCTCTGCATTAACCACGCATATGCGTTGTTCAGCACATGCGTGGTTAAGGCAGAGAAAAAGCCACGCACTGGTGAGAAGTAAGTAAAAAGAATCAACATTAGGAGCTGTTTTGGGAGTTTTCTCACAGAGTCAAAAAAATCCTGTCTAATCTTTCAACATAGAGGATAGTTGAAATAATTTAACAAATACATCCAAATCTATACTTAGGAAATCCATAGGGAAATTTAGTCCATGCAGAAAAGTCACCAACAGTAGTGACAAAAGAGAAAAGATCCAGCGAGTATTTGGTCATCGACTTTAGAGAAAAATGACAATGTGTATATGGGCTTGAAAGACTCAAGCAGGGCAAAAAGCAAAGCTCTACTCCCGAGCGGGGTCCAGGACAGAGTCTCATCAAAGTGAGGGAAAGAATGCCACAAGTTCATCTGGGAACGGTAAATTAAAATCCACAAATTGTTCTGATTCATTGAAAAGTTCTTAATTTTGGATCAAACAAGTCTATCATCCAATCAGGAATCATCACATGTTGGACATCTGTGACATCTTGAAATTCTCCCATCAAGGTCATGGGAAAGAGTTCCATCTTCTTCTACTGAGCGCGACTTAAAACATTTGTAATATTATTTGTACATCATTCCTCCATGTTCCTTTAGCCAAGGATAACTTCCCATACTCACATGGCAAAACACAACAGGACATTTGAATTCCAAACAAGTATACGATGTGAACAGAACCTGATGAAACAACTATAATTTCATGTGAATGGAACCTAAAAGAAATATCTCATTAGCTAGTAAAAGGGCTTCTTTTCATAAATATTGCACAGTCATAGACCTAACAAACTACTGTGGCTAAGCTAAGCAGTAGAATTAAATGGCACATTTAGCAAACTGAATTAAATCACTGAGCATCAAATTATCTTACTTGTCATTAAGAAATCATATTTAACTTCATGTTATAATGCATTTTGGAAAGAAAGAATAATTATAAAACCACATTAATAGATGTCATACAACTGCATCGGGGCAACATACATAGGTGGCACTTAGGGGTTACTAATCACATTTTAATATTGTTTCAATGCAAACTTTAACATGATAAGGAAACAGAAAATGTCAAAACTAATTTCTTAACTTATAGTTTTAGTAGGATACCACCAAGGTCAAATTCTCTAAACTATAGTGAATACACATTACTATGGATCTCCAGTGCACCACTTTTCATCTAGACTGTTAGACAGCAATACACTCAAATGACTCTGTAGCCACGTTCACGGCTATATTGTGACAAACATGTGTGGCCACTATATCTCTGCTGCATCCACTTGCTCCCCCCACAAACCCACACCCTACATTTCTTCGCCACCCTATATCTTATGTTTGCTTCATTTTTTTTCTTTTTTTCTTTTTCAAAGGGTCAGGCAGCTGCAATTGCTAGCAGTCAACTCCCTTCTCTATTTTGCGCTTTAGTTGACTTTTTAAAAATTTACTTCTCCAAGATATGAGTTTACCATCTTAGAAAAGTAAATTCAAAGTAAAGAAAAAGGTCTGCCGTAGCATCATGATGTAAACATGTGCGTGCACCTCATTATGCTGGTGCAGGGTATTTGCCTTTTTTTGGCCGATGCTGTGTAGCATTGACAGCAAGCATAGGTTTCATTTTGGGCAATGATGCTTAGAATTTGCAGCAAGCATTGGCAAATGACAAACACTGTTTAAAGTGCTTGTTCAAAATGTTTTGTTCACATTAAAACACAAAATCAGGTAGCAAGTTGGAAAATATCAGCAGTCCTTCCACAATGTGAATATGTGGTGGTTGTACCTAATTTGTATGCAATCATTTCTCAATAAGAAAGAAAAAGACATTATACTGTTTTGTGTTCGTTTACTTAATATATTTTGTCTCTCTTTGCAGTACAATGCAGTGGATACAAACCCTTTATCAGTGTACCTCATGCAACATGTCTGGAATAAAGTTGTAAAGGTAAATATGGAATTGCTACACATCTTACAGGGCAAATAATTCCGTTTGGGATTTTATTTTCACAGAGGCAGGGTGCATTCTTGAGCATTGCGATAAGAATGCTAACAATTATTTACTGTATGTTGTTTCTAGAACAATAAATGCATCGTTCATATGGCAGTCAAGGGCAGTTCTCATTGCCTGAGCACATTCGGCTTCTATGTGCTCTTACTTTAGAGGTTTACCCAGGATTTGGGCATTTCGATTGGGGCATCTGTATGATGTGGGCATTTCAGCACTCCCCCACTGATTTTTTCCCATCACTCCCAGCTTCTACATATGTGCAGTTTTTCCTCAGGACCCGCCTTGGAGTAATAGGGGATATATCATGGGCAATCCACATTCCATTCAACTGCCAAGCACAGTTCAAACTATTTAAAGTACTGCCTTAAAGGGTCCTGTTCATTCATTTGCACATGTAGATTTACTCACATGTAAATTTAGTCTTGCATGTAGGTGTAAATCTACACCTTTGTGTTATTCACTGTTTCAAAGAGTAGACTTACATATCTTCACACACTGAAACTAGGGTGTGAACACATCTAAGAGTAAATTTATCGTTGTGAAGTTACTATTAACAGCGCATCGCATGTAGTCGAAATCTATGCCACTGGGAATAACATTTTCAAAGTGTAGAATTACTATTATTTATTAATGTATTTGAAAATATGTACAGTTTCTTTAAATATAAAATAAAATTGTGAATGTACTTAAAATAATTATTAATAACCTATGCCATATTGACGAAGTGCATTGCGCCACTTTGTAACCCTTTGCGCTACATTATGCCTGCACCAGGCATAATGTATGCAAAGGGGGCATTCCCCCGTTGGGGGTGCAGAAAAAATGACGCAAAGAAATTGCAAAAATGGCACAGGCATTAATAGGGGACATGCCATTGTTTTTCAGTGGGCCCCTATGTACTATTCAGCATTAGCACCAACATTTTGGCACTAACCCTGAACAGTACATCAATACCGTCAGAAATTCTGACGCTATTGCCCCCTACCCTGCGCCATGGTGTGCTGTATTTTAAATGATTTTCAGAAGTCTGGGTGTGGGATCCGTCTGTAGGGTCTTGTAATATTTGGTATCACCCAGTTGTCTGAGGCATTCTTCCTGATATGCACTGGGGTCCAAAATCATTGTTGTCTGCCTTTATTTGCAGGTTTTATGATGATATCCTTGTCTGACCACAGTGACTTCAGACAATCCATCTCTGCTTTAGACAGGTTGAAGAAGGGGTGTTTCGCTTGACCCTTCATGGCTTCAAAATCCTTGATAATAGCTTTTTCAAAAGTAGATACTTCTGAGGGAACAACATGAGGAGGAGGATTAAAAGTGGATTTGTTACTCAGTCCTGTGTTAGGATTATGATCCGAGACATTATTCTCTGCCTTTTCAAAGAAAAAGGACAGGCGTATCTTCCTGAAGAATTGCAGAGGTTATTTATGTATGGAAAAATCGTCATCATATGATTGTGTTATGTCACTGGTGACCTTTTTATGGTTTGAAAGTGAGCAACATTCCCACTGAATCAGTAACTTAGCTCTTCACTCCTCCTCCATCATTATTATGTGCTTTGGTGGAGGGCATGCTTTTCACGTATGTGTATATACATCACTTTAGCAATTGATTGATGATTCTTGTGATTTTTGTGAATGCTTTCCTTTTCCTGTTTTAATTTTTTCCCCTTGTTCCTTTCTAATTAATTATGATGGTAGGCCCCAGTAACAAAATGTGTGGTCATCTTCTGTATAGGTTGGCCTACTATAAAGAAACCAACATGAGGTGGATATGTTTATTGTTGATATCACAGAGTGACTGTATCTTTTTGATCCTGACGAATGGCTCTGAACCCTGAGTGGGGTCTCTCTAGGGCTGAAACATGTTGACCTTTTAAAGGGAGCTTTTCTTCCAAACTCCCCGTCACTTCTTGTTTTTAATCCTATCCACTAGGGACACTAGAATAACATTGTTATTTTGCCCACCTGAAGATAGTTTGATTCATCACACTGTATAGAGCACTCTTCCTCTCACCCACAAGTAGTGCTCATCAACAAAACAAAAACACCTCTGATCCTCTCCTTTAGAGAGCTGTAGCCCACACCAGGTACTAATTGGTCCTGGTATAAGAAGGAAGCCCAATGATGAACTATGCCACCCTTGGTTGGGTGGGGGTTCTCATCCTAAAGAAAGCATTCTTCCATATACTGTAATGATAAACTTTCCACTCCTTTTTTTGGTCCAGAAGACATACTTTGTGTGTGTGTTTAAATGATTTGGGAGCAGAACGTTCTGGCTGGGTTTCTTTATTCCCAATAGACCCCTTGTGAATTGTATTAGTTCTGGCATAAACATAAATATTTTAGTTCATTTTACATTTATATTTTACAATAAAAAAGAATATATTTTTCAAAAAGCAATAAACTTTAATCAATGTCCCTATTCTTTCCCACAAGAAGGTCTTCTCCACAGTCAAGGAGATCTCCATCGTGGTGGTGGAGATCTCTGCCTATGTGTGAAAATGTACAAGCATTTTCTTGAACTTTTTAAATGTTTAATTTTATTCATATTTGCATAATTATTTACAATTATACAAAATAACTATTTTTAGTTATATTTTACCTAATAGATATACTAAAATGTAAATTAAAATTGAAAATAATACTTAGGTTCTTATGACATTTTTAAATAATCAGCAAAAAATACATTTTTACATACAAATTAACACCATGGTATTAAAACCCCAAACACATATAATGAATTTACATGTACGCTAATGTGGCGCAAGGAGGTGCTAAGGGCTCTTAAATCTGCCCCTTTATTTTTATATTCTACTGAAAGTTCACAAGGCGAGGCAACAAACTCCAGGGAATCCAGTCTCTGGGATTGGCTCTCTCCTTAAGCCTTTGTCCCAGTTTGTGGAATGGATTCTTAGACCGATGGTTAGTGAGATGCCCTCATATCTACAAGACTTACCTTACTGGTACGTATTCAGTTTGACGCTACTAAACACTATCTAGTGTCCTTTGATGTTGAGTCACTATTTGCAAACATTCTCCCAAGAGGACACCTTGGAAACAGTAAAGGGTATGTTAGAATCGGGAGAGCAAGATGACTTGACCCCTGTTTTCTTTGTCATGGACTGTGCTCGTCTAGCGATGAAAGAGAACTTCTTTATGTTTCAAGACCAACTTTATTTGCAAATTACTGGAACTTCTATGGCAGTACATTTGCCCCCAGCATAAAAAATCTGTACATGCACAAATTTGAAACCACTCCAATTTATCTAACAGACAACCCCATCCAGACAAACGTTAAACTTTGGAAAAGATATGTAGATGACATCTTGGTCACCTGGGAGGGTGACCTTATGCCACTTAATAGCTGTACTGAATGCCTCAGTACTAGGAATGAAATCTCAGATTCACTTGCGAATACAGTAAGGATTCGCTACCCTTCCTGGATTTGATACTGCACCCTAAAGATGGACGTATCTTCTCAGAGCTCTACAGTAAACCGATGGCTCGTAACTCCTTATCATTCAACATTTTCCACAACATGCACTCTGTAACAATGTCCAGTGGGCCAGTTACTTAGACTTAGGATAAATTGTACAGAACTTGACAAAGAAACATGTGGCTGAACTGAGTTGACTGCTTTGCACAGAGACAATCTCTAAAAAACTTATCGAGGGGCATCTAAACGGGCCAGGCACAACCACAGGGATGCACTTTCAGAGGTAATTCTCAAACCCACCTCGGATAGGTTGATCTGTGTAATCACAGTTAGCCACCTGGAGGATACCCTAAATAAGGGTGTCAACAAGTGTTGGCATATCCTCAGTACAGGTGAAGCCAACCTAGAAAAGCCGATGTTAGCCTTAAACAAAGTAAGAACTTTAAAGATATGGTGCTGCACGCAAGACCCTGAACGATTCAGAGGGACAGTCAAGACACACTCTTGTCATTACTGTGAATAAAGGGTCATTTTCCCTGCAGCTCTTTTTCAGTTTGTCATTTTATACAATCTCTTTCCCAGATAGACCTAGGGCTAAGAACCCCGTGGGTTCTGCAGAACCACACAAATTGTAATACTAGTGGGATTCTTTATTTGATCACCTATCCTTGCAAACTCCAGTATGTTGGCACAATGACCCACAGGGCAAAGTCAAGGATAGTTAAAGATCACAACTAAGTGAGGTGTAGGAAATCAAATACAAAGCTGATACAAAACTGACCAGGCACTATCTGTCATCCAAACACACTGATGAAGACATTAGATGGACGATTATAGATAAGCCCTACTACAACACACGTAAGGGAGATTTAGAGGACTTACTGTACATTAATTTTCCTTTATTCAGCCTACTTCTAATGTGACTTTGCTTTGCTGGAGGATCCCTACCTTCATTTGTGACTATGAATCCCAGAAAAAAAAAAAATATATATATATATATATGTATATATATATATATGTGTGTCTGTATATATGGTGAAGATTGCCCTGTATGGCACTGATCCTGATTTACACATTTGTACAAAATGCTCTCAATACATTATGTCCTGGCACAGTAGTGCTGACGTACTCTTTCCAAAATAATTTTCTTTTATCACTGGATAGCAGATGACTCACATGCCAGGGCTGTACACTGTATTATTTTCCGTAGCATTTGTCGCGATTTCATTTGTATTGGGACTCCATATCCCAAGGTTTCTGGCATGCTTGGCCCGACACCTGCTCAGGGTCACACTACGTGCTTTAGTTTGCTTCCCTTTTGTTCAAACAGACAAGCCTGGCATTATGCATTTTCTCTCTCCCGGGCGCCCCTTTGAAGACGTGCTGATACCCTGCAGGTAAGACACTGTACTGACCATTTGTTTTGAGCTGGCCATTTTTGAAATTGGTCCATCGCATCTATATATAGACCCAATATACGGCTCTTGTGTCATTTTCTGACCGGATTAGTAATGTATGCAATGCATTTTAGTTTAGAATATGGTTTACAAGGGATCTTTGGCATGTGTCTGTTTTTTCTTTTGCCCTTACATTTTAATTTGAAGGAGTATATGCCAACTCTTCTGTTTATTGGGCTTAGATGTGTTGCCCTATATCTATCATGTGCGTTTGACAACCATTAATGACAGTTCACTTTTTGTGATTGTGTTATGAAGCAGTCACTCTAACATTTGATGTCAGAACTAATGACATCAAGTGTTTTATTGATTTATTGTATAAGGTATAACTATCATATCTCAGTTTAAGCTCCTCATCATGATTTAGCAGAATCAGAGCCCTCACCTGGACACATGTGAATAACATTACTTCTAGGCGCCAAGTCGAAAGTGATCCCACCACTTGCTCCATACCTTAGTGTGTCTTTCCAGGCAATCCCGGGCTTCATACACCAGCTTCTCTTGTTGTTCACACCAGTCTACTCCTCTGCACCACGGGGTCAATGAGAGTGGTGCAGGCATTTTCCATCTCTGGGTTATGTCCCGTTTTGCAACCATTGTGCCTACTTCAAATAATGCTTTGTCCGCTCTTGTACCCCCCATTCCTTCAAAAATCTCCAGTTGGACAATCTCCAGGAACAACTCCATCTCCCATCCCAGCACTATGAAAGTGCCTGAGTCACCTCACCCCAGAAGCTGGAAATTAAAGGGCATGTCCATACCATGTGATAGAAGTCCGCTGGAGCATGGGAATATCAGAACGTGTGGGGCTGGGGAGAAGACCAGCTCAATATAGGCGTTTAGGGATTAGGTAGGTGCAGTGAAGGTAATATAGTTGAACCAATAATTTAGATGAGATGATTAAATAGCAAGGGGCTATCTTAGCGTCTCACCAGTCGTCTTTCTTTAAGTATCCAACCCACACCTCCCTTTGATTTCACAGCAGTGCAAATTTGTCTGGGGTGGTAATGATCAGGGAGCTTTAGATTTGGGAGAGCCCCCCTTTAAGCAGCACACCCATCAGGAGCTTGTCCTCTAGGGGACTGTGTACAGGGAGGTCTGTGTCCAGAGTGATGTGCACCCTCAGGGCATATCTTAATTGAAGATATTTATTGAACTGTGTGGATGATAGTGCATAGGTCAATTGAAGCTCCTGAAAGAAGTGCATATGGCCGCCAGACCAGATGTCTCCTACCAGCGAGATGCGTAGGCAGCATGTGCCCATTACTGGTGGCCAAGACAGATATAATAGAACATGATCCGCATAAAGGGCAATGCGATCTTCATGACCAGTCTCCCACTGCCAAACCTGAATTTCTGCATTGCAATGGATAAGTCTCACTAACGAGGGCGAATAGAAAGGGGGAGACGGGCAGCCCTGTCCTGTTCCCCTGCGAATAGGGCAGAAACCATACCGTTAGTTTGTACTCGTGCAAATGATTTTGAGTATAGCAGTTTGACATACCCACAGAAAAGAGGACCCAAGCCCGACTTGTGAAGGACCTGAAACAGGAAAGACCAGTCCACAGTGTCAAAAGCTTTTTGGAAGTCAATTAGCAACATGGCACTGGTGGAGGCGGGGGAGTCAGTAGCTGTCGGCATGCCTAGGCAACGTGTACTCTCCTGAGACAATGCCTCATCCCTCTAGCTGGCATGAAGCCCCTTTGATCTGAGGGATAAGAGGGGACAGGGCAGTCTTTAACTGGGTGGCCAGTATCTCAGCGAATAATTTGATTTTTCCAGTGATCAAGGAAAGGAGCCAACAGCTAGCGCAGGTGTTGAGCACAGGGCCCAACTTGGGGATTGTTGCAAATGGCCCTCTCTGCAGGGCTGCCCCCAAACTGTTTGCCATTTTCCCTCCACTTTTTTCTGATTCGTTTTGTTTGCCTTGAGACTCTGTGCACTTTACCACTGCTAACTAGAGCTAAAGTGCTTGTGCCGTTTCCTTAAAACATGGTTTGATTGACATGTACCCAATTGGCATATTTAATTTACTAATAAGTCCCTAGTAAAGTGCACTGTGTGCCCAGGGTCTGTAAATTAATTGTTACAAGTGGGCCTGCAGCACTGCTTGTGCCACCCACTGAAGTAACACTTTAAAACATGTTCCAGGCCTGCCACTGCCACCTGAATGAAGTGTTATACTGCCATATCGACTTGGCAGTTAAGACCCTTTACCAAGCCATAAACTCCCCTTTTATTACATTTAGGTCACCCCTGTGGTAGGCCCGAGGTAGCTGATAGAACAGGGTGCCATGTAATTAAAAGGAAGGACATGTACTTTTAAGTTTTACATGTCCTGGTAGTGAAAAACAACCAAACTTGTTTTTCACTAATGTGAGGCCAACCCATTTCATAGGATAACATTAGGGATTCCTTATTACATTTAATAAGCTGCAATTCTTGATTGGGAAGGGGTAGATCTGTCATGTTTAGTACCTATGGAATTGTAATGATAGATCCTCTTTAGTGGTAAAGTTGGATGTATTGTCAAAACAGTGAAAATTCCACTTTGAGAAACTTGGCATTTTCCTGCTCTTAGCCCTGTGTGCCTGCAGCCTGTATCCAATTCACATCTTGGGTGAGGGGACAGCTGGGCTTTGTGCATTCTCTCTAGACTAGTGTTTTTCAAACTTTTTAATGCCGCACCCCCTCACCCCCCCAGTGGGGGGAAAAAAATCCTCGGGCCCCCTCTGAATTTTTCACAATTATTTTATTAAGTTGAAAATGTTTAAACATGTCTAGACTTATTTAAACATTGCAGTTCAGGTCTGTTACCTTTTTAAAATGCAATAAATAGTTTTGTGCTTAAAACAAAGTCTGGTTATCTGCATTAGCTTCTTTTGGCCAGAGCCTGGCGCCCCTCAGTTTGAAGACCCCTGCTCTAAACAGTGACACACAATGGGAGCGAAGGTGTTACTTGATGGGCCCTGATGGTCCATTAACTGGCTTGATGGAGGGGGGCGGAGCTAACTACAGCCCCACTTGCACCTCAATAGGCTATGCCCTGTCTCCTCACAATTGACCTAACAATTTTGTATTGTCAAGCCAGACAGCTTGGAGGCAGGGCACATGAGGAAGGGGATTCCCTGCACTTCAAAGCCATTGTTTAGAAGCTTTTCCCACCTTCCAGAACCAGGGTACCAAAGTATAAATACTGGACCTCAAACATCACCACTTCAGTACACATCTGGACCTCTGGATACTCTGCCATGACGAAAGACTGCTGTGCTTCCACAAGGACTGCTGTTCTGCTGGACTGCTGCTCTGGGAGAACTGCTTTCGTGCTGTGCTGACCTGCTGCATCTTTACCTGGGTGAGAAGGACTGGACCCACAACACTTGAACCCAGAACCAGAGGGGCTTCAAGGGATAGCTGGTTTGCCTCCTGTGTTCTAACGTCACAGGGCCACAAAAGACGCCCAACTCATCACTTACAGCACCTGAACAAAGCTATCTATTAGTCTTGCTCTGCCAAGTGGTTCCAATCAAGTCCTGGGTCCTTGGAAGTGGGTATAAAGTGCTGCTTCAGTCTAGAATCTTCTCATTGATACTGTTGTGACACTCAGAATATGAGCAACTCCATCAATGCCGATGTATCACTGCTGCTGCAAGAATCCAGTGCATCTCATTGCGAAAAGCGCACCTCATCACCTCCATCTACAGCGCATCTCCGACTTTGCGTAGCTCGGAACTGATGCATCGCCTCAATCCTAAGGATCGATCACAAAGCATCGCCTCCCTTGCTCCTTGCATCTCCCTTGACTTAAAAAGGTACTTTGTACTGGGCCAAGGCTGGTCCCTGTATCCGACCCACACTCTATTGCGCCCATCCTGATCTTTTGGATTTGACCTGATCTAGCACTACCAGATACCCTTGGTTGACGCTTTATGCATTTAAGCATTACATTTCAGTGCATTCTTTAAAAAATCATTACTCTGGTTCTATTTTACGTTTTGGTCTTGTTTCGTTAATTAAATTAAGTTCTATTTTTCTAACTATGATGAAGATTTTTATTAGTAAATTAAAACCATAAAACTTTTTCCTTCCACATAAAAATTTAACAGAACAATATTAGTGTGTTAAAACAATTACAGTGCAATAAGATTCTGAGCTTTAAATGAGATGATGTATAAAATGTCCTTTCCACATGAGAATTTGAAACAAAAACAATATTAGTGAAATAAGGCATTAGTGATAATAGGACAACAGAGCCATATTAGTGCAAATAAGGCAATTACAGTGCAATAAAAGTCCTGAGCATTAAAATGAGATAATATATAAAATTCCTTCCACATGAAAATTTAAAAAGAACAGTGATAGTACAATAAGGTATTAGTGATAATAGGACAAAATGGCAAGAATACTTCTATCAATTTTATTTATCCCTACTTAAGTCTGATTTTTGGGACCAGACTTTATTACGGCACAGGCTAAGTATTCCAGCAGACTACCTAGAGGCCTTCCCTTCTTTAAGGTGTTCAGAATAAAATGAAGGGCTTTTGTTATCTTTTCCGCCCTTCCTATGACTGGGTATGTTTTGAGAAACTTAGATTTTGAGCGAGAAAATTTCCAAAAATTGCACCAGCCTAATGTTTAATATTGTATTTCGTGGATTAAAAGCTTCAATTAATGCTTGTCTGCAGGATCTAATTCTTAAATTGTTTAATTCTTTTTTCAGTAATAGTCTTCTTTCAACCGCCAAAGCTGGACAAATACAGAGCACGTGCACCAAGTTTTCATCTGCTAGATGACAAAGACGTCACTCCTGGGAGCCTACTAGACGCTCCTTCTTCCATTTAGGCATGAGGTCTAACGTAGGGACTTCACCCAGCCTGAGTCTGAGAAAAGATTGCTTGATTTCCCGCGAATAGGGGCCAGCCAGAAGTAATGATTCTTTAAGTTGTTTATAGGAGTTGAGGATCAACCAACAATGCTCCCTTTTAATCAGGGAGACCCTATCTTCTAGCCGACTCTGTAATTTACTTGCTTTATTCACAGCTTTGTTAAAAGCTGGGATGGGTAGAGAGTGATCCCATACCTCATCTAAGTTCAAAAGGCTCTTGCTCTTTTCTAGATACCTTGCGAAGTTGCAGTTCCCTCTTTCCAGGAGAATTTCCTGCCAGACTAAATTAGCCAAGGACCCTTTTGAGGCGCGGCTCAATTTATAGCAGCATTTAATATATGCCGCGGGTCGAGCTAGCGACTGTTTGACCAGCATAAATTCTAGTCTGACCTGGGCTGGCGAGGCACGCCCGGGGAGCTGAAAAAAACGCTTATAGGTCTTTATCCAAAGCTTATCCAGAAGACCTGCTTCCATCCCCCTCATTATTTCAGTCCCATAGGTGAGGGTTGTAAGTAGTTTCACTCTCATTACAGCTGTTAGTGGGTTCAGGGCATGACCGCAGATTGAGTTTGCTAGTTTACAAAAGGCGTAGGTAAGTGCCTGCGACTTGCTTTTTATTACTTCTTTTTGTGGCGTATAGTTACCTCTGGCGTCCACCACAAATCCTAGGTATCTATATGACCTTACTTCCTCTAGGGTCTTCCCATTTACGTGCCATTTACATTTGCTAGTCGGCCTGCGGTTTAGGGTAATCATTTTAGATTTTTTATGATTGATTTCTAGTTCATTAGATCCTGAATATTCTTCTAATGCATTTAGCAATTTTTGCATGCCTATTCTGGTATTACTAATTAGTAATAGGTCATCTGCATATAGTATATTGGATACTTGTTGACCACCCAATGAGGGAGAGTGGGATAATTGATCATTTAACTTGGCGGAGAGATCTGCTATGTACAGGTTGAAGAGTGTTGGGGCCAATACGCAACCTTGCTTCACGCCAGCTGTTGTTTTGACTGCCCTAGATAAATGAGAGCCTTCCCCCAATTTAACCTTCACCCAAGTATCTGAGTAGATCATTTTGATGGAGTTTAAAATAGAATGTGGCAACCCCCACAGTAGTAATTTGGCCCACAATTTGCAGCGAGGGACACAGTCAAAAGCAGCTTTAAAATCAACAAAACATAAATAGGTCGGAGTCCCCTTTGTTTTTGCTCTGTTGATGATTAGTCCCAGTGCCATAAGGTTTGTTAATGTTCCTTGGTGCTTGGTGAAGCCGGTTCTATTTTTCTAACTATATGTGGTATCTTGTTCTGTGGTGTTTTCACTGTTTTACCATTCGAAGTGTTGCACAAATACTTTACACTTTGCCGCTTAAGTTAATCCTGCCTGCTCTGTATCAAGCTACTAGGGGTTGAGCACAGGGTGTGTTTGTGACTTACCCTCAATAGCATTGTGGTTCCTACTTGGACAGGGTGCATAACTCTGCCAATTAGAAACCCGATTTCTAACAGGGATTACCAAAATAGTGGCCATGTCAAGTTCCGTCTGGAAGTGACTCACTTTAGCAGCTTCGTCATAATGCATGAGTAGATGTGAATAGAGGATAACTCTGTATGCTTCATCTTCAAAATTAATGTCTATTACATATTATTAAATAATTTAAATATGTTAATTTATTTAATAAATATTATTTTGTAAATATGCTAAAAACTCCCTAACTAGTTATGCTATCTTTAATGAATATTTAGTACATTTAATTAAACATTTTGTTTAATTAATGTAAATTATATTTTTATTTGTAATAAAAGTTTAGCATTGTAACTTATTTGTTTAATAAGTTACTATTAATCTTTAAACTAACAGAATAGTTTATTCTTAATTTTACATACTTTTGAATCTAAAAACATACACAGAGCGCATGGCTCACAAACTGTATTTTCTAGTATGTAAAGTAGTGATACAGTAATACTATTTGTTATTCAATGCAATTCCCAAATCTACAGGTGGAAATCGCCATCTCTCATCTTTTCTAAGGGGAGATCATCCATCATGTAAGATAACTACTTCTTAGTAAATGAGGTAGGAGCCAGGGGAGTGGCTCGAAAATATGGAATACTTGCTACCAAACGGGAGGGGTTGTAGTATTGTAATTTAATGGAAAGTACGTACAATTCTTACATATATTTATATATATAATTACAAAGGGTTATGGGGAGTTTATAGACATATATTGTCTATATTTTTGTACTCATTATGTTATATTTATTTGTTTCTATTTGCTTACTCTATTTATTTTTACGCACAATGTTTTTCGAGTCAGTATTTTTGCTATTTACTTTCAAGGTATGGAACTTCAATATTTTGTCATACTAAATTTATGAATTACAGTATTTGTGTAGTCAATATCCCGACATTCACCCACCAACAAAACACTTGTGTTCACCTTATTTCACAGAGCTGAAAAACACAAGATCATGGCCAGAACAGTTATCCCTTACTCATAAACGTAAAAGGTAGAAATGATTCAGAGGTAGCAGGGAAAATAAAGAGAATGGCGAGACAGGTTTCAGTAGAAATAAATAAACAAGACAAAAGATTCTTAAACATTAAGGTGGAAACAGTATCTGCAGCATTTTTCAATTCTTCTCCCCTTAATAAAACCACTTAAAATTACAACATGCCTTCGTAAATCTCTTCAGAAAATTATATACAGATGAATTTACTTCCTTCGTGAGAACGTCCAATTCAGCTTTTTTAAACATTAAGAAAACTATAGCCCTTTAAATACGCATCTGAACCACTTAAACATTAAAATAATTATTGACAAAGCCAATTGTTCTAACTTGTTGCATGTTTGTGAAAACCTGCATTCAGTACTTTCCTGGGGCATGCCAGGAACCTTAGGCTGTTTTCAGAGGTCCTTGTATCAGACACAAGTCTTTGATGTAACAGGCAGCAGTATTGTAAGTAGTTACTAGTAGTCCAACCACTGTCTCGTAATTTGGGATGCAAGATAATTATGAAAAGACGAGATGTCCTTGTATGTCTCTTTTTAATAACATTGAAACGGAACAATAGCAACAAATGTTGACAATGCTTTCATTTTAAGAGTGGCAGATAACGGAGTAGCAGTGGCTGTAACATATATTTTTGCATATTCACTTTCCCATCAAATGACTTTTGCTTGTTCTATATAACCTAAACAAATATCCCAAAGGCTGGGTTGTAATGGTGCCAGCTATGGTGATGGCTCAGAGTCTACGGAGAATGAAAATGGAGAAAAGAGATAGTTCAGAAAAGGAATTGGGGACAGGGACAGAGGCTGATTAGGAAGAAGGCAGTGATTGGAGATGATGCAGGAGAGAAGGCATTGATCAGGACAAAGCTGACATGGCAGAAATAAATGGGGATGGGGAGGAGGAATGGCAAGCAATGAGAAGAGGCAATATGACATAAATAGATAGCGAAGGATTGGGCGGGGGGGCTGGGAGTAAGAGGACAGCAGGAGTGAAGTGAGAAGTGACAGGGGAGTCACTACTTATAGAATACATCCCCCTCACCAAAACCTAATGGGAACAGCAATGAATAAGAGTGTAACCTTCCATAAACCGCCATGGCCTTCAAGTGCAGCCCATGAAAAAAATGCAGGAGTTTTAATGGCTTGCAGTGGGATGACACAAAGCCCACTCTCTGCGTGCTATTATATGTACTGTTTTGTTAGCTACTGTCAACCATAAACTTCCTTAATCGATAAAATGAATGTTTTGTATCATTTTCATTAATGTGTTGACCGCCAAACCGTAGGACCTTGGCCATTCTGTGGTTAGCCAGGCCATGTATCTTTTAAAGTTGAACAATTAGAGACACACATATCATGTTCTGTTATTTCATGCGCAATGCAAAGAAAGAGTATGTCCTGATAAATAGAGAGGCACATTATAGCAGAACCTCTCTTCTATCCATCAAGAGAAGCAAAGGAGGCATCCTAAGCTAGCATATAATCACCACTAAGGTTCTGCTCAAGCTTTGGCTCTCATTATCTGGCAGTATCTTCCACCTGACATATGGAGCTACTGCAACAATGCTGCAGAGCTTTACTTTCCTTTCACAGCACTCTGCTCACGACTAGCTTCACAACTGCCCTCATCTGGCATTATGGGGCCACCAACTTGAATTTGCACACAGGAAACATCCCGATCCGTGCACCATCCATCTCCTCACACCTTACACCAGGAGTTCACTCGACAAGGCTCCCCACTGGACCTTGCTCTCCAAAGCTTTCCTCTTCTTCACAGGGCACACTGCTCTTGGCAAGCAGGCAGACACTGGTGCTCCAGAGCAGGTGGTCTTGGTTTCTTTGGGTAATGTCCCCTCACCCAGCAGGAAAACTAGCAGAACTTGTTCCCCAGTCCTGGTCACAGGCAGAAGTCTTGCAGAGCTTCCCCTCCTCACACAGCCCATCTAGCTGCTTGGCAGATTACTATTTTTGAGGTCTCAATCTCCCCTTCATGTAGTCTATTTCCAGACACTAAATGTGATTTAGGGACTGGACTTAGGTCTTTGAAGATTTATACTGGGTTTCTGCTTCTTTTGAAGTGCACACTTCTCTCCCTCTTCCTTTTGAAAAGCTGCCTGTCACAGCCATGGGAGTAACTAGACCGCACTCCTGGATGTCAGATACAGTGATATGTACATTAAAGGTTACTCCTAGCCTTATTCTTTATGATTCCCTTATCAGCGCCATCTTCTTCCTGAGATGTGTCCAGGTCCCTTACTTGTGGCTCTCCCTGAATCAAGGAGCACTTTCTCTTTCTCCAGTGTTTACCACCGAGCTCACAGGAATGCAGGAATACATAAAGCTGTCAGGGGGGGATTCCTCTACCTCCTCGTCTACCAGGCAGGACTAAGCTTGCCATGCAGTGTACCATTACAGGTACACTTACACGCAGTGTGTTCACACAGCACACACCCTACCCAGTTCTGTTACCTCAATCAATCAACCAATCACTTGACTTGTAGACCGCGACTTGTCACCCCTAAGGGTATCCAGGCGCTGGCACAGTCCATGGTCTCAGTTGAAGAGCCAGGTTTTCAGTATTGTAAGGAACTGCGGTAGACCGGGGAGGTCCTGAGGTGTAGGGGGAGGAAATTCCAGGCTTTGGCTGCGAGGTAGGAGAAGGAGCATCCTCCTGCTCTATTGAGTTGTATGTGGGGGTATAGATCAGTGCAAGGGAGGGGGAGCGGAGGTGTCTAGAAGGTTTGTAGAGTCTCAGGCTGTGGATGATGTAGGTGAATCCAGAGTCATGCAGGGCCTAAAAACATGGTGGTTGAGGAGCTTGAATTGGCATCACTTCTGAACCAGGAGCCAGAGGAGTTTTAGGTGGGGGGTGTTGTGGGTGCGACCGAGATCCAGGGTGAGTCTTGCTCTGACTTTCTGGATGGTCTGTAGTCTTTGAACTAGGTGAGCCTCGATTCCAACGTAGAGGGTGTTTCCATAGTCCAGCCAGCTGGTGACGAAGGCTTAGTCTCATGTTTTGGGGAAGCCATTTGAAAATATTATGTAACATGTGCAGGGCAAAGAAGCAGGAGGATGACACTGCATGTGCTTGGGACCTCATGATGAGTGTGCTGCCAGGATGATACTGAGATTCCTCCCGTGCTCAGGTGGGTTTTGAGTGGACCCTACGTCTGTAGCTCCCAAGGGGAGTTGTTACTGCTGAACATCAAGACTTCCAGCTTATCTGTGTTGAATTTGAGGCAGTTATTTCTCCTCCAATTGGCGACACAGGTCACGCATTGGTGGAAGTTGGTTTGGGTGGCGGTGGCAGTGGAGTTTTCGGAAAGGTAAAGGATGAGTTGCGTGTTGTTAGCATAGGATATAATGTTGAGTCCGTTGGGATCTGACTATGTTGGCAAGGGGCGACATGTAGATGTTTATGAGGGTGGGGCTAAGTGATAATCCTTGAGGGACTCCACAGATGAGTGGTTTGGAGGTGTAGGGTGGAAGGTGGACTTGTTGTGTCCTATCAGTGAGGAAGGAGGCAATCCATCTGTTGGCAGCTCCTTGGATGCCTGTGTCTTGAAGTCTAGTGATGAGTGAGTGGTGGGAGACAGTGTCGAAGGGCGCTGAGAGATCAAGGAGGATAAGGGTGGCTGTCACTTCTTTGTCAAAGACTGCCTGAATGTCATCTGTGGCTGTGATCAGGGCTGTCTCGGTGCTGTGGTTGCTGCGGAATCGAGGTTGGGAGTCGTCTAAGAGGTGATTGTGGTCCAGGCAAGTAGTGAGTTGTTGGTTGATGGCTTTTTTGATGACTTGGCCAGGAAAGAGAGCTGGGTCTGTAGGTGCTGAGCTTGTTGGGGTCCGCTGAATGTTTTTTCAGCAGGGGCTTGATTTCTGCATGCTTCCAGCCTTGTGGGAAGGTGGCAAAATCCAGTGAGGTGTTGAATAGGGTGGGAAGTTTTAGGCTGATTCTGGATGCCCCTTGGTTGAAGATGTGGAGGGGCATGTGTTGGATGGGGTACATGAGTGGATGGATTTCATGACAGAGGTGGTGTCGTGAGGGAGGAGGTGGTTCCAGGTGGGTAACTTTTGGACGGTTGTGTGTGTGTGTGTGTATGTGTGTGTAGGTTTGGCCATTGAAAAAGACTTCATGCTTGAGTTGGGGGAGGTTGGGGTTTCTGTAGATTTTGGCAATGTTGCCTTGGAAGACATCTGCGAGGCTATCGTATAGGTCCTGAAAAGGAGGAGATGTTGCTTGTCGCGGTTACAGGGATGGTGAGGGCTTTCTTCGTCATCTCACATAGTTGGTGGTAATATAGGTTGAGTGCTGATTTGTTGGCGGTTCTGTCATCTAGGTCTTTGTTTGTGCACCACCTTCTCTTGAGGTGCTTGCAGTGAAGCTTGCCTATGCTGAGGTCTTCAGTGTACCAACTGGCTTGCTTGGTGGATCATCTGTGTTTCTTGTTCTCGATGGGAGTGATGATGTCAGCCCAGTCAGTGATTCAGGTATTGAAGCTTCTGACGTCCTGGCTCATGCTGTTGTGGTATTTGGACAGGTTGAGGGTGTTGGTCCATTCCGTCTATTAAGGCCTTGTTCCAGCTGTGACAGGGGCATTGGGTTGTGTCGGGGAGAGGGGAATGCGGGTCGTGATGATGAAGTGGATGATTGAGTGGTCGGTCTATGTGAGTTCGGTAGTGTCGCTGTTTTTTGATGCAGTCGCTGGAGATGAATATGCAGTTGAGCATGTGTCCTGCAATGTGCGTGTGGTCGTCTACAAGCTGGATGAGGCCATTGTTGTTCAGGCTGTTAAGGAAGTTGGCAGAGTTAGAGTAAGATATGTCTTTGAGGTGGAAGTTGAGGTCGTCCAGGAACATGTAGTCCTTTGAGAGAATGGTGTGAAGAGCAATAAAATCAGTAAGGCGGTTGCAGAAGGTGGTTCGACTTCCTAATGGACAGTATGCGACGGATCCCCTAATGGTGGATTACTCGCTCGTTTGAATAGCGAAGTTGAGGTATTACTGTGATGGTGCTGTATGTGTTGGTAGTGCATTTGATGGAGTCTCTGTGGATGATGGTGATTCCTCCGCCTGGCTTGTTCATACAGTGGGTGATTCTGTATCCTGCTAGTATGCCGGTGGCAATGTTAGGGGCTGACGTGGGTTTGAGCCAGATCTCAGTGAGGAAGACAATGTCAGGCATGAGAGTGTCTATAAAGACCGGGACCTCAGTGCAGTGTTTCCTGAGTGAGCAAGTGTTGAGGAGGTTGCATGTGGGCTTGTGGTGGGTAGCTGACATTGTGCGTCAAGTGGACTGGGTGTTGCTGAAAGGGGAGGGGGCGTACATGTTGTGATAGGTGAAGTGAAAGTGGGTACCGGTGTAAGGTCCTACCCTGGAGTGTGGTGCAGCACGATGGTTGTGTTTGTGACAGTGTCCAAGGACAAGGGTGCAGAGGGTGGTAAAAGTGAAGCTGTAGGTGGCAGTTGGAATAAAGTTCCTAGTACTGGGAACAGTATGGGCACAGATGGGCATGCCTTTGGCATGCGGCTGCCATTATGAGATAGGAGAGGGTGGTTGAACCTGGAGGAGGCTGGTGAAAAGGCAGGAAGGAGAGGGGGACATGGGAGGAGTGGGGAAGGCAGAAGCGAGAGTAAGGAACGGGAAAGGGCAAAAAGGGGCTGCAGCAAAAGCAGACTAAAAGGACTGAAAGACAGCAGAAAAAAACAAAAAGAGAGCATAAAAGAATGAAGGATTATGATGAGAATTAAGCAACAGGGAAAAGACAGAAGTGGAGAGTGAGAAAAATGGGCAGGAAACGGACGGGAACAGCAGGAAGAAGGATGGGAAAGTGAGCAGGAGCAGCAAAAAGGGCAGGAAAGAGGCTTGAGAAGAGAGTGATGCAGAAAAAGGAAGAAGAATGCAGCAGAGGAGAGAGGGTCTGGAAGAATGAGGGTCCTGGAGCTGGTCGAGGTCCAACAGAGGTAGGTGGAGAGCTAGGTCTGGGAGCCTCCATGTATTGTGTCTCCATAGAAACACATACTTTCAGTGCACACTTTACTCTGTGCGCGCTTCTCAGTACTGTAGCATTTCTGTAATGTGCCTGGGTGTGCCAATTGCCAACACACACACGATCACACACATTCACCATGCGTGCACTGCAGAAGACTACACCCTTCATGTATTTTACTTCTCACGTGCACACACACACACACACACACAGTTTATGCATTCACCATGTATGCACCACATAGCACTGTATCTCTCATGTAATGTTCTCCTCACAGGTGTACATCCAACCAGAACATGCGCTCACCATGCATGCACCGCACAGCCTTGTTCTATCCCTGTACTGTACCCTTACCAGGCATAAATATATCCAGCACAGAGTCACCACTCCTGCACTGAGCAGCACCTGACCTCTAACTGGTGTAGCCCAGTGGGTGACCTAAGCACACAGCAGCAGAACTTTAAAAAGGTGAGTATGCCTGAAGGCCTCACTCCAGTGACACAAGTTAAAAAGGACCATTTCACTCCTACTGATCATTACACAGTATGCTGCCACCACCGTGCTACTTATGTCCTGCCTTCTCCCACCATGAGGGTAGCATTTTAAGTGTGCCTCCTGGTCAAACAAGACTGCAATCCGTGATTTAGGCCTATGTCATGGCACACAAGAATGATCCAGGTTTAACAAAAATCAGCATTAGGGCTCCAGACAACAGTACACTTAGGAATTCAGGACAGTGTTGCAGATCTATCAACTTGCAGAGGACTTTTCTGTCCCAGCACTGCCTCATTATTCATCCGAGAACAAAGAAGAAACCCAGGTTTGACACCTTGAGTGCTGCTGTGGATTCTGAAGTACCTCTGGCCTTTGCACTTTGCAGGACTTTCAGAAAAACCTGTTGTCTGATTTTTAGAAAAACCCTTTCAGCTAAAGCACTAGCGCAATGTAGGCAGGGAGGACTCGACCATGAAACTGAGGATGGCATCTGATGAAAAGTGCATAGTCCGTTTCTTCTCCCTCTGAACTCAAGCACTCACTAATGAGGTCTTGATACTGACTTCTCTACAGATCTCAGTACAGATGTAACACTGATGCTCAAGATTAAGGGGCAGATTTAAGAGCTCGTATTTCACCTCCTTGTCAATATGGGTCCCTCCGACTCAGTTTTCGGAGTCATAGGGTCACTCAATGAGTGTTGCTGTGGGTGTTCCACTGCAACACCGATTGCTTTTGAAGCTGCCTCAGATTTACAAGTTGTCGTAAACCTGAGGCAGTACCAAAACTAGCATGGAAAAACAAGGAAGAATGCTTTTAGTCATCCTCGGTTTTTGCATTTCTATATGTCCTGCATTCTGCAGCACACATAGAAGAAGCAAAATGCCATGGACAATTGTTTACATGCAGGAAGAGACACCTTCCTGCACATAAACACTCTATCCCTTCAACGCAGACACCCTTGCACTATGGTGCAAAGAGGTCTGTGTTGGCGCTAGGCAGCTTAATTCAGTGCCAGTGCAGGGAGAAACGCAGGGATGCACCGCATTCCTCTAAATACGGCACACCCCTGCATTTCAAAAGTGGCGCGGTGCTGCTAGTTTTGGCGCAGCACAGCGCTGGGCCACTTTAGCATAAATCTGGGCCTAAATGTGCAACTGATGAAGGTGTGCTCATGGAAACACTGCTTCTCAGCACGTGTGAGAAATGAGAAGTTCAAGAACGAAGAAGTACATGCACAAGGGAGGTGCAACAGAGTCTTTACCTGCTAAGTCACATGGAACTGAGAAACCAGCCCCTGATACCCCACGGTGCCAGTGGCCCTGAGCTCCAGGGGGCCCCCCTCAGTCAATTACTCTGGCCTGGGAGCTCCTGGCAAAATCTGGAAGGCGTCCCATACAGGTACTTTGCAGGTGGGGGGGCTCATGTTTTGTTATGCCACTGTGAGATATTCACTCTCTCAAGCTAAAACTTGGGGCCAGATTTACAAGTGCTTCCTTGCGACACATTAGGGTCATTTTTTTTACACTAATGTGGCTCAAGGAGGCAATTTTTGCCACACAAGATATTTACAAAGTAGCGCAATGCATGCATTGCACCACTTTGCTCCACATTATGCCTGTGTCAGGCATAATGTATGCAAGGGGGTCGTTCCGGCGTTAGGAAGCCTGCAAAAATGGCACAGTGGAATCTACAAGATTTCTCTACACCATTTTTTTCGTCATTTTTAACGCCTGCTCAGAGCAGGCATTCAAGTGACTCACCCATTTTAATCAATGTGCCTCCTTGCACTTGGCTGCACTAGCGTCAACATTTTTTACCCTAGTGCAGCAAAGCACCACAATAGCGTCACAAATGTTGACATTATTGGCCTAACATGCGCCATGGTGCACCGTATTTACAGTACAATACATGGTGTCATTAGGTGGGGCAGGGGCGACGCAAGAAAACTGGTGTATCAGCACTGATGCAACAGTTTCTTGTAAATATGGCCCTTGTTATCTTCAAGACTAACATGAACTCAATTCGAATGAACATGTATGTGAGTTTGTGTGAGTATTTCCCCCTCCAAGAAAGTGGCCGCATCTTTACACCAACACACACACACACACAATCTGTCTGTCATCTACTTGTGAAAGGTCCTTAAAGATCCCAGTGATAACGCCTGCATACCAGCTTTTGTTTCCACTCTTCTTGGCCTCCTCTAAACAGATGCTCAAAATGCCATTACTCCAGGCCCAATACTGGATTCTCCAACTAGTCAGTAGTCTTTTAACTATTTTAATTACAAGCAGTTGACTTATACCTGAGCATAAGGGCAACAACTGAAAATTAGGTGTTATTCTTGGACATATCCATTAGTTCTAAGCAGTTAGTTATACTGGAGCATAAATGGCTGTTCTTGGCTACATTGGCTATACCTAACTGAGAATGTCCTGCCCTGTGCACAGTACCAGCAGGGTATGGAAAGTGGGCTTGCCCCATGGGAAGTGAAATTAAGGGAACTCTGCACATGGCATGGATGAAGGCAATACGCTGTGTGTGTTGTACTCTCCATGCATTGCTGCAGTTAAGCAAGTTTACTGTGGAGGAAACTACCACAGCCAATGCAAATTGTGCAAGGGGTAATTGAATGCCAGGTCCGAAGGGTATTATGAATAGTAATGAGGACACAGTCCGTTCTCTATGGGTAATGTTGGAAGGGGTACTGCATATGTAGTACTGCTCACAAAAAGTCTGCATGAAAGGCGACACTATGGCAATGCCCAGTGGTGTTGTAGTCATTAGTACTGTGATCAGGACGTGGACTCAGGCTCTGTCCTGTGTGAAGTAAACACAGAGCATTATCGCAGTGCTGCTGGGACATTGAGCATGGTCTTTTGTCCTCAAACCCTAGCGCCATGATGCCGGTACTGTACCTACAAGGAATGCCCTGCCCTGGGGCGTGGCCTGAGGCCGATGGAGCAGCACACGTGAAGTGGAGCTCCCGGCGGCCTTCGATCTTTGCATAAACATCCTGACCCCCCAGGCATCGGCGATCACCAGGAAAGATCCGAGGCATGCAGTGGAGCCCCTGGAGCACTGCCTGACACAAGCTAAGAGGGAACTGGCCGGCTCTGAGCGGACCGACGGCCTAGTCGCCGAAGCGGAGCAGCTGGGCAAAATGGCACGCCGTGGGGACGCGGCAGCTGAACCTGGGGAGCGGGCTGGGAATACGGTGATCGCCCAGCCCCGATGCAGCGGAAATGAACTGGGGCATAAAGGAATTGCCCGACGTCCACGCCCAGCTCTGTGGTAACCTGACGAGTAGGCGGTGAGAAGCGGAGGAGGGGCGCACCCGCAGCGAGGGCTGGATCCACACTGCGGCTCGCAGCAGAGACCGCAGCAAAATAAAAGGGCCCGGCAGCCCTCCACCTGATTCCCTCCCCTGGAGAGAGGGAGAAAAAGAAGCTAGCAGGCCCCAGTCAAGAGGAGAGCTGCAGACCGGCGACCCTATGGGCGGCGACAGGGCCCCGGGCGCGGTAGCCGGTGGAAGCTCGGGAAGCTGCGGCCCCTCCCTCCTTCGAAAGATAGGCAAGGACAGTGGGGGCATTGCGGTGCTGGATGAGCAGATGGGAACGGGCGACTGAGGGGCGCGACCCCCCCCCCCGGTGAATGACCTGAATCTGAAACCTGGGGCCTGGAACACAAGGTGGTGCCTGCGCGGGCAGCCTGAAGGCGTAAGGATGAGAACTGGACGCCCTAAAGGACTCCCACATACTGATTCAAAATAAGGAGGGACACAATAGCAGCGACTCATCCTGGCAAGGCGAAAGAAAGCACAGAATAGCCCCCAACGGGAGGGGGGGAGAGGAAAATAAAAAAAAATAAAAAAAAGGGAATCTGACTTCGGGGAACAGCCCTGAATAGAAAGTGCGGCTGCTAGACATGGGCAAACCCAAGAAGCGAGAAGGCCCAGGAGAGAACAATAGCTCACTGAGAGAAGGGGGAGCTGGTGAGTCCGATAAGGGAACCACATTGGACACCCTGCTACAGGCAATACAAGCATCCAGATAAGCTCTAAAACTAAAAATAGACTCCCTATCTGCAGATCTGACGCTCCTCAGAGACGACCACAGACGACTAACCGACAGAGTGGTGGCCAACGAAAAGTCATTAGAACAACTCACCCCAGAATGCAAGGAAATCGCCAAAACCGTGACCTCTCTGACGTCTAGGATTAAGATACTTGAGAAAAGCGTGGAGGACGGCAAAAATAGAGCACGGAGAAGCAACTTGCGCCTGGTGGGCATCCCTGAAAAGTCGGAACGAGACGCGCCGGATATGGAGTCATACTTAGAGCAGCGGATGCACAAAGAGGTAGCGCCGGAGGGCCTGTCACAATATTTCGCAATAGAAAGAGCTCGCAGAGTTCCTGCAAGAACTCCTCCTCCTGTTGCCAGACCGTGCCCGATTGTAGCAAAGCTACTACATTTTAAAGACCGAGACTTCATCCTGTCACAAGCAAGGAAAAAAGGGGAGATCACGATGGAAGGCCAGCGTATAATGATTTTCCCGGATTTCACCAAAGACACCCAGAAACAAAGAGCCACTTTCATGGAGGTCAAGCGGCGACTTAGAGAGCGCGGCATTCAATATGCTATGCTGTTCCCAGCCAAACTAAAGATCATCACAAACAATGACACACTCTTTTTTACAACACCGCAACAAGCGCGGGAATGGCTAGATGAGATGGGGCCGACAGAGAGAGAGCACAAAGAAGTAGCGACCAAAAAACGCAGAGAGCTCCCCCCCCCGGCGGAGGGGGAAACACATTACGGACATGGCCCCGCCACATAACCAGATATTGCGGGAAAGACAAGATGTGGTGAAGGCTGTGGCGTCCTTGGGTCGGAGGGAGGCCGCCTCCCCGCACCCGTCCGAATCTCTATCGGATCAGGATTTGGTTCCCGATGAAATCTCCTGCTCATCACAGGACACAACTGACAACCTACCATGATTCACCCCAGGGACGTCTGACGAGATCATTTAAAAAACAGTGGAGGCCTGCCCGCGCCCAAAAAAGAACGACTGGAGAGACATGGTTCAATTGAGTGACACAAAGGAGGATGAGCGGACATGAGGCCTCGCAGAGCTGGCCGGACCGGGAACTCAACCGCACACAGCGACACTGAAACATAATCTCTACGGTCCTGGGACTTCGTCGCAGCCCACTTATCGCAAGTACAGCTCGGGCACCGGGGAGAAAGACACGAAATTAAGCAAATTTGCGTTGAAAGGGGGCTCATGGGTTAAGCACACGGTTCTTGCCTAGCCCCCCACACTTAATGTTCACTGAGTTGGGGAAGGTTTGGATGGGAAATGTTCCACTACCAGTCCTGCAGACAGGGAGTTTGGTTTATAGAAGAATCGTTAAGTTAGCAATTAATAGGTTTCAAATAGGGGAAACAGATCCAAGCAGTAGACTCATGTGGCCAAGCTCCTGGTCATTGTCACACACGGAATGGGGGTATGAGTGCAAATACACCAATGGTCCACACATAAGTACAGAGCATGGAGAGACCACTAGATTACAAACTCCTCACATGGAATATTAGAGGACTGAACAGTCTGAGTAAGCCTTATAGGGTTTACAATCAGCTCAAAAGACGGGGAGTGCAAATAGCAATTTTACAAGAAACACACCTTATAGGAAAAGAGGTTACAGCACTGGCGAAGAGATGGAGAGGTCAGGTATATGCCACAGAATACTCAGCATACTCATGAGGGGTTCTGATATGGATACGACCAGGGGTCCCCTTTAAAAAAACGGAAACGTACATAGACTAAGAATAAAATAGCAAATTCCCTGGAAAAACTCAGTTGCTTTCACTACAAGAAATATATCAGCAGACAACACGCAGAAGGAGACAGAGCGGGGGCCTTACTGGGCTGGCTGGCAGCTCCACCGAGACAACAATCGCTCGTGATGGAGATAGAGGGCACAGAGGGAAGAAGATTATACAGCCAGGCGGAAATCAACACTAGCTTTGCCGAATACTATGCAGCACTCTACGCCCCACCCTACCACCCCTAGAGTCTGATCGGTTGAGACACCTGGAAAATATCCGGCTTCAAACCCTGGTAGGGGATGACCAACAAACACTAGGGGAGGTGATAACTCCTCGGGAGGTGACCGTTGCGGTGGAGACAATGGCCAGAGGGAAAGTACCAGCAGCAGAGGGGCTACCAGCGGAATTTTTTTAAGTATATGCGGACCTTCTGGCGCCGCTACTCAGTGATATATATAAAGAGGCGTTCGAGACCGGTAATCTACCCAGTACCACAAATGAAGCTATTGTTGTCCCATTGCCAAAACAGGACCGCCCGTCCACAGATGTGCGATCATACCATCCTTTATACAAGTTAAACATGGATTATAAAATATTGAGTCGTATCCTCGCCACCAGATTATTGCCCCACATGGAAAAACTGATCCACCCCGACCAAACCGGTTTTATTCCCAACCGTAGTACAGCCATTAACGTCGGAAGACTGACTGGAATAATGCACTCAGGCTCCCCAAACCTCACTACAGCTGCAATATTAGTGGTGGATATTGAGAAAGCGTTTGATAGCCTTAGATGGGATTACCTGGAGGCAGTGATGAAGAAGATGGGTTTGGGCCCGGGGTTCCTTAGATGGTCGAAGCTGTTAGATACCTCCCCCACAGCACGAGTTTGCACAGGTCGAACAATATCCAGCTCATATAGAATAGGGAGGGGCACCAGGCAAGGATGCTCGCTATCACCAGTACTGTTCGCCATCGCGGTTGAGCCCTTAGCACTGATGGCCAGAACAGGGGAGCACTATGAAGGACTAACCATAGAGGATAGGACGCACCAGATTGCACTATACGCAGACGACATGATAATATTCTTGAGAGATCCAAATAGAGATCTGCCTAGGGTCATGACCCTGTTAGAATGGTTTGGGGATGTCTCAGGGCTTTGCATCAATTGGCAGAAATCCCTCCTCTTCCCGCTGCAGAAAGGGACCACAACCGTCCAGAATTTTGGGTGGTCCTTGACCATGTTCCGCTATCTGGGTGTCAAGATATACCATGATCTTAGGGACCTGTTAGAGGGCAACGTGAATAGTGCAATACGGAAATTAAGAACGGACGCCCAATTCTGGAAGACACTGCCGCTATCGGTAATCGGTCGAGTAGCTCTAGTAAAAATGGTGGCACTGCCGAGACTGCTATACTGCTTCTCAACCTTGCCCGTATTGATCCTCCGATCATCCTTCAGGAAAATTGACTCCATACTTACTAGCCTTATCTGGGCGGCGGGACGCCACAGACTAGCCCTGCACAAACTCCAACGACCTACAGCAGAAGGAGGGCTGGCAGCTCCAGACATGGAATTATACTACCTAGCAGGCCAGCTTCAGTGGCTGGCTAAATGGAACGTAGTGACAGCAGGAGAGGCAGGGGAACCTCCGAAGGAGAACTCGGTAACAACTCTTGCAGGGATACTCTTGGCACCTGAGGGAAAGAGGGAGACAAGGCCGCTTGACCTTCGGGTCACAAGCACCTGTTGGAGGCGTAGCCTACAGCGCACACGAACCAAAGCCCCATATTCACCGAATATACCATTGAAGTGCCTGGCCCTGCTTTCTGGAGGGAGTTCCATAGTGGGGATCACAAAACTAGGGACATATGGTGTTACCATGGTGGGGGAGCTCTTCAGAGACGGAGAGCTCATGACATACACAGAGATGATGACACACTACGGAGTACCACCCGGAATGTTCCTCATGCACAAATCATTAATAGCATTTGTACAACGACATTGGAAACAGGGAGTTAGGGAACCCCCCACACACGCTGGATGCCATGTCATCTGTACAATAGGGGGAGACAAGAAGGTGGTATCGACAATTTACAAAACACTACAAACAGATACGCTAGCCCCTCTCAAAACTCTAAAGGCCCTTTGGCAAGCAGACATTGAGGAGCACATAGATGACGAACGCTGGGGAAACATCACAACCCATGTTTACAGAGTATCCAGGAACGCCCGTTTCAAACTGATAAATATATACAGTACATATATCACAGAGCATACCTTAGCCCTGCAAAAATAGCGTCAATGTATAACAGCATGAACAATGCATGCCCTAGATGCACAGAGCAAAAGGCAGACCTGAAACACATGCTATGGAAATGTAGAGAGTTAAAACAATACTGGGAAGAGGTTATACACGACATTATGACAGTGACAAACAGGAAGCTAGGAACCACCCCGGCAGTGGCATTGTTGGGAGGCTTTCCCAGACCTCGCTCGAAGAAAGCCACAACTAAATATATAGACTTAGCATTGATCCTAGCAAAAAGGGAAATCACAATGCACTGGAAAGACCCCAGAGGCCCACAAGCACTTAGATGGCGGGACACATTAATCAAATGGGCTGAAGCTGAGGGAGAGGCGCTACACCAGGAGATGGCAAGAGGGACCGGGAGCGTGGAAGGGGTGCAGCAATGGGACAGCCTACTAGATCGCTTAAAAGACCCAACAATCGACTCTCTGGAACAAAGTGCATCCTCGGAGGAGTCAGACTCAGCTGAGAACAGCTTTGCCATCTCGCATAGAGACTAGCACCATGCCAGGCAAGTACTGGGACTAACTCAGAGTGACAATGTCCGGGAGGAAGGAGCATCAGGATCCGAGCCGAAATAGAAGTACGGGGAGGGGGGAGGGCGCTGAGGTATAAGTAGTTGTTTGAATGTTTGTTGATAAAATGACAATAAAAATATATTTTAAAAAAATGTAATGCCCTGCCCTTACTCGAGGCACATGGCGACATTCCATGGCATGCATGTATTTGTCATTGAACTTGACAATGCCTAGTATAAATGTCAATATAATACATACATGGTGCCAGATAGGGAGAAATCACCATCTCAAAGATGAAGAAAGCAAAACAATCACACCTCTACGAATCAAAATACAGCCACGTACAAATATTATCTGATATCAATTGCAAAGTTATATCACAGAGTCATTTTCACATTTCATTAAACTTACATTACCAGTGAGTTCACAATTATTAGCATAAGAAACTTAGGGGCAGATTTAAGAGCTCCTAGCTTCTCCTTGTGCCACATTAGCGTCATTTAGGATCATGCATGCATTGAGCCACTTTGTAAGTCTTTGCGCTACATTGTGCCTAATATGGCAGACGCGATATCCCTCATGTTTGTGACAGAGTAACCCATCCGTCAAACTCCAAATCAGGCCCTTAGTTTCGACGCGTATACAATTCAACTAGCTGTTTCAAGGCCTCTTTACAATTAAAAGTGGCCCAAGACTTTATTTATTTTTTATGCTAATTTGGAGCTTTGCAGGACTAGCATCAAATAGCTAAACCTGCAAAGCCCATTGAGGCCCATTGAATACAATAGTGTGACTTCTTTTAACGCCTGCTCTGAGCAGGCGTTAAAAGTGCTGATTTCTTTGCCTCATTTTTTTCAGCACAGGCTTTAAGCCCTCCAATTACTTACCATCACATACCAGTGGTTGACTTCCGCACCACTTTTGTTTCCATGCTTATTACTGGTTTATTCCTCCTGTTTCCTCCTGGGGTGTGTGCCCCTGAAGGTGCTTTTTTAAACTTTTTGTCATGCACTTTATAAGAATGCATGGCACTCTGCCGTCCACCTTCTTCCCCTGTCTCCCCCTCGTGTTGTTTGTCCCCCATCCCTCCTCCAACTGTTCGTTGTTGCTTCTGCCTCCCTCATTTCCTGCACCTTCTTCATGTTGATTTCCCCAAGCCCTCCTTCCACTGTCTTTCGTTGCTCCCTTTCTCCTCCCTCTTGCTGTTTGTCCCCGCCCTCCTCCCACTGTCCGTTGTTCTTGCTCCCTTTTTATGCCCCTGCATCTCCCTTATGTTGCTTCCCCCAAACCCTCCTTTCCGCTGTTTTGCCCTCATGTTGCTTGTCCCCATCCCTCCACCCACGGTCCATTGTAGTTGCTCCCTCCCTCCTCCCCTGCTCTTTCTTTGTGTTGCTTCCCCACATGACATATTCCTGCTGCCTGTTTCTGCTCCCCCATGTTTTTTCCTCCTTGCACTCCTCCCGCTGTCTTTTGTTGTTCCCTCTGCTGCTTTTGTGCTGCTCCCCTCCATGCCATTCTTCTGCTGTCCTTTGCTGCTCCCTCCCCGCCCCACCTCTCTCGTGTTTCTTGACACCTTCTATTTTTTAGACAATTTGCAGAGTAGCGTCACCTGCTATGCAACATGGCTTAAAGAAAAAAAGCACTATGATGGATGTCTGGCTCGTAGCAATTGTTTGTCTTTACTTTAAGCCATGTTACATAGCAGCCAGCGCTAATGTGAAACATGTCTAGAGAACATTGACAATGCTAAAGCCTTGGGCGCAACCTATTGGTTTTGCCAATGGTTGTTTTTGTTTTTACTCTGCAATTCACACTTGGCACTTGTACAATTTCCGGGCTTTGAGAAGGGTAATCCTCAAAACATTCAAAATATAAGACGATATTTATCAGATATTTATGTTAACTGCCACTGTTTGCGCGAAACGCGCTTTGCAGTTTTATGAAAGGCAGTGCTGTTGGTTCAGTGCACGTCACTGGAAGCCAAACGAGATACACATTGTAACCCTGCATCAAATGTACATATATGTTGTTTGCAAACATGGCAACTGTCTAACTACAGTATGGTTTCCTTACAGTTTTACAATGATGAAAATTTCAGTATTTAACTTGCAACCTAGATATCTAATGTCCATCTTTTTTGTCTTTTTCAGCTAGTGCCTGCCTGGATTGCTCCCAATCTGTTAACATTTTCCGGATTTCTACTGGTTTTAGTTAAATTTTTGATATTATCATTTTATGACTGGGAGTACACTTCATCAGGTAATTGACTTAAGATAGCACAGTTAACTAAATTGCTAATTTGCTAACTGCAAATCTTTTAACTGTTGTATTTAGTGCACCATTTTCTTCAGTCTGCCTGGAATATAAAAGACCCTCAGATCTGTTAAATTTCACTGTTCATTCTGGTTGACCTAATTACTTATTGTGCTTAAAACATGGATCTGGACATTATTAGTTGTAACATGACGGGACTGGAAATACTGCTTTAATTTCTAGAATGCAAACAATTTATGGAGTAAGGAGACAACAGTTCTATAATGTTCAAATAAACAATTATGCAAGTGTAATGTAATTTAGATAACGCCTTCGTTTTCGTTCCACAGGTATTTCCATGATTCACTTTTGCAAATATATAAACTGTCAATTGTTCCTTAAAGTTGTACTGAAGTCTAATTTCTTCAGAAACGTACTCATGTCACATGATACTTTCATACAGAAAAGTAGGGTCCAGGGCCCAGAATCAGAATATGATTGTAAATGCAGCCTAAGGGGACACCAGGCAGAAAGCCGAGCCCCTTCTCTCTGTGCAAGGACATTACTCATTCATATGTTACTGGAGAGTTGCTGGGGAACACTTTTTGTAGGTAGTGATAACCTGTATACATGGCCGCCATGAACTTAGTACATTTACTCCAGTGAAGGGGAAACCGACGGGGGTACACATGAGACCCATATGACATGTGAGACTGTTCTGAATAAAGTGTGTCGCTGAGGATATAGGTATCAGCGAGAACCTGGCAGTTAAGAGCCGCAAACTGATAGGGTGAAGGGTGTAGAGCCACTCGGAACCAAGGGGTAGGTAAGGAAAGCGAGGTGAGGTAAATTACATGGAAACAGGAGATCCGAAGAATCATAAGGAGGACCTGGTACATGTGCTTGCATTTCGTAAAGTAAAACTAGTACTACATAGTCATAGTGGCAAGACTGTGTAAGACCCTAAAATAGAGACGTCACACAGAGGAAGTACCATAGGGGGTGGACGGAAACGCAGTTTTCCAGTAAAAGTCAAAAATGGGTCAGAGGCTACTGTACACTCCATGATCTTGCTTCAGTCAGAGTAGCAGAGATCTTATAAGTGAGCAGCCAGGCAGTGCTTTACAAGGAGATGTTCTTTGTGTATAATTCGGGAATTAGACCTGTTGACCCACATGAATTTAGAATTTTACCCTCGCAGCTTGTGAAGCAGAACTGTTAGCCGCATATGAAGTTAGAATTTCATCTTCTAATTGGATAAGAGAATCTTAGTGTTCTTTGTTGTCAGATTTTTTCCTTTACTCTTAAGTAGAAACGTTGGTCTGACTATAGTTATCATTTTTCCTCTAAGCTGGTCTTCAAACCTTCTCGTACTTATTTGTGATTCATTTCCATTTGTTCGAGAACTTTGTTTAATTCCCCCGACTCCTCGGTGTGTAGCACTGATGTCAAGTGTGGAAAACCGCGTCATTCACGTCACAATGGTTGAGAGAAAGGTGTGGTTGTGAGGACGGAGCTTTTGAGTCTGTACTCCGAAGCTATGGAATAACTTCCCCAAACGTCTTCAGCCTTAATCAACTCACTTTACAGTCAGAAAGCAACAAAAGTCACTTGTTTTAATCTTCTGTGTTTTTTATCTGTCGGCATGGTTTTGTTCTTAGCGACAGGAAGCCCAAGGGTGGCAGATGTGCTTTCCAAAAACAGAACAGAACACACTATAGACCAATGGTGCGCGGATCTTTGACTGTGAGAAGGGTTAGCATGACTTGGTGGTGCCAACACGCATAAGAGCACTCACATCTCAATGTGATGGACATTTGTGTAGTCTGGGGGAGATGTAGATTTTTGAGACTATCCACTTCTGCATGTGTGTCCCACATGAAGACTGTCTCATAATACATTATTATGTATACTTGATGTGTTTCTGTTGAAACCTTATCACTGCAAGGGTGTATGATTTAAGATGTGATATCACCGGCACCCGCAATATTAGGTTTTAAAGACCAAGGAATTTAGGTATATATGAGATGTACATCATTGCCATGCAACTCTTTGAAAACATCCTGGTATTTATTTTTCTTTCATGCTGTTTAATCTCTTGTTGAAATTTGATTTAAACAAACCAATAATATGCACATTTTTGTAGCTAAAACTGTGATTGCCAACTTTTTGAATTGTCAAAATGCTAAATGCAAATATCTTTGACTTTTAGAATTGCTTGCATAAAGGAATGAGTTTGGCTTCTCTAAATATTTAACAAGATAGCATTTTGTAACTTTTGTTTAACGCCTAAGCCAAGAAGAATGCTGTATAAAGAATAAATAATAGTAATTAAACATCTGTGTCAACTGGTAAATGTATTGTCAGAACCCCTTCCAGAATGTCATGGGGCAAACAGGGGGTGTGGCTTTGTATTTCTGCTGTCCAACCCTCCAAGTGCACTGAGCAACTGGGCCAAGTACTGCCCTTCACTACTTGATTGTCGGTGGGTTGAGCAGCCCAAGCCAAGCATTCGTAAGACTCACAGTAGAAACAGTAATGTCAACAAGACGATTGTCCAGTCAAATACTTGATTTTTAGGACAAAATATGATTATTTTAATGTAAACACAGACCACAGAAACAACTCACTAAGTAATCCCCACAGGCTGTTGATGCCAGGCCACTACTGTCATCCTGCGTGGAATCCCAAAGTCCCTCTTTTCCTTCTAGTGGGTTTGGTTATTACCCACTCGATAATAATGGTTACAAGCGTATCGGTTTAGCCTTAAGAGTCAATGATTGCAGTGCCAGGTGCTAAGTTTATGCAAGTGACCATCAGGTCAGACTGCCTTGTACAGTCTCACCAGATCCCGTGGCAGCTGGCAACACCGGAGTGCTTCTTCTTGGGCTCCAGTCTCCAGATGCTGCAGGTCTGCAACTTCTTGCAGTCTTTCCCCCTTGACACGTAGAACCTTCTCAGTCTTCACGTGGCTTGCGTAAGTGTTGGACCTCTCTCTCATGTGGCAATCAGGTAGTGTTCTATACAGCACCCTTGGTATGACGATACAGAGAGACAGTCCTGACTTCGTGGTGGCCTCACCTGGCACTTGGCTGCTGTTGACGTAGACTCCCATACAGAAGTCAGTCTTATCTTCATGGAGACCCCTCTCCCAGTCACAAAAGCAATGGCCTTATTCTCATGGTGGCCCCCTCCTGGTACACAAGGGTCACTGATCTCAGCTCTCACAGGAGCAATAGCCCTTGCTTCATGATCATCCCCTTCTGGCTCATTGTGATCACCGATCTCAGCTAACACAGGGCAACTGCCCTAGCTTCTGCAAGGGCTTTCGGACAGCTCGCACTCTTGCAAAGGCCCCAACTAGACAAGGTGTCCCACACTTCGTACACCAGGATCCACTCGGCAAGACCACTGCTGACTCACGCTCCCTCGAGGTGCTCTCCTCCTCACAGGACCCGATGGTCTTGGGAGACAGTCAAAAAGCTGGCGCTCCACACTCTGGACAAGAGGTCTATATTGCCAGGATAATGGCCCCTCAGGGAGACTAGCAGACCCTGGTCCCTAGTCATGTTTCCAGCAACTAGATGTCTTGGTGATTTTCTCTTCAGTTGAATCCAGCTGTAAAATAGTGCTGTTGAACAACTTGTGCTCCAACTTTGTAGCCGAGATCCCAACATGGTTGCGATTGAGCATCTGGTCCTTTGCTATTCCTGTTGTGAGTGTCAGCTTCTTTAGAGTGCTCTCTCTCCTCTGCCCTGTTCTTTGTCAAATGGACAGCCTGCCTCACCACAGGAGTTGCTCCAATTGTGATTGAACCACTCACAGGCCAAGGCAGTAACCAGGGATCACTCCTACCTGTCAGCCTCTACTGACATATGCCTCATAAAGACCTAAGCCTTCCCCTTTTCATTAATTCCTGGTCCTACTGGGCCAACCTTATCAGAATCTCCATCTCCCTGACCTTTAGTTTGCACAGAGGATGTTCTGCTCTCCCTCCTCCATTGGGTTTTACACTTCAGCCCTCAGGAATGGTAGCAATCCACATGTCCTGTCTGGGGGTTGCAGTCCGCACCTAAACTAGGCTGTCCAAGCCCTGTGCTTCGAAAATAGAACCCACAGGCCTTCGTGGTATGTACCATCTGTAGGCCCACATACACCTCAGAATGCAGATGCAAGTATCATGAGCTGTCCGGCTCTTCACAGAATCTCCATGTAGGCCAAGAATAACTTAAGTACAGGACAGTGGAACTCTACATGAGTGGGTCAGAAGGAGCCACTCCCATGACACAGGTAGAAAAGCCTGTTGACAGTACTGATCACTACTAAGCAGAAAATGGGGATGCTGCCACTACCACACTCATATCACATTAATCCTAGTAAGGACAGTAGCCCACTACAATATTAGGGTGTTGCTTGGTGTTCCCCTTCTGGTCTAACAGCACATGAGACAAGCCAAGATCCTAGTTCACACGCATGATCCATGTTCGCCCATGACCACAAATTAGTACCACGGATCCAGATATCCATGGAGATGGGGCACACAGGGCAGGGGTGTACATCTGTCATAATAAAGTGAGGTTTTCTGTTTCAACACATATATGTTACAAAGTTTATTAATACATTGATGAACAGTTTGTACTTTATTATATCACCACTGATCAAAATTGAGAATTTGTATAGGTAAACATGATCTTTAAGATTCCTAAATACGTCTTTGGGAATAAACGCTAATATTCCATCTTTTGCTGCTCAAGTTGGAATTTTAATAACAACTACTAGTATTTATTATTTTTAAAGCTATCTTCTTGCATTTGCTGGGTTAGGTGGGTCTGGGGATTAATGTGGCTCCTACAAGAGCCTCTGATTGATGCCTTTATCACTGGTTCAAATTCCAGCAACTCTGCTCAGCTTTTATTCCTCCACATTGATAATGAGTTCCAATGAGTTGGGTAACAAGACATTTACTTTCAACATCGTCAGTAGACCTCACATAGGTGAAATTGTGCTCTACATATACGTGTGTGGTATCATTTACATCTGTAATTTCTTATTTTTGAGTCGCTGCTCCTTTTTTCATTTTTCCAGTTACTGGTCAAGAACCAATTCCTACTTGGGTTTGGCTGTTTTCAGCGTTGGCGACCCTGCTTGCGTATGGATTAGGTACAGTATGGAAACATCCAGATTCTATCAGAAATCATTTCTTAGTGTGAAATAAATGCTTTGTCCTTTTTTAGGAGAAAACTGAACTGATGTAAGATGGTGAAGTAAATCATTAAAATGCCAGCGATAGAAGAAGTGACATCAAGCACCCTTTAACCTTAATGGCATCAGAGGAAGTCATATTGTGTACTTCGGTCCCTCATTCTTCCTAGGAAGTGGTCACATTAACCCAGATGGCATCACAATAACTGTCACCACCTGAGGTTCATAATAACAGGGTGCTTAATATAACAACACAGAGAAATATTTATTATAGATTTCACCTACATTAGGGTTTTGACATGAAAAGCCAGTGGAACATTTCATGGAGGATTATGTGTTGTTTGAAGAGGATATAGCACTTGGAACCTAAATTATTAACACCACAAACTCTCATGAGTTAATAGTTTTTCAGTGCATACTGCAACAAGAAATGCACCGATAAATCACAGGCAAAGGGAACAAGCATTTGCAATGCAATGGGTCTCGCGTTTGCTCAAGTTAAAGCTATTAGCATTGTAAACTCCTAACTGGACTTTTCTTGCAAGGAAACAGAAGTTTGCTCACAGTGAAACATATGGCAAAAGTGCAATTATCCATGTAACTGGCAAAAGTGCAATTATCCATGTAACAGGGTCGATGTCATGCAAAGCGCTCAACTACTGCCCAGTGAGATTGCTCTGCCTAGGAAATAAAGAGAAAAAGTAGTCCAGTAACCATACAGAAAACATTGAGCCTCATATGTTTTCAGTAGCTGGTCGGTGTGCTAAACACCAGAAAGGCATGGGGTATGCATGCCTTTCACTAATTAAATCAAGTGAATTTTAAAAGGCAAGCCCACGAACCAAAGAAACGGATGGTAATGACATGGGTGTGGTTAAAAGCCCACAGAGAGATTACACCAGGGACAGAGCGCTTTGCGCTCCACCCTAAAAATACATAGAAAACAACAGTAATTATGTGCACATATATTAGTTGATATTGACCACAAAAGAATTTGAACTATGTTATTTGCTTAAATTATTCTTTATTGTTAATACATTCTTCTTTATTCTTAATATATTTTGATTCATGATCATTTGCAAGGCACGAACATTCTTTATTTTGTGCAGTTCACTGAATTTATTTATATTACAAAACATAGGGCCTGATTACAACTTTGGAGGAGGGTGTTAATCCGTCCCAAATGTGACGGATATACCACCAGCCGTATTACGAGTCCATTTTATCCTATGAAACTCATAATACGGCGGGTGGTATATCCGTCACATTTGGGATGGATTAACACCATCCTCCAAAGTTGTAATCAGGCCCGTAATAGGTAAAGTCCTGGCTTCAGTGGAAGGTGCTGAAAATAACCTGTGCTCACCGACACACTTTACCTTCCATTCTTGCAGTGACGACTGATGATCTTTGAAAGTACTGGGGTGTAATATTTGCCCTGAACGGTAGTAAACATGATGACACAGCCACTCACAAAAATACAAAAATACATGCTCTCTCTCACACAGTCACCCGCACATGTGCACTTAACTTAAATGTAAAAACGTTTTCTTTTTACTTACTTCATTTGTCACCAAAGGTCATGGTCCAACTCTTGGTGCTCCATTTTTATTACACTATTAGTGCATAATAGACATTTTTATTAGTATAATAAAATAATAATAAAAATGGGCAGCAAATAAATAGATAGAGAGGGTGTTGTAATGCCATTTCTCTGATGCCTCTCTCAGGCCATCGGAGGGAACTTTCCATCAGCGGAGCCAACTGCGGCTGTGTTGACAGAAAACCTATGGTCTGCCTGTCTCTAAATGAGGTGGGTGGACTAGGAGTTAGGGTAGACCTCCTGTCCATCTTTTTCCTTCAGTCTCCCCAGATAAGTAAGCACCAATTATCTTGTTTGACATTTACACAAGCCACAATCAGAATAAGGAAAACATCCACCAGCGTCCTAAAAATCAAATGACTTAAGTGGGTGCACAAACCAGTTTGCACCAGTCCAGGGACCCCCAGCCCCTGCTCTGGCACAAAACTGGACAAAGGAAAGGGGATGACCACTCCTCTGTCCATCACCCCAGGGGTGGTGCCCAGAGCTCCTTCATGTGGCCCCGTGATTCTGCCATCTTGAAGGTGGCCAGGTGAGGCAGGTGATGTCACAGCCCCCTCCTTCTGGGTGGTCACCTTGCTATGTGAGCAATCGCCCTTTTAGGGCTATTTAGGTACTCCCTTTCGGGTGGGTCCTCAGATTCGATGTGCAAGACTCGAACAGGACTCTTCTGCATCATTTACTTTGACTTCTGGCCACTGGAACCGCAACTGGACTCTTCAGGAACCGACAAGGCTGAAACTCTGACAACTTCGCTTTGCAACATTGTTTCTCTGGCTCCTTCGAGCAACTGCAACATTTCCCCGGCTGTCGATCCTCTGGGGGTCGACAAGACATCAGCCTGCACCAAGAAGCAAGAAGGCATCTCCCTTGGAGTGAAGGAGTCACTCCTCTGCACCTGCAGGCACCTACAGCAATGATGTCTGGCTGCAAGGATCTGCTCTCTTGTGGAACTGCGTGGATCCTGCTTCACAGGTGGTGCTCTGGAGTGGTCCTCTTGGTCCTCTCTGCCAGCTGTCCAACTTGGGAGATGGTGAGCCCTTGCCTCTCCTAGCAGGACAGTACCCCTGTGCACCACAACTCTTGCAGCTACGAAGGCTTGTTGTCCCCTGCTCCAAGGGATCTTCAGGCTCAGAGTAGTCCTGGCCCCTGGCACTTCTTCCTGCCAAGCAGAGTATCCTCTCTGCTGCTCCAGCGACATGGGACTCATCTTCAGGTGTGCTGACTGGGCCTGACTGTGACTTACTGTGCCTGCTACCAGTGGGTTGCCTGTGGGGGCTCCACTGCTTCTTTTGGCTCTCCCGACTACTGAGGGTCACCTTAGACTCCCTTCAAAAGGTTAAGTCCCCCGGGCCTTGCTGGTCCTCTTCAGCTTTGCAACTCTGCTTTTGCTGCTCTTGCATTTGCCAAGGCTTGTTGGTGGTTGCCATTGACTTTGAAGGCACAAAGGTCTAGCTTTACCAGGATCTTTGGCCGCTGACTGACTTCCTCCATGATAAAGGAATTAAATATGAATGAGGCAGCCCTTCTGAATCCACTTTGTCTGGAACAGCATTGCTAGAAGCATCAGAACCTTAGATGAAGCCCACCTGCTGTTGGATATGGACGCTGGCCAGGGAAAATGATCCACTCTGTCTCTATGGTAAGGCTTAATGTCCCACCCCTCCAAGGTTCCACTGTTGTACACATTCAACGAAGAAGCAAGTGCATAAACCCACAGAGACTGAAAGCCACAAGGAAAGGGCAGTGCTGCTACACAAGTTCAATTTCGCGATAGTGCATCGGAACCAGATGGGCTGGTTGTTCAACTGTTGTCCACATGCCGGCAAAGCAGCTGACAATGGGCTTACCTCTTCTGCAAGGCTCTGGACTAATATTGTCTGTGACTCATAGAGGCCTCGGGACCATCCCCCTTCACAGTGGCTGTGTTTTTCCACAGCGGAGCTCCCTTACCCCACCTCGCTGGAGGAACGCTACAGACTGTTGCAGACGGCATGGACCCTCAGGTTTTGGTTTTCAATGTTTCTAGGCAGGGAACTCATTTGTAGATCTGTTTCTTGCTCCTCTCCCCACCTCACCTGATAACCTGTGCTTTTTTCACATACACTGCTGGCACTACCTTGCAGCCGGCATATGGGGGTACATGCGCACCACCTAGCCCTCTCTGCTGTCTATGGCTCCCTTATACCTGCTTATCTATGATTAACATACTTAGCTTGAATGGCAGAGGTCTCAAAGCCAAGTGAAGTGCCTTTTGCTCCTTTCCTTTCTCAGGGATGATAAATCGGACATCTGTCTCATACAACAAACCCACCTGCTTAAAACAGACTGGAAGTGCTAACGATCCCGATGGTTTGACCGCCAATACTTCTGACGGGGTAAGGAAAGAAGGCAGGTGGTGATTCTCTTCGCTACTCACTTTTCAGGGAGGGTGATTCAAACCCATATTGAATTGCCTGGCAGGTTCTTATTGTTGCTAATAGATCTGAATGGCCGCACATTTACATTGGCAAACCTCTATACCTCAAATGACCACCAGGAAACTTTCCTTAAGGAAGCCATAGGCTATGTCCTTAATACCCCTGACACAGACCTAATCAAAGGGGGAGACTTTAACATAGTTCCCAATGCCCCTATCGGCAGGTCCATCCAGAGGACAGGACAGACTGGTGCTCTTACCCCAGCATGCAAACAATGGCTAACAGAGGAAGGATTGGTGGACGTGTGGTGACACAAACACCCAACCGCAAAAGACTACACCTTTTTCTACAGTGCCCACCAGACTTATGCTAGAATTGACTTCTTCCTCACATCCCTGCGCATTACCAATGTGACTATGACAGTGGATATCGGAGTGGCCTCCCTCTCTGATCATTCCCCAATTGTCCTTAGATGTGCATTTCCTAACTCCACACCACCCACCAAACTTGGCGCCTTATCAACAAGCTCTTCACCTATGACAAAACAGTTAGTGATATTACGACCACTATTACTTCCTTTTTAGCTACTAAAGGCACATCGGATCCATGTATGGCATTACTGTGGTTACTGTTGTACGGGGTCAGTTTATAGCTATAGCAGCTCGCCTTAATAAAGACTGACGCAATACCCGAGCTCAGTTGGAAACCAATATAAAGGAATTAGAGGACACATACAAACGTACTGGTTCATTTCAATGCAACGTCAACGTACAGTGGCTCACAAGCAACGTAAGGCCTTTGATAAGGATATAGCAGAATAAGGCCGATTACGCACAAAACCAAAATATTACGTGAGAGGGAAAAAAGTGGGACGCTTGCTGGCCTACCGCCTTTGCTCCCAAGCTGTTCAGAACAGGATAGATAAGCCTACGGCTCTGAATGTACCACAAAACACCAAGATTAACAGATTGTACAAGAATTTGAACAGTTCCATGCCAAATGCTACACAGCAGAGGAGCTAGATGCTGGGGACACTTCTTTTTTAGCCCAAGTTCCCATCCCTCAAGATGATGCCTCCACCTTAGAAAGTGATATCACCGCCAACAAAGTAATAATGACCATTCAATGCTTACAATAAGGCACGGCTCCTAGGCAAGATGGCTATAGCTCAGACTTCAATAAAATATTCGGGTCAATATTAGCTTCTATATTGGCATGCTTATACAACTTTTTTTAGTTCTGCTGACACCTTGACAGATACGATGCAACTTGACATGATCAAGGTGCTCCCCAAGCCCGGTAAGGACCCTGAGCAGTGCTCCTCCTACTGTCCTTCTTTTGACTTAATCTAGATGCCAAGATTTTTACGGGGATTGTGGTGACTCGTCTTACTCCCTACATGCAAGGCTTAGTGGATCATGACCCAACTAGATTTATACCTAAGGGAGGCTGTGATGAAGACACAAAGCATATTGGTCATCTGTTGGAAAAGACACAGTGCTCTCATATCCCAGTCCTTCTCTTCTCTATAGGTGCAGAGAAGGCCTTTGACTGGGTTCACCGGCCATATCTTCACTCGTTTTTGATGGATTGGCCTGGGTTCACGGTTCCATCAGTGTGCCAATGCAGCTATACATCTCCTAAGCCAATGGTGAAGGTTAACAGACCCATGTCATAACACTTTAGTATCGGCAGGGGCACTCACCAGGGTTGACCTCTTTCTCTCTTGGTTTTTGTTTTATAGATGGATCCCTTTGCTGAATGGGATGTGTGGCAACCAGAACATCACCAGGATACATATGGGAGGCAGGGAACATAAAGCAGCGCTGTATGCAGACAATGTTTTGCTGGTTTTATCAAATCCCCAGGTCTCTCTGGCAGCTGTGAAGAGCGAACTGGCAATGTTTGGTTTGACCTCTGGATTCAAAACAAACATACTGAAATTCTCTTCTTTAAACTTCACTATCCCGAAGGCTCAGTTGGAACACGATTCCCATTTGCATGGGCATTGCAAGGCATAGGTTACCTGGGCATACAGATACACTCTACACCTGGATGCACTGTTGAACACAACTATGTGGTGATCTTAAAGACCACCCAATCCGATCTGTCTAAGTGGAGGGGCTATGGGCTTTCTTGGCTGGGATGCTTGATAGCTCTTAATATAACACTTTTACTGAAAAATCTTTACATCACAAAATACTGCCACTTCAGCCCCCCTGGGTAACTGATAAGCTCTAGCACCTTACTGAGTACTTCATATGGGTTGGGAAAAAGGCATGCATGGCGAAGAGGCATGCATATTTATCCCAATCGAAGGGAGGGCTACGGGTGCCCCATCTATTATGTTACTACCAGGCAGCACAGCTTTGTTATTTGTGGAGTGGTCTAGGCCTAGCGCTGAAAAACAATGGTGTTTTATAGATCAGGCAATGGTGGGCATTCATATTTTGAAGGTACTGTGGCTCCTGAAGCAACATCAACCGGTGGGGGTCTACATGTCACCCGTACTCCGAGCTACACTTGGGGTCTGGGACAAGGTACAAACCCAACAGAAACTATCTACACACATTTCACCCCAGACATCAATTATAGGGAACCCTGACTTCCATCCCAGGCTCCATGGCTCCGCGTTCACACTGTGGCAGGATGCCAGTTGCAAGAGGGTGGGTGACTTCTTTTATGTGAACAGCCTTATGGTCTTTACTTAGATTTAGTCTGCCTATGGTCTCCAGTCCACTGCATACTGGCAATAGCCTGTCATCTGCCATTGGGTCTCACAACCTCAGATCTGCACCCATGCAGGTCGACCCCTAACACCCTTTTAAAAATGGCTCCTCATCCGCTTCTCCGACAAACGACTCCTCTCTGACATATACACATTTCTTGATACCCCACAAGCACCCTCTAAAACATCAATGGAGCGACGATGGGAGAAGAAATGAAAGAGTACATTTCCCATTAAAGAATGGGGCAACATCCTCCACTGAGCCCATGCTCCCACCCACAGTAGCTCTGGCAAAGGAATGCTTCTTAAGATTGCACACTATTGGTACTTCACACCAGCAAGGGTTGCCCAGTGGGAAGAGGGTGGGGACAATACCTGTTGGTGGCATTGCAGACAGATTGGCACTCTTACACATCTTCTCTGGCACTGCCCCAAAATAATTTCCTTCTGGGCAGAGGTATTTGCAGCGGTGGATGAAATTAATAATACTCACGTCCCCAGATTCCCTAGCTACATCTTGTTGGGCCTTCAGAATCCCCTGACATACCCCTTAAAATCTGCCAAGGGATGCACCATGACTGTTGTGCGTGGAGCCACAAACAGGTCTTACTTGCTTGTTGGTGTTCTGATACACTCCCGACGAGACTGAACTGTCTGCATTTGCTGTGGGAGCTTTTACGAATGGAGAAATTGAGAGCAGTAGTGACCAATACATTACCACAGAGTGATAAGATATGGGAGACATGCATAAGGTACCTAGCCAACACATTTAGACCACTGACTTGCCCGACATAACTGCGTGTCCTTCGTCTGACACACCCCAATCACACACCTACCCAAATCAGCATAACATGTTATTTTTAGTCTCTTTCACATCCCCCTTTTTTCCACCTTGGACCTTGTGTCTCAGTCTCTCAGGTTGTCGACACACATTTACTCCTTCCCCATTGTCATCCTTACCCTGGAATATGCTCCCTTCTTATCTTTTCTTGCTTGTCCTACTGAGTTGTTGTTCTTCTGTTGTTCCCCACCGGCCAGTGGATGGAGGTTGGATGGTTATTTTACCTTGCTGCTTAAAAGTAAAAAAAAGATTTAAACCATAAAGTTAGGCAGAGAGATCTTGCATCCTCTCTCACACTCCAATTACCATGCCCTGGAAAAGGGGTTCCCATGATAAAAGTCTTACTTCAGACAACTCGGGACTTTGTGTAGCGGAACGAGCAGCAAAGGATTTACACCATCTTCGGGGAATGAATAGATTTCAGAGACATCACAACCCATGGTTGAATTACTCTTATAATTATGGAGTTCCCACCTCCTGAAAATCGAAGCATTGTTTGAGTTTGGTGAAGGAGGCAGCAACCTTATTTAACTGGCCAGCATGTTTTGTTACTTTTTACAGGTCGGACATGATGCTATGACTTCATCAGGATCTGTGCCTCAGGCAAAAATATCACAACTGGCAAATCAGCAGGTCAGCTCTCTAATCTAATGGTCCTCAAACAATTAGTGCCTTTAAGTGGTTATGACAATCACCAAAGCATTTTTTCAAGATACAAACATTAATGAATGTGTAGGTAATTTGTGTCCATACACCAAAAGGGCATTAGACTTTTCTAGATGATTAATACAGATCGATTTCTTATTCTTATTAGATTAAGGCCACTCTGCTTTATCACAACTCAAAACTGGACCTACATGATCGCATATGTGTCTTTGCCCTCAAATCTTAGAAACATGGTGGCTGCCCTTAGTGAACAACCTGCAAGTGGATGGAGAATTGCCTAATTCAGGAACAAATAAGCATGCAGAAGTTGCATGAATGTCATTTCACCCTGTAAGAGCCTGACAGCTTATGGTTATTGGTGGGAGCCATTAATCATGCTGATCCCAGTGTTTTTAAAATGGGCAGGTACTGTCAGGTACTGGCTACCTGTACTTCTAAAATTCTAAAGGGGGAGACTACCTGGCTTCTTGCACTTTTCAGCTCTGCTGCAGTAAGCTTAATGGGAGAGTACCAGCATTTCTCAGGAGCAAATAGGTACTCTGAATAGAGAGTACCAGCACTTCTGTATCTCTGTTTAAAGCACTGGCTGTGTCCCTTTAGAACTGAAACTTGCAGAACAGACTGTTTTGAATTCCTGTGTTTGCTTAAAAGTCCATGAGATAGTTATAATTATAATTAAACGCATGACTTACTATTGTGTTTTCCAAGAGCCTCTTAATTGCAGGAAAAAGTCTAAATATTTTAAAACATCAGTGAAATCATATTTAAGAACATGGTCTCCATGAGTGAGAGGCTGGCTGAAGTGGAATCTTCTCTGTTGCTGTGATGGAACTACTTTTAAGCAGGGAATGACATGGTGATGCTAAGGGACAGCTTGGAAGTAAAAATTCCAGCTGTGGTACTGATGGTGTTTCAGAGGGGGTTGCAACATCCTGAAGGAAGTTTAAAATGGATTAAAGCATAGCCAGCTCTGTCTCTACCTGTGAAGGTCCTGGATCAAGGAGTAACAACCTCCTTGTGGCCACAGTACTCAGAGCTCCAGACACAGAATCTAGTGTCAAAATCATAGGTTTGGGATACAACGAATCAAAAACAGATTTTGTCTCCCTGGAAAGCACTTGCCTGTATCTCATATTCTTGGGGGGAAATGGGCTGCCAACTAAGCAGTACAAAGCAAGACAGTCAGCACCCCTGTGTGTGCATAGGCCAGTTCATGGGTGTATTTTAGAGGTCAAAACCAGTCTCGACAATGGATAGCCCACAAATGACCTACCGCATTTGACATTAAATGGATTGGCAGTCAATGGCACTATTAAAAGAAAGAATAATGGAACAGTTAATCTTACTTAGACACAATCTTTATGGTTATACAGGTACAGTGTTCTTTGATGATAGATCAACAGTATCTGCCATTCAAAAGGACAGTCTTCCATGACGATAGGTCAGCAATAGTTACCATTCAACACTCTCATTCAGTCCATGTTCATGGCTCAGTAGACAGAAAATCTTTTTTTGTTCTTTTAGCTGTAACAGCCACTCATTTCCAGTATCTTGGTGTTCCTGGATATTGGATATTGCAATGAGATGTGCCCTTCAAAAACAAGACACCAGTTTGTGGCCAGGCAACCTATCGCTATGTGCATATATGCTCTATAATGCATGTTTTCACTTTTTTATGGATTGTCTACAAAGGTCTTGTGGGACCTGTTGGTCCTTCAGATTAGTCCTACACTTAAAAGTGAACCTCTGTGGGAGGGGTGGGGGGTAATAACTGTATGCACACATTCAGGATCTTCTAGTGTTTTTGATTTTCTGCGGTACCCAGTTGGGAAACACTGGGAACACTGAAAGGTTGTAGACATGTTATTCTACCCTTGGGCAATTGACGTGTTTTATAATTTTCTAGCCAAAGACCAGACGCTTGTGGGATGTCCACATTGCTTCAGTTTAGTAGTGAGTTCAGCTATCCTAATCTTAAATTCTACAACCTGTGAACTTACTAACCATTTCAGTGGTGTTTGACTTGTTTTGCAACCATACATTCATTTTAAATATGTTTTTCACTGGGAATGTCTCAGTTTTTTAAAAATGTACCTTTAATATCTTATGAACAAACAAACCCTCTAATTTTCCTTGCCAAAGTTTTGTGAGTCATGTTTTTAGATATACTGCTTTGGGTCATAATTAGAGACAGAGCTTACGGTCAGCCCCCCATGCAGCCATCCCTCACTGCATAGAGGATAGCCACAGAATATGGTCAATGGCCAGTCTCCACTGCAAACAGTCTTGGGCATGGGCAGATGGGGTTGGCCAAAGCATCCAGGTATTGCCATGGTTGGCTTCAGAGCCTACCTACAGCTTCTTATGCATCATCATGTACCTGCTCCAAGGAGTTGTGAGTCCCTGTGCCAAAATAACTATGTGACCAACTCCTTCAACACTTGACTTTTGATCATTTTGTGGGGGGTTTGCTGAAGGGCCTGCTCCCAAAGCACTGTGTGGCCAACCCACACTGTGCACAGCCTTTGGCCGCTGTGCTATGAGATCTGGCCATAGTCACTGGCCTAAAGCCAGGCCCTGCACCCAGTCCCCCTTGCACCCAATCTAACCCTCATATGGCTGTCAGCTGTGCACAACGGGGTTTGGCCATGGGACCTATTGTCCTGCCAGGCTCTGAACACAATTCCTAGTGAAGCAACACCCTGCTGCATACTCACTTTGGATCGAAGTAGTCAAGTTGCCCGCAAGGTTGGCCTTGCACCCAAGTTCCAGTGTGACCAAACCTAGCTGTGCACAGCCTCTGGTTATGCTGCTGGACCAGGCCTGCAGTCACAGGCCCTGCATCCAACCACCCATGTGATCAACCCACCATGTGACCAAACTCTGCCTTTGTTTAGAGGATGGGAAACTGCACATAAAGTCGATTTTCCTTCCGATGTTCACCAACAATACTGACTTTGGTGGTTTGTTGCTGGAAAGCAAAAGAAAATCCTGAGCTGGGTGAAAAACATGGCAGTTACTTGGCATTTAACTGAGATGAATGCACGTCTCCCTCACTGATGAGTGCACTTTCATCAAAGAGACCCATGTCAGACAAGCATGGATCTCTAGATATAATGGGTGGTTCTCTTCTTGGGCATGGAGGCTCAAGCCTCCACCATTCTGGCAGGTTAGTGGGCAATTACTGCATGCTTGCAATTTTTCTCTGATAGGTTTTGTCAGCAAGAAAGGGTTCAGTAGAAATGCAACATATGTGGAATTTGGCATGGTAAATATGTATGCTTTTTACTAAAAATATATTTTTATTATTTTTTTAACAATGGTACAGCTCATGAAACAGTCCAAACACATAGTTGTATGATTATTGGTGTATATCTAAGCATAATCACAAAACAAAATGTTCATGGTCTGAGTATAGGCTTGTCTTACATGTTGTGCAGGGTTTAGAATTCACGAGTGGGTGTGTCTTGGCTCACAATATTATGCTCATTTGACGCTCAAGTTGGGGAAGTGCATGGATGCTGTGCACTCCCACAAATGGGTGGCCACTTAGAAGGTGACTTTTGGGTTGCCTATCTACTCAAAGAGCTGAAGGGTTGAACCGAGGGTGCCACCATGATAACCATGATCTAACATGGAGTTGTGACTTTGTCAGAGAATGTGAAAACCCCTCCATGGCATAATTATGCCAGGACCTACCAAACCAAAGCGCAGTGAGGGGCGGGGAGTGGATATTTCTTTTTCTACTAAAGAGGTATTAGTTGTTTAGCTGCCCGGTAATGTACTGTATGAGTTCCCATGTGTTGTCTGTCATGTCTGCTGGGTGGGCATCTTGACTTCCAAAAGTGTGCATGGCAGGTCTTTTGGTAGTGGGTACCCTATGAAGTTGTTAATGTGACCCAGAACCTCCTTCCAAAAGACAATAATAATTGTGCAAGACCAACAGATATGTGTGTAGGTACCCTTCTAATAACACATCTCTAACAGTAAACTAACACCTGTGGGGAGATCCAATGGGGATACAGTGGTGTGAAATACCATTGTTAAATGTGTTCATATGCCTTCTCTCTCAACAGAACATGTCTAAATAATTTAGATGTGTCTTTCCACAAACTTTGTCATCTAGACTCTGGAATATCTCCCTGTAGATCCATTTCCCATCTACATTGGAAGGGATATTTGAGGTACACTGAGGAGCATTTCCCTTCACATGCTGAAGATTATACCAATGCCCAAGACACTTTGTACAAGATTAATGGTGGTCATTTTATTTTGGGGGAGCAAAGCCTAGTGTCTAGTGACAATATTGCAGGTGGCTGGATTCAGGAACCTGGAAATCATTTTTACATTCTTGAAAGGGTTTAATTGTTCTGTTTTCTCAAACAGATCACACACTGTCCTACATTTCGTTTTGGTACAATCAGTAAAGGAGTCTCCAGGAATGAAGGATTGGTTTTGTGCTGTTGTTACAGTGAAGGAAGTGAAGTAAGGCCAGTTTTAGTTGCTAGTAAATCCCATATGCCCATCACTCTTCTCGTTGGGGTGGTTAAGTAGACATGTCTAGGGTGGCAGATTCTATCTAACTATGCTAAGTCCCACAGTGACCACCCGACAACCACTCTATCCATATATATAAGGACCTGAACACTTATGCAGAAGCAATATGTAATCTTTCACCACCCTCACTATGAAGTGGTATCCATAGAATATAGCAAATGGAGAATCTTGGCAAAATTTAGAGTGATGGGATTAGAGGAGGAACACCAGGCAATAAATCCTGCAAGTGATGAGAAGTTGTTACTGTCAGTTTTTTAGATTCTCTTATTAAAAGGCACTCCTTTGTTTTTTGGTAAGGGATACTCTCCAACCTCTCTCCTGGGGCACTTGGCTAAAGGAATGATGCATGTTGAATGGAGTCATAAACACAAACTTTGTGGGGAGATAAATAGAAGGGGATCCAGTGGAGATGAAACCCTGTAAGGACAACTTGCAGTTAAAATATGACCTGTACAGTATGAACATCATGACTCTAGATTATTCATAAAGCAGTGCTTGTAATCTTACAGCTACAGATGCACCTATGTTTCCAGTTTTCTGAAGCTAAAAACCTCTGTAGAATAAACTATGGATTATCTTGTCTGGTGAACATCGCTCTCGGTACAATCTGATTAACATGTTCAAAATCTCCAAGGTCTTTATACCAAACCTCAAAAAGTAAAGGACACCATTCTTATAAAAAATAACCTGAGCTCACTTTGTTCACATCCACTCAAGACTGAGCTTCTGACTTCCCTGTGGGCAGAAGTATTCACATTCCCAGTTCCACATATATCGGAAAAATCCTCATGTCCAGCAAAACTGCTGTGTTAACTATTGTGAGGTAATAGTCTTGCACACACAGTAACCAAACAATGCAATATGCGGCAAGGCATAGTCCTTAAAAGAGGCTGGAAGCTAAATATTACACAAAATAGGTGCTGCCTTTTACTGCCTGAGTAATCTTCTGGTTAGGTCGAGTGTAAGCATACGACCTCTTGTATACTTTTTCTGTGGGCTTCCAGCTATTTCATTTGTTAGTTTCAGTGTAATTTAAAAAACCTTGCTTGCTAGTGGTCAGTCATGCCTCTTTGTACCTCCTTCTTCTAGGTAGGAGCATGGACCAACTACTGTAAAATTACGCTTTGTCCTGTTTATCTGGTCTGTAGGGGACTTTTTTTTTTTTTTACTGTTTCCTGCTCCTGTCTAGGGAAGCTTTCCCTTTTCATTTGCAGAGCATTCTTGCTCTGAAGCTGTAAACAGGGCTATAAATCAGGCTGTTATCTTGGTCTCATTTGGTGTTTGTGGGCTCTCTGCACCCTCTATCAGCTGCCTGGCTCCCGCCCTTCCTTGACTTGGATTTTCTTTATCAACTCTACCCGAGCTCCGCAATTCTTAGAGATAGTGCCCACTTCTGCTCCATACCAGGATCCCACTCACAGCTCCATTAGTGCACCCAAGTTCACACACTCCGAGCCCTCAGCCGTGCCAGGAACCCCACATATGTTGTCTGCCAGAGCATCTCAGTTCTTGCAGTCAGTACACTCTGCTGCTCCAGTACTGGGATCTTGAGTGCAACTCAGTTCACACACTCCAAGTCCTCAGCCATGCCCCGTGCCATGAACCCCACACAAGCTGTCTGCCAGAGCAACTCAGTTTCTGAGCTTAGCTGTAAACAAGGTTAACTTGGTCACGTTTGGTCTGCCTGCCTGTGGTCTCTGGTGCTGAGAGCAAGGGAGGCTGGCTTGTAATTGCTTATAGCCTAGCCACCCAGGGCTTCTTACTCCAGGGTCTGCAACAAAATTAGCAGTGCTAGCTGCACACCACAAAATTGTTTTGATGAACTTTGGAATAAACTGTGACTGCTTGATGTTTCCGGCTTTCTTAGTCAGATGTGACTGGCCTTTCCTAATTAAGAAATTAAGTGGTGTTGTAAATTAACCTGCTACCCCCACTTTTGTCCCAACAAGCATACAGGAACGTTCCCCCCATCCAGAAGCCCCACCCCCAGATGTAACCTGATGTCACCTAGGACACCTTTGTATGGCATCCTTGCTCTTTCAGCTCTACTACCCACATGCAGCTCAGCCAGAGCACCTCCTTCCAAGCACTCAGTGCCCACTGCTGTTCCAGTGCTGCAGCGCCTCACCCAGCTGTACCAGGGCTTCACAATCCTTAGGGACAGTGCCCACTTCTGCTCCATACTGGGATCCCACTTGCAGCTCCATCAGTGCACCTCAGTTCACACACTACAAGCCCTCAGCCATGCCAGTGCCAGAACTCCACATGCTGTCTTCCAGAGCACCTCAGTTCTTACAGTCAGTACACAATGGTGTTCCAGTACTTGGACCCTGAGCGCATCTTCATCGGTGCACCTCAGTTCAAAAACTCCAAGCCCCTCAGCCCTGCCCGTGCCAAAACCCCACACATGCTGTCTGACAAAGCACCGCAGTTCTTACAGTCAGTACACACTGATGTTCCAGTACTGGGACCTTGAGCGCAGCTCCATCAGTACACCTCAGTTCTACCCCAGCGAGATCACTTTGTTTCCTATACTCGGAACTCGCTCACATACAGTTCAATTACAGAGCCTCAAATCTAATATTCAGTCCCACTGCCAAGCCAATACTGGACCCAAAAGAGCAAAACACGACTCAGCCAGTGCACCTCAAGTCTAACATCCAACGCCACTGTTGATGGGACACAGCTCCGCCAGAATCCATCAATTCTCACATTCAGTGCACATTTCTTCTCAGCACTAAGGTTCAGACACATCCCCTTCAGGACTCCTTGCTTCTGTGGTTCAGAGATAATGCCACTCCAATGCTGGGCCCCCCTCGCAGATTTACCAGGGCACCTCCAGGCTAACACTCTGCAAAACTGGCATGCCAATTCTAGGTTCCACACATATCTCCATTAACAAACCTCACTTCTGACCATGTGTTTTGTTACTATTCCAGTACTGCAGCCCACATTCAACTCTGTCAGTGAACCTCAACCGTAACCTTCAGCGCCCCATTATTCCAATACCACGAAATACACGCCACTCTGCTTCTCATTCCTCTGCCTTTCTGTTATTCCAGCACTGGGCCAGGACACATCTCTCTCCATACCGCCAATCCTGATCTGAAGCGCCCTAGTATTGTTGTATTGGGATTCACATACAACTCTGCTAATGCACCTACTGCTGTTCTGCAGTGCCCCCAGCTGTTCCACACTATGACTTCTGTTTGAGGTCGTGGGGGAGCCAATTAAATCCATTCTTAGCTGTCATCTTTATTTGGAGGGTCTGTTTCACCTATCTCACTCCTTTCTTTCCTTTACTCTGGTTACTGTCAATGTTTTCTTTCTCCCCCATTTTTCTCTTTCCAGCTCTTAAAATCCACATGTGAACAGTTTAGCTATTTCTTTTAACTGTTTATCTCTACTCCTCTCCCTTTTTTTTATTTCCCTCTTCCTCTTACTACCTCCTCTTTCGAACTCGCAAAGACTTGGTTATTTTTTCCTTGTTTCGTTCCTCTATTTTTTCTTCATCAGCCGTTCATTCTTTCTCTATTTTTTCTCTCGCCTTCATTCTTTCTTTGTCTTTTTTATTTGCGCTTTCCTTTGACTTGGTATGCGTCCTTTCACTTTTTTTTTATCTTTCTTCCTTCCTTTCTCTGGTGTTTTTCTCATCTTTGTCAATTCACTTTTTACTCTAAAACCCTTTTTTTCCCATCTGTACGTGGAAGCCCTAAGTTACTTGCCAGGATCCGATTTGTCAAAGTGGTTTTTCCATTCTGTGTCTCTGAGAAATGTTTCAGTACATACTCTTTCAGTGTTTGATTCTCTCACTATCTCTCTTTTTTCCTCTAATGTTAATTTTTCCCGATCTTTTCACACTTCTTTCATTATTGTTTCCTCTTTATCTTTCGTTTGCTAGCTTCCTTTCCTTTTTGTCTTTTGAATCACACGTTTGCTCTATTTCTTCTCTTAGTTGTGCTTTCAACTTCTCGTTCTTTCTTTCCCTTCTTTCTTTATTTATTTGCAACCCCTTCTCTTTCTTCTTTTTGTCTGTTGTATTCCTTTCACTTCCCCGTTTCTGCCCCATCCGCTTTGTCTCCTGAGGACTAGTTATTAATGGACCTACGGACCTCACTCAACTCTAATTACTGCTGTATTTTCCTGCCGAAATTGCAGTCAACAAATTTTCTTTCATACTCCAGGGCCCATGACACCATTACTAGGCCACTTGTTCTTTCCATCTTTACTCCTGACTCCCTCTTTCCTTTCACCCTCCAATCTGTCCCAAATGATATTTGTGTTATGGTGTTTTAAGCATTACACTCTCATGCCAAAAGTTTATTTCTGATAAAGGTTTTTATGATAATTGTATATGTTTAAAGACCGATGAAGAAGGTAAATGGAAGTGCTTTGGTTAAATGCTAGGCCACTGGAATTATATGGCAGGAAAAGACAAAATTATGAGGCAGGGTTGACCAAATTTATGTGGCAAGAAAAGTCCAGTTATGAATTTACAATGTCAATAGCTCTAACTAAAGAAAATGCGAGACCTATTCCGTTGCAAATGCTTGTTTTTCTAATGGCCTCCTTGTCAGACAAAATGATCCTCATGCTATAAAAAGTACTCACAGAAAGGGCCCTTAGGAGGATATTAACTTCTATTATGTCTAAATGACCCATGCATAAAATGTGCAGAGGACACCACTTTTTGAGCTCAACTACTGTGGCCTGTCTAAGACTGGACCAAATAGCCTGCCTCTGTGCATCCAGGTGTTTGGTCAGGTTGAGACCCAAATATTTTATCTAGTGCTCTGCTTAAGTAAAGGGAGTTGCTGACTCTAGGTGGCTTAGGCCTAACTCTGCCCGTGGCACTGAGATGTTCTAAATAACAAACATTTGCTTATTTACTTTGAAGTCAGATACATTTTCAAAGTGTTCTTACTACATTGACATAACCAGGAGTGGTGAGCGTGTTCTGTAAGCAAGATCAGGACATTGTCTACAAATAGGCAAATCTTGTGCTTGATGTCTTCAAAGGGGATGCCCTTTATCTCTTTAGACTCCCTAAGATGATAGCAAAAATGTTCAGCCACCACGATGAGAACAAGGGGAGAAAGAGGGTACCCCTGCTTTGTGCACCTATGTAGTGCAAAAGAGGGTTAACATGCTCTATTAACATTGGCTGAGGCCCCGAAAAATCTTATCCAGCTATTAATTATCGCTCCCAGGCCTAGCTTATCTAGGACTAACACCAGGAAGCTTCAAGTAAGCTGGACAAAGGCCTTCTCTGCTTTAGAAGTGCTGCCCTCATAATATTTCTTAGGGAAAAAACAAGGGTGCGCTGAATATTCTAAAACAGGAACCTTGGTCAGTAGTATAAATGAGAAAACAATGGTTCCCTATAGACTTACTTGAGCAATCATAGTCAAACAATTGGTGGATTAAACTACTATCCACTTTGGAAACATTAATCATACAATAAAGAATGAATAGCACATTCCAGAATTATGAGAGACCAACCATTGTAAAGAGAAACTATATGCAATTTATTCACAAGAATAAAAAAATAATTGATTGTAAGAAAAACTGCAAGGTGAACAGGAAAGTGATGAGTGCATGTGAAGTGGATGATTGGATGTCTGGTGACCTAGAAGGGGAATACGCCTCTTACCAATAGGGACATAGAAATTGGAGGTGCCTGGTGTTGGCATGTGTATCTTGTCACTGGCCTGGTGAGGAAGAGATAGGGAATGTGGAAAGAAGCTCAACATTCGCCTTCCTACAACCCAGCTCTGAAGTGACCCCCCAACTCAGCCCTATTACCACAACATTGATTAATCATTTTTGTCCATCAGGTTTCCATTGTCGCTGTTTCGATATGCTGTGGTGCCATGTCAAGGCATATCAGTCTTCCCTACTCCCATGGTTTTCAGATGCTGGATGACTTCTGCCTTATCTTTCTCTATGCTGAACGACAGGGCTCTTTTAGTTCCACAACTGATATGGAAAGTCTGCCATTCCAGTCACAGTTCTTGTGCTGATCTCTTTGCTACAAGCATTGGTCTCTCCCCTGTCCCCACCAAGGAAGTCTTAAGCTTCAGCCAGGAATCACACCACCTTTCAGGGTGGCCCCACTGATACGGGATACCAGTCTCTTTGTTTTGTTGAGTAATGGTAGACTGATCTTGGTTTAAGTGGAATTTGTGCCCTCTGAATTTGAGTTCTCTTTCTCTCTCGCTTTTCTCATGATAAACTCTTTTTCCTCAAACAAGTAAACCCTGGTGAGATATCCAGAAAGGGAGTGTTTGTGGTCCTTTTATGAAAAGACACTATGGGTGCAGTCCATGGACATTTGTGGTGCCTCTGGGAGACCACGGGTATTGTTTAGGAGGTCACTCACATAGCCCTGAATGTTATCTTCATCTGTTTCCCTGGGGACTCCTCTAATGTGAATGTTCTTTTGACGACTATGGTTTTCCAAGTCATCTTGTTTTGTCTGCGGTTTAACTCAAGGGTGAGGATTCTGCCCCATATGTAGTTGTATTCTTCGCCTCTAGCATCAGATAGGCATTCCAGGTCATTCTGTCTGTCCCTCAATTGTGTCAGATCTCCTTTTAGCTCCTGTGTGCAGAGTGTTGTGTTTCAATTGAGCCTACATCTGAGTGTATTTAAGAAAGGAAGTGGGCTAGATAGTTTTGGGTTATCTGGAGTAGGGGCTAATTGCTTCTTTTGTTGGTGTCTGGCTCGTAATTTTACTTAGGGCGTCCTGTACACTCACTCAAGTTTTCCCCTTGGATCCAATCCAGCAACATCCTGAGGCCTACAAGGCCCCAGCAAGAGGAGGTTGCTGATGAAGTTTGGGGGATAACCTTTTTTTTCAAATATATTTTTATTTAACTGTTTGCTGTTTTACATTTGTAGGTCATTTTACAGTAACGTTTTGTCATTATTATACACATCTCTTAAGTTGTCCGCACCACTGTTTTGCTTTGTTTGCATTGTGTTTCACAATTACTTGCTCAATTCAGTAGTTTAATAATACTTGTGTAATATTGCTCCCATCACTTAATCAATCCGACTTTATGGAGACAGTACTTACAGTGCCCCTCGTTACTTTTAATAATGGTGACCTGATAACAGACTTAACTCCACTTCAAACTGTATATAGGCTTAATGGCTCATGTGGGTGTGGCTGCTTAACTTCAAAGAGGGGGGGGTTGACATAGAGTTTCATACTATGTAGGAGCGGCCTATCTACTATTCCCCTCCCTCCTTCGTTCTTTTAGTTATTGCGTCCTGTCCTCTGTACTCGTTCCCTCTGCGCCCGGGCCAGCGGGGCTCCTGGTGTTCCTCCCATCCTGTTTTCTGGAACTTTCGCTAACAAGCACATCAGGTGACCCTCTCAAGTGGTTCATCCCATCCCCTCAGGTACCATTGGTCCCTTCGTTAGGCCGTCCCATCTTATCACTAGGTTTTCCCACTCCGGGGCGATGGGTGTCTGGCGGACTCCCCTGGCCTCCTCGGCCTTAAGGACCTGCAGTTCAGCTCTGGACCATCTTGTGACATCGCCTCTCCATTCTGTCAATGAAGGGGGTGCGTTCGACTTCCAACCCTTCGTAATCAGCCTTTTGTAAAGGGCCAGGACAGGTCAAGGAAACGACTCTCTACCCTGCTCCATTTGGCACTAGCTCTGAGGCCCAATAGACAAATGTCGGGGGTTGGCCGGAGTTCCGTACCGAACAGCTCCATGAGATTAGTCGTCATCACCGTCCATCCCCTCTGGAGCATCGTGCATCCCCACATCATATGATCAAAGTCGGGTTCCCCGTCTCCACATCTGGGGCAAGTCCTGGGCTCCCCCCCGTATATGCGGTGCAGCCGTTGAGGAGTAAGGTATGTTCTGTGTAGATAGTTGTATTGTATGTATCTCAGCCTAGTGTTGCGTGAGATCACCCCAGGGTAAGCAAGTGCTCTAGTCCACTCTGACTCGGTCAGGTCCCGCCCAATTGTCTTCACCCATTTTTCTCTTAGGGATCGCAGGTGATCCACTGCTACCTCTATCTGGGCCCTGTATATTTTTGCTATTAGGTGAGTTTCCTCTCCCACTGTCAGCAGGAGGTGCAACACCCCGTGGGGAGCGGGTTTTGCGTTGACCGTGGTCCAATGCTCCTTCAGGGTATGCACCAGCCTTCCAAAGAGTAAAAACTGTCCTATTGGAACCCCCCCTCTACTACATCAGCAAAGCTCCTCAGCACCCCCTCCCTGAATAGCTCCCCCACTGTCTCTATCCCTGCTCTCGTCCAAGGCCCCAAACCCAGTCCCCCTGGCCCCTCCGCTCTCACGTCCAGAGCGACGGCCGCCAGCGGCAGAGCGGGAGAGTATGGTGGCCCCACTCCAGTCCTCCTCTCACATTGTTTACAGCATCTCATCGCCACATTGTACATTATGTTGCCACTAATGGGGGCCATCTTCCTGCCCGCCATAGTTGCTGTAATCTGAGCTACGTCAATTTCACCGTTTGCGGTGGCCAGGTCCAGCCGCCCCCTACCCGCTAGCCAGCCGGCCACCCATTGTAACTGAGATGCCAGGTAATAGCCTACGAAATCTGGGGCGCCCAGGCCCCCCAACCGCGTCGGCCTACAGATGGTCGAGAGCGCAGTTCTTCTGCGGCCCTCATCCCATATTAGTTCTCTGAGCAAGGCGTTCAACTCTCGGAACCATGCCGCGGGGATCTGTAGTGGTAAGTTAGCAAAATAGTAGAGGAGACGTGGTAGCATGACCATTTTTGAGAGCGCCACTCTGGCCATGATTGTTAGTTTTAATGATCTCCAAAACCCCACCGAGGAGCGCAATGATCTAAGCGTCCTGCCGAGGTTACCGTCCCTAAGATCGTTTAATTCGTGAAATATCTGTATGCCCAAGTATTTAAATGTCCGCGGGGCCCAATTTACGTCAGCTGGGCACGCATCTGGGCGTGCACTGTCAGACATCACGGGGAATACATATGTTTTCCTCCGATTAAGTCGGAGTCCCAATAGGCCCCCGAAGTCTTCCAGTATTCCCAATGCCCACGTGAGTCCTCTTGACGCGTCCCTCATGTAAATAAGTATATCATCTGCATACAGGGAGACTTTGGGGGTGATTCTAACCCTGGCGGTCGGTGTTAAAGCGGCGGCCAACCCGCCAACAGGCTGGCGGTCAAAAAAATGGAATTCTGACCCTGGCGGGAACCGCCAACACAGACAGCACCTTTAACACTCCGACCGCCACGGCGGTACAAACAAACAGCGCGGCGGTCACCGCCAACAGGCAGGCGGCAGACAATGTACCGCCCACACTATCACAACTCACCAATCCGCCACCTTTTCCGGGGCGGGAGCACCGCCGATAAAAACACGGCGGAAACAGACTACGAACGGGAAAACGCACACCACTACGCACTCCAGGAGGAAGGAGGACAGCATGGAACCCGAATTAAACATCCTACCTGCTCTCGTCTACCTTCTCATCTACCACGAGTACGAAGTCCGGAGCAGACGACAACGGTGAGTACTGCACCTACGACACACGGGAGGGGGAGGACGAAAGGTTACGGCCACACACATATGCGACCCCACCCCACCCCCAACTATGTACACACCAATGCAGAGCAACAAGTCACAGTGACACCACCCAAACACCCCTGAAAAATGCTATGACATAATCAAATTTGGAATAAATATTTATGTACAAAAAAGCTCCTGAAAATTATCGTACAACCATGAAAGATATTTACAAGAAAACAAATGATATACACATCAGTGTATAACTGAAGTAACAAGTCCTGCACATCCTACGAATTCATCATGTCCGTGGCCAAAGTTTTGAGAAACAAGGGCAAAGCCCACACAGGAGACCTGAGTCCTTTGGAGAGAACACTGCAGGGGCATCAGATGTAAAAACTACAGGCACCTCAGGGGGAAGGGAAGGGGGGGGCACCACAGCCACATGAGTCCACGACGCCAGATCCACGAGGAGCCACCATGCCCACTGTACCATCCTGGGGAGTGCAAAGCCACAGTCTCTCAATGTCTCTACAGTGGGTGGGCTGCCCACTGTACCATTCTGGGGAGTGCAAAGCCACAGTCTCTCAATGTCTCTACAGTGGGTGGGCTGCCCACTGTACCATCCTGGGGAGTGCCAAGCCACAGTCTCTCAATGTCTCTACAGTGGGTGGGCTGCCCACTGTACCATCCTGGGGAGTGCCAAGCCACAGTCTCTCAATGTCTCTACAGTGGGTGGGCTGCCCACTGTACCATCCTGGGGAGTGCAAAGCCACAGTCCATCAGGTGGATGACAGTCTCCACTGGTCAAGGAGGAGGCATGGTGGGCACAGTGAACCATAAACAGTGCTTGAGACGGCGGTGCCCAGCGGAGCGGTGCTTGAGACGGCAGTGCCCAGCGGAGCGGTGCTTGAGACGGCGGTGCCCAGCGGAGCGGTGCTTGAGATGGCGGTGCCCAGCGGAGCGGTGCTTGAGAAGAAGGGCCCAGCGGAGCGGTGCTTGAGAAGAAGGGCCCAGCGGAGCGGTGCTTGAGATGGCGGTGCCCAGCGGAGCGGTGCTTGAGAAGAAGGGCCCAGCGGAGCGGTGCTTGAGACGGCGGTGCCCAGCGGAGCGGTGCTTGAGATGAAGGGCCCAGCGGAGCGGTGCTTGAGACGGCGGTGCCCAGCGGAGCAGTGCTTGAGAAGAAGGGCCCAGCGGAGCGGTGCTTGAGAAGAAGGGCCCAGCGGAGCGGTGCTTGAGAAGAAGGGCCCAGCGGAGCGGTGCTTGAGAAGAAGGGCCCAGCGGAGTGGTGCTTGAGAAGAAGGGCCCAGCGGAGCGGTGCTTGAGACGGCGGTGCCCAGCGGAGCGGTGCTTGAGACGGCGGTGCCCAGCGGAGCGGTGCTTGAGAAGAAGGGCCCAGCGGAGCGGTGCTTGAGAAGAAGGGCCCAGCGGAGCGGTGCTTGAGACGGCGGTGCCCAGCGGAGCGGTGCTTGAGACGGCGGTGCCCAGCGGAGCGGTGCTTGAGACGGCGGTGCCCAGCGGAGCGGTGCTTGAGACGGCGGTGCCCAGCGGAGCGGTGCTTGAGAAGAAGGGCCCAGCGGAGCGGTGCTTGAGAAGAAGGGCCCGGCGGAGCGGTGCTTGAGATGGCGGTGCCCAGCGGAGCGGTGCTTGAGAAGAAGGGCCCAGCGGAGCGGTGCTTGAGAAGAAGGGCCCAGCGGAGCGGTGCTTGAGAAGAAGGGCCCAGCGGAGCGGTGCTTGAGACGGCGGTGCCCAGCGGAGCGGTGCTTGAGAAGAAGGGCCCAGCGGAGCGGTGCTTGAGAAGAAGGGCCCAGCGGAGCGGTGCTTGAGAAGAAGGGCCCAGCGGAGCGGTGCTTGAGACGGCGGTGCCCAGCGGAGCGGTGCTTGAGAAGAAGGGCCCAGCGGAGCGGTGCTTGAGAAGAAGGGCCCAGCGGAGCGGTGCTTGAGATGGCGGTGCCCAGCGGAGCGGTGCTTGAGAAGAAGGGCCCAGCGGAGCGGTGCTTGAGATGGCGGTGCCCAGCGGAGCGGTGCTTGAGATGAAGGGCACAGCGGAGCGGTGCTTGAGATGGCGGGGCCCTCTTCAGCGGTGCCTATCTTCACGGCGGGGCCCTCTTCAGCGGTGCTCTACTGCACGGCGGGCCCTGTTCAGCGGTGCTCTTCTGCACGGCGGGCCCTCTTCAGCGGTGCCTATCTTCGCGGTGGGGCCCTGTTCAGCGGTGCTCTTCTGCACGGCGGGCCCTCTTCAGCGGTGCCTATCTTCACGGCGGGGCCCTGTTCAGCGGTGCTCTTCTGCACGGCGGGCCCTGTTCAGCGGTGCTCTTCTGCACGGCGGGCCCTGTTCAGCAGTGCTCTTCTGCACCGCGGGCCCTCTTCAGCGGTGCCTATCTTCACGGCGGGGCCCTCTTCAGCGGTGCTCTTCTGCACGGCGGGCCCTGTTCAGCAGTGCTCTTCTGCACTGCGGGCCCTCTTCAGCGGTGCCTATCTTCACGGCGGGGCCCTCTTCAGCGGTGCTCTACTGCACGGCGGGCCCTGTTCAGCGGTGCTCTTCTGCACGGCGGGCCCTCTACAGCGGTGCTCTTCTGCACCGCGGGCCCTGTTCAGCGGTGCTCTTCTGCACCGCGGGCCCTCTTCAGCGGTGCTCATCCAGCAGGTCAAGGGAGCCAGACCTGTGCTGCACTCCCTGCTCAGTCGCCCTCGGACCGTGACGTTTCTGGACCCTTCGGGGACGGACTCCTGGCCTCTTTAGTGTCCTCCTTCCCAGCTGGGATGTGACATGTGGGGTCCACCTTCTCCGCGCTCCTGCTGCCCTTCCGCTCCTTTGATGGGGCTCTCGAGCCCTTGCCTCCCCTAGATGGTGTGGCTGGTGAAGTGGCCGCACATTGCTCCTTGGGGGCAGCCCTGTCAGTCCTCGCACGGCGGCCCTTGTTTTTGCGGGTCCTCTTGCCGGGGGGGGTGCTGGACGTGTCCTTGCTACTGATCGATGTGTCACTGCTGGCAAAGGGTGGACTCCAGAACCCATGCACAACAGTGACACTCGAAGCTGGGCTGGTGGTGGCTGCGGTGCTCTTGGGACTCTTTGCAGATGGAGGGGGGAGCTCATCGGAGGGAAAGAGGTTAAGATTAGCCAGGAAAAGCTTTTTAGGTCCAAGGTAAAGGGTAGGAGAAGTGGTGATGGGAGTGGAGGAAGAGGATGTGGTTGTAGGAGAGTCAGGTGTGCTGTCATTGGGTGAAGGTGCTGGTGCTGTAGGCTGACGTGAGGTGGATGGCTGCTGGGTGGGTGGCTGCCTGCGTTTGTGTGTCTTGGAAGAGGGGGTGACAGACACAGTGGGAGAGGACACAGGGGACGTGTAAATGGCAGTGGGGGTGGTGACTGCACGAGTGTGGACTGTACTGGAGGGTGAGGTGGTGATGGAAGCACTGGCTGATGTTGGGGTGCATGCAGGTGTGAGTGTAGACGTCACAGGGAGGGAGGAGGGAGACGAGGAGGAGGGGGACACAGAGGTGGTTGTGACTGCTGGAATGTCTGCATCTGTGTGTTGCTTGGGTGAGTGTTTGTGGGATCTGTGGTGCTTGTGTCTGGATGAGCTGCTCTTGGGTGTTGAGGTGTGTGCAGGCTGGTCTGATGGTGTGGATGGGATAGGCTGAGGAACAGGAGACAGAGACAGGCTGGAGGCAGTCAGAAGAGGGAGGCTGGAAACAGGGACAATGGCTGCCGTCAGTGCTGAGGCCAGAGCAGTGAACGCTCGTTGATGGGCAGCCTGACCCGAATGAATGCCCTCCAGGTACGCATTGCTCTGTTGCACCTCCCTTTGCACACCCTGGATGGCATTCAAAAGGGTAGTCTGCCCAACAATGAGCGTCCTCACCAGGTCAATGAGCTCCGCACTGAGGGCAGCAGGGGCAACAGGGGCAGGGGCTGAGGTGCCTGGGGCGAAGGAGACGCGCGCCTTCCTGGGCGAGCGGGCACGGAGCGTAGGCTGAGGGGCTGCTGGGAGGGCGGTGCTGGTGCGCTGGGTGGCGGCTGTACCTGTAGAGGCGGGGGCCCGGATGTTGCCGCCACCGCTAGGGAGCACCCATCCGAGGACGTGTCTGAGTCGCTGGTCTCACCACCGGTCCCCGTTGTGGTGCTCCCCTCGCCCTCCGGATCACTGGTGCCCTCGGTGTCTGTTCCTGGGCCCACGGGGCCTTGTGTCCTGCAGCTCCCTCGTGCTCCGATGCCAAATCTCCTCCGCCTGATGATGCTAATGCACACATGCACAAGAAGATGAAGAGAAAGGGTGGGGGGAGAAAAAAGAAGACCAGGTTGAGTGCATGCAATGTCAACACCGTTGGCGGAGAGGACAGACACAGGAGCCTCATGCACTAAGCCGCGCATTCGGGGTACACTACTCAGTACTACTGACTAGGACAACAGGCCAAGAGACGTCAAACGCGCACATGGGTGATGCTGGACCATCAATGGCTGTACTTGTCACCCTACAGAGGTGGGGGCCGGGGGCACAGGGCCATGCCTAAGGGAGAGGACTACACTACAGAAAGCGCCCTGGCCTAATGTCACCCACAGCCCTCCTCCCCCACCCAGACACCTCCACTGCGCAGAAAGATAGGAGAATGTGCTGATACTCGCCCCCTTGTGTCTGCTGTGATGTCTTAAAGCGCCCATCCAATTCAGGGTAGGCCACCGCCAGGATCCGGGACATCAGGGGGGTCATGGTGCGACTGGCACCCCTCCTAGGTTGGGAGGCCATCCCCAGCAGTGTTTCTGCGGTCTTCCTTGTTCCGCGGCGGATGTCCTCCCACCTCTTGCGGCAGTGGTTGCCCCGTCTGTTGTGGACCCCCAAGTTCCGGACTTCCTTGGCGATGGCACGCCAAATCTCGATCTTCTGATGGGCGCTGACCTATTTGACATGTACAGGGTGGAAAGGAGGAAATCATCAATGACCTGCATGTTAGATGTGATTGGCCCCCCCCCACCAACTTTGCCATATGGCACATGCTCTCATCTGTCGTGCGTTGCACTCCTCATTCGCCCCCCACCCCACCAACTTACATCCACCCCAATCCACACAGGCATAGCCCATTCCATGTGCACCCAGTGTACTCACTTGTTGGTCTGGAGGACCGTAGAGTAGCGCATACTGGGGGAGGACCCCATCCACGAGCTTCTCCAACTCTTCAGACGTGAAGGCAGGGGCCCTTTCCCCAGTCGCAGCAGCCATTGTCACTTCCAGACCGAGGTCACAGCAGCATTTGCAGTATAGGTCCTCTCCTGTGGATGATCAGGTCTCGAGTGATCAATCAGCTAGGAAATGGCGGTCACGCCCGCGGCGGTGCGTACCGCGGCGGTGCGTACCGCGACCGCCGGCGCACATCGTCATTGGCTCCTGAAACCCATAGGGTTCAATGTTAACCAATGCGGCTTTGCGCCGCGGTCTTTGACCGCCTACCGCCACCGTGTGCCCCGCCAGTGGATTGACCTCACATCCCATTGTCCCACTTCACAGGTCAGGCAGCCGCCATTTCAAGGGCCTACATGGCTTAATTTTGACTGCGGCACACAGGCCTAGGCCTTGCATTGCCACACATACACGCCTTTCAACCCATTGCCATTCTTTAACTGTGCAAGCTGTCTGTACGTACCTGTGGTTTGCCTGACTCTGTGCTCCATGTTGTCCTTCCTAGGCACCGTCCGCTGGGACTTGCGAGGAGAAGGACGAATCCTCGCGTGTACCGACCGCTGGTGGACCTGTCGACAATGGAAGAACGCCATATAATACTTCGATACAGACTTGACCGTGCCACTATCCATGAACTGTGTGCCCAGCTGGAGCCAGCCCTGATGTCCCCCATCCGCCAACCCACAGGGATTCCCCCTCTGGTGCAGGTTTTGTAAGTCCTCCATTTTTTGGCAAGTGGGTCATTCCAGACAACAGTGGCCATGTCATCTGGAATGTCTCAGCCTATATTTTCAAAGATTTTGAGCAGAGTGTTGTCTGCCCTGATGAAACTCATGCGGAGCTACATCATTTTCCCAGAGGAGGGTGACTTGCCTACAGTGAAGGGTGATTTCTATGCCCTTGGACATATCCCCAACATCATTGGTGCTATTGATGGGACCCATGTGGCTTTGGTACCCCCAAAAGACAATGAGCAGGTGTACAGAAACAGGAAAAATTATCATTCGATGAATGTGCAGGTGGTCTGTTTGGCTGACCAGTACATCTCCCATGTAAATGCCAAGTTCCCAGGGTCAGTGCATGACGCGTATGTTATGCGAAATAGCAGCATCCCCTATGTGATGGAGCAGCTACAGAGACAACGTGTGTGGCTAATTGGTGACTCTGGTTACCCCAACCTGCCTTGGCTACTGACCCCAGTGAGGAATCCCTGGACCAGGGCAGAGGAACGGTACAATGAGGCCCATGGGCGAACTAGGAGGATCATCGAAAGGACCTTTGGCCTCCTGAAGGCCAGGTTTAGGTGCCTGCATATGACAGGGGGATCCCTGATGTACTCACCAAAGAAGGTGTGCCATATCATCGTGGCCTGCTGTATGCTTCACAATCTGGCATTGCGACGCCAGGTTCCTTTCCTGCAGGAGGATGGTGCAGATGGTGGTGTTGAAGCAGCTGTGGAGCCTGCGGAGAGTGAAGAGGAGGAAGACTCAGAGGACGACACAGACAACAGGGACAGAGTAATAGAACAGTATTTTCAGTAGCACACAGGTAATAATCACCCATGCCATTTTACATTTCCTGAAAGCCTCCTGCATCTCAACTTTGTCGATTTCCCCCCAGAACTATAAACATGATGTCTGATTTTCCCTTCCCTGTTCTGTGCTGTATGAGCCACTGCGTGACCTCGACTTGGTTGGCCCATGGACTAATGCTAAGTTAGCCCGGTATGTGTAATTCACAATGTTAAAAATACGTAATTGATATGTAATGTGTCATACATTTGTAAATAAGACAGGCTGAGTCCTGATTGATTTCAGTGCAATGTGTGATTTATTATTAGTGCATAGATATTGGTACATGATAGTGAAACAGTGATGGGTGGGGGTGGAGTAATGTCCATGGCAGAGTCCAGTTCTCAGTCTGACAGGTGCATTGTCCATATGCCTGTGGCAGGATGGAGCAGGGGCAGTTCAAGGTTTGACAGGGTGGCAATGTTGAACAGTGGGAGGACTTCAGGGGGTATGTGATGCTGGCGGGGGTCTTGACATCCTACTCTGTCGTTTTTTTTTATCTCAGGCTCCTTTTGCGGGGTGGTTGTTGTTCAGCAGGAGGTGGGGTACTGGTGGGCTGTCGTTGTGGTGGGGCCTCCTGTCCACTAGCGCCGGCGGAGGTGGTAGGCTGTTCCTGTTCCTGGCTAGTGACAGGGGCCCTGTGTGATGCCACATGGTCCCGAAACGTGTCCTCTATACGGTTCAGGGCCTGGACTATGCTCCCCATAGCGGTTGAGATGTTGGTGAGTTGGTCGCTGAACCCCATGTAGCGTTGCTCCTGCTGTGCCTGGATCTCCTGGAACCTGGCCAGTACCGTCGCCATCGTCTCTTGTGAGTGGTGGTAGGCTGCCATGATGGTGGTGAGGGCCTCTTGGAGAGTGGGTTCCCTGGGCCTCTCCTCCCCCCCCTGTCGCACAGCAGCCCTCCGAGTTGCCCTGTTTCCCTGTGCCTCTGTCCCCTGGACGGTGTGCCCACTCCCACTGCCCCCAGGTCCCTGTTGTTGTTGGGTTGGTGGGTTACCCTGGGTGCCCTGTAGTGGTAGACACACCGCTGCTTGACCTGTCCTAGAGACAGAGGCATGGGCCCGCTGGATGGGAGCTGTGCTGTTGTTCCCAGAGGGGGTTGGGTCTGCAGTGGCCTGTGTCTGGGTGAGGGGAACCGACTGCCCAGAGGTCCCCGATGGTCCGGGCTGGTCATCAGGGTCCAGATCGACAGAGCTGCTGTCATCACTAGGGGCCTGTTCCGGGGGTGGGATGGACATTTCTGGTCCCTCCTGACCGGTGTGTTGTCGTTCGGGTCCTGCATGGGGTAAGAGGGTATGGTTATTGTTTCTGTGTGTGCATTAGCTTGCGTTTTATGGGTGCCCTTGTCCCCCAGTGCTGGCATTCCCTTGGGGGAGGTGTTGTGAGGGTGTTTTGTGGGGGGGGGGATGGGTATGTGCAGTGGTCATGCTTAGGTGATGGGTGTCCATAGTTTGGGGATGGCATGCAGGGGTTGGTGTTGGGTGGGTTGTGCTGGAGAGACATTCTCAGGGAGGATGTGTGCTGGGGGTTGGGGGTGAGGGTGGGGGTTAGCATGCTGGGGGGGGGTGAAGTGGTTGGGCTTGTAGTTACCAGAGTCCATTCCTCCGTGTACTCCAGCGAGGCCATCAGGATGCAGGATGTTTAGTACCTCTTGCTCCCATGCTGTGAATTCGGGTGGAGTGGGTGGGGGTCCCCCGCCAGTCTTCTGCACTGCGATGTTGTGTCGCGAGACCATCGATCGCACCTTCCCCCGTAGGTCGTTCCATCGTTTGCGGATGTCGTCCCTATTTCTGGGATGCTGTCCCACCGCGTTGACCCTGTCCACGATCCGCTGCCAGAGCTCCGCCTTCCTAGCTATCGTGGTGTGCTGCACCTGTGTGCCGAAGAGCTGGGGTTCAACTCTTATAATTTCCTCCACCATGACCCGGAGTTCTCGGTCCGAAAAGCGTGGGTGCCTTTGTGGTGCCATGGGGTGGTGTGTATGAGGTGTGGGGTGGTGTATGTGATGTGTGTGTTGGTGTGTGGTGCTTTGTGCTTCTATGTGGTGTGTGTGATGTTGTGGTGTGCCTCTGTGTGTCTGGCTCTCTATTCTCTGATGTGTCTCTCTCTCCTTCGTCTCTGGTTTTTGTTGGTAGGGGTTTGTGGGTGATGTGGGTGTGTGTTTTATATGGTATTGGATGTGTGGGAGTGGTGTGTGTATGTGTTTTAGGTGTGTGCCTTTCAAATTGTCCAATGTGGTAGGGGTTTGTAAAGGTGTGTGTATTTTGACCGCGGCGGTGTGTACCGCCAATGGAATACCGCGGTTGAATGACCTCCGCGTGGATTTGCGGGTCATAATGGGATGGGCGTATTTCTGTTGGCGTGGCGGTGGAGGTTTGGTCTTCTCCAGTTTACCGCTGGCCGCTGATGTGGCGGACTGCAGTGGAGGGCGGATTTTTGGAGGTTTTGCAGTTGTGGGTCAGAATGTCCGTGGCGGCTGACCGCGGCGGTATTGTGACGGCCTTCTGACCGGCGGTAAGCGGCTTTTACCGCCGAGGTCAGAATGACCCCCTATATGTTCGGACGGAGCCCAAATAATTCCCTTGCCCACGCCTTCACATCGCAGCTGCGATGCCAGGGGTTCGATTGCCAGGGCAAACAGTAGCGGGGACAAGGGGCAGCCCTGCCTAGTTCCCCTGTATACTGGGTATGCACTGGAGATCATCCTTCCGGTTTTAACTCTTGCTAACGGGGATGAGTACAGCAAGTCCACCCATTTTACCCAGTTCTCCCCCAGCCCCATTTTAAGCATCACAGTCCTTAAATAGTCCCATCTGATGGAATCGAAGGCCTTCTCGAAATCCACCGCGAGTAAGGCTCCCTCTGGCGATCTCTGATCCCTGGGCATGTGCAAGATCGTAAACACCCTTCTTTGGTTCAGGGAGGTACTACGGCCGGGGACAAAACCGTTCTGGTCAGCGTGCACTAACTTTGTCATGAGAGGGAGCAACCGGGCAGCCATTATCTTACTAAGTATTTTGAAGTCGCTGTTTAACATTGATAAAGGCCTAAAGTCCGTCACCGGAGCTTCCCTGTCTTTTGTCTTGGGGAGCGGTACCACTAAAGCCTCCCGCATTGTGTGTGGTAGTTCTCCATATTGCAGCGCCTCCGCGTACAACCCTGTCAATTGGGGGGCCAGCAGCAATTTGTATTTTTTATAGAAATCCATGGGGAGACCGTCTGTCCCTGGGGTCTTTCCGGATGCTAACTGTTCTATAGCTTCATTTACTTCCTCTATCGTTACTGGTCCCCCCAGGCTGTCTCTCTCATCTGCGCTCAGTGTTGGTAGTGGGATTTGCTGTAAGTATCTATTGAAAGATTCCATCTGCAATTCGCTGAGTTTCCCGTACAACTGCGAGTAATACTCTCTGAACGCATCGTTTATGGGGCCCGGCCTGAGTCTGCGAGATCCCTCCCCGTCTATTACACATGTGATGGGCTCACCCTGCTCTCCCGGGCGGACCAGCCACGCCAGTAGTCTCCCCGATCTACCCTCTTCCGCATGTAGGGATGCTAAATATTTTTGCCTATCGTGGCACCGGAGTTGCAAGTTTGGGGGATAACCTTCATTAAGAAAAGGGGGGGCTCCCTGCACCCTGCCACAGACATCATAGGACACAAGGGATCCCCAGGTCTTTTGTGCTCTTTCACTTCTCTTTTCTTTTTTGGGGGGGCAATCATTTGGCCACCATCTTGGATGTTCTTCACAGGGGTTTTGTTCACTCCTGGAGTTCTCTCCCCCTGAGAAGTGGGCTCTGCTGTCTCACCACCAAATTAAAGTTCACAGGGTACAAGGTTCACATGTGTGTTCCAGGGCAGCAACCCTGAGTCACCCCTATCCCTAGCAACTCACCTGGTTATTCAGGGGCTAGTATGCTTTCTGGGCCCCATTAGCTCTGCTCCTGGGTGCTGTTTATTGCCAATTCAAAGATCATGTTGTCTCTTTTCCTCCACCTTCCTCAGGCCATGGCTTATCGCATGTGGTGGGGTCAGGCAAGGCTCTCTGCCCATGTTTTTGCAGCCTTGAGGTATTCATTTTCTTGAAGAAGTCTGAGCCCGCATTTATGATGGAACCACCTCATCACGGAAGGTACAACCTGCCCCCTCAGCGACAATGCACTCAGTGGGGTCCATTGTGTAATCCTCTGTCAATACACGGGCCTCACCCCACTTAGCGCCCCTCGCCATCCAGGCCAGTTGGTCCAGTCTTTAGTGAGAGCTGTCTCTGTCTAGGCACCAGGCAGGAGGGTCGGTGTTACTTTTGTGCCAAAGAAAGGCAGAGCCTAGGACTCTGAGATCACCTGCTCTGACTGCCAGGACCTCTGCCGGCAGGGAGCAAGCTTCTCTCAGACGTCACTTGTCCCAGTAAAGCAGTTGACTGGGCTGATGGGCACTGAATACCACTGACGTAGCTGGGCTGGAGCAAAGCGTGGGTTCCTTACTCTGTGCCCAGCCTAGCCATACCCTCGTACATACTTGTTCTGGATCTTATGCCTCCTACCTTCCTAGAAAATTAGAATTAGAAATATTTACCAAGCCCAGATCACAATCCACCACAAGTGACAAGATTTACCAGATACAGTAAATACCATCTCCTACTCCTCTGTGCTCAGAATCAGGGCCTACCTATCTTATGACAACTAGCGTAAAATCTATATGTAAGACATCTTATGCATTTTTTATGCATGAGCTTTGGCCACTCCATGCCATATGCCTCCAAATAGCCAAACTATGATCCCCAGAATCAATTTCAAAGCTTTAAATCTGATTTTATTGCCACACATTGCTTGTTCCTTAACCTTTTTAGAAGTCTTTGGGCTCAACTCACAAAGCTTTTTCTTTGAGTAGGTGAGTCTTACTTCATTGTTAGATGTGGGTTACACGTGAATTTTCAGGCCTGATTGATGAATCATTTTCGTGCATAGGTATGTTTTACTCAACTCATGTGTGACTTACTCAAGAATTTTCAGAATTAAAGCATGTTTACTCAAGGTTCCTGTGAATTGATACGTCTTAGCTCAGAAAACCTCTCAGTGAAAATGATTTGTGAATAAGGTGTGGATATTTGGGTGTTGCTCATCTTAGGCAGGAGTTGGACACAACTGCTGATTGAAAAGGCTTTATGAATTGTGCCTATTGTGCTATGGTGGGCATGTTTTCCCCCGCCTTCAAGTACTACTTTGTGACTGGTTAATAAAATACTGGGCCTCATTCACAAAGGTTATCCTGTGAGTGGGTGTGGCTTCCTCTTTTAGTACTTATTATTCGCAAAGTCCAGGAGTAAGCTAGGAGTGCCCCTGAATTACTCTTGGAAGTCCAGAGTACTACAAAAGTAAGTCACAGTAAAAACTTTGTGACTCTGTTCTCCTTGTCATTCCTTGTTTCTCAAGAGCTGAACGTGCAGGTAAATCTCTGCATATTCGGTAATGTATTTACCAATGTAACAATGTGTAAAACATTGTGATTTGATTCACCTTGTCATACTCCTGTCTTGCTAGTGGATTTCAAACAAGGCCAAAGGTAAGCCAGACTTACTCATGGAATTCACGAGTATTACAAGAGAAAGTCTCATCTACTCACATCAAAATCTGTGTAAACTGGCTAAAGTGAGCACATTACTGACATGCTCACCATTCCTACAGAGGAAACACATACATCAAAAGGATTTTTGCTGCATCATAGCCTCATTACTTTCCACGGAATCAGTCTCCCGAAAGCCCTCCTGGTACCCTTGATGTAAATATTCCCCAAAGGCACCAAAAAGTGCATATTTGCCAGACATTGTAGCAATTCACAAAGATATTTATATACTGTTGTGTAATACTCATGTCTTAGATGTGAATTGCACCTGACTGTCTAGACCTTATTCTCAAGGCCTTTTCTGTGAGTAGTTGAATTACAGGTGTAAGACATAATGAAGCCTGCAAAAAAGTATTTGGAAGCGAAAAAGTTTTTTTGTGAATAATCATGTCTTGCTCTTAGAAATACATGTGTAAGTCACAATAATAATTGTGTTCTGTGTTGCACTTTTTCTGCACAAAACTGAAAGATGGGCTGGTACTACAACAAGTCACGAAGACTTCGATTATAAATTGTTGGGAGTGGTACTCCTGGGCATGTCAATTGTAACAGTCCCGATGTTCCTGCACGCAGATTTCTTGTCTACAGAAACACCCAACCTAATTTTACCAGTTTGAAAATCTGGTCGATAAAATTGCATATTCTTCGAGATGTAGGCGCCCCCCTGTGCCCTCCCAGCAGGCCCGGTTCTAGATATTTTCATCTGGGTGGGCAAGGGTACGTTTGGGTGGGCCCACATTATGTCAATTCTGGAAAATGTCAGGGGTAGCGGTAAGGACATCACACATCCTTGACTTTAATGACATCCCATGCAGTGACATATGAGCTTTGATCCTCAATCTTCGTACAAAGTAATGTTGCATGACCATAACCATGTTTTTATACCACAGTCATTATTTGATAGTTTCCCTACTGTTTACATGGAGTGTGGTCCTGGTTGCGTTATTGGCTGTTGTCCAAAGATGTAGCCCACTGGGTGCGGGAGGTCTTGCACCTGGACCCTACCTTCTCTCATCACGCTCCTGTAATCTTGTCATTGATGGTACCTGGAGTGTTGATGCCGGTTGTTTTTGTAGATGGAACCCTGAGGCATTATCAGATGGGTTTTTTGCAGAGGAACTCAATACTGAAATTCTGTATTTTTTTTTAATTCATTGAAGGTATTGTGGATTCTATGGGCATGGTATGGGAAGCCTTCAAAGTTACCGTTAGGTGTAAATGTATGGCGAAGCAGACATGTATTGCTAAATCATAGGGAGAGAGAAAAAATTGATTTGAATAAAACAGTAGTAGTTATGTGCACATGTATTACTTGATGTAGAGTTGACCTTATATTGAATATAAACTATATCATTGGCCTAAATTATTCTTCGCTCTTAAGTCATTCTATTTTAAAATCACCTACAAGGTTCTATCACCCATGCAAAGCACAGAGGTGAACGTTTTATTCAGACACTTAATTTTTCATGTATATACATAATGAAACCATAAAACAAATTGTTTAAAACGTTTGTCCTTCAGATCATTTTTTTATTTTCTAGGAAGAGTGCACATGGCACTGCTGAATTTCTTAGTTTAACACAATGTAACATGTAACATCCCAGTCTCAGTCATAGTGGAAGCTGCAAAAAGTAAACTGTGCTCATGAAAACACTGTTTGCCTGCTGTTCTTGGAGTCGTGGCTGGCGATTTTTTAAACTGGGGAGCCGTAATACTTGCCCTGAATTGTAGAGAGTGAAGTGCATGAGCCTGACATCTTCTAGGGAGGGTTCAACAGATCTACCCTGATCAACGTTTTGAAAAAAATTGGACCGATAGTGCATTTTAAGCAGGGTTTTCACATATATCTGATAACATCTCCTAGGCTCTGCTCTTGTTAAATATTCAAATCTTTCTTGAAGTGCCAGGCCAATTTAACCTGATGCTCCCAGGAATTCACCCCATTTTTTCAAAATGTGCTAGAGGTGCGCCCATATGTCAAAAAGTGCCTCTGCTGTGCCAGATATAGCATATTGTCCGGAGTGCTCTACATATGCCATATGTGACCCATAAGTAAAAAAAAATGACATACAATATGCCATTGCCAGAATTTTGCCATTAGTACCACGCATAAGCTGTGTGTGGTCCTAACGTTAAGAAATCTCTCTACTCTGTCAGGGCCACCAGCACTTTGTCATAATTGCCCACTCCTATATACCGTGATTGTCCTCCTTTATGCCAAAAATTACATTCAAGGTGCCAGCATTTTGACACAGGTGGCTTCTATGCCTTGAATTGTTCTCAGTATGCCAGCAATTTTCCAAAGTTGCCCCTATGCTACAAATTACTTCCAGTACACCAATGCCAGAATTTTTTCATAGGTGTCCATGTATGCTAAATATAACGTCTAGTGTGCCCTTGTTTGTTAGCATTTTTTCAAAGATGCTTGACATACAAAGAACTGCCTCCAGTATGTCAGTGCCAGAATTCTGCCATGGGTGCCTCTAAGTCAAGAGTTACCTCAAGTATGCCAGAGTCAATGGCACACTCACAAGCATAACACCACATTTTAACTCATGCTCACTTATATCCTCTCATTCACAATCATACTCTCATTCATTCTCACTAACTTGCACTCATACATTCTCACAGTTGTGCTCGCTCACTGCCACTCACTTTCACTCATTCTAGTTCACACTCATTCATTCTCACTCAGATACCATCACGTTTTCGCCGTCACTTTTTTCTCTCTCAAATTCTTTCCCTGACTCATGAATAGTCCCTGACATTTAGGGGCACACTTACTAAACAAAATAGCAACATACAGCACAGCAACCAAAGTTGCGATGCTGCAATAGGGGAAGACAGCATTGTAGAGTCATTTCTACTAGGATATGGCACCGATGCTCTCTTCTTCAGCATTAGTGAACAAACAGACTGCCTAGCAGCATGCATACATTCCTTTCCACCATGATGCAACGGTATGTACATGATGTCTAGCATAACTTTTGTACTTGATGGTTAACCTTCCAGTACAAAGTACAAAATACTGTGCCTAGACAAACTTTAAAACTTTTCCCACATTGGATGTGTGCTGTATAGTGCAGCACACATGCAGCATGTAAAACGTTAAAACAAATTAGAACGTTTCTTCAACTTGAGACCTGCCTCAAGAAGGTGTTGTTTTTTCGCGCAAAACCCTGTCTGTAGACACGACTTTGCATCAAACACCCTAGGTTGTAGAGTGGGAATGCATATATAGCACCCATGTCATTCTCACATGGCGCAAAGTAGCACAAAGCGGCACAAAGGATTATTTGTGCTACGCTGAGGTTATTTTCTAAAATAAAAAATCTTTTGCACTGCAAAGCAAATAGGTTCTCAAGACTTTGAAGCAGTTTGCCTCACTTTGCGTGCCTTTGCCCTGGTGCAAATTGTTGATAAACATTCTCAAAACTCTACACAGAAACAGGCATAAGTGAGGTTTCTGAAGGACCCTCACAGCCCTGGACTCTGATGCCACTTTGGCAGGTAACACCCTGTCCCCACACCCCTAATATACGCTGTCCAACTGTAGCTTGCCTCGTGACACAAGATAGAATTGCCAGAAGGCCATTTTCTTCCAACATGACTATTTTAATGTCTCAGCCACTAAAAAATAGAGAAAGTCACCTAAGTCATTTTCCCCTTCACCTAAGTAATTTTTCTCCTTTTCAGTATATACTTTAAAATGTATTTATAATAACAAGGCACTTTAAAGTGTGTTCTAGAGGTTCCTCAATGACCCATGACCACGGTTGCCACCTGGCAGGTTTTTTCCCGGCACCACCAGTATTTAAATGTCCCAAATGGTACAAAAATAAGCAAAACCACCTATAGCTGTTATTTTTTGCCCTTAGCTGCACATACTTCAAACAGGAAATATGAATATAAAACACTTTTAAAATCATTCTAGTCCTGCAAAGATGCCTGACTAATAAATAATGTAAATACAGACAGAAACGTCATGTTACAAACGAGTACAATTTTATTTGAATTCCTATTTCGTATCATGTCCAAACCTTTGCACACTCTTAAAACTACAAAAAATGGCTGTTTCTTTCTTTTGGAAATGTGGCAGCCTTAGCCTTGACTGATAATTAACATAAACTAAGTGAAAAAGCATCCCAGGGTTTGGCCGTCCACATGGAGGAAGCATTTCACAGGTGCATTCTCCATGGCCTTCTGCCAATTGGGAGGGCTAAAGGTCATGTTTGTGTGGGCCTCGCCCACCTGGCCCACCCGCTAGAACCGGGCCTGCCTCCCAGTCCCCTTCAATGACATGGAAAAGCAAGGAACACACAGCCCTGATAGCCCAGTCACTACCCCCACCCACAGTGACCCCCTCTTCCTGCTTCCATTTATCACTTGCTGAAAGAATGCGGTAAGTGGCCCTGGAATGGGGATATCAAACGAGGTGTGTGGTATGTGGCCCTGGAATGGGGATATCACACGAGGTGTGTGGCATGTGGCCCTTGAATGGGGATATCACAAGAGGTGTGGTATGTGGCTCTGGAATAGGGATATCACAAGAGGTGCAATATGTGGCCCTGGAACCGGGATATCACACGAGGTGTGTGGCATGTGGCCCTGGAATGGGGATATCACATGAGGTGTGTGGTATGTGGCCATGGAATGGGGTTATCACACGAGGTGTGTGGTATGTGGCCCAGGAATGGCGATATCACACGAGATGTAGTATGTGGCCATGGAATGGGGTTATCACACGAGGTGTGTGGTATGTGGCCCTGGAATGGGGATATCGCAAGAGGTGTGTTATGTGGCCCCTGAATGGGGATATCACACGAGGTGGGTGGTATGTGGCCACGGAGTGGGGATATCACAAGAGGTGTTTGGTATGTGGCCCTGGAACGGGAATATCACATGAGGATTTATAAGCAGTAAATGTCGGTTCACATGTCATTTCAGTATTCTCTGGACAAATGATTGTGCTAGCCATAGTTGCTGGACGAAAGAGTGCTACAGCACCCCCAGAAATAACCATGCTGGAGTTCAGAAGGTGAATGAACAATAAAGATGTCTTTAATTCTTTGTTTATTTTGTTACATTTAGTGTGCGTTCATTTTGTGTTTAGTATGGAGATTGGGGCTTACTTTTCAACCTCTGACTTTAAAGTGAGAGGATTATGTAAAGTGAACTGTATGACAATCTTGCTCGAGTATAAGGATTTGTAAAGGCACGGCGGTAGGACGTCAATTTTTATTTTTTATACCTATCAGTGCACAGTACAAATATTTCAAAACATATCAGCAATTAGGAAAGCACACATTAAACTTTTTTGTAATTCTGAAGTGTGATTTAAACGATTTTTAATAGGATCAAAACAAATCTAGACACTTTGCTTGGTGATGTGCAAATGCTAATTCTTGGCAGAAACCCAAATGCCACACTTTGTGCACTAGATGGTTCTAGCAGTGAAACTGCATGTCTGAGCAAATGTAGTGGTCATTTCAATGGAAAACTTGCTGTTTGTAAATGACTGTGCGGTGCCATTGTCAGCACACCATGCTTATGTAATGTATTTGGAAGAGTGTATTCCAAAAAAGCACCAGTGGCTAAATACACCCTTACCACTCTCCTGCTGAACCGGCGTGGTTCATTTGTTGGCTTTTTCTCAAACCCTATGGCTTCATTGATGTAACATTGATGGCAGCACCCCTACTTTTGAAAAACAGTGGTGCTAGCTATATGTATGTGCGGGGTTACTAACCAGAAAGGTATCCATGGCCCCATGCTGTCCTCCCAAATAAATTTGCCACTTTATCAGGGCCACAGTGGGTGGGAGCGGCAAAGAGTCAATGGCAAAGAGTCACGTTGCCAAGGGGTTACAAAATCCTTGAAGGGGCCCTGTCATCTGCTTTAATTCTTTGCACAAGCTTTCCTACGAGACTGTAGGGTTGAGCATCTCTTGCAAGCTTCCCCTCTCCTGTTTGTTTGTTCCAGACTCCATCGACGGGAAGCACGCGCGGCGCATCCAGTGCACAGGCCCTCTGGGAGAGTTCTTTGACCACGGCCTGGATAGCTGGGCGGCCTCCATCTTTAGTTTGTCTCTGTTATCCGTTTTTGGGTATGGTGCAGAAACACCCGCGTTCTCGGCACAGAAAATGTATTACACCACCTACGTTGTCCTGCTGACTTTCATTCTCACACACTGGGAAAAATACAACACTGGAGTACTCTTCCTTCCCTGGGCCTACGACACGAGCCAAGTGGTGAGTCTGCAAATGTGCCAATGACCTTTCCAAATAACCAATGTGAATTGCATTTTTTTCTGAAACAAGGAATAGCAGGGTGTTTGATTCTTCATGTGACATTTGGTATTTTTCTCAACTGTTCCGTTTTGTTGTGTGCGATTGTGAAAATATATAATGTAATTTATGAAACGCGAAATGAATATATTTTCTGCAGGTTATATTTTTTTTATCTATCCAACGGATGCATATACCGAGACATGGCCATGCTCCTCTCATAGTTCCTGCAGCTCTGCAGGAACTACAGATGGCACGAGACAGATATATGTTTCTCCCACCCAGCTCCAAGCTCTTGTTTATCCTACCCTGAAAAAACAAAATTCGTTCCTCATTGAATACATCTCTTCCAGTCAGGACATAAGTCGCTGGTCTGAGGTCTTGGTTTTCTCTGTTACTAAAGGAACCCCACACTTTCTGACACTTTTTCACACACCTGTAGGACACGTGCACCGCCGGGCCTCACGCACCTCCCAAGAACACGGGTCGAAGTAGGGCATCGACTGTTCTGATCCAGAGGTCACTGTAAACAATTGACTGAAAGCACTACACTGCTACAAAGGTATTTATGACACTGAACATTTCCTTCGGAAACATCTTGTCCCCATGTTCCAGGCCTTCAACTACACCTGCTCAGTGAACCAGAAACAAGATAACTGCAGACTTTATGCCGTGCCTCAGTGGTTACCAACGTTTTGACTTCTGGGGACCCCTACTTTCTCATTACTGGAACTCAGGGCCCCCACTGAATCATTATTGGAATCCGGGGATCCCCCTCTGAGTCATTAATGGAAGCCGGGGAACCCGGCTTAAACATTGTTGATGATTTGAACTGCAAAACAATACACATAAATACAGAAACAAGCATTCCATCAAACACATACACAGATGATAACACATTTCATTTCATTTGTAAACAAGTAAAATAAAACATTTAAAAAATGTAATTTTAATATGAAGGTTGGAGCTTTTCTAAATTCAATTGAACTCACATATCTTTCATAGTATATTCTGTTTGATGCACATGCACTGCTCCCACAAATCAATCTGAGGATAATAAATTAATTTTTAGCCTTTAATTTCAAATTCCTTGACATTTACACTATATTAAAAAAAAATCAAATCTGCATTTAGCCATTTTATTTATATACACTTTATTAATCTGTTAGTATTAGTTAATTTTCTAAGCAGTCTTGGCCTCCCTGAGGAATGTTTGCTGACCCCCAGGAGTCCCCAGACCACAGGTTGGGAACCACTGCTGTATCTGGTTGTTTCAGCAGCCACCCTGCAACTTCATACCAGCTCTACTACTTGATGCAAGTGCATGTAATTCACTGTTCAGTTTTGATGGCAGATGTACTCATTGAGTGATTGCACTTCAGGCCATGACAGGTTGTCAGTCAGTCTGTATGGACTCTTTTTTTTCTTTTGACCACCACCCTAAGGGGTGAAACGATTAACTCTCTCAACAAGCCGCAATCAAAATGTTCTTCATCAGGCCTTTGGCCATTTCCTTCCTCATTTTCTTTCTAACTATATCTTGCTCATGCTTTAGTCAGTTTTTCGCTCCAGTGCTTTCCCCAAAGCAGTTTGGAAGTTGGGTAGCCTCCTAATTCAAAACCTTTCCCCCAAAATTAGCTCCCCATTCCTATCCAGCGCATGGACCAGTCCCCACCTACATTATCCAAGCTAAGCAGGTTAGCTTCACTAAGCCAGAGGTGTAATGCAGGACTCTGCTGCTCCTGCAGCACAAGGCGAACTTAATGAGCACTGTGGACTTCAATTTACTTATAAGATCACTGGAAACACATTTTGACTGACAAGAACTATGTAACCAATCAAGGGAGATGCTATCAAAACAAGAACAACTTACCTGGAACTGGTTTTAATTTGAACTTTGGCAGGTACTGCAATCCACATTTGAGACTTAGGCCATCATTATGACCCTGGAGGACAGTGGTATTTTGGAGAAGAATTGTGCCAACAGGGTGGCGGTACTCTTCCCAAAATATGACATGCTCAAGCCAAACCGCCAATGTACCACTCTGGCCACCAGGGCGGTAACTGCCGCCGGACTTCAGTCGCCAGCCAGGCAGCAGTCCCTGTCCCACCCGCAGGATTATGACCCCGCCTACCGCCATGGTTTTCGTGGCTTCCTGACCACCACGAAAACCATGGCAGTAGGCACTATCAGTGCCAGGGAATACCTTCCCTGTCACTGATAGGGGTCTCCACTGCCCCCATCTCTCTCCCCAGAGTTCTCCCCCTCCAGACCCCACCACCGACATACACGCACCTTCACGCACCAACATACACACGCATACACACACTCATACCCACATTCACCCACGCATGCATACATCCATTCACACACACATCCACACCTACTGACATACATACAAGCACACACGCATTCACACAACACAACGTACACGCACACTGACACCCATTCATGCACACACATTCCACACGCCACACACCTGCATGCACGCACACAGAAACATACACCCACACCCCCACACACACACACAACACCCTCCACCCCCCTCCCCTGTCGGAGCACCTGACTTACCTGCTTGCAGGGGGTCCTCCGGCAGGAGACGAGACGTGGCGCTGCTGCCAGCAGCAGTGTCCGCCAGCAGAACACCGCCAGGCCGTATCATGGGTCATGATACGGTCTGCGGTGGTCTACTGTTGTGGCGCTGCTGCTGGCAGCAGTGCCACCTTACCGCCAGACGCCGCCATGGCTGCAGCCAGAATTATGCCAGCCTTCTGGCGGAATTCCGGCTACGGTCATAATATGGCGGACGGTAGGTAGCGGCGGCGACCGTGTTTTGGCAGCCGTCGCCACGGCGGTAGGCGGTCATTAACGCCATTGACATGAGGGCCTTAATGATCTGCCTATAACCTACAAAAATTAAATTTCTCTCAGAAGTACATTTCTCGCCAGACGATTTAGGCAGATCTAGTTTCCCAGTGTGGAGGGCAACATTAAGCAACCCACCCCAAAACACGGAGGAAGATAATCCCAGGTGCTCTCCTTTATGTGTAATGAAAAAATAAGCAGCTTAATGTTGCAGAAAGGGTACTCCGTCACAATGGTGATGGAGTACCCTTTCCGCCTGCCCAATTTAAATGTAGGCAGACATTTGGTGTAACCATTGGCAAAGACTACTGTGTCTCTGCTGTGGTTACATCCCTCAAATGGCCTGATGGAGTAAGGGCCGTTGAAGGTTGGCCTGTATGTCCGCCCCTTAATTTAGTGTTGAAAAGTGGGTTATTGGTAAGGGCAGGTAGGTACCTACACTTAGCAATAGGCCACAGTACCCCCTAGGTCCAATCAAGGTCTCAATAAATTAATACTTGCTCAACCCTTGTTAGGTGCAGTTAAGCTTCACTTCACTAAATGTGTAAAGCATTTAGGGGCATATTTATACTCTGTTTGCTCAGTTTTAGCATCATTTATTTTGACGCTAAAACGGTGCAAAGTTAACTCCATATTTATATTTTGAAACTAGACCTGTCTAGCATTAATATATAGGGCTTAATACCAAATTGTGTAAACGGCAAACTACCTTACGCTAATTAGATGCAAGGTAGGCGTTCCCGTCCACAATATGACTCTAAACCCCTAAAGTCTGATTTATACTCCGGCGCAAAAATGACACGCACGGAGTAGGCAGACCCAAATAATGGTTAGCAATAATGCTTAGCACCATTATTTAATGCCTGGGTCTGACCAGGTGTTAAGGGACCTGTGGACCCATTTCCATGGCTAAACACCATGGAATGGGCCCACAGGTGCCCACCCCAAGCCCCTGGAACACCCCCACCCACACCAGAGGGACGCCATAGAAGGGGGGACCCCATCAGGATGGGTAAGTAGAGGTAAGTATATTTCTTTATTTTTTCAGTGCCAATGGGGGCCCCATGTAAGGGCCCCCTGCATGGCACTGGGTATGATGGCCATACCCAGGGGACACTGGTCCCCTGGGCTGGCCTTTGGGTGGTGAGCATGACTCCTGTCTTTACTTAGACAGAAGTCATGTTTGGTAGTGCATAAGGAAAATGACGCTAGGCTGGTCAGCCACTCTACAGGCTACCGTCATTCCTGGCACACTAACGCCTTTTCCCCTCTGCCCATTCACCCCCCCCACAGCTAGTGTCTTTTCTTTAGATGATAGCCTGTCCTATGTGCCACCATGTGCCATTCCATAAATATGGTGCCTGGCTGGCGCTATGGAATGGCGCTAACAGGCGCTATGGATCTTGCCGCAAAACTGCATTAGGGCAGTTTTGCGGCAAAATCCATAAATATGGGTCTTCATATAAAAAAACCTGTAAATAAGTAAAACACAACCCACAATGAAAATCCAACACTAATTTATAACAATAGGAAATATTTGTATCTTTAAAATGATACCAAAATGACAAAAATCCTATGTAGAGAACCAGAGATATGAAAATTTAAATGTAAAAAAATGCTTTCTCATGCCTGAAAACCAAAAACGCCAACCGGGGACATGTGGTTGCTCTTGATCAGGGCAAAGTCAAAAGTCAAGGCCAACCGTGATGGAGCCCTGCTCTGATACACTGAGCTGGAGGCCTCAGTCAAAAGTTTACCTTTGCACTTAGAAACTTTTCTGGAGCTTTTCTTCCTCGACATCAGATGGTCCTCCACAGCAAGCCGATTTCGATGCAACATTGTGGGATTGCCTTTCCGCAAGCCCCCGGTCAAATCCTGGAAGTTTGGAGTTCTGGAGCTTTCATTGGGATGAACCCGAAATTCAGGCTGGGTCGCGGTTGAAGGTAGCCGGCTTGGCTCTTGATGTCGAGTCAGTCCACTTCTGGAGTTTTGTTCCAAAATTGCTCCAAACTTCTGGATCTTGTTCCAGAAGTATGTTGTGGGTCCTTGAAGTGTCCACAAACTTGATCCAAGGTTCCAGAAGCTCTGAGTTGCTCCTTGGCAGTTGGTACTACAGTTCTCAGAATGCACCTGGTCAAAATCCTCAAATGGCCACTGGACACTGGTCAGCTGGGCTTTTCTTGCAGGACTTGATGCAGGGTGTTCTGGTTAGTTCCTTTGTCCCTGTAGCTTACAGGGAGTCCACTCCTGTAATTGCAGAAGCAAGGGAAAGTCATTTTCTTGGTGAAGCCCAAAGTGCGCAGCTGATGCAGTTCCTGTGAGTGCAGTGGGTCATGTGCAGACCAGGGGTTCAGCAGGGCAGTCCTTCTTTTCCAGTATCTTCTTCCAACAGGGATCTGAATTGTTGAGCACCTCTGCCATATTTATCCTTGCTTCTGGGTTGTGCCACTCCCTGGTGTGACCACTACCTGGGAAGTGTGGCAAAAATCTATTCCAGAAAGCAACACTCTTTAAACATCCAACATGGAGAACGTCTCTACTGGTGTGGTCAGGTTTCCCAAACACCCCCCTTAAGCCCCTTTCCTAATGTAACTAGTGGGGCTCCCATCTGACTGGGGGAACAGGAAATGGGAGAGGTCCAGTTTCTGTCCCAAGTGGCTTTCCCTCCTTTGAAAAACAGTATGACCACTCTCCCCCATCCTGCTGTGCCATCTGCTACAGCAGTTCTCTTCCCACCAGATACTTCCTTTGTTTCAGCCCAGTCCTCTTCACACCTCATCAAGGCAGCTTGGCTCACGTTGCCAGAGGCTGACCCATCAGGACAGGGCACTACAGGGATGATTTGGTAACTTTTGTTTTTACTAGTTATAATAAATCTAACTTTAGCAAGTTGTTGGATTTATTATCACTTTTAATTTGATACCAAATATGACAGTTTTAGCTTTTTTCTAGGGGAAATGAGACTTTATTAATTTTAAATAAAGTCTTCCCATGTTAGCATGAGGGGCCAATTCACTACAATAGGGAAAAACTACTTTGGCCGTTTTCCCCTCACCTGGGTTTATAAAACATCTTTTATAAACCCTCTGCTTATATTTACATGGCATCCAACCCTTGGGGCACTTAGGGAAGACCTTAGGGGTGACTTATTTGTAAAAATAAGGTAGTTTATGACTTTGGAAGTATTTTTAATTCCAAAGTCGAATTTGGGGTTAACTTTAACTTAAAAGCAGCCATCAATGCAGGCCTGCCTTTACGATTACACTTGACATCACAACAATGCACCTATGGGAGTACCAATTATACTGGGACCCATAAACCTACATGCCCTACCATATACTGGGGACCTATAGGTAGATTGTCAGTACAAATTATAAGTAGGGCTGGTTTGCATACACCATTTTAATCAGAGCACCGGCCCTGGGACTGGTTAGCAGTGCCCAGGGCACAATCAGAGTCATAAAACACCAGTATTAGTGAAAAATGGGGGCAAAAAGTGAGGGAGCCTCTCCAATCAGCCTAGTTTCTCACAAGATGAGCATACATTCAGGCCAATTTTCACTACCCTTCACTGCCAGGAAAACTCTGGCAGTAAGAGTCAGTGAAAAAAGCAAATGCCCCCCTCGCCATGACAATTATCTTAAATGGCTTGGGAACATTGTTTTATTTTCAAAAACAAAATCCTATTTTTGGGGTTTTGTTTTTGAAAATAAAAAAATGTAAATTTGTCATATTGCTCCATCATATTTGACAAAGCTGTACCACAGTTGTTCCCAAACGTTTTCGACCCGCAGCTCCCTTGACATAATGACCGCTGGCTGTTTCTCCCCAAAACGTTACTTTTTTTGGCTGGTTGGGGGGATGTAAGCCTTGCCTCAGGAGTACTTCCATTTTCCTCCCTGAAAATAATTGAGATGAAATCGATGAAGATATTATAATCATAGGTGTAACAAAAATGTAACAAAATAAAAATATAAGTTGTTTAATAAAAAAAACTTTTATTGGTTAAACCAAAACAAAATGGAAACTCTTCAGCACTGGGGTCTGCATATGGAATTTTTCTAATGTATTTTTTTGTTTTAAAAAATTGCCTTAACTTATTTGTAAACACTGCATCCTGGAGGTCACCCCCAGGTGTGGCTCCACTCATCGCACCACCCTAAAGCCAGCCCTGACATTCGGTCAGTATGTCAGTGAGTATCGATAGTGTAGTCTAGTGCAGTGGTTCCCAACCTGTGGGCCGGGGACCCCTGGGGGTCCGCGAAGCCTCCTCAGGGGGTCCGCGACTGCTTAGAAAATGGAATAATATTAAGTTCCAACTAACAGTAATGACTCAGTGGGGGGCCCTGGATTCCAATAATGATTCGGTGGGGGTCCGCGGGCTCCAGTATTGATAAAATGGGAGTCCACAGAAGTCAAAAGGTTGGGAACCACTGGTCTAGTGTGTGTGAGGCTGTCACTGTCATTACTGGAAGCTCCCTCATGTTTTTTGGTTGGGTCTGTGGCCTATAATTTCTCTGTTTGTATATGTTTTTGTTAAATCAAAGTCATTATTTAATCTCTCTTCCTTGGGAGGGGTCTATTTGTAATTATCTGCATATTATCATCTGCTTGCATCTTGTATTAAACTGCAGTACTTTATGGAAGTTTAGAGTATATGAAAGTGGTTATTCTTACTCCTGCATCCTTGAGGAAATGATGTGAAAACCTGCTTAAGTTAAAGTGTTCGGCCCGGATTTAAGAAAAGTGGAGTTTCACATCGTCACGCACCACTTTTCTTGCGCCCCCCTAATGCCATCATGTGTGCGCCGTATTTAAGAAATGGCACACTATGGCGGCATTAGGAACCATAGCGTCAACATTTTTTACGCTATTGTGGAGCTTTGTTCCACTAGGGTTAAAAATTCAGAAGCTAGTTTTATTGATTCCAATGGGTGCATCCTTTTAATGCCTTGTTTCAGCAGGCATTAAAATAAGACTCCAAAAATGGTACAATTAAATCTTGTTGATTTAATTGCGCCATTTTTGCGGGTCTCCTTGCGCCGAACGCCCCCTTTGCATACAGTAAGCATGGCGCATGCACAATGTGGCGCAATGTGGTGCAATACATGCATTGTGCCACTTTGTAGATATGGCGCAGCGTTTTTGGCAATCAAACACCACATTAGTGTCAGAAAAGTGACGTTAATGTGGCGTTAGCTGGTGCAAGGCCATCCTTAAAGTTGGCCCTTAGTTTCTCAACTGTGATTTAGGACACTGTACAGTGTACCACTTCTTTCCCCTTCCTTCCAGCATGGGGCTCCAGGGCAGCAGTGATACCCGCCACAGGACAGAAGACAAGCATAGAACTCATTTGAGATTTGTTTCCATGCACCATTGGTGATTTATTTTAATATCGAATTGTCACAGCAGTGACTGAAGTGTAACCGCTCTGCTTGTAAAGCCATTATGGAAGTATATTTTTAGACACACAAAAAAACAAGCATTTTCAAAGCCATTAGGTTTCGAAATTGTCTTTTTTTTCTTTGTAACTGGCTTACAAATATTAGAGAAATGTTATAATAATATTTGTTTTTTTAAATTAAAACATTTTAATGAAATTTTTCTAATATTTCTAAGCTAGTTACATAGAAAAAAAGACAAAGGGGAAACATATTGGAATGCATTAGAAGAAAGAAGACAGAAGACGGAAGAAGACAGGAGCTGGAAAAAGACCAAAGGTTTGAGAAGACAAGCCAGAAGAAGACGGAAGACGTCAGAAGACAGAAGACAGGAGAAGACGGCAGAAGACAGAAGACGGCAGAAGACAGAAGGTGACAGAAGACAGAAAGCAGAAGAGGAGAGAAGACGGAAGAAGAAGAAGAAGGTAGATGACAGAAGAAGGTAGAAGACAGAAGACGGTAGAAGACAGAAGATGGTAGAAGACAGAAGACAACAGATGAAGGGAGAAGACAGAAGACGTGAGAAGAGTGCAGAGGTGAGAAGACGGCAGAAGACGTGAGAAGACAGAAGATGACAGAAGATGGAAAAAGACCAAAGGCGTGAGAAGACAAAAGAAGACAGAAGGCATGAGACGACAGAAGACGTGAGGAGACAGAAGACGTGAGAAGACAGAGGGTGGAAGAAGACAGAAGATGGGAGAAGACAGAAGAAAATAGAAGGCGTGAGAAGACGAAAGACGTGAGAAGAGTGCAGACGTGAGAAGACGGCGTGCGGTAAAGAAGACAGCGAAGACAGCATGCAGAAAGAAAAAAGAAGACGGACAGCAATGAAGAAAGAAGGCAAAGAAGGCATCGAAGAAAGAAGACGTCAGCAAAGTAAGAAGATGGCATGCTGGAAGAAAAAAGACAGCAACAAAGAAAGAAGACAGAGAAGATGGCAGCAAAGAAAGAAGACATCAGCGTTGAAAGAAGACAGCATGCAAAAAGAAAAAAGAAGGTCCTTCAACATCACAGCCAGAGGAAGGACACTGGCCAGTGTCCAATAGAAAGTGACCGGAAGGAGTACTAGCTCCACAGGCAACTCAATGGCAGAATCGGTGAAGGCAAAGCCGACGACAGGAAGTGACGTGAAGACGACGTGCTGGCCAATCCGAAGCAGGTAAATCAGAGCGACGTTGGAGTAAGCCAACGGTAAGTTCAGGTAAGTGAGGGGCTGGTTTCAAGCCGTTTTAAGTTTATGTATTTTACTAACAAAGGATTTCACAAGCATACATGCATGCAGGCGGAACCTAAAACATTGAATAGGACATAGTCTGCCTAAAAAGTGAAGTTTTGTTAAAAAATACTCCAAAGGTTGGCATGGAACATTGCACAGAAAGAATTCAACATCACTTTGTCTGACTATTGGTTACAACCACAAACTTGGCCTCAGCCTGCAATCTACTTTCTTTTGCCCGGGTAGTCTTCTGCAGGGAAATCGTATTTTACGCCAGGTAACCAGTGAGGTTAGGTAGTTCCCAACTACTTGAAATACTGTTTTGCAGGGCTGGGGCGTGGATAAACCCCTCTCCACCAGGCATCCTGTAGAATAGCAAATTGTTTCAGTAGATCAGTGAAATAGAGACTAAATTACATCTTCTACTGGGGTAGCTAAGCACTGCTGTGGTACTAGCTAGGGTTGAATGCCTGGAAGAGGATTCTATGGAATTTGAAGCATGAATAGCATTGGGAAAAGCAAACAAATGGAATGCAATTAGAGTCACACGTTTCTTTCTACAACAGTTTGTGCTTGTCAGTTTAAGAAACCTGTGCACAGTACAAACAATTAGCCTGTGTGAAAACGTTATTTTCTTTGCTGAGATTTCCCTTGCTGAGTTTTTTTTTCCTGTATCATGAGTTATTGCAGCTCATTTTGTTGGAAAGGTTCCACTTGAATATACTTCTCTTAGAATGAAAACTTGAACATACAGATGGAAGCAGCACATGTGCTAAGTTTTTTTTTTTTTTTTTAAAGTGTCACTTTTGTATTATATATATTCTCGTGGAAATTATCAATTCTCTCTCTGGGCCATAATATGATGTTTTACACAACTGCGCAACAACAAAAGTCCTTCTTTAAGGATCAGGAAGGCACAGAGTTACCTTCTACATGAATTTTCAGACTTCTGGGTGCTATTGTAGCACATGCGCTACAGATGGAGCCATTTATTGGGAAAGCATATTGGGAAATGTGCAACCCTCCTTTCTAAGACTCTGTGGACATGTGAAAAATATAATGATACAACAGGTCTCCTATGGTTTAATAAATCTACTTTTGAAGGATTCTGGGACAGAAGACATCCCTAAACAATATTCTACGTAGATAGTATGCAAGTGTGCATTTAACAACCATAATGTGTATCTGCCTCCTATAACATGGCACCACATTCAGATATTTTCTCCCTTTAGCTAACTTTCAAATACACACGTGACAGAAAAACACAAAAACCTAAAACTCTCCAAACAGGGTTTTCTTTGCTTCTTCAAGAAAGAGTGCAGGTTTGTTTAATCAGTTCACCTTGTGTAAATGAAGGGTGACATTTCTTAGGATGAAGTAATCATATTTAAAGGTCATCAAGTTCAAGCAAAACTTCGAACTGTTGAGCTGTTAAACCTGAGAGTCGAGCAGTCAGAAATAATAACAACAGAAAGGGTAACAGATTCGGCATTGTCCAAAAGTTTCAGGCCAGTGACTGATACGCAAGATAATGGACTTGGGAAATGAGTAAACACTCCCGTGCTCCCTCCTTTGTGCTGGAATGATTTGATGCAAGGGCACTACAATGTTAGAGCATAAACAGGACTGAGGCAGAAAAAGACAGTCTGCCAACAGCACCAGGCAACCGACGGGCCGCCGGACTGGACAAAAGTCAGTGAGGTCGATCAAATCGCATTCCCAAAACTATACCATGGGACTGTTTGCGAACATTTTGCTTCAAACTTGTGGCATGTGCATTGTGAACATTATCCTTATGCATGTGTGCTATGTGCATGTTCATGTACGTTTACTTATGACTCATGCTTAGAGTGCCTGTCTTAATGTGACTGCCTGCCTGCATGGTTATCACTTACATTGGTGATTTATGTCTATATTTGTAACCTTACATCTGGGTAGTGATTGCAGTGTGTAAAATTAAGCACAGCGCTGTGCTGACTTACCTAATCTCCCTGTGGCTGCACTGTAGGAGGCTGATCGTCTATGTAGTGTGCAAAGCTAGGCACACTGTGCAGGGGGTCCAGGCAATCACACGTTGGTTTACAGGGGTAAAAACTAGACCACCTAATGCTCTAATTTCTTTTATGGCAGCTTAGTCGAGCAGTTAGGCCAATCTTGGAGAAGTGCAAAGCATTTGTTGTACTCACAGCATCAGTCTTGCAACTCACAAACTCAAAGGAATAACTCAAGAACAATTTATAAAAATACTTCAGATTTTTATATAAATTGTAAGACCAAGATCATCCAAATTGATTAAGTACTTTTCGAGATATGAGTGTTCCTGTGCGTAATTACGCACCATAGGAATCAATGGAGGACAACCTTTATAAATACACATAAAATCAAACAGTAGGTTTACCAAGTTCTTCTTTTGTAGATTGGTTGAGGTTGTTGGTGGGCACACTTGCCAGCTGAAGGATTCAGGCGGCTTCTAGCTCCGGTGGAAGCAGCAGGGAAAGGTCTCAGGAGCTGGTGCAGGGCCACTGTAAGGGGCCACTTGGCAAAGCACTGCCAGGTAAATTTAAAGGTGAATCCTGGGAGTCCCCTTGGAGTGTCGAGGTTGCAAGGGGCGGGGGACCCTTAGGGTGCAACAGGTTCTTTGGTGCAGGGAATGGGGCGGCCAGGTGCAGAACGAATCAGTAATTCAGGAGATGTGCACAAGGATGCCCTCAGAAGCAGAATGCAAATCGGTTCAAGGGTTGTTTGCAAGACAATGGGGACACTCTGGCAGGAGGTCTGGGTTGCTTCTGGAGTCCATCGACTGGGGCTTCCTCCTGATCCTTTTTCAGTCCCGGGTGGACTGGTTTTCCTTGTGTGAAAGCGCTGTGCAGAGAACAGCTTAAAAAAGTTCCCTCAAAGGGGTTGAAAACAGTACTTGGTTGATGGGAAACTGATAAGACCAAACACACGAGGAACAAACATTTGGAAATGCAAGAAAATAGCGTGACAGCCAATAGAAATGGAGGAAAAGTAAATGGCAAGCACAGGAACCAATGAAAAGCAAGGAAAGCAAGAGGGCTGTATGTGAACCCCTTTTAAGATATATATTGAATATAAAAGGTTTTCACAAGCACAGCACAAGTGCTGTCCGGGGAAACCTAAAAAACGATATTTACAAGCAGTCTCTTGGCTCCCTCTTGTGGCCACAAGACAAAACATACTTGTGAATCTGCTACGCCCATGAACCCTCGTTCCTCAACCTGCCTGATACTCCCCCTGCCCCACCTTTGTTTCAGTGGGAAGTCAGAGCCTTTCAAAGCACATCCCCACCCTTTATATGGTCAGAGATTTATTCCTGACAAATGTATGAGTAAATCAACAGGGTAGAAACAAGGAGGGAACATCCCACAAACTGGTGGGGATTTATTGGTGATGAAAAATTCTATCCCGATAATCTAGTCATGTGTGACGCAGCTCGGGGTTGAGGTGCGCTGTCTGTTCGCAGCGCCACTAGCTAGTTTTGATGGCGACCCGAGGTGCAGCATTGCACAGATTGGGGACCGCTGCTGTATCGCAAAGTTACAATGCATTGATAGGAACCTCCTTGACAGTGGTTTCTGTCAGTGCATTAAATGTCTACCAGCACGATGGGCATTTATACATTTGGTCATCACAGCCTGTCAGGGCACAGTGTAATTTACTCTGTTGCCCTGGCGGAGGACGACCCAATTTTCAAATTATAAATTGGGCCGTAAGTCACCATGTCTACAAGGACGTAACAGTGAAACAGAATACTGTGCCGTCTTTCAATTATACTAGTCAAGACATAAGGAAACATCTATTTTTCTGCCTTAGACACATTGCAAAGGCTTTAGATTCCCAATCAAATTAATTTGACTTGGAAATTGCCCTTTTAGGGACTTTGGCCCAGTACTCGTCTGCAATGGACTCTCATCTGCAGTGCTTGAGCACTTGTATTCCGCAACTGCGTGCTATTACTGCTAAAAAAATCTCCTGCTAACTACGAATGTTCATGCTCCCCAATATTGGGCAAACTAAGCCCGTCTGTTCTCCCTTCATTATTACAGGAGGTCAAGATGCTTAACCCTTTTCAGATCACACCTACAAACATGCTGAAAGCGCCTAGACAACCGCACAAATGCCGCACAAACAGTGCAATTAACTAGCACCTAATCGGACCCTGTGAAACGTCTCCTTTGCAGCAGATAAATCTCACACAGTGCAGAAGATCACTCCATCCTAAACTGTTACACGGAGTTAGCCTCCTCCAGTGTTAGTGATACATCATCCATCAAGCCAACAGAAACAAACTGCGACCAAACTCTTATAAAATCTGCTGCGGTAATCAATCTGGAGGCACATGATAACTGCACCGACTTAACTAATCTGTCTGAAAGAAAGAGTAAGAAACTTAGGAAGTTAAACAAAAAAAGAGAAAGGGTGGTAAGAGGCTACCTCTGGATTAAATTTCCAATTTTTAAAACAACCACTCTGTCAAGTGCCACAATAGAGACAACTCAGCCAATTGCTATTACAAATTCGCCGTCTGTAGCTAATGAAGACTTTCAAATCACATCTTCTGATCAGTCTGTTGTACTTGAGCCAACCCAAAGCACCACATCTCTACTTAACTCAAGTGCAAATAAGTGGTCAATTCCAACTTCTCTAACCTTCAACTTTGAATTAGTACCAAACAGAAAGTGCAAATCTACAGACACTTCGACTCTGCTAATTGAGCCTTCTCTGTAGATTCCTCGTTATCAAAACAATCTTGACCTTAGCATCCTTATTACCCAGAACACTCATGTTTTGCCTAGTCAAGATTGTGTCACAGTCAACAACAAACAAAAAGACTCTATAGACAACTGTAGTGACGAGTTTACCACCATTTTCTTCTCAGAACATATTTCCAGGTGGAAGGCTGATGTTCTGAGTAGAGTCAAGATTGCAAAGCTCTTTGCCACACGTAGAGCAGCAGTTCAGTTTTGTGAAAGTGGGTTTGGAAAAAGACCATATCTACTACCTGGACCACACAAAATATAGCTAATTTCGTCCTCTCAAAGAAAACATTTTTGAGGAATGGGGAATTAAGGTAACTTACACACAAAAAGAATGCTACCCGTCGCTTTTACTCAGTAACGATTTGAATGACCTTCAGACATCTAACTCATCGAGTGTGACTAATGCAAACACCTCCAAGGCTCGGACAACTAAATTCAGAAATTCCAGTGGTCCAGAAACTAGTACTTACAGTACCACATTGATAATATTATGGGACTGTAATCAAGGTAGACACTTCAAGTTAGGAGTAGATAAGAGGGATATTGGGGGATTGCTCCCCGCAGCTCCATACACTAATGGTACAGACCGGCTGAACAATGCTTGCCCAAACCATTCATTCAACTTGTCTGCCAAGTCAAATTTAAATCTCATTTCTAATCCATTGAGAGACCACCAATATCATGCCGACAATGCCGTGTGAGATTTCGACTCAGGTAACCAGGCCTCAGAGAAAGGACCAATGAGGAGCCCTGTTTCTATATTTCCTTGAAAGCCTAGGTTTCAGCACACTCAATGGCTGGTTCCAGAAAGTTCCCCTAATATTACATACACATAACCGAACAAAAAGACCGGTACTTCTAGAATATTCTTTCATGTCTCTTCAACTATTTTGAAATATCAGAAATTACACTTTAAAAAGATATGAAAGTGATCATCTCCCACAAACAATGGTGATTGCCAACTCAAATAATATAATAGAAAAATCACATGCAGTAGGTCTCTATAATAACCAGGTCTCTCATAAAAGAATTAGATGGTATTTCAGCACCATCAGTCAATGCATTAAATGGAATAGGGATTATACTGCATTCAACAACATTGAATCATATTCATGCTTGAGGTGAGATCCAGACCAAGTTGTTAACCATCTTGATGGAAGATGGGGACTTTAAAAAGCCTGCAACAGCTTTATGCCAATAGTCCAAATCACCTGTGTTTGAAATTATTGAAGGAATAGAGAGTTATCTTAAGCCTGAAGATCAGATAACTACGCAATAAGTCACGTGAGGCCTCAGATGCAGAAGGTACACTAAATACAGAAAAGCTACAAACGTGATTTAGGAGCCCCAAAAGAGCCAAGAAGATCACAACTGGATCAAGCTTTTTCATGCCTGTGTGCATAAAAATCAAAGAAACTTTGGCTGCTCAACAACAGAATGAATAATATGTCCAACCCAAGAAAATGGTAACAATGTATCATCTGATACATGGGTAGCCCACTTTAGCACAGTATTTGAAGGCTCTGTCTCTCCCTTAATAGCATCCCTCAAAGCTTCCACTCCACCTTCTCATCTTACTGAGTACTCCAAGGGAAAATTAAAGGCAATTGTAAAGAAAGTAAACCAGATAGTGCCCCAAATCAGAGTGGTTTACCAGGTGCCTTGTATTAAAATGACCCTGAAACATAGGTGGCAAGTTTCTGCCTTTTTTATCTTATGTAAGCTTGATTCCAGCTTCTCTGTGCAGTTCTATTGTGCAGCCCCTAGGTACCCAGAGTGATTTCCAGAGGTTAGACTATTTGCAAGCATTCCTGTGCTTGAGATAATGCCTTAAGTGGCCAGTGGCATGACCAGACATGGGTCCTGTGCTCAGTGCCCCACTGGAACCAAGCTGCCACTGACTGAAGAGTCCAAACTAGGATGAAACTGGTCATCGGTTGCATGTGTTCCTATACAGACACGACCTGGCTTTGCAGTTTGGGCTGGACTGTTCCTATTGGAACAGGATCAAGATTGATTTGCATATGGCTGGTTATAATATGAGGAGGCATAATGCGCAAAAAAAGGATGTGTGAGAATGCTAGCCTAAGTGCTTAGACTATTTGCAGGCATTCCTCTTATCATTTTTTGGTGTTATTGAAATACAGGATAATGGCTCGATGTCGAGGCATATCTCGCTATTTTTATTAAGATCAATGAACATTAGGATAGATCCTACACTAGAGTGATGCACTCTCCAGGAATGTTCCTTGTGTTAAGAGTGAATTACACTCTGTCTCAGTCATTTGATGTATGGAAATATGTAGAACTTACATGCTGGATAAATATGTATTTCTTGATGTTCATAGAACCCTTGTTACTTCTGGTTTTAATACAGACCAATTGATCATAATTACATTACAGCTATGCCTGTTTCTTCATTTATTGTTCTCTTGTCTGCATCATTCCGCAATATCAGACACTGGATTGATTCCAATAAATTTTGTTCAGGGTGCTATAAATCTCTAAACATGTAAATATTCAATTACAGTATTGTTTTGTAAATGATCCCCTTGCTGGCCATGTATTTTAGCTTATATCTACAAGAGCTCCATTAAAGACACAATTTTTCTTTTTTATTATTCCTTCTTCATCATTGACAAAATATGTGTTCTGATTTGCTTAGCAATGTCCATATTTGGTAGCTTTACTTTTTTCCCCTGATTTTTCTCTTCCTTCCCTTGTTGGTGCGTTCTCCATGTGCTGTACATTTTCTTGATTTCTTTCATTCTCCCATTCCTCCTTTCTTCCATCCTGTCTTCCAAGCAATCTGCCAGCGCCACTTCTCCCCATAGCCTTGTCTACCTTCATCAATGCTCCTTCCTGCTTCCCATTGGCCCAAGTTCATGCACTCCCTGTCAATCCTTCTCTTCTGCACTCTGTTTAAGAGGGTATGTCACATCTTTCACAGCCATCATTGCTATCTAGACTGATCCTCTCATGCCAGTTATAGTTTAAGAGTCTACTGTCTCCCTTATAGATTGTACTCACAGGAAGTCTGTCCCTCACCACTGCTCCATGGACATATACATTCCCAGGTTGTTCTGCACTTAGATACACCAAAGTCACTCATATCATTTTCCATGGCCCTGCTGCTCATAACCCATCCTTTTACTATTGCCTTCCTCTCTGTCACTCCAAATTACACCATGGTCATAGTTCCCAGCCTCTCCTCTTTTCCTTGTCCTTACTATCCTACTTACCCCCCAACATCTCTCTGCCCTCTCTGTTCCTTTTCTGAACTCTTCACATTTGCCATATTCTCATTCATCCATTTTCCCTTCTTGTGCAAGTAGTTTCTTTTGTTCGTTGTCCTTCGCATTACACTCCTAGCCCACCTCCTCATTTTCATTCCTAATAAACAACCATATCTTTCCTCCAACCTGTTGCTGGTACATATCTTTCTCTAGTGTGCACCACATTTACTGTATGCTCCTTTGAGGTTTTACAGTGGCACTTACCAGTAGAAGGACTGTTTCCTTTCTCACCCCATTTTAAGTGGAATCTCTGTAATCACCAGGAAAGTGGCTACCTCATGCCCCATATGTTCCAACCTCTTCTCTAAATACATTGAAGAAAGGAATTGTGAAGACTATGCAGCTGTGCAGCACTCCTCAACCTTCCTAAAATAGCAATCTGAGACAATGGCAGATCCTGCCTAAGATCTTCTCAACCTTTTACCATAGAATCTACTGCCTCACCCCTCCACCCTGCCATCTACCAAGTGGCAGTGCTCAAAGGTCCTCATAGAATTTATAATGGCTCCATCATTCCTCACTTCAGGGCCTTGGTCTCCACCTGCAAACAATCCACTTCCTCTGTTTGGGGGAAGCTGTGTCCATCCTCTATATTGTGCCATGCTATACCAGGGGCCATCCAAAATGTTAGGGATGGCAAAGAAAGGCTTTTATTGCTTGCTTCCGAGAGAAAGGTTGAGATGAGAATTTCAATGTGCCATGTAGTGTATTGCCAAGATGTCACAGAGTTCCTGCATGTATTTCAACCGGGATGAAGTACAGGCGAGTTATGAAATTCAATTGCTATTTTGAAAAACTCTTTGGGTGGGCATTTAGCATCTGAGAATGAAAGGGAGTAGTGTGATCGCTTGGGTGGTTTCTGGATGGTTTATTGATTCTGTTCTGCCTCTAATATCACTTTTTATTGTTGGGCGATGCATATTCAGCCCCTTTGTCTTTCAAAGCAGCTGGTTTCAGTTTTTTGAAGGTCTACATTCATATTGACCACACCTACCTTCTGTCAGCCAGAGACAAGTTATTTTGAGGGGACCACCATATCAAAGCCCATCTTTGCCCTTAATGGAATTACAGACATTGCTGGGTCCACGGGCAGAGTAGTTATATGTTTTACTGGGCAGGAGTTTCGGTCTTGGCTATGTAAACTGATATGCAGCCTGCAAAACGTCTTCTTTTGTCCTTTGACCCATCCCTGACTCAATGCACTTGCCAAACAAGCATTTGCAATGTGATAGGTCTTGCATTTTCTTGAGTTAAAGCTGTTGGCATTGTAAATTCATAACTGGACTTTTCCTGCCATATAATTCCAGTGGCCCAACATTTAACTAAATCACTTCCATTTACCTTCTTCCTCTATCTTAAAACATAGACAATTATCATATAACCCTTTATCAGAAATAAACTTTGGCATTAGAGTACAATGCTCAAAACACCATAACAAAAATATAATTTGGGGCGGATTGGAGGGTGAAAAGAAAGAGGGAGTCGGGAGTAAAGATGGAGAGGACAAGTGGCGTTGTAATGGTGTCATGGGCCCTGAAGTAAGAAAGGAAAATGGTTGACTGCAATTTCGGCAAGAAAATGCAGCAGTAATTAGAATTGAGTGAGGTTCATGGATCCCTGTGCCCTGGTGTCACTGCACCTGTTGCTCCATTGATAACTAGGCCTCAGGAGTGAAAGCAGATGGGCAGAAAAAGAGAAGCAAAAGGAATACAACAGACAAAGAGAAGAAAGAGAAGGGGTCACAAAGAAATAAGAGAAAGAATGGAAAGAAAAAATGAGAAAATTAAAACATAACCAAGAGAAGTAGTAGAGCAAACTTGTGAGACTAAAGAAAAAAGGGAAGGAAGCGTAGAGGAAAAAATAATGAAAGAAGTGCAAAAAGAAAGAGAAAAATGAACATTAGAGAAAAAAGAGATGGTAAGAGAAACAAGCAGTGAAAGAACCAGTGCACCTATGTGCTGACACATTTTCCACAGACACAGAATGGGAAAACCACTTTGACACTTTGGTCCCGACAAGTAACTTGGGCTTCTACATACAGACGGGAAAAAGAGGGGTTTATAGTAAAATGTGAATTGACAGGTAGCGATAATAAATACACCAGAGAAAGGAAGGAAGAAAGATCTAAAAAAAAGAGAAGGACGCATACTGAGTCAAAGCAAAGAGCAAATAAAAAAAGACAAAGAAAGAATGAAGGGAAGAGAAAACATAGTGGAAGAATGAACACCTGTTGAAGAAAAAAGAGAAGAAACAAGGAAAGAAATAACCACGTTTTTGTGAGTTTGAAAGCAGAGGTAGCAGGAGGAAGAGGAAGGTTAAAAAAAAGGGAGAGGAGTAGAAAGAAACAATTGAAAGAAAGAGTGAAACTGTTAACATGTGGTTTTTAAGAGCTGGAAAAAGAAAAGTGGGGAAGAAAGAAAACATTGAGAGTAAAAAAAGTAAAGGAAAGAACCGAGTGAGCTAGGTGAAACAGATCCTCCCAAATAAAGATGGCAGCTAAGAATAGATTTAATTGGCTCCCCCAGGTCCTTAAACAAACGTCAGAGTGAGGAACAGCAGGGGGCACTGCAGAACAACAGGAGGTGCATTAGCAGAGTTGTATGTGAACCCTAATACAGCAATATTGGGACTGGGGTATAGACAGAACTGTGTCTCGAACCTGTGCCGGAATAACAGAAAGGCAATGGGTAAGGAGTGAGAAACGGGGCATCATGTAATTCCTGGTATTGGAATAATGGGGCACTGCAGGTTAGGGTTGAGGTGCACTGACAGAGTTGTATGTGTACTGCAGTTCTGGAATAGTAACAGGCACACAAGGTCAGAAGTGAGGTATGTAAATGGAGCAATGTGCGAAACCCAGTATTGGCGTGCCAGTGTTGCCAAGTGTTAGCCTGTTGGTGCCCTGGTGAAGCTGCGAGCGGGGCCAAGTATGGAAATGACATTGCCTCTGAACCACAGAAGCGAGGAGTCCTGAAGGGTTTCTACCAAGAATAAATTTGCATTGAATGTTAGAATTGATGGATTCTGGTGGAGCTGTGGTGGTTCCCATCAACAGTGGCATTGGATGTTAGACTTGAGGTGCACTGGCTGAGCTGTGTTTTGCTCTTTTGGGTTCTGTATTGGCTTGCCAGTGGGCCTGATATCAGAATTGGGCTGCTGTAATGGAACTGTATGTGAGCGGGGTCCTCGTATAGGAAAGGAAGTGACCTAACCGGGTAGAAATAAGGTGCACTGATGGAGCTGCACCCGAGGTCCTAGTGCTGGAACAGCAGAGTGTATTGACTTTAAGAACTGAGGAGCTCTGGCAGACGGCCTTTGTGAGGTTCTGGCATGGGCACAGCTGACAGGCTTGAAGTGTGTGAACTGAGGTGCACTGATGGAGCTACGCCCCAGGTCCCAGTACTGGAGTAGCAGAGTATACTGACTGCAAGAACTGAGGTTCTCTGGAAGACAGCGTGAGTGAGGTTCCTAACACTGGCACAGCTGAGGGCTTGGAGTGTGTGAACCGAGGTGCACTGATGGAGCTGTGAGTGAAATCCAAGTATGGAGCAGAAGTGGGCACTGTCTCTAAGGATTGTTGAGCACTGGTAGGACTGGGTGCCTAGGCTATAATCAATTACAAGTGATTCTCTGCCCTTGCTCTAAGCACACAAGCAGGCCCACTTGGTAAAGAAAATCCAAGCCAAGGAAGGGCAGGAGCCAGGCAGCTTAGAGACTATGCAGAGAACCCACACAGACCAAATGTGACCAAGATAATAGCCTGAGTTTTAGGCTTGTTTAGAGCTAAGCTCAGAGGAAGAACGCTCTGGAAATGAAAAGGGAAGCTTCCCTGGACTGAAGCAGGAAACAAAGTAAAAAAAAGTCCCCTACCGACCAGATAAACAGGACAAAGCGTAATTATACAGTAGTTGGTCCTGGCTCCCACACAGAAGAAGGAGGGACAAAGAGGCATGACTGACCACTAGCAAGCAAGGATTTTTAATTGACACTGAAACTATCAAATGAAATAGCTGGAAGCTCACAGAAGAAGTATACAAAAGGTAGTACGCTTACACTTGACCTAAAAATCCACACTTGCAAGTTAGTCCAGAGATCTGCTTCCTCACTGGCTTGATTCATCTGTTCATATACCTAAGGGCAATACATTGGCGTAACATAAGCTGCCGCGTCCCCGACCTCCAGGGGGCCCCGTCAGCAAAACTGACAGGTGGTGGGCCAGGAAGGGGGGCTCTCCATAAACTTAGCAGGAGGTGCTCCCTCAGGTTCTGTTACGCCACTGGGGCAATACGTTTATTACTGTTAACATGGATTAGAGTGGCACCTAACATTACGGGGCTTATGTAGGACACCTACCATTTCAAGGAAAGAGAGTTGTATATATATAGATATATATAGAAGGAGTCATCAAGCGAATAATGTCACAATACATCTCAAAACACCAGCTCACACTATCAAACATGCAGGGCTATAAAAACTGTCCCTTTAAATGTGATACTGCACATAGAAGCCGTCGATGATACCTATTGATATGTTATAATGGAGGATAGACAATGAATGTTTTTTCTCATGCTTTCGTGTCATATTTCATAAATGAAAACATAATTTTATATAATTATATCGTAACGAGAATCAACTCTATCAGCAAACACTGAGGTGCAGGGAATGCTCTCTCCTAACAAAGGACAGATATGATTTCTGCCCATTAGGTGGCAGTGTTGATTTGAATTTTATATATCCATGCAACTTCAAGCACTGTGTCTACAATTATCAATATATGGGAAATGGGGGTATTTTAATCTTCTGGGATCCTGCACTGTACAAATCTCCCTTTTTGACAATTTGCAACTATAGGAAGATCAGCAGGATTCTGGGAACCGTGTGAGTTGGGAGGGAAAATACCATTAAGTGAACACTGCCCTGCAAAGAATTCCTCGAGGTTAAAACACATGTCCAATATACAAAACATCATGTGGACTTCAGAATAATGTTAAATCTTAAAAAATGGAATTTGCGAAAGTAATTCCTAAATCATGATTTAGTGATCTATATATAACTAATATATTTATAAATATGTTCCAAGGCGTAGGCCTTGGGATGCTGTGAATCCTGAAAAAACGTGGAGAATTACTTAATAGTTCTCAGAAAGACACCCATGATTCAGAGATTTCTGCATTTCTGGTGAAATAGGCCCAACACCAGCAATGAACAACAAGAAGTAGTACAAAGACGTTGTTGACGTTCGGGTTGGCAGAATGCGTAAATGGTCTATGTGTATTTTTTGCCTCGATGCAGCGATAACGAGCTTAACCTGCAACAGTAAGAAGCCACACAAAACTAAGAGAGACGAGGAACCAAGGGAGGAAAAGAATCAGTAGGAGGTATCACTTCTGTTGGTGCTTTGTACCATAAAAAGGGCTGACTAGACAGATCGAGGCCATGCCCCCAGGAGTTCCCAGGAGGCCCTAGGCATTAAACTAAACCCAGAAGCCCATAGGGGACAATCCACCATGAAAAGCCACACTAGAAAATTCACATGGGACAAGGTTCAAGTCCAAACCATGAAGGTTTATGTATGATTTAGAATCACTACAAAAGGCAAACAGGTAGTCAATTTAAAATAGTCAAAATGCAAACATGTTAATTAGTATTGGAAGCTGAGCCCTATTCTAAGTTAATAGCCAGAACCAAAGTATATACTAGTACAAGGCAAATGATGAGTCACAGACCAAATTGTCCTAGGGACAGCTCAGTTTTAAAGGCAAGAGAGATTCTTGAAAAATCTCTAAGTATTGAATCAATAAAAAGGCTGTCTTGGAGTCTGTCTTCAAGGAGATCAAGGGAAAGACAGTGGCGTAACAAAGGCCACTCGCAAACCCTGCGTTGCAGGGGTGCCCGAGCTCCAGGGGGACATCCTCAGCACATACAGTGCTGTGTAGGGGAGCCCCTTCAAGTTTGTTACGCCACTGGGGAAAGATACCCCCTCACTTTCCAGAAACAGCATGTTATATGATTTTCAAGCAGAGAAACCACACTGCCATTGTGGTGTGAAACAAAAGTTACATCATAACATTCAATGATAAAAACAGAAACACATAACATGGACAATAAGATCACCATCCTGCATACATAGTGAGTGATGACCTTTGCCCTCAAACTAGTGAATAGCCATTAATGGCACACTGAAAATACATCTGCAGTTTTTGTTAGCCAGAGGAACTGGCCTTGTAAAGATACAGTCGAGCAGAGTTACTTCCTACAGGACACCAGGTACACAAAAAGAATACTTTATAAAACAAATACATCGTAACATGACCATAAACGCATTGAATTAAGAAGGATTTTTCATAAATTCTGAAGGACATTTTCTAACCCAAGCTGCTCAGACAGAAACTAGAAACCGTAATAAAATGTACAGTGTAGATCACTGCAAGTAAATTTGAAGCTCACCTATGCCAACTTTAAAAGCTTCATTCTAAAAAAATACAGTACATTTAATCTAATTGCGACCCTTCCATGTTTATTAAACACACTAAATTACCAACTTTAAATTCTCTCTCATACCTCTTATCAGACCTCGGAGCTGTGTGTTCATCACGAAATAGTGGTTGCTCATCAGACAAGATGGTTGATTGGGTGATGAACCTCCTTTTCCTAGACGTAATAGGATGATTGTGAAGATTGTAGGATCATATAACCCTTTCTATTTCACAGCAAAGAAGATGGAGAGATTAACTAGAGGAAAAAAGGAGGACAGGAGAATTTGGTTTGGTGCTTCAGGCTAACGTGACAGTTGTGGCCAACACATACAATTTATCCACTTGTCAAGCTTACCTGCAGTGAGACCAAGTTAATGTGCAGCAATGAGCATGATACCCTCTTTTCTGTAAAATTGATGGCCAGTTCTGGTGTATATAATACTGTGGTTGAGATGAAAAAGCTTTACCAGGCTGCCAGAATCTTTGTCTAAGTTGCAATACAGACATGGGGCCTCATTATGACTTTGGCGGTCTTTTCGGAAGACCACGGTGGTGGCAGCTGCCAAAAGACCACCACGTTGGTGGTAATCCGACCACCGTTTTAAGTGTCACACTCAGAAGACCGCCAGAAAACAGCCACAAATCTGACACTGCCAGGACACAGGAGAGTGGGAAAGAGGTGGTTCCATCACCAGCAGCACCAGTCCGTCACAATTCCACCCACCAGATTAAGAGCCACAAATCACCACAGTAGTTCTTTCACTGCAGAAAACCATTGGCAGTGCAAACCGCCGCACTGCGAACTGCCGCACTCAGAACACACTACTGTCAGAACACAACACCACATTGGACAGTTTGAATATCCCACACCTGACACACATACACACACCAGACACACCTACTCACTGCACTATATAACACACCCCCACACAAGCCACAATCCTTTGCTACAAAATCGATTTTCACATACACAGAGAGCAGGCAAAAACACCTATATAGCACCATTACACCATAGGCACATATACACATGTCACTCAGCAAACACCACACAACTGCACTACCAAAACAAAACACACATAACGAGCACACACACACCACAAGCGTCCATCACTCCCAATGCACCACCCACACCCCATCAATCACGCTACAATGCACCCAACACAACCACTACTATGTCCCCACAAAAGCATCCATGGTTCACAGACGAGTTGAGGGTCATGGTGGATGAAATCGTCAGGGTAGAGCCACAACAGTTTGGAGCACAGGTTCAGCAAACCACGATAGCCAGGAAAATGGATTTGTGGCAGAGAATAGTTGACAGGTTCAACTCAGTAGGCAACCATTCACGCACAAGGGAGGACATCAGGAAGAGGTTGAACGACCTTAGGTGGAAGGTGCGTTCCATAGCATCACAACATCAGATCGCCGGGCAGAAGACTGGTGGTGGCCCCCCTCTTCCCCTGCAGTTCACATCTTGGGAGAAGAGGGTCTTGGACATTCTGCATCCACAGGGCCTGACTGGAATACCTGGCGGACTGGACTCTGGTAAGTACCCACAACTACCATGGTACACATTTGTTGTGTCCTGTACGCTTCCTCACCACCCAAATACTCCCCAATCAACTGTATATTTCACTACACCTCCCACCTATACGGCTAATGCACCTCTCCTGCGTGCCACACCTCCACCCAGCCCAACTGCCCACATAGCCCTTGGCAAAGACACGGATAGCAGTGGATAACACTAGCACTACGACTCCCACAGTGCACTAGCTCATCTACGCGAAAACCTGCAATGTGCACATCACATCTCTTGCATGTATGACTATTGAAATAGCTATATCACCTAGATGGTATGAATGAGGACCTCTACAAGGCAATTAAAGCAATGCAATGGCACTACACAATGCCAAACAGGGCAAAACACAGCTACAGCACTGTGACTAATCAAATTGGCCACTAATCACGATCCACAACCCAGAAATTGACCCACCATGCTATGGATTGTAAGATGGCAGACTACATGCACATGCACAACATGCACAGACAGGACAATCAACTTTGCATACTCACATACCCTCCTCCCACTGGGATACCATGCTGCAATGTACAGCCATTTCCCCTCACAACTAGCAAGCCTGAATAGTCACTAGCTAACAGTGCAGAACAGTCGTGTGAACTATCAGGCAGTACCAGACCCTATCCACAGAGCCAAAGTTACTAAACCTGAATTACACCAACCTAAATGGAGTATGGTACACGTCACAGACCACTATCTAGCACCAATGGTATGCTGTGCAGCAACTGTCATTGTCATTGCTGGGAATCATGTCAAGCCACTGTCTGCATATGATAAAGATAGAACCAAACACACTTTCTAAACTGAACTCTGTCTCACTCCATCCACAGGTACCCCTGCCAGTGCCACCATAGAGAGGATACCAGAGACTGCCAGCCCTCCTCAGGATGGAGGCCCCAGTGAGAACACGTCTGGATGTCTGGACACTGATGACCTACCTGGCCCATCTGGGACACCTGGTCAGTCTATGACTCCATGCCTCACCCTGCCCACATCAATATCCCCAACCCTATGGCTTCTGCATCACAGCCAACCCTTTGTCCCCAAACCTCTGTCCCAGGGATAGTTCAAACTATTGTGTGCCCCACAGTACAGGAACCTGAGTCAACCCCTCACACCCCAGACAATGAAGGTCCTGCAAACATTGGGAGTGGACACACCGTGCCAGGGGCATAGGCACATGGGGGCAGGGGTGTGGGAGGGAAGCTGTGGGCCAGAGGATGGGGCCCCAAGGGACTCTACAGACCAGAAAACCATCTCCCAAGTCCTGGAAGCATATCAACAATCCCAGGATGGGATAGATCATCACCACGTTGGGGGGAAACCAAAGGCTGCAGAGGGAATACCACCAGGAGGCCATGCAGTAGCAGCAGGCCCACAATGCCACCATGGCCTCAATTGCAGGGGTGCTGAGGGGCTTCAACACCACCCTGAGTACTTTCTCCATCCACCAGCAAGCCCCTTCCGTTAGCAACATAACATCTGAGGCATCCACATCTGAGGCAGCTAGTATAATGGAGGCCCTGCCAGGGAATCCACTGCTCTCAGACACCCCTCCCTCTGTATCTGAAGAACCACCCCCTGCAAACGTGGACGTCCACCCAGGCATCTGGCTGGAGCAGATGCCAAGGCCCAAACCACTTCCAGGAAGTGATCCTCACCTGATTTGTCTCCCTTGTTTGCCACTAAGACACCCTGGTGACTATTCAGTGACATTACTCCATCTCCCCGTTGGCACAAGGACACTGGACCTGTGAAACCAACAGCTGTACCACCTACTCTGTTTATTCCATCTACAATGACCTCACTCATCACCTGTTGCACAATGTATGCACCATAATTTTTGTTTTCACCATTTCATTATAGGCACAATAAACACCATGGAACACAGCTACTATAAATGCATATTCATTAAAACATAAACAAATGTAATGATTGCTAAATGTCATCTGGTAATGCCCCCTTACATCCCACAGGCAGTGTAAAGGACAGCAGAGGGAGGCATCCTCAGCAGGAGACACAGTAGAACAGATATGTCCCAGGATGTTTGTCAGAGACTCCAAAATCCAGGGTCACACACAATTATAGTCAGTATTCCAACCTGCAAAAATACCATGACAGAGTACCATCAGGATGGAATCATGGAGTGACACAAAGCACATATGTAGCACATGGATGACGTGCCCAGTATAGTATACCTGCTAAGCAGGGGCCCCCGGATATTACCTATACATCACCAGTCACATATTATTCATTACAAATCACTTTACTTGCCATCTGTCATGTACAACCCTCAAAACTGCAATCATTTAGCAGTGGCTAATGACTATGAATGACTCATGCCAAGGTCTATACCACAGTCAGTGTTTTGAATGACATGAGAACAGGAGAAGGCAGCAAACATAGCTCAATACTGATGTGTACATTGAAGATGGGAATGTAGGAAACTATAATGAGTACACTTGTTAGAGCTGAGACACATTTACTGTGCACCTTACAATCAATCAGTCAGCTCCCCCTACACACACACATACCAATTAATGTGAAAATACAAAACTTGCAAACTTACACCCAGCATACTTGTATGTCACTGGAAGTACTGATTGATGAGCTCAGTCCTAGAGTCAGCTGCACCTTCCTCCTCTGCCTCCTCATCACTTATCAAGTCAGCATTTCCAGCCACTGGTTCAGCTGCCTCACTCTCATCAGCTAGCAATGGAATCTGACATTTCAGGACTAGATTTTGGAGCATGGAGCAGGCTACTATTATCTGGTATACCTTTTGGGGAGAGTAGAGGAGGGAACCTTCAGATAGGTCCAGGCACTTGAATCTGGCCTTTAGGAGGCCAAATGTTCTTTCAGTTATACACCTCATCCTCCCGTGGGCCTCATTGAAGTGGAGTTACCCTTCCGTGGCAGGGTACCTCACTGGTGTCAACAGCCAGGAAAGGTTAGGGTAGCCAGTCACCTGTGTATAGAAATATAAGAGCAGTTGACTTACAGGAACAGTGACAGGGAAGAATGTGATGACTTGTGCCATTCCAGGGAAACACCTACATATGCATATATACCAAGGAGCCAGGCCCTCTTTGTGTGTAGTCGTGCCATCATGTGTGGGACATTGCTGTTCCTTAAAATGTAGGAGTCATGCACGGATCCTGGAAACTTGGCTGTGACTTGTGAGATGTACTTGTTTGCCAGACACACCACCTGAATATTTATGGAGTGGTAGTTCTTCCTGTTCATATACACCTGTTCATTGACACTGGGAGGGACCAGGGCTATATGGGTCCCATCAATGGCCTCTATCACATGAAGGATGTGTCCCATTTCATAAAAGTCTGCCTTCACATAGGCCAAATCCGCACATTGGGGAACCTGATGTAGCTGTCCAGGTGTTTCAACAATGCACACAATACATCCTTCAACACTAGACTGAATATGGGCTGAGACATCCCTGCTGTCAAGCTCACTGTATTCTGAAAGGAGCCAGTGGCTAGAGAGTGTAGCACTGACAGGACGTGTACTTTGGGAGGGATGCAATAGGGATTGGATATAGCTGGCAAGAGATCTGGCTCCAACTGGATAAATAGATCCATTATGGTCTTACGATTCAGACGATAGGTGAGGATGACATGCCTGTCCTCCATGATTGCAAGGTCAACTAGTGGACGGTACACTGGTGGTTGTCTCATTCTCCTGATGGCAGGATATCTGGGTAGAGGGGAGAGAGTGTACATTGAGAAAAGCATTTGACACATGTAAGCAAAACATGTCAACATAGCACACACCTAACACTGTAGGACATGCGTTACACTGCTGACATACACTATTACGGCCATGCAGAAGCATTTTGGACACCATCCTTGCAGCACATTGCTGTACATGTAAGTCGTATAGGACAAATATCACGTTTGTAATCTATCATATGAGGCAGACTGAGCTGTCCTGCACTGATCAAAAGAATAGTATTTGGATATACCAATATAATGCCATTGCCTATGTGCCTCAGAGTATCTAAGCATGGCCATCATCAGATATACTGCCACATCACGTCCATGTGTCATACATGTGACATTTCTTTGACCTACGATAATGGCACAACATAGGCTTACTCTGCCATTTGGGCGAATATGTGTATGGAACACTTATTTTGGCACATCAATGCATTATATGTGCACAACATGGCATCCACCTGTCCTGCTGCACTGGACAGTTGGAAGTGACCCAAGTCCGCTGGCGTATGTTGTCATGGTGGTAGGCAGTCGCAACTGCCGTGCTATTTGTCATTGGTTAACATTGCTGCCTGTGGCGGACTGGGGCCAATGGCGATGACCCCTGGCGGTGATGGTCCCGTACGTGGCGGCCATGACCACTATTTTCTGCAGCCTTGCTCACTTGACTCCTGACCCTGTTGCTAGCAAGAACTCCACGACCTGAGCTGCTGTGTGCTGTCTCTGGGAGCCATCATGCCATGTCCTGCAGGTGATTGGGCCACAGCCTTCACCCCAGAAGAGCTGGAGAAGTTTGGGGAGGAGGTCCTACCCCTGTATGAACAGCTATATAGGGCACCAGAGGAGCTGGTGAGTCCAGTGCCACAGTCTTGTGTGATGATGAATCGAGCAAGCGTACCTCTGAGGGAGTATATGCATGCAGAGGGCATAAAATGAAGGCGTGTGAGCAGAGAGCATGGGTATGTGTGAGCACTTGGTGAGTCAGATGTGTATAGGCCACTGCTGCTGGTATGGTGCCAGTATACATGACTATCTCCTTTTTTCTGTGTCATCCATGCAGGTGAACGCCCATCAGAAGAAAGGGATCTGGTGTGCCATTGCCAAGCAAGTGCAGACCCTGGGGGTCCACATCCGGCAGAGCACCCATAGTCGCAAGCGGTGGGAGAACCTGAGACACTGCGCCTGAAAGCCCACAGAGGTCCAGCTTGGGGTGTCCTCTAAACGAGGAAGGGGTTCCCATTGAACCCTAACCCCCCTAATGGCCCACATTTTGGCGGTGGCTTACCCTGAGGGTGGACGGGCATTTGAGGGCAGCACAGCAGCCATAAGGGGGGTGAGTACTGAGTGTGCCCTGGGACGTGACTCTGGTTGTATGGGATTAGCTGCCTCACTGTAGCTTATGTGATAATGTACTCAATGCAACATGTATGTAGACTAGTGGGAATGGGTAGTAACCACCCAGTTATCAGTTATAAGTAATAGTTGTAGATGTGTTTTTATGATTTGCGGTCAATGGATGTACATCTCCCATATCAAGACATCTCTGTGTCTGCATTGCGGAGATGGTCTAATGACATTGGCACATGTGTGACTCCATCCTACCTTTCCCATGAATGTGAGCTTGTGTATCACCCCACCCACTGAGTATGACCTGTTCCATCCATCTACATTTGAGCATTAGTGGCTCTAAGGTGTCAGATCACTCCCAAATGTTTAGCACACATGTATAAGCAACTGTGGACTCTCGTTTTATCACAGGGACTATATACACCAAGTACTGGTAATGGTATTGACTCCATGCGAGGCAGCCATTACATATCCACCACAGATGTGGCCTGTATAGGACTGGGCTAATGGCTTGATACTTGTATCCCCATATGATGGTTATCTGCTAACTATTGGGTATGTGAAGGTTGCTCAAGTAGGAAACATTGAAATGTATGTTTAATTAGGGCTGATTGCAATCATCATGCAGTTATAAGTGCTAGACTTGTAGGGATGAAACCTTGAACCCAATGGGATAGTACTAGAGGTGGTAAGTGCTTAGGCAGACCTCGTCATTGTCAATAAGTAATGTACATGCCATATATGCCGATGCCTTAGCAATTACAGTGAAACATGGCTTAGTTGCTGCCTACATCATGTCTCAATGGTTACTTGGGGACACATCTGATATAGTGGGACAATGTCTGCTACCCTTGGCCTAGCTGAAGTGGGTGATTAGGACAGGTTTCGTTATTGTACGACTTATGAGACGTTGACGTGAAATGAATGTTGTATTTTCTCTCCTGAGGCTGCCCTATGTAGTAGAGGGAAGTGTTGTCAGTGCAAAGGCAGTAGTGTTGGTCCATGTGTTCATAATTCTTACATGTATTTACAGTCTGAGATGTATGTTGTCTGGACTTAGGTACAGGTATTCACTACTCTGGAATGGTGTGAGTGTAGGTGGTGTTATCATGTTGTGAAGTCATACTGGTGATACTGCATGTGTGGTGGTATTGTATGTGGACGATGATGTCATATGTGTGTTCCTGAAGTTCATCAGTTGTGACACTGCACTCAGTGATTGAGTATTGATGTATATAATATGTGCAATATGGGCTATTGTGGATGCACTTAGATGTATGAATAGTTGTGATATATATGTGTTTGGGGCCTGCAGATACTCCTATGTGATTGGGTCAGACTAATCACATGCCTGTACCCCAGACTTATATTCTACACATCAGATGTCCCCTGTATAGGTGTCTAACTTGTAGTGGCTAAATCAGTTTTTGGATCTATATTGGCATTGCTGTACACTGTGTTAGGTCAGCCATGTAATGTAATAGGCAGATGCTGTGTGGTGTGTGAGTGGAGTCATCTTCACTGTCATGGATATTTAACAAAGGACATGGACTGATCAGTTGTTGTAACTGTCAGCTACACTTCCAATAGGTGATAGGAGTATGGAGAGGTCCTATGTGAAATCAGGGAGTCATTTGCACTTCATCCAGGACATGATGTGCATGCAGACATGGCTTTGGTGGTGATCATGTAGATGACTCCAGTCATGCTGACTTACTTGGATTTAGATGTAGGTGTGAGGGTTGGCATACAGGGGTGGGTAGTAGTGACATGTTGTGACAAGATGTAGGAAATGTGTATTGGCACCTGAGATAGCCTAGCCAGGATATGTATTGTCACAGATGTACATGTTTACATGTGTGTATGTGAGGTATGTTAACCCTCTCTCTCCCTATCTCTCTCTCGCCCTCCCTCTCTCTCTCTCTCTATTTGTGTGCATCAGCTTTGGCAGGCGAAGGAGAAGGGGCACAGGTGAGTGGGGATACTGCTGGCCACGGGACCTGGAGTGCTGCTACCAGTGACAGCAAGGGACCCAGTGGCATGGAGGGCAAGGGAAGTGCCACAGGGAGACCGGATCTAACACATCATCTTCAGAATCCTCCTCCAGTGGACACTCCCTGGTGGTGGCGGTCCCTTCTGGGACCAGCCCAGCACCATCTCAGTCCGCCACCCCCCTTCCTATCTCCACCCTCCCAGTTGCCCGTGCCCGCTCACCCAAGAGGGTGGGGGTCTCCTTTGCCACAGGCACCTCTCTTCCTGCCCCAGTCAGCCCTGCTGCCCTCGGTGAGATTATAGACCTCCTGAGATCGATCTCTATGGGTCAGTCGACCCTCGTGAATGCCATCCAGGGACTGGCAACTCAAGTCCAGCAGATCAATGCGTTTCTGGGGAGCATTCATGGTACACTGGCTGACCTACAGAGATCCTTTGAGGCTCTGACCTCCACACTGATGGCAGCCAGTCTCCCTTTGTCTACCGTACCCCCTCTCTCCTCCCCCAACCTCTTCCCAATCCCAAACCCAGCCAAAGCACACAGACAGACAAGCATGCATCCACCTCAACATCCAAGGGTAGCGCAGACAAACACAAGCACCACAAGACCCACCACCGGCATGCACACAAGCAACACCTACCTGCAGACACACCAACATCCACTACATGCATAGATCCCCCACAAACCCCACCTTCACAGACACTACACCAGACACACCTGCAGCCACCACAGCAACAATCACTAATCCAGCCAAAACTCCTATCTTACCCACGGTCAGCACAATATCAGACCCACAGACATCCACCCCAGTCACCACATCCGCAGACACCACATCCACTGACACACCCACATGCAGCACATCTTCCATACCTGCAGACACCACCCCTAAAGACAGTCACCCATCCAGCATGGCATCTCCCAGCACCTCCTCCCCCCTCCTCCCAAGACACATAAATTCCCCCACTCACCCACCCAACAGGCACCCAGCACCCGCAAGCATTCCTCGCATGCACATGCACCCAAGACATCCACCAAGACACCTCTTACAACCACTCCCTCTCCCTCCACTGCCAAACCCTTTTGCCATGACCGCCCATGTGTCTAACAAGGTGTTCCTCTCAGAGTTTTCCATGTTCCCTACTCCTCTCCCACCCTGTGATGCCCCCAAATGGTCTGTATCCCTCACCCACCTCCTGCCCTTCCACCTCCAAGTCATCCCCTGCCCCCCTGCTAGTACCCATGCCCCTCCCCCTGCCAAGAAGTCGACCCATCACAAGTGTTCCCAGCCTTCCCCTAAACCTCACCTGAAGCCCCCCTCTCCCAAGCCCAGGCACCCGCACCCAAATTCAAGCCCAAACCCAACCCTTCATCCCCCAAATCCCTGAGGTTCCTGCCTGCCCCCTTATTGCCCCTACCCTCTGGAGGTCATATAGCAGTCATCAATCATGTAGGGGCACACAGAAGAGACATTTGTGCCTTTGGCACTTTGAACTTTGGACTGGCCAAATGGCCTTCTCTTTGTACATACTTATTTATTTATTGCCATATATATTTATATATTTTAATACACCTGGGCCAACCAGTTGGTAACATACTTGTCCTGCCTTTATTTCCACATGGCTGTATTGTTTTTGGCTGCTTTGGTTTGTATGTGTGTTACATGTTTGTGAGTGTTGGTTGTACTAGCTGTTGTGTCTGGGAAGCATGTGTGGGTGTGGCCCTGGCATTTGTCACGCTGTGATGGCTGCTTATTGTGTGTAGGATACGTTTGTGTTTGGTACATGAATGTGTATGTTGATAATTTGTGTAGGGTTTGTGTTGACATGTATAATGGTGGTGTTGTGTGCCCTTGTGTGGTTGTGTGTGCGTGCGTGTGTGGTGTGATGGGCATGTCAGAAGCGTTGCGTGTTGTGCTAGCGTGGTATGACGTATGCTTCGGTGTATGGGTGTGTGATTGTGTATATTTGTTGTCAGGTGTTGTTGTATGTAGGTAGTGTCATGTGGAGGTGTGCAATGTGTTTGCTTGCCAAAGCGTTTGTGCTGCAGTGGTTTTTGTGCAGTTGTGTGAATTGGTGGTGTTGTGTATTGTTGTGTTGGACTGTACCGGTGCTGTGTGTCTTGCGGATGGTGTGTATAGGGTATGTGTGTGTTGGCCATGGTGTGTGTAGTGTGGGTGTGCGTGGGTGTATGTCGGTGTGTGTGTGTGCGGTTATGTGTGTGTGTAGCCGTTGCCAGCCATCCCAGATGTGTATGTTGTGTGTGCGTCTGTACTTTGGGTTTTCCCTACAGTGTAAGTTAGGTGTGTGTACTCACGCTGTTGTTGTCACCACCATCGCTGGTTCTGGAGTCGTTGTACGAGCAGGAGCAGTGGAAGGACGTGCAGTTCAGGTTCCATGGCAATTCCAGACAGGTATGTGTTCCAGAAGGAGAGTGTCTCCTTTCATAGAGTTGGTTTCCGCCAGGGTTTCCGTGGTGGAAACCTTGGTGGTGTGCAGCCTTGTAATATGTCCTGGGGGAACATGGGGTCCAGTGGCCTGAAGGTGGCTATCACCGTCCGTGGCGGCATGACAGCACTGGTGGTACTGGCAGTGGTTTGGCTGTCTTCTGTTGGGAAGACTGCCATATTCATAATTGGGCAGTCTTCTCTGCTGGCCCGTTGGAGGTACGACCGCCGCCGCCAGCCTGGTGGTCCTGGTACCATCAAACTCGTAATGACCCCCACAGTCTTGAAGCTGGCAGTGGGTCTGGGACAGGAAGTGGCCATGAACCCTTTAGTGGTGGATGAGGAGTTTTTTTTAATGCCATTTTCTGAGTTTAATTGTGTTCCTTCACGAAACAGTGACATCCCTGTTTCCAACCACCTGCAGTTGTCTGTTCGCTTTTGTATGTGCAAATGGACCCTCTTTGTAACCTATTATATACATCCACATTTGTAACCTGTTATTGAAACCCACAAGTGTTTGTATGTTGCATATATGCAAAATGATTGATTAATTGTAAATAACCTTTTATCACCAATGAATTCTTCAAAATGAAGTACGTTGTTTGCCAATATAAGAAAGAAAGGTTCTCAATACAATTAGTATATATCATTTCCGTTCCAGAGTGCACCATCATGAGAATCTCATCAAGCCTCAACAATATACTCCTGAAACTCGATGAGGCCAGGTATGTGGGCTTGCAAATCTCCCCCTGTGAGGTTAGATATTGGTACCTCTCTGGGTTTAAGGAACTGGGACAGTTCCTGCTGCAGGGTAAATATATGGCATGGCAAGACATTTGTGCAAAGTGTGGGGATTCTTGTAAACGATTCTTCCTTGATTTTCAACAGATTGTCCATTTTATGAGGTCTCATTACCAGGACCGGACCCTACCCAAGATATTCATCCTTTGCCGCGGGTGCTGTTTAGGTCCAGACTTTTGGGATTTAGGAACTAGTATAGGCTGTTACGTAACCAAGTGATGCAGATGCACCTGACTGATTTCCTGGAGAAATTTGGGGAGGCTACGCAATTCTTCTCCGAGGATGATTAGCAAACTATATTACTTTTAGGCCACAAGGCCTTAAGGGCAGCTAATTTTAAAAGGATGTAGTTTTTATCACAATGGATGGCATATTATACACTGACGGCTTTCCATAGAATGTCTCCCTTGGTAGAGGACCGGTGCTTCAGATGCATGCAGCAGTGTGCCAGGGTGTGGTTTCACATCTTCTATTCCTGCCCAAGACTGGCGCTTTTTTGGCACCATCTTGTCTCACCTCTGAGCCAGGCTCTTGGTGCTGGTATAGAATGGGAACTATCTCTGGTTTTCTTTGGCTTTATTAGGCAGGCTCAGGGCTGTGTAGTGAGTAAATCAGCACACATTTCTTTTTCAATTTCCCTTTCTATAACTCGTTCGCTGAGTTCTTTCATACGAAGACTGTCTGACAAAAATGTCCAGAACAAGAATTGTAGTGCTCCTTAGGTGGCATTAGGTTTATGTTAGCACATCTGCACTTCAGCACCTGGCCATTTAGCACTTTAGCACCTGTTCAGTTAAACATTTGCTCACTTTAGCACATGTTCACTCTATTTGTCCTTTTTACATCAAGATCAGGAATCTTAGCTTACTTTTTATTTGGTTTATAGATTCTGTATATTGGGAACTTTATGTAAGATATATTTTCTCTACTTTAAAAAATCAAGATTCATTGTTTGAGCTTATCAATCTTATAGTGTGTTTAGAGCGTCCATGTCTAAAGTATTCTATAATGCATGTCATTTCTGCTCAATAAAAATATTTTTTAAAAAGCCTCTATAACACGGATTAGCAAACTCCAATTTCCGTCAGCACACACCGCCTGCAGTCTTCACTAAAGTTAGTTTTGTGACACTTTTTCCTCAAGAGAGCAGAGCTCTGAAGTGAATTTCATTTGCAAACCCTGACCTTCAGGTAAGTTTAATTTATTTCCTTTTATAAATTTTTTCCATTTTGTTTAAAAAAACAATCAAACAACACAAATAAACTGTGGCACATTCAAATTCACGTTTTATGCAACAAACACAGCAGAAGCATCTAATAGGTCGATGGCGAATTACTGATAAATTTGTGCCATCCCACAGTTCTATATATTGCATCCAATTGCTCCATATCTTTTAATTTCTTTCATTTAGTTTGGTGGCTGCTTTTCAGCTCTCATCGTGGCCCTTAGACATATGATTCCAGGTTTAGGCATTTTAGTGGGAAACTGGATGAGCCATCAGCCACTTCCCCCTCCTTCCATACATCCATGGTCAGACATCCATGTGGTGAGGGTGTGTGACCTCCTAAATTAGGCTTATGCGATACGTAAAAGGGCAGTGACATCTACTGCCCTCAGAGGTTGACTCATATCTTTTTACTCAGACAGGAGGAATAAGGTCATCAAATTAAACAATGAGACTCAATAGCCATAAACAACAACAATATACAATAAGGAGTCAGTAATTTATTTGCACCATGACCTATATGGCCATGAATCACCACATCAATTTAATAAAGTTTAACATGTATTGCCCTTATATTAACAGTGCTAAAGTATCATAAATGAAGCGCAAGTCCAAATGATATCAATGCAGAACCAACACGGGCTGTCCAAATTGTCTGAAAAATCTCAATCTAATAAGAGCAATCACCATTAAACACTCTAAAAGAATTGTTCAGAATAACAACAGAACTATCTGGGAAATAGCAACAGATTTCATTAGTTGTGCAGTTGAATCAATCACAATCAATTAATAAACATTTAATTCAATTATTGGGTCAGATATCTTAACTACCAAATTCTAATTTGAAAATCATGTGTGGGGCTGGCTTTGTCACATGCAAAAATTAAAATAAGGCAGAAATGTAATTTGGAAATCATCTAACTATGACGCTAACAAAAATTGCGGTTGGATTTCTAAGGGAATAACCTGCAAAAAAAAAACACACACACATTTGTTATACCTCTTCTAATTGAAACAGCATTGAGCAGAGTCTTCATCAGCAGAGCACAGGAACAGGAGGTTTTCAGTGATCAGCATCAGGAACATAGAAAGGGGCAACAGTTCAGTAATGTTGGACCTAAAGTATCTGAACTGTTAAAATCATAAGTAACTAGGAAGAATCAAACCTAGACTGAAAAGAATGGCACAGAACTGAAAAGGAAAGAACTGAACGGAACTGAACTTACATCACCTAAAACTTTGCATAATTGAAGTCCCAAAAGTTACTAGTTAGACTCCTGTTGGACATGCCTGTGTTGTGTGACGGTGAGCAACCAATTGAGTTACATTTCTCCTTCAATTTGTATCTTTCTTCATTCTTCTCCAAGATAGGGCCATGTTGACACTCCTCTCCGGTCGGCTGTTTCCGCAGAGTATTAACATTGTAGAAAACAGCACAGAACATGGCATTTAGCTAACATTGCTTCCTACCAAAAACTAAGGCCCATTGTTAAAACTTTCAAAAATTATCCCAAGGAAGTACAAAATGCGTGGAGTGAGAAAGCAGTAGATATCCAGTATGAGCTTTCAAATGGGATGTCTAATAAACAATGTTTGCAAAAGAATTTCAGTAAAGTCAGCATAACATCTCAACACTGTACTTGTAGAAAAATACTAAAACTTAGGCCTTTTGACTAATGCTAACACATGAAGAATAGAACAATTCTAGCATGCAAACCATATTTAGTACATTATATAATTAATCAATAATAATTTCAAATAATTATTTTGGCTCATGAATATTAATCATCTTTTGAAAGTACATGTGATTATGATTTATCAAAATACATTTTTACAGTCATTTATTATTTCATATTGAACTCGAAGTGGTGGACACCATGTCAACCACATTTTCAAACATGCATGTATTACACCTCTAGCACAATGTTTTCTAAATTAGGCCTTTTAATATACATTATGTATTACGTTTTAGTTACTCATATTTTATTAATAATGTTTGCTCTCTAACAATCTCTCCTCGGATGGCAATATGTGCCATCACAAAAGAATACTACATTAATTAGACAGTTCAAAATTTTGGTAATCATTTTGACAATGGCGGTAAAAACCGCCTACCACCGCCCGCCAAAAGACTGTCTGCCGTATTATGACCACAGCCGGATTTCCGCCAGAAGAATGGTGGAAATCCGGCTGTGACCATGCCGGCGGATGGCGGTAAGGTGGCGGTACTGCCACCAGCAGCCCCACGCCAGTAGACTGCCGCCAGCCGTATTATGACCCACATGCTGGTGGCAGCAGCGCCTGTCCTGTCTCCTTCCGGATGACCCCCTGAACACAGGTAAGTCGGGTCTCCGACGGGGGGGGTTGTGTGTGTGTGGGTGTGTGTGTGACTGTTTGTGTGTGTGTGGATGCGGGTGTATGTTGCATGTTGAATGCGTGTGTGCATGTATGGAGGTGTGAGTGCGTGTGTGTTGTGTTATGTGAATGCGTGTCTTTGTGTATATATGAAAGTGTGTGCGGATGTGTGTGTGAATGGAGGTATGCATGCGTGGATGCATGTGGGAATGGGTGTGTGTATGCATGTGTGTGTGTGTGGGAAGGGGGCGTAAATGTAGGGGAGGTGGGGGGGCTTTGGAGAGGTAGGAGGGGTGGGGGGCTAACTTGAGGGGGGGAGACCCCTACCAGTGACAGGGAAGGAATTCCCTGTCAATGATAGTGCCTAACGCCATGGTTTTCATGGCGTTAAGAAAGCCACGAAAACCATGGCGGTAGGCGGGGTCATTATCCCGCAAGCAGAACAGTGATATCCGCCGGGCTGGAGATGGATATCTCCAGAACCCGCCAATGTCATAATATGGCGATAAGTACCACCAGTCTGCTGGCAGTACTTACCGCCATATTATCGCCAACCGCCGGGGTCGTAATGACCCCTTTAGTTTGTTTAGTATATTTACAGTTAGGTTTTCGCCATTCTTTAAAATTTCTTAAATCACAAAAATATCTGCTTCTTATCTTTTCCATTTTTATTTCTTCCCTCCTCTGTTTATTTTTCACCCTTTGTATGAATCTATACAGTTTCTAAAATCCGATTATACAAATGAGACACACAAACACCATTAATAATCAATCAATCAATCAATCCATTTATAAAGTGCACTACTCACCCGTTAGGGTCTCAAGGCACTGGGGAGGGGGACGGTACCGGTCGAACAGCCACGTCTTGAGGTGTTTCCTGAACGTCAGGATGTCCTGGGTCTAGCGTAGGTGGAGCGGTAGGGAGTTCCAGGTCTTGGCGGCGAGGTGTGAAAAGGACCTTCCTCCGGCGGTGGTGCGGCGGATGCGGGGGACGGTGGCGAGGGAGAGGCTGGTGGAGCGAAGATGGCGGGTGGGAGCATGGAAGGTGAGTCTGTTGTTGAGGTAGGCTGGACCTGTGTTGTGGAGAGCTTTGTGTGCATGAGTCAGGAGCTTGAAGGTGATCCTCTTCGATACGGGTAGCCAGTGCAGGTCTCTGAGGTAGGGGGAGACGTGGTTGCAGCGTGGGACATCGAGCATGAGGCGGGCGGATGCGTTCTGGATCCGTTGCAGCTTTGTTTGCAGCTTGGCCGTTGTCCCTGCATATAGAGCGTTACCATAGTCCAATCTGCTGCTGACCAGGGCGTGGGTGACAATTTTCCTGGTCTTGACGGGAATGCACGTGAAGATCTTACGGAGCATGCAGAGAGTGTTGTAGCAGGAAGGGGAGATTGTATTGACCTGCTGTCTCATGCTGAGAGTGGAGTCCAAGATGAAACCCAGGGTGCGTGCGTGGGTGGTGTGCGAAGGTGCGGTACCTAGGGAGCTGGGCCACCAGGAGTCATTCCACGCTGAGGGGTCGGAGCCGAAGATAAGGATCTCTGTTTTATCGGTGTTTAGCTTGAGGCGGCTTGATTCCATCCAGCTGGAGATAGCGTGAAGTCCATTCTGGAGGTTGATTTTTGCAGTTGTATGGTCTTTCGTGAGGGAGAGGATTAGCTGGGTGTCGTCTGCGTAGGAAACTATGTTGATGTGGTGGGTCCGTGCGCTGTTGGCGAGTGGGGCCATGTAAACATTGAAGAGTGTTGAGCTGAGGGATGATCCCTGGGGGATGCCACAGAAGATCTCAGAAGCTTCTGACAGGAATGGCGGAAGGCGGATTCTCTGGGTTCTGCCGGTGAGAAATGACGAGATCCAGTCGAGAGCCTTGTCGCGGATTCCGGTGTTGTGGAGTTGTGTACGGAGGGTGTGATGACATACCATGTCGAAGGCTGCAGATAGGTCCAGGAGGATGAGTGCTGCAGTTTCGCCTTCGTCGAGCATGGTCCTGATGTCATCCGTGGCAGCGATGAGTGCGGTCTCGGTGCTGTGATTTTTTGGGAATCCGGATTGGGTGGTGTTGAGCGCCTTGCAGTCTTCCAGGAAACGGGAAAGTTGGGAGTTGCCGATTTGTTCAATGACCTTGGCTGGGAAGGGAAGGAGGGAGATCGGCCGGTAGTTCTTCAGGTCATCTGGGTCCGCCTTGGGTTTCTTCAGTAGGTCGTTGACTTCTGCATGTTTCCAGATTTCCGGGAAGGTGGCTGACTCGAAGGAGCTGTTGATGTTGTCGCAGAGGTGGGGAGCGATGATGTTGCTTGCTTTATTGAAGTTGTGGTGCAGGCAAGGGTCCAATGGGGATCCGGAGTGGATGGAGGCCATGGTGTTGCCGATGTCTTCTTTGTTGACGAGGTTCCAGGTGTGGAGGAGGTTGGTGTTGCTTGGGGCGTTGGGTTTGAGGGTGCCTGTGGTCTGTAGGTGGGTCTTGGGGTTGAAGCTGTTGTGGATTTCTTCTATCTTGCGGTGGAAATGGGAAATAATGGTTTCAGTATCATTCCTATAGCACCCTGACCAAGATTTCCCAACCAGTTTCTCATTTTAGTGAAACTTTCGCCTATATTTTCCTATACACTTAGTTGTATCAGGTCCTTTGACTCAGAATTCAAATTTGTCAAATTTCTAATATAGCTCTTAATTTCTTTACTGTTGTCTGGGATAAAAGTGCAACAATGTTGCACCTTGAGCATCCGACAGACTTCGCCCTCTTTTGCTGAAAGGATGTCTAATGCAAGACGGTTCTGAAGCACCATCGAACGTACCACAACCATTTCTGTATCCATAAGAAGTATTGCTCCAGAAAAATCTGTTAACATTTTGTCCACAAATGTTGACAGTTTTCAAATCTTCATGCCATTCAAAACAACTCCTACAGAAGGAATAATTGCTCCAAACATATCTCCAATTATTTCTGAATAACTTGCTCTTTTTGATCTTGGTCTTAAGTTCTCATGAGTATCATTTATGTTGTCAATATGATACATTTTAAGGAAAACCACTCCCAGGTAACAAGTTCCATACAATCCCCTAGGGAGACAATAATAATTATTTCTACTGAAAATATAATAAACACCAGGAATCGCAGGATCTTGACCATTTAGCATAAAGTCCTTTATATTCCCAAATAGAAATACATGCATTCACTTGTTCGCACAAACCTAGGTCTTGATTTATGAAAAGTTACCGCTGCCTTTGCGTAATTTTTTGACGCAAATGTGGCACAAACTTAGAAAATATAATTACATTTTGTAAGTTTGCACCACTTTTCCATGGCGCAAAGGCGTCACTAACTTTTCATAAATCAGGCCCTTAGTATCAGTTCTAGATTGAGGCCTGTATATCCAAACCTTCCCTACATGTTGGTAATCTAAAGTAAGTTTTCCTTGAATGTTAGTTACATTATATGCATGATCATTCTTATAATTGCGTTTTCCTAAACCCTTCTCAATTTTCTCCATCATTTCCTTTCTTCTATCATCAGCCTGATTCAGGAAACGTTTCTCATTTGGTGATAATAGACATGTCAAATTATTCCTGTGAGCATAAGCCGTACGAAATGTCAGTGTAGGCTCAAAGAAGCCTCCTACAATGTCTGTGTTTCTAGCTTTAGCAATACTACTCAAGTGTTGGTTAACTGGAACAAAAGAAAAGACTGGGTCAAAATTTGAGTAGTAATACTGTATGTATCCTTAGTCATAAAGCCTTGTTAATAAGACTATGTAATCCCTTCTTGTACTGATGAAGGAATTTGTGCACACACATAACATCCTCTCACATCCATAGTCTCAATATATTCATATAGCAAACAATGGAAAACACTGGAGGAAAGATGTCCGTGTGAGCTGTATAAGAGTAACTCTCATCTTTATAAAACTTGTCTAACTCAGAATGTTTAGCAGTCCCTTGTATTGGAGAAGAAGGCGTATAAGTAGTTTCAACTTTATCAGAAACACTCATGCTTATAATCAACAACACATTTAATAACACACATACAACTGCCAATCCAAAACACACACTTGCACCCATTGTTTCTATTGCGGTTGGTATTCATTGCCTGTAAAGAATTAAAAAGTGGGAGGAAAGAAAACTATAGCTTGAACTATGCAGCCACAACAAAAAACAAACATAATCTTCAGTTTTCTTTGATTATCTACAGCAGCTTTCACGCTCTCCAGAATTCGTCAAAAGTCAAAATCAGCTTTGTCTAAATCAGTTTTGAATGTCTCTTTTAGTACATCACTAACTATTACTTCCAGTCTATAATGTCTTTCTTGGTAATTTCAAAACTCAACTAAATTATGATTTCAAGTTCCAAAATGTTGAACTGGATTCTCACGGTCAAAACAAAAGAACATAAACCTGTGTTTCACTCATTAGCTGCAAAATACACCTATCCAGGACCAGAGTATCTTCGACTTGCAACTCTCTTTCTTTTTGGTTTTTGACTTGCACTTATTTCTTCTTCTTTCAAATCTGTTCCATCTGTTGTTTCTGCTTCCTCATTTATGCTTGACAACACATCAGAAACTTTTTAAGTTGCATGCAAGGAAGGCCACTTATCTTCTTTCAGTTTTTCTAGACAGTGATGATACAACTGGACTTCTGAGTTTTCTTGGTTTAGCAGGGATATGACAACTTCTTCTTTGACTTTGATTTGTTTCACCTGCACCATTAGCTTCTTCAGGAGTAGTCAAATCTGAATGACTTAGATTAAACTTAACTCTATTTTCGGCTACTTCATGAAAGGAGATTTGCTTTATTCTTTCCCAATCATCTGCTTCTGGGAGAGTCCTCCTGCTCAGACCTGACTCTCCTGCTACATCCACGTCCACTTCTGCTGATAGAGGAGTATCAGGATTGTCTTCAATTCCAGCTTTCAGAGGAGTACTTGAATATGGATTTTCACCCGTTTGCACTGTCTTTACTTCTACAGTCTCTTGTTCTATCTTTGCCATTTGCTCTTCTTGACACTGTACAGTTTCTGCTGGTGTTCTCAGGAACACTGGATCTTCATCATCCAAAAGATATGGTACCTTAAGAGTATGACTTACATGATTCCAGTTTGGAATTCCAGCACACTTAACAGCAGTTGTCATCACCAGTATGACCTGAAATGGACCTTTCCACCTAGGCTCCAAGCAAGTCTTCCGCACATGCTCCTTGATCACCACCCAATCACCAGCCCATAGACTGTGAAACTGGTCTTGGGATTGAGGCTCGGCTGTAGCTTCCACCTGGTGAGACAAAGACAAACCACATCAGCTAGACCCTTGCACTAATCCAGCACCAAGTCATCTGTTATGCTTACAAGCGCATTTGCAGGAACAGATGGCAATCTTATGACTCTACCCATCAATATCTCATGTGGTAAGAGACCAGTCTTTATGTCAGGTGTACTTCGCATACTCATCAGGACCAAAAATAAAGCATCAGACCATTTCAGAGAAGCACACGTTTTTGCTGATCAAGCTTTCAGAGTTTCATTCATTTGCTTTACTAATCCAGAAGCTTCAGACGGTAACTACAGTGCAGCTTCTACTCAATGTTTAAGGCTGAACATAGGATTTTTATCACCTCATTATTGAAGTGACTTCCTCTATCTGATTCTAAAGAGGGTGGGAACTCGAATCATGGGATTAGTTCCCTAAGTAACCGCTTTGCTGCTGTGCGGCTATCATTTCTACGTGCAGGTTAGGCTTCAATCCTATGGCTAAATATACAGACAATCACCAATTCGTACCTGAAACCACCACACACAGACATCTCAATGAAATCCAGCTGCATTCTGTTAAAAAGACCAACTGATTTTCCAATGTGACTCAAATTGACAACAGTTCTCTTCCCCATGTTCCTTTGCTGGCATGTAATGCATCTGTGACAAATTACTTCTGCAACCTGTGTAAATTTTGGATTGAACCAAGATTGCTTAAATGTTCGAATCATTGCATCTCTGACGATGTGAGTTTGACCATGATAGCATCTATCCATTTACGTTAGTAAACAGTTTGGCAAGACTACCTGCACTTCATTTGAAACCCAAATTTCAGTGATTTCTCTTTGATTACAACCCAATTTTATCCACTTTCTTTTTTCATCATCTGGAACATCATATTGCAATTTTTCCACTCTTCATTGACGATGGTACAATTAAGTGCACAATATCTGGCAATTTGATTGGCATACGCATTACCCATAGATTTAAAATCATTTGCTTTTCGATGCACAGTACATTTCACAACTGCAACTTTCTCAGGTAATTTTAAAGCTTCCAGCAAATCATGAATCCTGTCACCTTTCCTAATAGGAGTGCCAGAAGAGGTTATAAAATCCCTATGGGACCACAACTGCCTGAAGTCATGTACTACACCAAATCCATATTGACTGTCTGTAAAAATCATAATTTTAAGCTGTGATGAAATACAGCATGCTCTATTAAGAGCAACCAATTCAGCTACTTGTGCAGAGAATATTCCTTGAAGCCATGAAGCTTCGAGCACAACCGAGATGGTGCACACAGCATACCTAGATCTTAAGGTTCCGGCATTGTCTCTTAAACAGGAACCATCAACAAAAATTATTTGATCATTTTTCTCTAACAGAGTATCCTGAATATCAGGTCTGGATTTGGTGTGCAGTTCAGTAACATCCAGGCAGTCATGGTCCACTTCATTTACTTTTTCTAATTCAGCAGTGTCTATAGGTAACAAGATAGCAGGATTCAGTACTCCATACATCTGGGGATACCAAATTCAGTAACTCATAATGAGTCAATTGAGCATTTGTTAGATATTGAGTCTTTGTCTTGGTAAGCAAGACCTCAACTGAGTGAGGGACCAGAACAGTTAAAGGATGTCCCATCACAATGCTGTCAGTCTGGGCAAGACTAATACCAACTGCAGCCACCTGTTTCAGGCAGCTTGGTAAAGCGGCAGCAGTCAGATCCAATGTAGCTGAAAAATATGCTACAGGACGATTTACACCACCAGGTACCTGTGTTAGGACAGAAAGAGCACAGCAGTCACGTTCATGACAAAACAGTGAAAATGTTTTAGTGTAGTCAGGCATCCCCAGAGCTAGTGCTCTGCACAGACTCTCTCTCAACTCAGTAAAAGATTTCATACAAGCTTCATCAAAGGGATCCGGATCAGTAAAATGTTTTGTGGGTCAATCTCTGCAAAGGCTTAGAAATAACAGAAAAATTGGGAATCCATTGGCAACAGTAACTTACCATTCCCAAAAACATTCTGAAATCTCTTTGAGTAACAAGAGGGTTCATTCACAATCGAGCTGTAACACTTTCTCTGGACACTTTCCTTGCATCTTTCTCAATTTGATTTCCCAAGAACTTCACTTCTTTTTGACAGTACTGTAATTTTGCTGGAGACACTTTGGCCCTCATTACAACCCTGGCGGTCGGCGAAGAAGCGGCGGTCTTACCGCCAACAGGCTGGCGGTAAAAATTCTGAAATTATGACCATGGCGGTGACCGCCATGGTCATCCGCCACTTCTCCGATCCGACCGCAGGGCTGGAGACCTGGGTCTCCAGCCTGGCGGTCGTCACAATACCGCCAGTGGTATCATGACCCGGCTGACCGCCATGGATTTCATGGGGTTTGGAACTGCCATGAAATCCATGGCGGTGAGCACTATCAGTGCCAGGGAATTTGTTCCCTGGCACTGATAGGGGTCTCCCCCACCCCCACCCCCACCCTGAGTCCTTCCCCTACAACTCCCACCACCCCTGCCACCCCCAAAGGTGGCAGGACCCCCCTCCCCACCCCTACCCCCAACATTACATTACACATTCACACCCGACACGCACGCAGGCACCACCAACACACATACCCGCACACATACCAACATACATGCCAACAGCCACACACACAGTCATACGCACACACCCACATTCAGACATACATGCACACATCCATACAGACATACATACAGACAGACACACACTCATTTCCAAACACACAACACCCCCGCATGCATACACACACTCACACACCCACTCTACATACACACACGCACACCCCCATGCACGCACACAACACACAACACCCCCCCTCTCCTAACGGACGATCAACTTACCTTAACGTTGATCCTCCGGGAAGGGACGGGATCCATGGGGGCTGCTCCGCTGCCACCACACCGTCAACAGAACACCGCCACGCCGAATCACAGAACGTGATTCAGTGGGCGGTGTTCTGTTGACGTGGCGGTGGAAGTGGAGCAACCTCCACTTCCCCGCCGCCCCCAGTATGGCTGCTGGCGGCTCTCCGTCCGAAAAAGGACTGAGGTCTGCTAGCAGTCATAATACGCCGAGCTGAAAACCACCACCCCTGGCGGTCTTCAGCACGGCGGTCCCGCCGAGGTCGAAATGACCCCCATTATGTCCATTTTCACCCAAATGATTCAATAAGGCAATAGTTTCTTGCCTGTTTGTTTCTTGTGCCTTTGAAGTGATTATCAAGTCATCAATGTACTGAACCAATGTAGATTGGAAAGGCATTTCCCATGATTCTAAATTATTTTTCAACACTTCATTAAATATTGATGGGGATTCAGAAAATTCGTGTGGAATTCTATACCAGGAATACACATGATTGCAGAATTTAAAACAAAAGAGAAACTGGCTATCCTTATGTAGAGGCACTGATAAAAATGCTTGTGATAAGTCCACTACTGTGAACCATTCTGTCTCACATGGAATTTGGAACAAAATCACTGCTAGATTAGGTATCACTGGACAACATTTGACCACTATGTCATTCAATCAATTAATCAATCAAATAATTTGTTAAGCATGCTACTCACCCGGTAAGGTCTCAAGGCGCTGGGGGTGGGGGATGGAGAGGATGGCCAGTTACTGCTCGAAAAGCCATGTTTTTAGGTGCTTTCTGAAGGTTAGGAGGTCCTGGGTCTTGAGTAGGTTGGTGGGGACGGAGTTCCAGGTCTTGGCGGCGAGGTGGGAGAAGGATCTGCCGCTGGAGGTGGTGCGTTGGATGCAGGGGACTGTAGCGAGGGTGAGGTCGGCAGAGTGGAGCTGTCGAGTTGGTATGTGGAAGTTGACTTGTTCGTTGAGGTAGGCCAGTCCAGTGTCATGGAGGGCTTTGTGAGTGTGGACAAGGATTTTGAAAATGATCCTTTTGTTGATGGGCAGCCAGTGTAGGGATCTGAGGTGGGTGAATATGTGTTTGTGGCGAGGGAGGTTGAGGATGAGATGTGCAGCTGCGTTCTGGATTCGCTGGAGTTTTCTTTGAAGCTTGCCGGTGGTCCCTGTGTAGAGGGCGTTGCCGTAGTCCAGTCTGCTGCCTATGAGGGCGTGGGTGACTGTTCTTCTTGTTTCTAAAGAAATACATCTGAAAGTTTTGCGTAGCATGCGAAGGGTGTTGAAGCAGGAGGATGATATGCCATTGATTTGCTGGGTCATGGAGAGAGACGAGTCCAGTATGATGCCAAGGTTGCGTGTGTGGGTGGTGGGTGTTGGGGGTGGTCCAAGGGTGGTGGGCCACCAAGAGTCGTTCCATGCTGCCTTGTTGGGGCCGCAAATGATGATCTCTGTTTTGTCTGAGTTCAATTTGAGGTGGCTTGCTGTCATCCAGTTGGCGATGTCGAGGAGTCCGGTGTGCAGGTTACTCTTGGCGGTAGCTGGGTTCCTAGTGAGGGAGATGATGAGCTGGGTGTCATCAGCATCTGAAATGATGGTGATGCCATGGGGGAAGAGGATGTTGGTGAGAGGAGCCATGTAGATGTTGAAGAGGGTGGGGCTGAGGGAGGATCCTTGGGGGACCCCACAGATGATCTTGGTGGCTGTAGACCGGAAAGGAGGGAGGCGAACTCTTTGGGTTCTTTCAGAGAGGAAGGAGGTGAGCCAGTCCAGGGCTTTGTGGCAAATTCCAGCATCGAAAAGGCATGCGTGGAGGGTTTGGTGGCAAACAGTGTCAAAAGCTGCAGAGAGGTCTAGGAGGATGAGGGCGACAGTCTCGCCCTTGTCCATTCTGGTCCTGATGTCGTCTGTGCAGGCGATGAGGGCGGTCACAGTGCTGTGGTTCTTGCGGAATCCAGACTGGGAGCCGTCAAGTATGTTGTTGTCTTCTAGGAAGCGAGACAGTTGTACGTTTACTATCTTCTCCATGACCTTTGCGGGGAAGGGGAGAAGAGAAATGGGTCGGTAGTTTGTGAGGTCTTCAGGGTCTGCTTTGGGTTTTTTGAGAAAAGCATTGACTTCAGCGTGCTTCCAAATATCTGGGAAGGTTGCAGTGTCAAAGGAACTGTTGATGACGGCCCGGAGCTGAGGAGCGATGATTTGGCTGGCCTTGTTGAAGATGTTGTGGGGCAAGGGTCTGTTGGGGAGCCTGAGTGGATGGAGCTCATGGTTTTGCCAATTTCTTCATCATTGGTAGGGGTCCAGGTGTTCAGTAGGTTGGTGCGGCAGGGTGTTGTGGTGTTGGTTGTATCAGTGGTGGTGATGGTGGGTGCTGATGATGTGAAGCTGTCGTGTATGTCTGCGATTTTGCAGTGGAAGTAGTTGGAGAGGGAGTTGCAGAGGTCTTGGGAGTGTGGAGGATCGATGGTGCAGGATTTGGGCTTGGTGAGTTCTCTGATGATGGCAAAAAGGTCCTTGCTGTTGTGCGTGTTGTCATTCATTTTTCTCAAATCCTGAGCTATGCTAAATTTCCCACTAGGTTTTCGCAAACCCATAATAGGTGAATTACATGGGCTGCTCAACACTTCTTTCAAAACTCCTTGTTCAACAAAGCCTACAATTACAGGAGTAGCTCCTTCAATTACATCTGGTGCCATTGATTGATATTGGGGAGTTTTCGGAAAAATTGCATTAGCTTAAACTGTGACATTGACTGGGTCCACTCCTTTAATTAGACCAATATCTTTTCCAGAAAGATTCCACTCCTTTAGAATAACTGTTTCTTGTAGGTCATTTGGCAGATCCTGTACTGTAAATGCAAGAAAAAGAGTAATCAATAGGAATTCTTCATTAATTAGATTACATCCAATTGATATGCATGATTTCTCATCATCACTATTTGTTTGAATGGCAATTCCATCATCTGTGTAAGTAATTAAACATCTTAATTTGTGCAACAAATCTCTTCCCAGCAAATATACTGGACTTGAGTCCCAGACTACAAGTTTATGCATGCCTTCAAAAGTACAAGTTTTAACAGGAATCAGTTCAGTAATCAGGTTTGTCAAATATTGATTCACTACTCCTACAACCTGTACCTTTCTCCCAAAAAGTGGCACATTGGGAACTTCTGCAGTTCTGACAGTAGAATGTGTAGCTCCTGTGTCAACCAAGAATGACATTTCATGACCCATAACTGTTCCATTTACAAAGGGACCACTCTGATCCACCTTTAATGAAGGTGCTAGCACACATTCTTCTTCATCTGAACTCTCACTCACTCACAATTCCATCACTTAATTCATCCTCACTGTATAATGGGTATTGTGTAATCAATTGCTGACTGTTTTGAATTTAACTTTGGTTCATGTTCTGCTGAGGAACTACTACTTGCTGCTGTGCCATTAGAGCTTGAGGTATTTGCATTTGTTGCTGTGGCATCATTGGCATCTGCTGATGCATTTGCTGTTGTGGTACCTGAAAACCTGGCCCTTGCTGTTGGGAAACTTACATTTGCAGAATCTGCATTTGGTTACTCATATTCTGAACATTAACATTAGGATTTCGATTTCTCGGTCCTCTCTAATTTGGAAAAAGATTATGTTCATTCATCTGTACAACACCTTCCTATACCATTAAAGGACATTCCCGCTTCCAATGTCCAATACCTCCACATGCATGACAAGGTAACATTTTCTTCATTGCCTGCATATCACCTTAATTACCATTAGTATTCAAGTCAACACAATTTCTATTTCCACCACCACCACATCCTCTTCCTCTTGCCTGTCCCTGACCCAGAATCACCTGCATGTTTCCCTGTTGTTGTTGTACTCCCTCATCCCTGATTTGTGCTGCTCTAATCTGTATTCCCAATCTTTTCTGCATCATGTCAATTTTGTCACTGCAATATTTAGAAAACTACAATACTTCTTCAACCGGCTTTGCTTGTCAGCAAACCAAATAACTCTTAGTCATGTTACCAATTTCAGGTCTCAACCCCTGCACAAACCTGAACACGAAATGAGTCATGTCTTTGAGTTTAATTGTCTCTGTACCATTGTAATGCTTGAATGCCTGTAACAACCTTTCATAATATGCATGTATTGACTCTTTTGCTTCCTGAGCTGTCCTATCAATTCTCTGCCAATTAATATCTTTTAGGGAAATTCTTGTTTTCAAAAATTCAATCACTTTGTAATAGTTTTTCATTACTTCAGGAGACGGTGCACCTGTAACTGGATCTTGTGGAGGCTCTCTTGTCTGTCAGTCAACACTCATTTGACGTTCAATCCATAAATCAGCTGGGACCACTATTTCTAAAAGAGTTTTTTAATCTTCCCACAAACATTTTGCAAGTTTCACAAACCTTTCTGTCTGCTGATACCATTCCACTGGTTTCTCTCTCAGTCTTGGGTAATCATTTGTGAATGACAAAATATCACTTCTGCTCCAAGGGACGTGAACATAATGCCCTCCAAGAATTTCTCTCATAGGTAATATTTTTACTAGACTGTAGTCTTCTGAGTGTCAGTAGAGTTCGTAGTCGCAGACTCTTGTTTCTTCTGCTCTCTTTTCTTTACCCATATGCCTACCCATTTATCTAATTCTCCCCATGTTTGAATACTTTGGATTAATTCTCTAATATGAATTTTCATCCCAAGTGATCTCATGTTTGCAATGTCTTTTGAATTGAATTCTAATCTGGATTTCTCAATATCCACTTCACATTTTTCAGAAATTTCTGATGTGCCAATCATGCTCTGTTTGTGACATCTTTACACATGAAACGTAACTCATCGTCATTATTTGAGTCAATTCTGTTTAATTCAAGAGTTTCCTCAATCATTTCATTTAATTCTAATTTTAATCTTGCAAGATTCGGTGTCTTTTCCCATTCAGCAACTGTTTTCATTGCTGATGCTCCACTTACTTTTTCTAACCATTCTGTATAATTGTCAAGTCTTGTAAAGAAACATTATTCTTTGCACTAGGCACATATTGTGAAGTATTACATGGCAGATCTGTCGCTCTCTCAGGTGACACTAGAACTGAATTTGGAGACACCAAAGTTTGTGAGATCCCAGGACAAGTTATACTTATAAGCTGACCTGTTTTGTCAAAAGTCTGACTTATTGGAGCTATAGCTCCCGCAGTAGAATTTAGTTTCTCCATTTCTGCATTTGAGTTAAAAGGTGAAAACATCGTAGCAATAACTAAATTAGGATTCTGCATATTGCTCACACTATCTCCCTGAGCAAACAATGGAACAACTGGACCAATTATGACAGGAACTGTCAATGCTTCTGGACTTGACAAAGTATTCTGATTACTCAAGTAAATTATTTCAGAATTCTGACCTGTAAATTCTGAGGAGCTCAATTGCGATATTGTTACTGGAGTACATATTGGCATTGTCTGAGCTTCATGTACAACTTGCACAGGAGTTATTAAATCAGGTGTAGATTCCACCTGAACCATCATTGGTTTCTGAATAATCTGTGGTGCCATCTGGAACTGTAATACTCGGTGCAGAACTAACAACAGGAACTGTAGAATATATTACAGGCTGAGATACAGTTTGAATTACAGGAGTCTGAGTTACTGTAATAGTAGGAACATTAGTTGCGATCTGAACTTGACTCTGTGTTACTGCAACTGGAAGTGCACTTGGACTAGCACCCTCACTTCCCTCTTCTGCTGCATATGGAGGAGGATGCATCATCATCTGAATCACTATCATAGGTCAATGATCTTTTAGCTTCATCTGACCTTAACTCAGTTACTTCAGAATTCTTTTTCCTTGTCTTTGGTCTGACACTGTCCCCTCTCTCTTGTGAAATTGCAGGACACATTCAAATACCTTGTAAGGATTCTGTTCTCCAAAACCTCAGCTCATTATCCAATTTGACTTCTAACAATGTTTTCTCAGCTTTTTGCATTCGTCTCTCAAATTTTAATTTCTCTTGTTGTCCTTCTCTGTTATTTTGTACCACTGTTCTAACCAAATGCATGCTGATAGACCTTTGTCTTCAATTACTACGTATGTAGGTGTACCTTCTGGCAGGGATTTCTCCTATTCTAACTGGAATGGAAGCATCTCCTCTTATTGCACTTTTTAATGCTTTGAAACATTTCATTTTTACCTTTAATAGGGCTTAAACTACAAATTAAATTCAAAACAGAAAGTATTTCATTACCAAAATCCTTTTTTCTTGCTATTCTCAGCCCATAGCTGTTCATGGTTGTCCACCAATCCGTGTGTGACTCCTTTCACCAAGCGACCAATCCCAGTGTGGACCCAGTGACATCACACTCGCTCACACGGCTCCTGATAAAGCCTCACGGCTCGTCCTTCAAACTTGATTCCCTCAGAAAACAAACTACTACAAAATATTGCGAGCACTAAAATAAAATCAACAAAATACAATTTGTCTGCTTAGGGCTCAATCACTTCAGAAGCTATACGGAAATTTTAAGTGTAGCCTTTCACTCAAACAGCTACTCTTCCGGCTGTAGCTTTCTCTCATGTGCAAGTAACATTTGACCTGCAAATTTCACTCATGACCAATACCAGATCCTCCTTGGGCACTCAGGAATCACCTAGTACCTGTCAAACTAGCACTCACTTAACACGCACATCAGGAATACAATTATACCAACGCTGCAGACAAGTAAACAATAACAAACAAGTGTCTCATACACTTGTACAATACTCCGGAGTCCTAGACCTCGCAGGGTCCATTACAACAATAACCACGTGGCCAATTTTTGAGCACAAAGTGACACATTCACTACTCAACTACTTTGGAGTATGCAAACTCCCTTCTTCACTCATACATCACAATTCACCTACGATTTGCCAAAGCAAATCCTACTCAAAACTCAAACAATTCTGGGAACGTACCAATCTCATCTAAACAAGCATTAGCAAAACTCTCAAAACCAGGATGCTCCCTCTCCTATTGAGACAAAACCATCCTTTGCTGCCACATTTTTTGGGCGTGTGACCTAAAGTAGGCTTAGGTGACATGTAATAGGACAGTGACATCTACTACCCTCAGAGGTCGACTCAAATCTTTTGACTCAGACAGGAGTAATAAGATCATCAAATCAAACAATGAGAATCAATAGCCATAAACAACAACAATATACCATAAGTGGTCAGTAATTTATACGCACCCTGACCAATGTGGTCATGAATCACCACACCAATTTAGTAAAGTTTAAACATGTATTGCCCTTATATTAACAATACTAAAGCCACGTAAATGATGTGAAAAACCAAATGATAGCAATACAAAAACAACTCAGGCTGTCCAAATTGTCTGAAAAATCTCAATCTAACAAGAGCAATCATCATTAAACAATTATACAGAATAACAACAGAATTATTTGAGAAATAGCAACAGATTTCATTAGTTGTGCAGTTGAATCAATCATAATCAACTAATAAACATTTAATTCAATTATTGGGTCAGATATCCTAACTACCAAATTTTAATTCAAAAAGCATGTGTGGGGCTGGGCTTTGTCACATGCAATGATTAAAATAAGGCAACAACGTAATTTGGAAATCATCTAACTAGGACGCTAACAAAAATTGGGGTTGGATTTCTAAGTGAAAAACCTGCAAAAGAAAAACAAATGCACATTGGTTATACCTCTTTTATTTGAAACAGCAGTTAGCAGAGTATTCATCTGCAGAGCATAGGAACAGCATGGCTTCAGTGATCGGCATCAGGAACATGGAAAGGGGGAACAGTTCAGTAATGTTGGACCTAAGGTATCTGAACTGTTAAATCATAAGTAACTAGGAAGAATCAAACTTAGACTGAAAAGAATGGCACAGAACTGAAACTAGAATGAACTGAATGGAATTGAACTTACATCACCTAAAACTTCGCATAAATAAAGTCCCAAGAGTTACTAGTTAGACTTCTGTTGGACAAGCCTATGCGATGTGACAGTGAGCAACCAATTTAGTTACATTTCGCCTTCAATTTGTATCTTTCTTCATTCTTCTCCAAGATAGGGCCATGTTGACACTCCTCTACGGTCAGCAGTTTCCACAAGGTATTAACATTGTAGAAAACAGCACAGAACATGACATTTAGCTAACATTGCTTGCTACAAAAAAACTAAGGCCCATTGTTAAAATTTTCAATAATTATCCCAAGGAAGTACAGAATGAGCGGAGTGGGAAAGCAGTAGATTTCCACTGTGAGCTTTCAAATGGGATGTCTAATAAACAATGTTTGCAAAAGAATTTCACTAAAGTCAGCATAACATCTCAACACTGTACTTGTGGAAAAATACTAAAACCTAGGCCTTTTGACTAATGCTAACAAATGAAGAATAGACCAATTCTAGCATGCAAACCATATTTAGTACATTATATAATTAATCAATAATAATTTCAAATAATTAGTTAGGCTCATCAATATTAATCATCTTTTGTCAGTACATGTGGTTATGATTCATCAGAATACATTTTCGCAGTTATTTGTTATTTCACATTGAACTCAAGGTGGCGGACACCATGTCAACCAGATTTTCAAACATGCATGTTTTACATCTCTAGCACACATTTCCCTAAATTAGGCCTTTTAATACACATTATGTATTACATTTTAGTTACTCAAATTTTATTACTAATGTTTGCTCTCTAACAGTGGTATCCTTCTTCTGGTTACCACCATGAATTCTGAAGTTATTCATCAGACATTTTCCCCCCAAGGGGCTATTATTCTTTGGTGACCCTCATTGAGAGAGTCTGTCACTTCTTTTACTTCCAACTTTAGTCAAATACTGATCACTTTCTTGCTGTTCTGACTTTCAGAAACATTATTTCTGGGGAAAGTGGTATTCACCTACGTCTCCTTTACCTGTACATTGTCATTCCTCACTTAAGTTTGCACACAGTTCGCCTTCTGGTGGCTGCCCATGTGCATTCAGGCTCTAGCGAGCCTCACATGAAGCTATAAAATAATACCCCTTTCTACTTTCTGATAATGATATACATTTATGGAGCACACTGTTACCAGAAAAGGATATACTGGTGTGGCATTTTGTTCTCGGTGTTGAACAGTAGGTATGGGAGAGTAGTGAATCTAGACTGTATAACTGGGTTACTATGCTGAACCATAGATGCCAAGATTCACAAGTCCATGCATGACTAGTTAGGCCAGTCCCCTTTATTCTCAGAATTCTGAGACTTGTAGTCTTATTTATTCCAGTATAACACCAGGTCTACAAGTCCCATATTTCGAAGAAGTAACCAGGACTGACCTTACTAGTTACGCATGGACCTGGGAAATTTAGCAGCTTCTCTAAATGGTCTTGTTTTTGCAGTTGCAGCCAAGCAGACTCGCCAGCTTTCCCAAGTTTGTCAGGTCCATGAGTGATGTGCTTCACCAGTCCAGGTTTTGTCTTTGAATTCTGGGACTTGTAGCCTTTATAAAACTATCATAAAACAGAACTATTAGCCCATGGACCTAGGAAACTTGGCAGCTATGTGCATCAGCTTATGGCAATCCGGTAATCTTCATTACCCTTAGTCCATCTCATCCTCATCACAGTCATGACAAAGTGAGGTAGTGTCACCTCGTAACAGGAACAAAGAACAGGAGGATCCTGAAGGCGGAGGCAAGGAATGTATCCTGCTCTGCTGCCTTGAAGGCACCAGGGGGAGATCCTTCTTTGGCCACAAGTGGAGGGAGTCAGGGCCCTGTGGCAACATTTGGAGTCCCAGTGTAGGACAGATATCAGTCAATATATGGTCCAGCTGAACAGGGCCCCAGTGTAGAAAAACCTCCAGGTCAGGCAGACGCATCATCGATGCAGGAAGAAAGAATCTCTCCTGCCCCGACAGGACACCTAGTGGGTTCAAACACGGCTGAGCAGATCCTTATGGACCTTAATCAGGAGATTCAGAGGGGATTCTCAGTTTCAAAGTTAGATCAGAAGGGAATTCAGGGAGTCTGCCATGCCCTAAAGGCTTACTCAGATGATGAATGTGAGAGGACTAAGGTAGTAGAGACAGGCATGGCTAGAATGGGCCAAGAGAAATATAACTGAGCTAGAGCCTCTTAAATCATAGAACCAGGCCCTGCAACATGAGATGGAAAAATTGCAAAATCACTTTTGGAAAAATAACTTGAAAGGCTTTGTGATGAAACTTATTAAGGAGGAGGTCCTGAAAGGTAAGCCAGAAATCGATCTGGAGAAAGAAACACAAATAATCCATCTGGACCCTTTCAGATGGACTAGGGGGCAGTGGAGGCACAGGAAGATACTAATGAATTTTTTATCAAATAGTACTAAGGAGTTTATCCTGAACCTGGCCTTGAAACAAGGAGACTTGATGGGTGATGGTTTTTTATACATCTTCAGTTCAGATATATGTAGAGTTACGGAACAGAGCCAGTGGGAGCTGGGGCAGAGGGTGGGAGTGTTGCAGAAGCAAGAAGCCAAGCTCCAGCTGAGGTTCCCTACCATGCTCAGAGTCACATGGATTAACGAGAGGCACACCATAAGGCGATTTGAGCATAATGAACTCATTAAGAAAATACACAGCTTGTCCCAGGTTTGAATAAACATTGCCCCCATTCTGACTATGTCTATGTTTATGTCTGTTAGTTTTTCTCCATTCCCTTCCTCTTTTGTGGGCTTGGTGTGTAGGTAAAGACATGTGTCAGGTGTTGCAGCTGTTAGTGGATAAAATATCCTCCTGTGACAGGGCCCGAATTGGCCCTGCGATAGGAGGATATTCTATCCACTAAGAATCTCATGCTTGACTTCAACTTGTTCGATGTGTGGTGCAAAAAAAGCAGGTGCCAAAAGGGAATATTCATTTTTCAGTGGTAGATAGCGGAGTTACATCATGATTGATTACTTTTTAGTAGACAGGTCATGGTTAAGAGAGATCAAGGAGATTAGGCATATCCCATCTTATTGTTCCTATCATGCTGCAATTCTTTTAGGGGAAAGAATACCTGATGCTCAGACAAACCCCAGGTGGATAGTGAATATGGTGTTATTGTCTGACATGGACATAATGCAGACTTTTATGATTAGAAAGTAAATGCTACTTTAGTGTCAACCCAGGGCGGGCACCTCGGATGCTAATACAGACATGCACGAGGCAGTAGCTTGAGGAATTCTACGCAAACAGGGGTTCATTAAGAAAAGGAAGCTGTGTTAGGAAGATAGGAGATTTGAAGATGAGATCAGGGTGCTAGAAAGAGAGCTCTCAGGTATCGGCCTCAGAAGAGAGGGTTAGGGGTAGTTGAGAAGTGGTTGTTCAAGAAGTGCTAGGCATTCATCCAGCAGGATTAGGGCAAAGTAAGCTTGCCCATTTTGAGTATGGGGAGAAACGTGGTAAGATTTTAGTTTAGAAGGTAAAAACGGAAAGTTATATAAAGAGTCTGATAGTATATGAAGATGGCCAGCAGTCAGAGGATGAGGACAGGATTGAATGGTGTGGCACCAGAGAGGCAGTGCACAAGATGGCTGCACTCCGCGGAGGCTCTTGCAGTCAGGGGCAGGAATCCAGGATAATCCTTCCCCATTGGTGGTGGATGCAGTGCTTTTGGCACTGCACATATTCTAGTGCGGGCTGGAGAGCGGTTTCAGCATTACTATCAGCCTTCATAAGACTGGGGAAGACCGCAGCCTGACAGCCCTGGAGCCAGCTGGAACATAATGGCTGCGGCCTGGATCTCTGAGGCTGAAGGATTGATGAGTACGCCCCTGCCCGCACCCCTTGAGATCTGAGGGGTGCTGCAAATGTGGGGGAAGCAGTTTGGTCTGCCTGTCCAATGGACGCTGCATCATGACTGGGCCTACCTGGCACAGACCTGCTTGGTGGGGCCTTGGGGCTTAGGTGAGGAGGCATGGGGATGGTGTTTCTCGCACGGGCCGGGACAGCATGATGACCGGTCTGGTGATGTGCTCCTTGAGGATAGTGGGCCCGGATCTGTTGCATCCAATACACAGGTACAAGCCTCATAGAAGTGGGACTGTGACCACTTCTTTGACATATCCTTATCCATTTAGTGACTTGGTGGCAGCTCTGTTCCCCTGTGGGGCTCTTTCCTGTGCCAGCAGATGGAGGTTCCATCCCTGGAGAAGTGGGTCTGCTCATGCCCCGCTATAGCCAGAACTAATGTGGGGTGAAGTGGGACCTGAGCATTCACTCAAAATATTGGTGGCCTCTTACCTCAGCATGTCAGGACACCCACCCCTAATGTTTTTGCCATCTACGTTCTACCTATCCCTCTCAAGCTGCGTGGAAACCTTTGCTGGCGACATCCTACAGTAGACAATTAACACAGCACAATGGGCAAATCTGAGGGCTGCATATCGAAGCTCCAGTTTGACTCCTGTCATCACCCCGCCATCCCCCCCACAATCTCCTCCCCCACTCCCTGAGAAACTATTGCTAGGACATAGGCGCTGGATGGAACTGGCGTGCCGCAGAGCCTATCTTTGATTGAGTCCAAGATGGACTTCTTAGGCACCATAATGGACACTACAACGTGGAAACTGGAGAAGAATGATGGCTGATTGCAGGAGGCTGAACAGCGCGTCTGAAAGGTGGAAGACACCGTGCCATCCAGGGGAGACACCTCAACAAGGAAAGAGTCCTGAAGACAATAGCAGGCAAAAACAAGGATTTAGAGGCGATTTCCCACCGTAACAATATCCGTATTTTGGGAGCGCCTGAATCCACCAACACAGGCTAGTTAGAGGACTATGTAAGCCTATTACCAAATCGCAAAATAGGTTTGCGATTCAGTATTAGGAAGGGGTGTGTTCAGGGCGCTCCTTCCTAATAGCCACTCACAATGGGATGTAAAAATATTTTGCAAATGAACATTCGCAGTTTATCACCAATTTCAAGTTGGTGGTAACCCATTCGCAAATTGGAAAGGAGTCCTCAAGGGACCCCTTCCCCTTTATGAATGTGGGTGGAAACTATTTTTGAGTACAGGCAGTGGTCCTATGGACCACTGCTAGCTCTTAAAAAATGAAAAGAAAACTTTTAATTTTGGTTTTCGAAACTCATCCTATTTCCCTTCAAGGAAAACAGACTGGATTTTTTTTTAAAGTTGCTTTATTTAAAAGTAAACACATAAATGGTGTTCTGCTGTTTCCAGAAGTCCACCATCCCAGTGTTTTTAGAGATTCCCACTGTGTTGCAAATTGCGACCTAGCTCATGAATATTAATGAGGTAGGGCGATTGTGACCCACTGGAAATCGCAAATAGTGTAAAACACACTGTTGTACATAGCTGCTTGTGATTTTCTAATAGCGAATCACAAACATCCACTATTAGTAAATCGCAAACCCAAAGCTACGTACATTTGGCCCCTAGTCTCTTCTATCTATTGTTCTGCGCAGGCTGAATTCTCAAGCTCCCTCGCTAAGGCTTGTGAGCACAGAAAAGAGGAATAGCCCTCTCTGATGAACAATGGCATTACTGCTGGGTACAGACAGGCCAGATATCCTCTAGTAGTCAACTCAGAATTATCCATTATTAAGTACTTCAGAGGGCAGAGTATACCCCTGTCAAGCTGCACAGGTTTGGCCTTAGAACTGATGATTGATGTATCAGATATGGGATGGGTGGTGCAGATTTTCTACACTTGGCATGGTCCTGTGTATTCCTATTGGTTTGAGGTGCAGGCTGCTCTCTCCATCATAATAGAAGAGGTGCTGCTGACTCCACTTATGGCTCTCCTAGGCCATGTTAAAGAATTGCCTGCCACCTCTAGGCGGTATGTGGCATTGGCACTGCTGCTTGCCAAGAGACCAGTCACTTCTCGCTAGGGACGAGGTCGGGCACCTAGGTTCAGGAACTGGAACATAGATTTCATGTACTGTAATGAACAATCAACATTGTATGCTGAACTACTACCTATCTCATCAAGAATTTGGTATAATCTGGCACCCCTCCCATACCTATCTTCAGATGCAGTCCCCAGATCCTGATCGGAATGATCAACTAGATATTGTGCAGATGTCTGGCATTGTATAGCAAACCGCCCACTCAGAATTACCCTTAGCCAAAATGACTGACGGCTCAACAGCAGCCTGCGACCTGGACTATTACCTCTTTGAGATTATCTTTTTATGTCTGCTGTTATTACTTGTGTGGTGTGGTCTGAGGGAGGGAGGGAACAGGCTTGCATGGGGTATATCCAGTAAATGGAGACAGAGGAGGTTTTTGTTTTGACCTATTCCAATTAAATCCAATAAAGAAAAAAAAATAAGGACAGGATTGTTTCCTCAACTTGTTTGAGAAGCTATATGCAGAAGCGACAGGCTCCAGGAAATCAGACGTGAGAGAGTGGTTAGCAAGGATACTGCTCTCAGGGCTATCCAGTGTAGAACAATAAGAACTCCCAAGGGAAATCACTGAAGAATAAATTACCTCACAAATTAACAGAACCCGTAGTGGGAGGGCAGCAGCCCCGGATACACATCCATGTGAATTCTATAAGACTGTGAAAAAGATAATAGCCCCTGTTGTTCCTCCATCCTGAAGCAGTAATAATCCTACTTTTGAAACCTAATAAAAACCTAAGAAGGTGGACTCTTAAAGGCTCATCTCCCTACTAAATTATAATTATTAGGTCTTTGCAGCGATTTTAACCAGGAGACTCTCTTCGTTAGTAATTAGTATAGTACATCCAGATCAGAAGGGATTTGTCCCTGGGAAACAGCTGCACGATCTTTCCATCTATGGATATTGTCAATCGACATGGCCATTGCAAATTCTGATTCTAAGGCTATTGTTACTATTGATGCATCTATGGCCTTTGACAGGGTGAACTGGGCGTACCTATTGGAGCGCTTAGAAATCTTTGTCTTCCCTCTGGACTTACTGCTTTAATTACAACTCTATATGCAGAGGGGGACCCGACAGGGCTGTCCACTTTCCCCATTGCTTTTCAAGCTGTATTTAAAGCCATTAGCACAGGCAATCTGGGTAGATGTTGAGATGGCGCATTATTTTAGTCTTGGTACCACACAATTAAGGTTGGTCACTATGCTGATGATATTGTCCTGTACACAAGAGACCCTCAGAAAACGATGGGGGCATATCAAGGGATATTACTGATTTGGGGCCTTCTCTGATTGTGCCATAAATAAGGAGAAGACAAAGGTAATAGCATGGAATTTAGACAGCATAGAAAGGCAAAGATAAAATACTTGGGAATTACAGTCATACATAAGTTAGAAGATGTGCTGAAATATAACTTTAGAATGGTGAGAAAGGAGACTGGGGCACTATTAGTAAGGTAGGAGCATCTTCCATTACCATTCTATGGTAGGGCAAATTTAGTCAAGCAGACAATACTCTCTAAGCTAACCTACCTGTTTGGTAATGTCCACCTTCTGTTCCCCAGGGACTTTTTTAGCCAGGATACAAGGGAGACATATCTGGGCTTCCAAGAGTTCTTGGTTTAGTTGGAAGATACTAAGACGAAAGGTATAAATACTGGCAGTTGGCTTCCTGGGAGTCACGGCAAAGATGGGAAAGCAGGGCCAGTTGGGACCCCGAGGATATACTTTAAGACACCAAGCCACTAAAGAAAGAAGTATCCATGTGGCATTGGTACTAGTCAAGGCAGATGAGGAGAAATGTAAGATCTCTGTCCATTGCCGGGGAGGATACCTGCCAGTAGAGGAACAACTGAACATGTGACAGACTTTGCTACGCCTCCTTTATTCTGTTGTTAAATTGGCTATCCTCAGGAAAAAATCATTTTTACGCTCCACAGAATGTACTTGACTCCAAGGAAGCTGGTAAAATTTGCTAAAGACAACACCCTTGCTGCAAAGGTATGGAGAGGAAAAGGCCAATGGCATGTACATTTGTTTCTTGCCCCGTGCTGCTTAGCTTTTGGAATGAAGTAAGTAGAGTGGTTTCCGGGATTGTCTGCATCTATATGATGGTAAGCCCTGTCCTGACTGTTGGGAACTGATGATCTGTATGATTTGTGCACAGTTTACAGTCAGAAAATATTATTATTTTATTTGATCTTTCTGGCTTGGAGGGAGATTTGTGTAATCTGGCTGAAGATGACCCTGCCTCTTCTGAGTAAATGGATAAAGGCAGTGGATAGGACACGCAAATTGGACATGGACTGCAACAGACGTGTGAGGGTGGAAGGACTCTAGGCGAAATGCACTGTGTGGCGAGATTGCAAACCTGATTCATTTCTGTCCTGTCATCAAGCAAAATGTTCCGGCATTTGAAGGTGTATGGTGTCTCCCTTCACTCCTCAACTGGGGTGTAATTATGTCAGATAATCAATGGGCACCACTCAGGTTGAGACCAATTGTTTCTGAAGGACAAAAAAAAGGAGTCCTGTGAGGAAAGGAGCCGGACATTGTGGCCTGTGGTACTGTTGCGTTTGTGTAAGTAACTTTAACTTAGAGTTTCAGAATTTTATAGGTTGGAGACCTTAAAATGAACATCCTTCAGCTGATGTTTATACAGATAATTTTATGATCTTGTTTTTATACCATTTGCTAGTTGTGATTTTAGTACAAAACTATAACCTTATCCAACACCCTCCCTATGATCAAGCTCCTGTTTAAGAGTATGACCAAAGCAGTGTCGGATAAAAACAATACTCTGACGCAACCTCAGTGGTAAAAATATTGATATCCACCATTGATGAGATTGTAAGCTCAACCTAAATTTACGGAAAATTGCTTTATATTGATTACAATAATATCAGGCTGCATTTAGAATAGTAAATTTACCAAAATTGTTCATGTCGAAATTAAGAGTCTGATCACGACCTTGGTGGAGGGGATTACTCTGTTACAAACGTAATGGATAACCCGTCTGCCGTATTACAAGTTCCATAGGATATAAGGGAACTTGTAACATGGTGGGTGGGATTTCCGTCACGTTTGTGACGCAGTAATTCTCCCCGCCAACTTCGTAATCAGGCCCAAAGTGATGTTGAGATTAGCACTTATTGAAATTGTGGTGATACGTTTTGTGCAGGTCGACATTTTGAGTATCACAATTATGACAACAAAGCCCTTTTATGACCTGAATCATGATCAATATGTGTTAGTTCCAAATCTGTGTATATACTTTCTGGTTAACTCTCAGACCTCAGTAAGTCAAACTGTCTTACAGAAAACAATAGTAGAGAAGAGTGGTAACTGTCAGTGCCATATTGCATTTGAAGTACAAGTTGTGTAGAGTATGCCAATGTGCTGAGGTGTGACCTTGGAAGTGGAGCTACTGTAGCTGTTATTGGAAAAGTTCATTAAGGATTATGCACAATTATGTACTGTTACCTTTCCCGTTTAATATTTGGGAATATTTTGATAATGAACTACATAACATTTCAGAAGCAGGATTGACTGTAGCAAAATATATTAACTGAAGAGATGTACTATTATTTAGTACAATAAGCAGGCATTATTCATCAATGAAATTGAAGACAGACGGGGAGTTCTTGTTTTGTTGGTACTGTTCATGGGCAGTGCTTTAATACGTAACGTTTATTCAACTTCTAGAATGTAATGCTGCACTAAAATAATGCAGAGACAGTTGAAAATCAGAAAAAGGTGGACCTCACAGCCAGGGGCACTTAAGCGACTTTACTAAACAAATCTTTAAAAATGTTCCTAACATATTTAACAAATGTGATTAGTATCTTTAAAGTTTTTTTCACTTGTGCCGCTGTGCTGCACAAGGAGCATTACTGATACGCTTGTATTGTGAAGAGCAGATTGATGAAATATCCCTAACTGCACAACATAAAACCACTAAGGCACAGGGCACGGACAGACTGCAAACACATCATCTGGAAAACAACCTGTGTTTTGTTGATTTTCTCCACAGACAATAACAGTAGTGTACCTGTTGACTGCAGCTTTTGGGGTGAACGCTTGGCACAGGCCTTTCATCTTTGGCTATTACCTCTCAGACCTGCTAACAGTCATGCTTTTAGGTAAGTGTCCGAACACATGGAATTAACTCTTCATCACCTCATTTACGCTGTCTCTCACATTTAAATTGTTCTAGTTTGTCTCAACTTTTGAGTTGATTGTGTAGAAGATATCTAGATTGATGAAGTAGACTTAAGCAGGTTTTCATCTGAGCCATCTCTGAAGCATTTGCGTATTGGCTTGTACCAGACCCCGATTGTAGGCAAACGGCGGGACCCAGATTGTAGGTGGAACAGCGGATCCAGTACTTTGCAAGCTGAATCAGGACGTTCAATAGGTTGTTCACATCAAGCAGAGGTTATCGTATTTGATACTCCAATGGGCATATTTAAGAAAAGTGACACTGCACGCCACTTTTCTTGCAACCATTAGCACCCCCTAACGCAACCATGCGTGTGCCGTATTTAAAATATGGCACACCACGGCGGTAGTTAGGGGATTAGCATCAAAATATTTTGTGCTAGTCTGGTGCTTTGCAGGATTAGCGTAACAAAGTCTAACGCTAATCCTGCATAGCACCCAGAGATGCATTGTAACCAATGCAAGCCTCCTTTTAACACCTGCTGTGAGCAGGCTTTAAAAGTGCAGTAAAAATGTCAAAAATGGTAAAAGATTTCCTTGCACCATGTTTTTGGCCCCCCTAACGGGGAAACGCCCCCTTTGCATGCATTAGGCCTGGCACAGGCATAATGTGGCGCAAAGGGTTACAAAGTGGCTCAATACATGCATGGCACCACTTTGTGAATATGGCGCAGCAGTTTTGGCCTTCTAACCCTACAATAGCGTCAAAAAATGACACTAGTGTGACGATCAAATGGCGCAAGGGGCTCTTAAATAGACCCCTAAATGTTTTAAGGGAGATGATACGTATTTCAGCAAATTTATATTGGATCCCCCCAGATGAAAGACAAATTAGGGTCCGAAATACGTTGGGGCTATTGGGCATGGCTGTATATGCTGATTTGAAGAATATAAATTGCGTCACAGAATGAAATAAAACACGATCACAATCAATACAATTGTAGAAGGATGAGTACTCTTCAGTGTCATTAGATATCATTTCAATGGATTCAAAACTAAGGGGCTTATTTTTAATGCTGTGGTGGTGCAAAGCAGTCCCCTACAGTGCGCCACATTCACAAACTTGCAGCAATGGGACCATTGCGTCAGTTTGTAAAGCCTTGTGCCACATTATACCTGTGCCAGGTATAATGTATGCAAGGTAGGCGTTCCTGCATTAAAAGCCATGCAGAACTGCGTCATTTGACACCTTCACCGTGTCAATTTTTTTAATGCCTGCTTAGAGCAGGCTTCAAAGTGATGCTGGGCTTTTTAACATTGGACCCCCTCGCACTGCTGGAGTAGCATAATTGTTTTGACGCTAGTCCAGCAAGGCATCAGTTTAGCGCCACAGATGCGTCAGAATTTCAATCGCATGTGTGGAAATATGCGCCATGGAGAAGTGTATTTATGATACAGCGCTCCATGGCGCACACCATGGCATCGTTAGGGAGTCCAGGGCTTGTAAATGAGGCCCTAGTGATTTAAAAGGAGGGAGGTTGTACTTGGCACCAGATAGGGGTGCTGGATATTCAGCATTCAGTATTTTGTACTCTGGGTCAGAGGGTGGCACCCCATAAGCACGCAAGTAACACAAAGGGGACTTAACCATAAAAGACCAACTTGAGTACACAGACGCCAAAGATATATATTTCAAGTTTTGGGCAGATCCATCAGGGGGCAAAGTTGAAAGGGGGGGGAATTATGATTTCATATACTAATATTTTTGGTGATCTATAATCAACCTACATGGCATAAGGCAGGCTCTTAGCATGTTAACCCCAGTGCAGGGATCTCAGGTTTCATGCAGATCTGACAAGAAGTGGAAAAGTGAAATGTGTGGGGTTCAAAAACTCATTGTTTTGCTAATAACATTGGCACAATTTTATAGATCTGTGCAACAATTGGCAAACACTTACCATGCGTAACATACTGGTATTACTAGTTTAATGCAAGCCAATCAAAGGTTGGAACACTTAAAGGAGTGGTCACAAAAATAAGTTGTTCTCATTTTATCTAGCATAGGAATCTTTGCTCAATGCTACAGAAAGTACTCCTGATTGGACTTGTAGCAAACCTGTGTGGGAGACGAAAATTTAAAAATCAACAAAACATTTCTTTTTAACAATAATTTGCTTCTTTTCTTCTTATTTTATTAAAACAACAATCAAAACAAAAAATCAAAATAAGCTTCTTGGTTTTCTTTCAAGTTTATTTTTTCAGTTCTCAGTCAGTCATCATCAAATCTCAAACATTTTATTTGAAAGTCTTAAACTCAATATCTGATTCACTTTGAAAGTTGTACTCAATAAGTAGTCATCCAACACAGTTTCATCTTCTTCTTCTTCAGAAACTGTCACTAAATATACCCATTCAGGTGAGGTGTATTTTTGATTTGGAATTCTCTTTCTCGTTGAACACTTCACAATTGGTGATTCACTTCCACTAGTTTCAGAATCTATTTGTCTCTCACAATACTTTTTTGGCAAACACATGGATACCCTCTTGGGTGATTAGTGCGCTGTACAAATCAACATAGCATAACAAGTTCTCTTTCTTGGAATCTCCTCCTCGACTCTTTCTCTCTCAGCAACAGTTTTTGTCTCTTTACTCTTTGATGAACTTGATTTAAGCTCAGACTCAAACTTGAACATGAACATTGATCAACTTTGTCTCTGTTTGCTTTGCTCAAAGTGAGGCCCATATTTATACTTTTTTACCGCCGCATTTGTGTAGTTTTTTTAGGCAAAATCGGCACAAACTTACAAAATACAATTGTATTTTGTTAGTTTGTGCTACTTTTGCGTCACAAAACGACACAAATGCGGGGCTAAAAAAGTATAAATATGGCCATGAATGTCTTCTTGAGGGTCTCTGCAACTTTAATCTTCAACTACAACTTTTCACTGCTTGGATCAGTGACTACTTCTTCTTGCTTCCACTCATGGTTTTGCATTTTGCACTCTAACAGCTCTTCATTCTGACCTTTGGTTTGAAACTGGACTTCAGGAATTTGAGGTTCTTCATCAAAGCTTTCACTAACCTAAAACTTGCCCTTGCAGTTTGGTTTTGGTCTTTGCCTTCAGCAGTTTCAAAATCAAAATCTTCAACCCCCTTCGATTCATGAAGCAAACCTGAGCCTGGCTCTTAGTTTGAAATTGCACTTCAGTCTCTGTGCTCTTTTCTAGATAGCTCAACTCAGCCACTGCTTCATCTACTGTCACTCTCTGTGTGTGAGCAGCATGGATCCATTGTGGCACATTTGCAAACTTCACTCCAGTATTCATCGTCAGGATCACCTAATATGGTCCCTTCCACTGTTCATCCAAACACCCCTTTCAGATATGTTTTCGAATTACAGTCCAGTGCCAAGGGTTTAATACATGACACAGAATATCCTTGCATTCTTCTATTGTCACACTCACCTGATGAGAGACAGATTTCACCATATCTGCTAGACCCTTGCAATAATCTAGCACAATGTCATCAGTTATCGAAACGAGTGCAGCTGAAGATACAGATGCAAGCCTCATTGCTCGACCCACAATAATTCTATGGGGTGATAAACCAGCCTTTGTGTCAGGAGCACTTCCCAGGCTGATCAAAACAATAGAAAGGGCACCACGCTACATAAAACCAATCAAAGCACAAACCTTTACCAATTTGTTCTTAAGAGTGCCATTTGCCCTCACTACAGCACCAGAAGATTGTGGCTGATAACTAACATGAACTCTCTGATTGGCATTAAATGCTGTACAGATTATTTGCAAAACTGAAGATAAGTTGAAAGGCTAAATCGTCAGATCAGCAACAATTTGACTACTTTAAGGCTATTTGCTCTCATTGTGGGAAATGCTTCCACTCACTTAGAAAATAATCAGATAATTGCCAAGATATATTTCAAACCATTACAGTTTGGCATCTCCATAAAATCTACATGGAGTATGTAATAGGGCCTTCAGATTTGCCAATATGTTCATAACAGTAACTGTTCTTTTGCCTTCATTATTTAAATGACATACCAAACATCGACTCCAAACATCATCAGCAACATTTCAAAATCCCATATTTACCCAATACGTTTTGAAAATCATGACTAGACTATTTATACCTGCATGTGTCTGTTCATGTAAATACTTACACATAGGATGTAGCATCGAATCAGGAAGCACATATTTATATTCTGCATTTACATACAAATCCTGAATAAAAATGGTAGTCTAGTCCCTTCCATTTTCTTTTCTCATTTTCTGGGCCATCATCCAGCAAATCTCTCAATTCACTCAAAGAAGTCTGCATTGGAACTGATAACCCGTCCCTTTATGATAATTTATCACACATCAGGACTCGTTTTAGGCCAATGAATCTTTTGACCCAGTTGAGAGACACCTTAGGACGAGATAGCTAATCAATATATCAATCAATACATCAATAATATAATCAATATTTATCACAACAATGCATTTCACTTTAGTCAAAGTCATTAATCAATTCAAAGACGCTACCATGACCTTTCAGCCATGAATAATCACACCTTGTTTAGTAGAATTTTATGAGTTTTATTCCCTATTAATTATAGTCTAATAGCAAATGCGTTAATCTCAACACCAAGAAACATAATAGCATAGTCACGATATGGCAACTTTGGTAAGCTTTCATTAAAGTGAGAATCACAAACATCAGAACATTACACGGCTTGAACATAGATCAATTTAGCAGAGTGTCAATAACGCGTCAGTTCAACAAAGCATAATCTTGGTCGTTTGTCTATTTGCGTCAGTTTGGTGAACACCTGTCCTAACCACTGATTAGCATTCGCATGTTGGGCTTCATGCAAAACAATTTAGAACACCAATTTGGAAAACATCTAGCTAAGGTCTCTGTCAAAAGCAAGCAGTTGGTACCTAGAAAGGAAAAGCAAACAGACAAATCACAATCGCATTGTCATAATTACCCTCCAAAGTTTAGGTCAGCGCACAGGTTCAGTCTTCGTCCTCAGGACTTCAGTCAAATCGCCATCAGTCAGAACTCAGCTCCGGGGCAAAAGGGCACTTTCCACATAAGGAGGTAAAGTGAAAAATGGACAATCTAAGGGCAAGGATGGTCTAAGTAAAGCAATAAGTCACCAAACAGAGTGACAGAGTTTCTGGATAAAATCAATAGCATTCCCTACCTAATTTTCAATGACTCCCCGTGACATGGGTTTTTATCCCTTTTTCGTTGTACATTCCCCCAAAATTCTATTGGACGTTTGCTATACCCCACTATCTTTAACCTATCATAAAACACATTAGGTAATCTAACTCTTCACCCCATATTATTTTACAAGTTTTTATTGGTCTTCGTAATTGACGTCTTCAGAGGTGGTACGTCCGGTATGATTTCATCCTTCTGTAATTCTTTGCACATCTTTTGGTCAGCAGTTCCATTGTCTTCACCGGTTTGAATGACCTTGTACATTACATTAATCTACATTGTTTCAATTCACTTTCAACATTTATTTTGCAAACAAGAAGAAGCAGTGGGAAACGGATCTAACATGGTTACATTCATCTTCCAAGTTGAAGAAAAGGAATAAACAGGGTCATGGCCCCTTGTGAGTCAGCACACTGGAAAATAGAAAAATGCATTTAATATGAGAGCCAGGGCAGCTAAGCTTCGGCTCATGCTAACTTAAGGCCTATGAGGATTTCAATACAGATTTAATTACGCAAATGTTAGCATAAACGTATTTAAACATAATATAAACACTTTGGTAATTATTATTAGTCTATGTATACATTGGTGGCCACTCATCGTGGTCTCTATTCAAACGCTCGTCTAAGCAAAATTACTATTATTATAGTTTCTATGCGGCATCATCACACACTGATTCATAAACATTTCGGGGGTCATTACAACCCTGGCGGACGGTGTTAAAGTGGCGGTAATACCGCAAACAGGCCGGCGGGAAAAAAAGGGAATTATGACCGTGGCGGAAACCGCCAACATAGACAGCCACTTTAACACTCCGACCGCCACAGCGGTACAGACAAGCAGCGCGGCGGTCACCGCCAACAGACAGGAGGAAGACAAAGTACCGCCCACAGTATTACAACAGGCCAATCCGCCACCTTTTCCGGGGCGGATTCACCGTGGATAAAAACACGGCGGAAACAGCCATTTCAATGGGAAAACGCTCACCTTAACACACTCCACGAGGAAGGAGGGCACCATGGAGCCGGAACTCCAAACACTCCCTGCGATAGTGTTCCTGCTCCTCTACGAACATCAGCAACGCCGGCGCCGAAGACAACGGTGAGTACTGCACCTACGACAAAGGGGAGGGGGGAGGCAAAAGTCAGGGACACACACATGCAACACCCCCACCCCGACCCTCGCACACTACAACACACACACCAATGCATGTCCAAACATCACAGTAACAACCCCCAACCCCCCCAGAAGAATGCAAAGACAAAAGGAAATGAGTGCAACCATTGTGATGTATCAAAATACAGTAAGCTAATATATACAGAAATATATACACATTCCAAAAATATACATCAAGATTAGTAGTGCAGGTATGCACCATTCAATGTCCGTGGACCACTGGGCCCAAATGCACGGGCGAGGCCCACACAAGATACCTGTCCAGAAACGGAGAGAACACTGCAGGGGCATCAGATAGAAATACAACAGGCACCTCAGGGGGAAGGGAAGGAGGGGCACCTCAGCCGGATGACAGCACCACGCCAGATCCACGACGGGGCTCCATGCCCATTGATGTATCCTGGGGAGTGCAAAGCCACAGTCTCTCAAGTCTCTACAGTGGGTGGTTTGCCCACTGTACCATCCTGGGGAGTGCAAAGCCACAGTCTCGCAAGTCTCTACAGTGGGTGGTTTGCCCACTGTACCATCCTGGGGAGTGCAAAGCCACAGTCTCTCAAGTCTCTACAGTGGGTGGTTTGCCCACTGTACCATCCTGGGGAGTGCAAAGCCACAGTCTCACAAGTCTCTACAGTGGGTGGTTTGCCCACTGTACCATCCTGGGGAGTGCAAAGCCACAGTCTCTCAAGTCTCTACAGTGGGTGGTTTACCCACTGTACCATCCTGGGGAGTGCAAAGCCACAGTCTCTCAAGTCTCTACAGTGGGTGGGTTGCCCACTGTACCATCCTGGGGAGTGCAAAGCCACAGTCTCTCAAGTGGATAACAGTCTCCACTGGTTCTGGAGGGGGACTGGTGCCCAGAGTGCTTCATCCTGCTAAGGACAGAGGTAGTGGATGACAGTCTCCACTGGTTCTGGAGGGGGACTGGTGCCCAGAGTGCTTCATCCTGTGCAGGACAGACGGAGTGGATGCAGGTCTCCACTGGTTCTGGAGGGGGACTGGTGCCCTGAGTGCTTCATCCTGTGCAGGACAGACGGAGTGGATGCAGGTCTCCACTGGTTCTGGAGGGGGACTGGTGCCCAGAGTGCTTCATCCTGTGCAGGACAGACAGAGTGGATGCAGGTCTCCACTGGTTCTGGAGGGGGACTGGTGCCCAGAGTGCTTCATCCTGTGCAGGACTCAGGTAGTGGATGCAGGTCTCCACTGGTTCTGGAGGGGGACTGGTGCCCAGAGTGCTTCATCCTGTGCAGGACAGACGGACTGGATGCAGGTCTCCACAGGTTCTGGAGGGGGACTGGTGCCCAGAGTGCTTCATCCTGTGCAGGACAGACAGAGTGGATGCAGGTCTCCACTGGTTCTGGAGGGGGACTGGTGCCCAGAGTGCTTCATCCTGTGCAGGACTCAGGTAGTGGATCCAGGTATCCACTGGTTCTGGAGGGGGACTGGTGCCCAGAGTGCATCACTCTCCCCGTGACGGTCCCAGTTCCGTCACTGCCCCTGCCGCACATGGGCTAGCGATGCTTGTGTTGGCGGTGCTTGCCCTGTTCAGCGGTGCTTGCCATGGCGGTCTTTGCTCTGTTCAGCGGTGTTTGACTTTGCTGTCTCTGACCTGTGCAGCGGTGTGTGCCATGGCGGTCCCTCATTGCCCAGTGGGGCTGTGGCTGCCGGGGCCCTCCTGGGCACTGACTCTGGCAGTGGTCTCCTGACCAGTGACAATTGTGCTGCCCTCCTGGGCACTGACTCTGGCGGTGGTCTCCCGACTCTGGCGGTGGTCTCCTGACCAGTGACGATTGTGCTGCCCTCCTGGGCACTGACTCTGGCGGTGGTCTCCTGACCAGTGACGATGGGGCTGGCGGTGGCATCCTGGGCAGCGGGGATGATTGCGGCCTTCTCCGCCGTGCTGCTCTTCCCATACTTTGGCGCTTTCTTCTGCCCCTTCCCCACCTTGGGAGGAGTCACAGCTGACTCGACACTCCCCCGGGACCCTTGTGAGCGGCTTTGCCTGCAGGAGGCCTTCCCCTCTCCCGTCGGGCACTGTCCAACTTCTGGTGCTTCACAGGGGGGGGACTGGCTGTGCTTTGGCTCCGTGTCACACTGGCTGCCCTGGTGCCCGGTGCACTCCACATACCTCTAACAGGCACCACTGGTACCGGACATTTTTTGGCTGAGGTGCTACTACGGGACCTATGAATTGGAGGGGGGGGTGGTGGGAAAGAGGTAAACATCGCTCAGGAAAAGTTTCTGACGAACACTGGGACGGGTAGCTGGAGGGGGTCTGGGAGTGGAGGAAGAGGAGGTGGTTGTAGGAGGTGTAACTTTTGATGATTTGGGTGCAGGTGCATGTTCTGGAGGCTGTCGTGAGGTGGATGGATTTTGGGTGTGTGTGTGCCCGCATATGTGTACTTTGGGAGGGGGCGTCACAGACACACTGGGAGAGGACACAGAGGACGTGTAAATGGTAGTGGGGGTGGTGAGTGCAGGTGAGCGGGGTGTGGTGCTGGGTGTTCTGGTGCGAGTCCTAGTGGCTGTAGTGGTAGTGCATGCAGGTGAGAGTGTAGACGACACTGGGAGGGAGGAGGGAGACGACGAGGAGGGGGACACAGTGGAGGCAGTGGATGTTGCTGTGTCTGTACGTGGGTGATGCTTGTGTGAGTGCCTGTGGGATGTGTGGTGCCTATGTTTGCCTAAGCTGCCCTTGTGTGTTGAGGTGTGTGCAGGCTGGTCTGTAGGTGTGCTTGGGATAGGCTGAGGTAGAGGGGATTGGGTCTGGGTGGAGGAAGTTGGAGGGGGGGGGCTAGACACAGGGACAATGGCTGCCATCAGTGCTGAGGCCAGAGATTGCAGGGTTCGATGATGGGCAGCCTGACCAGAATGAATGCCCTCCAGGAATGCATTAGTGTGTTGCAACTCCCTTTCTACACCCTGGATGGCATTCACAATGGTAGACTGCCCAACAGTGAGTGACCTGAGGAGGTCAATGGCCTCCTCACTGAGGGCAGCAGGGGTGACAGGGGCAGGGGCTGAGGTGCCTGGGGCGAAGGTGATGCCCACCCTCCTGGGTGAGCGGGCACGGGGCGAAGGCTGAGGGGCTGCTGGGAGGGCGGTGCTGGTAGGGGGGGTGGCGGCTGTACCTGTAGAAGTGGGGGGCACAGATGGTGCCGCCACCACAAGGGAGCTCCCATCGGAGGACAAGTCCATGTCGCTGGTTGCTGATCCGGTGACCGCCGTGAAGCTCCCCTCGCCCTCCGTCCCACTGGTGTATTCGGAGTCCATGGTGTGGCCCTCCATGGCCATGTGGGATGCAGCCCCCTCGTGCTCCGGTGCCACTGTACCTCCGCCTGATGATGCTGATGCAAAAAAGAACGGGGAGAGCACAAAAAGGGGTTGGGAAACAGAAGAAAGACAGGTTGAGTGCATTGCTTACCGCTACCGTTGGCGGACAATACAGACACAGCAGCCCCCTGCACTACGCCGCGCTCTTGGGCTCTACAGATGCAGTTCCTGGGATATGGTCTACATGGCTATGGTGGACATCTGCACACATAGATGACACAGGGGCATGTATACCTGTACTTGGCACTCTACAGAGGTGGGGTGGAGTGCCACATGGCCTGCATTACGGAGGGGCCTAGCCTACGGAACTCGCCCTGGCCTAGGGAAACCCACAGCCCTCCTCCCCCACCCAGACCCCTCCACTGCGCGCAAAGTCAGCAGAATGACAGTCTACTCGCCCCCTTGTGGCTGCTGTGATGCCCTCATGCGCCCATCCAACTCAGGGTAGGCCACCGCCAGGATCCGGAACATCAGGGGGGTCATGGTGCGACGGGCACCCCTCCCACGTTGGGAGGCCATCCCCAGCTGAGCCTCCGCCGTCTTCTTGCTCCAGCGGCGAATGTCCTCCCATCTTTTACAGCAGTGGGTGCTCGTCTCTGGTGGACCCCCAGGGTCCGGACGTCCTTGGCGATGGCATGCCAAATATCCTTCTTCTGGTTGGCGCTGACCTACATGACATGTACAGGGGAAGAAGAGAAGTCATTAACAACTGCACCGTTGAAGTGAGTGGCCCACATCCCTGCCCTTGCCATGTGGCACATGCATTCACACTCCTTCATGCTCGCAGAACTCAGCCCCCTTCCTTCTTACATCCAGCCCTCTCCACACAGGCATAGCCCATACAACTTGCACCCTATGTACTCACCTGTTGGTCTGGAGGACCGCAGAGTAGCGTGTACTGGGGGAGGACCCCGTCCACGAGCTTCTCCAACTCCTGTGCAGTGAAGGCAGGGGCCCTTTCCCCAGACGCACGAGCCATTGTCTCTTCCAGACCGAGGTCACAGCAGCACTTGCAGTGTAGGTCCTCTCCTGTCGAAGATCGGGTATCGAGTGATTGAACAGATAGAAAATGGCGGTCACGTCCGCGGCGGTGATGTCCGCGGCGGTGCGTATCATCGTCGCTGGTGCACTGCGTCATTGGCTCCTGGGACCCATAGGGTCCAATGTTAACCAATGCAGCATTGCACCGCGGTCTACGACCGCCTACTGCGACAGTGTACAACGCCAGCGCAGTTACCTCACATCCGATTGTCCCACTTTAGAGGTCAGGCAGCCGCCATTTCAGGGGCCCACATGGCTTCATTTTCAACCGAGTCACACATACCTAGGCCTGGACTCAACACACATACAGACAACTTTTTGGAGTTTGTTTCGTGTTCTGTGTAGATGTGGGTACATTCCTCTGAATTGCTTGACTCTGTGGTCGCTGTTGTCCTTCCTAGGCACCGTCAGCTGGGACATGTGAGGAGATGGCGGAATCCTCCGGTGTACCGACCGCTGGTGGACCTGTTGACAATGGAGGAGCAACATTTAATCATCACCTACAGGTTTGACCGTGCGACAATCCAGGAACTGTGTGCCCAGTTGGAGCCTGACCTGATGTCAGCAATCCGCCATCCCACAGGAATCCCCCCTCAAGTGCAGGTGCTATCAGTGCTCCATTTCCTAGCAAGTGGGTCATTTCAGACAACAGTGGCCATGGCATCAGGGATGTCCCAGCCTATGTTTTCCAACGTGTTGTCCAGAGTGTTGTCTGCCCTGCTGAAACACATGAGGAGCTACATCGTTTTCCCTCAGGTGGAGGATTTGGCTACAGTTAAAGGTGACTTCTATGCCCTGGGACATATCCCTAACATCATAGGTGCCATTGATGGGACCCATGTAGCTCTGGTCCCCCCCAACAGGAGTGAACAGGTGTACAGGAACCGGAAGAGTTATCATTCGATGAATGTACAGATGGTATGTTTGGCAGACCAGTACATCTCTCAGGTAAATGCTATGTTCCCTGGCTCAGTGCATGACACCTACATCCTGCGGAATAGCAGCATCCCTTATGTGATGGGTCAACTCCAGAGGCATTGGGTGTGGCTATTAGGGGACTCTGATTACCCCAACCTGTCATGGCTATTGACCCCAGTGAGGAATCCCAGGACCAGGGCAGAGGAACGCTACAATGAGGCCCATGGGCGGACTAGGATGGTGATCGAACGCACCTTCGGCCTCCTGAAGGCCAGGTTCAGGTGCCTCCATATGACAGGTGGTTCCCTATTCTACTCACCAAGGAAGGTGTGCCAGATCATCATCGCCTGCTCTATGCTTCACAATCTTGCTTTGCGACGCCAGGTGCCTTTTCTGCAGGAGGATGGTCCAGATGACGGTGTTGTGGCAGCTGTGGAGCCTGTGGACAGTGATGAGGAGGAAGCAGAGGAAGAAGACATTGACAACAGGGACTCAGTCATACAGCAATATTTCCAGTGACATACAGGTGAGAACACTTTCTTTACTAATACATTTACTTTCACACTTCTACCTCTATCCTGTCTGTCAATTTCAAGCAGTATATGGTAACTGAGTTGTACATTTCCATTACGGTTTCACAGGTGTGGTTACCAATGTGTGTCATCTGCTTGCGTCCTTCATGGACTTGTGATGTGTGACATAGGTATGTTGACATTACTATTGAGAACGGATTTTGTCATTGTCATAGCTAATACACTTTTTCAAAATCACAGACTGACTCCAGATTGTTTTGTGGTTCAAGGGTGTTTATTGAAGTGCTAATTATTGGAGGTGGTGGTAAAATGGTGATGGGTGATGGTGGAGGAATGTCCATGGCAGAGTCCAGTCTATTAGTCTCACAGGTGCACTGCCCATATGGGCATAGGAAGTGGAGCTGGGGCAGTTCCAATATGGACAGGGTTACAAAGTGGGACAGTGGGATGACAATCAGGGTGGTCTCATTTTTTGGCAGGGGTCTTGCCATTGTGCTCTGTCCTGTTCCTGGATCTAAGGGACCGCTTGCGGGGTGGTTCTCTGTCTGCAGAGGGTGGGGTGCTAGTGTTGTGGTCCTGTTGCGGGGCGTCCTGTTAACTAGCGCAGGCGGAGGTGGTGGGCAGTTCATCGTCCATGCTAGTGTCAGGGGCCCCTTGTAGTGCCACGGTGTCCCTCATGGTGTTCTGTATGTCCTTCAGCACCCCTACGATGGTGCCCAGGGCGGAGCTGATGGTTCTGAGTTCCTCCCTGAACCCCAAATACTGTTCCTCCTGCATGTGCTGGGTCTCCTGAAACTTGGCCAGGACCGTAGGCATCGTCTCCTGGGAGTGGTGGTATGCTCCCATGATGGAAGAGAGGGCCTCGTGGAGAGTGGGTTCCCTTGGCCTGTCAACCCCCTGTCGCACAGCAGCCCTACCAGTTCCCCTGTGTTCCTGGGCCTCCGTCCCCTGGACTGTGTGCCCACTGCCACTGCCCCCAGGTCCCTGTTGTTGTTGGGGTGGTGGGTTATCCTGGGTTCCCTGTAGTGGTGGACACACAGCTGATTGACGCGTCCTGGGGACGGAGGTATGGGCCCGCTGGGTGGGTGCTGTACTGGTGTTTCCAGAGGGTGGAAGGTCAGTGTTGGGCTGTGCCTGTGCGAGGGGAACCGACTGTTCCGAGGCCCACGATGGTCCGGGCTGGTCATCTGGATCCAGTTGGCCAGAGCTGCTATCATCACTGTGGGCCTCTTCTGTGGGTGGGGTAGAGATGTCTGGACCCTCCTGTCAGGTGACGTTAGGTAGTGGTCCTGCAGGGGTATAAAAGCATGATTATTGCATCTGTGTGTGTCATGGTGTGCAATGGGTGGGTGACCGTGTACCCCAGTGCTAGCATTCCTGTGTGGGGGCTTGTGTGATAATGGTTAGGGGTTGTTATGGGTATGTGCAGTGGGCATACTTTAGTGATGGGTGTCTATGCTTTGTTGTGCCATGCAGGGCTTGGTGTTGGGATGTGTGTTTTTTGTTATTAGTACATTAGTGAGGAGTTGGAGTGATAGGGGATGGGGTGAGGGTGGGTGATAGCATGCAGGTAGGGTGGGGGGATATGATAGTTAAGATTTGACTTACCAGTGTCCATTCCTCCACCGACTCCTCCGAGGCCCTCAGGATGCATAATGGTCAAGACCTGCTCCTCCCATGTTGTTAGTTGTGGGGGAGGAGGTGGGGGTCCGCCGCCAGTCCTCTGAACCGCAATGTTGTGCCTCTTCCTGATGTCCTCCCGATTTCTTGGGTGCTGTCCCACTGCGTTGACCCTGTCCACGATTCTTCGCCATAGCTCCATCTTCCTAGCTATAGAGGTGTGCTGCACCTGTGATCCAAATAGCTGTGGCTCTACCCATACGATTTCCTCCACCATGACCCTGAGCTCCTCTTCCGAAAACCTGGGGTGTCTTTGGCGTGCCATTGGGTGGTGTAGGTGATGTGTGGGGTGGTGTATGTAGTGATGTGTAGCGGTGTGGGGTGTTTTGTGCGTGGATGTTGTGTGGGTGATGGTGTCGTGTGCCTCTGTGTGGTGGGGTTGTCTATTGCTGTGCTCTCTCTGTCACCTTCGTCTCTATTTTTTGGTCGTAGGGGTTTGTGGGTGATGTGGGTGTGTGTTTTATATTGTGTCGGGTGTGTGGGAGTGGTGTGTGTATGTGTATTAGGTGTGTGTATTTTGAATTGTCCAATGTGGCGGTGTTTTGGAGATGTTTGTGTATTTTGAGCGCGGCGGTGTGTACCGCCAATGGAATACCGCGGTTGAAAGACACCCGCGTAGATTCATGGGTCATAATAGCATGGGCGTGTTTCTGTTGGCGTGATGGTGGAGGATTTGTTTTCGCCAGTTTATCACTGACCTTTGGTGTGGCGGACTTGTGTGGGTGTCTGAATTGCGGCAGATTCCGTGATGTGTGTCATAATAGCTGTGGCGGAATTCCGCGGTCGTGGCGGTGTATTGGCGGTCTTCTGCACGGCGGTAAGCGGCTTTTACCGCCGATGTTGTAATGACCCCCTTCATGTTAATATGAATTATATAAGCTACGCTCTCTTTCTGCAGCAAGTTCAGTATCCATCAGGAGTATAGCCCCTGTAAAACTTGTCAGCATGTTATCCACAATAGTAGACAACTTTTGAATCTTTATGGAGTTTAAGATAACCCCTACTGAAGGAATTATGGCTCCAAATATGTCTCCAACGACAGCAGCTGCTGTTTCTCGTTTTTGTCTAGCATGTTGTAATTCAGACGTTTTAGGTATTTGCTTTAAGTCATCAATCTGGTAAATCTTTGGGAAAACTATTCCCAAATAACATGTCCCATACCATCCCTTAGAGAGACGGTAATAAGCATTAAGTCCACAGACATAATAAATCCCAGGATCGCTGGATCCTGTCCATTTAACATGAATGCCCATTTACTCTGAAACAAAAACACGTCTGCATTCACTCGTTCCCACAAATAAAGTGTCATGCTCAGATTTTGGCCTCTATATACAAAGCCTTCCTACATGTTATGCATCTATAGCTAGTTTGCCTTGCGTCTTTATTGCAGTGTAAGCATAATCATTTGCATATGTGCGTTTTTCTAGCCCCTTTTCTAATCTTTCTTTCAATGCTTTGCGTCTATCATCGGTGTGATCTAAGAAGCTTTTCTCTACAGGTGTCAATAAGCAGGTCAGATTGTTGCGGTGTGCATAAGCTGTCCCAAATGTAAGCGTTGGTTCAAAGAAACCTCTCACTAATTTTATACTATGCTCCTTAGCTAATTTGTTCAGAAACTCAATCACAGGCACAAAAGAAAACACAACATGCAGATTTGAATAAAAGTATTGCACTTGCTCTTGATTATAGAATCTTGTTAATAGCAAGCTACAACTCATCCCATAAGTTAGTGGAAGGCTATGGTAAGTGACCCCTTCTTGCACTGATGAAGGAATCTTTGTGCACACATAACAGTTTTTTGCATCCATAGTCTCAACATACTCATTCAGCAAGCAATAGAAGACATTAGTAGAAAGTTCCCCCTTTGAGTTAGTTCCCTCATGCAAGTGTTTTGCATCCTGCTCAAACCTTTCCCACAGTGTTAATGTTGTAGTTTCAGGTTTTGAAGCATGGTTAGTCACTTTCTTATCCAACCACGGCATTCCCACAATCACTCCCATAATTATTATTGCACACACAATACCTAATATAAGACTCAACCAACCACACACCTTACCCTTCTTGTTACTACCTCTATTACAAGCCATGTCTGTAAAGAATCAGATAGCAGAACAATAATCAACTTGAGGACGATTTAAAACTCTTTTCTTTTCTCCTTTTTGTTTTTTTTCTTGATGCAAAAGTCTCTTTCTCTCTGCGTGTATTTACAGCGTTTCACTCACTCCAGGACCCCTTTGTCAAATCAGGTTAGCAGCTTGTCATAATCAAGTTCTCAAAGTCAAATCAGGTTATCAGTGTCGCATCCAGTAATTTATAAGTCTCTTTTCTTTAGTTTTTCAGTTTTCGATTTTTAACAAAGTCTTTTCTTTTTAGTTACTTCAGGTACCGTAGTATTGGCCGGGTACTTCTCGATCAAAACAGAACGCTAAGAATTCTTGTTGCCATTCAGATGTTGTTGCATATGCCCTCTCAGGACCTGCGTACCTTCTATTTGTGATTCTTTTTCTTTTCAGTCTGCGTTCACCTTGCAATTCTCCTTCACTCAGGTCCTCTATTCGGGATGTATCCGTTTCTTCTGTTATTGTTTCACCTGGCACGCTTCTTGCTTTTGCAGCCTGTTTCTCTGGCCAGTTATCTCCCTTATGCGTCTTCTTCCTGCTTGTCTTTTCAGGATGCTGAACAGCACCCTCCTCTTGTAATATGGTGTTTTCTCTTGATGGACCTGCAACTGGCTCAGGGGATGCCGGTGTACTTTGATCTCTTTCTACTATTTCACCTTCTTCTTCCTCTTCTTCTGGATCTGTAACAGGTTCAAGTTCTAACCCGTATCCGTCTGCTTCTGGGAGAACTTCTCCTTGACTTAGTTCTCCTACTGCCTCTACTGAGATAGGCACACTGTCACCTCTCCCGAACTCATTTACTGTTTGAGGGACAAGGCTGTTCTCAGGGGGCTCTCCTGCAGTCTCAGTTCTCTCTTGGCTATTTTCAGGCCCTAAGACTTCCCTCTCTGGAACTGTTGAGTCGGAAACTTCAAGTTCCTCATCAGTTGGACACGTTACCTTCTTTGTGTGGCTGGCATGTATCCAGTTTGGAACGCCTGCACATTTCACAGCAGTGGTTGTTGTCAAGATTACTTGATATGGCCCCTTCCAGCGCGGCTCCAAACACGACTTTCTCACGTGCTTCTTGACGACCACCCAGTCACCGGCTTGCAGGGTGTGACCTGGATCACCGATCGGTGGCAATGTGTTAGCTTCCACCTGGTGAGAAAAAGAGCGAATCACATCATTCAAGCCTTTGCAGTAGTCCAACAGCATATCATCTGTGATATTCACAAGAGCATTTGCAGGTTCATAGCTCTACCCATAAGGATTTTGTGTGGTGATAGTCCTGTCTTCTTATCAGGGGTGTTCCTCATTGACATCAGCACTAAGGGCAATGCACCTGGCCATTTTATATTGGTAGCTGCACACATCTTCGTCATTCTCGATTTTAAAGTACCATTCATTTGCTCTACCAATCCTGATGCTTCGGGACGGTAGCTACAATGCAGCTTCTGTTCGATGTCTAATGCAGCACACAAGAGCTTAATCACCGCATTGTCGAAGTGTCTGCCCCTATCTGATTCTATAGAGACCGGAAACCCGAACCAAGGTATTAGTTCCCTAAGCAGCAGCTTTGCATTTCTACGTGTGGGGTAAGCTTCAGTCCAGTGGCTGAAAACACACACAATCACCAACACGTACTTCAATCCTCCACAAACAGGCATTTCAATGAAATCCATTTGCAGCTTGCTAAATGGACCACCAGCTCTCCCTATGTGGCTCAAAGTTACCACAGTCCCTTTTCCGGCATTCATCTGTTGACAGATGATGCACCTGTGACAGGTAACCTCTGCGGCATGTCTGAACTTTGGGTTAAACCAATCGATTTTGAATGACCTGATCATTGCATCTCTCCCAAGATGAGCCTGTCCATGATAGAGCCTCGCAAATTGTGACAGAAGACTGTTTGGCAAAACTAATTTCCCCTCTTCTGAGACCCACAAGTCATCAGCCCTTTGTACACATTGCATTCTCTGCCAGGAGCATGCTAGCATGACCCTGTAGTGTCTTTAGCTCATCTAGTGTATCGACCACCCTTAATGCAAGGTTCAGGCATGTGTCATTTTCAGTTTGCGGTAACAATTCCCACTGATCCTTGAACGATATACAGTTCAACGCTCAAAACCTTGCAACTTGATCTGCATAACCGTTTCCCAGGGACACAAAGGGCCTGATTCTAATGTTGGCGGGCGGCGGGAGCCGCCCGCCAAGCTACCGCCGCTGAAGGACCGCACCGCGGTCAAAAGACCGCGGCGGCCATTTAGACATTTCCTCTGGGCCGGCGGGCGCTCTCCAAAAGAGCGCCCGCCGGCCCAGAGGAAATGCCCCTGCAACGAGGACGCCGGCTCAGAATTGAGCCGGCGGAGTTGCAGGGGTGCGACGGGTGCAGTTTGCACCCGTCGCGTATTTCAGTGTCTGCTTAGCAGACACTGAAATACTTTGCGGGGCCCTCTTACGGGGGCCCCTGCCGTGCCCATGCCATTGGCATGGGCACGGCAGGGGCCCCCAGGGGCCCCGCGGCACCCCCTACCGCCATCCTGTTCCTGGCGGGCGAACCGCCAGGAACAGGATGGCGGTAGGGGGTGTCAGAATCCCCCATGGCGGCGCAGCAAGCTGCGCCGCCATGGGGGATTCAAAGGGCAGCGGTAAACCGGCGGGAGACCTCCGGTTTGCCTCTTCTGACCGCGGCCGAAGCGCCGCGGTCAGAATGCCCTGCGGGGCACCGCCGGCCTGTCGGCGGTGCTCCCGCCGACCCTGGCCCCGGCGGTCTTAGACCGCCGGGGTCAGAATGACCCCCAAAGTCTTGTGACTTAACGTGAGCGTTGCATTTCACCACGGCAATTTCAAGAGGTAACTGAATTGCATGTAACAAATCCTTAATTTGTTCACCATTTTTCACAGGGGAACCAGAGGAGTTCATGAAACCTCTCTGCGACCACAATTGGCCAAAATCATGTACAATTCCAAATCCGTATCTGCTGTCAGTATAGATAGTGACTTCCAGATTTTCGGCTGCGTGGCATACCTTAGTAAGGGCAATTAGCTCTGCCACTTGTGCGGAATACACTCTCTCGAGCCAGGAAGCTTCGATGATACCAGCTATGGTACATACAGCGTACCCGGCTCTCAGCATTCCGACTGAGTCTCTCAAACAGGATCCATCAACAAACATAATGCAGTCATTTTCTTTTAACTGCGTATCTTGAATATCAGGTCGGGGTTTGGTACATAGTTCTGTTACCTCAAGACAATCATGTTCCACCTCCTCTTCGTTATTAATCTCGGTATTCTCAACAGGAAGTAAAGTTGCCGGGTTCAATACAGTACATCGCTTCAATGAAACATAAGGTGACCCTAATATAATTGTCTCATATCTGGTAAGTCGGGCATTTGTCATGTGCTGGGTTTTGGTTTGAGTCAACAAAATCTCAACTGAATGAGGAACCATTACTGTCAAGGGATGTCCCATCACTATGCCTTCACACTGTGTGAGGCTTTGACCAACTGCTGCAACTGCTCGCAAACAACCCGGTAAGGCTGCTGCGACGGGATCCAAGGTAGCTGAAAAATATGCTACAGGGCAGTTTGAACCTCCATGGACCTGTGTTAGGACAGACAAAGAACAAGCATCACGTTCATGACAAAACAGCAGAAACGGCTTTGTATAATCAGGCATACCCAAAGCTGGTGCTCTGCACATGCACTCTCTCAATTCCATGAATGACTCAAGCTCTTCCTTGGATAAAGCTATGGTATAAGGCTCATCCTTAATCTCTTTGCCTGTCAGCTTTATCAATGGTTTTGAGATAATCGAGAAGTTGGGTATCCACTGGCGACAGTAGCCCACCATTCCCAAAAACATCCTGACATCTCTCTTGGTTGTCGGAGGGTTCATTTGCAAAATAGCAGTCACCCTTTCCTTCGATATTCTCCTTGACCCTTTCTCAATCAAGTGTCCTAAGTATTTCACCTCTTTCTGACAGTACTGCAGCTTCTTTGGCGACACTTTATGTCCGTTCTTTCCCAAATGATTCAGTAAGGCAATTGTATCATATTTACAGTCATCTTTTGTCCTGGATGCAATCAGCAAATCGTCAATGTACTGTACTAGAGTTGAATTGAAAGGCAGTACTAGGGACTCTAAGTCCTTTTTTCAACATCTGATTGAAGATGGACGGTGATTCAGAAAACCCTTGAGGAATTCTGCACCAACTGTACACTTTGTCCAGGAATTTGAAACTGAATAAAAACTGGCTGTCTTCATGAAGAGGTATCGAAAAGAAAGCTTGTGACAGGTCTACAACGGTTGAACCATTCGGCATCACAAGAGACCTGAAACATAATCACTGCTGGATTGGGCACTATGGGGCAACACTTTACCACAATTTGAACCTTTCCACAAGGCTTTTTCAGACCCATTATCAGTGAATTACATGGGCTGCTCAACACTTCCTTCAGGACTCCTTGCTTTACAAAGTCCGCCATTATTTGTGCGTTTTGGATAAGAACATCTTGTGCCATGTGATATTGTGGCACCTGGGGAAACACTGCATTTGGCTTCACTTGTACTTTAACTGGTTTCACACCTTTTATCAGTCCCACTTCTTTTCCTGTCAAATCCCACACTTTCTCTGTCACCGTTCCCTGTATCTCGGCAGGTAAGTCAATCACTGTAAGCATCGGGAACAATGTAATCAAAGGGTAATCTTCATTTGCAGTTTCTGTCTCTAATTCTGCGAACTGACCATCATCTCCTTCATCATCACTGTTTGTCTGCACCTCAATTCCATCATTGGAACATGTAATCGAACATTTTGTCTTGTACAATAAGTCTCTTCCCAGTAGGGATACTGGACTTGAATCGCAGACTACAAACTTATGCAGTCCCTGGGAGTTGCCAATCTCGACCTGCACTGGATCTGTAATTGGATTTGTCGAGTACTGGTTTGCTACTCCGACCACCCTTATGGTATGCCCTGAAATTGGCAATTTCGGAACTTCTGCACTCCTGACCGTGAAGCGTGTAGCTCCGGTATCAACCAAGAATGAAACCTTGTGACCCATTACCTTTCCCTCTACATAGGGTCCCCTCTGATCCACCTCTAGGGACGCTGCAAGCCTGCACTCTTCACTGTCTGAACTATCATCCCACCAATCCTCATTCATTCCATCTTCACCACGCAATGGGAATTGCTGTACTGTATTATTTTGACTCATCACCTGACCTGTGACCTTCTGAGGAAGCATCACCTGTTGCTGTCCCATCGGAGCCATTGGTAATTGCATTTGCTGTCTAGGCACCATGGGAACCTGCTGTTGTACCTGCTGCATTTGCGCTGGTTGAACATGTGGCATTTGCTGCATGGGCTGTAACCCTTTCATCTGAACCATGTTATTTTGGAAGTTTAGATTTTGATTTCTCAACTTTGTACCTCTCATATTTTGCAATGTACCGACATTAGTGCTTTGTTGAACGACACCATCCTGCACCACATTTGGGCATTCCCGCTTCCAATGCCCCACGCCCCCGCACGCATGACATGGTGACATCTTTTTCATCCCTTGCGTGTCATTTTGAACCACAACCGTATTTAAGTCTGGACCGCGATTCACAAAACCTCGACCTCTTGGTTGTGCCTGAAATACACCATTCCCTTGCGGTTGCTGCTGTATCATCTGTTGAATTCCATTTCCCTGCATTCCTGCCTGTGCTGCCCTTATCTGCATCACCATCACTTTCTCCTTCAACTTTTTCTGCTTCAGTTCAATCTCATCACTACAGTATTTCGCATACTGCAATACCTCATCAATCGGCTTCGCTTGCCAACAGATCAAATGATTCTTGATCATCTGGCTAACTTCTGGTCTCAGCCCTTCAACAAATCTGAACTCGAGAGGGTTCATATCTTTCGGCTCAATGGTCTCAGTACCACTGTAATGTTTGAATGCCTTTAACAATCTCTCATAGTAAGCATGTATTGATTCCTTAACCTCCTGTGAGGTCCGGTCGATTTTCTGCCAATCAGTCACTTTCGGCAACACTTTCTGCTTCAAAAACTCAATCACCTTATGATAGTACCTCATCACTTCCTCAGAGGGTGCTCCAGTCACCTTATCCTTTGCCGGCTGCTTCGTCGGCCAGTTTACCCCTCTCTTGCACTCGAGCCACAAGTCGGGCGGAACAATAATCTCAAAGAAGGTATTCAAGTCTTCCCAGAGACACTTTGCAAGCTTCACAAACCTATCTGTTTGTTGGTACCACTCGATCGGTTTCTCCCTCAACCTGGGATAATCATTAGTAAAAGATAGGATGTCTCCTCGGGACCACGGTACATGAATTAAAACTCCAACAGCTGTTTCTCTCATCAGTAGTATCTTTACTGATTCTGAATCTGGTGTGGTTTTAGTTTTACTCGAACCCGGGCTGTCACCTTTCTCTTTGTCTCTTTTCTTAGCCCATCTGCCTTCCCATTTTTCTAATGCTCCCCAGATTTGCGCACTTTGCAATATTTCCTTTAGATGCGCTTTCATTCCGGCAGACCTCATATGCTCGAAGTCTTTTGAATCAAAGTCTAACCTGTAACTCCTTTTCAAATGTTTAGTATTCTCAATATCAATGTTTTACTTGTCTGGCAGGTTTGTTAATTTCTGATGTACCTTGCCTACTTCTTTAGTAATCTTAGGGCACAGATATCTCAACTCTGCTTCTGTATATGACTCTAATCTGTTTACCCCCATTGTCCCTTCCACTAATTCAGCAGCTTCCACGCCCAGTCTCACGAAGTTAAAGTAATCATCTTTCTCTGACTTTTCTGGTTCCACTGTAGTTACTGTAGTCTTTTGCAAAGCATAGGTCTTCTCTAACCACTTATTCAACTGTTGTACCGTAAAACGTTGCAGTGAAATGTTCCCCGCATGCATCATCGGCGACTGTGAAGCATTCGTACTTATTGTTTGTGGGGTTAACCCCCTAGCCCTGCCTGTCTCATTGCTTCCAACGGTGCTTCAACTGGGCTAAGGTCTATCAAAGACCTTGGTTTTTCAACCGCTTGTTCTCCTGGGGCCATTAACTGAGGGGTTCCTATGGACCCTCCTCTTAGCACATCTTGGGCCATTACTCCCTGATCACATACACCAGGCTTACCTTGTGCATATAATGGCACCGGTGGACCAACAGTAATTGGCAATGATATTGCAGCTGGTGTCTGACCTGGTCCCAAACCTCGTGGAGCAGCGACTCCAAAGGTCTGATCCAGTGAAGCCGGGGCAGGCATTAATGGAGGTCCAGCTGCTGGGTTATATCCCGGTATCAGTTGTGGCTGTGGCTGGGGCAGCAATTGCGGAGTTGACTCAATCTGCCCTAACCTCGATTTTGTATATATCGGGTCTGGCGGCACTATCAGATTTGTAGTAGTCTCTAGTACCGGGACGTCTGGATAGATTCTCTGTATCTGCGGTGGAGGTTGCAACTGTATCTGCATGTCTGGCGCAGTGGGTACACTGCACCATTCTGTATCAAAGCCGTATCACTAGTCTGTGCGGTATCAGTAACTCCCTTCTCCAGCGTCTGGTTCCCAGGACCCGTATTAGTGCTCGGGACATTATCGCTTGCCGCATAATGTGGCGGGCGATCATGCAATATCCAATCCATAAATTCTTCATCGTCTGAATCATCTTCTTCTTCCCAAGGTCTCTTAGTTTCTTTAGGCTTACTAGAGTCTTTGTCTGTTTTACAGGTGGCTTTCTTTCCCTGCGTCTCATCTCCCTGTGTAATAGCTGGGAATAATTTTAATCCATCAACTATTCCCCGTCTCCAGATTTTGCTTTCATTATCCCACCTAGCTTCCGCATAAGTCTTTTCTGCCCTTTTTATTCTTCTTTGGAATTTCTCTTGTCTCTGTTTAAGGGCCATTAAATCCCAAATCGCTAAAGCCTCATACTGAGCTGGCCTCGGAGGTGGTTTTCGTACACTTAACATCCACCTTAGATTTTCTAGAACTCTCGTATTGAACGTCCCATGTTCTGGGAATGCCAAACATCCATCTTTTTCTGTCAATTTGCGCCACTGTTTTATCCATAAACAAGGCGTGACACCTTTTTCCTCCATAACTATATAAGCCGGAGTTCCCTCAGGCGGTGTAGGCTCCCCTTCACTCACCATAATGTATGCATCTCCTTTCAGAGCATTCTTAAAAGCCTTGACAAAATTCATTTTTACGTTTTCTCTTATTTGTATTTAATCAGAAAGTGACTTTAGTTCCCAGGACACTCTTCACCCACCTTTCTCAACCTATTGCCTCTCACGGACGGCAGCCAATCCGTGCACGACCCCTCTCAGCAACTGACCTATCTCAGCGCAGCACTACTGACGTCACACTCACACACTGCAGCTGAAAAAGTCTTGCGGCTTGTCTGCCCCTCACTGGATTTACACCGAACTAATGCAAAAATTACTGCGAGCACCTTCATCAACAACACAAATTTGCCGGTTTACTACAGGAAGGGTAACACATTCGCTTCAGAACTTTACAGAGATTTCACTTGAAGCCTCGGCCGCTACTCTCTCCTTCTCAGTTCCCGCACCCGCAAGCAGAATTCGACCCGCAAATCCTACTCTCGACTTGTCAATGGTTCGTCCTAATGCACTTTAGAACTTGCCAAATCTCCATCGAAGGTTTCATACATACAATTTGACTCAAACTCGACTTGTCAACCACGCCCGATTGACCTATTAAACCGCACAAATTACAACATAAACCCAAGTGTCTCCCATACTTGTCAATATACTCCGGGGTCTTAGACCACGACGGGTCCGTACATGAACAACCAACCACGTGGATAATTTTGAGCACAAAGCGCCACACTCATTTGAAGTACGCCGACTTCCCTACTCTCATACTGCGGAGTACGCCCACTCCTACTAAAACAACATTACCTGGCCTAAATACACACAAACTTCACAATTCACCTGCAAAATGCATAAGCTGAGCAAGCGCAAATCCTACACCACACATACTATGGCGCCGAGAACATCCCCAACTCACTTAGGCAGGCTCTGAGATCCCGGGAAAGTCATGGTGAATTTAGAAACACATCATACCTCCAATTTGCATTGTCTCAGAAAAACAATTTAAACAATAATTCTCTGTCCTAGGGCCCCCAAGGGCCAATCCGTCGCTCTGCTACCAGAACTGATAACGCGTCCCTTTATGATAATTTATCACACATCAGGACTCGTTTTAGGCCAATGAATCTTTTGACCCAGTTGAGAGATACCTTAGGACGAGATAGCTAATTAATATATCAATCAATACATCAATAATATCATCAATATTTATCACGACAATGCATTTAACTTTAGTCAAAGTCATTAATCAATTCAAAGACGCTACCATGACCTTTCAGCCATGTATAATCACACCTTGTTTAGTAGAATTTTATGAGTTTTATTCCCTATTAATTACATTCTAATAGCAAATGCGTTAATCTCAACACCAAGAAACATAATAGCATAGTCACGATATGGCAACTTTGGTAAGCTTTCATTAAAGCGAGAATCACAAACATCAGAACATAACACAGCGTGAACATAGATCAATTCAGCAGAGTGTCAATAACGCGTCAGTTCAACAAAGCATAATCTTGGTCGTTTGTCTATTTGCGTCAGTTTGGTGAACACCTGTCCTAACCACTGATTAGCATTCGCATGTTGGGCTTCATGCAAAACAATTTAGAACACCAATTTGGAAAACATCTAGCTAAGGTCTCTGTCAAAAGCAAGCAGTTGGTACCTAGAAAGGAAAAGCAAACAGACAAATCACAATCGCATTGTCATAATTACCGTCCAAAGTTTAGGTCAGCGCACAGGTTCAGTCTTCGTCCTCAGGGCTTCAGTCAAATCGCCATCAGTCAGAACTCAGCTCCGGGGCAAAAGGGCACTTTCCTCATAAGAAGGTAAAGTGAAAATGGACAATCTAAGGGCGAGGATGGTCTAAGTAAAGCAATAAGTCACCAAACAGAGTGACAGAGTTTCTGGATAAAATCAATAGCATTCCCTACTTAATTCTCAATGACTCCCCGTGACATGGGTTTTTATCCCTTTTTCGTTGTACATTCCCCCAAAATTCTATTGGACGTTTGCTATACCCCACTATCTTTAACCTATCATAAAACACATTAGGTAATCTAACTCTTCACCCCATATTATTTTACAAGTTTTGATTGGTCTTCGTAATTGACGTCTTCAGAGGTGGTACGTCCGGTATGATTTCATCCTTCTGTAATTCTTTGCACATCTTTTGGTCAGCAGTTCCATTGTCTTCACCGGTTTGAATGACCTTGTACATTACATGAATCTACATTGTTTCAATTCACTTTTAACATTTATTTTGCAAACGAGAAGAAGCGGTGGGAAACAGATCTAACATGGTTACATTAATCTTCCAAGTTGAAGAAAAAGAATAAACAGGGTCATGGCCCCTTGTGAGTCAGCACACTGGAAAATAGAAAAATGCATTTAATATGAGAGCCAGGGCAGCTAAGCTTCGGCTCATGCTAACTTAAGGCCTATGAGGATTTCAATAATTTAATAACGCAAATGTTAGTATAAACTTATTTAAACATAATATAAACACTTTGGTCATTATTATTAGTCTATGTATACATTGGTGGCCACTCATCGTGGTCACTATTCAAACGCTCGTCTAAGCAAAATTACTATTATTATAGTTTCTATGCGGCATCATCACACACTGATTCATAAACATTTCATGTTAATATAAATTATATAAGCTACGCTCTCTCAAATCCATAAAGAAACAATTCACATTTTCTGAATTTTGTGATGGTTCAGTTTTATTTGTAACTGTCTTATCCTGTAATGCTAAATATTTTGCCACCTGCTCAGCATACTCGTTTCCAAGTGTGACCATGTCCTTTCCAGTTTTATGAGCTATGCACTTTGTTACTACATTTTCCTTTGGCTTCTGTATAGCTATTAACAAATCCAATATGTAAACACCATTCTTTATAAGTGCTCCAGAGGATGTCATAAAACCCTTTGTGACCATAGTTGACTATAGTCATGAACAACACCAACACCATAGTGGTTGTCTGTATAAAGCATCACATCTAATGTATCTAATAGGCAGCAAGCTCTCAATAAAGCTAGCAGTTCTGCCACTTGTGTTCAAGTTATGTTTGGCACAGGAGATGCCAGAGAAATTGAACATACTGCATAAGCAGCTCCCATGGTTCGTATTAGTCTCTCAAACAACAGTCATCAACAAACAAAGTCAGAACAGCCATTTTCAAAGGTGTTTCTTTATTATGTGTTTTTGGTCACCTCAGTACAATCATGGTTTTGTCCGTTATCAGTTTCATTGTCATTCTCCCTGCCTTCACAATTCTTAACCTGACATACGGAGCAGTGTTGCTGGGTTCAACACATTGCAGCTCCGAATGGTAGTGTACTCTGCTGAAAGTACGGTCTGCTCACAAAGAGTCAGTATACTATTTGTTGTATATTTTGGTTTCTTGCCAAAAGGAGTTCAACCGAATGTGGGACACACATAATTAAGTTATGGCCCATCACAATCCCTTCACTTTGTTCAATGACAAAGCAAATAGTTGCAACTGATTTCATACAACATAGAAGACTTTCAACTACCTGATCAAGTAAAGCAGAAAGATATGCCACTGGACACATTAAACCTCCATGTTTCTGGTCAGAATTGAAAGTACATATCCATTTCTCTCATGACAGAACAGGAAATGTCACATTGTAATCAGGCATTCCAAGTACGTGTACATGATACAAACTCTTTTTCATGTTTTTAATTGCATTAGCGGATCTTGGACATCACTGCATGTCAACCTTCCTAAAGGCTTTTCAATTTAGGAAAAGTTTGGAATCCACTGACAATAACATCCAACGATTCCAAGAAACATCAAAATCTCCCTCTGGGTGGTCAGCTGACTCAATTTCAGACTGCATAAACATGTTCTGTTGAGACCTCCCTCACAACCTTTTCAGTACTGTGTCTGAGATAGATAACTTCCTTTTTTTGATAAATTAATTTTTATTGTTTTGCAAACAACTAAAATGAATACGATACAAACATTTAAACATGGTACCAACGGGCACACGAACATTGGTCAGGTCCCCTGTTCCAGCGACACGTTCTTAAACTATAAAGAAAAGAAAGAAAGCTGCACGTAAATCTACTAGACTGGCCTTAGTGAATTATGTATTGATCAGTGAGGGTGGAATAAGAGGGGGATCTGTTTCGACCCTCTGTGGTGAGGTAGTTTTCGGTGATGTAGGAGAGGCACATGTAGCGGCTTCCCACCTTCCCCATATCTTATTATATTTATTCGGGCAGCCTCTGGCCTCATATACCAATTTTTCCCGTATCGCGCACCAATCCACTCCACGCCTCCACTTAATCAAGGCCGGGGCCCCCCTGGCTTTCCAATTCGCCATTATATCCCTCTTGCCCACCAAACATGCAACCCCCAGGAAGGTCCTGTCTGGTCTTCTCAACCCAGTGTCTCCCATAATTCCCAGTAGGGAGGACAACAGTGATTTCTCTACATCTACTTGCAGGACATCAGAGACTTCATTTAGAACCGCCCTCCAGTAAGTCGCTATGACCGGACATGTCCAAACCATATGAAAGAAGTCGGCAGAGGGGTCCAGGCACCGAGGGCAGTCAGCCGTGGATCGGAGGCCCGCTCTATGTAGTTTAGTAGGTGTTAGGTATGCTACGTGAAGGTAGTAGGTCTGTATTTGTCGGAATCGAGAGGCCATCGTTAGGGAGCGGGGTGCCATCAGCGCCTCGCCCCACTCCACTTCTTCTATGTGGCCCACCCATCCCTCCCACTTCTGGCGGAGCCCTTCCAGGGAGCAGGCTGTGTTGGCAACCAGGGCGTGGTATATCTGGGAGACACCTCCTTTGCCTAGACTCCCCATTAGTGCCTTTGCCTCCTTCAGGCTGTACTCTGGTATGGTGTCCCCTGTTTGCATGTGTGATTGTAAGGCGTGGCGGAGCTGGAGATATTTATGAAATTGCGTCTTATTTAGTGAGAAAAGTTTCTGGAGCTCCTCAAAGGATCGCATGTGTGTCCAGTTCCAAATGTCTCCTAGTGTGGATATGCCAATGATGTCCCATTTTTGGAATCCCTCTAGGCCCGTAACTTCCTGCAATTGTTTCCCTGCCACAGCGGGGTCTGTTGAGTGAGGCGACCCCACCACCCCGACACACTCTGTGCCGCCCGCCAACCCATTAGGACCACCTTGGTTACGTCAGGGGTATCTCAGGAGATCGGGCCCCCATATAGGGCATCGAAAATTTGCGGATAGCTCAATGTGTGGAGCTCTAGTCGGTATGCCGGGTCCGACCAACCACCCCCCATCCAATCATTAATCACATGTAGGTGCATTGCGAGGTGGTAATGGTAAATGTTGGACATGCCCAGACCCCCATCATAGACGTCCCTTTGGCAGGTAACGAGCGCCAGTCGTGGACGGGCGCCACTCCATATGAACTGGCGTGCCAACGTGTCCAGCTCTCGAACCCATCTCTTTGGGATGGGGTGTGGGAAGTTCTGTAATAGATAAAGAAGTCTGGGGAGGACCAACATCTTATAAAGCGCTATTCTACCTAGGAGGTTGAGGGGGAGGGTTCTCCATCGTTGGAGGTCAGTCCTAATTCTCCTGATTGAAGGTGTAATATTGAGTTCCCAGGCTAGTTCCGGGAGTAGCGAGGCGTATATTCCTAGATATTTAAAGCTGTTTCTTTTCACTGGGATGGTATGTTGCCAATCCACGCAGTCTCGAGAGCGGTGGAGGGGGACCAGCAAGGATTTACTATGGTTTAGAGTCAGCCCGGAAGCCTCCGCAAAGAGGTTCAATATGTGTAGAACGCGGGGACCACTCGAGGCTGGGTTGGAGATGTATAACAAGATGTCGTCCGCATAAAGTGCCACCCGGTCCTCTGCGCAAGCGGTCCAGGGCCAACCCTCAATCAAGGGATCCCCGCGTAACAATATCGCCAAAGATTCAATCATTAAGGCAAAGAGTAGGGGGGATAGAGGGCACCCCTGTGGGGTGCCACGGCTGATAGGGAACAGGTCAGAAACCACCCCGTTCACTTGTACTCGGGCCGTCGGGTTGGAGTAAAGCAGTTTTACCAGGCCACGGAATCTTGCCCTGAATCCATTTCTTTGCAGCACCTGGTCAAGGTAGGACCAGTCTACTGTGTCAAAGGCTTTCTCAAAATCGAGTAGGAGTAATGCCAAGGGATTACGTGACAGAATCCCACGATGTGCTAGGACCAGGTGCAGCCGTCTAATACAGTGCCTAGTGCCACGGGTGGGCATAAAGCCACATTGGTCAGGGTGCACCAACAAGGGGATGGCTTCTTTCAGTCTAGCGGCCAGGATTGAGGACAATACTTTGATCTCTATATTCAGGAGAGAAATGGGCCGGTATGCCGAGCAGTGTTTTGACGGAGGTTGCGTTTTAGGGATTACCACAATTGTGGCTTGGTCAATCCCATCCGGAAAGCGACCTTGCTTTTCGGCTTCTGTGTACATTTCAAGCAGGTGGGGGCTTAGGATGTCACTACATTTGCTATACAGCTCTGCCGGGAATCCGTCTGGCCCTGGGGTTTTGCCCGATGTCAGGCCGGAGATTGCGTTAGTAATCTCGGAAAGATTAAGGGCTTCGTCTAGCCTGTTCCTTGTCTCCGGGGAAACTCTGGGGAGAGATATTTTGTTTAAGAGAGGAGACTCTTTCTCGGACATGGGCCGAGGGTGTTCTGCGTAAAGGCGCGTATAGTAGGAAGCAAAGCTTCGTGCGATTTCAGTGGGAGTTTTAGAAAGGGAGCCTGAATCTTCCATGATTTCGGGAATGACTCTATTGGCTAGAGGGTGAGTTGCCAGCCAATGTAAGAATTTCCCATTTTTATCTCCCCATCCATATACTCGGGCAGCTGAGGCCCTCCAAATATGTTTTGCTGATTCTAGCACTAGGTGTTTAATTTCATCTCTCACCATGGTGAGGTGCCTCAAACTGGAGGCTGACTTAGAGATCCCATATTGTCGTTCCAGACTTAAAACCTTTGCCTCTAGAGCAGATACTTGCGAGTCTCGGGCGCGTTCACGGACACGAAGAAGATGTTTAGCGTGTCATCTGAGAGTGGCCTTACACGCGGCCCATAATGTGCCTGGGAACCGGACTGATCCCAGGTTCATTTCAAAGTAGTGAGTGAGATGGTTCCTAACCTCAAGGGTGTAGTTGTTGTCTTGCAGGTACCATGCATTAAGGCGCCACACCGGGCGTCTAGAGGGATCCACCCCCCCCAGTCGGACCCTCACTGGTGCGTGGTTGGAGACTCCACGAGGCAGTATATCCGCTCCTGTGACGCTAGTGACGTCAAGGGCGGGCATAAATACAAGGTCAATTCTGGATTGTGTTGGGTGGGTGGCCGATGTGTGTGTGTATTGACGTTCCATAGGGTGCCAAACTCTCCATATGTCGCAGAGACCCAGGCTTTCAGCCCAGCCCGTAAGACTTGACGCCCGGTTGGATCTGCCAGTGGTAATCTCGCCTGATACGTCTAGAGTTGGATCGAGGACAGCATTGAAATCTCCCCCTAATAAGGTGGCTCCCTGAGGTAACCCAGCAGTTACCTGGCGGAGTGAAGTTAAAAAAGCTTCCATCCCTGCCGGAGGGGCGTATAGGCTCACCAGGTTTAGTGGTGATCCGTGAAGAACTCCCGTGACCACTACGAATCTGCCTTGCGGGTCAGATTGCGTGTCTGTAATTACCATAGGTAGTGAGCGGTGGAGTAGGATAGCCACCCCTCTAGAGCCTCTGGAGAAGCCTGCGTGGTAGACTCTATCGTAACCTCCCCGTGAGAGCATGGGGCATCTAGTTCCAAGGAGGTGGGTTTCTTGTAATAAAACCACAGAGGGGGAATATCTGCGGCGGGAACTGAATACCGCGGATCTCTTGATTTTATCTAGCAGGCCATTAACGTTCCATGAAATGACCTGAGTCAGTGAGGGCCAGTTATGGGATGCGTGTTTGCTATATTTTGCTGGGTGCCCTCCTGTGAATCTGGGGATGACCGTTTCAGTTGCAACAGTGAAGTATTAAAATAACAAGGTAAGCTTATCAACACATTATTATCTAAACCCATGTCAAACTCTTTACCCCCCAACCACCCCCCACCCCATACTCCCACCCCGGAAGCATCTGTCGCCCCATTACCCAACTGGAACAAAGCAGCCAAAAGGACTGCTGTTGGAGTGGAGTGGTGGACCCCTCCTCCCTTTAGTCGGATCAAATGCAGTGAACGGCTTTTAAGTAAGTCACACGGAACGTGTATTAAGGAGGTCATAAGTCCTCTGTGGTGTCACCTCCAATGGCCGCATGTCCAGGATGGGTACCTCAGCCGAGCCCTCCCGCTTCGTCAGAAGTTACCTGTCCCGCCTCAGCCGAGTTCCGGAGACTGGCTCAGGCTGGTGTCATCGCCGGCCCGGGCTGGGTCTCGAGGCCCCGGCGATCCGCCGGAGGCCCCCCCTCCCGCGCACCGGAGCCCGAGGGTGTTCCATTGTTCGCGGTGGCGTCCGAGTCTTTCCGGCTACCCTTTTTGGATCTAGTTCATCATCTGCTTCTCCAGGGCCCTCCCATCGGGGGGCATCTCACGGGAGGGGCCGCCCACCAGGCCCCGGGGACCCCGCCGAGCCCCGGCACCCTCTTCAGTCAGCCAGTCCCATGCCTCCTCCGGGGAGTCGAAGAAGTAGGCCTTTCCGGCCATTAGGACCTTGAGTCTGGCAGGGAATAATAGCATGTAAGTGAGTTGCATTGCTCTAAGCTTTTGTTTGACATGCTCATAAGATCGGCGGCAAATCTGCACTTCACGGGTGTAGTCAGGGAATATTAGGATCTTATGGTTCTCCCATTGAAGGTTATCGGAACACCTGGCTTCCTTAAGGATATTGTCTTGATCTTTGAAATTAAAGAAGCGTGCAATCACCGGGCGCCTGGGCCCGCCAGGCGGTGGGCGCGGAGCAAGGGCCCTGTGAGCACGTTCGATCGCGAACCAAGTCAAAAGGGATTGATCTGGGATCCAGGTCTTGATCCACTGCTCCAGGAATTCGGAAGCTTTATCCTCCTCCGCGCCCTCTGGAAATCCGACAAAGCGCAGGTTGTTGCGTCTTGAGCGATTTTCTGCGTCTTCCGTACGGCGGTGCAATTCGTTACTACGAGTTTGGAGTTGGGCCACTTTGGTTCTGAGATCGGATAATTCGTCTTCGGTCTGAGAGACCCAGTTTTCTACCTCAGTGATTCGGCCCACCGCGTTTCTGAGGTCCTGCCTAATTAGGCACATGTCCCCCCCAACCTCTCCGATCTTGGTCTCCACGGCGGTCTGCGATGATTGAATCGCCAGGAGGATGGCATTCACTCCATCCGGGGCCGGGCCTCCGCTGGCTGTGTCTCCGTCTCTCCGCGGACCCGCCGGCGCTGTGAACTGGTCAATCTTTTGTTGGGAGGCAGGAGGTTGTTTGTTCGCTTTGTCTCTTCCCATCTTGTTACTCTGGCAGGGAACAGATTGTGTTGTCTCATGTGGAATTTTCTTTCGAGTCTCAGCATCCATGGAGCTCCTCGCGTCAAGGGACCACGTGAGAGCACCCCCACGGAACCGCAGGGGCCCCAGATGATGCGGGCTGGATTGTGCGGGTACTGTTCTTTATTTAAGGCTCAGCAGTCCAGAGTCCGTCTCTCCCCTCGTCTGAGCCAAGTCAGCAGGCAAAGAGGGGAGGTCCCAGAAGCGGAAGCTTGAGTTTTGCGGGCCACTAGACCGGGGTCCTTCCCCTGGCACCGTCGAGCCCCCACAGGATTCAGGGGAACTCTTATCACCCTGAGGCCATTCCTCAGCACCCCCGGGGCATCAGTGTCTCTGTGGTGGGGCCGTGCTCACTTCGGCCCGGTCGCTGGTGTCTGTCCCGGGGGCCAGTGGGTGCTCGTTGCCCGCGCCGCGGCCTTATGCACTCGCGGGGGTCCAGAGAGTCCCTCCTCCCCTCGCTTGGTTTCCGTTCAACTCCAGTCTTCGTGGGAATCGAGGAAAGGGCCCGCCGGCTCAGCGCCTCAGGGGTTATTGCCTGGGCCGCCTGGCTCCTCACACCCTCCTTTCTCCTCCTCCTACCGGAATGGGAATGCCCCTGTTCCGCCTGTGGCATTGACTTTCGTATCAATGGGCCGTGGACCCCATCTAGGTTCACAGCGCGGTCTCGCTGCGCCTGGCTGCCCTCTCAGAGGCCGTCCGCGCTTCCGGTTCCTCCAGGAACTCCGAGCGTTGTGCCCTCCATTTCGCCCGCCGCGATCCCCGGTCGGCAGGGCACGTTCTCCTCCCTTCAAGGGGCTCCTCACCATGTGCCGCGCTTCCGCCTCTTCTGCGCCGGCAGCTGCGGTCTCACACCGCTTTATTTCCGGCAGGGTGCGGCAGCGACCCAACTCGGCTGGCGCCTCACCCACCGGCGATATTCCGATACCTCTTGGGGCTTGTGACAGGAGCGCCGCTCCAATTCTTTTCATTAGCCCCTGCAGGGGCTCCGGTCCAGAGTGGTCGCGTCTGAAGTTCCGGGACTCAGCTCGAGCTCGGTCGCCATTTTGTTTAGTTTAGACGGGTTGCGGGAAGGGCACGGAGCCGTTTTGGATCGCTTTTTCATCTCCGCATGCTCCCCAAGGGGTGGGGAATCCACCGGAATGCACGAGGTAGTGCCGTTAGCCCAGCAGATCGCGGCATATTCGGGCGGATGACGGAGGGGTCCGGAGAACTCTCAGAGGGCGACCGCCATCTTGACGCCCGAAGCCACGCCCGATAACTTCCTTTTATACAATGCTACCTTTAGTTGGGGAAACCTTATGTCCATTTTCAGCTAGATGAATTAACAAGGCAATTATATCAAGTTTACAGTCCTCTTTTGTCTTAGATGTGACCAGTAGCTCTTCGGTATATTGCAATAATACTGAGATGCATGGCAACTTCAATCTCTAAAGCTTTCTTCAGAATTTGGCTACAAATCGAAGGACTTTCTGTTTACCCTTAAGGAATTTTGCACCAATGGTGAACTTTATTCGGAGATTAGAACAGAAAATAGAAACACAATTCTGGACTCTGGGCTCAGCAGCGCCACAGGACTCACTTGACCAGCTCCCTCAGCGGCATGGAAGGCTGCCTCAGTCCCGATTCACACCAGAAGGCACTTATCTTCTTTGTAGCACTCCCAGAGTGCAGGATGGACTCTGGACTCAGCGGGGCCACCGGACTCACTTGACCAGCTCCCTCAGCAGCAGGGGAGACAGCCTCAGCCCGAGACGCACCAAAAGGTGTTTATTTCCTTTGCAGCACTCCTGGACTCTTGGCTCAGTGGGGCCACATGATTCACTTGACTCACTCTGTCAGCAGCAGGGAAGGTTGTCTCAGCCCCGATTTGCACCAGGAGATGCTTATCTCCTTTGCAGCACTCCTGCAGTGCAAAACGGACACTGGGCTCAGCGAGACCACAGGACTCACTTGACCAGCTCCCTCAGTGGCAGGGGAGGCCGCCTTAGCCCCAGTTTGCACCGGGGGTACTTATCTCCTTTACAGCACTCCTGCAGTGCGGTGCAGACTCTGGCCTCAGCAGGCCACATCACTCACTTGACAGCTCCCTCAGCAGCAGGAGAGGCCACTGCAGCCCCGATTTGCACCAGGTGGCGCTTATCTACTCTGCAGCACTCCTGCCTCGCAGGATGTGCCCGGCAAAGACCAGGCCAAGATCAGGTCCGTCTGCGTCCATCAGAGACTGAAAGAGGCTGGGCAGGGCCACTCCCCTTGGCTGTATCTCCTTGGAGGCACCGCAGTGATTATATCTTCACCTGGAACAGTGAGTACCCTAGTTTGTGCTTATTTACAATGGGCAAAAGGAAGGCTCTGCATAACACTACTGCTACTGCTCACGTGGGAAGAACTGCAAAAAGCCATGCTAGAGAAAACTGCATCTTAAATGCCATTGATAATCTGATAGAGGAAGTAGAGTGTTGTATAGCTATTTTAGCCATGTTTTTAGACACGTTCGTTTAGAAACTAGGCCTGCCATTTTGCACATGTTATTGTAGCTTCTAGGCCTGCCGTTTGTGTACCTTAGCTCACTTACATTTTATTCAGCTTAATTTTATTATTTTATCTAAGGCCACATTTCTGGTGCTGTTTTATTTTCTTTATCTAGTTGTTCTTTCACCTAGGAAAGCATTTCTAGCAAGACATTCTTTTCACTTTGTGCTTTCCTCAAGGCTGCAGCCTAATAGAGTTGCCGGCAAAGTGGTACGCTGTGTCTCCAACATTCACAGAAACATACACATCCTTATGTGGGGACATTTTCTCAGAACATCATCTGTTTTATTATAAAAACACTTCCCTGTCCCCTATACGTTGGAGAGAGATTCCAGCCAGATGACCATGACGGCATGCTGATTGCTGATGGCCTTCATTACAGCTGCTACTTAGACTACCAGATCCCAGGCTTACTTGCTCAGGTATGGTGGATGATGTCTTCCCAGGGGGGAAACCTGAAGTGCGGATTAGGGCTTATCATGCTGTGCTCTAACACTCCTAGTGACAGTACGGTGGGATTTTTTTTGTGTTTCTCTCTTCTTGACACCATTTTGCTTCTTGAGTATTTTATCATCCTAGTTATTGCAATTCATGCCATTTTATCTAAGATGCAACTAATTCAGTAAACCTTATTGAACCATTCTCTGCCTCTGTTTGTCTTTGTATATGTGAGACTAATGTAACTGAGAGAAAAGGATGAGATCTGATTGATCACGATTTCCCTGAGGAGTCATTTCTGTCATGTGCCTAGTTGCCACAATCATCCATGCTCTTGGGCAGAGATGAGGCACTGCTAATTAGCCGGAAAATCGAAATAGGCTGACAGTTGTCACATGGTGTGGAATAGGACTCAGTTCCCCACAATTCAGGTGATTCTGCTGCCAGAATCCAGCAGCCTCATTCGGATAATGAGAACCTACACAATAAAAGGACATACTAAACAAAGGAAAAAGCAGTCTGAGGCCAAGGTCCAAGGCCAAAATTCACTCACTTCTTTAAAGGCAAGCAAACAAAAAGCTTATCTAAGGTGGAAATTCGGCACCCAGACAACCCTGGGGGCCGCCTTGCAATCCCTAATAAAAACCAACACACATAGCCCAAAAACTGCCTCTGCTGATCTAACGCTCTTGTTTCCAACAACCAAGGTCCTTTGGCAGAACCAGGTATGGCCATGCTTCTCTAAAGCCCGGTGTAGCATGCTCAAATTGTTATGTCCTGCTTGACAATCTGATAGAAGAAACCCCTGGGTCTAATGTCTCAAAGACAGCAAAGAGAGATATAAGCCTACTAATTGTCTACCTAAAGAGTGAGTTTGATGCTATGAAATTGACTGTGCAGTCATTAAACCTAAGAGTGCTAGACCTCTCAGAATCTAATACAAATCCATCTAATAAATTAGCGGTCTACCTCACAAGGCTCCCCAATTAATGAATCATGGACTTCAAAAAGGAATTTTATAACATCACCTTGGGCAATTATTGATCATATTGTGTACATGACAGGAGTCCCTAGACTACTGGTGGTATAAAGACATTCAACCAAGTCACTGGTCAATAAGGCGTAGTAATGGATTTGTCACAAGCGCAAGTGCCTTTCATTTATACACTCTGATATCTTCTTTGCACAATTCCTGTTCACCACCAAAAGCACCTATTATAACATCAAACTGATTTTGAAAAACCGAGTCATTGTTGATGGTCTACTGGCAGTGGAGGCCAGAACATTCACACGCCCCAGACTTTAATATTTCAAGTTTAAAGCGAATCGCAATTTTACAGCAGTAGCTCAACCAACTCAGCTAGTCTACAGTTGCCCAAGAAGCCCAGCCAGTTGGCCTCCCCAAGTCCATTGAACGGAAGGGACATACCCGCAACATCTAAATACGCAAAGTTTTCAATCGTTGAGGGTCCTGTTCTTTCCCCACTAAAAGAAGTCGATTGACTGCACAAGGCTGCACCAAATACTTTAAATTCCACCTGCAATGCCATTAACAGTTTGCATACTCAGTTTCCTGAGGCATAAACCAACCATGTATCACTGTCTCCACTGTACCCTCATCACCTGTTTTCATGGGCCCACGTGGTGCCACAAATCCTAGTAAATGAAGTACGCAATCACTGTAAATCCAGTCTAATTTCATCTAATACATATGATGGTTCTCATGGTCATTACGATGCACATCTCCCCTTCCAACCGGTTTGTCCCACCACAATCCAAGTCTTGATATTGTTGTGTAAAGTTCCTCACCTACTCACATAGGCACCAGTCCTCAAGGTTGGCAACAAACCAAAAATGCCTGTCTGACCCCCTTTTCTTTGTTGTCATGGAACATAGCTGGCCTCTGTACAAAACTTATAGAACAGGAATGGGGATCGTTTATTAACCAATTTGATATTATTTTGATACAGGAGACCTGGGCACTAGAACAAATCTTTAGAGAAGGTTACTCTAATTTTAGTATAGAAGCGGTCCTATCTAAAGCAGGCAGGCAACTGATATGGATAAGAAACTTGCTAAATGTGTCCATTAAAAAGATAGAGATCCATAGCAAAGATATTTTGGGCTTGATCCTTAAAGGAAATAATGGTCGTAAAATAAACATCTATAATGTTTATAATCGAGTAGCACAAATAAACCAAGAATCCCTTACATTACAACTGCTTGCCCAACATCTAACTGAAAGAACCGACAATGCTCCTCTTCTGATTGCTGCCCATTTCAATGCCACCTTCGAGCGCATGGATGGTCTTAGCTAGGCCATTGATATGGAGGGCGAAGCAAGGGGAATCCAGAGGTTAGCTGCTAAACCCCGTTCAATAATAAGCTACCCCTGCAATGCAGTTAACGGCTGTTACCTTGACTCATGGCCTATGAGCCTGCAGTGGGAGATATCATTCAGATAGCTTTCCGGTTATACATTTAAAAGGGGTAATCACCAGAGTAGGGTAGATTATATCATCCTAGACATGGAGCTTTGGCAATTTGCATTAGACTTCGAAATATTGACCAGTTAACCTAAAAAGATAAATTTTAAAGAAAAGGACAGACCAGGGCAAACACTCTAAGATGGTGCTAACTCTAGGTAATAACAGAAAAACAGTAAAATGAGCAAAATTGAGTCTCAACTGTGAGATATTATCAGAAATCTACACCTGCTTCACCGATATTTTTGATTCTTACACACGCGAGTCATTCCATAGACATTCTTTTTTGGATTCACCCAATGAACTGTTCAGAGCCCTATACCTATTCTGCACTAAAGGAGTCCAACAAAGCAAAAGGACAACTTCTTTGGCACCATCCTGGTACACAACTGAGTGCAGAAAGGCTAAGGAAAAGTTCATTAAGGCTGTTAAACAGGGAAAACGAGAGTCTATCAGGGAAGCCTGGGTCCAATATAAGTCAATTATTTCCACTACAAAGCAAAGTTGATTGATTCTAACTGGTTAGCGCTGGTTGTGGCATCCAACAGCAGGGACTCCCAATCAATCTAGAATAGTTTCGCACATGGCAGTCCAAAATCCTGTACTCCTCTTGAACTTTATGTGCAGCCCCCAGCAATGGGTGGAACACTTTGGGGGAATGTACGCACCTATTGCAATTGAGCCAGTCCCTAACACAGAATGCTCATATGGCAATTACAACCCAGAAACTCAGTAGTGACTGCGACCCCATACAATTTGCATTAAATGAGACAATTAGAGCCATTAAGCTAGTCAGACCTGGGAAAGCACCAGGCCCGAATACGGTTCCTGGAGATTTGTTTTGACTGAACTGTGTGGGGACAATCTATAAATCTATTATCCAACAGGTTCATGGAAGAAGATAGAATACCGGAGTTATGATGCGGTGCTGAAATAATCCCCTTCTATAAAAAAGGGAGAGCTACATCCCCAGTAACTATAGACCCACCAGTCTAATCGACAACAAACAAAAGGTATTTTGCCACCTGGTTCTCAACAGACTTTTTGAGTGGATGGACGAAGTTAAAATTCAATCCCTGTAACAAACAGGGTTTTGTAAAAGGGTAAGCGCACTAGACCAGATCTTTAGATTAAACCTTATTGTATGGAAGTACCTAAAGCTTTCAAAATATCGCCTGTACTTTGATCTAGTCCCAAGAGAGCAACTCTGGTCCTCCCAGGCCTTTATCTGAATTAACTTTGACTTGTTCAACATCTTAAAAGAGTCAGGTGGGGTGGCTGGGAGTGAGCTGGGAGTGAGCTTGCAGACCGCATGCCCGTAGAACGGGGATACGAGAGGGATGCGCTCTTGCCTTGACATTGTTCTCGCTCTATATGAATGATTGATTGATCACCTGGGGGCCTGCGTTCATGATTCACACAAGTTAGGGGGAGTTTCTATTTCAGTGTTGTTGTTCGCAGACAACACCCTATTGCTATCCCACACCCCAAATGGGCTTCAAAATCTGCTCAACAACTTTGGGCCTGGAGATAAACAGCTCTAAGCAAAGATCATGGTAGCTGATCCCATAAACCGTACGAAGGAGACTTCCAAATGAAGGGAGAGGCACTGCAATTTGTGGACAAATGTGACTACATGTGAATAAGGTTAAACAAATCTTGTACCTGGAACTCCCATCTTCAGAAAAGTTAAATGACCTTACTTCACAGTGCATCTACAGTAACTAAGAAGTATAATGCATCCACCACTAGATCGGTTACTCCAGTGATTGCGGTTTATAAGGCTAAAGCTCAGACTGCGGCCCTTTATGGGGCAGAAATAAGGGGGGCAGGAAGCACCAATGGCCTAACAGTCAAGGAAAACATCTTTATGAGATCACTATTAAATCTGCTAAAGGGCACCCAATTGTTCCCCTGTTTTTTGGGTATAGGGGTTAAAAGGAATGGGACATGGCCTTATTAAAACCATTACCCTTCTGGGCAAGACTGTGTCACCACCAGAACTCATTACCTACAGGCTCACCATCGAAGAAGTAATGAACCTCAGGATCTGTGGTTCCGTCACATTAAAACACTTTTCAGGGTTGACTTTGTATTGGAACAAACCCACACACACAAATAATAATACTAAAACCACGAAAAGCAACCTGGAAAAGTAGGTTAATTCTGTGTCACCACAGTGCTTTAACACGTGGATTGATCAATGAATTCCTGACCTTAACACGGGCTTCTGCCCCGGAACCATACATGAATGCTTATGTACCATCCCAGGCTTGAACATCATGTTTAAAATTGAGTTTGGGCAGTGCTTTAAATGGGCCGGTACTGTCCGGTACTGAGTACCGGCACTTTTTTATTTTGCGATGGAGAGTACCGGCTCTTCTCAAGAAAAATGTAATACTTTTAATTGGGGAGTACCGGAACTTCTCAGAAACAAGCAGGTACTCTGATACAGAGTACCTGCACTTCTATTTTTCCATTTAAAGCACTGGGCATACTGCAAGTAAATACGTTTACCAATAAGTGGAAGACAAATTCAGCAAGATCACCGCACTGTGCACTTTGTAATTATGGGAACGAGGACGCGGAACACCTACTGTATTTTTTGCCAAGCTTATGTAAAATCAAAACAGTCCTTGATAATCTGCATTGTTATGAGTGTCAGGCATTATAAAACAGACTACAGAATTTTCCGGAACAACAATAACCCCTCAGTAGCTACCTGTATTCTGTCTGAATAATCAGGAAATCTAAGGTCATCTCTCTTTAATCCATCAACTATTTGTTTCATATCTCCTTTGGTGCATTATTCTGTGGTCTCAAGTACATTTCTATAAACCTCTACGAACTAAGGCCCATATTTACAAGGAGTGTGTACCGTTGCGGTTTCATATGTGCAAAGTGACACATTTCAAGAAACGGGTCATTATTCTTCCCCGTGCATTAATTTTAACCTGTGCAACAACCAGTTGCGTCAGGTTACGTTAATCATGTGCAAGGTAGGCGTTCCCTCTTAAAATCCCACACAGAACTGACGTATCCATATTTTCAAGGTTTTAGGAAAGTGACACATGTTTGGGAAATGTTCAAAATGCACCAAAATTACTATGCCTGATAAACCCAGGTGTAACAATGACGAAGTGGCTGTGGAAGAGGAATCTGACCAGCTGAAGTCAATCACAATTTTGGAATCTGTGAGGAAATCACATCCCCCTAACAGGTAAGTGTACACATAAGGTAGGTAACACAGTACATGTTTACACTACACTACAGCAATGCATTATGTCACACATACATGGGCATAGTGATACACATAGGCACACTATGCCCACTTGTATACGTGACATACAGTCGCAATGTAATAGAGTACAAGGTCAGTTTTTCACCTTTTCACACACTTTTACATTGGTCCCCATGCAGTATGCTATGCGTCCGTCAAAACTGGTGCATCGCCTCTGTATTTTGACACATTGCTGTTGTTGCATCAGCTTCCTGACAAACTACAGCAATGCACAACTTTTGGGCCGGATGCTTTGCGGCATTCTTCCCATGGATGCGTCAGAATTTCTGGTGCATTCTTGGGACCTTGCACCATGGAGTGCCGTATTGTAAATACGGTGCATCCATCGCATTATTAATTTTTATGATGCAGCACAAGGAAAACTGACGCATTGCTGCAGTAACGCAGTGGAGCATCGGTTTTTGTAAATAAGCCCCTAACATCTAAATGCACCTTTTTAAAAGTTTTATGAATTATCACTTTTAACATTTTTGAAAAACTTTTAGATGGTAAATACCTGGTTTTATATGGACTTTCTCGATGAAAATTGATTATGTTTTTTTCCATGTAACATATCTGTAATGTTTTAATGCGTGGTGCTTTATGGGCTTAGGCTCAAACATAATGAATGAATGAATTAATCACAATTCCTCAAGCAGAGGAATTGAGAAGAATGCTTGGCATAAATCGGTGACTGTGCACCATTCTCCTTCTGATGACTCTGAAACAAAATCACTTCTGGATTTGGTTCCACTAGACAACATGGAAAACAATCTCATTAATCTTGCGGAGAGCCTGTATAATTCTCCACTTGCCATTTGGTTTTGTAATTCCCTTCATATGATTGGTACAAGGGCCACCGAGTACTTTCCAGAAGTTTCCTGCTCAATCATCTTTTCAATCACTGGCTTCCTCTCTTTTTCTGCCTCTGATGTAGTCTGTATTATCTCATTACTCAATTGTTGCTTCAGATTTAACCATTTTTTGACTGATATGGCTATTTAATCAGTCCAATCTCTTTTGCAGACAAATCACATGGCTCATCTTTGACAGTGTGTCTTAAATCTGAAGGCAGGTCTTCTTTGGTTAAAACTGGGAACAACTCAGCTTTTAAATTCGATTAACTCATTTTGAACATAGAATCCTCATCCTGTGTCTCTATTGCAACATCATCTGGTGTACAATATATCACACAATTCATTTTGAATAGCAAGTCCCTTCACAGGACTTGAATCACACAAAATAAATTGGTCTTTATTCTTGATCGGGTCAATTTTAACTGGAACATGTGCTGTAGCTTGATTAACAATTTGTTTATTAATTTTATCACTGTGCTACAATGCTGCAGCATGCTGCGCAATGATTGGCAGGTTGGAGGGAGAAGATTGGGAGAAACATTTACTGGTGGGGTGCATCAACGCAGAGGACCTACTGATATTGTTAATGGGTGGTGCCGAGGTCTCCAGGGACAGTCTGTATGTGGACCAGCAAACAGCTAGGGTATGCACTGTATGGTGCATGTGGTGCTCTGCAGGGCCCCCTTTCATAGGGAGTTACCAGTGTGGATACTTGCCCCTCTCTGCCGCATGGAGGATAACATGACCTAGTAGGCATGGAGGGATGGAGGCTGTGAGACCTGGGGTGACCTGTACCCGAACAAGCTCTTTATCTCCTTTGAGGACGCCCAGCAGGGGTTTGGTGTGGAGTATGGCCACTTTTTGCACTATGGAAGTCTGGCCGAATTTGCCAGGGAGACTTGGAGGACCTTTCTGGCACCCCCGATATGCTGGGGGTGATGGTGACTGGTGGGGAAGGAAGACACTTGGGCCCTCATCACGAGTTTGGCGATCACCGGACCACCACACTGGCGGTCGGACCGCCGCCAGGCCGGCGGTGCAGACTGCCATATTACGACCACAGCAGTGATCCCACCGCAAAGCCAAGTTTCTGCCAGTACCGCCAGTGCGGTTGGACCGCCACCGATGGCGGTAGCCACCTCCAGGCCGTTGGAGACCAATTCACCGTCCACCATATTACGAGTCAGCAGGCCGCCAGGATTTCCAGGGCAGTCAGACCGCCACGAAAAGCCTGGAGGAAACGGTCAGTATTAAAGGAGACACTCCAGGTACACAGATGTATCCGTGGCAACCTTGGACCCCGAACTAGAAGTTGTTCCACTGCTGTATCTTGCCATACACCTTCAGGACCAGCGACGACAACGAAGACGACAACCGTAAATACCCCTACCTAGCACACACTGGAGAGAAGGCTAGTATTACACAACCACATACAACACACACACCCGGCACGGGCAACAACAGCCACGCACACATGCAAGCACACGCCCGTGTCATCACACACATCTACAGACACACGCACACACAAACTACACAAACGCATACGCTAAATACACACACCACAGCTGACAGACACATGCCATACAGACTGCACACTGCACACGCAGACCACCGCCACTGTCAAACACATCCATACACAACACCCCACAATCACACAACGACAACTACATCACAAACACACAAATGCATTGTCTGAAAGCCACATCGAACAACTCCACCTGACAACACATACTGGCAGCAATACGTAGCAACAACACACAATCAAATAAATAGTACAGACGTCCAAACAAGGCCTCAGGTGACACACCACGTCCAACAAACATACAAAGGACATCACAGATGCATCACTATACACACAGATGCACACACACCACTACCAAATAATGCCACACACCACCATAAGAGCACATCACAACAAACACATGGCACAAGTCATCAACCCAGCACATGCAGCAACACAGATTCATCCCATACACATACAACACACACACCAATGTATACAGATATAACACAACCATGTTAAGGAAATCCAGGACAATTTCTTAACCTTGACACCAACATCTCAGTGGTGCTTATGTATTGAAATAATGAATACATTTTTAAAACTATATACAACTTATGCTTACTGGCCAGTCCAATTGTCACAAGTGCCCCAGGCATATTGGGCATATTCACATGCCCCAACTTGACTCCTGACTGCAAATTGGCCTCCACATGGCAGGGGCATCAATGGGGCAGGCGGGCACCTCAGGGGTGAGGGGGTGGCGGTGGTGGGGGCTTGGGCTTGGAAGGGGGGTTATTGTGTTTATGTTTGAGGGTTGCCTTTGATTTTGATTGTGGGAGAGGGGATTGGATCTTGGGGTAGAAATATTGACCTTAGGCTTTGGAGGGGGTGGTTTCTTTGCAGGGGGAGGGGCATGGGCACTACTAGGGTGGTCATGGGAGGACTGGGAGGTGAAAGGACTGGGTTGAGACACGGAGACATGGCGCTTAGGGGCATCACGGGATGGGACAGGAGCAGGGAACAGGTCAAGACAGGCAAGGAAACGTTTTTTAGGTATACTGGGCGGTCATGGGTAAAAGGTTTAGGAGTGGAGGTAGAGGGAGTGGTTGTAGGAGGTGTTGGTGTGCTTGACGTGGATGCATGTGTGTGCAATGTGTGCTTGTGTCTGGTGGGTGTATGTTGGGCGGGTGAGGGAGGTCGTTTATGTTTTTTGGGAGGAGAGGGGGAAGGGATGAAGGGAGATGGGATGCAAGATGTGGGAGTGTATGTTGGGGTGGTATCTGCAAGTAAGGTGGATGTGCTGCATGTGGTCGTTAAGGTTGTAGTGGTGAGTGCGGATGTGGTGTGTGGGGTAGATGTCTGCAAGTCTGCAATTGTGGTGTCTTTTTCTTCGGGTAGGCCACCGCCAATATGCGGGCCATTAGGGGGGACCGGGTCCGACGGGCACCTCTCCCTCGTTGGGAGGATGTCCCCAGCTGGGCCTCCCACCACTTTCTGCAGTGGGTGCTCCGCCGGCTATGGACCCTAGGGTCTGCACTTGCTTGGCAATGGCTCTCCATATCCCCTTTTTCTGATGGGCGCTGACCTGCATGGGAGAAACAGACAAAAGGAGTTAATCATGTAGAGTTACAGTACACCTACAGCAGTAGCTTACACACAGCATGCAAAGCACATGCTCATATTAAGTCTACATTATGCCATTATCAATCATACAACACAGGCCCAGCAGTCAATCATGCCATGTCAGTATTCACACACTTTCGCCGTCAAACATCACCCTAGCTGATAAGTATTCAACATTGTGCTGACCTTTTTATCTGGAGCCCCATACAACTGTCCATATAGGGATCTGACCCCTTCCACCAGTTTCTACAGTTCCTCCTGGGTGAAGGCTGGGGCCCTATCTCCTGCAGAACATGCTATTGTGGCTTCCAGCTACAGAATACAGCAGCTTACGCAGTGGAGGCCTTGCTTGCTCGAGTTTTAGGAGGCAAGTGAGCTGAGCTATAGAAAATGGAGGTCACGTTCACCGCGTTCATGACCGTCACCGTCAGCGGTGATCATCATTGGCCCCAGTTTCCCATAGACATCAATGTTAACCAATGAGGAGTTGCACGGAGGTTCCGACCGCCTACCGCCATGATGACTAATGCCAGCGGAATTAAGTCACTTCCATCTGTCCTCTGCATGCAGGACAGGCGGCTGCCATTCTACATATTTTTATGCTTTCTATGTCATCCTAGTGCATCATAGCCTGATGTTAATCACTAGTTGCTTGATGTACGAGGCCAACGCATGTGAACTCACTTGTGAAGTCAGTGTCACCTGCCAATATGTATGATGTATCATCTTTTCAATGTGTGGAACTATATCCTAATTATGGACGATATTACTATTTCTGACTTCCATCTCTGTACAGACCCCCTGTGACAAGTATAGCAATGGTATTTACAGCCAGGATGTCGCAGTTGTGTAGTGTGTGGATAACCATTTCCCTGTGTCAGCTATCAAATACCTTACATGACTTGTCCTGTTTGCAACTTCTATGGTGTACTTTTTTGTAACAACAGTGTAAGAGGTGTCATGAATTTTGTTCTATCCTATGCCTAGTTACCATCCAAAGGGGAGAATGAGAAATGCACCTCCAACAGAACAGGTGTTATCAGTGCTCCACGTCTTAGCCCCTGGCTCTTTTCAGGTGACAGTGGGCTTGGCAGCAGGTATGTCACAGCCGATGCTTAGTTTTGTGCTGGAAGATGTACTGTCTGCTTTGCCGAAACACATGGACAGACACATAAGGTTCCCACAACGTGCTGACTTACCCACTGTGAAGGCTGACTTCTGTGATGTAGCATATATCATGGAATACGGGCCATCAATGGCACCCACATTGCTTTGATCCCTCCCAGGATCAATGAACAAGTATTTAGGAACCAGAAAAATCATCATTCTATTAATGCACAGGTGGTGTGTCTCGCTGATCAGTACATATCCCAAGTGACGGCCAAGTTCCCTGGATCTGTGCATGACTCCTACATTCTGAGGAACAGCAATGTCCCACACAAGATGGCACAACTACAGAGCGAGCGGATTGGATCATTGGTGAGTCCATTGTTTTGTTGTTCCACAGTTAGCTATTCATTCTTCACAGATTACCTTATCTAACTCCTGGATTGTAATATGTGCTTATGTCTTCTACACAGGTGACTCTGGGTATCCTAACCCATCATGGCTGCTGCTGACACCAGTGAGATATCCCAGGTCAGGAGGCGAAAATCGCTATAATGAGGCCCATGGCAGGACAAGAAGGGTGAATGACCTCACGTTTGGCTTACTGAAAGCAAGATTCTGATGTCTGCACGTCTCTGGAGGTTCCCTGCTCTACTCTCAGGAAAACGTCTGCAAGATAGTTGTTGCCTGCTGCATTCTACACAATTTGGCCCTGAGAAGACATGTTCCTTTACTGGAGGAGGAGGAGGTGGCTGCTGTACCAGTGGCAGATAAAGGTGCAAATGACAGTGATGAAGATCGTGATGATGATGATGATGTGCACTCAACAACTCATAAACAGTATATGTGCTCAATGGTGTTTATTCTGACAATATAGTTGAAAGTGGAGAAGAGTAGGGTCATGGTGTTTGAAATCATCAGAGTAGTAGGCAGAGCTGTGTGTAATACATGCCCAGTATCCAGTGGCTAATGGAAAATGAGGCAGTGACAGTGGAGAGTCATTAGGGTGTCTCAGTGGCACACAAGGGAGACAGTTCAGGAGAGGTTCACTTCCTGTCAGTGGGATTGGTCTTGCCTTCATTTCCTGCAGGATGTCTGGCTCAACGAGCACGTTTGCAGGGGGTTCCTCAGCTACAGAGGGAGGGGTGCTAGTGGCTTGGGAGTCCTCTTGCAGGGCCTCCATTCCACCCCCTGTAGCAGATGCTAAGGGATGTGTTTGACTCTGGCTAGTGGAAGGGGCCTGCTGGTGGGTGGACGACTCACACAGGGCTCACTGCTGATTGAGCTGTCCTTAGGACGCAGGCTTGGGAACGTGGAGTTGGCTGAGGTGTTGTGGCCACAGGTATGGGGTCCTCTGCAGTGGGCTGGGTGAGGTTGGTTGTGGGTGATTGATTAGATGTCCCAGATGGACCAGGTATGTCATCCGGATCCAGACATCCCGAGTGGTACTCATCACTGGGGCCTTCTTCCTTTGGAGGACTGGCAATTTTGGTATGTGATGCTAGGTGACAGTGGCCGTTGTACCTGTGGATGGACCAGACTGTTGTTGGTATCAGGTTTATATGATTGTAGTCTGATGTCATGGTTCATGCAGCTGTTTAGGTGCTTCACAGGGATGACAATGACAGTTGCTACAGTCCAATTTTACATGGCTGGAGTATTTTTTCACATAGGTTTCAGCTTAGATGTGGGATTGTGTCTTTTGTCCTGCATAACTGTCATTGCCATGTCATGGGTTGGAAATGACACCTCACAATTATGTAGCATATGCCTTCCTCATACATGCAGGTGTTCCAATGTTGAATGTGCACATTTTAGAATATTGTAGTATGTCGTGATGCATTGTGGGAGTAGTAGTCCATCTAGCTGAGCATGCTTTCCTTTAACTTGGGAGGGATTTGGTTGGGATGGTGTTAGTGGGGTGGGGTGGATATGGTGGGGAATGGTTTTAGCTGATTAGGGGGTGAGGATCAGTGTAGGATGGGCTGATGTGGACAGTGATAGGGGGATGGGGTCGCATGTGGTACGCGTGGTCAATGTGCCAGGGGAGTTTCCATGACTTACCAGTCTCTAGTCCTCCGGGTATTCCAGTCAGGCCCTAAGGATGCAGGATAGCCAAGACCTTCTCCTCCCAAGATGTGAATTGTGGGAGAGGAGGCGGGGGCCCACCGCCAGTCTTATGGATGGCCATCTGGTGTTGTGACGCCATGGAACGCACCTTCCCCCGTAGGTCGTTCCACCTCTTGTGCGTGGATGGTTTCCCACTGAGTTTACCCTGTCGACGATCCTCCGCCATAACTCCATTTTCCTGGCTATGGATGTTTGCTAGACCTGTGCTCCAAACAACTGTGGCCAACCCTGACGATTTCATCTACCATGACCGTCAACTCTTCATCAGTGAAGCGTGGGTGTTTTTGTGGGGACATAGTGATAGGGTAGTGATTGTTGTGGGTGGGTGGTGCAAAGGGTGGAGTGTTATTTGGTTAATGGGATATGTGGGGTGGGTGGTTGTGTGTGGTGATGTGTTGTTGTTTCTGTGTGCAGTGGTGGTGTGTGTGTGTTGTAGATGGTGTGGTTGTGTCATGTATGCTGAGTGTGAAATGTAAATGTGCCTTTGGTGTGTGGGTGCTAAGTGTTGACTTCTTGGGTCCTCGCTGTCTATGAGATCGTAGTTGTGGTTGCAAAGGATTGTGGGATGTGTGGGTGGGTGTTTTATAGTGGTGTGTGTGTGGTGTGTGTATGTGTATCAGGTGTGGGGTATTTGCACTGTCCAATGTGGGTAGTGTTATAGTGGAGGTGCTATTTCGACCGTGGACGTTCGCACCGCCAATGATTTTCCACAGTACAAAGACTGCTGTGCTGATTTGTGGGTCGTAATTTGGAGGGCGGAATGTTGTCAGCGTGGCAGTGTGGGTGGTTGGACCGCCTCTCTCATGCCATCGTTCAGCCTGGTGGTGTCGAATTTGTGGGTGTTTTTTGGTGGATTTGCGTTTGTGACTCGTAATACGGCGGTCTCGTTTTCGCCGCCACGGCTTTCTTTCGGTGGCCGGCAAAGCAGCAGTCTTACTAAAAGACAGCTTAACTCATAATGACCACCTTGGTGTCTCTCTTTCATAGATTCATGGGTGCGGATATAGTACATGGCACAGTACGGCGTGGGAAGCCTGGGACGCAGACCTGGGGTACCCATTGACAGACAAGAACTGGGCCAGGATGTGAGCATTGACCCGCATGGTATCTAGTAATGCGTGGTTTAAAATTGTTTAATTTCAACTTCCTTCATCACACATATATGACCCCCGTGAGACTGAGTTGAGTTGAGACTGAGTTGAGTATATCCTGACCGGTCTTTATGCTGCCCTCGTTGTAATATGAAAGATGGGGATTTTTTGCATTGGGCCTGGGGTTGCCCATAAGTGTATGACCTTTGGATACAGGTCCTGGATAAACTCACACATTCCACGATGCTGCATGGAACGCTGAAGCCGCAGTTTCACCTGCTGGGTAATATAGCGAGCCCAAGGAGAGAAAGATGTCCTACAAATACATGCGGTTGGCACTGGTTTTTGCTAGAAGGTGGGTGGCTTTTACACTGATGGGGCAAAGGGTGCCCCTGCTGTGGTCCACTGCATGAGGGATGTCACTGAGTGGTCTCTAGCTGAGTAAATTTATATGAAGATTAGTAGAATTGATGATAAGTTGCAGGAGGATATAGAAGTGTAGAAGTTGCAGGTGGATTGTGTGATCTCCTGAGAGTGTACAAAGTGACGAAGAAGGAGACACAGATGGTTAACAATGTATTTGATTGTACCTGACCGATGCAAGTCTTTATCAAGTCGTGAATTGCTTATTCCTGTTATTCCAATGTCAAGTAATGTGATGAAACAACTGTTGATGATTCTTCCCTGTATTGAGAATTTCCCTATGTGATGTGTCGGGATTTGCCTGAATGGCAACTATGTAGACCGTTATTCGCTGATTACTTTGTTCACCTACGTTTGTGTGTGTGTCTCAATAAAAAAAGAGTTAAAAAAGATTGTTTATTACTGATTCCTACAGCTTGGACTTCTCTTCCCAAGAGACTGTGGACTGCGGAAGTGGACTTCCACAGAAGGAACTGGAGAATAGGCAGCCCCCGTATCAATTTAAAATGAAACGGGATGACCATTGACTTGTCCATCAACATATGGGCCACTTTAGTCTGCCACTAGGATTGCTCCAGGTATGCAATCTTTCTCGCCCTAGCCACCCTCATTGTGAACTACTCTCTGCCACTTCACCTCTCAGAATCAGTGGATTCTGCTGGGACTGTGCACTATAGGGCACCTTGTTCCTCCTTATTTTGCTGCATCACTCAAGCTGTCGGCATTGGCATTCAAAATTCTTTCTGACTCTACTCTGTTATGAATTTTGGATGTTTGGAACCATCACACCCATTTCTTTGCATATGTGAAATTTATTCTACGTTCCCCTGAATCCTGTTAGAAATCTGACGACATTCCCTCTTCCAGTTCCTGGTCTTCCGACAGAAGTAACAAGCTGTATTCTTTTTCATCATTTAGAACCTCATATTTACCCCCATCACCTCTGCTACCACTCTGCATTTACATCTGATTCATTCCATTCATTCAGGATGCACACAATTCATATTTGACCCATTAAATGTCAAGACCCATTCTCAAACTTCTTTTTCTGGCAATCATAGGCTTTCTTTAAGCATTTTCTGGTTCGTGTCATAATAATAATTAACATTTTTTGCTAACAGCAACATCTCATCTATACTCTTTGTCTACCAGCACAACTAACTCTGTTGAATGTGCTGACTAATTTCTGGCCTCATTCCATTCACAACAACAGACACAAAAGCACTAACTCTGTCTTTTTCGTGATTTCCGACTTCGCTCTCTTTCTTATAAATATACATAAGTCTCTTGTGAAAAAAATGTGCTGACTCTTTTGGCTCTTGTGAGATTCTCAAAATGTAATGCCAATTTATATTTTTTTCTGCAACTTGTTTTTTCAGATAATCACAGCCTTATATTTTTGTCTGCTAGCTCTGCAGCAGGTGCATTAGTACGGCATATTGTGTCAGACATCCAACCACAGCCTTACACTCTAGCAACACATCTCCAGGAACCACAATCTCAAATAATGATTAAAATTCTGTCCACAACTCATGAGAAATATGTGTCATCTTATGTACTTCATATCACGCCGCAGGATCCTCTTGCAATTTTGGACAATTATCTGTCAATGCATACAAATCAGATCATGCCCGTGGCACATATACAAGATTCCATTCATGAACTTCTCTCGGAGGAAATTCCAAAACTGTCCCTAATCAAACTTTTAATTCACTTGCAACACCTCTCGTCCTACCTTGTAACCATTTAGTACCCTTTTTATTTGCAGTTTCTTTCTTCCATCTTCCTGAATATTTCTTCAAATTACTCCAATCCCTGGTTTTCTCAACTAAATCTTCGGTATGAGCTCTTAGAGTAATCAAAACCATTTCTTTGATTTCATCGTGTGTCAAATCCATTTTATAGTTTTGTTTCTAATTTCTCATTTTACTGATGCCAATCTCTAACTTATTAGCCAATTCTTCTAATTTATCATGTACTTCATTTGCACATTTGGCTGCTTATTTAATCAGATATCTAATGTAATCTGCATTGTAAGTTAACAATCTATTCCAATCCACATTGCTCTGTAGCTTCTTGCCAAATTTAAGTTTTAAAATGCCAGTGCTAATTTCTTTAGGAGGCTCCTCAACTACCACGGTTCTTACAGGCGTGAAAGCTTGAACCTGGGCTTCAGGTTGCATATTCCTACTTGTACCAGGTACTGCTGCCATTGCTATCTCTGTTGGTGTACTTGGTGCCACTCAAGTAGGAGCTTGCACCACTGTGTTATCTCCCCTAGCACCTGGGTCTACTCCCACAATAATAGAAGTTGTATCTGCTGCTCTGTCTGTATATGGAGGAGGCCTGGAATTTTAAAGTTCACTTATAAATTGATCATCATTGTCAGTACCATCTGCTTGTTTTTCTTTTTTATTCATCTTGCCCTTGTCATCATTTTCAGTAATTATTGCATGACAGGTCTTTACGCATTTGATCATATCTTTCCTACAACTTTTTTCCTGCTGACTAATTTTACTCTCAAACTAATGCTTAAATTACTTTCTCACCTGCTTTGTTGCTTTTCCTTATCTCTTTCTCTGTAGCCATGAGATTTCATTTATTAAGCGCCTCAAACTATGTAGGTCTATGCATCGGCTTCATATCATACATGGTTTGTTTAAACAAATCGAGCTTTCTAACATGAAAGGTACCCTCCAATGGAACTTGTAAAACCTCATCATGTCCAGTATTCTTATTCAATCTGATTACAGACAAATAAAACCAATATTGAGACCTTGGATTTTGATGAATCCGATAAGCAAACCAACCAATAAACTTCAAATAATCTTTAAATGTGTTTACTAATATGAATAATACATCAGTACAACCCAGTTCAATGCACCAACTGAACCCACAATCATCATCACATATTTAAACTCATAACAGAAATAGAAATCCATCTCACAAACTCATTCTTCAATATGCACTCACAAAATCAATTCTCACTATTCATACTTATACTCCAGATCATTCAGGAATGCACAGCTAGTCACTTCTAGGGTGTCTTCAGCGCTGGACTTGTGGCAGAGTCCTAGAACCCTCTCTACTCCCTCAGATGGGGTTTAAAGACTAGATAATCACAGAGGAATCCTTTTGGAACCTCTGATAAAAAGGAGGTGCGCTCATGCAACCATCCTCTGCACCCATATTTGTGGGAGCCGAGCACCAATATTTTACTGTACTCCAATATTTTGATCACCCCACAATTTACCTCTGGCAGCTATGCTCCTGCATCCCTGATGTGGCAATAAGAGTTTTCACTTCCTTTGAAATCAGACCACAAAATCAGTTTAGGGGAGCAGTAAATCATGACTGGAATTACTCAATAACAATTCTAGACCATTAAAATGTTAAAGGGTTTTATTAAAAATCTCAAAAACAGGCAGTTCCGAAAAGCGCAGAAAAATGATATGAAGGTTCAAATATAGAGTACATATTTAGAAATCAAAATTATTCTAAGTTCTAATAAACAGCAACAGTCATAAATGTAACAGAGAGAATCCCTAAAGAGGAAAGCTATTAATATAACTGCAAGAATGATAAAGAAACCAACAGCATCTGCAGTAGAAAAGGGAAAGTTTCTAAACAATTGGACAGAGTCGCATGGAACAGGAAAGCCACCATATGTCGCCATGGGAGGGGGCAACCTACTGTCGCGCTGTGGCCCGCCGCAGCCCGAGCAGGAAGATCGGCTCGGGATGCGGTTGGGGCCGTGGTTCGTTTTCCAGGCTTCAGGGCTTGCAGTGGCCCCTTTTTTCGTCCTCATCTCCCATGAGACCCTGGATTGGGCATCGGGCCTCTGCGAGTACAGGGCATGGCGCGCCCTCGAAATTAGAAGTGGGCGCCCCCCCACCCTTCACTTACCTGTTCTTTCTGTCTTCTTTTCTCTTCTTTTTCCTTTTCTTCTTTCCTTCGTTCCTCCAGATAGGAGCCATCTTCTTTCTCTCAGCATGCCTTTCTTCTACCTCTTTCCCTGCATGCATTAGGTTCCTTTTCTAAAATGGCATCTTCATCTATTTTATCCTATAGTCCTTTCCCAATCCAACATGGCGTCTTCTACCTTCCTGTATGTCACTTCCTGTTTTAGGGTATACAAGGAGTGGAATTCTTGTTCTCCTGGCGCTGCAACACTTCCTTTCGTGGTGATCACGCTCCGGTTGTTTTTCCTCCAGCTTTTTTTTCCCTTGCTGGTTCCAGTTTCTTCCAGTTATTGTTGTCTTTTTATTGAAAGACTTACCTTTTTTCTTGTGCTTATTCTCTGTTCCAGGGAGTTCCAGTCATAGAGGTTTTTTTCCCTTTGGGTTTTTTTCCTCTGGGACTCCTTCTGGAGGGCACGGACTGCTTTTTGACGACCCATTGTCAGCAGCATTGTGGCTACCAGAAAGGGCCGCCCTTACCTTGGTCAAAGCAGGACCTACAAGGATCAAGACCATCCAACAGTTATAGTTGGATCAAGCCGTAAGCGACGAGTAAACTGTGACACCATATGGCTCACCCCCAAAACCAAGAGGTTTTAACACATTTTAGGCATATGTAATAAGCAAAACTGCAAATTCAGCATGGTATGAATAGCGATAAAACATATTGCACTAATCAGAATGGAGATCGTCATTAAAATTATTATAACACTAGCACTGTTCCAAGGTAGAGGAAATCTTTCATTAGCTTCTACAGCAACAGCAGTCTGAAAATGTGCACACAATACAAAAACATTCTCAGACAAATACTCACTCTAGTGTGCTAGCAAGCCTACATGGGAACTTCCAGTGGAAGTGTCCTTCAGAAAGTTACATTAGAAACACGATGGAAAAGTTTCATTGGCAGTACATGTTCTTGAAGGAAAATAACCAGTTACATCGCAGTGTCCTGCAAAATCTTTTGGGAGAGAAGACTCGCAGGAACATTGATTGGGAAGGTTGATGAGCAGAGGCAAGAGAAACAAAATACAGAAACAGCACCTATTTTAATAAAGTTAGTGTATTTGCGAAAATGTGGCACATCTAAACTTTGTTAAGCACATTTCTAAACATCTAAGCAAAATATTTTAAGTGTGTGAAATGGCCGTGGCATTGGGGCTCGCTGATGACAAGGGGCAGGGCAGAAGAATGAAAAAGTGACCAATGGCACCAGGGAATTCTTAGTGCAATAATGGGATCAGTGCAACATCTATCGACAATCCTTCTGAGTGGTATAGAACCCGTTCTGAGGAACCCCGCTACATCTAAGGGCAGTAATGAGACCCCCTCTAGCCCCAGTTTTAATTTGTGTGAGGCCCACCACCAGCCAGTTCAGGATAACCCTAAAGGGCTGCCCCCTTTACATTGCAGGTCTTAGTACGCCTACTTTAAGGTTTCACCATAACATCATTTAGGGTAATCCCAAAAGGCAGCCCCCTCAGGCATATAAATGCAAAGAGGGCACTCCCCACAAGAAGGACAGGCTATCTCATTTTAAGGTGATCAAAGGGAGTGTAAAAATATGAATTGAGTAATTAATTGTTGATCCGCTGATTTGTTTGCACTCTAAACTGCAAAGGTCAGGGAGTGGGAGCATATGGATGTAATTGTTTTTACTGCAATGATTTTAACTAATTGAACAACGAATAAAAATTCCAATTCAAATTTTTATGAAAATCATTACTATTCACAAATTATTTGGCATCCAAATTTGCACATTTAGAAAAAGCTTTAACACCTTCAATGAAACAAAAGATTTACTCAGGAAAGTGCTGTGGCTTTCTTTGGAGTAAATCCATTTATATTTTTTTAAAGAAATTAGCATTGCAATAATTTGCCACTGGACTTGAAAGGGTTAAATATAGAAATAGCTGGGCTTGTTAGCATGCGGCCAGTCATCGAACATAGGTTTGCAGACTTTCCATGGACATCCATTTAAAAATAAAATATTTTAGCTCCTTTTGTCCATTTGGGGTCTACAGCGCCAATGCTTGGTCTGCAAACGTGTTAAAATGCTGACCACAATTAAATAACCTAGTCAGGCTACAGGTCAGGCCCTATGCCCAACCAATACTATGTATGTTTGAAGGCTGCGCACATCAGTGGGTGGCAATCTGCAGCATTGCTGCATCTTATTAACTAAGTAACACTTTTTGTCCCCTCCCTTGGGACAGTGCACCCATTATTGATTGATTGGAATACAATTACATATACTAATGTTAATTTAAATATGCTAAACTTCTGCTACATTAGATACCAGACCATTTTCTGGCACCAAACATATTAGCAAAGAAAATAATCTTTGATTCCTGCTTCATCATGTCTGCCTGCAACTTGTGGTTGCTGCAATGGGCACAACTTGCTAACAGCCCATCAAATATCATGCTGATTCATTAACCAGTGCCAAGGTTATTTATCGATGAACACTTTTTGATCTAGGGCCCCCTATTTAACTCTGCCCCTCCTTGACTGACTTGTATGAAACTCAATATAGCAAAAGTAAGCAGAACATGACAAATGTGCTCTCTTTTGATCTGTGTAAAACGTGACATACCAAGAGAAAAATAAACATAAACCTTTGCCAGATTTTGTGCTGCCTCTTTTTCAGACACACCGTCCCATAACTGTTCGGACTGTGATGAAATTGTTGGGAATGGTAGCTTCATGCATAGAGATTTTACCACACATCAGGTTACATATGTGCCCACTACAAGAGTGTCTGTCAAAGCAGTGGGTGCAAGTGGAAGGGCATTGTGAGAATCTGGTGTTGGTAGTGGCCAGGGCTTAGCAGACTCTGCTTTGGTGGAACAATAGCAATCTGTTGTTTGCCAGGCCCTTACTAGACCCCCTTCCACAGATGACCATCAAAACTGATGTGTCTCTCCCAGGGTGGGGTGCTTACCTCCATGAGATGACTGTCTAAGGCACCTGGACCCCTCAGCACCAGGGGTGCCACATAAACTACTTGGAGCTGCTAGCCATCATACTAGTCCTGAAAGCATTCCCCAGGCTTATTTAGGGGAAAACAGTACTAATACAGATGGACAACATGATAGCCATGTACTACATCTAGAAACATGGGGAATCCACCTCACCACAGGTCCCTGCACAGACTCAGGAAATTGGGCATTGGGCTAATCCACAATAATATTCACTGGGTGGAGCGGCATTTGCACGAAGTGGAGAATTACTTTGCAGGCCTGCTCAGCAGAAAACATTAACAAGGTCATGAGTGAAAACGTCACTCCTAAGTCATTCATAGGTACTTTCGAAGGTGGGGGCTTCATGCATAGACGTATTTGCTGCCCCCACAAATAAAAAATTAAAAATGGTAAAATCTTCTCCTCCAGGTATCTACACCCACAGTATATGGGCAATGTGCTATGGATGAATAGGTCACAAATATTTGCCTAAGTCTTTTCAAATCTCTCCCTGGTTACATGGTAAAGAAAATTACGAAGGTGTCCATAACCCTCATTTTAGTGGCACCAACCTGGGCAAGATAGCCTTAGAATTCAGTGCTCCTAGAAATGTCAGTCAGCCCCCACAAGAAAATTCCTAACAGGCTAGACCATTTCAGCTACCACAATGGCCAGTGCAGACAACCACATCCCAGACAGTTTAACCTAGTGATCTGCCACTGAAGTTCTTAGATTCAGATGCCTCAAACTTCCAGAGGAATGCATGCTTATACTCCCCAAGAGGTGCATACTCCCACTATTCGTGCCTGCAATACGGTTATATGGAAAGGATTTATACACTACTGTCTCTCAAATCAGTTAGATTCTTTTAAGGTTTCTGTGCAGGAGATTTATCTGCTACGTTATGTACCTGTGTAGGGTAGGCCTTGCCTACACTTCCTTACACTTGCACTTAACTGCAATTGCAGCATACCTATAAAATAGACAACATTCATCTCTATTTAGGGTTCCAGTAATCAAGACCTTCAAAGAGGGTTTAAAAAAAAATGTGACCCCTCCAAACGCACCCCTGAACCTGTAGGGAACTTGAATGTAGTCCTCACAAGACCCCTGGGCACACCTTTTGAGCCACTCCACTCAGGTGACCTATAGTTCTTGTCTTAGAAGGCAGTCTTCCTAATTGCAATCACCACCCTGAGACATATTAGCAAGCTTCAAACCCTCAGGAGTTCAAGACCCATTCATTCATGTTCATAAAGACAGGAGAGTAGGTCTTCTTTCTAACTCCAGGTTTCAGCCCACAGTTCTTGCACCCTTTCGTATGAACGAAACCACTGAGCTGCCTGTTTTTACTCACAACCAGAGTTAGTGGCAGAAAGAGCCCTTTACTCTCTGAGTGCATAAAATGTGCTTATGTATTATTTTGATAAAACTAAACACTTTAGAAGGTCTAAACAACGGTAGCCACCACCAAACCCCATAGGGAGTATATTACCTCTAAAGCCGTATTGCCAGATGAAAAGTTAAATGCATAAAGATCTGCTATGCCAAAGTCAAGTATATGCTTGAAGTGTACGATGAAGCCACAATAGGTATTGTTACTCAAACTTCTTCAAAGAAAAACAAGTTGCAAGAATCCTGGCCGAACACAAGATGGCATGTAGAACATGTAAATCTACAGCACTAGATGCTATGAATAGATGGTTACAGGATAACAGGAACATTTTCCATATTAGAGTACTTTTCTGTAAAACTGTTCTAACACTTAGATCCTCCACATGCATGACATCTTATATTAGAACAAAATATATTCAACTTAGCAGAGAGGGACTCACATGGCTACAGGGTAAACAGAGCGAAATACTATGGTAGGACAGAATGAAAAATGTTGAAAAACGAATCCTCCAGGTAGCTACTTCCACAGTACATGGGTAATGCAAATAGATCAACACATCAGGGAAATTTGCCTAGCTCTTTTCTCCTCTCTACCTGGTTACGTGGTTGAGTAAATTATGCAAGTGTACATGCCCCTCATTCTAGTGCCACAAAGCTGGACAATTTAACCTTACTTAGTATTCACTGCTCGTAGAAATGTCAGTCAACCCCCACAAGAAGCTTGCTAACAATATAGCTAGATGGGGTTGGTACCAAGCTTCTTTCAGTTGGTTTTGTTTTGATTCACTCCACACACTTGTGCCTTGCCTCATGACTACGAACTGCCCTCTTTTTACAGCTTTGTTTCAGACATTTCAATGTCTCTTCTTATCTGTAAGTTTGAAATTGTGAGAAAGTTAAATGGAAAGGATACCCGAGTCAATGTGGTGAGAAAAGAGCCTGTGATGGAGTGGTTTCTAGAGAAATACTCAATAGTATACCACCAAAGTAGTAAAAGCCATCAGCCAAGTGCAACATTTCACTGGTCTTGAACAGTCAGTGAAAGTAGTGGGGAGAAGACAGAGAGCTATATGCCTCACATAAAACTTGATTTCAGAAGTTTAGATGGGTGTTTATGTTGCCTTGTAAAATTCTGGTAGATGTTTAATCGAATAGCCTCAAATATGTTTGATGGACAAACCTACCAGCAGGCCTGAGTGTCGAATACTGCTGGTCTAGCTTGGGGCCCTCAGTGAGGCTTTTAAACAGATCAAACAGACCTTTGGGCTAAGATTGCTTCTCTTGCCTTGAAGCTAAACACTGCTTCCCTCTCTTACTCACCTTCTGTTGTTGCACTGCCAGTATGTAGGAGAAGCCGTAGCATCCACCTAAATCTGTCCTCAGAACCACTCACAGTCAAGGCTGCTATAGAAATAAATGTTACTTTTCACTTTCCTTATGCGTGTAATGTTTCAAACAGGAAGACTGTTCTGACTTGGCTCCTCTCTTCTGTCAGTCATTACCGGAGCAGGAAGCAAAGAAAAAAAGAGCTCAATGCTGCTCTCTTAGAGGTCCCCAGTCTAGAGTTACTGTTCAGTCTTTCTGAGGTTAGCTCACTGTGAGGGTCACTCTCCCCACATGAAGTCTATGTAGAACAGGTGACATGTTAAAACTGCACAGTGAAGAAACTCAAATACAGTTCATGGTTTAGTTCTCCTGATGTAACATCTGTAATATTATTTTGACATGCACAACTTTGTCGCTGATTCATAGTATGATCCATTTATTTAATGATCTTATTTGTATTTAACAGAAACAGTTACTATCCTGACCACTAACCACTCATACCTGTGTCACCACTTCCCAAAGGTTGAGGCCTGGCCTTCCGAAAAGCTCCGGAGAGGGAGGCTCTGTGCATGTGACCTCCATCTTTTGCAGTGAGACAGATTGACTATTGAACAAAACGGGGAAGTAAAAAACTGTGTTCCCTTTGGTGTCCAGTAAAACATAAGTGATTCAGGAACTTGTGGCGAGTTAGTGAACCTCCAGTACATGATTCCTGTTAGGCAATGTGCTGATTCGGGTCGGCAGTATGCTGGTCCTGTGGGCGGTATATTGATTCATGTCGAGCAGTGTGTTGATTCGTGTGAATGTCTGTTACAGTATTGACCCAACGGCCCACTAAGTTTTTAGCATACAATACATTATAAGTAAGTATATAATGAGAACGAAATGAGCTGCATAAGCAAAATTATTTTGGAGTTTAGAAAAGTAAGAACATGGGGCAGTAGTTCTTTAATAACTTTGGATCGTCACTGTGTTTTTTAATAACAGTAGCATTATTGCTTTTTAAAGGCACAAGGAACTGTTCCTGTCTTCAAGAAGGATGCTAGACTTTTCATCCTTGGAGTGGTCTCCCTTAACTTTTTGTCTCTGTTTCCCAGGTTGTTGATGTGTGCTGGACTATGTTTTTGATGTTTTTGTAACTCTGGGCACTGTACCACTGCTAACCAGTGCTAAAGTGCAAATGCTCCTATATAAAATGTGCATGTAGCTGGTTCATCCATGATTGGCATATTTGATTTACTAGTAAGTCCCTAGTAGAGTGCACTAGATGTGCCCAGGGCCTGTAAATCAGGTGCTACTAGTGGGCCTGTAGCACTGGTTGTGCCACCCACATTAGTAGCTCTGTAAACATGGCTCAGACCTGCCACTGCAGTGTCTGTGTGCGCAGTTTTAAACTGTAAATTTGACTTGGCAAGTGTACCCACTTGCAGGCCTAAACCTTCCCTTTTCTTACATGTAAGGCACCCCTAAGGTAGGCCCTAGGGAGCACAAAGGGCAGGGTGCAGTGTATGGTTAAGGTAGGGCATATTGTAATGTGTTTTATATGTCCTGACAGTGAAATATTACTAAATTCTTTTTTCACTGTTGCAAGGCCCGTCCCTCTCATAGGTTAAAATGGGGGCCACCTTTAAAAATGATTAAAGTGTACATTTCCTTTGAGAGCGGATAGACATGTGGAGTTTGGGGTCTCTGAGCTCAAAATTTAAAAATATATCTTTTAGTAAAGTTGATTTTAAGATTGTGTGTTTGAAAATGCCACTTTTAGAAAGTGGGCCACTTCTTGCTTAAACCATTTCTGTGAATCTGCCTGTTTGTGGATTCCCTGTCTGGGTCAGTTTGACAGTTGGGCTGGTTGCACCTCTCACTAGACAGTGACACAAAGGGAGCTGGGGTGTAGTCTGTATTTCCTGATGGGCCATCTGTGCTAGGAGGGAGGGTAGGAGTGGCCACTCACACCTGAAGGGGCTGTGCCTGCCCTCGCACAATGCAGTCTCCAACCCCCTGGTGTGTGTCTGGGGCCTGGCCTAGGCAAGGCAGGATTTCACATTCAAAAGAGACTTTTCTTTGAAGTAAGCCTACTTCAAAGGGAAAAATGGGTATAAGAAGAGCACCCAAAACCACAGACTTTAGAACACTTCTGGAAACCAAGAAGAACCTCTGCCTGGAGAAGAGCTGAAGAGCTGAGGAAGAAGAGCTGCCCTGCCTGTGACTATGCTTTGTGGAGCTATTCTGCAGTTGCTGCTTCTGCCTGTGCTACAGGACAAAGACTGGACTATGTGTTGCCTTCCTTCTTGTGAAGATCTCCAAGGGCTTGATTCAGAGCTTGCCTCCTGTTGTTTGAGGTCTCAGGGACAGCAAAGACTTCTCTCTGCCAGCACTGGGAGCCTCTGGAGAGACTCCTACTCTGCCAAGCGGTGCCCATCCAGTTCCTGGGGCCCTGAGAAGAGATGCTGGCAGCCCAAGAGTGAGAAATCCACACAGAGACTGGCGTACGGGGAAAAGATCGACCCGACTCCGATCTGCAGCTGAAAAATTGATGCACACCCTTTTTGACACCCGTGCTGGGTTATTTTTGATGCACCCAAGGTACATTTTCACGCTAACAGCGAAAGCGTTGTGTTTAAACTTACATGAAGACTCTTTTTGCATTTAATTGATAACTTGTTTTGTGTATAGTGGATTTTTGTCGTTTTGGTCTTGTTTTGTTTAGATAAATATTTTCTATTTTTCTAAACCTGTGTTGTGTCATTTTGTAGTGTTTTCATTAAGTTACTCTGTGTGTTGGTACAAATACTTTACACCTAGCACTCTGAAGTTAAGCCTACTGCTCGTGCCAAGCAACCAAGGGGGTGAGCGGGGGTTAGCTGAGGGTGATTCTCGTTTACCCTGACTAGAGTGACGGTCTTTGCTTGGACAGGGAGTAACCTGACTGCCAACCAAAGACCCCATTTCTAACACAGAATTTAAGAATTAATTGAAGGGTCTTATTATGGCAGAGGCTGCATGAATCTAGGTGGAGAAGGATCTCAGGGGGAGTCTGATTTTATTTTGGTCAGCAAGACTAGAAAGGAATCTTGATTTAAAGTGGAAAATATGGCAAAATGTATGCAGTCTTGCTTCTCACACTTCTCAATCCCAATCATAGAGCTATCAGCGATAGCCTCTTTGATTGACCTCATCTTTTCAATAACAAACCTAGTTAGATCATTGCAGTGTTCTTGAGAAACCGCCGTAGGTTGACTGACTCTGTCCACAAATTAGAAAGTGTACAATGGTTTTTAAGGCAGTGCCAGTCGTTGGTCACCACTTTACTGCTGATCTGGAACAGCAGAGACCTAGCCAATTGACCAGGACACCCAATGCCTGCCAGTAGAGATCAGTCATGCAGAGGAGTCTGGGACCAGTGGTCTTGGGCAGAGCCAAAAAAAGGCAGGACATCATCTACACAAGGTACCATATGGCCCTCAAACCCACCCCATCCACTCAGACCCCACACCTGTGCATCACATCTGACCTACGTCATCAGCGGCTCCATCACGAGTGCAAAGAGCAGCGGCCATAAGGGGCACCCTTGTCTAGTTTCACGCACTATATGGAATTCTTGGAATAGGACCCTGCTCACCCGGACCCAAGCCATGGGAGAGGCATAGAGTACCTTAACATAAGATATGGACAGTGTGTCTAGCCCCATTCGGCAGAGCACACCCCAGAGGGACTCCCAGTCAAGAGAATTAAATGGCTTCTCAAAGTCAATTAGGTGAAAGGTGCTGTGGTCCATAATGGGGGAAGGATCTGCCAGTGCTGCCTACACTTGTTGGATGCACTGTCTTGTACTTCTCTAGGGGACAAAGACACATTGGTCAGGGTGGACTAGAATTGTCAGCACCTTGAGGAGCCGATTCACCAATACCTTAGCATAGAGCTTCAGTTCTCTTTTACTCAGCTAGATAGGGCAGAAGGAGACGCATTCCTCTGGTGGGCGCCCTTCCTTATGGAGAACTACAGTTGTGGTCACATCTAGCATCTCCAAGAAACAGTCCTTGTCAATGGCTTCATTATACATACGGCTCGGCCACAACCTCCACCAGTGGCTCACCAACTGTGCCAACACCCTAGGCCCCCTAAGGAATCCCACCAGCAGGCGACACCACAGGAGACCCAGCTGGTTCTCCCCTGACTTCAACAAATCCAAGTGCACATGCAGACAACTCGAGAGAAAGTGAAGAAGCAGTAACAGCCTAACATACCACAAAGTCTTCAAAGACGTCGCCACATCACACCACTGGCTCATCAGATCGACTAGAAAATCAGCCATTCAGGAGAGAATCAACACCAATGCGCACAACAGCAAGGAACTTTTCACCATAGTCAAGGAATTCACAAAACCTGATAAGAACACCACAGACATTCCACCCTCCCAAGACCACTGCGACAGCCTCACCACCTTCTTCCACCGGAAAATTCAGGACATCTACGTAGGATTCATAAGCAAAGACCTGCCCCCTCCGTCCACCAACACCACCACAGACGCTAATCACCAACTGATTTTGGAGCACTGGACCCTCCTCACCCCAGAAGACACCCTCAAGCTCATGAATACTACCCACTCTGGGGCACCCTCGGACCCATGCCCTCACCACATCTTTAATCAACCCAGCATCATCATCACTCCCGAGCTATGCGGTACCATCAACCGCTCCATCAAAACTGCCACCTTTCCGGATGCCTGGAATCATGCGGAGATAAACGCCCTCCTGAAGAAACTTTCCGCAGACCAAACTGACCCGAAAAACGACAGACCGATCTCACTGCCTTCATTTTCCAGCCAAGGTAATCAAAAAAGAGATGAACGCACACCTCATCAAGTTCATCGAAACCAACCACATCCTTGACCCCTCCCAATCCGGATTCAGGAGCAACCACTGCACCAAAACCATTCTCCTAGCAGCCACGGATGACATCTGCACCCTCCTGGACCACGGCGAGACAGCTTCCCTCATCCTCCTTGACCTCTTCGCCACCTTCAGCACCATCTTCCACACCATCCTGTGCGCCAGACTACAAGATACCGGCATCGGTGGCAAAGCCCTGGAATGGAGCCCCTCCTTCCTCACCAGCCAAACCCAGAGAGTCAGGCTCCCACCTTTCACCTTGAAGCCAATGGAAACCAGATGCTGAGTTCCCCAGAACTCCTCCCTGAGCCCCATCCTCTTCAACAGCTACATGACCCCGCTCGCTAAGATCGTCAGACACCACGTGCTTAACATATTCTCATACGCCGACAACACACAGCTCATTCTCTCCCTCACCGACAAACCATCAATAGCCAAAAATAACCTTCACAATGGAATGAAGGCAGTCGCCAACTGGATTAGGGACAGCTGCCTCAAGCTCAACTCGAACAAAATGGAGATCCTCATCCTCGACCCTGCCACTTTCACCTGGGATGTCTCCTGGTGGCTCAGTAGCCTCGGAACTGCCCTACCTCCGGCTGACCATGCCCACAACCGCAGCATCATTCTCGACTCATTGCCGGACATGGCCCTCCAAGTCAACGCTGTCTCCTCATTATGCTTCCAAAACCTTTGCCTGCTCCAGAAGATCTTCAAGTGGATCCCCATAGACGCAAGAAGAACAGTCACCCAGGCACTCGTCAGCAGTAAACTCGACTACAGCAATCCATCACCCGCCCCCCCACAGCCACATCTCTGCCAAACTGAGAGACCTACACTGGCTTCCCGTCAACAAACACATCACCTTCAAACTCCTGACCCACGCATACAAGGCCCTCCACAACGTTGGACCGACTTACCTCAACCACGCCTCTCCTTCTACACCCCCTCCAGGCAACTCCGTTCAGCGCAACTGGCTCTCGCTACCATCTGGAAGAGCACAGCTGGAGGAAGATCCTTCTCCTACCTTGCCGCGCACACCTGGAACATGATGTTGCTCCACCTCAGGCAGTCCCCATTGCTGGCTCAATTCAGGACGGACCTCAAGACCTGCCTCTTTGACTGCCCTGTGCCCCCCAGCTAGCATGTTGAGACCCTCTGGGTGATAAGCCGCATTTTTAAAATGTTGATTGATTGATTGACATAGGGAGAAGTGCTGGGAGAACCGTTGATAATATTCTATCAGGAACCAGTCAGGCCCTAGGGTCTTCCCCGCATTCACAACTACCAGTACCTATTCCAGCTCTTCTAGTGAAAGTGGGTGCCCTAGTACTTCTGCTCAATTTCTGACACGGACGCCAGCGGAAAGTCAGCTATCAAAGGCATCTTGGTCTTCCAGGCGGACCGTTCTCCGCACATGTATTGTATAAGGCCTGGTAGTAGTCTGTGAAGGCATCAATAAGTGCCCTGGCCTCTGTGAGTCTAATAAGGGAGGGATCGCGGATCCCTGGATTCACCCGGTGTTGGAGGCTGGCCCTATATGTAGTGTGCAAAAATAGGCACACTATGCTGGGGGTCCAGACAACCACACGTTGGTTTCCAGAGGTAAAAATTAGACCACTTAATGCTCCAATTTTTAAGGTAGCTGTTCGAGCAGTAAGACTAATCCAGGAGATGCGCTAAGTATTTGCTGTACTCACAAATCTAATCATGCACCACACACACTCAATAAATAACTTGAGCCCAGAATTTATAAAAAATACTTCAGACACCCACTACAGTGACCACTTCCTGTGGCAAGGGTCACTTCCCTAAACCTCATTGGCTATTTTCCTACAATCCTACATGGAGGAAAATGAGATGGAGGGTCCATTTTGCCTGCAAGCCCCTAGGGATGGTGCCTGCTCAGTGAGGCCACTTCTCCTACCCTCTGTCTGGTTTCCTGCCTTTGCTACTGCCAAAAGTGGTGGTTTGGAAAGGGGGAAGCCATCTGCTGCTCGAGTTTCAGGGGCAGTAGCCCTTTGAAGCTCACTGCCAGGGTGTTGCACATTCCTGAGGGAGGGGTTGTTAGATCCTCCACCCAGGAAGGGCATTGTTATACAAACCAGAGAGCCATGGCTCTCCCCAGGGTTTCTATATTGGTTGTCAGGAAGTGGCAGGCTGGATGGAACTAGTCAGCAACTATGCCAGTTAGGTTAGCTTTTGCAGGGGCCACCTCTAAGGTGACCCCCGGGTACATTTAGGGTTAAATCCAATACTGGTACCAGTTTGGATTTATTATTTTGAGTTGTTTGATACCAAACAACCCAGGGTACAGAGTGGCCATCATGTAACTGGGTAACTCGTGTTTGACCATTGCCAGTACATGTACTTCAAATGTACTGCTCTGTTCACTCACTATTTCCCAGGTTTGGCAAGGACACAGTGGGGGCATATAGCTCATGCAATTATGCCCTCACGTATATTATGGTGCACCCTGCCTTAGGGTTGTAAGGCCTACCAGAGGGGTGACTTACCCATATCATCTGCAGTGTAGGGTGGACAGAGCACACAGGGAGTGTGCCATGTCGAGTTTGCCTTTTTAGGTTTGCCCCAGTACACTCAGCCTGCTCTGGCAGTGCTGGGTGTATCTGGGTGCAGGGCTCTAGAGGGTGGCACAATCAGTGCTGCTGCCCTCAGGGGCCTACTCCTACTATCCCATGCCCGGGGTACTGGGGTATTCATTTACTAGGGTCTTACAGTGATATGTAAGAGTGTATCCAATTCTGCCAAGCATCACAACAGATTTAGGGAAAGAGCTCTGGCCCAGGGTACCTGGTTAGCAGGGGCCCTGGGCACTGCCAACTTCTAGAACACATCAACATCAGACAAAAAGTGGGGGCTAATCATGCAAAAAGAGACCTCCCCTCACACCTGGTTGGCCTCGCCATGTGTTACCAGCCAGTGAAGAAGATTGCTGGACTTGTACTCCCATTCATATGCTCTACTACTGGATGCCAACCAACATTAATGAGTTGCTGCAATTCCATCCTATAAAATGCCACCTGGCGGCTCTCAGTCTTGTTCAGTGCAGTCTCCCTCTCCAGCTGTGTGATGCAGGCCTCTACCTCTGCAATGTGCTGCCATCTGTGCCTGTCTCAGGCTCTGATATGCGATCAAGCCCCTTCCCACATGTAAGACTTCCCTCCACCCCACAGTGAGCCAGGAGAGTCTACTGAGCCCTCATTCCGGTCTAGGAATAGCTTCAGTTTCAGCCCTGTAGGTGCCAAAGGGCAAGTAGGGCTCGAGCCTTCGTCATGGCTCCTACACTTGATACCACCGGGAATGATCCAAAATGCCTCTGGGCAGAATTTCTACTCCTGTGGTCATCAGCAAGTCTGTCACTGACATAAGAAAAAGGTCAGTTTGCGACCTTGTGCCATGAGCTTCTGAAGTGTGTGTATATACAAGCTGTGATGGATGCCATGCTCTCGAAACATCATGCAACCCCAAGCTGGAGGCACACATCACCAAACCAGACTCAGTCTATTGGTTTTCTCTCTTCCCACTTGAGCAACCAGTCACCATGTTCCTCACAGCATTAAAGTTGCCCCCGCGCCCCAGAATCGTGCAGCGACTGAGGAGGCATAATGCTACCTCTTTTATCTTGTCGACTGTCAAGACTGTCAGCTGTGGGGGGCTCATGTACATTCACAAGGTTATAGACCTGTCCTGCCATCATTCTCTCAATCACTAGGTACCAGCCCAGATCATCTGAGACTACCTAGAACACCGTCAAGGGCAAGTAGGAGTGCATGAGGACCCCTACCTCGTGACATGCCCTATTATGCCTGTACCGGCCATTAACTGACATTTAAACCCCAAAAGGTGTGTTTCCTAAATCGTAATATCTTGGGTGTATGTCACCGTGCGAAGCCCAGGACCGCCGTCCTCTTTATCTTATCCAGCAATTCTTTGACATTCTATGTCATGACTGTGAATCTTCTCATGTTGGATGCTCTCAAATCCAAAGGGGTGCACCCTAGTACTGATTTGTTGGGGCCTCACTGGCCGTCCAGGCCTGCCTCCTCTCACCTCCTTTCTGGCCGGGGCCTCTCTTCAGGGCACGCGCTGGCTTTCCTCCCTCTGCAGAGGCCGGCATCTCTGAGGCCATGTCACTCCTTGGCCTACCTCAGGGGCCTACCACCAAATACCTCACCATCTTTGGGAGGCTCCCTGCCTCCAACAGACCGCCACCAACTTCTCCTCCTTGGATTCTCCCCCCTTCTTGGACAGAGTCGCAACAGGCAGTAGCCACATGATTCACCTCGACCCAAGATCTTGGGATCCCAAAGCCAGCCCAGAGGTTCCCCAGGTGCTCCGGGCCATGGCAGTGCATCTGCAGCATCACAAACACATATACACACACTTTTATCTAGGTGCAATATGATCAAAACATAGTGCCTATTTACTATATATGGTAAAGGCCAGTGAGAGCAGCTTAGAACTGTTTATTAACACACGTACTCCAGTACAAAGATTGGCAAATTCACCGGCCAGAATAAGAGATTTCTTTGTATCTCTTTCCCTTGCATTTTTCTATAACACATTCTGCTTTTGCTCTTCAATTGACAGCTGGTTTCCATAAATTTCTGTCCCAAAATGTGCCTAAGCCTGTGTCCCGGTCTGATGTTAGATTTCTGGAATAATGACATAGCCTTAGCTCATGTTCCTGGTCTGATGTCACAGACTCATATTAAATTTTTGAATTTATATCATAATCTGAGGTCGGATTTCAGGAGTGCGGTAACAGTCTGAACTCTGGTTCCTGGACTGATACACAGTATGAGGTCTGTTTCCAGTAATGATGAAAAGTCTGATATCAGATCATGAGCTGATGTCAGTCTGAGTTACAGTTTCAGGAGTGATATCGCAGTCTGAAGCCATGTCTCTGGAGGGGGTGCCGGAGTGGGGATTCTTATATCTTAATCGTTGAGTACAGTCATCAAATAACCCTCGCAATTGGTTGTGTGGACCTTTGTTAGTCAACAAAGAGAGATAAGGAACTATTATTTACATCAATTACCATGAACAATCAAGTCCAAATAGTGTTTCACAGGAATTGACAAAGAGATTTAGGGCCGGATTACGACCTTGGCGGATGGGACACTCCGTCACAAAAGTGACAGATATCCCATCCACCGTATTACAAGTTCAATTATATCCTATGGAAATTGTAAAACGGCGGGCTGGATATCCGTCACTTTTGTGACCGAGTATCCCACTAGCCAAGGTCGTAATCAGGCCCTTAGTGTTAAAAGGGTTTATCAACAAATTAATTCAAATTCATTTATTAATTTAATATAATACACTAACTATATTATTGAGAATTATAAGCAGAATAGAGAAAATGCAGCAAACGTGTTCCATAAAGGAAAATCCCTACTCTAAATTAATGTAGTTTGGGCAAAAAAAAAGGCAATTAAGTTCAGCGAGCAAGTTAAGGTGTCAGTTTCAGACACCCAGTGGAAGGGCTCTGAGGAGAGAATAAGAATGCATGGGCATGTAGCTCTAGCGCTCAAGCAGTGGAGATTCGCAGAGGTTAGAAAGATATTTGTTGTAATTTAGTTGTAATATTTTAAGGTAGCAACATGTAATTACATATAGGCAGATTTTGTTAGATTAGAGGTTATGACATATTTAAATATAAGTGGTACGTTCCCCCCTCACCTTCCCTTTAGAATGGAATGTTCTGACTGTTAGGTAGAGGAGTTCACAATAGAATGTTGGAAGAGAGAGCTGAGAGAAGAGGAGATGTGAAGAGCTGATGAGGAGAAGTGGAGATGAAAATAAAGCGTGATTCTAAAGAACCATTGATCTCTTTTCATTATAACAATATTCTCAGCTCAAAGTCATCACTCATCTCTAAGTTCTGCCTCCTAAGTTCTGCAGCAAGCTCTTCGATCCTAGTCTAAGATGTCTTGCAAAAGGCTGTCAAAATGAAGAACTCCTCTCTAATCTAAGGCACCCACTCCAATATAATTCTATAAAACATTATTTGTGTCATTTCTCCCATTCCCCACTCCCATGAGTCAATCAGTCTTCAGCAAAATCTGAGAACAGATAATACCCCATTTTCTCATGTCTTCACTATAGGCTATGCAATAATGGGCCAGATGTAGGAAACAAAAAATTTGCGACTCGCAATTTGCGAGTTGATGCGACTCGCAAAATTCGAGTCGCAAATCGAAATGCAGGTAAAATAACAGTGCCGAAATAGCGACTCGCACCCGGAGTCGCAACGCAGTGAGCGAGTCCGCCGATTGCGAGGTCGCTTTTTGCGACCGTGCAAAAAACGAACTCGCAATTTGCGAGTGGGTGTCGCAAATTGCGATTAGCTTGTTAATTGCTTACAGGTTCTGCAGAACACTCCAGAAACCACTCCAGAACACTCTGGAAACACTTCCTGGCACATGATGATGACATCACAGCCAGGAAGTTTTCAAATACACCTGGGAGGAGGGAGGCCCACACCCTTTTTAACTGCTGAACTGCACACAGGAGAAACAGCAGCTGCAATGGAAGGCACTCCAAGGAGGAGAAAACTGAAGTTCTCAGAGAGGGAGCTGGAGGTGCTGACAGATGAATGCTGTCAGCACTATGACGAATTATTTGGGAAGGCAGCCCTCAATGTGCCTGAAGCCACCAAAAGACAGCTGTGGCAGAACATCCAGGATAAAATCAACTCCCTGGGGGTGAGCCACAGGAGTATAGATGAAATAAAAAAAAGGTGGTATGACCTCCGCTCCCGGACCAAGGAGAGGGTGGCTGAAAGGCTCCGGGAGATGAGAGGCACAGGAGGGGGACCATCGTCAGTACCACCACCCACACCCCTGGAAGAAAGGGTGGAGGAAACCCTGGAGCAGGAGGCAGTATCCGGATTTGGGGACCTGGACACCTCAGAGCCCACCACATCAACCGGTGAGTACCATGTGACATGCCTGTACCCCTATCAATGCCATACCCCCACCCATCATGTAGACAGGGGCATGCTCAACCAAGATAGCTCCATTTCAGGGTAGCAAACACCTGAATGATGCATTATGGGAAATGTAGTCAAGTAGGCAGTACATAGGCAAATGTTTATTTGGAAGTGTGCAACAGATAGGAGACACTGACAGTCTGTTCCCCATGTCCCACAGGTCTCCTACAAGACACCACCACAACCCACAGCAGCCAGCCCCATGAGGACAGCTCAGGACCCGCCAGCACTCCCACCTGCACGGCCAACATCATCCCTGCAATATCCACACCTGCTGCACCTGTGTCCCGGGAGGCTGCGCCAGCAACAGGCAGGAGTGAGACAGTGGAAAACACAGGGCAGCCACCGCTGCGCAGGCGACGCAGGTCCAGAAGATCAGGGCTGCAGGCTGCGTCTGGCCATCAACCTCCCAGCCACAGTGAGGCACAGCTGCTGCGTGGTCAGCGCCTACAAAATAACATTTTAGGGAGGATTAGTGGTGTGCTGCACCGCTTTGTCCGCAATAACGAGGCCAGCATGCAGCAACTTAACTCAAGAATCGACATGATAGCCACAAACACTGGGGACCTTGCCCTGGCCATGAGGGATCTTGCGGCAGGACTACTGGCCCAGGCCGAGGGTGGGCGGCGCAGGGACCGTCAGCTCCTGCACAGACTGGATAGGATGGCCACATCCATCGGCAGGCTGGCTATGAACACCACAGGCCTGTCGAGGAGGACAGTTGGCCTCCAGGTCGAAATGGGCCATTTTGCAGGGGATGTGGCTAGGGGCCTGGGACGTCTCACACACGTCATAGACCTAATGGAGGCACGGCATCTGTCCAGGGGCACAGGGGAAACACCCCAGGACAGTGAGGAGGGCTCTACAGTGAGCAGTGTCTCTGCCACTGACACTAGGGTGCTCCGTAGTGCCAGGCAGAGCACAGCAGAAGCACCAGGGACCAGCCAGGCTGGCAGGTGCCGCAGAAGGACATAGACATTACCTTGGCCCTGTTGATGTGGCACATGACATCAATGTGCCCCATGCATGGTTTGCATTTACATGCCCATGAACAGTCATTACTTGTATATAGTTCTATTTCTGCACTAATTAAATAGTTTTTCTGTTCCACTTAACAAATGGTGTTTTTGGTCAATAGGTGAGTATGGTTGGAGTTGACACGTACCTTCCAAAGTATTGTGTTGCAATGTGTTCCCGTCTCAGTCTGCCTTGATTAGCTATACTCCGATCCCCATGATGGCGATGTGGTTGCTCTTGCTCTTCATCATCAGGATCTGGGTCTGCAGGGGTGAGAGGTAGCCCACGTCGGGTGGCTATGTTGTGGAGGATGGCGCATGGAACCACAATTTTGAATGCTGTAATGGGGGTATACTGGAGGGCACCTCCACTGCGGTGGAGGCATCGGAATCTTGCTTTCAGGAGTCCAAAAGTGTGCTCTATCAGGTTCCTGGTCCTCTTATGTGCATTGTTGTATCGCCTCTCACATTCATTGCTGGGTGTTAAAAACGGAGTCATAATCCATGGCCTTAGAGCATATGCACTGTCACCTGTTGGGCACAAAAAGTACACTGTTAGAAAATCCTGGTTGGTGTGCACAGTGACCTGTGTGTATGTCTGCAAGGTGTATGTAGCTCTACCTAGGAGGTATCCGTCTCCAAACTCCCCACGTTCCAGGCGTTGATGTATCCCACTATGCCTAAAAATGTAGGAGTCATGGGTACTGCCTGGAAACTTAGCTACAATGTCAGTGATGACATAATGGGTGTCACAAACAACCTGAATATTGAGTGAATGGGTACACTTTCTGTTGCGGAAAAGATGTTCCAGGTTTGCTGGGGGGCATATTTGAATATGTGTCCCATCTACACATCCTATGACATGGGGAAAGTTGGCAATGCGGTAAAAGTCCAGCTTGGTGCTGTTTATTTCTGCCTCATTCCTTGGTAGGTATATGAAGTGAGACATGTGTGTGAGTAAGGCATCTAGGAAGGCCCTAAGGAACCTTGACACTGCACTTTGGGATACCCCACCTGCCACAGCAATGACCCCCTGATAGCTCCCTGAGGCCAAGAGGTGAAGTGAGCATAGCACTTGCACATGCGTAGGGATGGCGCAGCCACGCAGAGTCTGGTGTTCTAGCTGTGGTTTAAGTAAATCTATTAATTCTAGAATGGCAGCGCTGCTAAGGCGGTATTTGTCATAGATCTCTTCCTCAGTTTGCTGAAAAAGGGTCTGCCTTGTTCTATATATCTTCTCCTGTCTGTGGCCCCTCCTCCTCCTCTGCTGGGCTGCATGGACTCTCCTCCTCACTGCTATCAGGTATATCTCCGCCATCTTGAGTAACCCAGATGTCTTCTGGCTCTCCTTTTATACTTTGGTTATGGTTACCACCTGCTCTGAGTTAGTGGTAAATTGCAAGTGCAAACTGGGCTTTTTGCGACTAGTCGCAATTTGCGAGTGGCTATTGCATATGGTTTGCGACTCGCAAATTGCGACTTGCTATTTGCGGGTCGCAAAATGGGGTCGCAAACGGCTCTTTTTGCAAGTCGGAAATGGGGTTTTTGCATCCCATTTCCGATTTTGTACAGTCACAAATTGCGATTCGGGCCATTTGCGACTCGCAAAACTTTGCTACATCTGGCCCCATGTCCTTGGTTTGTTACTTTGAACGGATCTTCTGGTTCAGACAGTTCTTCCAATGAGTCGTGTTTCCTGCCATCTCCTCTCCTTCCAATGAGTCGTGTTTCCTGCCATCTCCTCTCCTCCCAGTGAGAACCTCACTATCACTTGTCTAATAAATAACAAATGCCTATTCACTAGCTAACAGGAGACTTGCGGAAAATTACAGCATATGTAGTGGGAAGAAAGAGAAAAACATTTTGTACACTGTTTAAATGTGAAAACAGGCCTTTGCATTTACTGTGCATATGTTATTCAGCATTAAAATTTGCACTTTTCGGTTAAATGCTCTTAATTTGCAAAAATGAGGAAACTCGTTCTATCAGTGTTATAGTCTGAAGTCAAGTTCTTCAATATGACACCTGAAACCACACAGTGATAACCTGTGGGACTGTACTTCAGACTATGGTATCACTCCAGAAACCAGATGTTAGATAGTAAAATCACTTCAGTGGACATACTTTTGTATTATGAAGCGGTAGTATGTTTCAGTGTGAAAAAAACAATGGCCCTGATGCACACAGACTTTTCAAATCAGTTATGGTTGCTTTCTCTATATGTGGTAGAGTGATTGGCACCCCACCTAAGTTAGCAGCAGAGGCGCTACTGCTGGAAACAATAGTTCAACAAATTCTAAATTAGGTGGATGAACTGTGAATTTGGCAGGCTGCCAGTTTATGGACCAGCAAATGAAAGTACTGCTGTTCCAGAACTATGTGTGGAGGTAGGTTTGCTTGCCTGCCTGTAGAACAACTGGGCTGTGACTGCGTAGCGCAGTAAACTCATCCCTTGAAAAGTACTGAGTCCAGCTACTGTGTGGGACAGACCAATGGACTGCTACTGCCCAAGAGACACAGTACCATCTATAACCAGCAGAGGAAGGCCAAGAAATAACTCTACAGTATTAGGAGAAGTTCATTGACATCTCACTTCCCTAGCCTGCTTCGTCAGTGACCCTTCCTGTTTATGGGAAACTCTATTGTTAACCTTTGTTGCCCGTGTGGTCTTGCGTGTCCCCAGTTTCACCTCTGGCCTGAGACCCACTGAGATGGCTAGAGGATGCCACTTTGATTCCAGAACAGTTGGAATTGTATTTATAGTCCAAGTGATTCTGGAGTTCTCTCCAAATTTGTCTTGGCACTTTTGAGTGCCCCAGACCTGTGGGTGAACCTGCCACTGTACAATCTTAACTGCTGCTAGTCAGGTTCTGAAATACAGGCCCCTGAACTGACCATCACTTGGAAAGGCTTATTAAGGGTGGACTGGCACCCTGGCCAGTTAGTGGCGCCACTCAGTAGGTTAGTTTTATAATTGAGTGAAGATTTATCCTCAGCTTGGGTAGACACTATCACCAGAAACAAATAAAATAAAGAATTTAATAAATGTATTGGGTTGTTCACTCAGTGGCATCTACAACTTGTGATGGGAAATTACAGGAAAGTGTTGAACTCATCCTTCACTTTGACATAGCCTTCTCTTTAATGGCCACATATGGGACAAGAAAGCTATTCTTGTATACTTAGCAACTATACCTGATCATTAGGCACTCCATACATAAGAGGGAAGCCTCCTGGCAGATGATAGCTGTACATAAGAGTATAAGGCTGCATCTAGCATGACACACCCTGGCTCAAGAGGTTGCTTACTGCCATTCAATGGCTATACCCTGGCAGATAGTACTTCACCCGGCGTATCAATTCCCCCCTTATTTTTATTTTGGCGCCTCTACTTGAGCATAGCAGGTAGCATTTGGCATTGGACCTAGCATTAAAGTGCTTCACCTGTGTATTCGATTCCTGTATCTGAGCATGCGATGGAGACCAAGGGGTCAGTTAGACAACGCCCAGTTTATAATGGCTGTGCTTGTGAACGTGAGGATGTACCTATTTAAGAAGCATTACTAAATATCCATATTGGTGAAACCGTGCATATGTTGAAGACACCGGGGCAAGTGAGGGTGTATTGGCTACATTGTCACATGGCTCTTGTTCTAATAAGAGCAGACTCATAGACTCTATTACTTACTGTATACATTTGTACTAGTCTATTGGCTGGAATTGTGTACTTTTTGTTTTTTGGTATTATGATGGGAGTACCGTACACAGGACCAACTCTTTTTCTAAACACTCCCAAAATATTAGCCCTTCTTTGTTTGTATTCGATACATGGTCACATGGGCCTGTTTAGCCGTGACGTGGAACTTCAGGGCTGTAGCTGGACATGTAAACTGCAGCATGCCATAAGTTAACTGCCTCTTGCGTACAATAATTGCATCTGTCAATCTTAGGCTGCTTCGGTGTTTTTAGGTCATGGTATACTCCATCGGTGTTTTTACATCGATGTAACTTTTATTGCCCAGGTCAGTACATGGCATTACTTTATACAAAGGTGAGTAAATGGACAAGTAAGGGTGGTTGTTAGGGCCCAGGTATGGATTTTGCAGTAAGGGTTTTTTCTGGGCTTAGGCATGTGTAGTGCATGGGTTTAAGAAGGAGTTTTTATGTTTCAGGAGTGGGTTGTGCAATGGGTAGTAAGAAGTTTATGGGGTTCCAGGAGTGCTAGCGCCCTGGGGTGCGTAGGGTTAGTGAGAGGGCTTGGATTGTGAGATGGGTAGTGTTTAGGAATAGCAAGGGATTTATAGGGTTCCGGGAGGGCTAGTGCATAGGGTGCGTAGGGTTAGTGAGAGGGTTCGGGCTCTGAGATGGGAAGTGTTTAGGAGAAGCAAGGCATTTATAGGGTTCCGAGATGGATTAGGGCAGAGGGTGTGTAGGATTCGTGAGAGGGTTCGGGCTCTGAGATGGGTAGTGTTTAGGAGTAGAAGGAGTTTATATGGTGCCAGGATGGGTTAGTGCATAGGGTGCGTAGGGTTAGTGAGAGGGTTCGGGCTCTGAGATGGGTAATGTTTAAGACTAGCAAGGGGTTTATAGGGTTTCAGGATGGGTTAGGGTATAGGATGCATAGGGTTAGTAAGAGGGTTCGGGCTCTGAGATGGGTAGTGTTTAGGAGTAGCTAGCCGTTTATAGGGTTCCGGGAGGGCTAGTGCATAGGGTGCATAGAGTTAGTAAGAGGGTTCAGGCTGTGAGATGGGTAGTGTTTAGGAGTAGCAAGGGGTTTATAGGGTTTCAGGATGGGTTAGGGTATAGGATGCATAGGGTTAGTAAGAGGGTTCGGGCTCTGAGATGGGTAGTGTTTAAGACTAGCAAGGGGTTTATAGGGTTCCAGGATGGGTTAGGGTATAGGATGCATAGGGTTAGTAAGAGGGTTCGGGCTCTGAGATGGGTAGTGTTTAAGACTAGCAAGGGGTTTATAGGGTTCCAGGATGGGTTAGGGTATAGGATGCATAGGGTTAGTAAGAGGGTTCGGGCTCTGAGATGGGTAGTGTTTAGGAGTAGCAAGGGGTTTATAGGGTTCCAGGATGGGTTAGTGCATAGGGTGCGTAGGGTTAGTAAGAGGGTTCGGGCTCTGAGATGGGTAGTGTTTAGGAGTAGCAAGGGATTTATAGGGTTCCGAGATGGGTTAGGGTATAGGATGCATAGGGTTAGTAAGAGGTTCGGGCTCTGAGATGGGTAGTGTTTAGGAGTAGCAAGGGATTTATAGGGTTCCGAGATGGGTTAGGGTATAGGATGCATAGGGTTAGTGAGAGGGTTCGGGCTCTGAGATGGGTAGTGTTTAGGAGTAGCAAGGGATTTATAGGGTTCCGAGATGGGTTAGGGTATAGGATGCATAGGGTTAGTAAGAGGGTTCGGGCTCTGAGATGGGTAGTGTTTAGGAGTAGCTAGCCGTTTATAGGGTTCCGGGAGGGCTAGTGCATAGGGTGCATAGAGTTAGTAAGAGGGTTCGGGCTCTGAGATGGGTAATGTTTAAGACTAGCAAGGGGTTTGTAGGGTTCCGAGATGGGTTAGGGTATAGGATGCATAGGGTTAGTAAGAGGGTTCGGGCTCTGAGATGGGTAGTGTTTAGGAGTAGCAAGGGGTTTATAGGGTTCTGGGATGGGCTATGGATAGAGCTGATAAGGGATTTTCAGGGCTCAGAGAAGTATAGTGCTTGAGGATGAGGACAGCTGACTGAACTGTTATTCCCACAATAGGAAACAGGGCATATAATAAAAAAGCTCTGCGTGCCCCCATTTTGTCCGGGACGTAGTCACAGAGTGATCTGCCTGTCTCAAAACCGTGCTATGCTGTATTAGGCAGCACACTCTGAACCCCCTCAAGATTCTCTAAAGTGGGGAGCAAGGAGGCTCAACTACGCCATCTGTTGAGGAGGGAGCGGGGGCCTGCCGATTCTGACAGACCCTTCTGGTCTTTGGCCAGGCCCCCCTGCAGTTAATGCCGTCCAGGGGACCTCCATCGTACCTGGGCACTGTTCTTTATCTGGGTGCAAAATCTAATTTGCATTCGAATCTGGGATGCAACTTGGACACTTCTCCTAGTATTGTGCCCGCAAGCTTTTGCCATGTAAAAATTGGCACAATTTATAGAGGCGAAAAGCGCACATTTCGAGTTTGTGCACCATGGAACAGTACCAGGTTACCCTCCCGGGAGATAATGTGCTCTACAAATCTGCATAACGTAACATAGCTGGGGAAATCGCGTGCAATTAGCACTGAGTGCAACAGTCTGAAAATCGGAATGGTGCTCAAGTTATGCACTGGTAAATACTGAACCTGGCACTGTTGTTTTTTACTGGATTTGCAGATTGCATCTGGAATTGCACTAAGGTAAGAGCTCTAAGGTATTAGGCTTCCGGGATTTTCCATGTCCTTGCAGAGTGCGCTGGTGTGCAGAATTGTCCAGCACATTCGTGCTCCAGGTCTGGCGTCGCAGTTCCATGTGTAATACAAAAAATGCATTTTGTGAAATAAAACAGAGCCATCTCTTTGTTGTGTTTTGCTCCCACCACTGTTTTTTACATTAGCATTAGCTCCCATAATTTAAATTAAAATGCAGGCCCACCTCAGGAGTCAGCCTTCTGTGACATCTTACAATGAAATGCAGGCCCCGAAGCTGCTATATTTAGCTTGGACGGCTGTCGGGCACATCTTTTATTTTAGAGGAACCTCGAATGCAAGATTTACAAATGATGTCAACCTACGCCATCTTGCAAAGCCGTTTAACCACAGACTACAGCTCAGGGCTCTTTACAGTGTAATCGATGAAAGCGTATTTACTGTGAGGAGAAATATCCAGGCCTAGACAAGTCCAGCTCTTGATGTAATGGCGGTTGTTAATCACTTCTTATAACGCTCTCTGTTGTGTCTTTCCAGGCGGCAGCATATTTCTTTCCGTTCCTCAGACGCTGTACAACGTATTCATGTAAGTGTGTCTCAAGTGGTGTGTAAGCGGCCGTATGGCGTGACATTCACAGCCTGTAAAGGGTCCTCTCCGGTTAACAATTTTAAAGCACACGGAGGGGAACGGTCTTTTAATCACCTCATGTGTAGGCTGGAAGCAGTTCACTACTACACATTTATTACATGTAACTCTCACCCATGAGCGCGCGGATCTCTGCTCCCGCAAAACCCATTCAAGGGGTGGGAATTGAAGGCGTTTCTGGCTGTTCCCTGATGTGGTTACATGAGAAATTTCTGGACTTTCACAAAGCACTACAACCCCCCCCCCCCCTTCCAACCTGCACAGTGTTGTGGTTCACTCCAGCCCTGTGGTGTCCTAAGTCGTTTCCACGATGGGAAGGGAATGAATCATCCCAAGATTTGTTGAGAGTGTGGGGGGATGGGGTTTTTCCACTAGGAACATTATTATCCCGTAGGCTTAAAAAGGGGAAAAAAGTTGTGCATTTGCATTGGGAAAGCCCTCGCCCCTGGCAGCGTTCTCCACCTCAGTGAATGCAGCCCCAACAAGTACATCATGTATTTGCCAAAGCCCACCTTTCACCTTGATTAATTGAGGAATGTGTGAATTCTAAAAATGAGTAAACTACTATCAGATGTAGATTTAAAAAACGGAGTGCACTTTTACTACTGTTTTTTATGAGACCCCTTTATTTGTAATCAATTATTGATTTCTCTTATGTTCAATGTTTAAGGAACATTTTACGGTGCTTATATGTATCTTGACTGGTAAATATTTAGTTTTTCTGACAAACATGGCACTCACTAGCTCAGTATGGTCACTGGGACTCAGAATGAACAAAAGCAAAAAACAATAAAATGGCATCTTAAAAGAAGCACAAAAAGCCAATCCAGGAGAGACATGGGTTCAACATAAATCATCAATGAAGCAATAGCATTTGGAGACTTTGTATACAAAAAAGACACACAAGCGTTGTCAGAACGATGTCAGATAATCAAGGGCAAAATTATTAACCCACAAGAATGAGAATAGCAGAACGGGGAATACCACATAAAGGTATGTACATAAAGAAAAGTATGGATTAATTATTTTTAACTCCATGTCTACATATTGTAATTATATCCTCAAGGTAAGTAGATACGAAGATAATATTAGCAAACCTGCAGTTAGATATGTAAATGTATCTTGATGATGTAACAGTAGTTGATATTCTTCTGTTGGTATTCTTGTAAGTCGATATTAGAAACTCATGGGCATATTTATGAGAGCTTTGCGTCATGCTTGCACTACGCAACAGGGTACATGTGTGATGCAAACGTCAAAGTCAGATTTTTGAAGCCACGCAAAGCTACTGCGTGGCTTTAAATGGCTTCAAAAATCTGGAGTAAGGGAGAAATTCCATGGGCCCTGCATGTGTGTTCCCATGCAACTCCCATGGTTTTTGACGCATTCCCAGATTTACCGAACCTGGTAAACCTGGGAATGCGCAAAAAGCATACGTCTCTCCAGGAGAAGCGTAACGAGGAGAAACATCTTTATTTCTCCTTGTTACTTACTCTATGTGTGCTGCATTATTCTGCAGCACACATAGATAAGAGGAATATGTCTCTGATGATTATTTTTGTGCAGGAAAGTGCCCCTTCCTTCAGAAAATCTAACCTGCATGGAACGGAGGCAACCTGACACCATGGTGCAAGGGTGCCTGTGTTGGCGCTAGGCAGCCCATTGTGCACCATCAAGGTGACTTGCTGCGCTGTACTGCTAAACTTTTTGCTGTAAATATGGCCCTCAATATTTTTGTCGAACACTGCCACTGTTCAAATTTAAGGGTGCTACATACTGTATTGAATGATGTGAACATTTTTGGGAATGATTTTTTCTAGTTTCACTGGTTTTCCATAGCTTGAACAAAATAATTTTAGCAGCATACCTTGGACATCTGCCAACTAACTCCTGTTTCTCCACCATGGTTGCCTGACTCAATTCCCAAAATTAGAGGCTATCTAGTGGGAACAGATCGCCCTTTGAGAATAAGTTACCACATCACTTCAGGTGTTGGTAAATATTTGGGGGCATATTTATACTTGTTTTGCGCCAAGTTTGCGTAATTGTTTTTACGCAAATTAGGTGCAAAACTAACTCCATATTTATACTTTGGCGCTAGACCCATCTTATGGAGTTAAAGTCATTTTTTGGACGTGGAAACCTACTGTGCGTCAATGAGATGCAAATAGGCGTTCCCATGCAAAAAATGACTCTATGACTTTACCGCCATATTCATCCCCTGTGCTAAAATCATGCATGGGAGGGGTCAGAAAATGGTGAAAAGCTTGCTTTGAATCATTTATTAACACCTGGGTCAGGGCAGGCATTAGGGGACCTGTGGGCCTATTTTCATGGTGGAACACCATGGAATAAGCTCACAGGTGCCCTTCTCAGGCCCCAGGGACACCCCCATCCACACCAGAGGGATAGCGGAGGATGGGGGACCCCATCCCAGGTAAGTATAGGTAAGTACATGTGTAGGAAGTTGGCTCTGTATATACTATCTTAAATTGAGAGATAGTGTGCACAGAGTCCAAGGATTCCCCTTAGAGGTTGATAGTGGCAAAATTAGATAATACTAATGCTCTATTTGTGGTAGTGTGGTCAAGCAGTAGGCTTACCAGAGGGTTGTGTTAAGCATTTGTTGTACACACACAGGCAATACATGGGAACACACACTCACAGACTTAACTACAGACCAATACGTTTTTATATAGAAACATATTATTTTCTTACTTTATTTGAGAACCACAAGATTCAGAATTCAAGTAAGTACATAAATTGTAAGGTACTTGGCATAGGTAAATATGGAACTTTGAATTAAAACAGTAATGTACACAGTTTTGTCAAAAAGGGCAATAAGCTATTTTAAAACTGGACACTGCAAAAATCAACAGTTCCAGGGGGAGGTAAGTACAAGTTAGTATATCAGGTAAGTAAAGCACTTACAAGTTCAGTCTCTGGGGCATAGGCAGCCCACAGTTGGGGGTTCAAGGCAACCCCAAAGACTCAGAACCAGCAACACAGGGCCGGACAGGTGTATAGGTCAAAGTAGGGCCCAAATAACACTTTGGAGACTAGGAGTGCTCCGGTTCCAGTCTGCTAGCAGGTAAGTACCTGTGTCCTCGGGGAGCAGACCAGGGGGGTTTTGTAGAGCCCTGGGGGGTCACAAACAGGCACACAAAATACACCCTCTGCGGCACAGGGGTGGCCGGGTGCAGTCTTCAAAGTAGGTGTCGGGTTTTGGATAGAAATCAATAGAGGGACCCGGGGGTCACTCTGGTGATGAGGTAGGGCACAAGGGGGCTTCTCGGGCCAGCCACCGACAGGGCAATGATGAGGGCTGCCTGCTAGTCACTCCTGCACTGGTACTTGGTTTCTCTCAGGCCTGGGTGCTGCGGGTGCAGTGCTTCTTCCAGGCATCGGGTTCTTTGTTACCGGGCAGTCGCAATCAGGGGGTGCCTCTGGATTCTCTCTGCAGGCTTTGCCGTGGGGGTGCAGGAAGGTTGTCTCAGGGTGTCCACATCGTGGGCGTCGTTTGGGGATCATTGCTGCAGTGTTGGTTTTTTCTGGACACGAGCCGGGGGCGTTGGGTGCAGAGTGTTGAGGGCTCACACTTCCGGAGTGAGGCTAAAGTCCCTTTAAAGATGGTTTCTTTTTGGATGTTCAGACATAGCCACTGTCCTCGGGAGTTTCTTTGTCCTTTGGTTTGCAGGCCAGTCCTCTGAGTCGGCAGAGGTCGCTGGTCCCGCTGGATGCATCGCTGTTGCAGGTTCTTTGAGTCTGGAGACAGGCCGGTAAGGCTGGGGCCAAGTCAATTGTTGTCTCCTTCGTCTCTGCGGGGCTTTCAGGTCAGCAGTACCTCTTCTTGTTTCAGGTCAACAGGAATCTGTTTTCCTGGGTTCAGGGTCACCCCTAAATACTCAATTTAGGGTGTGTTTAGGGCAGGAGGGCAGTAGCCAATGGCTACTGTCCCTGGGGGTGGCTATACCCTCCTTGTGCCTCCTCCCTGTGGGGAGGGAGGCACATCCCTAATCCTATTGGGGGAAATCCTCCAAAGCAAGATGGAGGATGTTCTAAGGCAGGGGTCACCTCAGCTCAGGACACCTTAGGGGCTGTCCTGGTTGGAGGGTGACTCCTCCTTGTTTTCCTCATTATCTCCTCTGGAATTGCCACCAAACGTGGGAGCTGTGTCCGGGGGACGGGAATCTCCACTAGCTGGAGTGTCCTGGGGTGCTGTAACACCAGGCTTGAGCCTTTGAGGCTCACCGCCAGGTGTTACAGTTCCTGCAGGGGGAGGTGTGAAGCACCTCCACCCAGTACAGGCTTTGTTCCTGGTCACAGAGTGCACAAATGCACTCACCCCATGTGGCCAGAAACCTGTCGGGATGTGGCAGGCTGGCAGAAACTGGTCAGCCTAGCACTAGTAGTTGAACTGGTATACAGGGGGCATCTCTAAGATGCCCTCTGTGTGCATTTCTCAACAAATCCCACACTGGCATCAGTGTGGATTTATTGTGCTGAGAAGTTTGATACTAAATTTCCCAGTATTCAGTGTAGCCATTATGGAACTGTGGAGTTTGTGTTTGACCAACTCCCAGATCATATACTCTTTATGGCTACCCTGCACTTACAATGTCTAAGAATTGGCTTAGACATTGTAGGGGCATAGTTCTCATGCAGCTATGCCCTCACCTGTGGTATAGTGCACCCTGCCTTAGGGCTGTAAGGCCTGCTAGAGGGGTGACTTACCTATGCCACAGGCAGTGGGTTGTAGGCATGACACCCTGAGTGGAGTTCCATGTCGACTTAGTCTTTGTCTCCCCACCAGCACACACAAGCTGTGAGGCAGTGTGCATGTGCTGAGTGAGGGGTCCCCAGGGTGGCATAATACATGCTACAGCCCTTAGAGAACTTACCTGGCCACAGGGCCCTTGGTACCAGGGGCACCATTTACAAGGGACTTATCTGTGTGCCAGGGCTGTGTCAATTGTGGAGACAAAGGTACAGTTTAGGGAAAGAACACTGGTGCTGGGGCATGGTTAGCAGGGTCCCAGCACACTTTCAATTATAACTAGCATCAACAAAAGGCAAAATGTTAGGGGGTAACCATGCCAACAGTTGCATTTTCCTACAACAGGTAAGTATTTATTTTTTGAAGTGCCATTGGGGACCCTGAAATAGGCCCCCCTACATGGCACTGGGTGCAATGGCCATGCCCAGGGTGGCGGTGGTGGGCATGACTCCTGTCTTTTCTAAGATGGTCTCCGCAGGCCTCAAATTTCTCAAGCTGTCTTCAACCCAGCCACTTCAACTTTGGTTGTGGCCTCTACACTTGCACGGGGCTCGCGGGTGGTTTCTTCTGTGTTGGCAAAGACCCAAACACTGCCAACACTGGTTCACGATCCGAACCTGACACCGGTCTTTGACCCAGAACCGACATCTGCCCACTTCAGGCCATTTTGTACATGTTAGCTGGGCAATACTCAAATGCAGCCAAATGATTTGTAGGATGGTGCTCAAGGCAATAGTCACACCACCAAGTCTCTCTTGGACAAGTCTCTGACAATAATGACATTGTCGTGCCTCTTCAGGACAAGGCTTGGATAACAGCCATACTGCCAAAGCCTTTGTAGGACAGTGCTTGTATGAAGCAAGCCACTGAATAAAAGCATTTGTTGGCTCACACAGGGAAAGTAGGTGCGTCATCTATGGGCATCTGATTTGTAATCCAGTGGTGAGCAGCTATGATAGTAGCAGTGCACGGCATCACTAGAAGGCTTTTCTAAGAATGAAGATAGAGTGTGGTGCAAAGCTCTAGGCCAATTTGAGGAGAATTTGTGTAATCTGTTTTCAACTTATAGTGGGTATCAACACTTCTGAAGCACCCCCAGCCAGGAAGCACACAATACCTATTAAGACCCACTACTGCTACCATAATTGAATTTGTCCAGAGACTCGAACATGAAAAGGAGGTGTCTTTAACACCTGTCCCCTGGGCACAGTTTCACTGTACATCAAGTTGGCAGCAGGTACTTACTTAATGTTCTTGTCTTTAAAGGTGTTCTTCCTGATGGCAATCATTCAGCCCAGTGGTTGGGTGAATGAGGATGCTGTTTTGCAAACCTCTCTTCATTAGGATTTTCCCTAATTGACTGGTTCTGATTGTTCTGACTGGGCTTGTCCATGATCCTTCTTCTCCTGAAGCAGTTCTGCTACATACGCTTGGCGTGAGTAGGTCTGTGCTTGTGTTTGTGGTGAGTGGCCTATGTGAGGTATTCTGAATCCCTATTGCTTAAATTTCCTCCTCCAAGGAAGGATGTACAGCATTTCACCCCACTATGAGTTTTTGGATTCCCTATCATGAGGGATATGTCTGCGCCCTGGGCACAGGCTCATCGCTCTTCTCATACAGAGGTTTGTAAGCTGCCACATGGGCAGTTTCTTCCAAGCTTGTTTGTTAACATATTTTGAAAAATGGAGTATGAAGTTTCCAATCACTGTAATCCTTTAAATGGCAAGAATTTCAATCCGCAATTTTGTTTAAATGACCCAGTAGATACTCTGCCCTGACTAGTGAAACAGACAAAATTCACAAAAATAGCTTGGCTAAAGCAGCTAGGATTTCTGATCGCGTGCTTCCCAGATGGTTTATATATTTGGCTGCAATGGAATGGCCCATTCAAATAAGGACTGAACATCTTATGTGATTTCTTCTCAAAATTTGGACAGCAAAGGAACCTGCTAGAAGGTTTAGACAATTTATATGTACACCCAACTCTTCTGCTGACCACTTCCCTCCGGTTGAATATTCGCCACAGCCTGATGTACCTGCATCTGATTCTAGGAGAAGGTCTGGCATGGAGTTGAAAATAGTTCTTCCATTCCAAGCATTTAAATGATCAAGCCACCAAAAACCCTCTTCTTTGGTTTCTAAATCCAAAGGAATTAAATTTTAATAACTTAGGGCCATATGTACGAACACATTTTCCCATTGACACAGAATGGGAAAAAACCTTTGCTACATCTGGCCCTTAGCTCTTTGTGAAAATGTTTTTTTTCCAGCCTTTGCAGTGCTCTGTAATGGAGTGGTCCTGGAAATATGCTCAAATTGAATCGGTGAGAAAAGAGGCCTTACAATTCTGGCCAGATGCAGAAGGAAGATTTGAGAGAGAGTTAGAAAATGCAAGAGTTCTTTTCTTGTTGGCAAAACCTTTGAATCTGAAAGATAAAGTGTACAAGATAAGGTATTTACTGTGAAGCCTAGGAATTCTAATGATTTGACAGGTTGCAGAATTAATGTTTCTTCATTGATAACACATCCTAAAGTTTCTCAAAGGAAATAGTTATTTGTAGATGATTCAATGCTATTGTTTTGTTCTGAGATATGATCAAGATAACATCCAGATAAATTATAGTGCATATTCACTGGGATCTTAAATTGGACATGATTGGTTTCGAAAGCTTGGTGAAACAGGATGATGTTGAAGAAAGACCAAAAGGAAGAGATGTAAATGGGTAGGTTACATCTGACCAATTGAACTGAACATATTTTCTCTGTGAGGGATGAATGGGTATTGTTAGATAAGCATCTTTGTGACCTAAATGTGTCAACTAATCGTCTGGTTACAGACAGTCTCTTAAATGTTGAATGGTTTCTATTTTGAAGTGGCGGTAAAGAACAAAGGAGTTTAAATGTTTGAGGTTGATGACAGGTCGTAACTTTTTTTTATTTTTATTTTTGACTAAGAATAAATTGCTTATGAAACCTTGGGGGTTTGGAAATGTTTGTTCTATTGCTCCTTTGGTAAGAAGGTCCTGATTTGTTTTATAAATTTCATCAGATTCCCTGAAGCTGTTTGGAGAACCTAAGCGTCTGAGGAAAGAAGAGACCAACTGTTTTTTTGTGGATAGAAACCAGGTTTTACATATGATAAATATCCTCCTCTTGAGGGAAGAAATTGGGGTGTTCTGTCATATTGGAAACAGCCAGCAGAATGACTTCCTCATCTACTGGTCCTTGCAAGAACCTTTTGGCCAAAGATCTTCTTTAAAGATAATAGAAGACAAAAGAGAAAAGAAATTGAAGACTTGAGAAGAAGACGTAGATGCCCTGAACCCCACCAGTGTCTTTCCTATCAGACAGACTGCAGACTGAGAGGGTGGTCTACTTAATTACACATGGATTAACAGTCAGCCTATGGTCAAGGGAAGTGTAAGGGCGTTGGACCTACTGATGTATGCTGATTGATGCCAACACAAGTATAAGAGCGTTGGACCCGCTGATGTATGCAGATTGATGCTGACGACTGTACTGGAGGAATACCAGTGGTGAGTGAACCGGCAGCGTGTAAAGACGGACCAGCGGTGACATTGACCATTAGGGGGATTTAACCCCGCAATGTGGTGTGGCAGGTAAGTACCTTGGGGAGTGGAGGATGATTCACTCCAAAATTTGCACTGGTAAGAGTTGTGCAGGCGTTGTTAAGCACGAGACGGGTGAGCTGCAATGTTATTATTTTAATGCGATCTGTCCGTCACTTTGTTTCATAGGGATTAACAAGCTGGAGCAGTGCCTGGTTTGAGAGCTGAATCATTAGCAGCGCGTGGAGAAACCTGAAGTACATTGTTTTAAAGTTTAAGTCAGAGGCAATTATTGAGCTTCGAGGAAGAGCGTAGTTGTGAGTCTGTCACCACTATGGTTAAGACTTAATACCTGAATTTAGCCTCCATTTCATGACGGGTATTGAGGGCGCGAGCTTTCTGACGCTCAAGATTGTGCTGCTGTTCTTTAGGAGTACGGGGTCCATTGGCATTGGAATGTGAAGCACATTGGCATGGCAGGTGTGTGTATGGTGTGAGCATGAGGAAAGCATTACTAAGAGCTGAGCCGTGCCATTACCCTACTGTTCACTGCTGCCAAAGTTTTCAAGGATCGTGCACGGCATTCAGGGAGGCCATGATGCGAGGCAGTAGTGACAGACCAGGTAAATGAAGAACTAGAATGTGATCGGCAGTTCTGCATTGGTTTAACCACCAGAAAGTGGTGACGGGGTATGGAAAAAAAACTGGAATGGTGTTACATTCTTAAGCACACGTTACAGTCTTGAGAACAGACACAACAACAGGGTATTTACAGTGGTGAATTGTGGAATATTGGAGCTGCGTTGTTAGACGCAAGGTTGCTGCAGAGTGACATGCACTCACTGCGTATCTAACAGGACATAAGAGTATTTTTTAGCATTCTGGATCGCCCACAAGGTATTTGAGGTAAAGTGTAGAGTCGAGGAGTTTGTGTTGCGATAAGTTCATGTAAGGTGTCGCTCACCAGTGAGGAGGATTTAGAACTCACTGCTAGTGATTAGTCTTTTACGCTATGCTGAACTGTCTTTAATTCAATACAGTGTGGGAAGTTTACACAATGCCGTTCACATTTTGTGAAATGCCATGCTAGATCTGTTGTTTGTACAATTCTGAGAGGAACTATGGTTGCTTTCCTTATTTGTGGTATGCAATGAGTTCAAATGTTGCGTAGTGTGTAGCTTTGCGTGTGTGCTGTAGGGTGTGCAGCAATTTGGATGAGTGTGGGATGAAAGAAACCCATTGTTAATTTCTCAAGATGCCCTGTGTGTTGGGATAAGAGAGAGTTGAAAGAGACCCATTGAAAGAGTTGAAAGACACCCATTGTTAATTTTCCAAGATACCCTGTGTGCGGGTATGAGTGAGGGTTGAAAGAGACCCATTGCGAGGGATGAAAGATACCAATTGTTATTTTCACAAGATGCCCTGTGTGTTGGGATGAGTGTGGAGTGAAGTGGATGTACCCCTAAGCAGAAGGGGGGTTTGTTTGTTGCACCCTAATGTTGCTTTGGTCCTGCATGTGTTATGCAGTGTAACGTTGGTGTTGTGTGTTGTAGTATGAGTCCTTCTTAATGGTTTAAGGATTAGTGGGTGCGGTAAAGGGTGTTTGTCTCTCGTCCTGCCATGCATTTATCTGTCTTGTTAATCTAGTAGTGTAATCGTATTTTTCTTGCATGATGATGCATGTGTTCGAACATCTACATAACTCATTGATTGTTGTACTTTTCTTCTTACGTCCTGTTGTATTTTTATTTCTCAGAGGGGAAGAGATGTGTGTTATAACCTGATGTTGCTATAAGTCATCCTCTCCATAGAACTCAGTTCCCTGCTACTCAGCTAGGTGTGTGTGTGTGTGTGTGTGTGTGTGTGATGTAATGGAATGTTGATAGGTGCCTGTGCTGGTAAGATGTCAGTTGGAGTGTAGCTGGAGAGTGTGCTGAGCAGTAAGGATGCTGCTCCTGGTGGGGCATTTACCTATTTACCTGTAACCTAAGGGACTTCTTCTTAATAAATCTACATGTTTAACCTACGTGACTGGCTACCTGACTTCCTGTTTACAAAAGAGTTATTATCATGATAATAACACAGAACCTAACCAACACAGCAAAAATTCCCAAAGTTCTCAAAGAGCTCACGTAGTCCTGCAAACAGAGCAGAGAACTATCTGAGTCCAAAGCATGGGTCACTCATCCGGTACTCCAGAAATGGCCACAGTCAGGGAGAAGGTCAGAAGATGCCAATGCGTGGTGCGTTGAAGTTTTGCCTACTGTGCTGGCTCCGGTGGCAGGGACAGCAGTGGTGAAGGGAATGGCAGAGAGCCAGCCTCCCACCATACATCTGCTTAAGAACACCTGCGTCCTACTTTACTTAGAAACCTGCCATGCAAATGGCACAAGCCAAGGAGCAGTTAGATTAGGTGCTTTATAGCTGCCACCACGTTTACAGATTGGCAGTGTGGGGCCTTACCATGATTTCAAGGTGCGTATGAGTGATATTCCGCTGCCCAATGTGTAACTCAGCCAGTGCCACTTTATCACGGCTAAAACCAAGCAAAGACATTCATTAAAAGAGCAATGAACTGCTCTAAAAAATGGAAACTGACATAAAACCCATAAATGGAAGTTCACTAACCAAAGCGAGTGAATCTAATACAGAACCCCCACCAGCCTCTCAGTCTGAGGAAAGCCACTGCACTTTGACTCATTTAGTTAACTGGGTTTCTTCATTGTATGTTACACAGATGTTTGGTGTCCTCAGGAACCATTGGTTTCCAATCCCTCCGCTTCTGCTGCCTAGAGGCAGCTAAGGAGTAGACAGCCTCCTCCTCAACCCCCGGCCCTCACCTGGCGCCCCAGCCCAGACCCTTTGAACTTGTGAGTCTGACTGTATGCTTGAAACAATCTGTCACTGCCAGACAGTGCATAGCACTAAAAAACTAACATGTAGGCAAGTGTCTTTGCCGGCCTGCAGCCATGCTGGCTACACTGTTGAGAGGGCAGGCGGCGTATGTGGCTGTCACTGTCAGGCTGGGATGATTGTGCAGTGCTGCGCACCAAGGGGTCACATGTCAAGAAGAGGATTTGTGAGCCAATGATGAAAAGAAGTCAGGCACAGGCTGATGACAGTGGTATCCATAGTAACCACTGTCACCTGTCCTCGACCTAAGGCCAGGCTCTCTGGCAGGCTGCCTGAGGTACCTGGGCGTAGTGTCGCACTTGTGCGACAATGAGCTGAGGGCACTACCATTACTGTTTGGTTAGCGAGGGGTGCTTTGGGGATACCCCCATTGTAGTTCATGCTATGTTGTGACCTAGTGGTCACGTGGTGTGTGTAAATAAATAAATAAATGTAGGCGCGGCTGGTGGGTGTGAACAGAATGAGAAGGATGGAGCGAAGGGATAGTCTCGCCCGCCTGCCCAAGCCACTTGAAATCATTTAAAAAGAGTGGTGTAATTAATTGCAAGTTGCGCGTGAGCAAGAAACTTGCGACAATACAACACTGGCGATGAGGGTGGATATCTTACCTCCAGTGTTTACCTTGATGTGGTGGATGCGAGCAACAACACATGGCCTGCGGTGCTCGTGCTGCGTCTCATTCTCCTGCTCCGCACGTTCAATTGGAGCCCACCAGATTGGCACAGCAATATCAGCGGTGTGCCCTGGTCCTCAGCAGCTGCTCCACTGTGAGGCTCACTGGAGGCTCCAGTGTCCTCAGGAGAGAAGTGCTCCGTCTCCAACAGCCGGTGAGTCGGGGATGGCCACGCCCACTGCCTGCATGGAGAAAGACACAGGAAAGCCTCTTAAAGGCACAGCAACGCACTGAGGCCTCCAACGTATAAATACTCTCCACGAGCCCTGGAGATCTGTATAGATCCAACACAAGGCTGCTATCAGCACTTTCCACGCACGTAATATCTCACCAAAAAAAGGTGGGACATAAGAAAGCATATTGGAAGCCATGAATAAAGCATCCAAGACAATCTGTGTTACACACAGTGGAAACACCACTGAATCAGGAATACAAACTGAATAAGAGACCCTGCATCAGCACAATGAACACAATACCCCCATAGAGCCATTCATAGTGGAGGGCATTCCGTCAGCACAGGCATCCCGATGGAAAGACTGGGTAGAGAGGGTGATGCTCTTTTGTGAACCCATGAAAATTTAAAATGCACAAAAGAGAGCAATGACACTGCATTTAGGAGGGAAAGACATTCACTGCATATCTAAAACAATTGCTGAAGCAGAACCAAAGATGCACCTCAACCTCATTGCAGTCCTAAAGGCACATTTTGAACCCATGGCCAACACTGACTATGAAAGATTTGTATTCAGGCAAGCCAGACAACAACCAGAAGAGTCTATTGATGCCTTCTATATGAGACTCAAAGAGTTAGCGAACACATGTGATTTTCATAATAAGAATGAAGAGATTAGCGGACATATTATTCAAAGATGCACCTCATCTAAACTAAGAGAATGCATCCTGGAAGAATCAGGGCGTTCCTTGTCAGACATCCTGACCATGGGAAGAACAAAATAGCTGTTTAAAGTAAGAGCCTCCCACATGGAGGCAGCACTCCAGAACCCCAGCAAGGTCAAACCTGTTGCCGCAGTGACGCCTATTCCCATTAGACCAAAGTACTGGAAGATTATGCAGGTGCTGAGAACATGTGGTCGATGTATAGGACCATCCCATCCCATGTCCGACTGTCCAGCCTGAGGGAAAAAATGCACGGGATGTGGCGAACTCAACCATTACGCGAGGATGTGCAGGTTAAGAAGAAGCATCACAACCCAGAACAAAGTAAACACCACCCTTGAAGTCCACACCCAAGGCAGTGACATGGATGATGATGTGGGAGAAACTCAGACCGTACTCTCAGTGTTCACAGTTAGCACTGCTGCACAGAAGAGTGGAATATTGCCCAAATGCAAGGTACTAGTCGAGGGATGTCCGGTCCTCACTATGGTAGACACAGGGGCATCCACCAAAGTAATGTCAAAAGCCACGTATCAAAGCCTTCAGCCGCTACCTCCCCTGAAGCCAGCACTGGGCAAGGTGTTCGCATATGGGCAAGTCTGACCACTGACCTTGAAAGGGAAATTCCAGATGCAAATTCGACATGTGTCCAACGAAATAGAAGGACAGATATACGTGGCTGAAGAAGGCCAGCGCACACTCATAGGATGCCACACGTTCAAAGCTCTAGGCCTAGTGACCTTCACGTTTGGCATACATCTTGAATCCCTCGATGACATTCTAGAAGCCTTGCCACAGGTATTTGAAGATATTAGCTGTCTCGAAGGCAAGGAAATCAACCTCCACATAGACGGATCGATACAGCCGGTGGCCCTCCGACACCATCGGAAAGCTTTCTACTTGAGACCCCTAGTGGAACGAGAACTGGAGAAGCTCGAAGCTGCTGGGATAATCAAAAGAGTAGACGGTCGAACGCCGTGGGTCTCACAAATTGTGATAGCCAAAAAACCAAAACAGCCCAGAGAAGTCCGAATTTGTGTGGACATGAGACTACCCAACGCAGCAATACAGAGGGAGCAACAGGTCACTCTCACCATAGATGACCTAATCGGGGAGCTGGGTAAAGCTTGGTGGTTCTCAAAGCTTGACATACGATCAGGATATCATCAACTGGTCCTAGCTGAAGGATCTAGATATATTACCAACTTTTCGACCCACGTCAAACTTCGCTGCTATCAGAGGTTACATTTTGGCATCTCCAGTGCTGCAGAGGTGTTTCAAAACACCATCTGCGAACTATTAATGGACCTCCCTGCCGCTATCAACGTCGGTGACGATATTTTAATCTACGTGAAAACCATCCAAGTTCTTCAGCTACATCTTCTCAGCAGAAGGAGTTGCCCCCAACCATGAGAAAGTGGACGCCATCAAGAATGCTCCTCCACCCACTAGTGTTACAGAGGTTCGGAGTTTTTTAGGAATGGTAAACTGTTGTGGGAATTTCATCAAAGACCTCACCTCCTTAATGCAACCACTGAGAGACCTGACAAAAGCAGCAACCGCGTGGTCATGGGGGCTGGCGTAGGTGAGCGCATTTAAAGCAACCAAAGATGCGCTATCCACAGACACAACTCTGAGGTACTTTGGCCCCAAAAAAGACACTACCATAGCAGTTGATGCCAGCCCAACTGGGCTAGGGGCAGTACTGATTCAAAAAGTCAAGGCAGAGGAATGGGACCCAGTAGCTTACGCCAGTCGGTCTCTCACCGATACAGAGCAAAGGTATTCACAAATTGAACGAGAGGTATTGCCATTCACTGGGGGTGCAAACACTTTCACTTGTACGTTTATGGGCACCCATTTACCGTCACTACTGACCACAAGCCGCTCATTCCCCCATTCAATGGCACCGCCTCCAAGCCGCCGCCCCTTATAGAGAAATGGATGTTACAGCTGCAAGAATACAACTGCAAGATAGAATATCACCTGGGAACCAGTAATCCTGCAGATTATTTGTCAAGACATCTGAGACCCCCCACCCCTGCTGAAGCAGACGAGGCTCGAGAAACTGAGAAATAGGTGAGATGTGTGGTTGAAAGGTCCCAGCCTTTGCCCAATTGTCTCAAAACCATCATTCAGGCCACCAAAGAAGATGAGAACCTAAAAAGAGTGCCATAAGAACGGACCAGTGGCACAGTACCCTGAAACAATGGCATACCTTCACCCCAGAAGCCAGGAAAGCCATGGCGAGTCTCCACCATATCTGAAAAGAACTGAACGTCAGTGATGAGGGAGGCCTCCTTCGAGGACACCGACTAGTAATTCCTGCCAGCCTCACCGACAGAGCCGTACAGTTAGCTCATGCTGGTCATCAAGGCATGATAAAAACCAAGAGCAGGTTACGCACCAAAGTATGGTTCCCAGTGATGTATGAAAAGGTTGAAGCGCGGGTGCGGTCATGCTATTGGTGTCACATGACAGAAGAGCCGAATCCGCATGCCTTTATTGTAACCGAAAGTCGACCTCAAAAACCGTAGAGTTCGGCGAGTCTTGATTTCGGAAGTCTACCAGATGGCCGACACATGCTCATGATGATTGATTCACAGTACCCGGAAGTAGAGATAATCAAGTCACTGACTACGACAGAAGTCATCCCTAAAGTGGAAAAAGTATTGGCCACCCATGGTGTGATTAGAGAAATTCAGACTGACAATGGTCCTCCTTTTCAAGGAACAGAATTTGCAGAATATTTGAGTTCTCTTGGCATCAGGCATAGAAAGATCATGCCTCAATGGCTCCAAGCCAATGGAGAGGTGGAAACGTTTATGAGAACTCTCAACAAAGTGATACGAATTTCCTCTGCATGAAGAGAACCGCCAGAAATGGCAGTGTGCTCATTCCTTCGAGACTACCGCCAGACTCCACACTCCACCACCAGAGTCACCCCAAGCCACCTCTTCATGGGCCACGTGGTTGCTGATGTCATCCCTCACTACAAATCCTGGACACCCACACCTGGAAGTGAACTAAAGGAACATTACAAACGGAAGAACTCCAATGACAAAGCAAGTGTTCATCAACGAGCCCGCCACTCCAAACTACAAGTGGGAGATCATGTCCTCATCAAGGATCGGTTTCCAGGCAACAAGTTTCACCTACCTTTTGAGAGCAGCCCATGGGTTGTTACCAGGTGTCAAGGATCCCTAATAATTGCTTGCAGGGGGCAGAACAGATTGCTCATAATGTCTCTTGTTTCAAGCGATTCCAACCCCCTGCCCCGGCGACTAACCAGAGCTGCAAATATGAGTTGAGTGACCTTGTCCCAAAGTGACTTCAGACGATGGTAGGTCAGAAAACTCGGTGCCAAGAGCTAGTCTCACTGATCAAGGTGGTGAGTCATCAGAACAAGCTGGTGATGCTGTCACCAGTCCCAGTGAGGCTGCGTTACCAGCCAGTCGTGCCAGCCGTTCTCGAGATGGGTTGCGGAATAATCCTCCACTGTCCACTCGACTGTTATGACTGATCGATGTGGATTAGTGCTACTGTTTTGTGCACTAGAGTTTTGAGCAACTTCCAGTTTCATCTTAACATTTCTGTTTATGATTTTTTTGGGAGGGATGTAGTGAGTCACTCGTGAGGCAATGAGCTGCGGGCACTACCATTACTGTTTGGGTAGTGAGTGGTGCTTTGGGATACCTCTGTTGTAGTTTCTGCTATGTTGTGACCTAGTGGTCATGTGGTGTGTGTAAATAAATGTAGGCAAGGCCGTCGGGCGTGAACAGAACGAGAAGGACGGAGCAAAGGGATACTCTTGCCTGCCTGTCCAAGCCACTTGAAATCATTTAAAAAGTGTGGCGTAATTAATTGCAAGTCGCGTGCAAGCAAGAAACGTGCGACAATACAACACTGGTTGCTGCTGCAGACTGGCGCTGCTTATACTGACCTGCTGAGTGAGCACTGCACAAAGAGCCTTGACCAATGCTCAGAGGAGCTATTGTAATGCATGGTATGAACCAGATTTACTAATGTTTTGCACCAGTCTCGTGTTACTGATGCAAAGTTTTGTGGTCAGCATTTGTAGTGGAAAGTTATTCAAAGTAACTCAAAGCGCTATTATACATCAACATTGCATACCATGGATGGTGCATGGGCGTTCCATGCAACCACCACTAGATTTTGACTCAAACCCCCTTCTACTGACATTATGCCAAAACCTTATGCCTCCTTGAGGCAAGGTAGGACTGGGATGAAAAATGGGACCAGGCACCAAAATAAAAGTGCTCTCCCCCCCCATTAGAGAAGCAGATAGCTAAAAAAGTGGAATACCAGGGAAATCTCTCCCTTTCAAGCAACTCAGGACAGCAACTTTGGTTGCTGCGCTGCGAGTTAATATGTTTGCTGGAGCATTTCAATGCAGTGATGCAGGGACAAGCATTAAAATGATACAGGGGCAGACATTACATCCTCATAGTGTGGTACTTGTTAGGGCTAATACTTCCAAATATAAACCATTTCTTTCTGTCTGTCCACAACAAAGCATGTGATAGACAGGAAGAACACTGAATTCCCCTTAACACTTTTCAGGCACGTGGCACTCAAGGGTCAGGTGACGTTTACATGGAAACTGTAATCTAAATTCGGGGGGAGGTGGTGGTAAAGAAGGCATTGGACGGACAGGAAGGCAAGTGAAGTCCCCTTTCTTCTTTTCAGGAATTCTGAATACCAGAGTATGATCAGCCATAAAGGAAACAAGCATGAATAGGTAAAAGTATTTTCTTCAGCTTAGTGGAATCCTCTGCAACTGAGATACATTGAGAGAGAGAGAGAAAGAGAGAGAGAGAGAGGGAGAGAGAGAGCCTACATAGGCTGTGAATACAGCGAGGAGGTGGATATCATGATGCAATGTAAACTTTAACAACTGCACTACTATTCATTAAACACACTATTACCCTGGTGTGCGGTAATCATGTGTGATGACCTCTTACACCCATAATTCCATTACTCTGAGTCCATCCATTCATCCTTATTCCATATAATGCCCTTCTCGTGAATGGTGGTTGAATCTCCCAGAGAAAGGGTCTTAAGAACTTTTCAGATGTCTTCTGGATTGACGGTCCTTTTATGTGCTGGTTGAGATGTGTGGCAGGAGCTTGTTTTGTTTTAGAAAGAGACATATACTCGAAGGCTCACCTCATGTCTATGACTGGGACAAGGAAGAACGAGTAATGGAATTATTGGTAATTTAAACTTTTGGGAACAGTTTATGTAGTAGGCTTTGTGTGAGGTAGTCCTCAGCTGGCTTGTGCCTGGAACAATTACACGCTTGTGTATGCCGCTTATTATGTGGTATGGCTGCCAACCACACGTGTAGGCACGGCTGGGATGTGGCACTGCTTGCTGTAAGCAGAACTGAAGATTTGACAAAAAGCAGATATGGCCGCATAAGCCAACTCTGTGTTTACAAATCTTTACCTAATCGCCTTGTGATTTTTTCATCCCTCGCTTCTTCATTTAAGAACTTGCCAGGCAATTTTGTTTTTTTACAGAGACTTTTCAAAACTTTCTTGGCTGTGTCTGCAACAAGTAGGAGATCCATAGACCTTTCACAGCTGTGAATATCATTATAGTAAATCAAAAAATACGATTTTGGAAGCAACACAGGAGTCTGGAAATCAAATAGCAGTTCAGCATTATAAAGTTCCACTATTTCATTCTTCTTGAAACAAGTAGTTTCTGTGGAAGTGATGAACATGGAAACTGGCAGATATGCAGCAATGTTTCTATCAAACGGCACACGTTCTGCTACTTTTATTTGTTTAATATTTTTTGGTATTTTTCTAAAAGTTCATTCTTGCAGAAACCGGCCTGATGTTCAACATGCCAGTGAATGGTAATCCCTTCTATGCCATAAAAAGCTGAAAATAAAGAAAAGCATTTTATGCCCACTGCCCTTTTTCCTTCAAAATCAAAATGCATTAACCCAAATAGGGAGTGTGATTCAGTGGAAGAAGAAGCAGTTTAATTTCTGACAGACTTACGCTGGCCTGTTGGGTAAACAGGCAAAGCCTGGCGGGCTGACCCCAAAGGCCAGTGTTGGATAGTCTTGTGGGCACATCCGTGCTCTATTTCTGGGCCAAGTGGGCTAGCAGAAGCAAGCATTGCTTGGAGAGGCTACGGTCAGTGCATCTAGGTAAGTCGACCTGTGTGCAGATATGCAGAGGGTGATGCAAGCAAACGTACTGAGCCTAGGCCAGTTGATATGCATGAATAGGGATGCGCTCCATGTTGTGCAGGGTGCGCATTGCCACAAGTGGTACAGTCTTGTTTTGTGTGGTGGGAACCTTTGTTCCAGTCTTTATTTTTAGTGGCATATTTATACTCTGCCCCGGATTTGCGTAATTTTTTTTACACAAATCCAGTTCAAACTTAACTCCATATTTATATTTTGACGGTAGACCCGCCTAGCGTCAGTAATATGGAGTTAACGCCATTTTAAGGATGGGTGAAACCGCCTTACGTCAATGAGATGCAAGGTAGGCGTTTCCGTCCAAAAAAATACGCATAAACATTAGTGTCATATTTATCCAACAGGGCAAAAATGACGCACGGGTGGGAGGCGGAACAAAATAAGACGCTAAACTTGATTTGCTTCAAAATTTACGCATGGGTCAGGGCCGGTGTTAAAATGAGGCAAACACACCACTACTTAAGGAAAACACACACAAGTAACATCATAGACCAACAGGACAACATGGAGGTGCTACTGATGCAGCTTGCAAAACGATGCTGAGCACAGGAACAACAGCAGCAACCACCACCACACCAACGCGGCCCACAAAGGCAACGCAGAAGGCAGAAGAGGGTCTTCAGGAACAGGACAACCCTCATTGGCCTCAGGGAATACAACATCATCTGGAGATATCGACTGAATTGGGAAGCCATACAGCAGCTGCTGCACCAAATTGAGCCACAACTAACAGCTAGCCTGCAAACACCACACAATATACCACCGGTGACCAAGCTGCTAGCTGTCCTGCATATGTTGGCAAGTAGCTCCTTCCAGACAATGGGTGCCGTGGTCGCTGGGGTATCACAGGCCTCATTCTCGGCCTTCCCGTCCAAGGTCTTAGATGCCTTAATCTCCCTCACACCCCGCCACATCAGCTTCCCCAACACCCTGTAGAAGCAGCAGGAGATAAAACAGGGCTTCTACCAAATCCATGGCTTCCTGCATGTGCTCAGTGCAATTGACTGCACATATGTCCAGATCGTACCACCTGCAGCAACAGAGCAACTATTCCGGAACAGAAAGCACAGGCATTCCATCAATGTGCAGGCCGTAGTTGACCACCAGGAATTGTTCACTAACATCTTGTCCAAGTATCCGGGGAATGTCCATGATTCATTCATATTCCGTCACAGCACGATCAATCAGCACTTCCAGGACGGACGATATGGCTATGGCCTTCTTGTCGGAAAGTCCATAAACTTAGCAATATACACACAGCACAATAACCCTGTAGGACACACAAAACATACACCACTACATTGACACGTGGGCGGGCTGACACTGAGGTGTGACACTGGTAGTTATGTTGTACACCCTGACACAATGGGATACACACCTCTGGACAAATGACGGCTGCCACAAACATTAGCTGCCACTCTAGAGCAACAAGGGACCAATATCAAAGCCCACAGTGACAATGACATGGTCTGCATTGGAAGTACAACTTGGAAGATGAACCATTTGCAATTACAATAGGCCACATAGTCAATCCGACACCCTCCCAAGCAGTATGTAGCTTGGAAGGGGTGTGCAATATGTGTTGCAGCAGGTCTAACACCATGAGACACATAACATGATGATGATGACGCACATGTAGGTGACACAGAAATACTGAGGCAGTCCCAACATCATACATCACTCCTGGGTGCCGTTACCAGGTAGCAATATGGAATTGGCCTGTGCTATGAACACATATTGATGTGGCACTAATGCAAACTGCACACTGCTGCACACACTGAAAGAGCCAATTGTCCATCAAAATAGCATTTGTACAGGGAGATGGCCCTTTCTGCACAGATACATCCACCTCCACAAGGCAGTTAGCCAGGTTGCCTGGAGCAAGTTTGGTAGTGTAGGTGCACGGTTGCACATGAGCCACTGGCAGAGGGAACAGCAAAGGTTTGCCTAGAACCAAGTCACACATGGGACAATTGTGCATTGTCAGTACTGAACACCTCAGTGCTGCCAACTTATGGAGATGTGTTGTGCATTGTCACCTATCCAAATCAAAGTGCCTTACTGTTATATTTCATCGGCAATGACATATGTCTAATTGGATGGGATGTCCAGGCCATGTAGTGCAACCATGTTACCACCACATCGGAATCTATTGTGTGTGGAAGTATAATGTCCCATCCAGTAAAAGCACACTAAAACATGTTGGACACTGCACAATGCATGGTACATACATACTGACCAACAGTTTGGAAAAAATCATAGATCCCAGGTCAATGAGCCAAACACAAGTTGTCAAGTCAAACAACCCACTGCAGAAAAAACCTCACAGAAGCCCACGATCTCACACAATACCACAAACACATATGAGTCACAGACAACACAAGATATCAACTGCCATGCTACACGACATTTCTGTTGCAAGCACTAACAATATACTCACTCCTATCATCTTTTGCAACGGATCAGGGTTACGGGATCCAGCCATGGATCATGACCCCACTCCCCAACCCAAGCACAGCAGCAGAGCCTGCCTATAATGAGGCACATTGGAAGACACACACCATTGTGGAAAGGACCTTTGGCATCCTGAAGTCCAGATTCAGGTGCCTGGACATCACAGGAGGCAGCCTCCTATATACCCCACACATTGTGTGCAATATTATATTTACCTGTGCTATCCTGCACAACATTTGTGTGAGGAGGAAGATCCCTCTATATGAGCCAGAGCAAAAACTGCCCGAGGAGGAGGAGGAGGAGGACAGTGCCAGGGAAAACGAGGGGGAACAGAAAAACACAGCTGCAGGAAAGTGCCACAGACAGCTAATTGTACAAACGTTTTTCAACCAATAGTCACTCCACACACCTTGTTAAGATATGTAAATAAACACCTTACTTGATCACACAATCCTGCTCTGGTTTCTTCTTTCTCCATCACATGTTCCTTAGGAATGTGAGTATTATCTCAGGGAACATGTTACAAAGACAAATCTGAATACTTCTGATGCAACATCACATGTGATGCATATGATTGTACAGCAAACAATACACACATATAAAAATACTCATCTTTTGAATTTCACATATGAAGGACAAAATCAATGGACCACAGCATATGACTCACATCCACGTTGCCAACATGGCCTACTGTAGCACATGACACATAACTATGACATCTCCAATCATAAGGTAAATAAGCGCCCCATACATGAGGCAGTGGATATGAAATATCAGTGGAAACAGGAATGTCTGAACAGACCCTTGACATTAGTATGTGTGACATTTGCAATCCCTGCAAGGAGCTTGTGTGACAAGGGAGGCATCATTTCTGAAAATGGATAGCATGAGTATCCCAGGTATGACAAACAAGTTCACAACACATGCCCTGCGCAGTCCATCCCTGGAAATAAGTCCTGCCACTGCCATGTGTTACGTCTCTGACCTCCCATCTCTAGGGGGTGCTGTAAATGGACTATCTGTACTCTGGGAATCATCATTAACACTCACCCAAAGTCCCTTTCTGACTCTTTGTTTCCATATGGCATGCTATAGAAGAACTACATTAGCTTGCATGGACTTCAGGTCCTACAATGCACTGCCTGGTAGTCGGTAAGACCTGTAATCTTCTGTCCATTGCTTCCTATGGGAAAAGTCTGGTTGTCCCTTTATACTGGATTCTCTCCTCCAGGACTTGTGAGAGACTGAAGATGTACACATCTGTGACCTCTCTTGTGCAGCCCAACCATGTGACTCTGCCCTGGCCTTGCTGCTGCCTGGAACTGCTTCTAAGCTGCAATTCCCTGAAGCTCCTCGTCGTGCATTGGAGTACGATTCCTTTGTGTTCTAGACCCTTTGTTGGATTGTGTTACAGTCCTGATTCAGAATGAACCTGCTCTCTGTTTACCCAGTGCTGTTCCTGCTTGTTCCAGTCAGAGCCTGCTCCCTGTTTCTCAGCCTTCTTCATGTTTGTTTCTGCCAGAGCCTGCTTTCTGTTTCCCAGACCTGTTCCAGCCTTTGCATCATCCTGAGCCTGTTCCCTGAGCCTGGCTTTGCCTCCTAGTCGGTTCCTTCGCTTTCTGTTTCGTCTTGGGTTATTGTGTCTGGTAAGTGTCCTGTCAGTCCTCACCAGTGTAGAAGTGTTTTGCTTTGTACTTAGGTTGGCACCTGGTCTCCAGGAGGCAAATCCAGCCGCCATCCTTTGTCTGTATTCCAGGAATTGCCACTGTGTCTCCAGCCGGATCCACAAGGGTCAGTCTTGTGTATGTAAGTACAATCCTTGATTGTATCCTAAGGGTCCAGACACAGAATCACTTCTGCTGCCTCCTTTCTATGGGGCTTGTGTGGTGACTATCTGTAAGATTAATCTGCACAGAGACATTGGTATTCCCTGTTGCTGTGGAAAGTTTTGAGCCCTACCCTGTGTACAACCTTAGTGATAACCCCAGAGTGTTTGTCCATTAATGACCTGTTCCATATTTGTTCACGCTAAGCTTGCTCTGCCTTCACATTTCTGATTTCTCTGCCTTACCATAGCTGGCCTTTCCCCTTGTATGCCTATAGCTGCTCTTCTCCTTTGGTACACTACCTCCTTGTGAGATACTCTGGGAACTCAAGGCGTGCCCCTAACAGAGTCCTGACTAGACCCGCACGAAACCGTAACACCATGGAGCCCAATCCTGACACAGGGTACACATGCCCACACACTTGAACTGGACACTTCTGTGGAATGCACATCTGAAAATATGTGACCACATGCAGCCAGGGAAGCAGGTCCACCACAGCAACATAAGTAACATAGGTAATTGTTATGAGTCAAACTGACGTGTACCAAACATTTTATGGGTGGAATTAAGGCACAGTGTCTCAAACACAGTACGTACCAAACATGTACACATGTCCGACATTTGCGTAGTTCACACACAAGTCACCATGAAGTCGTAACCAACAACTAATGACATATGAGGGATAACATATCCTACATAACACTACAAAACACTAATCAGCCATCCTCAACCATCCCTGAGTTTTGTTACATTTGTTTGTCGTGTGAAATGTAATGTCCCCAAAGCCAAACAACTACACACATCACATGAGTCAACACATATTACAAACACATATCATGACTGTTGTAGATCACTGATTGCCATCAGATGTAGATACCCATTTGGAACACATTCACACATTAGCACTATGTCCAATGTATTGCATGCCATTCCTTCAGAAACCCACATACGCGGTCATTTTGACCGCGGCGGGTGGCGGTTGCCGCCCGCCATGCGGTCACCGCCGAATGGCCGCTCCGCGGTCAGGAGACCGCGGATGCCATTCTGGCTTTCCCGCTGGGCCGGTGGGCGACCGCCAAAAGGCCGCCCGCCGGCCCAGCGGGAAAGCCCCTGCAATGAGGAAGCCGGCTCCGAATGGAGCCGGCGGAGTTGCAGGGGTGCGACGGGTGCAGTGGCACCCGTCGCGATTTTCACTGTCTGCAAAGCAGACAATGAAAATCTGTATGGGGCCCTGTTAGGGGGCCCCTGCACTGCCCATGCCGGTGGCATGGGCAGTGCAGGGGCCCCCAGGGGCCCCACGACACCCGTTCCCGCCATCCTGGTTCTGCAGTGAAAACCGCCAGAAACAGGCTGGCGGGAAGAGGGTCGGAATCCCCATGGCGGAGGATTCCCTGGGCCAGGGGAAAACCGGCGGGAAACCGCCGGTTCCCCTTTTCTGACCGTGGCTTTACCGCCACGGTCAGAATAGCCCTGGAAGCACCGCCAGCCTGTTGGCGGTGCTTCCGCTGCCCTCCGCCCTGGCGGTCAGAGACCACCAGGGTTGGAATGAGGGCCATATTGTTGTTACAGATCATTCACATCCAAAACACACAGTTGCATGCTCTACCACATGTGGCCAACCACTATACCACACACTGCAGGCCATACCATCCTATCTTCATGTTGATACAGGGTGCACGCATGTTAAATATTTGAAAATCACGCGATCACAGTTTGAGTCAAAAATTTTAACGCAACTGTTTAGAAAAATGAGCAAATGCTAACTAACCATATATGGGCCCTTAGCGTGAATTCCACCTGCGCACCCAACGCATGCGGAAATCCACTGAAATTGAAGTCTACAGGTAATGTGTTGTATTTTGGTACAGTGGGTGTACTTTCACTTTCACTTTACGGTCTGTGCTTTTTCTTGACTGTGTGGCTGTGTCTCGGTGTTGCTGCTGTCTCGATTGCATTTCTTGTACCTTGTGGTTCTCTCTTGTGTCTTTTGTGAATTCTATTTGTTTATTGTACCTGTGTATGTGCTTTTGTGTAGCTTGGTGTCTTTCAGATTGTATTTGTACTGTCGGGTGTCTGCCTGAGGATTAGATTAGTTGGGTTAGTCTGGCTTCTTAGGTTTGGGCTGTAAGTTTCCTTTTTTTACATTTATGTTCATTCTTTTTTACACTTTTTCAGTTTGGATTTGTTGTGCAACGACATGTCAAAAAGGGCGAGGCTGACCCGCATGGGGGAAGAGGAGCTTGGGGGCTTTGTGTGGCTGGTCTGCCACTTCCTTCCCTTGATGCTGGAGATGGGTGGGTGTGTGGTACAGGGGTAACACACAGAGGCAAGGCAGATGTGGTGGGGCACGGTGCTCTACCACCTCAAAAGAGTCTTCCATACGAGCAGGAAGGAGCACCAGCTGAAGCATCGCTGGGCTGACCTGGTGGCCAGAGAGCAGGATCTGCTGGGCCACCTGGGTGTGGTGATTGGTGGCCCTGTTGGTGAGTATCACATTGACAAATGTGAGCTCCTGAGTGACAGTGGCTGACGTCTTGATGCCCTGCATGCAATGTTTGTGGCCATGTTGAATGCAAGCAGAACAAAGTGTTAGTGTCCCAGTACTGAGATGGAGTCCACATGTCTGTACATGTTAACAATGCAGTCCTGAAGTTTGTTGAGTCATGTACGACTATCACTTAGGGCCACATGTACAAAGCTATTTTTAATTGCCACAAACGGCCTAGTTTTCAGAATTTGTGTGTTTACGTCAAGAAAAAATGTTTCATCCAATGCACATACCCAATTTTGCCATTCTGCAATCACATTGCCGAATCACAAAACAGGGTTTGCTAGTGGCATTTAGGAAGGGGTGTTCCCTTCCTATTTGCGAGTCGCAGCCCGCTGATTGATTGTTTGGTAACCGCGAATGCCATCACAAAACAATTGCTGTTACCACCAGTTTTAAGTTGGTTCTAACCCATTCGCAAAAGGGGATGGGTCCCCATGGGATCCCTTCCCCTTTGTGAATGCATGCTAAAAAATTGTTTCAGAGAGGACAGTGGTCCCACAGACATGGTGGTGTGCTGAGCCCAGCAGGCCCAAGGGGTTTGCAAAATGAGACCTACCTCATTAAAATTCATGAGGTAGGTCAGTTGCTACCCCATTTGTGATTTGCAAACAGTGTCATTGACAGTGTTGTACATCAGATTGTCCTACTCGCAAATTGCGAGTTGCTAAGTCTTGTAATGTGTGACTCACAAAACCTGATCTTCGTACATGTGGGCCTTAGTCACACATTTCAGGTGCAATGGCAACACCTGTGCCCATGCATTCTGTCAATGGTGATCAGGTAAGACACTGTCAGCATACCACATTTCACTGTATCAGGACAGCAAAGTGGCCAATCCATGTTTAGCGCTACATCATCACACACACATGATCCCTGCCATTATGTTGGCAAAGGGGGCATACAGGACTTAGGGGACACTGCCAATGGGGCATTTGTTACCTACATACAACTGTGCCACATCTGTCATACACCACTGAATGCATGATAATTGCAGACTGAAAATTGAGCCACATGTCCATCACACAGTAACTCAGTGTCCCTTGATGCACAAGCCACAATACCTGAGTCGCTTGTATTGCACTGCACCAGGGAAGTGCCATTGAAATTGTCAGCAAAATACAAATCATGACATGGAGTACTATCCGAAATGGATTAGCCACAAATGGTTGTAGTCGGGTTTAGCACCACATGATTGTTGGGCCCAGTGCATGTGTTCGGGAAGTGGCTCGATTTCAGGACCCAGACGTATCGAGTAAGAGTGATAATGTGTGTCCTGTGTAGTGATTGCAGCTGTTGTGTGAGTGACTCTTGTGTGTTGCACTCACTGCAAGATATGATGAGCTGGCAAGTGACCTGATATATTACTTGACTGGATATTGACAGAGTGTTCCGTCATTCACTGGCAGAGAGTCATATCTTGGGAGTCTTGTGCTGCGCAATAGGCAGCAGCGTGTGAACAAGGTGATTACTAGCCACATGTAGGCCCACATGGGACTTGGAAGTGCTCCAGTGTCAGTATATTGGCACTGGGTCATACCCTCATTCTCATAACACAGCGATGCATCAGTTTGCCACACAAAAGTGTGCATCCCTGTATTGTAATGTACATGTAGGACTGTATGGGTAACTGTCCCCTAGCATCTTGCCCCCTAAGTTGTACTCAATTTATGTGACACTTATGTGGTATGCAATAGGTGTCAAGGCCAGACGTGTGCTGGCATCAATGTGGGTGTTTTGTGAATTGTGTCGGCAAATCAAGAGTTGATGGTTGTCCACAACTGGACACATGAATGTAGATGTGAATGACCTATGGATACCTTATTCCTAGGTGGCAGCCCTCCTCACATGTGTTCCACTCACTAAATCCATGTACAAGTGGACATATCTCCGTGGTTGTCCTCAACAGTTGTGATGATGTGTTGCATGCCCATCCCCCCTGAGGCACAGTGGTAGGGGAACAACATATATGTAGGTACATGTGATGGTCACAGTGTAGATGACAGTTATCTCATTCAAGCATGCATGTGTCCCAAACAACACTGACCCCTTATGATTAGCAACTGCATACCATCCTGCAAATTACATCTACAAGTCACTGGTATTGTGTGCTTTGAAGGTGACTCAGATGATAAGGATTAGTCGGCCTGCCCCATGTGAAGTAGTTGATGCCTTTGCATTGTGACACACTGCACTACATCAATGCACATGTCACTTTATTTGGTCCAACTCTTGTTGTGCTTTGCCGTGGTGTAAAAGACATGATGAGTAGGCAGCGTTGCCATAACATTCATCAGGGACATTGTATTATCTGGACTGTGATTTGGACTGTATGTGCAAATTGAGGCAGAGTGTTAGATTATCATCTGTACATGCATCACACAATGATGACACTGAAGGTTGCATGTCTCATTTTTACAGCTGCCAACATGGTTGTAGCGGAAATCAGTGTTTTCCAGAAGCGGGCAGTGAGATACTGACTCATCTTGGATGTGGAGCCTGGGTACTGAAAGATGGCAAGACGTTATGAAAGAGAGCAAGCCACAGGGGAATGGTGGGCTTTCAGCCAAGGGGGACCGGCATTGACCACAAAGGTTGTAGCCACCACCACAATTGCACACAGTACCACAGCGGCCACCATCACATCTGCTTCACCTGCTGCACGGTCAACCTCTACACCCCAGACCACCACACCTGCTGCACCATCAACCTCTGCAAGACAGACCACCATACCTGGTGCAATGGACATGGCCGCAATTGCTGAGCTCTAGAGGGACATTAAGATGGTGTTAAAAAAGCTTGACACCATTCAGAAGGATGTGGACGAAAATACACGGAGACTGAAGGCAATTAAAAAGACACTGAGGAGGGTCAACCTGTGAACTCTTGCCTCCCCTCACACCTAATTCAGTCCCCTCCCTCCTCATTCCTCATCCTGTTTTGTAGTGGGTTTAAGGGGTTTAGTGATAGGTTAGAGTAGAGTAGTTGTTCAGATAGGATAAGTAGGTTTGGGGGGTGGTTTTCATATTATTACATGCTAGTTTGTGGGTGGGTGGGGGTTAATGTTGGGGCTTTTGTGTACTGAAAAACTATATATATATATTTTTAAATATATATTTGTTTAGTATTAGGTAGTATATGTTTAGATTAGTATATGTTGTCCTGCATGTGTCTTGTCACATAAGGGGGGTGGGGGGCAAATGTTTAGAGTGTGTTGTTAAATGTGGTAAGTAAGCTTAGCATAGGGTAGTTAGGGCCAGTTGTGGGCAATGTATAGTTAGGATAGATTAGGTTAGTATAGGTGTGTTACATAGTTTTAAGTTCTGTTTCGTATATAGTTATTAAAGATTTAGGTACTCCCTTACTGCATGTGTCATATGCTTGGGGCTCAGGGTCTTTGCATGAGTGTACAGTGCCAATTGTCTGTTGGCCTGTGAATTCCATCCTGCATCCACATCCCTCTCTTGACATGTTAATTCCCACTTCCAACTGAGCTGTCACATTGGCAGCTACAACAAATCTAAATCTCAATGCATCTGCCATCTATTGTACCCACCACACAATGTGACTATGGTTCCCATGTATTGGACAGATAGGTGTGCTTTTCAAGCTGTAATTGTTTTGATCCTGTGTCGTGATGTTGAGCACTGTGGGACGTCTGCCTGCAGCCTGAAGTTCACGTAAACACTGCTAAACTGAGTAGTGACAATTTCAGATGCGGTCAGGTACACAAATTTCATGCCAGTGTGTTTTACTTGTACTCCCAGCTGACGTATTGGCCAAGCACTCTTACACAGCCATTCCTGCTGTACGTTGTGGGTGAGGCATGTATGTTTTAAAGCAAATGTCACATACACAGTGGCTTGCTTGTAGAGGGTGAGGACAGCATTGATGTTCACCTTGTAGATACCTTGGGCCATATTTATACTTTTCGACGCACAACTGCGCCAACGCAGTTGTGCGTCAAAAAATCTAACGCCATTCTGAAGCGCCATGCGGGCGCCATATTTATTCAATGACGTTAGCCGGCGTTAGCCGGCGGAGCTGCCTGGTGTGCGTAAAAAAAAATGACTTACACCAGGCAGCGCCGGCGTAGGGGAATATGGAGCTTGGGCTTCAAAAAATGTGGCAAGTCAGGCTGAGGCAAAATTTTCGCCTCAACCCGATTTGCGCCATTTTTTTTTACTCCCAACCCCCATTGAAATGACTCCTGTCTTAGCGAAGACAGGAGTCATGCCCCCTTGCCCAATGGCCATGCCCAGGGGACTTATGTCCCCTGGGCATGGTCATTGGGCATAGTGGCATGTAGGGGGGCACAAATCAGGCCCCCCTATGCAACAAAAAAAATATATATATATACTTACCTGAACGTACCTTAAGTTCCCTGGGATGGGTCCCTCCATCCTTGGGCGTCCTCCTGGGGTGGGCAAGGGTGGCAGGGCGTGTCCCTAGGGGCATGGGAGGGCACCTCTGGGCTCATTCCGAGCCCACAGGTCCCTTAACGCCTGTCCTGACCAGGCGCTAAAAAACGACGCAAAAGCGACTGGACGTCATTTTTTTTGACCCGCCCACTCCCAGGTGTCATTTTTGCCCGGGAGTGTAAATACGGCGCACATGCCTCGGAGTCATTTTTTAGAAGGGAACGCCTACCTTGCATATCATTAACGCAAAGTAGGTGTCCACGCTAAAAAATGACGCAAACTCCATGAACTTTGGCACTAGACGCGTCTAACGCCAGAGTATAAATATGGAGTTCGTTTTGCGTCGAATTTGCGTAAAAGAAAACAACGCAAATCCGTCGCAAACGGAGTATAAATATGGCCCCTTGTGCGTAGATATCTGCCCACATTATTTCTGCACTCTGGTATTGACACTCTGTGACCATAGACCAGAGACAAAGTAGGTGCTGTTTATTTTAAAGTGCTGTAGTGCAATATTTACATAGTCCAGGTCTGTGACCACATTAGTGTAAACCATTCTATTGTGACCCAACACAAGTGCAAGGTTGAGGGACATGTCATTGGACATGCTGAGGTGAAGTGTTGTTCAGTGCAGAGGAACATGAATTGCCAATTGAGTAGTGAGAGACAATTGCAGTCCATAGTGGAAAGGTTAACAGTGTGTCAGTGAAGAGTGCATGTCAACAACTGTAGCAACACTGGCATGTTGTCAAGCACAGGACAATGGGAAATCACTGCCCATGTGGCATGGGCTGGTGCTACCGGGTACTCCTACAGGTGAAGATGATCTGTTCCACATCTTCATCCTCTGATGTGTGTGGCATCTCCTCTGCCCTTGATGGTGGTGCTGGTGGGTTTGAGGGGGTCACACACACTTCAGTGGTTGGAGAAGTGGACACTAAATTCCCAGCAGCTGCCATCTGTGGAACTACATATGGCATCACTGCAGCAAGGAGGAGCTGCTGATTATTGAGTATGGCAGAAACATCCCTGTGGTAGGCAGCCATGACTTCCCTGAGGGAGACCAGTTCCCGGTGCATGGAGTCCAGCTTGTCATGCATGCAGCAGCAACATTGGGAGGGCAGGTGTTGTGGCAACTCCCTCACAGCAGTGGTTAGGTCCCTCACACACTGTTGGACTCCATGCAGTGGGGATTGTGTGACTTGTTTGGCTGTTGTCTGTTCTGCGGACGTCATCATGCACATGCGCATCCCCTCAAGGCTGGCTGACATAGTTTGAATCCCCACCCGCACCTCCTTGGACAGCTCTCGCTTAACTCCCAATAATGTCCTCTCAAAGTTGGTCCTTGTGTCATGAGAGTCCTCAGCTGTGTTTGAGCTGGCAGGTCGTACTATCGGGGTGGTGGGTGGGTCCTCTGGGATGGCTGCTACATGAATGCTCCTCCTTGCGAGGTGGTGTCTGGAGGGTTCCCAGGACATCTTGAAGGGTTTCCTGGCTGATGGTTCTCAGCTGGTCATTCAGGTCATCAGAGTAGTCCAGGACAGGCAAATCCACAGGAGAGCCATCGTCCTCTGCAATGAGATATTGTGCAATTACTGTGGCTGTGTTGTGCCAGTTGTAATGTGACGTCACTGACCTCCTATTGGTGGCACATTGTCATCTTGGTTCCCATGCATTGTTCTTGTCATTAATGTTTGCAGTCTCTCAGCCCTATGCCCCACCTGCATATCACATGTAGTGTGGGCAGTTTGGGCAATTGTCTGCGTCACATCTTCTAGGTGTAGGTTCTGTCCAAATTGTGGCTTGCCACCTTCTTGTCCTCATCAACCCTCCCTCTGCTTCCATTTGCATGGTGAGGCCTTGCAATGATTGTTCGTGTGCTGATGCCACAGCACCACACAAAACAAGATGGCCCAGTCTATCATTTTTCACATACACCTATGCGGTGCTGAGACCTAGCACCACACCATGCATGGCATTTCCATGAGACAATACAGGTGTTACCATTGGTAGTTTCTCATGTTGATGTTTGCGTATGTGTGCTACATTACATTGCACTGATGGACCTGGCAAAGTTCCATTTCCGCTTGTGACTGTGCGGGTGTGTTTGCCTTCCTATACACATGTGTCCCCCCCCTCAATGCAGTTGTCTTAGCACTTTGATACCTGAGATGTTGCATGGTAGCATTGCAGATATTGTGACAGAGGCACAGGGGTAAACCCAGGGATGGGCAGCATGGGTATGAGATTACTGCTGTGTAGATTATTATGTATGTGACAGTGCCTGATGCTTATTGAGTCTATGGACATGACCAGTTGACAGGAGTTGCACTTGGATAGGGATTGATGGGGATTGATCACATAGTCATACTGAACCTTCATTTCAAGTGTGTTTGTTCCATGGGCACTTAACTGCCATTTCCTAATTGACCAGCACACACAACACAGGTAGTTGTGGCAAATGTTGCCAATGATGAATGCCGCTTGAGCCAATTGCCTGAGAATGGCATTGTCCTCTAGTTTACATTCTGACAATACCAGCTGTCCTGTGACACCAGACCAGTTTTACGTTCTACCCTACCCTCCTGGTCTGCTTCAGCATTTCCACCATCCTTGGCATGGCGGTGTACCCCCATGCAAAGGTTGTGTTGTGCTGTGCCCTGGATGCCCCTGCACAGCCCATGAACCTGGCATGGGCAGTGCAGGGAGTCCCGTGCCGTGCCCCTTTGCCCTTTCCACTGCCTGATTTGCAGGGCTGACATGCATTAGGTATGAGCCTCCCCCTTCTTGCACATTAAATTTTGCCATTTTGATACGCCATGCAACTTACTCTGCATATGTGTTGTTTCCTGGAAGTCTGCGCAGTCCTGTCCTGTGATACCAGTGACGATTTCCTCCGGGATGACGGCTGCAACCATCTCCTCGATCTCGTCAAGGCCCTCTTGCGGTGCTGGACTCCCACCTCCGGTTTGCAGTGCTGCCTTCCTGTTCCTTGCCATTTTTTCCTTTGTTCTCCGCTTGCAGTCATGCCAGCATTTCTTGCAGTCAGTGACAGTTCTCCTGACATCTGACACACTGTTAATCTTGTTCACAATCTATTGCCAAATTGCCTCTCTCCTCCCAATTGGTAATTTAGAGGTGAAGAAGAGTTGATGCTGGTGCTCTGTCACCTCTCTCACCAGTATTTCATGCTCCTCTGCGCTGAAGCGATACTTCCTCTTCTTCTTGTCTCTTCCCTGGGTCTTGTCTGTGTCCCCCTGGTTGGTTCCTGGTTGTCTGGGCTTGCCCTGGGGTCTCTTCTGGCTTCTGGGATCCATTTTGGGGATCCTTAGCACTGTTTGCTCTGTTTACGTAGCTTTTTGACGCTATTGCGGCAAAAGTGGCACATATCCGTTTTGTGATGTGTTTCCATGTTGTAAACCGGATTAGAGTCATTTTTCCTGTGTTAACGTCATTTTGCCATACGACAAGGCGCAATGGTTAGCGTCAGGAAAAATTACTCTAAACTATTCCTAGCGCCACCCAGCATCAAAGTATAAATATGACGCACGGGTGGCATTAAGAAAGGGAGCTAGCCAGCGCTAAACTTTTTGACGCAAAACTGCATTAGTGTTTGAGCCCATCACTCTGATACCCACCCGGGGACTCAGAAAAAGGCTTCCCTGCCCCGATTCCTAACTGTGATCTGTCGATTACAGACAGATCGAATGATAGCCACAGGACGACGGTATCTCAGGTCATACCAGTTTAAGTATGTATCCGATGAGGTATCTTTACCTCAGTGCGCACCACAACTTGAACTGTCTCTTGCTACATTAAATAATAGGTGTTATTTTATCTTAATGAAAGATACTTCTGCATTGGCTTTAAAAGGATGAAAGTAGGAGTCACCCCTCTTCAGACTGAAACCTGTAATTTACGTCTTATAAAACGATTTCTACAGCAGGTACTCTAACACACGTCATTTAACTGAAGAGTGTAATATTCCCTTCAAAGTGGAAACGTTAACAAGTAAAGCAGCACTGTATTTCTCCTTCTAACCTACTTGCTAACACCATCCATCACACACTGCCTTCCCCTCTCCCTCTTAACTATTTCTTTAGTCTGTGAAATTTTCTTTTACTTTTTAATCATAGTAAAACACTAATGAACAACCACAATTGCCACTGAAAATGTGAGTCTGCAAGCTTTTCCTTTCTTGTTTGAATACCCCATGGATAAATGAGGCCAGCTTGTTTTGTGAATTTCCATGAAATACCCAAATTCTGAATTCTTTGAAGTGGCTTTGCTGAAGTTGCTATCCCAGCCAAAGTCTTAGAAGAGCTCCGATATTGCTTCATTTATGATTTGTTTAATGGGTGGAATTAGAAGTCAGTTTTTACTGCCCATCACCACCAGGAAAACGCTGGCTGTAAGGAGCAGTGAAAACTGCTTAATGCTCACCAGCGCTATTTTACAAAACGTTCAACACAACTCTCGCTCCCCTCTTAACCCGACTGTTTAACTCCATCTTCCATGTTGGAGGCATCAATTGTTGTTATACTGAAATCAGGCAAAGATAAACGTCAGTGCACCTCCTGCTGCCCGCTATCATTACTCATTGTCGATATCAAGTTATTCACTGGCATTTTGGTAGCCTGCTTGGGCCCTCTCCTACCCAATCTTGTTTGCCTAGATGAGGCAGGCTTTGTGCCCCATTGTCAATGTAGTGATTACACGAAAATAATTCTACACTTAATTGACAAAGCCCAGCGTTCAGACCGAGAGCGAATGCTCTTGGCTGTAGATGCTGAAAAAGCATTTGATCAGGTCCACTGGCCCTCCCTAGAGGCTGCACTTAAACCTTTCAGACTTGGGGAGAGGTTCTGCTCTCGGATCCTCAGTAATTATTGCCATCCGGTTGCAACAATTTGGATGAACGAGCAGACATAAGCCCCTTTCCTTATTTGTAGAGGCACTCCCCAGCGGTGTCCCCTATCACCCCTGCTCTTCGCGCTCCATATGGGGCCTTTGGCCCAGAGAATCTGAAACAATCCTGGTATAAAAGGGATCCCTTTTGGTGGGGAGGAGCAGTCCATCAGTCTTTACACTGATGATCTCCTGATGGCCCTGGAGGAGCTAGCCACTTCTCGCCCAGGCTTTTTGAAAGAACTGGAGACCGTTGGACAGGTAGCGGGATTCCGCATAAATGTGCATTAATCTCAAGCCCACAACCTCTCTCTTATACAGGCCTCACAGGCAGCCCTATCATGCAACTACCCAATACAATGGGCGACTACCTCCATCCCCTATACCATCTCTCCTGGTTTGGTATTCTGCCTGGAAAATGTCAATCCTGCCTAGGATATTTTTCCTGTTTCAGGCATTGCCAGTTAAACTGCCCAGTGGCACGATCCAAGCCCTGCATCGTGATTTGAACTGCTCTGTGTGGACTGACAGCTGCTCCCACATGCGGAAGGAGCAGAGCTACAGACCACCGAACAAGGGAGGCCTGTGCATCCCGAATCTTTTCCACTAATACCAAGCGGCACAACTTCGGTTTCTCCTTCAAAGGTCTCGGAAAGAATCTGAGAAGCGCTGGCTTTCCGTGTATAGAGCGGTGGCAGGACAGCATGTTTTGAAAAATCCCTTTTTGCATAAGGATGCCTGACTGAGAATCTCCATTGATCCCCCATTACCAAAACTTCTTTAGATGTTTGGGATCGGGTGAGCACATGAACAGGCATGGCCTCATTCCCCTCTCCATTGACACCGATAGTCGGCAATATGTATTTCACCCTGGGGCTTAATCCATCTGTGTTCCAACACTGGCAGCGAGCTGGGTGTTGATCCGTAGGCCACTTGTTTGGTGAAGAGAGTCCCTTGCCCTTTAAACAACTCTACTCCAACTATGCAAAACCCGAAACTGAGCGATTGCATTACCTTCAAATCTGGCACTGGTTGATGCACCCCTTGGTTCGTCTTGGGGCGCAACGCTGTCTTACCACCTTTGAAAAGTGGCTGGTAACTCAGACATCAGACAGACGTCTTATCACTGAACTCTATGGCCTCCTGCGTCAGCCCACCCTGCAGTTTAAATCGACAAGCTAGGGGCGTTGGGAATCGGAGCTTGGCTGCTCACTGACCCTCAAGGAATTGGGGTTATCCGCACAACACTCAGCTCGTAACACAGCCAGTATCAAAATGGCTACCAAAATAGCTATGTATTGGTACCTCACGCTAGTCTGCTTACATCGGGGTAACCCCACGCACAAACCCAAATGCTGGCATGGCTGCAGTTCCCCTGGAACCTGGGTGCACTTATTATGGAACTGCCGGAAATTAACTACGTATTGGACTCAAATACTGAATGATGTTGATAATCACCTCAGCACCCAGATTTGTTGTTTTCCTGCCTATACAATTCTGGGGTTCCAAATGAACTCACATCCTCACTTAAATCATGCAGGGCAAGACAGGTTGGTTTGGCCTCAGGGGCAGCTTTACAGAATATCCTGACACATTGGGGTACAGGGCAGACTCCTCCTCACCAGGGTTGGCTACACCGGCTCTGGTACATACTGTGGGATAGATCGGTTGACCCTAACCCGCTCAGCACAGGGCACTTCATATTCTGAGCTCTGGCATCCTTTTATCACTGTATTATCCTCAGAATACTGTGAACTCACCTAACCTAGATGACCCTGTCTCCTTCGCCTGACGGGCATTACTGTTGATCCCTGCCAAGAGAGTATTAATTAGGATGACATGGCAAGGTATGTGAGACCACATTACTTACAATATTCCTTAGCACTGCAGTTCCAAGGGGCCTGGGGAAGTTGGGGTAACTGTTATGTGTATTCCTATCTGTGCTATAGAAGGTGAGTGATAGGAGCTCATGGAAACGCTATGTTTTCTTTGTTATGAAACTAATAAAGAGATTTGAGCTATACATTTGTTTTCTCTACTGTAAGGCCTTCCTCTCCCATTGAATAACATTGGCCTACCCTAGTACATTTAATACGTGCTACATTTTGAGTGGATTAAGGTAGAAATGCCATATTTAGACTCAGGTGAACTGTAATGTAAAATTCTCTTTAATGGGAATGTAGGAATTTTTATTCAGAATTCTGAAAATGCCACTTTTAGAAAGTTGTATTAAGGGGTTGGGTCTATTTTATCAGTACAGTTTGGCAACTTTTGTCCAATTGTCCAAATTCCTAGAATGAAGCATGTACAGTGGTTGAAGCAACTAATTATTTGTACCAAGGCACCTAAGTTTCCAAAAAGAGTTGCCGATATGCAGTTGAAAAGTCCAACAACTCCCTAATGCGTAGAGGTTGACGCTTTTCGAACATTGCCATTTTGGATTCTCGTCAGGGCCAAGACTGGATACAACTGAAAAGAGATTAAATTAAGAAAATTGCTTTGTGAGATTCTTATTGTTTTTTGTGGGCATTTATCATTCAACTAGAACCCTCATAGTTGATTTAATTTACCTCTAATATAGTATGTGTACCATCTCTGTATAGTGTAGTTACATTGAAACTCTTGCATCAAAGGAACAACAGATACTCTTGGTTGGAAAAAAACAGTCTTATTCTTCATTGGTTTTTTAAAAGGCATTGGTTCATAGTGCAACTTACATGAGTTGTCAGAGTGTTCACTGTGTTTGCGAGCACTTTTTGACTGAAGAGTGCGGTGAACGATCTTCATTTAGTCCTTCAAAGCGTTCATTCTCAGGTTTTCAATTCCTGGATTTACTGTGGAAAACATTCAATTAATTGAAGTTTTCACCTTGAGGTTTGTATCTTTATACTCAATACATTAATGGGTACGAAGAGGCTTTGGATCAATTACCCTTATGGTTGAACAGCAATAGATTTCCCAATATTAATTGCTGCTCCTGCCTAAACCTAAAAATTAGATTGCCTGATGTTGCAGTAGCTTCTGCTACATTTTCCCCTGCAGCAGCGGGACCTCTACACAACAGTGTCAGTCCTCGTGGAGCCTTCATCTGCTACAGTCTGCAGCTTGTTCCCGCTGCTGATTTTCAACTTTGAAAAAACTGACTAAGCCTGAAGGTTAAAATCTTCCCTGCGACTTCATCCAGCGTGTCCCCGACAACAACGCCCACTCCTTGGACACCGCTCGCTCCCTTGTCCTACTGAAGTCTACCTTCTCAAGTACATTTCCTCAAAATGTCTTCTAAGTCCAAAGGTGATCCAGGACCAGGTCCTATCTCACGTATCAGAACTGCACTCCATCCTGGTCGGCCTTAACTTTTTACTTTGCCCTGTTCTCGCACAAACAGATACCCACAGTTGGCACTTTGATCTTTTAGGCGCTATTTTGTAATAAACATTTTTAAAAATCATAACTCTGGCTCTCATGATTAGATTTAATTCATTCTGTTGCAATTTTATTCACTAAAATTGACTATGTTATTCTGAATTGGTTTAGGATTTTTCTTGTGTTTTCACAATATTACTATTTGTGTGCTGGATGGATACTTTACACATTGACTCTAAGTTAAGCCTGACTGCTTTTGTGCAAGCAAATAGAGGTTAATTTAGTGAATTTTGTGCTTCACCCTGTCAATGATTGTGATTGTTGCCTGAGTGGGGCTTGCATCCCCCTCAACCAATTAAGTGATTTCTTACAAAGATCCTACTTTTCAAAAACTGACTTCCAAATGGAAATGCTCACTCCTTTCTGAGGTTTGTGGGCTCCCTCCATTACTCATTGATCCTGGTCCTGAATAAATATTGTTGATTAATATTGTTCAACCAGCTGTTGAAACCCTTTGATTGTTCCTAAGATCCAGTGACAGACCATTAAAGTTGTCATAAGCTTTGGAGTGGAAGGATAGATGATGGGATTCGTATTAATATTCGTATAAATCTGTGAACAACAATACCTAAAAGAGGCGAGCCATATTAGACATCCTTGGTGTAAGAAACTGGGATAATAGTTAAGAAGGGTAAGTACCCACCTGAAGTAATAATCATAGTCCTCGTCAGGGTGAACCACTACTGTAAGTAATAAACCTGAGCTCATGCCCATGGTAGCTATGGCTCAGTGCAGACAGGTTTAACTTAGAGTCAATGTGTAAAGTACTTATGCACTACTAAAACTACAAAAAGTAAAAATGCAAAACAATAAAAATCCCAAAACCAATAAAAAAAATATAGTAAAATGTTATAAACAAAAGATTAGGAATAGCGATTTCCTAATGGCCATTTCCTGGAAATCACAATTAGGAAATAACTATTCCTAATGTATGAAACTCTTTTGTGTTTCATTAGTGATTCCTAGTGAGTCACAAATAGACCTAACTCATGCATATCAATGAGGTATGTCGCAATTTACAACCCATTAGGATTTGTTGCCATCACAGGAAAGGTGGCCTGCGGAGGTCAGCAGACCACTATGTCTGTGACTTTTTAAAAATAAAGCAATGTTTTCAATGCAGTCTGTTATCCTTAAAGGAAAACGGGATGTGTTAAAAAATAAAAAAAATAAAATGAAGTTTCATTTTTCAAGAGTAGACATATGTTAATGAATCACAATTTGGGCTTTGTACATCTGAAAAAGCATTTTTGCAGTCACAAACGGTCTAATTCTGCAAACCAGGCTGTTTGGGACCCCAAAAATGCTTAGTATATTTGGCCCAAAGTGACTCCAAAATGACAAAAATCCAATAGGGGCACTGGATATATGAATTTTTTAAGTCTTAAGTAGAAATCGCACCAAGAAGCACAAAGTGCTAATGAAAATCAATGGTTGCCGTAGAACAAGGCCTGCAATCTGACACTACCACGATGGAGAGTGGGTCAGATAGACTAACAAGGTTCGTCCTGGTCAAGGATTTTACCTTCTGACTTTAGTCCCTTAAGTTCCAATCCACTAAAGGAGTACATTTCTAAAACCTCAGGAGAGTCACTTAGAGACTCACAGAGTGGTAGGCAGAGGCCAATTGTAGGGTCCAGTCCAGGTCCAGCTGCCACTGATCAGCTAGGAAGATCCAGGAAAAGGTTTCTTGTAGCTTGTTGTGTCCCTGTAGCTTTAACAGGAGGCTAGTCTCCTGACCCTTGAAGTCCACTTCTTTGTCCTAGGTACAAGAGGGAGAGAAGGGATAGTCTTCTAGGCTCTTCTCACATTTCAGACAGCAGGTTTAGGACTCTATCGATCCCACAGGTCCAGGAGGTTTCTAAAGTGGGTCCTGGAGATGCAGGATTTATGTCTGACATAAGTTGGTGTGTGGATGCCCTAACTAATGGGGTAAAGGTTACTGGGGTTAACACTGAAATGCTAATTAGATGTTTCGCAGAAGATGGGGAACAAAATTCAGACTTAGCTTCCAAGGACTTCAGGAAAGGGGACAAATGTCATTTTCTAAAACCCATCCTTTTAAAATATTTATTACAGTGAAGTGTTCTTGTAATACTGTTTCAAAAAGTCCACAAATTAATTTTGTAGCTGTTTCCTAGGTGGAGATAATGTTTAATAAACTTAATATAATATTCCAATTATTTCCTGTGGAACATCGAATCCTTCTACAGTGATAATAGCATTTAGAGCGTTTTCACTATGAGGACATGTTTAACAATACACATTTACATGCCTTACTTTTACATACCATGCCTCCTGCCATACAGGCAATAAGGCCTACTAACAAGTGACTTATTAATATTTGAAAGGAAGGATTAGACCGGTCAAAAGGAGCTATTTGACATGTCAAATTTGCAGTTTTAAAACTGCACAGCCAGGCTACAATGGTATTACTGGAGGCATGCTTTACAGTGCCCCTGCAGTGGTTGGTACAAAGAGTGGCGCATTCCACTGGTAGAATTTAATTTACAGGGATTTATGAGTAATTCAAATATGCCAATAAGGAGTATATCAATTATACCATGATGAAAGGAGGCGCACATGCACTTTATCACTGGTTAATTGGGGTAAAGTGTAGCCAGAAAAAATAGGGTTCAGCAAAAGGCAAAACAATTCAGGGTGGCACTGCAGATAGGGCAAGTTTTCAACGTATGGGAATTTTGAGGGTGATGAAGGAAATAAGTTTACATTTCTAGAGAAAGCTGCCTGGGTGTTTAGCTATTTAGAGCTGGCCAGCATGAGTAAATATTCTTTTAAGTAATCTAATGTAAGGAAATAAGAGAGTCGCACCTGTATATCATGCACATAAAATGTATAAGGTCAAAGTCAGATCTTTTTGCTGCTGTTAATATGTGTTCCTTTTGCTATGGTGCATTCACTGGTTCACTGTGATTGCTTGTTTGACAGTACTAATCAATTAATTGAGCTTATAGCACACAACATAAGTGGAAGTATACATTTTGATCCAAATGCCATTTTCTCTCATTTGATACTGATTACTTTAAGATGCCAATCCAGTGTCATCCAACATATATGTGTATATATATATATATATATATATGTACATATGTATATATAGATAGATAGATAGATAGATAGATAGATAGATAGATAGATAGATAGATAGATATACAAAAAAGAATAGAGAACTCTGGGTAGTTCCCAAGTTTAGGTGGAGAGCAGCTCTAGTAAGGAGCACCCTGCACCACCAACGACGCTCTAGATTTGCTCACCTCAAATGTCTGTTTATCTAGCAAAGTTTTTAAGCATTGGATCAGCATAGTGCTATCCATGCCGAGCTAGATTGTGACAAAGTCTTTAGCCATTTGTACAGCAAAGTCTTTAAGCATAGGTTTGACACAGTGTCAACCTTGCCGAGCTGTAAAATTACAAAAGCTATTTACCACTCCAGGCACAGTATTACAGCTTTGCACTGGTAAAGTACCATCCAAGCCAACCTGGAATGAGTAAAAGGAACCCCTGACACGTGTTTCGCTCTCATTAGAGCTCCTCAGAGATAAAAAAATCAGTAATCTAACATGCCGCACTCCTAGAACATCTACAAAGGCACTTTATGGCGATCATTAGGGCGATCACCAATGCGTTTCAACTCTTGCGAGTCTTGCTCACGGTCTAATGACTGCTTTGTTTCCGATATATATATATATATATATATATATATACATACACATATGTATAGATAGATAGATAGATAATGGGTACACATTGATTAAGAAGTGTAACACTTCTCTAATTGCACTCACATCACCACATCTGTTAACTCTTTTAATGCTTGGGTCAACATCCTTGTCATGAAACAGCACTCTTGACACCAAAAGAAATGTGAATGCTATATAAATAATATTTTTTCTCGTTTTACCATAAACTCCGCCGCATTTTCTGCATTTTGGTGGCTCCCACATACAAATGGTGCTCTGTATAAAAATACACAATCATAAGTCAAGTCTCAGTGTATCAATACTTCACAAAGGAAACACAAATCTTAAACGTGATGTCCTGATTTTCCCTTACAGGGCCTACTCAAATAAAACACTGAAGACACATTCCTTGTACGAAGGGTTGTTGCCGCTGTTTTCTCCCTGCCTACTGTTTGTGCTTCTTACTTCCTGGGTACATTTGTCGCCTTGCGACATACTAGCCAAACAACCCCGACTGTTTCTATGGATGGTTGGAGTCACTTTTTCAAATGTAACTGTGAGTACTTAACCAGACTTTCATTATCACGGTTCGATGCTCGCCATGTTTTCCATGAAGGGTCTGCGAGACAAATGTGTTCACGTCTTTGCTGCTAGCCCCAAACCAATGTAAACTGATACTGTGCAAGAGCCTACGTAAATTAATCTGTTTTATTTAGGCATTTCTGGCTTTACCCTTCAAGTGATACTTAAGACTTTCCCTTGCACCGTTCTCTTTTTTATACGTTTGTTTATTATTTTTTTTAGAAAAATACAAGTCTCATACCGAGGTCCAGTTTGTATAACTAGTTGGCCAACAAAGTAATATAAAGGTATAACGCATGACAGCACAAAATGTAAAAGCATGAAGATACTGTCGCAGTGATGTAAATAGTGGTACAAATATTCTTCACCTCGCCCCATCCACCCCGGGAGCCCCAGCACTGTAGCCAAGTTCACATAAAGGTCTTGTAGCCTTATTTCCCCTTAGTATAATATGTTGTGTTTACACAATCAGTATTAACACACCTCTTGCCTTCATTTAAACTAGACACATCACTTTATGACTCGCGCTGTAATCTCGCCCCACCAGTAAGTCCCCATTTGACACATCTGTGGTACAGTATTGGATGTTGCTCCATACCTGCACCTTATGTCCCTATCAGTCCCAGTATAAGTGGATTACCACAAGGCCATGCGCGGAGTGGCCTTTCATCCCCCATGTGCGGATGGCGGTTGAATAATGATACTAATGTAATTTCAAGTAACAATGGTGATGAAAAGGGGATGGTGTGGATTTTCAAGGATCAATCTATTTTATGAATGGAGCATAGGGAGTTTGTCCTGGGTTTGTAGATGTGCCTCTTATATGTGGCCAGTCTGAAAAGTTCAGCCAACCATTCTTGGTGGGTAGGTGGATGTGTTTGGTGAGTGCCAATGTCCAAGGATACATATTTGTGTTACCATTCTGGCTATCAACATCACCTCCACCTTTGTGGGGTGGCTTCGTTAGTGTCTGATATTTCGCCTAATTAGTGAAGTGAAGGAGGCTAGTATTGTGTAATGTGTTCCACACAGTGGTCCATAAATGACCCAATCATGTGCAGCACAACAGAATGTGAACACTGTCAAAATCCGGTTCCGCGCATCATGAGTAGCAATCAACCTGTAGTAAACAAACCTTTAATTTATACAGGGATCAAAACCAATCCTGAAGTAAGTTGAAGTCAGAATACTTCAGTCTGACCTCTCTCAGGGCATGGTTGTGATGGTCCATAAGGTCTGACCAGTTTTCGTCTGTATACTCCACATTTAGCCTAGTCTACCAGAATATCTTAGTCTCCAGCCTAGCGCTGTTGGACTTTAGTGAATCAGGAAGGATCAGGTACATAATAGTGATGTACCGCTTGGTGCTCCCCATGTCATGATGTGTGTCTGATAGGGCGACTCAGAGAGTCACTGGGTCAGATCTGGGTTTACTTTTCAGACAACGCAGTAATTGCTGATACTGCAAGTAATGCGATAACAGCAGTGTAAATCCTGTGCAATTGACAAATATATTTCCTTCATAAAAATCCCCTATTGTATGACTCGCTCTTCCTGACTATTGGGGCCAATGAATTACTGTATGTCATATTTTAAGGCCCACGTTAGACCATAGACGCCTTCCAAGGTACAGCACTGTCAGTACCCAACAATTTGTACGCAACTCTTCATGTAGGCCACATTGCTTTCAGTGTGAGGGACATATGTTGGATGGCAGGGCCTCGTCATTGTTAAGGGTGCTGAAGCCAGGCGGCACGCCCACCACAGATTGCTCTATAAACAGCCAGACTGGTCATTCATCGTTGTCAGCCAAGTAATACATCAATTGTGATATATGGTGTGCCATGTATCACACGTATATGTATGGCAATCTCAGGCCATCGCTGTCATGTCTGCACGAAATTTTGGGGGTTAGAGTCCAGGCTTTCTGCCAGCTCAAATGAAGATTTTAATGTTTAGCATTCAAAGTGTGTTTTTTGGGTACCGGAAGTGGCATCATACCTGGACTGTCCCCATAGAGAGAATTGAAGCAAGATCCATCTGAGGAAGTCATTTTCCATTCCCTGCACCTTTCTCTTCTTTAATGATGAAGAGGAACAAACTGGCCCACAGGGCAGTTAGGTAGTGCTCGATGGTCGGGTCTCACATGTCAATGTGTAGGGAATTGTTTTTGCAATTTTGGGGCCTTTTTTTATGGCCAAGTAGTCCAGTTTTTACTGTTGATTTCACTAATATTAACACAAACATTGCCTGCAGTAAATTCAAATGCATACAGTCTCTTATTCCTTGCAAAATATCCAAACAGCTTGTCTTTACGTATTCAAAACTGCCTGATTTGCAAATGTGTAACACGTTTCTAGCTATCTGGTTCGCTAATGGAAGCCCTTTTTATTTAGGTGCCCAGACCTAATTTTTTGCCCACTCAGACCCTGATGATGATGAAAATTTAGTTAAAAATGCTAGTACATGGCTTTTGGGCACATCATGCACAACTTAACACTCACGGAGAGTAAATACAAACGCATCCGGTAACCCGTAATAGAATAGTCCAACATGGAATTCTCCTACTAAACCCCACAACGCCTCAGAACAATAAGGGCCAGATTTAAGAGAAAATGAGGGTGCGCTTCGCTTTGCCAAATTTGGCAGCGTTGCACAGCAATATTTTCAAAGCGCAGGACTGTGCCATATTTACTGGAATACAGCGCACCCCTATATTTCCCCCTACGCCGGCACTAAATATGCTGCTTTGCGCCAACACAGCAACCCTTGCACCATAGTGCAAGGATGGCTGCATTGAGGGGGAGATTGTTTTTGTGCAGGAAGGAGCACCTTCCTGCACAAAAACCATCTTAAATGGCGATTTTCTCTTTCTATGTGTGCAGCACACATAGAAAGAGCAAAAAAACTAGGAGAAATGAAAGCGTTTCTCCTCGTTGTGCCAAATCTAACACCACCCTTGGGGTGGCATTAGATTTGGGCGCTGACTCAGGTTTAAGAAAACTTGTAAATCTGGGGCAGCATCGAAATGCAATGGGTGTTACTGTGGCACGCCCACAGCAACACCCACTGGACACCTCTTCCCTGCAAAGTGCTGCTTGTGAAGGGGCTGTATTTACAAGGTGGCATTAAGCACCATCACCAGAGCCATACAGATACCTCCCCGAACTCCTTTTACTGCCAATCACCTTCCCACTCCTTCCCACCTCTCCCAAGTTAATGACAAGACATTTTTTTTATTAAAAGTTATTTAATGCTGGATAGCAGCAATTGTATTGATGCAAAGACATAGGGGGTCATTACAACCTCGGCGGTCTTTTTACAAGACCGCCGAGGGACCGCCGTGCTGAAGACCGCCAGTGGTGGCGGTTTTCCGCTCGGCGTATTATGACTGTTGGCAGCTCTGTGTCATTTTTCCGACGGAGTGCTGCCAACAGCCATACTGACGGGCGGCGGGGAAGTGGAGGTTGCTCCACCTCCACCGCCACGCCAACAGAACACCGCCCACCGAATCACGTTCTGTGATTCGGCGCGGCGGTGTTCTGTTGGCGGTGTTCTGTTGGCGGTGTGGTGTCGGCAGAGCTGCCCCCATGGCTCCCGTTCCCTCCCGGAGGATCGACGGAACAGGTAAGTCGATCGTCCGTTAGGGGAGGGGGGTGGGGGGGTGTTGTGTGTTGTGTGGGTGCATGGGGGTGTGCGTGGGTGTATGTAGAGGGGGTGTGTGAGTGCGTGTATGCTTGCGGGGGTGTTGCGTGTTTTGGGAATGAGTGCGTGTATGTCTGTAGGTATGTCTGTATGGATGTGTGCGTGTATGTTTGAATATGGGTGTGCGTGTCTGACTGTGTGTGTGGATGTTGGCATGTATGTCGGTGTGTGTGCGTGTATGTGTGTTGGTGGTGCCTGCGTGCGTGTCGGGTGTGTATGTGTAAGGTAATGTCGGGGGTCAGGGTGGGGAGGGGGTCCTGCCACCTTTGGGGGGTGGCAGGAGTGGTGGGGGTTGTAGGGGAGGGAGTCGGGGTGGGGGTGGGGGAGACCCCTATCAGTGCCAGGGAAGGATTTCCTGGCACTGATAGTGCTTACCGCCATGGATTTCATGGCGGTTCCTACCGCTGGAAATCCACGGCGGTAAGCCGGGTCAAAATACCGGCGGCGGTATTGTCACGGCCGCCGGGCTGGAGACCCAGGTCTCCAGCCCAGCAGTCGTCTCCGCCCTGGCGGCCGGAACGGAGAAGCAGCAGATGACCATGGCAGTAACCGCCATGGTCATAATCCTCAAAAAAAGACCGCCAGCCTGTTGGCGGTCTTACCGCCACTTTAACACCGTCCACCAGGGTTGTAATGACCCCCATAATGTGCCAAAGTCCATGTCATCTAATATTTTGTGCTTACTTGTGTTCTTTAAAAATAAAAATAATTACACAAAAATACTAGTACAGTCTATCTCAAAACATGCTACATAAAAAAACAAGCAGTTGTCACCACGTTTATCTCACAGGGCTATTTCTTGCTAGAAGAGATAAGGCAGGGCAACTGATGTAATCTGGGTATGGAATGGGGCCTCATCCCTAGCGCATTCAAAAGAGAGTTAGCAAAACTTTGATAAAGGGAACTGGGTAACAATTTATAATCTATAAACAGAGTTACAGATCTTCTCCACCTGCATTGTAAATACCTGACAAAGAAAACTGTGTAATAGAAACTAAAAACTAGATCACTCACACAAAAATCCCACAGGTTGGCACAAGTCCACGACCTTTTGGTAATTTATACTGGGACAAGGCTCTGTTGTGATTCCCCACCACAAACCTTTTCATTTCATTGTCTTTGTCCCCATAGAAAGCAGCATTTTGACAAACGATTGGATCTTGGTATTTTGCTTGCATTTATATTAAGACAAAAGCATATTTTGGTTTAATTACGTAGTTTTTGTGACTGATTGCCTTCCAGCTCTTTCATTTCTTATTATTTACCCGCTCAGGCTGTAGGGCAGGCAGCCATGTGTGCAGAAAGAAAAAGTATGACATGAGTCACTGTACAAATTTGACAAATTATAAACTTATTTGCCTGAGATAATTGTTACTCATGCAAAAAAAAAAATAGGAAGGCACGCTCTGGTATTTCGTAAATTAAAAAGTATCCTTCAGAGTTGCCTTTAAAAGGTATAGCTTCAACAAAGTGTTTTCTTAAAATGTACTATAAAAACCATAACGATGTTCTCTTCTCGATGGGAGAATCCCCTAAACCTCCTTTGATCTGTTTTACTCGCTTGCTTCGCTCTTTTTGCTTGGGAAAAATTTTACGCAGCCACCACTATGCAGCTGTGAATTTTCACCACTTGCCATTGCACACCACCAAAACTTTTAATAACCTGTTAATCACTGCACCTCCATCACGCGTCATTTTACCACTCCATTAGACGAGGCTCATCTGCAGAACTCAATACAACACTGCATTTCATCTAATCCATACCATAAAACAAAATACACAAACGTAACACCAGGCATTTGCCAGAAGATACAGCTTGCATAGTTGAACACTAGAATGTAAACGACCATCCAACAAACTGTACATCTCACAAACGTATGCTCACTGTACTCCACAAATCCCTAGTCAGTCCTACACCCCACATCATACTGAATCGTACCACAGTATTTCACACAAAACTCACAACAAAGCAACTCAATTTCTCATCGTCCCCTCAACACGAAGAAATCTCCAAAGCACAACTCCTTTTTCCGCGACACCTCACCGTACATCTTATGCCACTAGAAGGAATTACAACACCAACACGACATCATGCAGCATCTCACCACATCACACCCTACCACATTCAACAACCGATCCCATTCCATATAGCACCACACCACCTCTCAGAATATCAAACCACTCCACTCCATGCTCAGATCATCCCACCCCATCACACCTAACCACTTTTGCCAGCCAGAATAGTTCTTTTCAGGAATGTTTAAACAGGTTGAGAGCCTGGATTTGTATACCACTAACTCTCCTATATGGACCAATAGAAGTGAAATATCAGCTCTCGAACCATTTGTCATTTAGGCCCAGATATATGAAAGCTTAACGCCGGGTTTGCGTACCTTTTGTAACTCTTATGTGTTTTACTGAGATTGACTATCCAATGCAAATCAGGAATTGTGATGCATGGTTTCCCAAAGTTGCATTATTTGCTACTTTGTGTTACTTTGCGTCAATAGGGCATTCAATAGCTGGTACATTGGTGTTTCGATGCAACCACTCATGGGTTTCTACAAACTTTCTACAAACATTCATAACCATGGATTAGTGCCAAAACATTATACCTCCTAGGGGCAGGAGTAGCAAGGAGAAATGTAATTTCTCTTCTTTTTTCCTACTTTCACTATGTGCTGCATTGTACAGTATACATACAAAGTAGGAAAAGTGCTAAAAGTGTAGTTTTCGCACTGGAAGGGTCCTATTCCAATACAAAAACTATTCTTTATAGAATTCACATATCTTCAGACCTACAAAGCATGGACATTTAGGAGATGCCAGGGGTCGCAGCTGTGACCCCTAGCTTGCCCCTTGTGACCCCTGGCAGTGCCTTTGCGCCCCCTGGCCTCAGAGGTGGCAAAATGCAATGCCTGAAACACAGGGGCAGCTGACCTTATGGATGTAAGTTTTGGCTTCACTATCCTGGTTTCTGTAAAAATTTGTATTACACAAATAGTGAATAATATTATTCACTGTTAGTATAATTAAAAAAATGGAGTACTATTAGCTGGAATATGACACTGTCTGGCAGCTAAGGCAAGTAAAAATGCTTTTAAATATATGTTGTACGCATACTTGCGGGTTAGAGTGCTTATGTGAGAGTGTTTGAATGTTTGTGTATGTGTAAGCGTGTGTGTGTGAGACAAAGTAAAGGTCAAATGAAATGTGATCAGGGGCGGCTCCTCCATTAGGGCAGAGAAGTGTTGTCCCATGCCAGCAGCGGCAGCTGCAAAACCTCTAAAAGAAATCGATAATAACTTAGTTTATTATCGTTTTCTTCTAGAGGGCCGGCGCCACGTGGTGACAAGCAATGAGAGCGCAAGTGTGTTTGGCCGGCCAGCCGTCTCGGGCCGGCCAAACACGCATGCGCAGTAGGCTCTCTACAGCCCAGCAAAACAAAGTGGCCGGGCTGGAGAGAGCCTGCACAGGCTCACAGTCTGCCTGGGCGCGCCCTGGTTGGGTGCTCCTAGCCAATCGTGACGTGCTCTGAGCAGTGTCAGGATTGGCCGCAAGTCAGGCTGGGAGCCTGTGCCTACAGCCCGCTGCAGCAGAGGAGACAGAGGAGCGGTGCGGCCTGCGTGCAGGTAAGTTTACTTTTTTAATTGTATTAATATCCCCCCGCCACCACCTCTGCTGCCCCCCCTGCTCGCCGCCCAGCCCCATATAAGACCCACAACTAGCGACTGCATGTGATGTCACTTCCACTACCCATGGGATTTTGGTGAATTGACACCCATGGCACAAAGATTTTATTTTTGTCAGCTTTGTTTTGTGAAGTTCTCAACATTCTTACTTTGTGAAGTTTCCTGGCATACTTTTGCTCATTAAAATTTCTCCCTTCCTAGTGAGATAAATATCACTGCATTGCAAGATAATTATCACTAGCAGCATTTTCCTGTCCATATTTAAATTGCGCAGAGCTTTTCTAAGCACAGTGGTAAAATGATATAGATTTTTATACAAATTAAACTTTCGCTGAGCTTTTCTGTGCACTTTAGCATTGTGCAGAACAAGGTTTTTTTGGGGGGGATGTGTACATTACAGTGCTTAATTTGTAAATGGAAAGGTGCCAGTGCCCAAAGCTGTTCTCTTAAACACGTGGCTGCTGCAATTAAATGTGCGAGCACGGAATACTGAGGCAGCGTAATCCTGAAGCCATCTAAGGCCTCTTCAATCCACTTAAAGCCACTCCTGCCCCTCCAGCTCACTCTTGCAGCTTTCTACTTTCTCCCATTGTGAAGCTTTTTCGTTTTTCTCCTATCTGGCTTTCCCATATGTGCCTTTTGCTCGCAGTAAATGCTTTAGGCAGAAAAATAGACGCAGGCCCTCAAAAATAAGTGCCAGTGCTCCGTACTGGAAACAACAAGCACAAATTAAGCTCTGGTACATTATGCAGAATCATTTTGTCAGTGTACAGTAAAGACCAATGCTCTCTTCTTGAATGTGACAAGTGTCTATTTTCATTCGGAAGTGCCGAAGTGAAAAAATGTGCAAGATGCAAAGGTTTCAATGAATCTTCATGAAGGGTGCAAAAAATATTTTTGAATCTCTCTTACCTGTCTGTAAGACCGAACCCTCCACTGGAAAACGCCCTGCAGAGCTCGGTATTTCTTACATTCATGTTTAGTTAGCAGACCGCCAGATCCTTTCATTTTTCCTACTCTTTTTATTTGATTTTTCCAACATCTGTGTAATTTCACACTTCACATTAAAGTCAAATTGTGTACAACCTCTCCTCCCTCTCCCCACGCCTCCCTGTGGACTATAAAGGGAGTGCCTTTTCCACGACACTTCAAATCGTGTAGATCGTGGAGTGTGCAGTCCAGGCCCCCAAGACTTTCTGCCGTTTTTCAGGGCTGCCTCTGGATTCGTACACATATCGTTCAGCAGGAAGGAATAGTCCATCCTGCAAGTACATTCCGCCAATGGCGGGGTGCCCTCTCCTCTCCAGTGCTTAGCAGTGTCCCTTTTCGCAAGAGGGTGACCAGTGCTTAATTTGAGCCGTGGTTTCCGGTGTGGGCCACTGGCACTTATTTTTGAGGGCCGGCACTTATTGTTCTGCCTCAAGCATTTACTGAGAGCAAAAGACACATATGGAAAAGAAAGGAGGGAGAGAAAAACGGAAAAGCGTCACAAAGGTAGAAAACAGAAAGCTGCAAGAGTGAGCTGAAGAGGCAGGGAGTGACTGTAAATGGATTAATGAGAACCGAGATGGCTTTAGAATTACACTGCCTGAATATTCTGTGCTCGCATTTTTCATTGCAGCAGCCGCGTGATCCAGAGGAGAGCGTTGGGCTCCGGCACGTTTTTATTTACAAATTAAGCACTGGAGGAGACCCAATTTACCAGCAATCTAGTGTATCTGCTGCCGCCCCATTCCTCCATTAGTCCCAATATCACCATTTTATGTTCAGGTACCACCAACCGGCCTACTATTAGGGAAAAACTATCACAAACGGTGTACCAGTACCCACTGCACATTCCCGTATAAAGTGGAAAAATCTGCTCCTTTGTTGCTTGCACCGTAGGCATCGAGGGTCAGGACTCTGCTTCATTTTGCTCAATCTCATGGGACTGTAATACACCCTATGTAGGTACTTGAGCTGAATTAGTCGCAGCCTCATGGAGACCACCAGTCATCTGGGGACCATCCAGGCCTCCACCCAGTCGTCCTCTTCCAGTGCTCCCACATCCCACTCCCATCGCTCTCTCAGTGCCGCCATCGGCTCTGGGGTATTGTGTACTAGTGCGGGATATATTGGGAGGTCCCCTTTCACCGTATCTGAGACACTGTGATCGGTGCCTCCAGGTCCAGAAGAGCCTGTAGACTTTCTCAGTGTTGGTTGAGTGAATGGCGCAATTGTAAATTGCGACAGAACTGCACTATATTCATTTTGTATGTGTCTTTGACATATTGAAACGCGCATACTGAGCTGTCCCCCGTATATCCTCTAATTTAGAAATGTCTACACCGGCCCATGCGTGGAAACCTTGCAGGGTTGCTGTGTGCCTGAGCCATTTCCCGCCAGGATGGGTAGTTTTGTAGAGCATATATAAGTAGGGTTAGGGATATCATTTTAACTAGTGCTTCTCCACTGGCTATGTTAAGAGGGAGTTCTTCTCAGATATCCATGTTTCGCTGCTCCCAGGAGACCAGGGGTGAAACATTCCTGTCCCAAACCCTCTCTCTGATGTGTGTTATGTCCATACCCGGATATTTAGGCCCATATTTATACTTGGTTTGCGCTGAATTTTTTACTTTAATTCAGCGCAAACCTAACTCCATATTTATACTTTGGCGCTAGACACGTCTAGCGCCAAATAGATGGAGTTAACATTGTTTTCTGGACGTGAAACCCTACCTTGCATCAATGAGATGCAAGGTAGGCGTTCCCGTCCAGAAAAGGACGATATGGCCTTAGAGCCATATTTATTCTTCGTGCTAAAATCAAGCACAGAGGGATGGGGGCCTTAAATAAAATCTTGCTTAGCGCCATTATTTAATGCCTGGGTATGGGCAGGCATTAGGGGACCTGTAGACATATTTCCATGGTAAGAGACCATAGAAAGAGCCCCAGGTGCCCTATATATATATATATATATATATATATATATATATATATATATATATACATATATATATATATATATATATATATATATATATATATATATACATATATATATATATATATTCCCTGCGTGAAAAAAAAAATATATATATGTATATATATACATATATATATATATATATATATATATATATACATATATATATTTTTTTTTTCACGCCTGGGGCCCTGACTTGGGGCCCCCTGCATGGCGCTGGCCCCAATGGCCATGCTCAGGAGACATTTGTCCCCTGGGCATGGCCATTGGGGTGGTGGGCATGGCTCCTGTCTTTACTAAGACAGGAGCCATGTCCATGGGGGTTGTGCACCAGAAAATGGCGCTACACTGCTTAGAAGCATTTTTTTTTTGCCTCTAAACAGTGTAGCGCCATAATTCGGCACACAAGCTCCGGTTTCCCCTACGCCTCCCCCACCCTGTTTGCATCCTTTACAAGGACGCTAACAGGGCATTAGCACCGGCTAGCGCCATTCCATAAATATGGCGCCCGGCCGGCGTCTTGGAATGGCACTAGCCAGCGCTATACTTTTTCACGCAAAACTGTGCTAACGCAGTTTTGAGTGAAAAATCTGGGCCCTAATGTGGTGATCAGGCCAGTTTAGTTTGATATGTGGTCAAATGTCATGTACCTCAGTTAATGGAATGTTTGTGGATTTACTTCAGTTGACTTTCAATCCTGATCCATTGGTGTATACTTGTAGTATGCGCATCAAACGGGGCAGGAAGGACTCCTGGTCATTGATGCAGACTAGGACTTCATCAGCGTACAACAAAATACTGTCTTCAGGGGCCACCTAAAACCACTGAACTGTGCATCCTGTCTAAACCACCCGCCAGTGGTTCCATCACAATAGCCTTGCTGCTACCACACTCAATGGTGAACTTCAGTGATAGCTCCCTGTTCCCTCTGTTTCTCGCCCATGGTCTAGAATAGTGTACAGATACATAGCTGTGAAAGCTTGCCAAAATGCATGCACTCGAACAAGCAGAACATGAAGTTCCCCCGTGGAGCATCAAAGGCTTTATCGAAGTCAAAGGAAACGAGGGCCCTATGTTCCCGGGACCCAGCTGACTGCAATGTCTACATTCCTAATAGGGTACCTCTATTTCAAAAACCCTCAATCTTCAAACCATGTCAGCAATAATCACTTCAATCAGGGGCAACCTACCAATCTGAGACCTGAGTCTGACCATCAGTAGACCAAGTGGTTAGTGAATGCTGTGATACATAAAAGGTGCACAACATGCAGACCATGGCTTCATTAGCCCTACTACACAGAAAGAAATGGCCTCCTTGACTTCTGTTTGAATTGTATAATACGGCAGTAACCAAGGTTGAGTGGGCCCCTCATGCCCCTGGGCTCTGGTGTCACTGCACCTTCTGCACCAATGAAAGCCACTGGCATAACAAAGGCCCCCGCAGTCCCCCGCAGTGCGGGGGGCACCCGAGCTCCAGGAGCCCCCCTCAGCACAGTACGCTGTGCAAGGGCGGCGTGCACCTGGCCTGAGAGCTCCTGACTCGGTGGGGTGGGGGCCCCTCCATGCACTTTGCAGGGGGAGGGGGTGCTCAGTTTTCGTTACGTCACTGATGGAAGCTACACCCTTGCAGTCTTACATATTATTCATCAGAGCCGGATCTAATAACTTCAATTATATTATAAGCCCCTGGTCTCCGGATTTCCCACTTTCTATAAGGTTTTCATAACAATATGACACATGATTGTAATTCATTTTGAAAAATAAAAACGTTATAGGGGCTCATTAAGAGCGCTGCAGGAATCCCCAACTGGGCGCAGATTGTCGATGTGATGAACTGTGTGTGGCTTTGAGAAGCATTCGAGTTATTTATTATTATTATTTTTTTGGTTGCTGGACAGCAGCCTTCACTTTTCGTTGTGGCTATAAATCTCTTTTTTCTTTGACGAACTTAGCCTCCTTTTTTTGCTTTTCAAAGGCTGTTTAATCGGTAGCATCTGCCCTGTTTGCAGCATGTGATGTGCAGTCACTGTGTTCCATTACAGTACATTTTGTAATTATGTCCGGGCAGAAGATTCAGTAATCACAGTTTTCAGCAATTAGGACTTTGCTTAATAGAACCAGATGCATCCATCCATCTTTTGTCCTGAGCTGATGTATATAAATAAATCATACGGTGTAATTGCTTTACCTACCCCTATTAGCAATGGCATCCAGTCGCATCCATTTAAATTCTGTGTTTAGCCTCTGGGAAGTTTTGTAAATGGACAGGAACCCCCTTCTATTGAGGAAGCTGAAAATGGGATGCTCGATTGGGAGAACATTGCATTTGAAACTCTTTCGCTTCTTGGTAAAATGAATTATTGTGAGGGGATTCAGTAAAAATGTATATATTTAAGCATAGAAATGAGAGCAAACATTTTTTTTGTGATACATGAGCCCTTTTTCTTAGCGGTTGACTCATAAGTCTCAGCATATGTACAAATGTGAGCATATTTCTCTTCTTAAGCTATGGGCAATTGTCATACAATCTGTCACATAATGTCTGTCATTCAGGTGACCAGGCATCATGCCTTGGACATGGAAAATGCAAGGTACTTTTAGATATGTGCCGTCGACCATGTAGAACCCACAATTGGTTGTTTCTTGACTTTCGATCTGGGTATTTGGTGGACACAGGGCGAGTCCTACTCCACATACTAAAGATCAGGGTTGGAATGGGACAAAAGATAGGCACGGGCACCAAAATAAAAGTGGCCCAGGTTAGCAGACCATGGGCCAGATGTAGCAAAGGTTTTTACCCATTCTGTGTCTATGGGAAAAAGTGTTCGTACATATGGCCCCATATGTACAAAAAGCGGCCCACGTTTGAGAATCAGACCAGCTTTGAGCTGTAAAGACACTCTGTATGGGTATTCCACAAGGTACAGGAGACTGAATGCATTTGTGCTTGCTGCAGGTAAGGTGTGGGGTGATAGCATGGAAATCAACAGGTAAAAAATGGCAGACTTGGCCAAATAACTGGCCCGCAAGTTGCTAAAAACACGAGGTCCATGCTGACCTGTCAGTCCAGCCCATTGGGCTCTGCCTGATTGCCCTGTACGCCCTGATAAGGGTGTTATATACTAAGGGGCGTATTCATGAGTCGGTTTGCCTTGCATGTGCACCGCCCAACATGTTACATGCGCGGCATAAACTTTAAACGCGATTTATGAAACCACGCACTGTCCACTTTATGTGGCCCTAAGTGGCCCATATAAATCTGGAGCAAGGCAATGCAGCGCAAATTGCTGTGCTGCCTTACACTACCCTGGGAAGGGGTCCCATGGGCGTTGCGTGGGTGTTCCAATACAACTCCCATGAATTTTGATGCATTCCCAGATTTTCCAGAACTGAATAACCTGGGAATGCGCCAGAATACTATGCCTTCCCAGTGGAGACATAAGAAGGAGAAATATCTTTATTTCTCCTTGTTACTTCCTCTCTCTATTTGCGCTGCATTCTCCAGCACACATAACAAGAGGAAAATGCCTGAGGGGATTGTTTTCGTGCAGGAAGGTGGGCCTTCCAGCAAAACAAAACAAAAAAATCCTGCATGCAACACAGGCACCCTTGCGTTGGCGCTAGGCTGCCAAAAAGACCGCAGCGCAGGAGAAAAGGCAGGCATGTGCTTTATTGACATAAATACAGGGCATTCCTGCACTTTCCCTGTCATGTAGTGCAGCACTGCGTGACAGATCCTAAGCAAGTCCCTAATGATCTGCGGTGGGCACTCACGTAGTGCAAAGCAATGCCAAACATTACGTTGATTTACTTACATTATAAAAGGCTGCAGCTCAGAGTTGCACAGCACCACGCAAGCACCTGCACAGCCTGTGGTAAAGCCAAGCCTGAGAAAAGCAAATTTATGCTTGACTGATAAAAAAATATATTGATATGACGAGATCCTAATTGAGTTACATAGGGCCAGATATACAAGGCCCTAGTGCCTCCTTGTGCCACACTAGTGTCATTTTTTTGCACTAATGTTGCTCAAGGAGGCATTTTTCATCATGCATATTTACAAAGTGACACAATGCATGCCTTGTGCCACTTTGTGACCCTTAGCACCACATTATGCCTGCGTCAGCATAATGTATGCAAGGGAGGTGTTCCGGCTTTAGGAGGCGTGCAACAATAGCACAGTGAAATCTACAAGATTTCACTGTGCCATTTTTGGCATAATTTTTAACACCTGCTCAAATCAGGCATTAAAGTGAGGCACCCATTGTAATCAATGGGCCTCCTTGCACTTTGCTGCACTAGTGTCAAAATTGTTGCCGCTAGTGCAGCAAAGCGCCACAATAGCATCAAAAATGTTGATGCTATTGGCCTAACGTGCGCCATGGTGCACCGTATTGTAAACAGGACGCACGCATAGTGTTGTTAGGTGGTGCAGGGGCAATGCAAAAAAACTGGCGCATCAGCACTGATGCTCCAGTTTCTTGAAAATATGCCCCATAGAATACATGTGGCTCAGCATTAACTTTTTCTGCGGTGTGAACCTGTGCACACAGACCGGCTCATCTGGCGTCGCGGGCAGAAGAGAGAAGTTACAATCTTCTTATAGAGAAAGAGAAATACAGTATTTATGTGGTGGGGGTAAGAGCGAGGCGCACTGACATTGTTATAGGTAACCAACAGCATGTATAACTTGTCCTGTTATGTTGTTTTTCTATTTTCCAGAAGGGAAACGAAAATATACACTTTACTCAAAGGTATATTCCCCCTCACTCACGGCAGTGATCCTTACTATGCCATTTGTTGATAATACATTTTACATACATTATATATTTCTAATTTATCTGAAATTAAAAAGTACTATTGGCTTAAGACCCATGCATTCTTGAGCCGTGGATAACCTATTCGCCCATCCCAACCATATAGCCGTGGACGTCATTTAAGGGTCGCCAGGGGTCGCAGCTGCAACCTCTGACTCGCATTTTGCGACCCCTGGCATTGCCTCTGCGACCCCTGGCTTTAGAGGTGGCAAATTCAGTGCCAGAAGCACCTGTGGGAGCTCGTCCTTATTGAGATCAGTTGGGGCTCCACTCTTTTTTCTCTCAATGTTTATAGCACTTATAGTGAATTACAACATGTTATTCACTATTAGTGAAATAAAAATAGGGCACAATTAGCTTGAATATGCCCTTCCATTGTAGCTGAGGTAAGTAAAATGCTTTTAAATGAATATTGTGTGTGTGTGCTTGGGGTTGAGTGTGTTTATGGGAGAGTGTGTAAGTGTGAAATGTTGTGTGTGTGTACCTGCGAGTGGAAGTTGAGGTCAAAAGGCGCATGATGTCACCTTTGCTACTCCTGGCATTTTGGCGAATTAACGTGCATGCATATAGCTGGTTATCGTATTGTATGTTGGCCCTATACAGTACAGTATAGTCACTATAATTAGATCGTGTTTTCTGAAACAAAATTTCCATAAATAAAATATGCACAATTAGCCACAAGATTATTAAAATAGTCAATAATAACACAGAAAAAGCAAACATTTTATACCTGGTCCACTGAGCCCAACCTGCGGTGTCAATGCTCCTTGCTGTTTGTATTTTTGGTTTGATTGTGTAGGAAATATGAGAGCATTTTTAAAGGTGAATCAGCTGTAATGAGTACCTTTTTTGTTTTAATTTCCATGGGTTGCCTTATTGGGAATTGCACAGCAGTGAGCCTTACAAACATTCCATTATCAATTGGTGGTGTACATATTCCAGTCCCCCCAGGAGTGACATATGTAGGAGAGCCCCACTGGTGACCATGTCAGTGGCCAGCCTTGGATTCTGCTGGCAGAGACATGTAGCTTTGCCCAAGGTTTGCATCAAAAGGTTTTGCACCGGCTTGTACCATTCTTGAGTGCTAGCAATGCACCATATTTATGAAATAGTGGAAGCTGGCACAAAGGGTAGGCTAGCGTAAAAAAAGAAACGTTTTCCAGGTGGGGGCAGCGGTATGAGAGAAGGGGGTTTTTCACCAAAAAATGACATTAAGCAGGTTAGAGTGAAAAAAAATGACTCTAACAGGCCTAGCGTCATTTTCTGACACAAAATCATCCATAACACATGACTCCTGTCTTGCAAAAGACAGGAGTCATGCCCACCACTCAAATGGCCAAAACAGGGGACCAGTGTCCCGTGGTCATGGCCATTACACCCAGTGCCATGTAGGAGGGCCCATTTCAGGGCCCCCAATGGCACTTAAAAAAAAGAAATACTTACCTGTACTTACCTATACTTACCTGTGATGGGGTCCCCCACCCTCCGGTGTCCCTCTGGTGTGTGGTGAGGGTGTCCCTGGGGCCTGGGAAGGGCACCTGCGGGCTTATTCCATGGTGTTCCACGATGGAAATAGGCCCACAGGTCCCCTAACCTCTGCCCTGACCCAGGCGTTAAATTATGGTGCAAAGCGAGCTTTGCACCATTATTTGACCCCTCCTCCCTCCTGTGCGTGATTTTAGAACGGGGGAATAAGTATGGCGCTAAGGCCATAGAGTAATCTTTTGCCCGGGAACTCCTACCTTGCACCTCAATTATGCAAGGTAGGTTTCGACGTCCCAAAAATTACTTTAACTCCATAACTTTGGCACTAGATGAGTCTAGCGCCAAAGTATAAATATAGAGTTAGTTTTGCACCAAATTTGCATAAAAAAATGAAGCAAATTTGGTGCAAAACAACTATAAATATGCCCTTTAGGGCCTGATTTATGAAAAGTTACCTCGCCTTTGTGTAATTTTTTGATGCAAAATTTGCGCAAACGTACAAAATCTAATTACATTTTGTACGTTTGTGCCACTTTTGCATCAAAAAAGGACGCAAAGGCGGCTCTAACTTTTCATAAATCAGGCCCTTATTGTGTAGTGCAGATCTGTTTTTCTGAAGTCTGCCTGTTTTTATGGTTGAGCGCACAAGTGCTCTGTCCCTGTTGTAATCTCTCTTTGGGCTTTTAACGACACCAATGTCACACCTTTCCCTTTCATTGGTTCATGGGATTGCCTTTTTAAAATCCGCTTGACATCATTAGTGAAAGGCATGCATACGTCATGCCTTTTCCGGTGTTTAGCCCTCCTCAAGCGCACCGGCCAACTACTGAAAACATACAAGGCTCCATGTTTTCAGCATGGTTTCCGGACTACTTTATCTTTTTATTTTCCATGCAGCGTGATCGCGCTGGGTTTTGCACTAACTACACAACACAAAACCACACTATACATTATTTTCAGCCATCCAGATACACACTGTAAGGAAATGCTTCCTTGGCATGGTTATCCCCTAACTTTTTGCCTTTGCTGATGCTAAGTTTTGATTGAAAGTGTGCTCAGACCCTGCTAACCATGCCCCAGCACCAGTGTTCTTTCTCTAAACTTTACTTTTGTCTCCACAATTGGCACAACCCTGGCATTCAGAGAAGTTTCTTGTAACTGGTACCCCTGGTACCAAGGGCCCTGATGCCAGGGAAGGTCTCTAAGGGCTGTAGCATGTCTTATGCCACCCTGGGGACCCCTCACTCAGCACATACACACTGTCTCACAGCTTGTGTGTGCTGGAAGGTAGAAAAAGACTAAGTCGACATGGCACTCTCCTCAGAGTGCCATGCCAACCTCACACGGCCTGTGGCATAGGCAAGTCACCCCTCTAGCAGGCCTTACAGCCCTAAGGCAGGGTGCACTATACCACAGGTGAGGGCATATGTGCAAGAGCACTATGCCCCTACAGTGTCTAAGCAAAACCTTAGACATTGTAAGTGCAGGGTAGCCATAAGAGTATATGGTCTGGGAGTTTGTCAAACACGAACTCCACAGTTCCATAATGGCTACACTGAAAACTGGGAAGTTTGGTATCAAACTTCTCAGCACAATAAATGCACACTGATGCCAGTGTGCAATTTATTGTAACATACACCCAGAAGGCATCTTAGAGATGCCCCCTGAATACCAACCCGACTTCTAGTGTAGGCTGACCAGTTACTGCCAGCCTACCACACACCAGACATGTTGCTGGCCACATGGGAAGAGTGCCTTTGTCACTCTGTGGCCAGGAACAAAGCCTGTACTGGATGGAGGTGCTTCTCTCCCCCCCTGCAGGAACTGTAACACCTGGCGGTGAGACTCAAAGGCTCACCCCTTTTGTTACAGCGCCCCAGGGCATCCCAGCTAGTGGAGATGCCCGCCCCTCCGGCCACTGTCCCCACTTTTGGCAGCAAGGCTGGAGGAGATAATGAGAAAAACAAGGAGGAGTCACCCACCAGTCAGGACAGCCCCTAAGGTGTCCTGAGCTGAGGTGAGCCCTGCCTTTAGAAATCCTCCATCTTGAGTTTGGAGGATTCCCCCAGTAGGATTAGGGATGTGCCCCCCACCCCACAGGGAGGAGGCACAAAGAGGGTGTAGCCACCCTCAAGGACAGTAGACATTGGCTACTGCCCTCCCAGACCTAAACATACCCCTAAATTCAGTATTTAGGGGCACCCCAGATCCCAGGAAATCAGATTCCTGCAACCTGAAGAAACAAGAAGGACTGCTGACCTACAAGCCTGCAGAGAAGGAGGAAGATGACAACTGCTTTGGCCCCAGCCCTGTCTCCAACTTCGAAAACCTGCAACCAGCGATGTATCCGACAGGGACCAGCGACCTCTGAAGCCTCAGAGGACTGCTCTGGACTAAAGGACCAAGAAACTCCCGTGAGCAGCGGCCCTGATCAAAACCAGTTACTTCTTTGCAACAAAGAAGCAACTTTCAAAGACTGCACATTTCCCGCTGGAAGTGTGAGACTTCACACTCTGCACCCGGCGCCCCCGGCTCGAGATCCAGAGAACAAACACCACAGAGAGGACTCCCCGGCGACTGCGAGCCCGTGAGTAGCCAAAGACGACCCCCCGGAAACCCCACAGCAACACCTGCAGAGAGAATCCAGAGGCTCCCCCTGACCGCGACTGCCTGTAACAAGGGACCCGGCGCTTGGAACCAGCACTGCACCCGCAGCCCCCAGGACCTGAAGGAACCGAACCTCAGTGCAGGAGTGACCCCCAGGCGATCCTCTGCCCAGCCCAGGTGGTGGCTGTCCCGAGAAGCCCCCCCTGTGCCTGCCTGCACCGCTAGAGTGACCCCCGGGTCCCTCCATTGAAACCAATATAAAACCTGATGCCTGCTTTGCACAGTGCACCCGGCCGCCCCTGTGCTGATGAGGGTGTGTTTTGTGTGCCTACTTGTGTCCCCCCCAGTGCTCTATAAAAACCCCCTGGTCTGCCCCCGTGGACACAGGTACTTACCTGCTAGCAGACTGGAACAGGAGAACCCCTGTTCTCCATAGGCGCCTATGAGTTTTGGGCTCCTCTTTGACCTCTGCACCCGACCGGCCCTGAGCTGCTGGTGTAGTAACTTTGGGGTTGCCTTGAACCCCCAATGGTGGGCTGCCTATGCCCCAGGACTGAGACTTGTAAGTGTTTTACTTACCTCACAAACTAACCTTTACTTACCTCCCCCAGAAACTGTTGATTTTTGCGGTGTCCACTGAAAATAGCTTTTTGCCATTTTTACAAAGACTATATATGATATTGCTTTTATTCAAAGTTCCTAAAGTATCTAAGTGAAGTACCTTGCATTTAAAGTGTTTACTGCAAATCTTGAACCTGTGGATCTTAAAAAAAAACTAAGAAAATATATTTTTCTATATAAAAACCTATTGGCCTGGAGTAAGTCTTTGAGTGTGTGTGCCTCATTTATTGCCTGTGTGTGTACAACAAATGCTTAACACTACCCTACAACAAATGCTTAACACTACCCTCTGATAAGCCTACTGCTCAACCACACTACCATAAAATAGAGCATTAGAATGATCTAATTTTGCCACTATCTTACCTCTAAGGGGAACCCTTGGACTCTGTGCACACTATCTCTTACTTTGAGATAGTATATACAGAGCCAACTTCCTACACACACTCCCTGGTCATACAAACCAACAACACTATCCTATATTTGTTCCACACAGACCACCTTTCATCATAACAATTCCTAAACCCAGCCTTCCAACACACCATCTCCAAGCGCCCTTCCCCTCTCTTCACCAATTACGCTCAACCATACAATCCTCACACTCCACTCCACCACACATATTACCTCTTCCAGTCATCACAGCTAACCCAAACTCCCCTGACACACATCCATCCCCTCTTACACACCTCATACATTCATCTCCAAAACACATCAAAACCCCCTGTAAAACTCTAATTCTACTCACCAGCACTAACTCACATACAAATCCCTCACCAAAACAACTACATCAATATCCCCTCTCACTATTCCACATAAACAATACAGACCACACACAGCACAGCAAATCAACACAAACTTTCATTATACTTATCGTCACACCCACTCCCACCCTCATGACTACACAAAGAATACAAATCCCGTCCAATCTTTACCCCTACATTCTCACTCTTAACAAACATCTACCACAAGCACCCCAACACAGCAACTTTCCTTCACCCGCCACTCCTCCATTGCACAATTTAGAGCCTTACATCATGATCCATATGCTCCTCCACCACCCCTAACCCATACTCCATCCACACTAAACAGACGCAAACAAAATAAAAAAAATGCCACTCTTAACAACTTCGCATCCCCTTGTGTATTACATAATAAGGCTACCCTTAAAAAAGAAATACACTCCATGTCTCTCTCAGCCACCAAGACCACCACCCACACACACAGACCCAACAAAATGCCTCCTAAACCGGCTGGAAAAGGAACACTATATTGAAAAACAAGACTATTGTGACCCTCACACAATTATCATAACTAACAAAACACCTGCTACAAGCTCAAAATACACTGCTTACCCTTCTCCTAAGCAAAACAACACCGCCACTAACACACTTTTTCTAAACTGCCAGCTCATAAATGCTCGGTCACTCTCAAAAACCAAGCAGCACATCTACGACCTGCTCACAGACACACAACCTGACTTACTATTCATAACAGAATCATGGTTGATAGATGACATGGCCCCAGTGTTGCATGAAGGCCTTCCTCCGGACCACCAAACCATCACATAAAACCGTATAGGCAAGAGAGGAGGTGGACTAGCTATTATATTCAAACAGGCAATACATCTCAGTAAAACAGACAACATTTCCATACAAGGTTGTGAAGCCCTCCTCAGCAGATGCCAGCCTGCTCCAACTTCCTCCTGTTACTTTCTCCTCCTTTACAGACCTCCACCTAACAACTCAACATTCCCAGACGCTTTTCTAGATACAGTCTCAAACCTTATTACATTATACTCAAACCTATGCATTCTTGGGAACCTAAACATTTGGTTTGACAAACCCAATATGCCCCCTCCAAAAGCTATCACCACTGGCCTACTTGCATTGAACCTACATCAGATTGTACCCAATCCCACACACATTACTGGACACATCCTAGATGTCATTTTCGCTAAGTCTGAACTAGTTACCGTTCATAGCATCACGCCAATCACATGGTCAGACCACCATTTGATAACTTTCCAACATAAAACTCCACAAATCAACACACCCCACAACTACTTACATACATGCACCTATCGACCTTGGAGCAAACTCAATTTTGATGACTAAGAAACACCACTAACAGCCAACAGAGATCTAGATATAATTAATTCTGTTTCAAAACTTTATGAGTGGCTACAGGAAGCTTTTGATATCCTAATACCACTCAGAAAAACTAAACAGGACAAAAGAAAACCAACACCTTAGAGAAACACAGAACTTAAAAAGATAAAGCAACAAATCAGAAAGTTGCAGCGGACCTGGCTCAAAACAAACAACAGTCAAGACAAACTGCAGCTACACAAACTTAACAGAATATACAAATCATCAATCAAAAAAGCTAAAAAAAAGTACTACTCAGAATTCAAAATGCTAAATCTGCAACCAAAGAATTTAATAAAATTCTCAATGAATTTCGAAAACTTACATGCATGGAAGGAAATCATCCCATTACTCAAGATTTCACAAACAAACTGGCAACTCATTACACAACCAAGGCAGACACATTGGACTCCTATTTAAAACAGAAGAAAACCATCAGCACCAATACCTTTCCTAAAATACCCTCTAAGAATAAACCAACCCAGCCGTCACAGTCCTTCAAACAAATATCACAAGGTGAATTTATGGATTTGGTCAAAGCAAGCAGACCTTCTAGTTACCCTTCTGACCTTTGCCCACCACACATCTTCAGGAAAAAAAATGTATCTACTTCTGCTGCCACACCTGTAAGAAGAATCATCAACAACTCTTTAACTAAAGAACTTTTCCTGTAGACCTGAGAAAGGCATGCATACGACCGTTATTGAAGAAAATAAACCTAGACCCGCAAGACCCCAACAACTACAGACCAATCACAAATAGACCTTTTCTGGGCAAATTGATAGAAAGAGCAGCATTCACCCAGATGTCACAATTCATTGAAGACAATTCTATACTTTCAGACTTCCAAACTGGATTCCGCCCAGGAAGAGGCACTGAATCGGCACTCATAGCAATCGGGATGACCTTAAAAACACAGTCGACTGCAATGGAGTTGCTGCACTACTTCTCTGGCATAGAAGGGACTACTCTCGACTGGATTACATCCTACCTTCAAAAAAGAACTAAAATCATCTATTCGCCCCCCTTCTCGTCCAAAACCTACCTCACAACAGCAGGGGTCCCCCAAGGATCAATCATCTCACCTTTGCTTTTCAACATCTACAGGATATCATTACCAGAACTGATCAATGATTTTCATCTCACATGCTATAACAGATGACACACAAATACTATTTAAATTAGAATGCCCCAAAAACATTGAAAACTTACAAATCTTCAGTTGCCTCAGAGCCGTTGATCAGTGGGTGACTTGGAGCCATCTCAAACTAAATGCCTCCAAAACAGAAATACTCATATGTGGTGACTGGAAAAATTATGACCCACTGTGCGCCTGGCCTGACGATCTCGGACCACCTCCTCAATTATCCAACGAAGTTAAAAACCTTGGAATCACCATGGACTCCAAGTTAACAATGAATGCCCAAGTTGACAAATTAGCACGAACAAGCTTCATCACCTTGAAGACTCTACAACGCATCTTCTCCCACCTCGGATTTCCACACAAGGTGCAAGCTACTATCTCGCTTGTACTATCCAAACTGGATTATGCCAATGGCATCTACCATGGATCATCTCTATCTATTATAAAAAAACTACAACGTATTCAGAAGTCCGCAGCCATGCTACTATTACATGTAAAGCCACAAGCCCACATCTCCCCTGCCTTGAGAGCACTACACTGGTTACCCTTTGCCAGAAGATGCACCTTCAAGCTGCTTTGTATCACCCACAAAGCTATACATGGAACAGGACCACTTTTTATCAGAAACAAAATAACCAAATACATTCAACAAAGAAACCTCCGCTCAAGATTGACACCCCTCCTTAGAACACCACCATAAAAGAAAAAGACTATAGGTGTTACATCCTTCTCCGTTCAAGCAGCCAAACTATGAAATTTATTACCCCCAACTATAAGAGCCACAGATAACTATCTTGTCTTCAGAAAACTACTCAAGAGTTGTCTCTTTCCTTCATAACCACCATATTCAAACAGCTATGGACTGCATATGCCTGTGTTGATAAATATTTTTTATCTGATTATGTCTATATATATATATATATGTTATTTTATGCTTAACATGTTCATAGGTCATTGCATAACTCCTAGATAAGTTGTTATATTAGATACCTGCTCTCATTTTATATCACACTTTGGGGGTCATTCCGACCCCGGCGGTCAAGGACCGCCGGGGATGCGGGAGCACCGCCAACAGGCTGGCGGTGCCCCGCAGGGCATTCTGACCGCGGCGGCTTGGCCGCGGTCAGAACAGGAAAACCGGCGGTCTCCCGACGGTTTTCCGCTGCCCTGGGAATCCCCAAGCTGCGCCGCCATGGGGGATTCCGACCCCCTCAGGATGGCGGTGAGGGGTGTCGTGGGGCCCCTGGGGGCCCCTGCAGTGCCCATGCCAATGGCATGGGCACTGCAGGGGCCCCCGTAAGAGGGCCCCACAAAGGATTTCAGTGTCTGCTCAGCAGACACTGAAATCCGCGACGAGTGCAACTGCACCCGTCGCACCTTCCCACTCCGCCGGCTCCATTCGGAGCCGGCTTCCTCGTGGGAAGGGGTTTCCCGCTGGGCTGGCGGGCGGCCTTCTGGCGGTCGCCCGCCAGCCCAGCGGGAAAGCCAGAATGGCCTCCGCGGTCTTTCGACCGCAGAGCGGCCATATGGCGGTTCCCTCCAGGCGGGCGGCGGGGTCTGAATGACCCCCTTTGTCTACCCATATGTCATGTCTCTATCAATCTATCCTCCATTCCCACTCTGACTCATCCCAAATCCATTCTACTACTTTCATCTCCTAAATAGCCCTGCCTAAGCTCTTCCCTCCTCTTCCACATCTAACTCATCCAAACCTCACTTTACTACCATGATCTCCCAAACAACCCTACTAATTTCTCCCTCATTTATCTCACCCTGCTACTATGATTTCCCTAACTCTTTCCACAGACTCTTCCCTCCTCCATCCCCTCTTTACTCATCCCAATCCTAAATCCTATTACCATAAACTCCCAATTAACACTTCTGGATTCTTCCCTCCTCCACCCCTCCATTACTCCAGTCAATCCAACTAACAAACTCACATATCCGCGGCTCAAATTAACTCATAATAATACTAAAACTGTACTCATATTTCCCTATTATAATCCACCACTAATTCCTTTTGGGTTCCGGAGTAGCGTGCTACTTGCCGAAAAGTGCTTTGACGTCTCGTCAGGGGTAGTAAGCGCTATATAAATACTATTACAATACAATACAATACATAGCGTGATCGCGCTCAGATTTTTGATTTTCAATTTGTGTGTCAAGAAAAGTCTGGTTAGGAGTTTACAACGCTAATAGCTGTAACTCGAGCAAATGTGAGACCCGTTGCATTGCAAATGCTTGTTTACTGCAAGGATTCCACCCCTTATTTGGGCCGGGTGCGAGAGAATAGCAATAGACCTCCGTGCTATCAAGCATTTGTGTTAGAGTACCCATTTCTTCTACATGCTCCATATTTTATTCTGATTTTCTTGACTAAGATGAACACTAAAGCGCTTTCTGTTCTATGGTAGAAAAAACTATCAATTACCTTTTAAATTCTTTTTTAGATGTTGTCAGTACAGTTTCATTATATTTCGGTGGCATGTATTGTTGGTATTAGTTTCTCAAAATGTCACAAATGTTGAAAACATGTTAAAAAACAACACTGTACTATTTTCTTAACTTTTACATGTACCCGACAAGAAAGTGTTTTATCAATAATTGCAAAGACACCTCCATTCTTAGGTCTGGGTTTTGACTACACAGCTGTGAAGCAGACCTTTTGCTAACAACATACATAGAGTGTGCTTTGGGCCTACTCCTTCCAACCACTGGCTTTCTGTGACTAGCCTCATTTAGCCATTAGCTTGATACTTTGGCAATGAGGTCTCAGCACTGCAGAGCGGGGTTTTCATCTCTACCTAATACTAGTGGCTGTTTGTATCCTTCCGCTTACACAAAACCGCATATAGATCTCTCTGTCTACTGCTGGCTCTCTCCTGTGTGCCCTGCTCTAATGTGCTACTGCCACATGTGTTAGCACAATAAACCCAGGCCTATTGGCTTTGCCCATGCTTGTGTCCAGTGACATCTGTAACTGCTATTCATAAAATCAGCCAGTTGATTCAACGATTTGATCGCTTTCCACTGACAAATGCAATAATCTGAAGGACCCCGCAAGGCAGACTTAGCCATCCATTCTTCCGAGTTCTGTACATTGAGTTGAATAAATTGGATAATAGTAGCACCAGTTGTTTGCAAAGCACTAAATGAAAAACAAGATATTATTAATTCAGCAGACACATATCTTTAGTTGTCGATAGTTCAAATCCCTTGTCCAACATCAGATAAACCAAACTTAGACATGGCATTAACAAACAATAAAAAAATGTGGCTTTTGTTCACTTGCGTGTTGTATGAGGTTATTTCATTTGTTTGGATATGAATTTGCGAGGCCATTAAAAAAGAAATTAAGACGACAAACCTTATTGCAGAATTCTCCTCTAACTATGCTACCTTTTGGTCTTTCCGTGTCCTCGCCATATCATGTTAATCAGCTTATGTCTGAATGTGAATACAATAGGCATAATAAATTATATTCTTAAAAAATGCTCTAACGATCTACAGATTGTGTCCATGCCTAAGGGCATCGGTTTGTTGACTTGTTTCTTGCAAATAAGTTTTTCCGTAAAGGCTGTTGGCTTCAGTTTCAGAAAACGTAATAGTTTCGATGCAGAAATCATGCAAAACGTGGCAATCTAACAAGAATGCAACTCCATATCTGCATCTGCCCTATTAGAACTATCACCAAAACCTTTGTGACCTAATGTTAAGGTTCTCCAAACAAGGCATGTAGGCCCTGATTTATGCCTAAAGTGGCTCAGGGCGCATCACACACATCCTGCCACTGCTGATGATGTTAGAAGACTTGGGGCCGTATTTATAGGCCCCTAGTGCTACAGGAGCGTCACTTTTTGTGACGCTCCTGTGGCGCTAAGCACTGCGCAGTATTTACAAGGAGGCGTTATGCCACTTTTTGTGGCTTAACGCCACCTTGTAAATATGGCCCCTTCCCACGCAGCACTGTGCCTGGAAGGGGCGTGCAATGGTTGTTGCTGTGGGCGTGCCACAGCAACACCCATTGCATTTTGACGCTGCTTCAGTTTAATGAAATTTTGTAAACCTGAGGCAGCTCCAAAATCTAACGCCACCCTTAAGGGTGGTGTTAGCAGGGCGCAACGAGGAGTAATACTTTTATTCCTCCTAGTTTTTTGCTTTTTCTATGCGTGCCATAGAAAGAGCAAAATGCCTGAAATTATTGTTAATGTGAGGGAAGGTGTCCCTTCCTGCACATAAACAATCATTTGAACATGACGCTTCGGCACTTCTGTTTGTGCTGCATTGTGCAGCACACACAGAAGTGCCAAAGCGCCATTAGTGATTGTTTATGTGCAGGAAGGGACACCTTCCCACACATAATCACACCCCTCAACACAGACATCCTTGCTCGATGGTGCAAGGATGCCTGCGTTGGCAGCTAAATTTAGCGCCAGCACAGAGGGAATTGCAGGGGTGCGCCGTATTCAGTTAAATACGGCGCATCCCTACGTTTCTAAAGTGACGCAGCGCTACCAACTTTTCAATAAATCTGGCCCTAACCGTTACAACAGATTGTTGCACTTTAGTCCACATGGAATGGGGTTCACGCTATGGGCACCAAGTACTTGTCTCGTGTACACAGTCAGAATCATACATAAGGATCGACACATTCACAAGCACAATACACCCCCTTTGAGCAGGGCACTCACACTGCACCGCAACACTACACAAAAACACACATCTGACAATCACAGGAACAGTGAAGTGTATACAACATTGTCTCACACAACACCAACAACACACCAACATCACATATACAAGTACACAAACTCAAATTGTACACATGCCATGGTCTGTCGTCACATCTAATACACATACATATGGATGTGGCATGGAACACAAACAGCACTCCCATTAAACAGCTCTGCAATGGACACACACAACACACATTACAGTACAATGACATGCACAATAGACAGAGACATAAATGGCCCAAGCTCACTATGCAAACCATAACTGCACAATAGGGATGGGGCCATCAAGAGCACTCAGGGAAGGAGGCTGCACTGGGACATACCACTATGCACATTCCCGTCAAACAACATTTTCACAGGAAATGTCCCTACATGTATGTCAGGGACAAACAATACTAGAGCCAAATGACATGCCTATCCGCACAATGTGGAAGGACAAGTCAACAAAACACATACAACTCCAACTGTATGGGACATACACCTATAGAAACCGGCTTCAAGGTACACTAGCTAAATGGACACATGCACAGTCAATTACAAACAATGGTAACAGAACTGAACACACTCCATGTCTGCACAAAGAAAACTCAAGCTGACACACATCAGATGAATACATGATTCATATCAGGGGGACAAGTCTAACATCGTACATGCTCACATTGGACAACACAAGATGAAATACTTACCATAGCAAACAGTAAACCATGCAATGACACCACAATTGCATTTACACGCACATATCCAGACAGTCAACATATACCCTTGTCTTGGCGGATCCAGGTCACATACTGCAAACAACAGTGAAAGGAACAGCAAGCAGGCTAAAACACACACAACAGTAGGCAGAGAACACAAATTATTCAGGAACATAAACTAAATACATCGGAACAAAGGCCACTGGTCAGTCCATTTGCCTGTCTGTAATAGCACAGTATTGTGCCACAATTTGACTCTTAACTGCCATGGAACCTCCACATGAAGGGGGATCACGTGGGCAGGCAGGCAGGCTCCTCAGGGATCATCCTTTTGGTGGGGGATTCGGAGTTTGGAAGAGGGTGGTCTTGAGTTTGGGAGAGTGGTCAGCTTTAGGGGAGGGATGAGCTTCTTGGGGGGGAGAGGTATGGGTGTTTGCAGGGGAGGCAGGGGAGGCCATGGAGGTGGGTCTGGGAGATGGGTAGTTGCCTCTTGGGTCGGGGATGGGGGTGGAGGGAACAGGGGAAAGGTCAAGGTCAAACATAAAAACTTTCTTGAAGAAGGGGGTTGGGATTCGGAGGTTGAGGGAGTGGTTGTCTGCTGTGTAGGTGTGGATGTCTTGGGTGCGTGCTTCTGGAAGGTATGCTTGTGTTTGGTGGGTGTCTGTTGGGTGGGTGAGTGAGTGTGTCTGTGTGTCTTGGGGGCTGGGAGGTGGAGGCGCTGTTGGACGGAGTGGTGGATGTGTGTGTGGCTGTTGGGGTGGTGTTTGTGGGTATGCTGGATGTGGTGGATATATGTGTTGCTGTTGTGGTGTTTGCTGGTATAGTGGTACTTGTGGTGGATGTCTGGGGGTCTGTTGGGGTGGTGTTTGTGGGTATGATGGGTGTGGAGGGTGTGTCACTGACTGTTGGTGTGGTGCCTGTGGGTCTGCTGGATGTGGTGTGTGTAATGCCGGGGATGTCTGAGGAAGTGGTGACTATTATTGTGTCTGTGGGTGTCTGTTTTTTGTGTGGGTGCCAATGTGTTTTGTGGTGCTTGTGTAGGTGTGTGCATTCCCACAGATCCCACACAAGGTCAGGCACACATTCATTAGTCACATACATAATGACCCTACACTGAGAAATAAAGATACAAAATCCTGCCATGTTGATGACAAAAGTACAATAGCCTGGAGAACGAGACATGGAAATGCCCATGTCACACTGGAAACATATCAACAATGCACACTTCACCAAGCGATATTTATCCCAACAGGGTCAAGGAGGTAGTATAAATGTTGCTCACATAGGCCATATATATGGCATGAAAATGGACACTGCAAGCACATGTGGAAGGCACTCAAAATGTTGCCCAATTGAAAGCTACATCATTGTCTCCACTATGGCCATGCAGACCCAGATGTCTGTGGATGAATGGTTGTACCCAACCACATGTGATTCTAACATAACTGCAGGTCACTCCATGATACTGGCCAACAGCTGTCCAACCTTACCCATTACACATGTGCAGTGCACTTTTCCACAGGATGCCACATCAAGGGCAGAGATATTCACATTGTGACTCTTGCCCTACCTGTCATGTACCTCATTGACACTGCAGTTGTACATGCAAAATGACATGTTATGACAGGTGAGGGTATGTAACAAACATTGGTGACACAATCCTGTCTGTGGCACAACATTAAATTTACCCCCATTGCAAATGTACTATTCCACAAACAGTTTGCCATGCACATATATGTAAGGGAATACCAACATCATCCTATCATCATAGGTCGACCAGGCATGAGACAGCAACTTACAAATGTTTTACAAAAGAGAAAGGAACATATGCTGACATGTAGGCACAAGGATTGATGGCAACGGTGATGGCTCAGACATCATGTCCATGGACATTCCCCACTTACCAGGTGAAAGTACTGACCTAAAGCTGTATACAAAGAACAATGTAAGATTTGTCACATGTATGTTGGGCATCTCCACAGTATAGACTTCAGTGAGGCAGTAGCACCCATCATACGCTGAAGACAAATGGCCTAACAATTACACACACTACAATAGCAAACAGTAGTTGTATGATCAATGTACCCAGTCATATGTTGATCCTGGAGAGCAATTGGTTTTTGGATTCTACCCAGTTGTGTCCTAGGTCCCTGGGCCAATATGTAAGGTACATCAGTATGCATCACATGACATTTCTACACAATCAATCAGTCATCTACTGTGTGATACATGGCTCAACCGTAATAGTCATGGGGAGCTGTCAGAACCAAACTCATTCAATTGGCAATGTGACAGACAGAAATATGCCCTGTACTCACCTCCTTTTTGCTGCTGTGCTGCCCTCAAAGCCTATCAAGCTTCGATTAGGCCACTTCCAGTAATTCAGGCAATTAGGGGGGTCATGGTCTGACGGGCACACCACCCATGTTGGAAGGACAGCCCCAGCTGGGCCTCCGAGATCTTCTGGGCCCAGAATCTCAGGTCCTCCCACTTTTTCCTGCAGTGGGCGCTCCACCGGCTGTGGCCCTCCAGGGTCCACACCTTGATGACAATGGCTCTCCTTAATCACTTCTTTTGATGGGCGTTGACCTGCAGGGATGCAAAAGACAAACCAAGAGATAATGACCACAAGTTTCCTCGCAAATGGTTGAGTCACATACATGTCAGAAACATCAAGTTAGAACTTTCCTATTTGTCAATACTCCTCAAGTGTGACACATACATGCTAATCAGCACAGGGATATGACTAAAGACATATAATTCCCCATCTGCAGACTAACACACTACCATGCTCAAGGCCTACAATGACTAAGCAAGCTTACTGACATCATGTAGCCCATGCTCTAGCAACCTGACTGTGATGTAAGCCACTATGGAACACATCACACCTATGTGGCTTCTGAAGGGTAAACTCCTTAGGCATGAATGGACCAACACATTTACAGTCTGTGAGATTGACTCTCTGCATACAATCCCTACAGCCAACTGTCAGAGTACAAATTCAAACATTGTGCATGGATAACAATGAAGGAACTGGCATGGTGGGTACAGAAAATGACTTCCCTGTCCATGTGTGGACCTATACCATAACAAATGCAGATTCATGCCATTTCAGGGGGTGGTGTTCTGTGGTATGTACCTGTACCACATACAGTCCTTTGGATATACGTGTCCATCCTACAGAGATGGCATTCAACAAACAAAGGCGTGCGTTGTACAATTTCTGTTATGTGACCAAGCTACTGAGTCACATATAATAGCCTCCCTGGAATCAACACACTCTGTACTGTGGAACTGTCATTCATGCAATAAGCCTGCACAGGACAAGTATGACCTGTGTAAAGGTGATAACAGGGCTGTGGGAGTAAGGGACCTGTCATGATTCAAAGATACACTTTGACAATGATGCCAAGTGCAAATATGGCTTAGATCAATAACTTAACTCTGTACCCATTCCAAATCTAATCAAAGAAATTAAGCATTCCAGGCAGGATTGGCCACCAGAGCCTCGTATTAGGCACATGAAAGGATCTGCTGGGGTACAGGGAGTGGGCACAGTAGCACAGTTGCATAGCCACAGTGACCCTCCCCCAGCCTACACTAGGACCCATACTGGGAGATACATTTGGCAGGCCCTTGTTTCTACAGGCTGAGAAGACAGAACCTGCATGACACTCTATTCCCATCACCTCCATGTATGACAGTATATCATGCAGACAACAGTACACACATGTTGTGTATGTGGCAACCTGAAGGGCAGAGTGACTCCAGATATGCCTTCCAAACATGTTTACCAAGGGCAGATGTGTTAATTAACCTCTGTAGCACCATACCCATTGCTCACATTACTCACAACTGACTCATACAACTTGCATACTCAGATCATGCTGTCATGTGCAAACATTTTGTCTGACATTTATAACAATCACGAGGAAAGACAGGCCAATGGATGGCAGTAATGTCTCCTCACCTAGGGCCAGATGTAGCAAAGGAATTGCGCGTCACAAACGGCGAAAATCGCCGTTTGCGAGGCGCAAATGCCTCTTTGCTATGCAGAAATGCATTTTGCGAGTCGGAACCGACTCGCAAAATGCATTTCCGACTCGCAAATAGGAAGGGGTGTTCCCTTCCTATTTGCGAGTCTGAGTGGTATGCAATACCATTTGCGACCGCGTACGCGGTCGCAAATCGTATCGCAGTTACCATCCACTTCAAGTGGATGGTAACCCACTCGCAAATTGGAAGGGGTCACCATGGGACCCCTTCCACTTTGTGAATGGACCCAAAAATATTTTTTCAGGGCAGGGAGTGGTCCCAGGGACCACTCCCTGCCCTGAAAAAATACCGAAACTAAAGGTTTCGTTTTTTTTTTTAAGTGCAGCTCGTTTTCCTTTAAGGAAAACGGGCTACACTTAAAAAAAAAAAACTGCTTTATTTAAAGCAGTCACGAACACGGAGGTCTGCTGACTACAGCAGGCCTCCATGTTTGCGAGTGCCTATACTCGCTATGGGGCCGCAATTTGCGACCCACCTCATGAATATTCATGAGGTGGGTCATTGCGACCCCATAGCGAGTTGCAGTCGGTGTCTGAGACACCGTACTGCATACCAATTTGCGAGGTGCAAATTGCGAGTCGCATGGACTCGCACTTTGCACCTCGCAAATTTTTACGTTGCTACATCTGGCCCCTAGTTATGTACATCCAACACAAGGAGGATCTTGGAACCCAAAAAAACACAATGTGAATGCACTTTAAATTTGGCAACGGCCACAAATACCTACACACTGTCCATACCCTTGATGCCACACAGACTGCAACAACAGGCACATGAGTAGTCAACCCGGCACACATCGCTACATTCTAGCCTGTGAGGAGGGAAAGGATGGTGAAGTACAGAGAAAACTGTGCACATGAGGTACTTACCTGCTCCTCTGGTGCACCATAGAGCTATTCATACACGGTTGGCACCTCATTCAGTAGCCTCCCCAGCTCCTCTGGAGAGAAGGCAGGGGCCCTATCACTTGCTGGACATGGCATGATTGCTCCTAGAGGCAGTACACAGTAGCTAGTAGAGTAGTAGTAGGTAGTGAAGGTCTTGCTGGCAGTAGTGTTAAGAGCCAAGTGAGTGGATCTGCAAAACATGGCGTTCAGGTTCGCAGTTGTCACTGCTGGCGGACACAGCCTTTGGCTCGCGACCACCACTGGCAACCACATTAGCCTATGGCTGGTTTTGCCGTGCTTGCAATCGCTTAACGCCATGATGAGTTTGAGGGGCAATACCAATACCATGTATTGGACACGTGTGTGAAAACATGTGGGTTACATGTAACTCTTGTGTAGTTGTCAGCTGAAATGTGTACTGGGTGCCATGTCTATGCAGTCTGAAGTGCTATGTCACATGATAAACTTGGCATGCATCATGTAAGTTGCTGTGGACAATCTGACTAATGTTACCAATCATGTCTTGTCATACATAGGTACCCAGGGACAGGGAGGAGGGATCAACTTCCTGTCTACCATCCACTGCCAGACCTGTAGACCATGAAGCAGCACCACATCATAATGATGTACTGTCTGAACAGGCAAATAATAGTGGACTTGTGTCGTCGGTTGGAGCCCTGTAAGCTGGTATGTCCCAGCCTATGTTCAGTGTGGTGTTGAGGGATGACCTTTCTGCAATGTTGAAACACCTTGACATCTATATCCAGTTTCCCAGACGTGAGGATTTAGCCAATGTGAATGCTGACTTTTAGGGTTTCGCACGCCTACCACATGTGGTGGGAGCCATTGAAGGCACACGTTGACTTGGTGCCACCTCATGCCAACGAATACGTCTGTTGGAACAGAAGGAACTTCCATTCCATCAATGTGTAAGTAGTATGTTTGGCAGATCTCTACATTTCACATGTGTGCCTGTTATTCCGGGTTCAATCCATCACTCCTTCATTATGTAGAACAGCACCATACCCCAGCTGATGTCACAACTGCGACCAGAGAAGGCCTGGCTGGCTGGTAAGTCACATCTGTACTGTTTCTATGTGTACAATGTCAGGTTCTTCAATCATGAAGTGTGCAAATATGTCCCATTCCTTGGTAGGAGACTCCGCATAGCCCAGCAGTCCTTGGTTGTTGACACGACTAAGGAATCCAACTACGCCAGGGGAAGTCCGCTTCAATGAGGCACATGAAAGAACAAGGCAGGTCGAGGAGCGGGCTTTTGGGCTCCTCAAGGCCAGATTTCGGTGGCTTGATCAGATAGGTGGAGCCCTCCTCTCATCACCAGAGAAACTGTGTAAGATCATTGTGGCATGCTGCATGCACCACAACTCGCCCTGTTTAGGACAATTCCACACATCCCAGAAGAAGGAGAGCCTGCAGTGCCACCAGGTGAGACTCCTGAAATGCCAAGTGAGGATGACAGTGCTGAAGAGGAAGGGGCTGACTAGTGGGAAGATCTATCAACAGCTACTTTTCATGACTGTAAATATGTCCTGTGATGATATGGCTGTGACTGTACAATGAACTGTAGTTGTGAGAATGTGTGAAGTTTGTTTTATGCAAAAACACTAAGGATCTGACACTGCAATGGCCAGCGAAAGGCAGCTTGATTAATTTGCGTTTGACACATCCCCACCTTGAGGATGTTGCTTTGTTAATGTTTGTTTCCCTGTAATGTAAGAGTTTCCCAAGTTGTTTGAAATGTGATTTGTGTCATGTTTATGATTCCAAGCCTATACTCCTTGTTTTGTCTTTGTACAGGTACCTTCACCATGACATCCTCATGTGGGCATTTCAGAGTAGTGACATTTGCAGATTTGTGATGCTGTTAGGACAGACAAAGTGGGCATGGATTGTTCCAGGTAATGTAGGTCACAGAGTGTGGGTATTAGAGAGCTGTGCCAAGACAGCTTGCACCGTGTCTTGATAAAAGGTCAGAAGTGTCCATTGGACTTATTGTATGTGTTGTTGATGGGCCACTTGCATCATGCGTGTCATCATATGGGCATGACACATGTAGTCATAGATTGCAAACAGATCATTTTTCCTTTACATTGGCTAAACACTTTTTGCCTGGCCGATATGTAGCTGTCAATGTGTTTTATCACTGCAGGCCACAGTGCCTGTGTCACAACACTGACATATGTGTGTGTGTCGTACCACCAGATGCATGGTAACTGGATCATGACGGGCCTGTGATCAGGGACTGATGCACTGCCATCTTGCTGTATCTTGGAATATGTGGTATGGGAAAACTTTGGTGTGGAATGTGATAAAGCTCAAACTGGTGACATCATCCACTTCCCAGTTTCCTACTCTATGGGTCAGTGTCTGGCGAATTCCTTTCTTCTGTGGTCTGGGGGGCTGTACCTTGGGATATGTACAATGACCCAGTATGAGTTCCACAATCTTGTTTCTAAAAGTCTAGACATATGGACAGCCTATGTGCTTTACTGTGGAATTAAATTTATTTGCATGACCAGACACTTGTGTTAATGGGTTGGCGTGTAATGACTATGGTCCTGAGCTGGACACTGCGTACCTGTGACATATCCCTCCTTGCACAAGTAGCTTGAGTCCTCATCATATGGTCCACATAGTTTACATCTCTACATAGCAATTAGTGAAAATTAAGCAAGCAGACAACATGTTTGTGATGGATGAATGTATTACAATGCTAGTGCAGAACATAAATTGTGGACAGACATGAACTTAAAAGTAAAGTGTAGGGGTCAGTCATGGTGGATGAAATCAACTATTTAGATGCCACATCATACATAAAGAGATTTAGGAACTCACCTGTAGCCACAGAATCTCATCATTGAGCCCAGATATATGTGACCCGTCTCTGCTCTTTAGTTAACAAAGATAACCCATTTGATGTTATTTGCTTTGTTATGTCTGATCATTCATGTGGAGGTCCTACTGCATCTGCTTTTATGTAATGTATACGGATCATGTTTTCTGTGTGTTCATACCAACATAGAACAGACCACATGGGCACATGATCAAATCAATGACATTTGCACTGTTGCAACTGGTGAAATATTCCAAGAGCCAAAGTCTCCCAGTATCTATATCTATCTCTCAAGTAGGACTGGTAAACTTGCATCCATAGCAGTGCCGACCCAGAAAGTGTCCAATGACAGCGGGTACACTCTTACTGTGTTAGACATAGGGGAAAAGGTGGTGTACGGGCCAATCATTCAGTCGTAGTCTTTGAGTAGGTTTCCAACAAAGCCTTACTGTTGTTGTTTCTCACCCTTTTGCTTGCTCATTTGATCACTTAATGGGGTTATTTTCAATCTGCAAGTTTGGATGCAAGGTCAGTGGCTTGCATATAAAAGTCCTTGTTAGTGCAGTTCCTCCTGATCCGTAGAAACTGACCATACATTAGGTTCTCCAATAGTGCCTTTGGTGGTAATTGTCACAAAGTAAAAGGCTGTTTGTATCAGTTGCCTTTCTGTAGACCCTTGTCTCTAAAGCATCATCTTTACTGGAGGATGAGGTCCAAAAATGAGACCTCCTCGACACTATTAGTATGATAGAATCTGAGGAAAAGGTACATCCCATTGATCCTTGCCACATATTCCTCTGCTTGGGCAAGGTTGTCATGCCAGATCACCGGCATGTCATCAGTATATTGAAGACACAACTTAATATATTCTCTAAATAAATTGTCATCAGCATAAATTAAATCTACTTCAAGTTGGTGTACATAGAGGCACGCTATGCTTGGAGCAAAGCTATTGCCCATTGAGGTGCTTTGTATCTGATGGTACAGTTTGGTGTTGTATTAAAAAGAATTCAGTCTGTGACAAATGGGCTCATTCCATCATAAAACTCCTAAATGTAATGAAGTCCCATTGTGTGCTTTGTACTATGACCTCGATGGTTCAAATCAGGGGGATACTTGTTTAGAATGCCTCTATCCATGGTAATGAGAAGATCATGCTCAGAATCAATTGTGAGATTTCTTAGAAGGTATATAATGTCCTTTGTATCCTTCTTCAAGTAGTGCCACTCAGTGGCAGATTCAAAGGATCCTGACACTACGCCTCACAACAGATGATGTTCAGGATGCGGCGGCATCATCAAGGAGCCATCTTGTTCCCTTTGGTCATCTCAATTTGATCAAGCCATGCAAGAGATAGTGGGGTGACTTCCTCCCTGTATGCTGGTGTCTCAATATGCCACATTCAGAAACATGAAACATTGTCTATTTCACAACTACAAGATTTATCAGTTCTTACAAAGTCTGTGCCCTAAATAAATCTGAACCACAAAGAAATGTAGGGTTATAATTGACACCAAAAATTCATTCCAACCCTTGGGAAATCATCTCTACTGACTTTATAGTAGAATTGCGGCTATCTGAGAGTTGTACCACCATAAGTTTTACAATGGATTCATACACTAATATGACTCACCTTTCTGCTCTTGCCAAATTACCTTCTGTGTCATTCACAATGCAAAGGGCACTAACATCAAGATTTCAATACCAAGTTAATGGACAAACTGAAAGGCTAAATTGAACTCTTGAAGACTTCATAAGGTGTTAAATTGCTGGTGCCAAGACAATTGTAAGACTGTTCTACCTGCATCAGAGTTTGCATACAATAAGTCAATCCATACTTCCACTGGTGTCTCTGCATACTTTGCCTTAATTGGATTTCATTCTTGAAGTTTTCCAGGTTCCTTGGAAACAGAGGATCACGTACCTGCAATTCAAGATTCACTGGAATTTATTTTTTAATTCAGAGAGAAATTCATTCAAAATTTACATGCCAATAAGTCAAAACAGAAGTGACATACAGCCAGCTCCTACCTTGTTCATTCTCTAGGTCTAAGTTTTCTCCTAGATAGTTTTGTTATTTTGAAAAGTCCAACATTATTAAGCCTGTCACTGTAAGACTACACAATCTTCCTATTTCCTAGGGAGTTCATCCTTTCTTTCACGTTTCCCATCTAAAACCCTATCTTTGTCCTATAGGACCTCATACTTACTGATGAGCAGCCTTAGTATGAGGCTCAGGAGATATGTGACTCCTGGTACTGTGAACGGAGGCTTCAATATCTTTATTGACTGCAAAGAATTCAGGGGCATATTTATACTCCGTTTGCGCCGAATGTGCGTCTTTTTTTTGCGTCAACCTGACTTGCACCATTTTTAAGACGCCCTAGCGCCACTTTTCCCAACGCCGGCGCTGCCTGGTGTATGTGGTTTTTTTCCACGCACACCAGGCAGCGCCGGTCTGCTTGCGCCGGCTAACGCCATTCAATAAATACGGCGCCCGCATGGCGCTTCAGAATGACGTTAGCCGGCGCAAAATTTTTTGACGCTAAACTGCGTTAGCGCAGTTTAGCATCAAAAAGTATAAATACGGGCCTCAGTCCTTACGGCTAAACAATTCTATTCAAAATTCCCCCATAAACCTAGAGCTCCTAAGAAGGGGCAGAGTGTAAGGATTTCTCCCTTATCTTACTTATGCTGTGGTCAGGCCTGAGTTCAGCAGGCTCTACCCTTTGTGTTCATCAACTCGATCAATCTGCGCGAGATTGTGAGACAACTTCCTCCTTCCATACTGGCATCTCAAAAAGCTGCATGCAAGGAGGGTTGTACATGAACATAGCATATTTTACAGCATAAATTCTTCAGTTGAAATGGTTTGATAGAATAATTATTTTTGGTGGTTCTAAGTCAACTTGGCATAACTATTGTTTTGTTTTATTATTTTACCTTAAATGTATTTCCAGTCCAAGATGGCCAAGCCACTTACCTTGCATTCTGTTTCACACTATTTAAAGGAGAAACATTTAGGTTGTGCTGCTTCCCATTTGTGCTTGCTTGATTGTTTGCTGTCTGGATTTGTGAAATCTCTGCCTTCTCCTGTTTTTCTTTGACTCTTCCTTGCTCTTCTCCTTGCTCTTTGGCTTGGAAGATTTTGTGGCCTCCTTTTTTCTTCTGATGGTATTAATTTCTGGAGCAATTCTAGACACCTAGTTCAATTCTAGTGGCTGCATTTGTTTCTGAAGTTAGTCGGTCATTCCTACTCACCAAGAAGACTTTATACTCTTTGCCAAGAAGTCTTGCTCTTTATACAGTTCTCTCCTCATTCTTATAACTCACCTATGTTCTATTATTCTACATCTCACCACCTTAATTGTTAACCTAATATATACTTTTGCACGAAAGGTCCCAAAAATTGCATTCTTTGACTTACAATTTGTGAACTATTATCACAGATTTCCCTCACACCCTTGTGTACATGTAGTTACTTGATTGCTGCAACATGGTTTGAACAGTCTATGCCATATATGCACATCACCAAAGAAAGGGCTTGTTTGCAGTCTTTAAACAGAAAACACAACCCTCGGGATAGCCTATAAAGTCTAACATGTGTTTAATGCAAAATAGCCAGCAATCAATTTTAAAAAATGCAAAGCAATTTCTGGCTCTGTGGGTCAGAACTTTACCATTGAATCAGTTGGAGCATGCGATGCTAAAATCCATACACTGTTTGCACATTTGTAAGCATTTGCTCTCAATGCAAATAGGAGCAAAACTGTGTGACAAAATACAAACTTCAAGAATATGAATAATGAAGAGGTGCCAAGATCTTGCTCTGGGAACTAATGTGAAAAGTCCTTGACAGTGTGATAAAAGTAACACTAACAGGTGCTGACTCCACTATTTTCTAAAATCCTTGATTCACCATACCACAACTCAGAACAAAGCTACGCTTTACTAACACAGTTCAGTAAATGTGCATTGTACAACACTGAGTTACTTAGTCACAGTACATTTAAAATGAGTGTAAATGTGTATGAATACTAAGACTTTATTGACCTTCAAGTTGATATAAAAATGACATAGCAAATGATTATTAAAATGCTACAATGCACATTATGGCACACATGAGTTTTAGCATTTTCTTAGTAAACATATATATATTAAGGCCCATGTATGTGCAAATTATTTTTCTAAGATCTTAGGTAAGCAGCGCTACCCAATTTGTTTTATTTGGGTAAACCTTACAAAAACGGTCTGTCCATATTTGCTATGTTTTAAAATTCTAAACCAAATCTCCCTTGATCTTGTTGTTCTGATGTAGACGCCAGCATTCATTAGGAATATGGGTCAACGTCCCAAGAGATCTTTTCATTTGAACTTCTTGAACTAGCCACTGTTCGGACAATGGACTAGGATAGTCTATCTGCCCTAATAATACAGAGCTAATGTTCAGCCAAACAGTGTTATTGTGCTCACGTTGATTACTTGCCACTACTTTTTCATAAAAATGTGCACCATAGCCACATTGACTGTTCTAGCATAAATCCTTTATTGACTTGACATAAAGGAATGCCACTATTGGGGTTATTTAGACTGTGGCTGGAAGAATGCAATCCAGCCTGATCATTAGAGGTTATGACCTCTGCCTTCTTGTCATCAGATCACTCACCAAATTTAGAGACCCCTGCCAGGCTGGTGGGAAGCTCTATGCCTTCAGTGGAGCCTCCGGTGCACTGACTCCACTGAGGGCACTGACTTGTGCTATGCAGGCGCTATCTTTGTTGTTCCACTCAGCAAAGGTTTTTTTTTTGTTTTCAACAAACAAATTCCCAAAGCGTGTGCTTATTTCTTGATAACACGACAAGCAATGTCCCTGATGTGCATGGACTTTTCTTGCTGTGTATTGGACCATTGTTTGATTTCCCTGCTCGAGTCCCCCATGCTTTGTACGGCGGCCAGGACAGGCCAATCTATTGATGGTCGGTCCACTCTACATAGCGCTGGGTGACCATTACTATGACTTGACAGCCCACGGGTAGACGGAACGCGGGGTGACAGACGTACAACAGTGAGGCCAGCTGAGGCTCTGTAATTGTCAACCAGCCTCTTCAACCACCTCTAAATGAGGCAGGGAAACAGTGAGTTCGACAGATGAAGAGACCCAGCAGTTGACAGCGGGGCTCCCACTCACAATCTAAATAGCTCCCCATGATTTTTAATGGTACTGTTGTTTCTATAGATTTTGGCAAAATAATGAACGGAGTGAGGTTCACTAGCAGATATTTTGCTAATGCCGAAATCCCATTACCACTTAATGACAACTTACAAATCAGCCTGCAGAAACCATTGTTTTCTTAATATTTGCGTACGCCCATGTTACAGGGTAGTGAATTCCAGTTATATTCATGGCAGTGCGCCCACAATGGTGTCATTCACCCCACTGCTCAATGTATTCATCGTTTAATGTATACTCAGATTTAATATACTTTCATTGACATCTCTCCTGCGCATATTTATCATAAGTATGAGTAATTCTAATTGGAATTTAAATTGCTGTTCATTCATTTCAGCTGCATACCAAAGAGTAGAGCCAAACCAGTGACTCTTGCAGTTCCCTATTGGTCTTCATGAGGTCTGGTGTTAGCCAAGAAGCTTAAATTGTACTAAAATGTTATATACATAAAATACTTATTTATATGGGCATTCTACCAGCCCATTTTATCCACTGATCTCTTGTTGTATCATTCACATTCTTCTTCTGGGCACTAAAGCTTACATTTGTGGGGCAATGGATCATCCCACCTAAGCCATTGGCTGGTTTCTCTGTGAGTAATGGCATTCTGCCATTTAACAATTAGCGCATCCACACCCAAAATAGTTATCTTTTGCAGTGGTTAGTGCTAAGGAAATGGGGGCCAGATGTAGGAAACTGTTTGCGACTCGCAAACGGCAAAATTTGCCGTTTGCGAGTCGCAAAACGCAGTTTCCTATGCAGAAATGCATTTTGCGAGTCGGAACCGACTCGCAAAATGCATTTCCGACTCGCAAATAGGAAGGGGTGTTCCCTTCCTATTTGCGACTCGCAGTGGGATGCAATACCATTTGCAAAATGGCATCGCAGTTACCATCCACTTCAAGTGGATGGTAACCCACTCGCAAATTGGAAGGGGTCCCCATGGGACCCCTTCCAGTTTGTGACTGGACCCACAAAGATTTTTTCAGGGCAGGGAGTGGTTCAAGGGACCACTCCCTGCCCTGAAAAAATACCGAAACTAAAGGTTTCGGTTTTTTTTTTTAAGTGCAGCTCGTTTTCCTGTAAGGAAAACGGGCTACACTTAAAAAAAAAAAAACTGCTTTATTAAAAAGCAGGTCACGAACATGGAGGTCTGCTGACGACAGCAGGCCTCCATGTTAGCGAGTGCCTATACTCGCAATGGGGCCGCAATTTGCGACCCACCTCATGAATATTCATGAGGTGGGTCATTGCGACCCCATTGCGAGTCGCAGTCGGTGTCTGAGACACCGTACTGCATAGCAATTTGCGACTTGCAAATTGCGAGTCGCAGGGACTTGCAATTTGCAAGTCGCAAATTGCCGTTTTGCTACATCTGGCCCTGGGTGCTTTGTGAAGCTAAAAAAATTATTTAGCTTTCACCCAGTTTTTTTTTATTGCTGGCAGCTCCTCAAGAATATAATTTTACAAAAACCATTACAAAAGAAAACAAGCGTGGACAGCCACAGAAGGCTGGCAGCCAAATCCAGAATTGTTGGGTTTTTCAATGCTTGTTTAATTTGGTTGTACGCCACATTTCTGATTCACTTAGGGGAACGACTGCTTTTTGGTCTCACTCATTTCTTTATACTAAAATGCTAAAGCAATTGAATCGCCAGCGGAAAGAAGGGAAGCAGCTGAGGGAAGACAACACCTACATCTCACCGCGTGTCAATGAACATGAACAACGACTGCTGGACTCGTAAAATACTGATATTAAGGCCCCCCCACCCCCCGCAGTTGGCAGGTTCTTGGTTCAGTCCTTTTATAAGCAGAGTTGATTTTGGAGCATTTGGTCCTTGGAGCCGAGTACTTTCTTCTTGGCCTGCAGCATCTCTTCCTTGTAACGTTCTTTGGCTAGAACACGATTAAAATATGTGTGGAGACAAAACAACAGAAGAAAGTATTCCCAGCGCATATTAACCACATTTACTGTTCTGTCACTAAATGAACGCTGTTAACCACGGTGGGTCCTCTTTCCAAAGAGGAAATGGCATTATTTTAAACTGAGTTTTTTCTTGTTGAACTATAGAGCAGAGAACAAGTTGTACTGCGTACAGATGTTTTTGAGCTTTTTCTCTTGGTTGAATAAACACGGCCTGAAAATGTCATTAGGGTTTGCGTCTCCTTAGCCTTTCCTTAACGTTTTCAGAAACCACAATTCCCAAAGCGAGCCGTGCAGCACACAACATGGAGATCACAACAAATGTGCTAGTGTCTCATAGAACATTTTTGTCAGTTTTAAGCTTTTCCAGATTTGAGCTCTCGAAGCGAAAGATAATCCCCGTGATTACAGTTGCAGATTTGTTACAGCCATCCAGTGCGTGGCAAATTCAAGGACGGGCTGTAGTTTCCAATCATAAAATCACAATAAGCTATGATAGTTGCACATAGTTACAGTGTTACAGTATTTATGACGTGACTTCCCAGTGCCACAGCTCGAGACTTCCAATCTGCTTCTTCTGAGAGACACTTCTAATTGCAGATTTTGAACACTTCACTATGGGTCAGGCTGGATCAAGAAACATTTCAGCAGGACCCCTGTGTGTCTCTGTCTAAGCAAACAGGAAATATTCAAGGTGGAAGAAGGTATTGTGTATCCCAGAATAGAATACGAATCCTCTCTCCCACGAATAAACAAGCACCAGATGTTGGCCAAGCTCAAGGCCTTCACGAAGGGTGCCATCAAGGAGTGGATTGTGGTGTTCTACCCACTCTCCGAATGCTGCCCACAATGTCATCATGGCCCCTTTCCAGTCTCCCCCCAGCACCATAGGTCCCTCGGAAAGGTCTCCTACAAGTCTTTTAACAACTTCCAAAAAGGAAGCTCATGCGCTCATCCTTGATGTGACAGATGCAATTACAAATGTAAATAATCTTTCAGATGACATTATGAGTCACATTACCCTTAACAACATAAAGGAGACAACAATGAATGCAGTATTTTTAGTGGTGTAAATCTGTGTTGGTATTTAATTACATTGCGCTTTTATGCGTTGGTACTTATTTGTAAAAATATTCTGAGATCATAAGCATTGCATTTGGTGTGCTAGTTAAGGGTTGCAAAGCTGCTGTGTAACTTAGGGATTGCAAAACTAACTGCAACCAATCCATTGCCATGGTGAATGTAAAAAAGGTCTCTTGAATTGAAAATACAGTCAACAAAACTCTAAACATTTAAAAAACAAATTGAGATGTTGGGGAATGTATATCCAGGGAGAATATTGAAAATTCATAATGTAAAAAAATGGAGGAAACTAAAACAGAACCACACAAACCAGGCAGGATGTTGATAAAGCAGAATCATTTCATTATTATTGCCATTTTGATAAACACTGGTGACAAGGTAGGCAGCTTTGCCGACATTTGTTTATGCAACAAATATTTATTGGAAGGCCAGGAGACAAACAAATTCAGTTCCTTGTTGACATCCCACAATGTGGAATATCTAGGTACCAGAGGAGTAGACAAACAAATCCCCCTGAGTTTACACACCTATGGTGTTCCCCCACAATGTGATTGCCAATCTGGGCATGGCCTGCCAAAATCGCTGAACAGAAGTTGTCGATAGGGCTATAAGCCATTCCCTCCAAAGCAACGGGATCCAGATGTCGTTAACGGCACCAACCATCTAGTCCAAGCTGATCAATACCATTTGATGGGATTATACGCCCATGCTTTGGAGAGTAAGTCCACAGCCTGTTTCAAAAGACCTGGGACTTTCCAGCCTTCCCTGTAATTCGCCATGCAATGAGATGTAGAGAACCATCCATTGCTAGATGGTGATGGTTGCCCAGGCGATCTTTGAGGAGAGCCAGAAATATGGGTAGACGGCTTAGAGAATCCCAGGAAAGTTCCATCAGAACTGGAAACCATCTCCATATCAAGGAAATCACCACCACGCCCGCTTGTTGCCAGAGGAGCTGAGTGAAGAGTCTCATTATCATCGCAAATGGGGGAAAAGCATAACCTGTCTCCTTCCCCCAATTGTAGAAACCCATCTGTCTCCACCGCATTGTGGCCAGGCCTTCAATTGAAGTATCAAACCTCCTGATGGTCCAGACGGGATGCGAATAGATCCACCATGAAGGGACCCCACAGACTCTGAAGTTCCCAGAATACACACAGGGATCCAATTTCCATAGGCTCTCTTCTTGCCAATGGCGGGATTACCAATCTGCTACCTGATTTGGCTGACCTGGGAGATGCTCTGCTGTCACTGAAATTTGATTCTCCAGGCAGTACTGCCAAAAGCCTGTGCTAAGTCTGAAAGAGCTTTGGACATTGTTCCTTCGAGGTGATTAATAAAATGGACCGCCACAATGTTGTCTATCTTCAGAAGAACGGAGCATTGAATCCTGTCTTTGGTCCAACATTTTACAGCGAAGACTGCCACCATCAGCTCCAGGCAGTTTGTGGTGCATCTTCTCAGCAGAAGACCACTTTCCTCTGTTAGAGAACTCCCCACAATGTGCTTCCCATTCTGTACAGCTGGCATTGTTCTTGTTTATCAGATCAGGATCCGAAGATGGTTCTAGGCTTCCATATGCGCGATGCACCCTTGCAGATCCTCTCTTGCTTCTTCTGACAAAGGAACCTGTTGTGCGTAGGTGAGACCATGCTTTAGGTGATAGGCCTTCAGATGTTGTAAGGCCAGTAGTGCAGGGGCCCAGGAATATGACTGGATGGAGCACAATAGGCAACCCACAATCCAGGCAATGTGTTGAAGAGATGTGGTGGATTTGTCCACTGTCTTCCTGAGCTTGTGTTTCATTTTCACCAGTTTTCAAGAGGGTAGACTGAGGATCATGTTGACCGCGTCCACCACAAAACGGAAGACCAAGGATTGGGTCGGTGATATTACTGATTTGGGCTAGTTTATAACACTCCCCAGGATTCCAGGAGATTGACTGTCATCTGCAGTGTTCCGTCGGTTTTACTGGACACTGACCCATAAGCAGAATATTGCCCAGAAAAACAATGAGACAGATACCCCTGGCTTAAAGGTGATCCACCACCGGCTTCAAAATTTTGGTGAAGCACCATCGTGCGGGGGAGAGCCGGAAGGGAAGAGTCATGAACTTGAAAGTCTGAAGATACCACTGGTATTGGAGAAACCAGCGATCTAGTGGTTAGATCAGGACTGTGAGATAAGCTTTTTATAGGTTCAGATGTACCATCTAGTCGCTCATCTGCAAGAGATCCTGGAGGAGATGGATCTCCTCCATCTTGAAGTGGCGAAAAACCAGACACTCGTTGAACTCCTTTAAGTTGATCACAAGTCGCTGACCCCAGTCCTTCTCGTCCACCATTAACAGGTTGCTGAAGAAACCTGAGGGATGTAGCTGAGTCAGAACAATCGCTCCTTTCGTCAGGAGGTCTGCCACTTCCACATCTACTAGAGCAGTCTGGGAGGTGGAAAAAGCAAGAGGGTATGCTCTGGAAGGTTGATGAGGGTTAACCGTAGAACTGTATATGGAAACCTTGAATGGTTTGAAGAGCCCACAGTTCTGAAGTTCTTCACAGTTGTGAGCAAATTCTCAATCTTCCCACTAATTTTACTTTTTGTAAGGTTCCACACTCACCTTGTGAGGAAGCATGGCTGACCCTCCCTTGTGATGTTCCTCTGGACCCACGATAGCCATTGTCCCCGGTGTGGTGTACATTGGGCAGAGGCTTGGAAGGAAGCGGGGCTGGCCGAGGGCCCCCCGCCACAATCAGCCCCGGCAAAAACCTACAAGGTGAAGATCCTTTTAATTGATGCCTGGGCTTTTTTCAAGGAATTAAAGGTGGTGTTAAATTTCCCTTATTCCCAGACAAAAGGATCTCCAAAGACATCCCCTTGGAGAATAGTGTTGGGTTCTGAGGTCGCCAAATCTCCCAGTTTGGGGGTCAATCTTTATTAATAGAGATCAATGACGCTTAGTGGAAATGGCGCAGTTGGCATTTCCAAGAAATATATTAATTACTTGAGCCCAGCCTAATAAGGCTTTTGGGAAAATCAAGGAGCCAGACACCGTGGCAACTTCAGCCATGTCCAATATTTTGAAGAGGGGGCCACACACATCCAGAAGTTTATTGTGGCATGAGCACCAGGAATGGTATATGCCTTTTGTAGGATCTCTGCTATATTTGGCCAGGAAAGTGGCCATTTGTGCATTAATTACTGGCATCAAAGCCACTTTGCCATCAAGGGAAGGGAGTGGGCATTCCTCCTGAAGGCGGTTGCAAACTACCTTATTGATTGGCTTTTGTAGGTGACTAGCCACATAGGTGGCCACTTTAGGTGCTAGTGTCCACCCCACTAAATGAGAATCCAGGAGGTCATCTGGGTCTAGCATATCAGACCCAGCATCCTAAGAATCTTTGTCCTTCATTTTGTCATCAGTGGGCACAGTAATCGCAGAAGGGCACCAAGGCCTGTCGGGTTCACCACCTCCGTCTGTAGCGTTTGGAGGGTCTTCATCCGCCAGAAGACATGGAGGTGGGGAGTGGCCCAGAGTGGTGCTCCCTGGATATACTGGGATGGGAGGGACAATGAGGGTTGAGGGGCCAAGACTGTGAGTGACTCAAATAGGCCCTTTTCAATCTGTCAAACACATCCAGATCAACGTCAGGGTTGTCTGCGTGCTTTCTTTTGCCCTACAGTGGTTGCGGGATAGGCTGACCTAAAGGTAGGGTGACTAAGGGGTCAAGCGAGTCTTTGCCCTGGTGGAGGGGTTTTTGGTACTGTGCTGCCATAAATAGTAGTTTCCTCTCTAGGGATGCTACAGCTGCAGACACAGCTTTAATAATAGAAGCATCCATTAACTCACGAAAATTATCATCTGTGGGGAGGTACGTTTTCCTCCTCCATATATGAAGATGCAGCATCTTCCGTATTGAGGGCAGATCAGATACTGGGGAAATCAAGCCAGAGGTATACCCTGAATTTGTGCCACCAAATTAATGCCAGGGATACCCAAAACACCCCACTAGGATCAAGGGCACTAGCACTCACCTTTGTCAGAGTCCGATAAGTAATTACTGCTGTGCAGCACAGTGAAACCAATTACAGACCCCCCGCAGGGGCGTTCAGACTCCAGGCGGCGGGCTCCAACATATGACAATGCTTGCCGACAAACACACCTGCAACAGAGATAATGGCCACCTGCGCTTCTCCCTTTGAATCTAAGGCGATATGTACGCCGGCCTCAGCAGGGAAAAGGGACGCGCTGACAAATAAAATGGTTAGTCACACTTGCAAGTAAGCAAACATGTATAGTATGAATACAATAATGCACAGAGGCTAAAGTACTTAACTGCCGGCTGCTGGAGCAGCAAAGAAAGAGGGGGCAAGAAGGTCTATATAGCATCTTAAATAAATATGCAGCATACTGATTAGCTGAACTGATGTGTTAATTTTGTTTCTTCCTTTTCCCTAAGTTTAATGGGAAATTATGTTTTCTTTTATGATTATTGTTTTTCGGTAATGGCTGTTGGTGATTAAAGTGAAGAAAGGACAGCGTAATCCTCGCCTCCTGTCTTAACATAGAGTCTATCATTCAGGAATATGATTTTGCACAGGCTAAGTTTGATGGCCATTTTGGGCCTGTATTTACATTTGCTTAATTGCAAGCATCTCTGTAAGGAGGTTGGACTTGATCTAAGTTATGTGGAGCAGCTGTTCCAGAACGTCTCATGCCGTACAGGTACATATATGTAGAGTGCTTCTCTGAGATCAGATTATCAAAAGCAGGGAATTTGTCTTCTTTTGAAGCTTTGGGCACACTTCCATTATGTAAATTCTAAAGAATCCCCAAATCAGAATGACTGGGAACAGTTACCACCGTTTGTCATCATGATCTTACAGCATCATAGGGTAAACATCCAGGAACTGGGAGGCATTTAAGGTCAAACCCCAAAGGTCAAAAAGTCATTTAACGGCTTGTGGTCTATAACTTTTATAGAAGGTACTTACGCTTCCCTGAGATAGTCTTCAGTTCTCTTTTTTGCTGTCTACATGATAAAATCTATCACTAGAGTGAATTAAATCCTGGGTTCTGTTTTCTATGCCAGCCAGAGCTTCAAAGGTGCCAAATATGATATAGAAGTTGCCAAATGTGGTATCAAAGGAGTCCAAGAAGATACAGAAGGCTTCTAAAGATTGAGGAAACCCTGAGGGTGTTATTGGTGAGTTGATGGACCTTGCTTCAAAGTTTGATAGCACAAGTGGAGCAGCAGACTCAGTATCAACTCCATGGGCATGCCAGAGATATCTGGTGTTCACTAAAGATAGTCAGCGTAACCTCTAGAAAAGATTAAACTGCTCTGCAATAGGAGCTCTCTTTTCAAATCTTGCACCAATACAGAGGAAGTGGATTAGGAATGTGGATTACTAGACCTTCTCTTTCTGCGTTTTAAAATAAATAGTGATGGGGGACCATATCTGTGCAATTTACTAGATCTTCCCCTAAATTATCTGTAACATCAGAACAAAGATGGGTGCCAGTGCGTAATTTGGTGCTTCTGTCTTTTTTGTTGAGATCTAAGTCCATAAAAGTTGAGTCTCCCGTTCTCTTATAACCTTTGCGGGGAATGAGGGTGCAGGGGCACCGGGGGACAAGCCGTACGTACACCTAAATTGAGGCAGAAAGTTCTGCACTGAGTTAATCATACAATAATTTGTTCCATCAAGGAAGTGTTAATTCGGTCAAACATGGGTCATAATTAGCAAAAGCAACCAAGTATTTGAAGTCCTCATTAAACAATTTTGTTCATAAGTGCAGCAAGAAAAATCTTTTTTAGTGGAAAGGCAATAGGATAGTGAGAGGTGCACTGCAAGTGAAACAACTCAAAACCCTAAGACAAGAAAAAGTATCTAATATTGTAAAATGATTGGTATATTGGTACACAGCATTTAGACAGCTATAATGTTTTGATTCAAGTGATCTACACAGGACAGTTCCTATGGGAAATGAACAATGCAGAGGTTTGTCTTCACAAATGTAGACGCCGTTTCGACCCATTCATGGATGTCAGGGTCTCATCAGGACAAAAATGAACCTGGGGGACTAATGTCAAAATGGAAACATGGGTTAATGGGTATGATAACCAAAGTTATACCTATTTGTAGTAAGATAAAAAGGAGGATACATACTGGTTGTGAATCCGATAAAGTCTCAATCTTGTATTGCCAGCTGCACTACAGGGACATGAAGGTACCCGTGGGGGGAGAGGCATCACTAAAGTGAACAGGTAGTAGTGCTGTGTAAAGATAACTACTTGAAAAGAACAGAGTGCTGCTTACCCATGTGGAGAAAAGCCACTGGTGTGTGTGATATTCAAAGGGATACCCACAGAAGATCTCCACAATGTCAGGTCCAAGGTTAAGATAATAATAAGAATTAGTCAGACCAAAAGGATAAATGTCAGACCATACTCATCAATAAGTGGTTAAACAGCGTGGGATACTAAAACTCACTGATGGGATCTATACAGGTGGTTCTAAGCTCTCAATGAGGAAATAGCTAAACGATGCAGCGTAAATAATGGCCTCCTCCCGTTCGGAGACGCAGAGGCAGAGCAAGATGAGCTTACTCATCTCTTTAATAAGGAATCAGAAGCACCTGTGGGGCGCCGCACAGTGGTGGGGGGCGTGGCTGAAGGTCCATGGAGTGATTGGCATCACAGCTTATGGCCGACAGGTTGTAAATCCCATTAAGGTCTAAAATCTGCAACCGATGAGGAAATGTGCCAGAATTATATTTTAGTAAAAGGGGCTAATACAAAATTCAAGATAAAATAAAAAATAAAAATAAGTGTGGAGAATTTGTAAAATGAAAAATCCTCATAAAGCAGTATTGAAACACTCAATGCACCGCATGATAAAGATCTTGTGCATATCTCATGCATCGAGTAGAGCTAACAGGTAGGATGGATACATGCTTAACCGAAAGAGGGTACATAGAAATCATAGCATTAGCTATTTGCCTGAGGACCTCAAACAGCAGAGGCTCTGTATTACAGAGATGCAGAAAAAGGGGGTAGTTAAAAGGGAGGCACAGCTGAAAAAGCCAAAAGGGAATGTGGGCCAGCCTAATGAACGCATAGCTTGAACTGGATAATGCGTGCATAACAGGTCAAAGGACCTGTAAGCCAATTGTCAAGCACAAAGAGGCTAGCAAGGAATTAATAAGTTAAGCGGGCCTGACTGAGTTAAGGCGCAGGACAAAAGTATCTATATGGTTGTTACAACTTGCTGAGTAAGGAGCTAGCATTTGAGGCTTGGTACATTTGGTTAATAGGTATCAGTCTAAACAAGGATATCCCAAGAATTATTGTACAGAATACAAAATAAAAAAGGATTCCAGAAACATAGTTAACCAAACGCACATCATAAACAGTACATAATGTTCATACAGAAGAAGGAAAAAATAAACAAAAAAGTCCTTCATGAGTCCAAATGGCAGTATAACTCCCACCAGTTGATGCTGGACCGGGAGGTGAAGTCAGCGAAAAAGTACAATCAGTCCGTAAGTGCAATACATTTTCTGCTATTCCTCCACAGTACCAATCCATTTTCTATATAATCACACTTATCAATCAATTTGCATTGCAGTCTTTGAAGGATATATGAAACATGGGCCCATATTTATACTTTTTTTGCACCGCATTTGCGTCATTTTTTTACGCAAAAGCAGCGCAAACTTGCAAAATACAATTGTATTTTGTAAGTTTGCACCGTTTTTGTGACAAAAAGCGGTGCAAATGCAGCGCTTAAAAAGTGTAAATATGGGCCATAGCCTCCTCTTTGTGATGGTAGGGCTTTCTCTATCACTTGCCATCTCAAATCCTCTACTGTGTGTTGTAGTTCCATGAAATGTTGATCTGCGGGGGCAGTCTCTGTATGTCATCTGAAGGGGCTCCTGTGTTGGCTGATGCTGGATCTGATTTGCTGGGTTGTTTGGCCGATGCATATCAGAATTCACGGACACCACACCCAGTAAATGACATTATTTGACGTACAGTTAGTATGATGTTGCAAGATAATCTGAATATTGCCATGTGTGAAGAACTTTGTATTTGAAGTGTACTGAAAAGAAACACAGTTGCCACATTTATAGTAGCCCCTACTGGAGCAGACACATTATTGAGCGTACCGTATGGTCTGTTTGGGAACATTAGCGTTAGTGTGTACTAATTGATCTTTAATTAATACCATGGTGGAATGATGAAAATGTATTGCTCTTGTGGACTGATTGTACTTTTTCCCTGACTTCATCTCCTAGTCCAGCGTCGACTGGTGGGGTTATACTGCCATTTGGACTCTCTGCCAGCCTTTTCAGGGCAGTGCTACTGGATTTGGCAGATTAGGACCGCCAGCACCGCCAAGCTGTCGGGACAATGAAATCTGGCAGTGCTGGCGGTCCGACTGCGAAGCTACAGCCGCGGTCGTAATATATGGCACTCGGACCACCACATTGGCAGCAGCAAGACTTCTGTGAGCCATTCATGGTTTGTAAACAGCTGTCCTTGCATAGGGCGTGTAACGCTTCAGCAGCGAATGTAGCTTGCATTCTAAAGGGTGTTCCAGTCTCCCTGATTAGACCTGCGTTCCAGGTGCTCTTTAATGGAAGATATCTGCTTCTTAACAGTGAGAGCTGTTGTGGAATGCAAGCCGGAATAGCTTATGTCATTTCGGTCTTCCAAATTGTCACCTATGGTGGAATGTTATTTTTCCTCCTACGCAACAGAGGAAAGTAGCAGATATTTGGCCTCAGATTGCTACTGCAAATGTGAATTTTGACAGGTTGAGCAGACTCAAGGCTTTAGTGTTTCTAAAACATGTGGCACTGACATCTGCACGTGAGACCTATGCACTTCAAGTTGTGAAGTCATCTGCAGAAATACAGTCCTTTTTAAATACAAACTTTCCAAGACCCTTTAGTGAACTTGTGGGACGAATATTTAATGCGTCCAGTACTACTAGGATTGTACATTTCCTTAAGGCTGTTGGTTCTTGTTTCATTAACACCTTCGCCTCTATATTTGGCTTAATACCTTCAGCCATACACTCGATATTTTTGAGCATTTTCGGGGGATTTTCTATTACTTGGGCGATAATAGGTGGCAGCTTGCTATTGCTTTATCTTATTCGCAATGGCTATCCCATCACAACAAGGGGGACTGCTGGTGCTTCCATCAGCGCAACTGTGTCGTGAACGCATGGTGCAGTATTTCGGAGCACCCTTCCTGGAATAACTGGAATGCAACTGGTCTCTGTCATTCAGACCGGTTTTGTATTGTGTGCAGCCTATGTTTTGATGCATCTGGTGAGTTTTTGAATGTGCACTGAAAGTTTGTCTTTCTACACAGTGCTTACTTTCATTGGACCCTGATCTGTTGATGCTCTCTCTGAGGGCTCAATATCAGACCTGCACGTTGAGGGTGCGTTTGATACGGGAAGCCATCTATGAGCTGCCCTTTGTGGATCATGCAGCTCTTGACTCAACATCGGCACAACTTGGAATGCTGCTGCCTCAGCTGGAGCGCAGGCTTTAGAACACAAGTGCTCTTTGGTTTTCCTTGGCACTGATGTGGTCACGGTACCACCTACCGAAGTGGAACATTTCCTTGCTTCAGTTGTCCCGGCTGTATTTGGGGATTTTAAAAATGACATGGACTTTAAATTTGGTTTCATTGGCACCACTGCTAAAATTTCTAAATGTAACTTTTCTAGCATTTCACATGTTCAAGTATGTTTTAACTTGTTACAATTGACGTCTATGTATATATGTTTTAAAGCATTGCATTTTAGTTGTTTTTAAATGAGTAACTAGGCTGCTTTATCACTTCTGAACCGACAAGCCATTTTAGTGATGTCTCTGGGCACAATATTTTAGCAACTAGGCCTGCTGCTTGCTCCCTTTAGCCTAGTAACATTTCATTCTGCTTAATTTTATTATTTTAGAATCAGCCACATTTGTAGTGGTTTTTTATTTTCTTTATCTAGTTGTCCTTTCACCTCTGGAAAGCATTATATTTCTTAACACAAAATCCTTTTCACTTTGTGCTTTCCTCAAGGCTGCAGCGAGATAGGAATGTCGGTACAACGTGTCCTTACATAGGGACATTTCTCAGAACATCAGCTGTTTTATTAGAAAACATTTCTCTGTCCCATGCATGTTAGTGGGAGGTTCAAGCCAGATGACCACAACTGCATGCTGTCTGACTGCGTTACAGCTGGGTGCTGAGACCACCGTTTCTCTGGCCTACAGGGCTTACATGGCCTACATGGGGATGATGTCTCTATAGACACAGGTACATGGGACTCTACTGCAACGTAGGAGAAACAGGTATGCACCTATCCTGCCTAATGTGGTGAAAGGTCTCTTGGTATTTTTGGGCAATCCAGTCTATTGTGCAGTACTATCCTCTCCTCCTGGTACACTCCGTCATTTGTCCGAATCAAGGGTGTATGGAGCGGCAAGCTAATGTGGCCATTAGGTGAGGTCATGATGAGGAGTATGAGGGATGTCGTATGCAGTAGTAATTTAAAGCACAAGCCTCAAATCTGGTCATGCAGTGCCGTCAGGTCTCATAGCTTGTATATATTGAGCTTGTGTGCTGCAAGATGAAGGCATTCAGCCAATCATGTGGCTTGCCTGCATGTGGTGTCCAATCTCCAGTGTACAGATCTTAGCGGTAGAAAGGCATCCATCTGTCAGCACCAATGGGAAGTAGTGTCATCTAAGTAAGTAGGAGGGCTGACAGCTGAGAGTTTTAAGGGGTATCCACCACTGATGTTTGCGACTTGCCAAAACTCCTGCCACAAGATTAATAATTAGGGACATTACCATAGTCCCTAGAGCTGATCGCATCCAGGGACCCCTACATTCACAGCAAAGGCAATTTGAGCACCTTTATGTAGCCTGGTTGGGGGCCAATACCAGTCAATTAAAATTTTAAAGAGCAATCATCAGTAGAGTAATCTGCATGTAAAAGTGCTTGCCATTAGTGTCTGGTTTCTTGTTCCACTGAGGTAGAGTGCAGATTAGAGATGAACGCACTGTACCGGCCTGAGACCACCCTTTTGTTTTTATTTCATTTTACCCTATAAGAGAGCAGGGGGGACTAGTGAAGTATAAGGCTTGTGTGCACACTTGTGTCTCAAGCAGTGCATAAGTTGGGGATACTGTCAGATTTTAGAAGTAGGTAGGTGGCATTCCAAACAAGAATTTGTTGTGATTTCAGGGCACCCTCACAAACCAGATCATTTGAGGTATTTATGTAATGAGGGACCGTAAATGCCATTTGAACAACTTTCTTCAATTATCATTCTTTTATTGTCCCTAATGTGTGCTCCACAATGAATGTATTTGTCAGATTTAAGTCGTTTTGAGTGACAGATTCCACAAGTCTAAAATGATCAATACTGTAGGTGACAGAAGTGTAGGGGAAGTCACCTTTTTCCTCACATACTGGCATTTGAGACTGTCTAAAGATACCCAGATAGGTAAGTTCAGTGACTGCCCACGAGTTGTTGCAATCATGGATCAAATACATGTTGTGAAAGCTGATGGGCTCTCCAGGTGTCATGGCTGTATGCAACTTCGAGGGCTTGAATCTTGGGTTCCTGCAAGTCCAGATAAAGGACCACAGAACTTTGGTGGGGATCGGAAGGTGTAGCATACCCAGCAGATACTTGTACCTTGGGTCACCACCATTTTAATGAGTTGTAGTCTACCCTATAAGGACAATTGCAGTGACTACCATCGGGCAATCATTGTCAGTTATGACAATTAGTGGTTGTAAGTTGTCTTGAGCAATATTTTGTAGGCCTCTGTGACAAAAATACCCTAATATTTCAGGCAAGACAGTAACCATTTGAATCTGTATTTATTACCCTGGTGGTTTATTGGGAGAACTTGTATTCCAATTGACCTTGTACCCAGAGAAGGAGGGAAAAAATTCAAAAAGAGCAAACAAGTTGGGAAGCGACTTTTCAGGTTCATTTAAGGTAAAGAGGATGCCATCTGTGTAAAACTGTCAGATCTACACCCTTAATAGATTCTGAATGTCTTATTATCCCTGCTAGATTCTCCAGCATGAGCAGTAAGAGGAGGGGTAATAGTGGGAACCTTGTCCTATGTTGGTCCTCTGTCTACAGGGGAGATGTCAAACATGAAGCTCCTGCAGTCTATTTGGGTAACTGGCTTCTCATACACCGCCACACCTTTGCCAAGAAGTTTGGGCTAATTCTGGTCCTTTCCAGCATCCTAAAACGGAGCCCCCATTCAAAATGTTTGAACACCTTTTTGATATCCAGCAAGACCTCCACCATGTCGTCAGGCTCATTTTTCATCTGCTAAATTATATAAGGTGGTAATCCCAGGTCATTTCTGGATGTGCTGCTGGGCAGTCCATCTATGAGCCATGAATTAAAATCGGGACAACTTTCTTCTAACAATTCAGTAGGACTCTAAGCAAGATCTTGATATCAGCGTTGATCTTAGATATATGGCTCTATTTAGAGCACAGCAGGGGTTCTCTGTCTAGCTTGGATATCAAACTGATGATAACCATGCTAAATTCCTTACAAAGCCTCCTAGATATCTCTTTGAATACCTCACATAAAACAGGTCAAACCAGTGTCTTGCTAAGCTTCTAAAGACTTATGTACCCTTATGTTTTGCTATAGGTTTGAACTGAAATCACAGCCAGTGTTGGAAAAAACTTCAGAAAAGATTATAATTTCCATAGGGTGTGTGATGAGCTTGTTAGTCTCATCACTGACAGCAGGGATGGCAACTTAGTACTACCTTTGTTGGAGCTGACCTGCTAAAATGTGCCTGCTTTCTTGCCCCCCTCATAATAATATCACAAACAAGTCAACATGTATGTTGGCCTGTTTGTAAATAGAGCATTAAGATTACATTTCTTTCATTCCAGAATGCCGGAGTTGAACACTCTGTATAAATAATCAGTGTTCTAATGTCCCGCTCTAAGGCAACTTGGACTTCACTAAATTTACACTTGTGCAGGGCTGAGCCAAACATCATACTGCCTCTCAAAATAGACTTACTTGCTGCCAGTACAGTTTGCGGTGAAGACACAGAGCCCTTGTTTATGTACACCGAATCAGCTGGTTCTTGTGCAGGTCTGTCCAGGGATCATGTCACTCATTCTGGCAGGCTGAGTCATGCTCCTCTAAAGTTAGGAATGTTTTTCCATATCTCCCCAGGTCACAGCAGCAAGGTGACTTGTTGGGCTTTGTAAGACATAGACCCAGTTTGGAACAAGAGTTGGAACCATACAGATGTTCCACTCCTGATCCAGTGTCTTCTTTTAATGTTGGAATATGAATCAAGTACTGGTTGCAAGGGACAATACTCTTACCAGTCTGGTGACCAAGATGGAACATAAATACCAACTAGAGTGTCTGCAACATTAAAACATTTCTGAGCTGCTCTAATGCAGGCATGGTATCCATGCTGGAAGGGATGTCCAAGATAGTCATCACCAGCTTAAAGAAGAGGAATCTATCTTGTGCATCACATACACCTGGGGTTCTGTGGATCCCACCGTTCACCTGTCTACTTGTTAACAACACATACACCCATACACACACACACCCACATGCGCACACACATTCTACATACATGTTCCAGACATGAACCAGGCAAGAGATTCAAGTTATGGGTGTGGACATTAAATGCACTCCTTGCAGGGTAGAGAATACAAATCCTGTGCCCCTGGCCTAAAATCTCAGTGTAACCACCATCAGCCACCACATAACCTGGTCGGAGAGTGTGGTAGTGAAGGAAGCTGGCTCTTTATATGGTTTATCAAAATTAGATATGTCGTGCAAAAAGTGCAGGGGTTTTCTTACTAGTGGAGAGTGGCTTGCTGTAGCAATCCGAAGGTGCTCTTTTGGGGGGTAGTGTGGTCGAGCAGCCTTAGGCTTATCAGAAAAGTGTGTAAGTCATCTGCAAAGATACACACAGTTAGTAAAAGATCCACATGACTGACAAAGGAGATCCACACCAATTTTCAAAAATAATAAGTACCTTTATATATGTTTAGGCACCAGAATCAATATGATCAGGTAAGTAAGTTTTGCAAGAAAAATCTTGACAGTTTTGAGAAGTCGGCACAGCACATTTTCTGAAAAACTGCAATGCTAACCTAGTAGAGAAAAACAAGTATTGCATTCAGATATAGTACAGCGACTTACAGGACCAATCTTCTGAACTTAAGCTAAGTATTGGGCAAGGGTCAGGACCACACTACAGGTCACACTGGGCAGCACTGAGGTGACCGGGTGCAGAGGTGTAATATGACATCAGGTCCCCAATGTTAGTCAATGCGGATCGGTCTAGTTGAAAAGAAGCTTCAGGTGAGGACTGGGGGTCCAGTGGAGGGGAACCAACAGATAGGTTAAAATCTTGAGATGCTCGGGGATGTGGGGCCACCTCAGGTCCTCTTCTCCACAGGCCAGGGGTGACGGAAGCAGAGGTGCTTTGAGGCGTCAGGTTTTCTCCACTGGGAGCACTCGCAGTTGAGGGGGTCTCCGGGCAGAGGCTGCAGGTGGCGTCGGTGAGTCCACAGTGGGCAAATCCAATGTGGTTTGTGTCTCTGGAAGGCTGGGAGGCCACGTTGGCACCACTGGCCCACTTCAACTCAGGCTAGGCAGCACAGGTGCAGTGGTGCTTTCCAGTGTCAGGTTTTCTCTGGGCTGGAGTCCTTACAGTTGTCTTGGGGTGCCTGCCAGATGCAGGAAAGCAGCTCTGCTGCTCCACTCGAGTTCCTGGGTCTTTTTTGAAGGCAGGCAGTCCTCCCAGGCTGGATGCACAACAGCAAGTAGGACAAGTCGACTTTGGTGCAAATCGACTGGAACAGCAGACAAGGCGGCAGGAATTTTTCACTCGAAATTTATACGTTTTCTTGATACCTATTTTTGACTCTTTATATTTCACCAAATGGGTGAAATAGTATACAATGAAAACCTATTGCAAGTTGTACCTAGGGTTCTTGATGAACCTACTAGCCCTATATATCCCCGCAACCAGAAGAGTCCAGCAGACGTAACGGTATATTGCTTTTGAAAATCTGACATTGCAGGAAAAAGTTACAGAGTAAAACGTGGAGAGAAATAGCAGTTCTTTACCTCAATTTCAATACTTTTTTATCTCAACTGTTATTTTCTGTAGAGAAACCTTGTGGGAACTACACAAATGACCACTTGCTAAATTCACAATTTAGTCTACTTTTCAGAAATATTTAGCTGTCCGGGATCCAGCATTGGTTTCACACCCATTTCTGTCACTAACTGGAAGGAGGCTAAAAGCACAAAAAATAGTAAAAATGGGGTCCCAGTAAAATGCCAACATTGTGTTGAAAAATGTGTTTTTCTGATTCAAGTCTGCCTGTTCCCGAAAGCTGGGAAGATGGTGATTTTAGCACTGCAAACCCTTTGTTATTGCCATTTTCGGGGAAAAAAACACATGCTTTCTTCTGCAGCCCTTTTTTCCCATTTTTCTGAAAAAACAAAATGTTCACTGTATTTTGGCTAATTTCTTGATCTCCTCCAGGAGAATCCACAAACTTAGAATCCCTAGGATGTTGGAAAAAAGGACGCAAATTTGGCGTGGATAGCTTATGTGGACAAAAAGTTATGAAGGCCTAAGGGCAAACTACCCCAAATAGCCAAAAAAGGGCTCAGCACTTGGGGTGGGGAAGGGCCCAGCAGCTAATGGGTTAACTACCAGTTTTTGTTTGGTATGTAAATATCCTGTCACAACTCCAAATTTCATTTAAATGGCTATACACGATAGGTGCCAATAAACAATAATAGGTATGCAATTAACAGGGAACCCCTGTCATGCAGTCATGAGTCGATTCCACTTAATTTATTTCGTCAAAGTTCAGATTGGTTGCAAAGTCCTGTCAGTTAGTGAATCATAGTGAACCAGTGGCAGCCGGCAGCTTTAGGAGGGAGGGGGACGGACAGGAAGCACACACACACACACTCATTCTTTCACACACACACATGCATGTACGCACATCCATTAACAACACTCATAACATTCAAACATGCACGCATGCACCAAACATTCATTTTAAAAGTTCACACATGCTCATTCTTTCACACACACATGCACGCACATCCATTAACAACACTCATAACATTCAAACATGCACGCATGCACCAAAAATTCATTTTAAAACATCACACACACTCATTCTTTCACACACGCACATCCATTAACACTCATAACATTTAAACATGCACGCATGCACCAAACATTAATTTTAAAAGATCACACACACTCATTCTTTCACACAGACATGCACGCACATCCATTAACTACACTCATAACATTCAAACATGCACGCATGCACCAAACATTCATTTTAAAACCTCACACACACGCACTTACCTTCAGCCTCGGAGGTCCCAGGAGCCAATGAGGGAAGGCAGCAGTCCCAGCCTTGTCACAGAGTGGGATTCGGTCAGTGAGACTGCTGACCCCTCCCAACTCGGTGACGAAGTGTCACTGATTGACACTCGCCCTGGGCACTTCAGGGCTTAAACCTAAAGTGCCCAGGGAGAGTGTCAATGGGTGACGCTTTCCTCGTCACCCAGGTGAGGGCCTCGAGGCACCTTTGCTGGGCTGAGGAGCTCACGCCCATAGGAGCTGTGATCTCCTCAGCCCAGCAAAGTTCAGCTCAGGCATCCAGGAGTCTGCGCAAATCGCGCATGTCTGCTCCTGGCTGCCTGACCTGAACATGAAGAGTGTCTGTCAGGCTGACCTTTGTAAATTGTAAATTTCTAAAATGGGCACAAGAGAAGGTATTGAAAAGCAGTGGTTATGTGCACATCTCTGAATTCGGGGGTCCCCATACTAGCATGTGAATCACAGGTCATTTCTCAAATACACTTCTTTATTACACACTGTCTTACTTTTGGAAGGAGAAATGTAAAGAAAGACAATGGGCAGTAACACATCCTCTTTCATTCCCCATGTCTCCCGATAAAAATGGTGCCTCACTTGTGTGGGTAGGCCTAGTGCCTGCAACAGGAAATGCAACATGGACACATCACATTTTTACATTGAAATCTGACGTGTTTTTTGGAAAGTGTGTAGTGTGGACTTTGGCCTCTAGCTCAGCCGGCATCTAGGGAAACCTACCAAACCTGTGCATTTTTCAAAACTAGACACCATGGGGAATCCAGGATGGGGTGACTTGTGGGACTCTCACCACGTTCTGTTACCCAGGATCCTTTGCAAACCTCCAAATCTGGCAAAAGAAACTTTTTTCCTCACATTTCGATGATAGAAAGTTATGGGATCCTACAGGAGCCACAAACTTCCTTCCACCCAGCATTCCCCAAGGCCTCTGGATAAAAATGGTACCCCACTTGTGTGGGTAGGCCTAGTGCCTGCAACAGGAAATGCCCCAAAACACAACGTGGACACATCACATTTTCCCAAAGAAAACTGACCTGTTTTTTGCAAAGTGCCTAGCTGTGGAGTTTGGCCTCTAGCTCAGCCAGCACCTCGGGAATCCTAGCAAACCTATAAATGTTTTCAAACTAGACACCTAGGGGAATCCAGAATGGGGTGACTTATGGGGCTCTCACAGGTTCCGTTACCCAGAAACCTTTCCAAACCTCAAAATTTGGCAAAAAAACACTTTTCCCTCACATTTTGGTGATAGAAAGTTCAGAAATCTGTAAGGAGCCACAAATGTCCTTCTATCCAGCATTCCCATAAGTCTCCCGATAAAAATGGTACCTCACTTGTGTGGATAGGCCTAGGGCCCACAACAGGAAAAAATCCTAAACACAACATGGACACATCACATTTTTACATTGAAAACTGATGTGTTTTTTCAAAAGTGCCTAGCTGTGGATTTTGGGCTCTAGCTCAGCAGGCACTAAGGGAAACCTACCAACCCCACACATTTTTCAAAACTAGACACCTCAGGGAACCCAAGATGGGGTGACTTGTGGGGCTCTCACCAGGTTTTTCTTGCCCAGAATCCTTTGCAAATCTCAAAATTTGGCAAAAAAAAACACATTTTTCTCACATTTCGGTGATGGAAAGTTCTGGAATGTGAGGGGAGCCACAAACTTCCTTCCACTCAACATTCCCCCAAGTCTCCCGATAAAAATGGAACCTCACTTGTGTGGGTAGGCTAGTGCCTGCGACAGAAATGGATCACACAAGGGTCAATGGTAGTCCTTGCATGAGGGCTACTGTTAACCCTGGAGTGATCCATTCCTGACGCAGGCACTAGGCACAGGCACACAAGTGGGGTTGTTTTTTTATTAGGAGAAGTGGAAAAACACTGGGTGGTAGGAATTTTGTGGATCCCTGCACAATCCTGTAGTTTCTGTGATGAAAAAAACAGGAAAAATAGTGTTTTTAATCAACTTTTCACTTTTGCAGGGTATTCAGGGTAAGAAAACGTTTTGAAATCCAAACACGCCTCAATTACGTGGACTGCCCCAGGTGTCTAGTTTTCAGAAATGTCTGGGTTTGGTAGGTTTCCCTATATGGCCGCTGAGCCCAGGACCAAATATTCAGGTGACTGTCTTACAAAACCAGGCTGTTTTGGGCACTTCCCTGTTGCGGTCACTTGCCCACCCACTAAAATGAGGCAATGTTTTTCTCTGGAGACTTAGTGGAACGCTGGGTGGTAGAAAATTTGTGGCTGCCTGCAGATTCCAGGACTTTCCCTCACTGAAATGCAAGGCAAAAGTGTTTTTTAAGCAAAGTTTGTGATTTCAAAGGGATTCTGGGTGAAGGAACACTTGTGAGAGCCACGCAAGTCCTGCACCCTTCGACTCCCCTGGTACTAGTATGTTAAAGTTAATCCAACCACTGACACTGGTTGGTTTTAGCACCTCCAGAAATTATGGTTTTAAAACATGAATATTAATCGAAGTGTCTGAATATTGAAACCAAGCCTTCTGAAGGTGGGCCATAAAGCCATGTCCAAGCACCAACCTCTTTATGGTCCATTCACATGCCATGCACGCACAACAAACACTGTCATACTGCCGTCCATGGGCCCAATCTAACCAATCATTGCACTCACATTAATTTACCATTGCCAGACAAGGTCCCGTCACATTCATACGGGACAGGACGGAATAAATTTGTCTACATTTTACCACCTGTCAAGTAACTGCATCCTTCTTCCTGAACATTACCGAAGGCATGCGTAACAAACCTTTACTAATGACTCCCATGACAGCCACCCGAGGCTCAGGAAGACATGTTTTTCATGCGCCTTTAGCGCACTCACTGTGCTAAATCCAACTCCTTCCAGTTTGTGGATGAAAGCTAGGAGTGTCTGAGTATGGTGTACAAAGCGATTCCTCAAACTGAGTGAGCATATTTACCTTTGAAACTAAGGGAGACATGCTGGGGAATTCTCACGATGTTCTCTAAAGAGAAGGTCATAGGCTATGAAAAAGGGTAGTGTTTGGCACACAGGGGAGTCCGTAAGAACGTAGCATATGTCCCAGCCAACATTATGTGCAGTGCTGTGACTGTAATGCACTTATCATACAGCATATTGAACATCTACTAAGTTCTGATGGAGGATGAACATGAAAAGCAGGTCAAACACTGACCCATATGTGCCAGTGACCTTCAGTGCTGGGATGGCACCAATGGGTTTGAATCCATAGGTGTAGATGATGTACATCTGTAGCACCATTAATATCTGGATTCTACCTGTGCAATATCCCTGTTGAGGCACACCTACCATAAGCTTTCCTTACCCATTCATGTCTCTGTCCTCATCAGAGTCCTGACTAATCCTGTATAATTGCCAAGTGAACCTATACTAGTTTGTGGATACAAGTTGGGTGTGTCAAAGTATGCCTTTGGAGGCCTATTCCTCGAACTGAGCGAGTATATCTACTGTTAACACTAAGGAAGACATTCTGGTGAAGAAATTCTAAGGTCTCTAAAGTAAAAAGTCAAACATATATCCAGTGTGATTCATTCACCATAACTTCTACTTTTGCTTTGAAAGTGAAGCCACAAATTGAGTTTGCACACTTTCAAACAAGTAGAAATGTTGGTCAATATGTCCGACAGGACATTTGTTTGACTTATTACACTTACTCTGGTTTTCACTAGCAATCATGGTGGTCCTTGTGTAGCATACATAAGTTCCCTAACAAGCACTTCAAAATTCATTCATGCCTTTAACATTTTGCCACACAGGGTGCTCCATGACAATGTGGCATATGTTCTGTCCACTAGTATGTGCAGTATGGGGACTATAATGTACGTTAATTGAACAGAACACATACCATGTTCTAATGGTCAATATAGGTCTCAAGCAGGCCATAAAGAAGTCCATGATTTCCTGAAGTAGATGAAGTAAAATTCAGTGGCTGCTTGCCTAACGAAGCAGTGGCCCATGGACGTTCAGTATCCATGCACAGCCACTGAAAGGATTACCCAACGGCAGCTCCACCTCAGTCGATTTCCCAAAACTTTGCTTTAGTATGATACAACGTAAAGCAGGTAGGGACACAGAGGCCTGGTTGAGATGGACACTGGGGACAGTAATACCGACTCACCCTGCGCTTTCCATGCTTCAAGCACAATTTACAGCGACAACATGGACGATCCTTTTTGGAATGCGATCAGCAAAGTGTCGCTCCTGCAGCCTTGTCACATCCTCCAGAACCTATGAGGTGGAGGCTGCTGCTGCTTCTGTAACAGCAGTGAGGCTTTCAATTACAATTACAGACAACTGGAAGTCAAGGAAGGTCATGGGTCTTCCTGTGGTTGTCTGACGGTAAGAAACATACACATTGTATGAACCATAAAATCAACTCAGTCACCTCCACCTGCTTCCGCACCCTCCGCCTCCTACGCAAGACCTTCAAATAGATCCCCCTTGAACATAGAAAGACCGTCACACACACCCTCATCACCAGCAGACTGGACTACGGCAACGCACTCTACACCGGAAATCAACAAAAAACTCACCTGCAAATTGCAAACATCCAGAATGCTGCTGCCAGACTGACACTCGACCTACCCTGACACTGCCACATCTCACAACACCTATGTTCACTGCACTGGCTCTCCACAGAGAAAACAATCACTTTCAAGATCCTCACCCACGCACACAAAGCCCTCCACAATACCGTACCAGCCTACCTGAACCAGCGACTCAACTTCCATGTACCCCACAGGGCCCTACGCTCAGCCCAGCTCTCTCTCGCAGAAGTACCCCACATCAGGAGAACCAGAACAGGAGGATGCTCCTTCTCCTACCACGCAGCCACTGCCTGGAATGCCCTACCCATCCACATTAGAGAAACCACCTCCCTCCCCAGCTTCACAAAGGAACTGAAGACATGGCTTTTCTAATCCACCTCACCGGTACACGCTACACCACCCTCCCCCATAGCGCCTTGAGACCCTAACGGGTGAGTAGCTGCACTTTACAAACAATGATTGATTGATTGATTGTTGCCATCTGTTTCAGGTGGGTAAACAGTTTCTTGTACCAAGTGTGAGCTTCACGACACGCATTGTATTGTTGAAGAACCTGGTCGTTCTTGTCCACTCCGCCCATGTACTTATTGTAATCAAATATACAGATGGGCTTGTCGACTTTGGTCATCTGCCCCCAAACCGTGATAGGGTAAGTGCTCTCATCATGAACTGTAGTGAGCACGAATACATCATGCCTATCCAAGAACATGACTGCGAGCAGTTCATTGGAACGCAACGCAGTACTCTGGGATTTCTGGAGCTGCTTGAAAAACAAGCTCCTGCGGGAATCCTTTGCGGTTACAATGAACTGTACCGCAGGCCACAGGGCCAGCTTCGTAGAGCTTACTGGACAGCTCTACTCCTGTATAGAAGTTGTCCACATAAAGTTATAACCTTTATGAGGTAGTGGCTTGACAAGTTCCCATACAATCTTACCTGTGACCCCTAACGCAGGATGGCAACCTACAGGGTTTAGGGTAGAATCCTTCCCTGTATACACTCTCAAGCTGTACACATAGCCAGAAGAGCTCTGACACAGCATGTACAGCTTTATGCCATAGCGAGCTCTTTTGCTCGCAATGTACTGTCTGAACTGCAGCCGTCCTTTGTAGCCTGGCTGATGAAGGGTGAAACCCTGAAACCGGTCCCAGGATGTTTGTTTCCAGTCCAGGGAGGACCTGGTCTGATTTGCATATGGCTGGGTCCAAACTGGAGTGGCATGGTGAGCAAAAGAACAAACGATTAAACCCAGATCTGTGACTGGGGGTAAGTGTTTACATAGTTCAGCACTCTGTCCATCATCCTTTTGTGTTGCTAAAGTTGCCCTAAGTAGGAAGGGTATGCCCAGACGTGGGTCACATGCTCACTGTGCCACTGGATTCAAGCTAGCCTGGCTGATGAAGGGTAAAACTCTGAAACCGGTCCCAGAATGTTTGTTTCCGGTCCAGGGAGAACCTGGCTTGGCAGTTTGGGCTGGACTGTTCCCATGAGTGAACAGGGTCAAGTCTGATTTGCATGTGGCTGGGTCCAAACTGGGGTGGCATGGTGAGCAAAAGAACGATGGATTAAACCCAGATCTGTGACTGGGGGTGAGTGTTTGCATTGTTCAGCACTCCATCCATCATCCTTTTGTGTTGCTAAAGTTGCCCTAAGTGGGAAGGGTATGCCCAGACGTGGGCCCCTTGCTCACTGTGCCACTGGATTCAAGCTAGCCTGGCTGATGAAGGGTAAAACTCTGAAACCGGTCCCAGAATGTTTGTTTCCGGTCCAGGGAGAACCTAGCTTGGCAGTTTGGGCTGGACTGTTCCCATGAGGGAACAGGGTCAAGTCTGATTTGCATATGGCTGGGTCCAAACTAGGGTGGCATGATGAGCAAAAGAACGATGGATTAAACCCAGATCTGTGACTGGGGGTGAGTGTTTGCATTGTTCAGCACTCCGTCCATCATCCTTTTGTGTTGCTAAAGTTGCCCTAAGTGGGAAGGGTATGCCCAGACGTGGGTCACTTGCTCACTGTGCCACTGGATTCAAGCTAGCCTGGCTGATGAAGGGTGAAACCCTGAAACCGGTCCCATGATGTTTGTTTCCGGTCCAGGGAGGACCTGGCTTGGCAGTTCGGGCTGGACTGTTCCCATGAGGGAACAGGGTCAAGTCTGATTTGCATATGGCTGGGTCCAAACTGGAGTGGCATGGTGAGCAAAAGAACAAACGACAAAACCCAGATCTGTGACTGGGGGTAAGTGTTTGCATTGTTCAGCACTCTGTCCATCATCCTTTTGTGTTGCTAAAGTTGCCCTAAGTGGGAAGGGTATGCCCAGACGTGGGCCCCTTGCTCACTGTGCCACTGGATTCAAGCTAGCCTGGCTGATGAAGGGTAAAACTCTGAAACCGGTCCCAGAATGTTTGTTTCCGGTCCAGGGAGAACCTGGCTTGGCAGTTTGGGCTGGACTGTTCCCATGAGGGAACAGGGTCAAGTCTGATTTGCATATGGCTGGGTCCAAACTAGGGTGGCATGGTGAGCAAAAGAACGATTGATTAAACCCAAATCTGTGACTGGGGGTGAGTGTTTGCATTGTTCAGCACTCCGTCCATCATCCTTTTTTGTTGCTAAAGTTGCCCTAAGTGGGAAAGGTATGCCCAGACATGGGTCCCTTGCTCACTGTGCCACTGGATTCAAGCTAGCCTGGCTGATGAAGGGTGAAACCCTGAAACCGGTCCCAGGATGTTTGTTTCCGGTCCAGGGAGGACCTGGCTTGTCAGTTCGGGCTGGACTGTTCCCACGAGGGAACAGGGTCAAGTCTGATTTGCATATGGCTGGGTCCAAACTGGGGTGGCATGATGAGCAAAAGAACGATGGATTAAACCCAGATCTGTGACTGGGGGTGAGTGTTTGCATTGTTCAGCACTCCGTCCATCATCCTTTTGTGTTGCTAAAGTTGCCCAAAGTGGGAAGGGTATGCCCAGACGTGGGTCACTTGCTCACTGTGCCACTGGATTCAAGCTAGCCTGGCTGATGAAGGGTGAAACCCGGAAACCGGTCCCAGGATGTTTGTTTCCGGTCCAGGGAGGACCTGGCTTGGCAGTTCGGGCTGGACTGTTCCCATGAGGGAACAGGGTCAAGTCTGATTTGCATATGGCTGGGTCCAAACTGGAGTGGCATGGTGAGCAAAAGAACAAACGATTAAACCCAGATCTGTGACTGGGGGTGAGTGTTTGCATTGTTCAGCACTCTGTCCATCATCCTTTTGTGTTGCTAAAGTTGCCCTAAGTAGGAAGGGTATGCCCAGACGTGGGTCACTTGCTCACTGTGCCACTGGATTCAAGCTAGCCTGGCTGATGAAGGGTGAAACCCTGAAACCGGTCCCAGGATGTTTGTTTCCGGTCCAGGGAGGACCTGGCTTGGCAGTTCGGGCTGGACTGTTCCCATGAGGGAACAGGGTCAAGTCTGATTTGAATATGGCTGGGTCCAAACTGGGGTGGCATGGTGAGCAAAAGAACGATGGATTAAACCCAGATCTGTGACTGGGGGTGAGTGTTTGCATTGTTCAGCACTCCGTCCATCATCCTTTTGTTTTGCTAAAGTTGCCCTAAGTGGGAAGGGTATGCCCAGACGTGGGTCCCTTGCTCACTGTGCCACTGGATTCAAGCTAGCCTGGCTGATGAAGGGTAAAACTCTGAAACCGGTCCCAGAATGTTTGTTTCCGGTCCAGGGAGAACCTGGCTTGGCAGTTTGGGCTGGACTGTTCCCATGAGGGAACAGGGTCAAGTCTGATTTGCATATGGCTGGGTCCAAACTGGGGTTGCATGGTGAGCAAAAGAAGGATGGATTAAACCCAGATCTGTGACTGGGGGTGAGTGTTTGCATTGTTCGGCACTCCTTTTGTGTTGCTAAAGTTGTCCTTTGTACAGGATCAAGGACTCATCTACTGCTATATTCTTTCCAGGAGTACAGATCTCTAGAAATCTGGCAGACAAATGTTCCATGACAGGCTGAATTTTGAACAACCTGTTGTGGTCAGGATGGTCCCGGGGCAATGCAACAGAATTGTCATTGAAATGCAGCATTCGCTGCAGTAGCAAAAAACGATCTCTCCTCATGTATGGTGCGAAGATGGGGGTTACCCAAACCGTGCAAGTCGTCCAGTAGGACTGCAAGGTGGGTTTCTGCACTAACCCCATTTTGAGCAAAAGGCCCAAAAAATATCTTCAACTCCACCAGTGAAGTGGGAGTCCACTAGCGTGCCCTAGAATGGGGCCCTAGAGTGCCTCCAGGCTCCCTCAGAAATTGGTCTGCACACAAATCTGTTTGCTACACAATTTCCTGAAGGAAGTCTACATCCAAAAATAGATGGACGTAGTCAACTGGCAAAAAGTTGGCCGTATCGACTTTACATCCAGCGTCACCAGTAAAAGGTGAAATTTGTAGCTGAACTAAACAGGGGGGCTGCCAAGAGAGCACCCTCTCTGTGCTTGCAGGCCCATGCACCTGCTCTCTGGGTTTGGCTAACCCAATGTTGTCCCGCTGAACAGACTGTACTTGCAAAGGGACAGCACAACTGTCGTCATCATCTCCTCCAGAATCACTGGAAGAGGTGTTGTTGGATGGGACTCAGCCGACTGAAAAATCGCTCCCAGATTCTGTCCCATTGTCCTCTCCCTCAGATGCTGTCTCAGTCTCTGATTCTGCCTCAGAGCTATCCTCTATAACCTGAGTTAGGGCTTGAGCAGCAGTCATCCAATGAGATGCCATCTCTGCTACTGGCTAAATTGTCTCATTAAAGTAATAGCCTACATAGAAGGCAGATAGAACCACAAGGTGTGTGTGATGTGTCCAATAGTAAATGTCGTCACCTTACCTTCGCTTCTTCTCTGATTCGGCAGACTCTCTGAAGACACTGAAAAAAACAAAAAAGACACACTAATATTTCACCTTACCACATACCCATCATCACAGCCTTTAGCGCTGGTGGCACCCGGTGCGACAGGCATTTTTGGTGCTCCACCTCCAATGACCTCCTCTTCTAATTCCCTCAGTACCACCCAGCAAAAGTGCCCCTCATATCTCCATAATCCACCTCGCACATACATTTCATTTGTTTTAAAGCGCAGGTAACATCTGGCTTTACTAATCCACTCAGCTAAATGCATGTATATTCTTTGCAGCAGGCATATAAACAATCTGCGCTACTTCATGGCACCAAAACAGCCACTAGACAAAAGACAGATTTCTATCTCTCTATATCTATACATATGTGTGCGTGTATATATATATATATATATATATATATATATATATACTTTTATACTTTTATTTATGTGTGGTTTCCCGGGGGGGGGGGGGGGGCGATTGTGGCTCTTGAAAACAACACATGAGAGAGAGAGAGAGAAACTGATTCTCTACATCACTTTTTTTTTTTTATACATGCGTGACCCCATGGCAAAGCACACATGTATAAAAAAAATATATCTATACATATGTATGGGGGGCCTATTGTGGCTCTTGGAAAACAACACATGCAAAAAATGATATTGATATATATATATATATATACATACATACATATCTAGAGAGATTTGTCTCGTTATATATATATAAAATATATATATATATATATATAATTTTTTTGCATGTGTTGTTTTCCAAGAGCCACAATCGGCCCCCCAGGGAAACCACACATATATACATATGTATAGACATAGAGAGGGAGAAAGAAAGCTGTCTTTTGTCTAGTGGCAGTTTTGGTGCCATGAAGTAGCGCAGATGTATATATATATATATATATATATATATATATATATATATATATATACATAACTATAGAGAGATGTCTCATTAAATATATCTATATCTATATCTATATATATATAGAGAGAGAGAGAGAGAGAGAGAGAGAGAGAGAGAGAGAGAGAGAGAGAGAGAGAGAGAGAGAGAGAGAGAGAGAGAGAGAGAGACTGACTCTCTACATCACTTCTCCTTTTTTTTTTATACATGTGTGCTTTCCCTGGGGCCGATCGTGACCCCATGGCAAAGCACACATGTATATAAAAAATATATCAATACATATGTGTATAACTTTTATATATGTGTGGTTTCCCTTCCGTTGTTTTCCATATATATATATATATATATATATATATATATATATATATATATATATATATACAAGATTCCTCACTTGATCGCATTGCACAATGCGATCCAAATCCATGGCTAGGAAATGGTGCCAAGAAGGCATCGATGGAAAGAGGAGACTCTCCCCTTTCCATCGATGCCTCCCTGGCATCTGGGGAGGCCGTTATGGCTTTTTTTTCCAAAAATGTGACGTCAGCGCACCTCGTGGCGCGCCAACATCACAGAGGGGCAGGTGGGGGTGGGGAGAGACACAGGAGTTGTTCTGCGTCTCCCGGGGTAAAAATACAAAAAAATAATTATCTGCTGCATTGCACCAGAGGATTTTTTAACCCCCCTCACTGGTGTTGGCCACTGGTCGTAACCCACACCAATATGGTTAATGTGATGTTTTTTCACATTAATAAAATGAAGCAGCCATAAATATACTTCTGTTCAAGCCCTGATGGATGCAGTCGCAACTCGCACGAAGCAGAAGAAGCGGGCCAGCTCATCGGGGTCAGAGGGTGGGAATTAAATAAAATGTAAAATAATTTTAAAAAAATAAAAACACTTACCTTACCGCCATGCACTGCTCCGCTCCTCTGTCTCCCCGCTGCAGGCAGGCCCAGGCTCCCATCATGCCCTGCGCCAATCCTGACGCTGCTTAGAGCACTGGGAGCCTGCACTGGGAGCCTGTGCAGGCTCTCTCAAGCCCAGAGAACCCTGTGCGCATGTGTGTTTGGCCGGCCCTAGACGGCCGGCCAAACACACATGCGCTCTGAAGGGGAGTCCTGTGCTCATCACCCCCGTGGCCCAATTTTTTCCCTGCCTGCTGGCAGGGGGGGCGACGCTCCTCCGCCCTTATGGAGGAGATGCCACTTGATGGATGTGTGTTGTGCTGAGGAATAAAACAAATGAATCACTAAAAAAGAAAAAGATATACTTACTGCAATACTGTTTCTGCTGTACCATGCATTCGGGCTGCTTCCTGGACACATTTAGCTGTTCTATCTAGCACGAATGTGGCCTAAAGGCATTGGAGCTCTCAAGGATACTCATTTTTGTTAGGCAGAGATAGAGTAGATGATGTGCCCAGAATCATAGGAGGTTGAGCCTAGATTGGGATTCATATCTGGTTTCCTGTATTTCAAGGCTAGCGCAGCTAGCCACTAGGACACTTTCTCCCTCCACTGTATGCAGGGCATTGACTATCTGGAGACAGACTTCCACTCAGGACCAGCTTTTCTGCTGGTGGCGCCCTGTGCAACAGTCTTTTTTGGCACCCTCCCACTCCATGACCACCTCCTTGGATTCCCTCACTACCACCCGGCAAATGTGACCCTAATCTCTCTATAGTCCTCTTTCACTACTTTAATTTGTTTTAAAGAGCTTGTAAAGGTTGGCTTTACTAATCCACTCAGCTATCTCTAAGCTACTTTACGGTGAGTCAAAGCTGTCACTAGACAAAACTCCCATCTCTCTCCCTAGCAGGAACATTAATCACGAGAGTTCTCTTGACATTTTAATTGCTTCCTGAAGGTTGGATGCACAAGGAACTTTTCAGTAGATCCTTTTAAATCGCAAGTTTCATAAGGTATTGCTAAACACAGCTTCCCGTGAGGTCAGCGCCCCCCAATCCAAGTCAGCACCCGGTGCGGCCGCACCGCTCGCACCCTCTTAAAGCCGGTCCGGCTTCCACTGCATTCTTCTATCCGGATTTGAATGAAGCAGTTTTCTCTTTCACAGTTCTTGTTAATGAAATTGTCTGTTTTCATACAAGAAGTCAATTTTAGGCAGCCACATATAAAACAGTAACTAACATGTACAAGTTTGTCCTTGAATATGGTCTTATCGCAAGGTGAGGGGCAGCAAAACATGTCTTGGCCTATGGTGGCAACAAATCCTAGGACCCTCCCTGAGCAGTAACATGCCTATGAGGCGACTGCTACCCGTGCATGGGAGGAGCTGGTCTAGGAGGTGACTGGGGAGGAAGTAACAAGGGCCATTGGATGGTAATATTCTGGCAAAGCAACAGGTCCCAACGGATTCATGGTGGAATTCCTCAAATGCTTCTCAGTGGTGGTGTACTCCATCTTCAGTACTTGTTCGCGGAGGCACCCTAGACAGGTGGTCTTCTGTGTCATCGTGACAAGGCGACCATTGTGGTTCATCCACAACCACAATACCCTGCAGACCTCCTGCTCCGCATACAGACCAATCTCATTTTTAAATATGGAGATCAAGATCCTTCCTAAGGTCTTGGCCAATAGATTGGTAAAGGTGATCAAGGCTTTTCTGGGAGTTGACCAGAATGGGCACTAAGCACTGCCTTAGGCATCCGCACCTGGTTTTATCTTAGCACCACCTGCATGAGGGACCCCTTGCCTTGGTCCTCTTGGACTTCCAGAATGCCTTTGATTCAATGCGGTGGGACTTCTTGTTTCAAACCCTGCATAATATGAACTTTGGACCCTGGTTTCTCAACCTAGTTAAATACTCCAACCCAAGCCTTGGGCATGGTTAAGAGTGAACGGGGCGCTGTTGTTCTCCCTGAAGAGGTCCCTATGCTGGGAGCATAACATAACCCCCCCCTTCTGACCAGGACAAATCGGGTTCTCAAGTGATGGGCCTCGCTCCCTTTGTCCATTATAGTCTGAATAACACTGTACATGATAGCACTACTGTGTTGGCTGCATATCCTCCAGAACTATCCCTATAAAATACCAGTATTCAGGAGGCTTTGGTCCTCCTATAAATTGTACATCTGAGAGTGAAGTCAGCCACGGAATTCCTACAACAAAAGCACACAACATTCTTACAATAACGACATGAGCGCCAAAGACCTGATGTTTTACTACTGGGCAGCCCACCTCCTCCTTATTAATGACTGGCTCTTAGGTGATCACCTCGACCCAGCCCATTGGCTGGAACTGAAGGAATCTGGACAGTGGGGGCAGTGGTGGCTGGAAGCTTTAGGAGGGAGGGGGCGGGTGGGAAGCACACACACACACACACACACACACACTCATTCTTTCACACACAGACATGCACGCACGCACATCCATTAACAACCCTCATAACATTCAAACTTGCACGCACACACCATTCATTTTAAAAGTTCACGCACACTCATTCTTTCAGACACACACGCGCGCACGCACACACATCCATTAACACTCATACCTTTCAAACATGCACGCACGCACCAAACATTCATTTAAAAACATCACACACTCATTCTTTCACACACGCACGCACATCCATTAACACTCATAACATTCAAACATTCATGCACGCACCAAACATTCATTTTAAAAGATCACACACACTAATTCTTTCACACACACACGCACGCACCACATCCATTAACAACACTCATAACATTCAAACATGCATGCACGCACCAAACATTCATTATAAAACATCACACACACTTACCTTCAGCCTCGGAGGTCCCAGGAGGGTTGGGACTGCTGCCTTCCCTCATTGGCTGACCTTAGATTAGCCAATGAGGGAAGCCAGCAGTCCCAGCCTCGTCACAGAGTGGGATGGGGTCAGTGAGACTGCTGACCCCACCCCACGCTGTGATGAAGTGTCACTGATTGACACTTTCCCTGGGCACTTCAGGGCTTAAACCTGAAGCGCCAAGGTCGAAGTCAATGGGTGACACTTTCCTCGTCACCCAGGGGAGGGCCTCGAGGCACCTTTGCTGAGCCAAGAAGGTCACGCCCGTAGGAGCTGTGACCTCCTCAGCCCATCAAAGTTCATCTCAGACAGCCAGGAGTCTGCGCAAATCGCACATGTCTGCTCCTGGCTGCCTGACCTGAACATGAAGAGTGTCTGTCAGGCTGACCTTTGTTCAGCCTGACAGACACTCTTCATGAGGGGCAAAAGGTGGGGGGCGTGGCCCCTCGGCCCTAAAGGACAGGCCGCACCTGGTGAGCTTGACTGAAGCGGCTACCATGATGACAAAGGGGGGACAACTAGGGGCACGGGCCTGAGAACCGTGTGGCAGGTTTACATTCGACTCCTACCCAAATCAGCTGACTGCATCGTGGGGTAAGGGGGTAGCGAAGGGAATGGGCACTGTACCCATGGGTAGGACTTTGCTATGTGGAAGCTATGTTGATTATGTGATTATGGCAGTGTGTTTCATATTGCTATTAAATTCAGTAAACACTTATAAGTAAAACTAAAACAAATCTTAACACCCGCACTGGATGGCGTTTTCCGCTATATATTGATCATACTGACTTTCTTTTTAACTTTGACATCATATTTGTAGTATATTCTTCCTTGTTACAGTACTTTTGTGCATTGCTGACATGTCCGTACAGAAATCAAGCGGCACAAATAAATCTGTTTTACTGAGGGTTCTATCACTCACTGATATGAGGTGACTCTCTATAGAAGGCGTTTTAACATAGCCCCAGTAGGGAAGGATCTATGCCAGATTTTCTGAATAACCACTTACTATCTTAATAAATTCCATTTATATTCACTGTTGGTCAATTTGTTTTAAGTGGATATCTGTAAAACTAGTGTGTATTGATTCATCCTGGATTTATGTTAAACAACGGTGTTTTAGATATTGGCCCTCATTCTGACCCTGGCGGTCAAAGACCGCCAGGGCGGAGGACCGCGGGAGCACCGCCGACAGGCCGGCGGTGCTCCAATGGGGATTCCGACCGCGGCGGTAAAGCCGCGGTCGGACCGGCACCACTGGCGGGCTCCCGCCAGTGTACCGCCGCCCCATTGAATCCTCCACGGCGGCGCAGCTTGCTGCACCGCCGCGGGGATTCCGACCCCCCCTACCGCCATCCAGATCCCGGCGGTCCGACCGCCGGGATCCGGATGGCGGTAGGGGGGGTCGCGGGGCCCCTGGGGGCCCCTGCAGTGCCCATGCCACTGGCATGGGCATTGCAGGGGCCCCCGTAAGAGGGCCCCTACATGTATTTCACTGTCTGCTGCGCAGACAGTGAAATACGCGACGGGTGCAACTGCACCCGTCGCACAGCTTCCACTCCGCCGGCTCGATTCCGAGCCGGCTTCATCGTGGAAGCCTCTTTCCCGCTGGGCTGGCGGGCGGTCTGAAGGCGACCGCCCGCCAGCCCAGCGGGAAAGTCAGAATTACCGCCGCGGTCTTTCGACCGCGGAACGGTAACCTGACGGCGGGACTTTGGCGGGCGGCCTCCGCCGCCCGCCAAGGTCAGAATGAGGGCCATTGTGTCTAACATATGTGTAGTCACCTTCTTGCCGTCCTACATTGATCATTTCTGGCACTTTATGAGAAGAAGGGCGTCATACCTTTGATATTAAATGTCCCTTCTCCAATGGAACAGACCTTCCCTTTGGCAATCTGCCCGCTCATTTTGAAAGCATTGAAATCGCTCCAGATTTTAATGAGCTTTATCACTGCAGAGGCTTTCAGAATCCTCTTGGGGCACATGCTACCACAGTCATCTCAAGCAGTCCACGCTGGCCTCCCTGGTGAATGTAAAAAGCACACATCATACAAAAGAAAGGATTAGGAGGCAGGTTTACTGGAAAAACAACTAACCATCTTTATCGAGGAAGTACTTACATTTCCAGATGACAGCAGGAATATTCATACACTTGAACTGTTATGGTCTGACCCTGAATATTGTATGCATGTATGCGAAACATAGGAACAAGAAATGTCAATTACATCTGCAAACATCAGAACTTTTTTCGAAGAATCTGAGTGTGAGGACATTTATAGGCACAAATGGAGCCAAATGTCGATCTTCTGAAAGTCTCTGGGTTTCCTCAAGTTCAGCAGACTCCAACCTTTTTTTGTAGTAAGAGCGACTTGTGTTCAATGGAAATCTTCGTGAGCTACTATTATTAGAGATGCAGCAGTAACTACATCTGACTTATATTAGTGGCCATCATATGCAAGATTACTAGCAGCGATCACTTTAGTAATCAGGCACGGTTCCCAGAAGTAATGTAAAAAATGCTTTGTCAATGTAGAATGCCTCTACGTGGGTAATATAGAACAGCCATAGCTGAAGCACCCTTTGCAGCAAGTTTATAATACTAGTCCTTTCCCCAAAATCCTCTTCCTATGTAATACTGTGACTGCTTCACACACTTGGAATCACATTTGAGCAACTGTGTGGCCAGATTCTGCGAAGTGTTTGACAACCTCGATTTGTTATCTCTTTTTAATCCTTAATGTTGATTTATGTTAACTCATGTGAGTTTTACATTCTGTGTTGTTTGTCCTATAAAGTTCTTGCCAAACTGGTATTTAATCGACCACACTAGAAGTGTTACATGTTCCAAAATCTTTTTCAAACAAAGTCTTTCCACAGTGTGGATGTTGTGAAGTAGTAACTTTACTGTCTTGTTGTTCCAAACAGCGATACAATGCACAGGCCTCCCAGGAGGGTATCCTGGCAGTGGAGCATGAGCTCTATAGGTCAAGCCAAGGTCAGGGCTAGGTAAAGAGCCAGGCCATCAGTTTCTTGTGGGATTCAAGAACTGAGGAGGAGGCATTGATCTACAGGGAAGGTTGGTCAAGGCTGTGTGGAGTCGAGGGGGTGCGAGTAGGAGTCTGACTAAACTAAAATGTCTGTAGTAGGTTTGTGTAAGTGTATGTGGTTATAGAGGCACTGGGGCCAGTGTTGTGTAAGGCTTTGTAAGTGTGCGTTTGGAGTTTGACGAGAGCTTGTTGGTGGATTGGAAGCCAGTGGAGCTCTTTGAGGTGTGGGGTGATATGAGTGCCTGGCAGGAGGTTTAGGGTGAGCCTTGTCACTGGATGGTCTGGAGTCTTCAGGTCAGTTGAGGACTCATTCCAGCATATAGTGCATTGCTTCATTCCATCTTGGGTGACTGTTCTGCAAGTGTTGGTGGAGATCAATCCCAGAGATTCCACTGCGCCATTTTTCTAGGACCTCCTAGCGGAGGAAAGCCACCCTTGCATACGTTATGCCTGGCACAGCATAATGTGGCGCAAGGGTTTACAAAGTGGTGCAACTCGTGCATTGCACCACTTTGTAAGTTTGGTGCAGTGGTTTTGCCAACCTAACACCCCATTAGCGTAAAAACAATTACGCTAATGTGGCGCTAGCTAGCGCAAGGCCCTTCCTAATTTGGGCCTACATATTTTCTTTAGGCAGTTTTGGTTGAAAATTGTCTGTTTTCAAACTGCCGTTTCGATCAGTGATTTTCACAAGTAGGTCTGTTGAAACGTTCTTTCACATGGATAAATTGTAGTGTTCACAAATTCTGCATGTGGATAGCCAGTATTTAATCTCAGACGAATTGAGTATTGTACTTTCTTCAGATATGGGGCAACAATCATGTAATACATCCAGTTTGCCAATACAGATTCCGTTACATCATCAATACCTTCACCATTCAGGCATTTTTGTTTTCCATTGCAGGACTGTAAAGTATGTGTTAATTCCCGTAATAATGTATACAGATATTTGAATACACAGGTACCATGTTGCTTACTATAGCGATTCCTGTTGTCTTAAAATAAAACTCTTTATTGAACTTGAAAAACGTGACACAGATTCGAATCCGTCATCGTTAACAACAATATTGATGTATTCACTTCCATGTGAGAGCTCTTCATATGTTCAGCTGTTTATAACCCTTGAATGTATACCTTCAAAATGTAACAGCATTTAGGTTGTGCCTTTTGGCATGTTCTACATGAAGTGTAGATATTATTTAAGATGATAATCATTGATTTGGAATAATGTTTAAAAATTGGTGGGTACTACGATGCATCATTAATGTTGTTAGGTATATTTGGTAAACAGTAGAATACTGGTCCTAGGCTGCTGTTAGGTAATGAAACGTTACAGTTTGCTCATCAATTTTCCCTTCATTTCTCATAGTGTCTGCCAATGTTTCAATGTATTGCTCAGCTCAGAATTTGATTGCTTTCCACGTTTAAGTAATGGTTCTACTGTAGATACTCTGCCGTCTCCTGTACATAGTCATTCTACTCCCTTGCCTTCATCAACCCTCTTACCAATCAATCGTGAATCATTTCTGAAATATTAGGTCAACTTGATTTAATGTTCGCTTGATCCAAGGCCCCTTTTCTCTGTATCTTTGAGTACTGCTGATTCCAAAACTGGCTCTGGTTCAGCTCTAGGTCCTCTTGGACCCTCAAGCCCAAAATGAGCTGAGTTGCCATATGGCTTCTGATTGCCACCCAGATGTAACATCAAGAGGCAAGAATTAAAGCCAGAGCAGTATCCTTTTATATAAAATTGTTAAGAGAGAGAGATACCAATCTAGTGGCTGTATTGAAACAAGAAATGCTGGCTTCCTGGGATTCTGTAATTCACGAGCCTCTTTTTTCTTCAATATCATATATGATGGCACCTTCAAATACGTGTGCTCAAAGTGTGCACTGTTCAAAAATCGCTTGTGTTTAGTTTAATAGACTATAATGTTGATCCGTCTGTAATAAAAATCTCTGCCACATTTAAGGTACACATAACAACTAGCTTGCCTCTACGTTAGCTGATAGCATTGTCAGGAGAGCGGGGAAGGCGGCAGGAATGTTTTTAAATTACTGTTAAAATACATACCTTTCAATGTGGTAAGTTACTAAGGTGAAACTTTTCTGCATATTAAAGAAATATTTTTTTTTAAATTATGACAGGGCTTTATCGTATTTTTACATGATGTTGTTGCATGATTTATGTGGCAAATATTTTCAGGGCTGGGCTTGTGCACTAGCTCTTGAAGCCAAGCTGGACCATTGGCTTGATAAAGGCTTGGCTCTCCTAGTAAATTAGTTGGCTAGCCCACCTTTGCTATTTGGTTTTAACAGTAATTATGTTTCTGCAGTTAATGCTCAGGTTGGTCCAGATAAAATGTTAGCCACTGTAGGTCCTTCATGAACTTGCAAAGACATCTCTTCATCTCAAGCAGGTTATGGTTGGAAGAGGAATCTATTAATACTCATTTGCGAGTGAATCTGCCTGCGAGGTCCAGGAAGATTCAAAGAGATCCTCGAGCTGAGCCAGGTCTCTGCCTTGCGCATGGCTCAAAGTCTCAGTGGCTCACCCAAATAGATAACTTGATAATTTGCTGTTTTTCCCTGGCAGCAGCACAGCTGGAGCTCAGAACTCCTATATGCCTTTCCACCTCTACCCCCCCTTGTCTAAAGTACTGAAAAAGACCAAGATCGACTGGTGCCAAGTCATCCTAGTGGCACTGGATTGGCACTAGGTGGTGAGGTACTGAGAAGTTCTAGGCATGAGCAGATGTCCTCCAATCAAGTTGTTGCGCCAGGAGAATCTACTGTCACAGCAACAGGGTAGAGGCCTGTATCTGGGCCTCTGCACTCTTCTCCTCCATGTGTGTGAGCGGCGGCAGCTAGTCTCCTTCAGTTTTCCTCCTGAAGTCATTGATGTTCTTCAAACAGCCTGGTGCCCATCTGCAAACTCAGTGTACGCCATGTGCTGGGTCTAGTTTGTGGCTTGGTGCGGCACCCGTCTGATTGACATGCAACCAGCTAAGCTCTCTGTTGTTGTTTGTTTTGTCTTTGGCCAAGCAGGGATTTGCATTAAGCACTGTTAAGGCTATTTGTTGACTTTTTTTTAACTTTTCAGAGGTTGCCAGACCTTCTTTGTTTATATCACCAGTTGTGATGAGATTTCCTAAAGGTTTACAAAATATGTCTCCGCCAAAGCCCTTTTTGATGTGGCAGAGTGACTTGAATTTGGTTCTCCTTTATTTGATATGCGCCCGATTTGAGCCAGTGCAGAGTTGTCCCCTACATCTCTTGACCCTGCAAATGGTATCAGTTCCTCGCATGGGTGATCTGTAAGTACTCTCGATCCAGCCATGTTCTTTCCAGACAAACTGATTTTGAGAATTTGAGCTGCATTTCTGCCAAAGGAAGTAACACCTTTCCACATCGAGCAGGCTATAACCCTTCCCACATTCTTTGCTTTGCCTCACCACCCAAAAGAGGAAGAGACACTCCATAATTTTGCCCAAAGGCACAAAATGATGGTGTACGGGGTGGATGATTAATAGTTTGTGGGCTTCTCGGGAGCAAAGAAGGGCACTGCAGAAAAGAACCAGGTCTAGGTGGATAGTACTCTGCATAAACATCTGCTATGTGTTAGCTAAGAAGGAGCAACCTGAAGGATTAAAGACTCATTCCACTTAACCCAAGGCTGCTACTACTGCTCTGGTCCACAGAATACCTGTCCTGTATATCTATCAGTCTCCTACCTGGGCATCAGTGAGCATGTTCATGAAGTACTATTGCCTAGACAATCAGATCCATCGAGGTGGGCTTATTGCCCATTTGGTACTGCAGGACTATTTGAACTGAGCCATTCCACAGTCCCACTGCCTGGGGAGGTACTGCTTTGTTATCTATTCACAAGTTGAGGAATCTGTGATTTCAAAAATCCATCAGAAGAGCAAGTTACTTACCTTTGGTAACACTCTTTCTGGTGGATACTCTAACTGCAAAGTCCTCACTGAACCAACCTTCTCCCTGGTCTGGGGAATGCACTCTTTTCCCATCTAAAAAGGTTCCAGCCTAGAAATCTGCACACTGGTTAAACCAATTTACCAATTGGCTCTGCGTCTGAGGACACAGATACGCCTTCAAAAGTAACTGATATCAGTGCTTCTGGATGGTGCTTAATTGCCGCCCGCTAGTCAGTTCTGCAGCAGAACACACCAGTGCAAAGCCATACAATGCCACCTACCAGTGTGCAGGAGTACTACTTTTGCAGGTAGAATGTCAACCAAAAAGGGCTTTACCAAAGGTAAGTAACTTGTTTATCTATGCCTCTCTTATCTTTTATCTGCTGTGTGGTGTGTGTTTAAAAATTACTTTAAAAATATATATATATATTATTTTATTATAAAATATGTTAATAACATGTTAGTAATTTTGACTACATAATGAATGAATGTAAACATTTTACTTTAGGTGTTTTTAAATCTTAAAAAACAATTTTTTGCATATATTTAAATCTAAATTCGAATTTGAATTTATAAAGCGCATAAAACCAATATGCATCAAAGTGCTGTCATCAACAAAACACCAGGGGGAGGGGTGATATAACCTAAGCAATAAAGTTGCAAAAAAAGCCAGGATTTTACCCAGAGGATTAAAGTTGCCAAAATAACCAAGTTTTCACCTGCCTGCGAAAGATATAATAAGAAATCAGTGTCCCAGTACTTTCCGGAAGGGTGATCTGTAACCTGGCCCCTGCCACCGAGAAAGCTTGTTCACCCCATCTACCTTTCCAGAACCTGGGAACACTCACTATTCTCCATCCTGTCAATCTTAAAACTCTACTAGGAGCACACCAGTTCAGAGCAGCCCTACAATAACATGAGTCCTGCTGATGGAGAGTCTTATCGACAAGGCAAGGACTTTAAAGGTCACCCTCTTCCCCACTGGCAGCCAATGGAGAGCCTTCAAGCCCTCCCTTACAGAGGTATGTTTTGACGGGCTCAGGATCAACCGCGCAGCTGCAATTTGGGTGAACTGGGGCTTATTTAGCAAATACTGGTTGGCATTTAAGTAAAGCGCATTGCGGTATTCAAGGCGAGATGTAATAAGCACTGGCACCTTTAACTCCTCAGGAAGAAAGGGAAAACGTTTCTTTAAGGTCTTCATGATCCAGAATCAAGAACTTATGTTCTATTGACCTGGGTGTCAAATGTCAACGTATTGTCAAAGATCACCCCCAGATTTTTAGCAGTGGTTACAGGAACAGGCAGCGGACCATACGTTTCAGCCCACCGACAATGAGTCCAGATCGAATTCTCTGCTTCATAGGCCACAATCTTTGTCTTTTGTGCATTCATTTTGAGCCAGGTCTCCCTCATCCAAACACTGACTTCGACCATACAGGACCTGAACCTGTCTGCCACCCTGTTGGCCCTGAAGACACGCAGCTAACTGTAAGAGTCCTGTTCTCCAAAAAGGACTCAAGCAGGTTTAAGGCAGCATCCCTCAGGCCTGCCTGTTGCAGCCCGTGTACCAGAAGAGATGGAGATATGGTGTCAAAGGCTGTGGATAGCTCAAGCATAACCAAAATAGCTGCAGCACCCTGATCCACTTGACAGCAAATGAATTCAACCACCACAATTAGTGCAGATTCAGTACTATAGTTACTCCTAAACCCATTCTGGGAGGGTTCCAGGAGTTCATGATTGATGAAAAACTGAGCTAATTCCTGACTGAAATGTTTCTTGAGGATTTTAGCTGGAGTATGCAACAAGGAAATCGGGCAGAGAGTTTTTAAGCCTCCAGAGTCCCCATTTGGCTTTTTCTTAAGGGGCATAACAATTGCCTCCTTCCAGTACTGAGGGTAAACTCTTGACTCCAGAACCCAAGAGTAATCTTTCTCCACAGATTCTGCAAATAAATCAGGGGCCAATTGTAGCAACCTAGGCGGACAGGGATCTTCGGGAGATCCTGAAGTAGCTTGAGCCAGTAGGGCTTTAATTTTTGCCACCAGAATGGGAAAGCACTTCGATAAACGACCATTAGTAGACTGCATAGGGGAATCATCTTCCATATAGGAAGCATCTGGCCTGTCCTTAGGTTCCCGAAATTCTGACAAAATCTTCATAATCGTGTCCTTAAAAACGAGGCCACCCAACTGCAAAAATCCTGAGAGTTCTCCAGATCCCATTGAGTCGAAGAGAACGTGACATTGCTAACCGTCTCAAACAGTTCCTTTGGTACATTAATAGCAGATCTTATCTTCTGGGGAAAAAAACATGATTTAGCCTCTTTAATGGCACTTTTATATTTTCAAATTAACTCTTTGCGTCTGTTTGTCTCTTTCAAATTGAGAACCATCCTCCACCTCCATTCCTGCCTATGGCATTTCCTTTGGATGTCATTAAGTCCTTCTGAAAACCACAGGGCTGAGATTTTCCTTGTATCATTGACTTTAGTTATGATATGAGCAACCTTATCAATAGCTGACAATACCCATTTATTGAAATTCTCTGCTAAATGCCCATGGCCACTTAAGTTTTTTTTCTGGAATTTGGTAAGGGCATCTATGAGCTCATTTCCAAAACTTTTACTCCAATTTCTGAAAATGGTGAGGTTACCCTGTGCAGTCTTCTCCACCATCTCCCTATGCACTCTAAACCTCACTGCATAATGATCACAACAACTTGGTTGGTAAAGATTCCGTTCAGCATATGTCCGGCTATAAGAGTTATTGAGTTAACCGGTTGAGAAAAGCCAAAGCTGATCAATTACTCTGAGAAGGCCATGCTGTCGTTACTGCCTTTCTCTTCTAAACAGAGATTAAAATCCCTAAAACGGTAAAGTTACTGCAGGAGATAAAAGGTTCTAACACCTGGTTCCAGTTCAGAATGAACTGTATTTTCGGACCAAGATGGAGATAGAACAAGAGCCCCACCAGTGCCTTTATACGATTAGTTTTAATTTAAAAATACCTCCACTTCACATCCCTCCATGGCAGTGGTATTAACAGGCTCTAAGGTGCAGTTCAGCTGATCCCTAAAAATAATGGCCAATCCCCCACCTTTCCAGTCGTCACTCTCTAGCCTAACAATGGCATACACAGGGGTAGTAGCTACTGCTAATTCGGGACCCGAATCTTTCTTCGCCCAGGTCTCCGTGGTGAATCCTCAACAGAGAATCGCACACTCTGCTTCAGGTTTCCACTTGACAGGATCCTCACTGGATCCTGCTTCATCCAGGTGCTCTCTTCCTCCTCACAAGGTCTTCTGGTCCTGGCAGGCAGGCAATTGCTGGTGCGCCAAGTCAAATGTAGGGAGACTAGCAGACCTTAGTCCACAGTCCTGATCACAATAGCCAGAAGGCAGGCTGATCTCAACACTGGTGTATAGGTCATATATGACAATTTTGGGAGCCTCAAGCTCCCCTTTTTCTAATACATTTCCAGACACAGATGTGATTTAGTGTAGAGGTATTTGAAATTTATGATGTGTGGGTTGCCTTCGTTGAGGTGTCCACTCCTCTGTTCTGCCCTTTGGCCCATAAGCAGTCCGTAACAGCAAGAGCAACTTCTGATGTGACAGCCGCACAGATACACCATGGGCGTGACTGGATGTCAGCCTCACTGAAACATGCCTATCAAGAGGTTACCAGGGCCTCCAGCCCTATTCTTTGATTCTCTTATCAGCCCCATCTCCTGAAATGGGCCAAGGCCCCACTGACTAGTCACCTTTTCAGATTCAAAGAAACCTTTTGAAGTGCTCAAGAGAGCCTGGCTCTCCCCACCTCTAGCTTGTGTGCATGTCCCAACCAGCTCTCAGGAATGCAATCAACCCACAAATCTGTTTGGGACGGCTTCTTGCTCCCCATATGCCTTTCCAAGGCCCTGGGCTTTTGAGTATGGAATACACAGGCCTCTGTGTACTGTACCTCACACGGTACATTGCTAAATAATAACACAAGGTAGGCCAAGGACGAGTTAGGTACACAGCACATGAGGGAGCCGGGAAGCCTCACTCCAGTGACACAGGTAAAAAGGCATGTTCACTGATCACTGACACAAAAAAACAGTATGCTGCGCCACAGCACTCCTGCTACCTAACTCTGGGTAAGGGCAGTACCATTTACCATTACCCGGGTAATGATTTGTGTACCCCTCCTGGTCTAACGCGTCTGAAATCTGAGAACAGGACTGTGTCTTGTCACACCCACATGAGCCGTTCATAATTTAAAATCAGTACCGCGGATCCAGATATCCCTGCAGCTGAGGCACTGAGGGCCGGGGTGCACATCTGTTACCATACAGGGGACTTCTCCATCCCAATGTGCATTTTTGGGTTATTGCCAGAAGAATACAGGAAACGTATGCCCAAATTCCACTTTTATGTGGAGTCTAGTGCCTGCTTAGAAATGCAGCCTGTATTGCTTGGTGAGGAACATCCTCTTATTGTTATTTAGGTTTTATTTAATTTAATGCACTTCCACCATTCAGGGTGCAAGATTACATATTCAATAATACTCTGGACCGGATGGGCTTCACCCTTTTCTATAATAAGAGCTAATTGAGTTCAATAAAAATGGTCACAAGCTACCATTAATGTTGTAATAATGACCATAACAGATAAGATCACCTCAGTTTACCAAGCACGGTTGCAAGCAGTAATGTAAAAAAATAAAATAAAGGTGTTGGCAATGTGGAATTCCTCTGCATGGGTAATTAGGGAGCTTCCGGTAGCTCCCCTGCTGCTCGTTGGAGAAGCCTACTGTAGACATGCAGAAAGGGGCTTTGGATCAGCTCACTACAGCCACTCGCTCTTTTGCTCAGGAACTTTCTGTCATTGCATTTGAGACTTTTTTGACCACATCTTGGACCATACTGCACTAGTATTTTAATTTTAGCAGTTTTCTGTTTATTTCGTTCTTGCACTGTTTTCGAAAAGAAAACATTTTTTCTGCAGTGGGTATTTTTAGCTACAGGAGACCTGTTTGTAATATGTTTGCATTATTTGTAATATGTTACATGCGCTTAAAATAGGTTTGGGTTAGTTGTGATTGGATGACTTTTGTTGTCTATGCCAGGTCTCTGCTCTTCTGTGAATTACTTTCTTCCCTATTGTTGTCCTTGGCCCTCCCAGGTGCATTTTGTTCTCAATGTGTTCTGTTTGGATGAGGTTTATCTTTTTACAGCTGACTTGAAAGGGACTTGATTTTTTCATTTCCCGTTTTGCCCTCTCTGGGAGTGTATGGCTTTCTTGTTCATTCTGACTTCCCTGTCCAGCTGTCTGTGCTTTTTAACTCCTATGGCAAATGAGCATTAGCAAAGCCAACAGATCTGTCTTTCACTGCTCAGACTCATTGGCTTTGACAATGCTTATTATTTTTGTTCATACTTCCAGAGCTATTTCCCCCATTCTCTCCCCTTTTAATAGCATTTGTGGGTCAAAAATATTATAACATATATAACTAAGTATGTGATTTTTGCTTGTTTCCTTTCATTACCATTTTCAGATCTTTAAACATAATCACCTCAAAATTATATATATTAATTATTCAATTTAGGTGTGAAACTTCTTGAGGTCGCATGCAGCAAAGACCTTTTTTCCTGTAGCTATCTGTCCGTCTTGTATTTGTGTCCACACATTTATTTGCTGCAACTTAGAGGTGTGTTTTTTTCCAAAAATTAATTTTCATTGAGATTTGAGAAGCCTTACTAAATACATTCACTTCAACTAGACGCTTCCCGCTCTGAGAGCCGAAATGTTCTGCTCTGATGAAAAGAAAGTAAAGTGACAGATTTAACAATATGGTCCAGATTTACAAAACAGTCATGCAACGCAGCGCAGCAGCCAAAAAGGTCAGGAGAGCACCATACCTAAGAGATCCTCCCCTCTCCTTAAAACCGGATCAGATTTTAGCTGCCCTGTGCCACGCACAGACCCTTGCAACACAGTGCAAGGCTGTGTGCGTGAGTCTAGCATAGGTTTTGTCCTGGGAAGGTACCCTTCCAATGCAAAATACTATGCTTTAACTTAATTTAAAACTTTTCCTACTTTGTATGTGTGCTGCCCAGTGCAGCACAAATGCAAAGTCAGAAAAGAAAGGAGAAATAAAAACATTTCTCCTTTTAGCACCTCCTTTCACATAGTGTTAACATTTGGTGCAAAACACTGCCTACTATTGTTAGTAGATATGGTTTTTCATCAAAAGGCATGGGTGGTTGCATGGGAATGCCCATGTACCACCCTCTTGGCGCTACCTAATGCAAAGCAGTGTTTTGCGCTGCTTTGCGTTGATTTTAGGGTACTTTCCAGCGCAACACAAGTTTTGCAATGGAAAGTAAATTAGAAAAAACATTTTGTGCTGGTTTGCAGCACTTTGATGTGACCCCCATGAATTAATGGGAGTCTGAGAGCATGATTCAGTCTAATGAACCTTGCTTTAGGCCAAAGTATTTTTAAACTACTAAAACGCGGAATGAGTTGAAACCCTGCACTCCTAACACGAAAACATGTTTTCAATTGCCAGTAATCAGTTCAAAAATCCCAGCCAAAACAAGAGTAAGGAGTTTCTGGTAAAACTCCATGTCTACTCTGTGCACCTACTAAAAGTCACTGCCTCATATTAGGAGACAAAAGAAAACACTTTGCAAACATTAAGAATGTATAATGAAATCAGTACCTGCACTATTAACAAATGCTCTATGTTATTCTTTCTAACAGTGCAAGGTGATAATCTGCCAGATGAGTGTAACTAGACCAGAAGCGTTCCATTGGCTTTTGCTTCCATTGACTGCTGTGGTGTGTCCGGCTGTGACAGGATGCCTTGGGAACGCCGAGGAGTTCACGCTTAACTGCTTGGTCGTCTTTGTCACCATTGCACATGTTCACTATGGAATTTGTGTGGTCAGTAACTATTTTCATCACTTGTAGTTTAGCTAAACTTGCAGTGATATCGTTACTTGTAATCTAAGATTTGCTGTTATGAGAAGATGGCCATATTGGCAAGAGTCGAACTGTGTGCAATCAAATAAGCTCGGCATAGTCTTACATTTCTAATGGCTACTTCTAACCACAGATTCCTCACTTTAGAATACTCTCCAGGTGCCAGACTGGATTCAGAAACTTTTCTTCGGCATGGATTTGTTAGATGCCATTGAGCATGAATACTTTACTGAGGTAGGGCTTTATTCACCACTTTGGGACGCCAATGGAAGAAAGAGCCTGCTTTGCAGTAGTGGTCCAGTGGGCAGCTTAGCGTCCAGACTCACAGTTACATCAGCTGTGAAAAAACACAAATGCACTGACAGAAATGTTGCAGTCTGGACTAGTTGCTTCGGAGATCTTACTTCCTTTTGACAAAGCACTCAATGGTATCTAAATAGCTCCTTATTCAAAGCTCTGTTCCCAGACACCTATAAATAGCTAGGGGGACAGGCTTTTGGCAACCCTGATTTCCTTACCAGACATCCTACTCTAGAGAGCCTTGTGGTTCAGGCCTCTACCAGCAAAGTGAATCCCAACTCATTCCCCATCACTCCTCCTGTTAGGGGATCCAAGAGAATTGAGGCTTTTGGCAAGCATATGTTTTTCTCTGCACGTCTGGCATTGTGTTCCTTAAATGCTGTCTGCTGTCTGGGTCTCTAGATACATGCTCTGAAGAACATGGCCAGCAAGATCTTGATGGCGGTCCCAAAATACTTTGACTCATGTTGGCTGGCTTGTGTCCAACGATTCATGTTGGAAAAGATGCAGCCAAATGTGTTATTTAAGATGGTCTAGAAATTACTGATTGACTGGAGAGGGCAGTCAGCACTGGTGTTGTACTTATGTCAGTACATGTGGATACATTCCACAGGATTGTATGGCAATGTAAAAGCCTCCATCATGTATATGCCCTTTGACAGGTCACACCTTTTTAGTGAGACTTGCCATTAGAGCGCTTTAGGTAAAGTAGAGCTATGACATGATCCTTGGTTCTGTTGAACCCTGCGAAACAGTTTCAACACCAGTTCAAAATGTTCATAGGCTATTCTAGGGTACTGGCACATCGTAGAGAAAGTCTCCACTACCAGTACAGCAGGACCCAATACTTTCAAGGCCATGTACATGGATCGGGCAGACAGCTCATGGGCCAGCATGTATGCCAGTCTTCCCATTCCTCTTCCCCTGCTGTAACAGCCACCAAACCCCTTTAGTTTATTCATAGTGGTCCATTCCCGTCCATGTGAAGGCAGGCATCATCATTTTCTACAAGGATGGCAGTCATTTAATCCATCAGATGGCTTGTATTAAATCATTCAACATGGCTATGCCTTGCTTTTTTTCTGTCCTACCAAATATTCTCCCCTCCACCAGAGTGTTCACATAAATCTCCTGGTATCATTAGCAAATGCTATGAAATGAGAGCTCAGTAAGATTGTTTCCCGAATCTTTGCCCTCACTGTGCACAAATAAATATTCAAACCCTCAAGTAAGGTATGACATTTGAACCACCCTACGAGTTGCACTCCTAGTGTCTGCTATATTTAAAAGCTCACTGAAAAATGGCACATGACATAAACTCAATAAACCAGACAGCAGCATGATTGCTATGAATTGTTGAAGGCAAGGACCCAATTAGGTAGCGATTTAATATGAAGGCTTGACCAAAACCGACCACTGCTGCCTTCACTTATATCATTGAAATACAAGAGAAGGGGGTCAAACCCTATTTTTGGAGAGGGAGATTTGCCTGTCTTGCATTTGTTCCTGTTTTCTCATGATAAATGAATGCCTGGCCCCGATTTGTAGAATACTTAGGGCCTGATTTAGGTCTTGGCGGAGGGAATACTCCATCACAAACGTGAGGGATATCCCGTCAGCCTTATTACATATGGCCATAGGATATCATGTGATTGTAGTATGGCCAACGGGATAGCTGTCGTGTTTGTGAGAGTATTCCCCTTAGCCAAGACATAAACCAGGCCTGTGTTTTTCAAGCACTGGGTATTTTCAGATGAGCCTCATAGTAGTCTTCGGTAGAACACCATTACAATTCAAGGAAGCGACTGGTAATTGCCAGTAGTGTATTTTATTTTCCCTCATGGAAATATGGTTCACAAAGTAATAAGTATGACAATTCTTGCTGAATGACATAAAAAACGTGATGTGTGTTATTGCTCTGTTCAGCTGCCAATCAAAGCATTGGCATGGGTATTATTGGCTACATGGTAGACCCTACGAGCTGTGCCCGCCAACATATATCTATGAAATTTCACAAACTTTCAATCATTTTCTTCCAAATCCTATAACTCTTCTCTCTCTTTCTATTTCCTCCTGTTCAAGTCAAGAGGGAATTTGCTGTCTGGAATCAGAAGGGTGTCCAATGCTTTAGAAGGGCACTGGTGAAGCATTTTCCTTTAAGTCTAGGGAGCACCATGGTGGCATCGGCGCCGTAAATAGCTAGCCATCCTGGGTCAAGAGAAGGTCTTTAGTGTCACTACAGGCAGCAACAGCATTTAAATGTCATGGGAACATTACAAAGCTGCCTGACAACTTTGTGTTGTAATCACTTTCTCTCTACATCGTCCAGTGTTTCCATCCCTCACCTTTGTTGTTTCTCTCTTTAAAGTTCTGCAGTCCCTTGGCATACCTGCTCGTTTACCTTGACACTGTTTTCTGGAGTCTGCTTGGCTTTGGTTTACTACTGGGGCTTTCCTCGTTTATGCTCTTTGACTCTGTGTGTTTACAGCGACCTTGATCTTTGGATTCTGTTTTGGCTCTTGTAGTTTCCTGTGGATATACTTGTACAACTCTCTGATCCATTTCGTTGATGTGCTGACCTTGCTCTCTGGACTCTGTCTTGGCTTTGTTGTCTGGCTATGCTTCTCCTGTTCTATTCCCCTACTCTGATGTGTCCTCAATCATTGCCTGAGTTTGGGGCTTACCAGTGTCACTTCCTCCTGGCTTTGGTTCACTGAGGCCCGCCTTTTGGAAGCCGGGGAGTATACATGCCTCCTATATATTTGTTCTAAACATTATGTATTTTTTCATCAACACTTAAAAGCTGCATGTAGCTTTTTCAATTAGTTGATCACAGTACCTCCTTAGAGTCTCCCTGAGTACCTGCACTGTAACCAGAGATGTTACACCAGAGAGAACCGTACCAAGGAAGTGTTGGATGGGCCGCTTACTTCCTTCTTTCCCGCCTCCATTTCTCTACCCCACTGGTGTTTGTCCTGTCTGGTGCATTCTCGTTGTTGTGGACAGGGACACAATGTGCTGAGTGAGGCAGATTTTTGTCAGAACTCATCGGATAACACAAAACCTGACCGTGTCCCAGGCCAATCTACACCAACATGAGTTCTGACTCCAGTCCATTGCAGGCAATCTCACCTACCATTTTGCAGATCCAAGAGGATTTCAGAACCTCTTGCAGTGAGTTGGCTTATTTGTTAAATTGTTTAAATCAAGTTTCCCCACATCTGGGAGAAACCAATAATGCCTTTCTGCCTCATGCTGCCAGTAACCTGAGAGTGAGTCCACAACCCCATTACCTGTGATATTGTGCAACACTCTTACAGTATTGCCTATTGTTTTTTAGTACAATGCGGTCTACAGTTTAAAATCTGAGCCATGCAATTGACATCAGATTTAGCAAAAATGGCTTTTATTCTGTCTTAGTTAGTGAAAGATTCTCTCATTTGAGCTACACCATTGATTATAAACCAAGCCCTCGATTGCAACAAATCAATTTGTTTATTGGAAAATGTAAAGCAGTTTTAGGATGAAGACAGATCACGCAAATGGCAAATGCCACACTATTATTTTTCCAACAAGGCTCCAAAGGTGGCATCTCTTATATTAGCTGCTTCGTCCAGCTTTAAGCCAAAGCTGAATGGACTGATGAAACAGCTGCAGCCGGGCTTTATCACAGACTTCATGATAATCGAAAAGATGCACTTGCACTAGTCGCTGATCGTCCCACATCTGATAACACATTCATTGACTTGGTGCTTCAAATCGATCCTCAAAAATGAAAGTAAATAAGATCAGAAAGAAGAAGCATATATGGACTCATTCTGGAGCCTCCTTAAATTTTGACTCAGGAAGAAACAATCTAGACTGGAAAGATTTTTTCACACCAAGAGAGAGAGATTTAAAAGGCGAAAGCCTGGGGTGTATTTACTATGGACAAATGGGTCATTTTGAAAACAGACTCCCCTCAGTTGCCAGGACACGTACAAGCCTAGTCTTAAGCTGCAGACCAAGACCGGATAAGATGGGAATTTTAGCTTCTACAAAAAGTCTAGCTCAGTTCTTGTTAAAGTTAGTTTGGCAACCCCAACATGGCGAGTAGAATGTAGGATTTTTGGAGCAGCAAGTTGCATTCTGGATAGTAAAATTGCTGAAGCCCATCATATTCCTCCTCGAAGAAAGAGCAGACCTGAACCCATCTATATGATTGATGGTATTCCACAAACTTTCAGAGAAATGTGCAGAGAAACAGAAAGCTTGGTCATTGACTACATAATCCACAAATGGACTGGAAGATGTCACAACTTCACTTTACTTCCGAATACTATAAATTCAAATGTTAGGCATCTAAAATCCAACTCAGCCTTTGGTGCCACAATCTAAAACTCTCCAGAAAGGAATTTAAACATTCTTGAAGCTTATGCAGAATTTACAGATGTTTTCAGTATTGGGTCTTTAGTTGGCAAGGGTGTGCACCCTGTCCACGTAGGGACCAAAATCCTAGTCAGGGAAAGTAAATACACAATATAAATTACCCTGGGCTCACCCTCTGGTAGCTTGGCATAGAGCAGGCAGGCTTTACAAGGCAATGTGTAAAGTATTTGTGGAACACACATATAGTAATCAAAATGAAACACCACAAAAAAGACTCCACACAGGTGTGTTAAAAAATAGAGAATATGTATATATTGTGCATCTCCGTCATTTGGCAACACTGCAGCTGCTCCGAAGTCTTGATGAGACGTGCAGCAAGGGGCTGCAAAGTCTCTCCGAAGTCCTGATGAGACGAGTGGCAGGCCGCAATGAAGCCACTCTGAAGTCCTGATAAACAAGCAGCAGTCTGCGCCGAAGCCACGCTAAAGCCTTGATGCAATGAGCAGCAGGCTGCAACAAAGCCGCGCTGAAGTCTTGATGAGATGAGTGTCAGGCTGCAACAAAGCCACACAGAAGTCTCAATGAAATGAGCGGCAGGATGCAACAAAGCCATGCTTGAGGTCTTTGATGTCCCGGAGACCTGTTGTAGAATCAGGGGCACATTGGCAGGCCCTTGGAGTCACTCTGGGGGTTATTGTTGATTCTTGGGTTGCGGGGCAGAGATCAGCAGGCAGCAGGACAACTCAGCAAGGTAGGGCAGCAGTTCCATGGAACTGTCAGGCACAGCAAAGTGGTGATCATCCAGCACAGCAGTCTTTACTCTAGCAGAGTTTCCTTGCATTCAGATGTGCACTGAATTTGGTGGGGCAGAGACCCAGTACTTTTACCAAAAGGTGCATTTGATGTGGGAGATGACTTCAAAAGGTTTCTGTGAAGTGCACAGGTCCCCCTTTCATGTCAGCCCTGGCTCAGTGGGGGATAATCAGCCCGTCTGTAAAGGCTTTGGCCACTACCCTTTGAAATGTAAGTGGGAGCCCTTCTCCCCAGGAAGACCCTTCAGTATAGAGATAAATCCAGATGCACTTGAGTATCCTGAGTTGTGGGTGTCTGAAGGGAATGTACTAGTGTAACTGTCACCTAGCCAAGGCCAGATGTGTATTGGAGATAGGATGTAGGCACACAGGACAGTGAGGGCAGAGAAATGCCCACTTGGCATTTCTAAAATAGTAATAATAAATCTGACTTTACTAGTAGGATTTATCGTTACCATTCCAATGATACTAAACATGATTCAGCTACTCTTAAGATTTACAGCTTAAAAGTATTATATGGGATTCCCAATGCTGGCCTATGAAAAGGGCTGGCCTCACAGTAATTAAAAACGACTTTGGGAGTATTTCATTACAAGGACATAAAGGACTTAAAAGTACATGTCCTGATTTTTTCTTGCATGGCACCCTGCCCTATGGGCCTACCTTAGGGGTGACGTATATGCAAGAAAAGGGGAGTTTAAGTCTTGGCAAGAGGATTGGAATGCCAAGTCGAGGTGACAGTGAGACTGCACACACAGACTTGCAGTGGCGGACCTGAGACATGTTTACAGGGCTACTTAAGTGGGTGGCACAATCAGTGGAGCAGGTCCACAAGTAGCATTTAATTTACAGGCCCTGTGTATATGGTATACCACTTTACAAGGGACTTACATGTAAATTAACTATGTCAATTATGGATACACCAATATTACCAGGTTTTAGAGGAGAAGCACATGCACTTTAGCGCTGGTTAGCAATGGTAAAGTGGTCAGAGTCCCAAGGCCAACAAAACATTACAGCAACAAACCAGGAAGTAAAGGCGAAACGTCTGGGGTAAAACCCCCCTAAGGATCCCAGGTCTAACAACCGTAGACTTGATACCAGATGCCAAGACACACATGGTTGATTGGACCCTTTGATTAAGACGGAATATGAACATCTGAAAGACTATATTGATGAGAGCTTGCTTGCAGAAAGGTTGTATCCGTCACTGACATTCCCTGATGGAGCGCCCCTCTTTTTAGTTGGCATGGTGAGTGGAGATCTTCAACCCTATGTTGACTACAGAATAACAGACTGAGTAATAGATTTCCATTACTTTTAATTTCTGTATTATTGATTCAACTCAGTTCAGCAAAAGTCTGTACCAAAGAGCATCATATAATCTCCAAATTACAATGGGAGATGAGTGGGAAACTGCTTTCAATACTAGATGGTATTTTGTGTATCCAGTGATGTCTTTAGGTCTATGCAACACTCCTGCTTCACTACCACACCTGGAATGACTTTATCATAATCTGCTTGGATGATGTTCTCATTTTTACACAAACCCTGGAGGAACATAGACAACATGAAAAAGAATTGTTAGGCAGACTATGTGAACTTTTTCTTTATGTATGCTAGACTGGATAAATGTAATTTCAAAGCTACATCAGTAACCTTGTTAGGATTTATTTCATCTAACCAAAGTCTTGGTAGGAACCCTCAATGCGTAGCAGTGGTGGCTGAATGACTGATTCAATGCACTGTGAAGGAAATACAAAGATGTTGTGCATCTCCAGTTTTTGATGGCACTTTATTGAAGGTTTTCCAACAATTGCGGTGTCCATTCTGTTTAATTAAAAAAGGCTTCCCCATTCACTGGGGACAGAAAAACAGGTTTCCGGCTTACTGAAAAAGGCTTTTGTGACTTCTCCTATTTTGAAACATAGAGATCACTCTCTGCCTTTCATTGTGAGATGGGATGCTTCATCCTTCACTCTTTGTGCTATCCTGTCACAGAGTGATTCTGTCACTGAAGCGGTTCATCCAATTGCAGATTTCTTTTGGCCTCTACAGCTATAGAACAGAATTAAACTATATATGGTAATGAGCTGTTGGCAATTAAAGAGGCTTTTGCACACTAGTGCCTTCACCTAGAGGGGCAGTGTATCCAACAACTGTTTGGACATACCATAAGAACTTAGGGAGATTTATAGGCCCCTAGTGCCACAGGAGCGTCACTTAAGCACAGCGCCATATTTACAAGGTGGCATTAAGACACTTTTTGTGGCTTAACGCCACCTTGAGAATACGGCCCCTTCCCACACAGCACTGTGTGTGGAAGGGGTGTGCAATAAGTGTTGCTGTGGGTGTGCCACAGCAACACCCATTGCATTTTGAGGCTGCCTCAGATTTATAAAATCTTGTAAACCTAAGGTAGCGCCAAAATCTAATGCCACCCCAGGGCGCAATGTGGAGGAATACTTTTATTCCTCCTCATTTTTTGCTTTCTCTACACGTGCTGCATTCTGCCACACGCATAGAAAAAGCAAAATGCTAGAAATTATTGTTTATGTGCAGGAAGGTGTCCCTTTCTGCACATAAACAATCATTTGAAAATTATGCTTTTCGCACTTCTGTGTGTGCTGCATTGTGCAGCACACACAGAAGTGCCAAAGCGCCATTAGTGATTGTTTATGTGCAGGAAGGGACACCTCTGGATGGGTGGCCACTCCCAAATCACATGGTAGAAGGTTCTTTTCGCCTCCTGACACAGAGAGAATTGCTTGCTCAGCCCATCTTCCAAACTCTTTCCAGTTTTTCATAAGTCCTATGAAAGTAATTAAGTTGAATACATCTAGGTTTGAAGGGGATTACCAGCACCCTAGATGCCATTTTAGCCTTGTGCCATTCATTGCAGTTGAAGTCTCCTACATCGTTTTCCCAAGTTGCATCCATACCTAAAAGCAAGTCTGGGTGTTAATGTTTAAGGATCTATATATGATGTTTCCTTGCGACTGAGAGGCTCAAGCACTACCTTTGCCTCCAGTGGATTGCAACAACCCCCCACTCAATCTCCTTTTTGTGTGTGGCAGCTGATGTAGTTCAAACTCCACTGTTAGCTCTTCAGAGGACTTGACATGGTCTTGCACCCAAATGTTCAGAGATATGAATATTCCAATGAGATCCCTTGGCCTGAACCCGGGCACCTTTGACACCTATGCTAGCCTGTTTCTAGCCCAAACTGGGACCAGATTAGGTAGTTTGTTCAACAATTTAATGTGCTGCACGGCGTCTCACCAGCAGAGCACTGGGAATTCTGTTATTTGCGGAAGAGCAGGTGGGGGTGGGCCCTATGCAGGATGTGCTGTGTCCCAGTTTTCTCTAGGATCTCTAGTTCCAGGCTAGTAGGTGAATTCTCCCTGTCTCCAAAGAGGCAATCCCCTGCCAGGACATGTGAGCCTTCCAGTGATAGAGTCTTATGTCAGATCCTCCCACCTTTGTACACTGGTAGGAACACTTTTGAAAGGAGCCCCTTGGGGGGTTTCCCACCTACCAGAATTGTGTAATTAAAGACTACAGTCCTGCAAAATAGGTTGGAGGGAGGACAAAAGGATAATTCTGAAACGCATACAAGAATCATGGCAGCGTAACTCTTTCATACAATGGGCAGTGAGGACCAACCTTTCAGCTGCTCTTCGCAACAGGGGGGCAATGTTTATGTCCCAGTCCAGTTGTCTATCTCAGGTAATCATGATCTCCAGGTATTGAAATCAATATCCTGCTACCTAAAAAGGAGCACACAGAGGTTGTTGCAGCAGAGGGCCTAAAAGTTGAATGCACTTATTCCGATTTACTGACAAAACGGATTCCTCTCTATAGATCTCAGAGATCCTTGTAACCTTTTAGAGGGAAGCTGTTGTGTTCTGTTTGAAGAGGAGGATATTATCTGCATATAAGGATACGTTGTGCTCCCTTCCATTCAGCCAACGGAAGGCGTCAATCTGCACATCCCTCCTAATCCACTCTCCAAGACAATGACCAATGCAAATAGGAGTGGAGAGAGGGGACCGTCCTGCAAGGTGCCTTGTCCTATAGGAAATGAGGAGACAGCACTCTGTTTATTCTCACCTGTGCTGTTTGGGAATCATAAAGGGCCCACATATAATTCAGAAACCGTGGGCAAAGATTAATGTCTGAAGCACTTTGATTAAGAAGGGCCAGTGAACGGTATCAAAGGACTTGTCATAGTCTACTAGGAGAAGTACTTCCGATCCGTGCAAGTGAGACACCCTGGCCAAGGCCACCTGGTCTCTGCTTGGGCAGTGCCTTTTGCTCCTGCCAGGCATGAAGCCATTCTAGTCTTCATGTACCAGCACGATCTCTAGGTTGCTTTGGGTATGCAGAAAAACTGATTTGTGCTGCCCCTCATGAACTCGGGGGTCTTTGGCAGCAGGGGAATAAATGATCCAGGCATCTTCCTAGTGGTGGCTGAGCAGTGGAACATTGGAAATATGGTGTAGTTGCACTGTTGGTGCCCTTTGGCCAGAGGGGTGGGCACTTGCTTGTGGGACTGGCTTCGGGACATACATTACTAGCCATGACTTAGTTGATAAGTCCTTGGAAAAATCAGTGCTATCTGAGGCCAGACAGAGAGGTAAAAGTGGTAACTTGATGGGCTTGTGCCGCGCAGATTGCCTGTGCCACCCGCAACAAGGGTTTGGTTGGTCAGGTTAACATAGTTCCAAATGAAGGTTGTGTTGTACCGCACCTAGATGACAGACCCATAGATGGCTAACGATAAAGCTTCCCAAAAGTAAAGGAAAAGCTCCTCCATCAGCCTGCAAAGGTGATTGCTGCAGGGACAAGGTAGGGTTGGGCGAGATGCAGCATGACAGCATTGGCAAAGAAAACCACCCAGGCTGAGACAGTATCTTGTATGTAACCCAGTTCTCACAGCAGGCCCTTGAAACTAAAACAGGTGAGATTGGGGCTGATGTCACACTTCTCAGACAAGATATTCACAAAATTGCAGAGGCTGATGTGGCTCAGGCTAAAAACCGCGGTGTGGCTCTTCAGTACACTACAGTTAAGGAGCTTTACCCTACCTTCCAGAAATTACATTGTTTAGTGGGGTGAATGGTGGCTAGGGTTGAGGAAATGAAAAACTTCTCAAGACAAAACAGTCTTCACTTTGTGAGGGAGGAGGGTGTGAATGGTTCACATCTGGAGCAGTTTTTGGAGGCCTGACTATGATGCATCGTGCCAGCAGACCAACTCTCAGCCGGCTTTTTAATAGAGCAGGCTTGCCGAGCACTAAAGCAAAAGGACCACCCCTCAGGGCCCCACCTAGACACATTTTCATCCACTTCTTAAATTTCAGACACAGGACCTTCTTATGAATCTATCACACAGCACAGCAAGTCACCTTTACTGTGCTGCGTGATAGGGAAAGGGCAGAAATGCGCCGTACTTAACAATATACAACAGTCAGGAGCCTGGGTGAGGAAAATTGGTTCAGAAGCAGCATAAATCTTATGAGCACATGAAACCAAAACTCTGTACCACGGAAATAAAATATATGCTGCTATACCCTGCCACATTAAGGATTATATACCATGGGAAAACACTGGTGTTTAACCACCCTGATGGACCCTGGGAGTGGGTGGATGATTGAACCCCTCTGCTGAGGCATCGTCCACTGGGCTCACGAGACCAACAGAACAACAAGATGGAGGAGGCACCAACGGAAAGGCAATGGCATGCTCATATGGGCTTGTGATGGAGGCCAAGATCGAAGCAGGTGGAGTCATCTCTGGTTGGCAAGGAGAGGATTTCCTTTGTGGAGTGACAGATGTTTCTAGCTAGGAAATATGGGCTGGGAGTTGTTGGAGGGTTATTGAGTTGAGGATAGTTACTGTTTCTAAGGCAGCGGAGGGAACCAAAACCAGAACAGTGCCAGGTTCATGCAACTTTGATACAGATTATGAAAGGTGCCTAAAAGAGATACGAAGTACTGACTTGGAACATAAATGGCCTCTTTGATAAGATCAAATGGGGGCAGTAATGTCCTAGACCAAATGCATTGGACTAGAGATTCCATTGCTACATGAGTCTCTTCTGATGGGTAACAGATGTCGTTTTCTGGGAAGACACAGTCACACCAGAGTATTCCATGCTGGAATCAACAGAGGCTCCCAATGGTTGGCTGTTTTGCTGCATAGGGCCTTCTCTCTGGTGGTTTCCAGGGTCCACTTGGATTCATCATAACTGAAGAACGCTTGAGGGTGCTCAATGGACCATGGGCTGTTTATACATATCTCTGCACTACATCTGGGGGCATGTTTATGAAATTATCACACAGAGCAGCAAGTCACATTGCCGCACTGTTTGATAGGGAAAGGGCAGGAATGTGCTGTACGTAACAATGTACAGTTCATTCCTGTCATTTCCCAGTGCTGGTGCACAATGTGCTGCCTAGCGCCAATGCAGACACCCGTGCACCATGGTGAAAGGGTACCTGTGCTATAAGCAGGATTGTTTTTGTGCAGGAAGGGCCACTTTCTGGCACAAAAATATTCCCCTGAGCAGAGGCGGCTGGTGGTTAGGGGGCGCAAGGGCGTCACACCTATGAGCTCAGCAGGTACAAAATGAGAAGCTGTTTCCAACAGCTTTAAGCGTCCAAAAATATAAGCATCCAAACTGACAAATCTGTCCGTCAGTTCGGGTGATTACTTTTTTGACACCGGGAGCGGACATCTTTAAAGGGCGCATGTCAGCAGCACAAGCGAGGGGCTTAGTGACTGGGTCGATCCCAAAGGCATGCTTCATGCAGTGCAGCATGTCTAAGCTTAAGGGGTTGCTCGGCCTGTGACGCATTGTGAGGAAAACCGCCCCAAGTCCTATAAGAAGGCTGGATAGAGCAGACTAAATAAGGATCCTCTCCTGGCTCTTGATAGGGCTGTCAGCAAGATACACTGTGTTCCTGAAGAAGGCATGTGGAGGCGACTCGGGGTGGAGCAGACATTGTTGAAAAGCAAGGAATACATTCAGTTTAGAAGCCAAGAGAAGAGGTGGTAAGTAAATAAGAGAATCTGGAAGAAGGTTTGTGGTGGGGTATGTGCTTGGAGGTATGGAATGACCTGGGAACAATATGTGAATTTATTATTCAAGAGTGCCCATTTTATGTCTGCGCAAGGATGAAAGGCGGCTCTTACAAGCACAAAAACAAATCTAGCAGCAACGTTCAGCAACGTTCTAACCCACTGCTTTACATCATTAGCATGTGCAAGGCCTTTGTCTGCCCATAAAATATATAGCTAGAAGGTCACCGCCTTTTCAAGTAATTTAAGCTCCGTTTCCGTTTGTTGTTACCTATTAGTGACGCAGCCTGTTAGTCCTCAGGACTTAAACATGCACCAGGGGACCTGTGCCTGTGTTGAATCTTGAAGTTAGATAAGTGAGTTATCCTAGTTTAACCAAGAACAGATTGCTGCTCCTTCTGTGAGGCGTGTATGATGAATAGAGAGGCAAGATAAAATGACACTCTGGTGGCGCTAACCACTGGTATATATTTACAAGGAGGTGTGGCGTTTTGCCTTTTTATAAATATGGGCCCCTTCGACGCAGTGTTCTGCATCAGAGGGGCGTGCAATGGGTGTTGCTGTGGGTGTTCCATCGCAACACCCATACCTTTTGACTCTGCCCCGGATTTATGAGAAATCATAAATCTGTGGCAGAGCCAAAAACAAATGCCACTCCAGGGGTGGCATTAGCATGGCAAAACGAGGAAGAATGCTTTTATTGCTCCTTTTTTTTTGCTTTTTCCATGTGTCCTGCATTCTGCAGCACATATAGAAAGAGCAAAATGCCATGGATGATTGTTATATGTGCAGGAAGGTGCCCCTTCCTGGACATAAACAACCATTCCAAAATGATGGCTTGGTACTTCTATGTGTGCTGCGTTTTGCAGTTCACATAGAAGTTCCAAATAGCATTACAGATTGTTTATGCACAGGAAGGGGCACTTTCCTGCATATAAACAATCTATCCCCTCAACGCAGACACCCTTGCACTATGGTGCAAGGATGCTTACGATGGTGCAGGCAGCTTAATTCAGCGCCAGCGGAGGGGGAATGCAGAGGTGCGCTGTATTCCTGCAAAAGTGGCGTGGCACTGCTATTTTAGGCACAGCACCGCAGTGCGCCACTTTGGAATAAATCAGGGCCATAATCTTTACAAAAATATACCCTGCTGTTTACTACATTCTATTCTTAGCGGTTCTGCATAATAGCATTAAAGTAGGCACACTTTTTGTTTTAACAAGGAGCAGTTCTACTGTAAATAAATCCATTGGTGTTTTTGTTTATAAGTCCCAGTGGACATTTCTTCATCATATCTCTCATTCTTTCTATTCAAAGTGCAATGCTACTACCCCTTTTCAGAAGTGCTGGCAAGTGTTTTCATTCTGCTCCACCTTTTAGCATTGCTTTTATATGGTATAAGGTGTGTTTCTTTTTTCATGTTGCTTGTCTAGAATAATCTCCTCCTGAAATCCAAGAAGCCCTTCAATATGCACCATTTTACACTATGCAGGACCAAGCGGTCCTTCCAAGAACATAGTAAACTATGCACATGGATATAGTCAGTCAAAAATCGCAAATGTCACTGAGGGAGAAAAATGAAAAAATGTAAAAGATGCTAAAATGTTCTTACAACTTTAACTTTCGGTCTATCCTATGCCCAGCAAGTCAAGAAAGGCGACAGGGAGAAAGAGTTATCCTGCATGGTAGACGTCCTTGCAGAGACAGGTACAGAGTGTAGAATAATCTGTATATTTGAGAGGCCCAGGCATAGTGAGGCTCAAATCATATGCAAAAACTGTATGGTAGAGATAGACCCAGTTGAGTCAAAGAAAGGTGCGGTGTGTACATTATCCTACACAACAGAGAGTGCAGTGTCTCACATCATAGAAATTGAGGCCTAGGCAGAGATAAATTGAGTGCTTGGTGAATATGTTGTATGATCCCCAGGTGAAAGCTCACTAAGGGCCTGATTAATACTTTTTGCTGCAAAAAGTAAAGCGCCGGCTTGCGCCATTCCACAGCGCCAGCCAGGCACCATATTAAAGGAATGACGCATCCCAGCGCAAAACTTGGGCTAGCGTCTTAAAAGAAGATGCTAGCCGGGTCAGGTTGGTGGTAGGGAAGGAGGGGGTTGTGGGGCAAAAAATTATGCTAGCCTGATTAGAGGTAAAAAAATGCCTCAACCAGACTAGCACCATTTCCTGGCACACAACCACCAAAAACATGACTCCTGTCTTAGGGTAGACTGGAGTCATGCCCATCACCCCAGTAGCCAGCACAGGGGACAAAGGGGGTTATTACAACTTTGGAGGAGGTGTTAATCCGTCCCAAAAGTGACGGTAAAGTGACGGATATACCACCAGCCGTATTACGAGTTCCATAGGATATAATGGACTCGTAATACTGCTGGTGGTATATCCATCAATTAACCGTCACTTTTGGGATGGATTAACACCTCCTCCAAAGTTGTAATAACCCCCAAAGTGTCCACTAGCCATGGCCACTGCACAATGTGCAATGCAGGGGGCCCCACGTTAGGGCCCCGATGGCAAAAATAATAAAAATAAAAAATACTTTCCCAGACTTACCCCGGATGGGGTCCCCCATCCTCCGGTGTCCCTCTGGTGGGTGTGGGTGTGTTCCTGGGGCTTGGGGAGGGCACCTGTGGACCCATTCCATGGTGTTTAACCATGGAAATGAGTTCACAGGTCCCCTAACGTCTGGTCTGACCCAGGAGGTAAAAAATGGTGCAAAGCTTGCTTTATTCCTGCCCCATTATTTAGCCCCTCCTCCCACCCATGCGTCATTTTAGTGGGGGGGGATTAATATGGGGTTGGCACCATTTTTTAGATGGGAACGCCTACCTTTCATCTCATTGACTCAAGGTAAGTGCACACATCCAAAAAATGGTGCAAACTTGTCTAACGTCACAATAGAAATATGGAGTTAGGTTTGCACTGAATTTGCGTCAAAAAAATGATGCAAGTTCAGCGCAGAGTATAAATCTCCCCCTTGGTTGTATATTATCTATTATATTCTTCAGCAAGAAATGTTGTGAGCGATAGATGACATTACTACTTTCTCTTGCATCATATATCCAGAATAAAGTATGTGATACTTAACAAAACCAGCAGTGTTTGTGTATTTGTGTGTGTCCCCTTCATCTATACACTGTCAATGTAACAAAGCCGACGACACTGCCAAAGAAAGCACAAGTGGGCCTAGATGCACAATGTGATCAGCAGTGTTGAGTCCTATGTAACGCAATAGAATGTAAACAGTGTCCATTCAGATATTTTGGGCATCAGAATCCATAATGTTTTTGTTAAGGCATTATATTTCAGCATATTTGAGTTCTAACAACATTTGCTTAACAGGCCCTTCGTGATGTTATAATGCAAATAGGGCTGCTTTACAGCATAGACTGTGGCTAAGTGGCCTGTCAAGAAAATAATTAGATGTTTCTCAATAGGCCATTGTTTCTGAGAAGCAAGGCAGAGTCTGGAAGACAGATGAACTGAAAAGGCGGAATGCCAATGGCAGTCCAGCATTTTATCTGAAAGAGAATTTGAGCTGCAGTGGTCAAGATAAACAGGCTGGTCGTGTGCAGGCATGTTCCTGGGGAGGAGTGATTACCAGTTAGAGACAAAGACTAAGGCTGTCCCTACTAGACTCTAAAACTCCCCTAAAAAGCTGTTTCCTTATTTATGTTGTCTTCCCTTTTGAGTCATGCTTTGAGTTCAGCCTGGATGTTATCCTTCTCTTGGGTGCTCACTGTCAAACTGCCACCATACTAGTAACCCTGCCCTGTAGCTCCATGTAAGCTTTCAACCCAGGACACATCTTGTAGCCTGTTCCATCTTTTAGGTGCCATATAACGAAGGAGGAACCTATTGAATGTGCATGTAAGATCTGTCTATCTCTTGTCTCTGAGTCCCGTGCGAGCAAGCCTTGCCGAAAGGCAGTAGAGAACTGTGCGGGGTTAGGAAGTGGGTGCAGGCCGGCAAGAGGAGCCAGTGGAGTCTTCTTCTGGGTGAGGGTGATGCAGTAGATTTTTCATCATCTTTGATTTTTCCTGCCTTTCCCTTCCATGTTGAAAATTAGTCATAGATTATGGTTGAAAAATGAAGTAATGAAAGATGCTATGTACATTTTGATAAATGGTGTTCCGTGTGACATGGAATAAGTAGATTGTTTTTAACTAGGTATAGTACATATAGCTCTTTAGTTAAAGTTATCCTGTTGAGAACAAGGCTTGCCGGGCACACTACAGAAATGTCGGAAGAATGCATTCAAAACTTCTGGATTTTTAGCAACTGTACAGGAAAATTGTGCTGTGCAATCCGCCATTAGTCCCCACCTCCCCACTACTTACAAAATTTCACAATGGGAAAGCCCACCCAAATCACTCTAGAAACATCCAGGCTGTGTTGCTTAGCTCACTGAATATTGTTAATGGTCAGTGTTGACGGCCCACTGCTTTGAATGTTCACCAGCCGCCGCTGCCCCTGAGACATTTTCCTCTTTCTATGTGTGCTGCAGAATGCAAGGGTGACACAGCTCCTACGTAAATATGCCCCCTGGTGTAGTTGACACCATGGTGCAAGCAGGATCATTTTTGTGCAGGAAGGGACATATTACTGAAAATATACCTACGTGCACAGAGAAATGGTGTGAGAGTAGTTTGTAAGTAGTCAACTAAACAGTCCGTAAATGAAAATGTAAAGGTTCAATTTAGAAAGAATTACAGGGAATTAAGGCAGAGTAAAATGTTATTCATAGATTAAACGGTATTCACGAACGTTGTTGGGATAAAAGAAGGATAAATGGTGTAAGTGGAACATTCATAATAGCAAGCCTGCTGTAGGAAAAGAAACAATGGAACACGTCAGGGTAAACCAACAGCCAAAAAACGCGAACTGATCAAAATGCCTGATGGCATTGCAAAGGAGAAGCAAATACAGTATGGTAATGAAAGAAGGCTGTTAGGTATTAAGGTGATAAGTATAAAAACAAATGGATCTTCCAGGTGTAAAGTAAGTGCATGTAAGCAAAGATATCCAAAAGAAGTGTCATTATAGGTAATGAAACATACAAGAATGTGGTCATGCAGTAATCAGGACACATTCAACTGAGTGAAAGTAAACAATGCCTAAGATCATGAAAAGGTTCAAAGGGATGAGTAAATGTGACACTGAGGAATAGTTTCGGATATGTCAAATAATTTTATGGGATTATTCCTAGAAATGATCGCCAGTCAAATATTCCAGGAATACTCACATGTGGAAAATGTATGCCTGCAGAAATTCCGCTACGTGGTAATGCATAGAAATATCATCTAAATAAGCTTCTGCACAATTTACTTTTTATTTTTTCTTTCTCACCGACAAAAAAAAATCAATTAATCGCGAATAGTATCCTTTAAAACAGTGGTAATATATAATCAGCCCTATCTCTCCTATATCCAGTGCCAGTGGTTATTCTTCAGCATGTAACTTTGTGACATATCTCTATAGAAAATGACTCATACTCTAGTATATTAGTGTACTAGCTTATGGGTTGTATTATTTTACATGTGAGTTAGACCAATAAAACACTACACTCTTATGGATCTCAAAGACACTAGGCGCTATTTGCCTAAGTCTCAGACTAAAGCCTTCAAACATATTTTTGTCATTTCTTTCAGGGACGACAGCTGAGTAAACATTTGAACATTTACGTCTTTTCCACCAAGAAGCGCGTTGAAGGTTGAAGGCTTTCGCCAGGTCTACAGCCAGTCACGAGGAGAGCTTCTCGCGAGCTCTCGCAACACGAACACTGGCAGCACTGTGGTGTGACATGGGATCCCATCCTCTGATGTAATTCCCTATTTGTTCTCCGTTTAAGATTAGCGGGTTTACTGTGAAGCGCTGTCAGTTCATTCACAAAATGATATTAATGTGTGTTCAAATTGTGTTATGGGTGACATCTTCTTCGGAAAGGCTCGCCAAGGGGCAGGCATCCGAGCACTTGGTCTTTAGTTTCTCTTTGGTCCTCTTTGTGTTTGCACCATCTGGAAAGGACAATGTTTGGGGTATTCAAGTTCTTTCATTGAAATGGTTGTAAAAGACAATCCATAAGTTCTTTCAAGTATTTTGGACGGATTTATAGTTATATTTGCTGCTGCACAATTTGTCCAATCACCCTTGTTACCCTATAAAATGTCATAATGATGCAATCGGCACAATTGGCCTCATTCTGTACACTGTAAACAGCTGATTACAGGAAATTTAAAGAATATTGCGGCTGTTGAATTTGAAAAGCAAAGCGTCATAGATGAAGCCCTCAAAACCTTTAATTATTTCATCAACCTTCTCCATGTTGTGCAGCGGAGCTCGGTTCGTCTTTAATGCCCAAGCTATGGATTTTTATGAAACAAGCTTTCCTATTGCAATAGTTTTCCCTTACAGTGTTGAGGTGCTCTGACTTTTTTAAATTCGTTTGTAGGCGAATTAGCATAGAAAGCACATGATTTGCTGCCTCTGGTCATATACATTTTCAGGGAACTTAAGCCGTCAGTTCCTAGGGACTTTTATAGTGGATAGGGCATTCTTTTGTTCCCACACCAGCTAAGCCAGTGGTGTTTAACGTTTTGACTTACAGGGTGACCAAGTGAATCGCTACTAGAAGCCGGAGACAATTGCCCATGCAATTTCTGTTATTTGAACCTTAAAACACTACACAAAACTCAAATGCATCAAAGAGATACACAAATTATGGAATTTTTTGATTTACAAACAAACAAATGCAAAAATCGAAATTGTATTGAGAAAATTAGACCTTATCGAAATCTAGTTTTATTCCTAAAATGATATGCTAGACTCTAGAGAGCATTTTAATCTGAAAATGATCCCTGTGAGACTGAGGATAACACTTTTACATCAGTTGAGGACACCAGGAAAACCACAAGACAACAATGGCTATTACAGAAGATAGACTTAAATAATGTTGCACATTTACAAATTGAAGCATTTTAATTCATTTTCGAGCCTATACAATTGTTCTATCGCCCTTCACACGATTTGTATCAATGTAAGAGAAATATACATGAGGGCACTCAAAAGATCTTTAAAGGACCCTTTGGTACTGTTATCACTGATATTTGAGTCTTTGGTAAAGGGTACAGTGCTTTCATGTTGTCTATTACATTACTTTTATATACTGTCTCAGATTGTGCAAGTTGATCTATAAGAATTCTTGAGCAAAGGATGCCTGACACTGTTTGTTTCTCTGTGATAAGCTTGTTAACATGATCCACAGAAATAGATAATTGCACGATGTGTGTGTCTTTCCATTTATACTATTTTAACCTACTACAGCAAAAATACTTCTGAAAAGTTGTATTTAGTGACATACGGTTTCCGACTTTACTCTTTCCTTGGAACACAGAGTTTCAGAGAAACTGATTTTCTGAGCAATTGATGTTGCTTTTGTCGTGCATTTTTATTATAAACCCTCTTTTGGCGATCAGCTTTGCTGCTGTTCATATTTGATCCTTGAATTAGTTAAAACGTGACAAGTGAAGCCTGTGTAACCTCTCCTACCTCTGTGTCCACACACAAACTACAGGTACATTTTACTCAAACGTGTGTTAATAACGTCAAACATTCCAAAGTGTTGTGTGTTTGTGAGCGCATGAGTGTGCACGCAGCAATTTACGCATGCACTCATAGCATGCTGGTGACATCCTTCCTCCTGGGTTTGGGTGCATACTTCAGACATATCTAGTAAAGTTCCATGAAGGTGTCTGCATTAAAAGTTTTCATGAGGGTGATAGAGGATACCTCTTGACTTTTGGATTCCTTGCACTAGACACCTTGCAAAGTCTTGGCTGTTTGGCAATAATTATTGATTAACTTCTCCCACTGACCTTTACCAACTTTGGTCAGTTATTGGTCCTATACTAGACATGGTTGAAATAATCATGTGAAGTAATCTGTGACTACAAAGGCAATTAAGATACCTCTACTACATGTTACAAGAGGCAAAATGTACATTTTAGATCTTGGCATCATTTTAAAAAATCCTAAAAGGGGGCATTTAACGCTTTAAAAGAAATAATAGCAGTATTTTAGTTTCAAGGAAACTTAGCCCATATGCTACACTATAAGTAGAATAAAGGGATGAAACGTATAATAAAAGTTAATTTGCATTGTCACATTAATTTGTGTTAAGAAAGACGGCTGATTAAGAATTGCTTTTGGTGTTTTTTTCTAGGAGTCGTATAGAAATAGGAGTGCAGAGTAAGTCTTACTGCACTGATCGTTGTTTCTCTGTCCAGCATTGCATCAATGTTATGTTGAAAAATGATCAAGCTGGACCTTGCCTTTCCAACCTATTAATATTTGGTGGTCTTAGTCCTATAAGAGGTGGATTAATTTTCTATGCTTGATGGTCACAGGGATCCACTGTGTGACAGGTGCTTTTGTTCACCCTGTTCAGATACTGCTGGTTTTCAAATGAGGATATGAGACACCTAAGAACTGAGATCTAACTTCACCTTTTCTTTTTTCAGCAAGGTATTTAACCTAATATCAGAGGCAGTGGTTAAAACCAAGGCAGACTTCAGTATAAACTATGTCTATGTAAAACAATTGTCCACATCACGTAATGCGCATTAAATTGACAGTAATCACAGCCAGTGCCATTGAGAGATTCTTCTTACTCTTGTGATATAGAAAACATAGCATAAGTATCACATTTTTCCTTTGTAAAGTCAAATCCGCGTTTAACATTAATACACAAAATCACATCACCAGGTTTAATTGTGATGAAGGAAGTAAAAACAGCCAACTTCACAATGATTGCTTTGATTTTACAATCGGCCATAATCAATGGAAAGAGGTTCTCAATGCAGGCGCTGCCGGGGAACTGCGAAGAATCTGCACATAAAGCAGAAGGGAAGACGGCATTCACTAGTACATGTGAAGTTTAAATATGCCTGCATAAATGATCAAATACTTCTCAAAGTTAGTGAATAGTAGTGTTTTAAACAGTCTACTTTTAAAGGCATAAATAATACCCTCACCCATTACCTATGTCAAAACAGGTTCTCCTGTAATGCCTTCTGATCACCCCTACTCCACCTTTACCAAACACACATCCCAAAAAAATCTTGTGCTGGATGAAGTTTGTATCCTTGTTGTGTAGACGTGATTTGTACATCTTGTTTGGTACTCTAATATTTTTTTTTTAAAACATCTTTTTATTATCATTTTTCAAGAGTTTTCACAGATTACATTATACATCATTTCAGGGAAGTATTCAGAAATATAGTATTTGTAGCTGTTAAATTGACAGTAATAAATTACATTTTACATCATGCATATAGAACTGTGTAGACAACGTGATACAAGTTTTATAAGTCTGTGAGTCTATGCATTTCAAGCTTACATGGTATAAACGTTTAACCATCCTGTTCTTTCGTTTATTTATTTTTAATTTTTAACTTTAATATTTAACTTTAACTGTTATCTTAACTTGGCATCACTATTCTGTAGAGGGTCATTGATAGCTGCACATTAATTAATGACTTTATCTAATTGTACCTCTTGGGGCTATATAGCATATGTTTATTTTGGGGTTCCTATAATGTCGTTCCGATCGGTTGTTCATGCTTTGGTAATATTATGGTTCTGGGGGGGACATCTTTGGTACTCTAATACTTGGCATTCACTTGGGCTGGACATCAAGCATTTTACATGAATGATCTGAAAGTTTTTATTTGTGTTTTCTTTGCTGACGGTCTAATTAATGTACAAGTGGAAAGGTCCAGATCTGAGTTCTGCATACCCCGACTAAGCATGAATTTGCAAAATAGTTACTAGACCACGCCATTGTATGTAAAATTAGTAATCAAATTGTGTTTAAATATTATTGCCTGTCCTTTGTAAATAAAAAAGCTCGATTTGTTAATGCAAAAATATCTTACTGCGTTTTGAGGAGCGCGGTCCTTCCTGTACGGGGCTGGGGAACACTTTCAACGGAGATTTCGATTCTATCTGCAGGAAGAGATGCTTTTGGTCGAACAAATAGTGTAAGTGGCGTCGGACTGGAGTCAGATTACAAAACCCGCAGCTTGGTGGGGAGATGGAGAGAGACGTTATTGGAACACTATCAGACAAACATTGCTATATGTTGAGTGCCAGTTTAAAAATACATGTTTCATTCTGACAGCAAAGTTGCACTGCAGACTTAGGAACAACAGACAGAAACGAACCTTAAAACATGGGTCAACCCAATGCTCGTCTGTTGCACCGGGTGCAGGCTGGAACCGCACGCGGGATGCACAACAACAATCTCTCCACAGCCTACGTGCGAGCGGCCATGTTTGCTTGCACTGACGAGAGCGCAGTGTGAAGACGGAGTGGGGGTTTCAAGCGCCACCTGCTGGTAGAGACTCAGGTGGGGTGGTACGGGGGGCGGACTGTAGAGTCATGTGTGCCCTCCAGAAGGTGCCATGACTGCCATCCCGGAGGTGCAGTCCCTGTGAGACGCTCCATAGGTGGTGCACAGTAAGCATGCCTCCCGAGGGCCTGTTTGTCCCTGTGTCTGCGACAATAATACAGCGCACGTACAAGGACAAAGCCTTCCTTGTTTATGTAATGTGCGCCCAGGCCATGGGTATTACAGAGGGAAGTAGAAGTGTCATGGGGGGGCTAAAAGTAAGCACAGATGCCCCTTTTGCCCTGGGCAGTGCTGTATTCTAGCCCCTGGCTCATGTGCAGCCAGGCTAATTTTAACTATTTTTCACTTCCTCTTCCTCTGCCCTGGACTGCCATCACCAAAGCCTGGCTTGAGCTAAACAAAACAACTACACCCATTGCTGTCCACAAAATATTCTTTAAATCCACTATTAAAATCTTTCTGCGGTGACAAATGTGGCTTCCTCCTTAAGCTATTCATTTTCATCCCAAGCTACCCCTTGACAGCAACCCGCAATCCACGAAGCACATTTGAATAGCCCTACTTTCAAGCTACAGTTTCTCAGTCATCAGATCCTTCTTTGATGACATTGACACGGCACGTTCCTCTGGCATACCTCTTTGTTTTTGGGATCCCTTAACTAAATCAATTCTCTTCTATGAAAAGCTTGTAGGTCGCTTTTCTTCTAATATACAATCTAGCCCTAGCCACTTTCATGATGCACCACTGCATTACATTCTCTCATCTACCTCACCAGCCCACTTCCCTTTTATTGTCAACCTCTACTCCAACTCTACTCTAACACACACACCACCTTCCTGCCCTAGTAACGAAATCCCAGTATCCAAACACAAACTCACATTTTGGTCTCTCTCCTTGTTTTTCCACTTCCGAAAGAACCTGACCTTATTCTTACACTCTGGCTCCTGGGTTTCTTCTCACATTTTCGTCCCAAAACTATCAAGACACTGGCACTCTACTCAAGTAAACTAACTTGCCTCAATTAAGTACTGAATTTATCTATGTTTTCAATAAACAACAATAGGTGTTGCTAGTTTCCAAGTCTTTGGTACCCACTTGAGCCATCTACAGATCTTTCTTCATATATTGTCACTCATGTCTTCGACCAGCCTCAGCAATCAATCTATCTATCTATCTATCTATCTATCTATCTATCTATCTATCTATCTATCTATCTATCTATCTATCTATCTATCTATCTATCTATCTATCACCTAGTGGTGGCTGCCACAAGGTAGTTATAGTTAGGACCTAATTTCAATATAAAAGGCAGTTTTTTTACTTGTCTATATCTTTGGCGTGGGTTGACCAATCTTCGTGAAATAATTCCCCAAAAATTGACAGTCATATCAGCTGCTGTCTGGAAAGTTTCAGGGTGATCCATCAAGTGGGGGCCAAGAAGAAAAGGGGGGCGGGGTTCAAAAAAGGAGCAATTCTCATGTGAATTCCCATTGGGATTTTGAACAGCAATAGTGCCCAAATCACTGGATGGAATTACACCAAATTTGGCAGAAAGGTAGCTCTTGATCCAGAAAGAGCCATTTTTGTTATTTGGTGTATATCTGTTCAGTAGTTTTTGAGATAGTAAAGAAAATCCTAATTTGTATATCAAGGTATGCAAAAAAATTGAGATCCCTCCCTATCTCATGCACAGAACTGATTGGCTACCAACATTTCAACTGTGAAGTGTTGGCAGCCATGCTGAGACTCTGCTTCAGTTGAGTCCCTGAAAAAAAGGAAAAAAATAAGAAAAGGGTCCAGGGTAGGGACACCCTTACCCCTTAGCTCTGGTGCTGGGGTCCCAGAGGAACCACCCCCTAGATCCACAGAAAAAAAAAAACTAAGCGCGGGCTCCTGTGCTTGTTTTCATGAAGACCCTAGATGGGCCAGGTCCTGGGTCGATTTTAATGAGCGGGGGCACACAGCCCCACCCCCCAGCACCAGGGACCGCCACCTTAATGGGGCTTCTGTCAAATTCAATGCAGGAGGCCAATCGCCCCGGCAGCCCCAGGGACCACCACCTCTGCGGGGCTTAACTCACTTTCAAAGTGGGGGATGCACGGCCCCCACAGCCCTGGGAAACGCAATCGCCCCTAAGGCAAACAGAATGTTGGAGGGTCCCAAGGAGCCACAGATAGTGCTGGGGACCTCCACTCCCCAGGGCCGGCTCTTGCTTTGTCCCGGCAAGCCCACCCCCGGGACATAGGTGTTTGCTTTTGCTTGGAGTGAGCCGACAGCTCCCATCAAGCAAAAGCAAACAAAGTCTGGTTTCTGACAGCGAGAACTGTCAAACAGCAAATATGCATGCAGGGAAGACAGATGAAAACATTGCTCCTACAAGCAGGGAGCGGCAATTTAAAGCAGATCCCTGCTTCTGGGACCAATGCCAGCTCCCACAGGATGTGGGGAGGCGGCCTCCCCGCGATCCTGTCACTCTTTTTCTACCTCTTACATCCTATAATGGGATGGGAGAGAGAGAGAGATTGCCAATACAATGGTCTCTCCATGAAATTACTTCAAAGTGTCATACTAGGAAGATGTTTGGTACGAATGTTATCATTGCATTTGGATGCAGAGCAGAATACAGTCACTTCTGGCATAATGGTCACAGGCTTGTGCTGTCACTCAGGAGGTTGAAGGTTCAAATCCTAGTATCGCTTAGCAGTGTGTTTGTTTATTTACTGATATTTTGATTGTTAAACCTCCCTAGTGATGGCACATTCATGTTTTTTCCCCAATCACATGCGTGGGTTGACTGTCATAGGTATGTCTGGAAGTGTCACAGTAAGGAGTCACCTATGGCCTAAAAGTTAAGGTCACCCTAAGGTAACTATAACTCCCCTCCTCACCATGCACTGCTAATTACCCCACAAATTACAGCACTCATGACATATTTGATAACCAATAACATAATTGATAATGTCACTGTAACACCTGAGTAAAATTATTGATCATTTAACTGTGCATGGTGGGGGCGCAAGGTATAATTACCTCAGGGCACGAGTTATAGTTACTTTAGATAACTATAACTATGACAGCTGGATTTCTGTGGTTTGGTACATTTAAAATGTGAGCCTAACTGTAATGTCCCTGTAACCTTTGGTTGTTTAAGTTAAAAAAAAATATATATATTTATTTATAATTTTGGTGGCTGCTGTGGCTAATCAAAGAAAGCACTAGGCAAAAAAATGATTCTGGATCTAATTTAGACTCTAAGGGGGTGATTCTCACCCTGGCGGGTGGCGGAGGCCGCTCGCCAGAGTTCCCCCCTCCAGAATACCGCACCGCAGTCATTAGACCGCTGCGGGTATTCTGGGTTTTACACTGGGCTGGCGGGCTGGCGGGCGACCGCCAAAAGGCCGCCCGCCAGCCCAGTGTAAAACAACCTTCCCACGAGGACGCCGGCTCCGAATGGAGCCGGCGGAGTGGGAAGGTGCGACGGGTGCAGTGGCACCCGTCGCGAATTTCACTGTCTGCAATGCAGACAGTGAAATTCATTGTGGGGCCCTCTTACGGGGCCCCCTGCAGTGCCCATGCCATTGGCATGGGCACTGCAGGGGCCCCCAGGGGCCCCACGACACCCCATACCGCCATCCTGTTCCTGGCGGGCGAACCGCCAGGAACAGGATGGCGGTATGGGGTGTCTGAATCCCCATGGCGGCGCAGCGAGCTGCGCCGCCATGGAGGATTCAGAAGGGCAGCGGAAAACCGGCGGGAGACCGCCGGTTTTCCACTTCTGACCGCGGCCGAACCGCCGCGGTCAGAATGCCCTGCGGGGCACCGCCAGCCTGTTGGCGGTGCCCCTGTCATTTTAGCCCTGGCGGTCGACGACCGCCAGGGTTAGAATGACCCCCTAAGTCCAGTTTTGAGAAATACCCAGAACCACTCAATAGCACAATTACTGCATCTATGCTGGCAAAGGGGCACAGTCAACCCAATTTCCTTATTTAAGCCTCTAAGATCGACACACCCCCTACTTCTGCTGTCACGCTAAGACTAATGAGGAAAGCCAGAAAGCCAAATCTACTAGCTTAATTGCACCCTCTTGGCACATTTTGTTCAACTCTTTTCCAGAAGTCTGATTAGAGTGATGGGACACTTCTCAAATTACTTCATACAGCTATGACATTAATTGTGTTTTTTATTCTATACTCAAAACCTTGGTTTCACCTGAATGTAATACAAGCAATCCCCCAGACCTGTTAAGCATCTCTTAGAACTAGTCTACTTCCTGTTTTGCCAAACATTTAAAAACGGTCTTGATGGTACCGTCCTAATATGTTAACATTCCAGAGGGCAACATACATTTTCCAACAAATTACCAAACCCTTAAACTCCATATTTGCCATAAAGTATCCTACTAGATGTATTCTATGATGATCATTTGACACAGGAGTCCTGTTATCTGCACTTCCGTGTATTTTCCTTCTTTTTACTCACAAACAACTCTTCTGTAACCTTGGTTACCCTAACCACTTGACTCTACTAGCAAACGTAAAGGATTTCCCTCTACCAGTCTGTAGTTCTAAATAGCTACTACAAAAATAACTATGTAACAAAAATATAATAAATAAATAAAATATTTGCAACCAAGATATTTCCTTCTGTACTTGCAATCAAAGTGACTAAAATATCGATTACCAAAATATATCCTTTAAATGAGAAACGTATAGCAATATCTACTACAAAAATATGTACTACAGAAACATAGTATTTTAAAAATAAAATTAGAAGTAATATAAATACCTACTACAAAAATTGTTTTGTGAAATATTTAGTCACTTTTCAAAACATACACTGTCTTTGTAATTTAACAAACTAAATTTAAAATGCTTCTCACATTTACTGTAAATACATTTCATATTTTAAAATAATTATATTTATATTTAACACAATTTCATTGCTTACACTGTTACGTTAAATAGTATAAACACTTTCAATATGAAAATAAATTAAAACAATATAAAAACATTTAAAAGTTAGTAAATACAAAATTGAAATGTAAACATATATCTCAGAACACATGCTCTAAATTCACTGGCAAAAACGTACACATTTTGGAGGACAGATTTACCATTCTACGCCCATTCCAGCAAACACTGGTGAAATTACATGTATTTGGGAGGTCAAATGCATGAATCTAACTCCAGTCCTAGGAACATTGGAGAAAATGCATATATTTGGATTTGGGGGAAAGGGTGCACTAGATGTGCTAGCCTAACTCCAATCCTAGAGACATTGGGGAAAATGCATATCTTGACTGGTGGGAGGCCGTTTCATGCAGCGGCCGCAACCAAGGATTATTGTGGATATGCGAAGCACTGTTAGGAGCTCTGGGGAAACACTACTAAACAACCATCTTGCCCGGCGACGCCCCCAGAGATTCTCTAGTTATCAGAACTCAAATCACTAGTTTAGTGTGAGAGCTAGTGGGCACTTCAGGATGCAGCTTTGATTGCTCAGTCTGTTCCAAACAAATACTGCACTCCATAGCAGGGCTGAAGCCATGGCCCTGCAGTGCCCGAAGGGATCAAGGCCGCAACTCAGCCAGCCGGTCCTCGGCTTTGACTCTTCTCAATCAAGTCAGCACCTTTCCTCTGAGGACAGTTTACAAAATCTAATCAACACCAGTAGAAGGAAATGGGGTTCGGGCAGAACAGAAATGCACCTCATATCTTTCCCTCTTGTCCTTATTTAAACATAGATGATACTTTGAGGCCAATGTACCTTACAGCAGAGATTTCACCACCTGTGCCAGAAGGCAGCTGGGCCTCTCGCAAGACAGCAGGTACTTCACAACTCATCAATGGTATAATATCCTCTGCTGTTGGGATGAGCCTTCCCTGACCATCAGCAGGATTTGATCTCTTGATATGCTCCCTCAGAAACTTGCAGACCACCTCCTTCCCTAGATCATTACTAACAACTTCCTTGCATGAGTCTAGCAAACTCCTGAAAGTGCAAACTGAGGGCCACTACCAAACACATGTTGATACCTTTGAAAAACAGATAACTTGGTGTTTTTTATAGAACCGGGTGTGGCAAGTCAAACCTGCATACAGTTGATCATTGCTGTGTATTTTTGAACAGGAACTAATGTGTTACATTTTTCTCTAGAAGGCGGACTGTACTATGTTGTCCTGGAATGCATACCCTGAAAAGCATTACTTTGTTACATAGTCTCTTTAAAAGGCTTTCCATTAAAGGTTAAACTATACTCACGTAGTCCCTCTGATGGATTCTCAGGGCCCAAGATCTTGTGGTCTGTCATCGCTGGGGCGCTTCCCAAATCCCTCAGCCTAGTCATACATTGAGCATGCGGCCAGAATTTCAGCAGAAAGTAGTGAATGTTTCAGTGACACCAGAATTTGCCTCCTCATAAATCAGTGATGATAGGCCTAGTTTCATAGGAGCCTTGGTCGTCTCTTCTTTCATGAGAAACATAGTGCTGGTCATTTGAATACCAGCTGTGGTGAGGCATAGGCATATACACACTGACACACATAAGAAGGAGATATGTGTAATACAGGTAGCTTCTTCTCCCACTCTTTTAGGTATAATTATCGTTCAAAGTCTTTTCTTTCAGTCTTTTCTGTTTTCATGGATTGTCCAAGCAGCAACTCATTCATTGATCGGTACTGGCTTTCCAAGTATCCTATGGGGAAACCTAAGCACACACTGGTGTAGAGACATAACGAATGCCAGCTCCTTCTGCCTGCCTAAAGGAGACTACTTAAATAGGGAAACCAGAGACCTTACTCTGCCCCATTTACGCCCACCATTTGTTCTTGTCACTCAAACGGTGGTCCCTATATCTCCCGGCTACCACTGATTGTTGTGGAGGTGGGGCAGTGGAAAAGGAGTTCAGCCTCCAGCATATGCCAGGCTCTCCCTTCCTCCGCACCCTCTACTCAGGACTGCGTGAAATGACAAGAAAGCCTTTCTTCATTGGATTCCTTTTGTCTAGATATCAGTAGTGTTGGCTGATAAGTGGCAATTGTCTCACGACAATCTCACAGAAAAACTAAATAATGATTGTTGGTGGGAGTCCAGCTTCAAGCCATCAGAAATGAAGAACTGTTCCACTCCAGTGCAAGTAATATACAATTTGAGCCTGTATTTGGAATCCCATCTTCCTTCTGGACACAAAACATCAACTTTGGTTGTTAGCTGCTTTTTCTGATTTCGTCTCCTTAATAGAATCCTGCATTGCTTGCACCATCAAATCAAAATACTGCTCACCACAAAATGTGATGACATTATTATTTAGTTTTTTTTACCTTCGGCCAACATAAAATTTGGATCACCGTATTTGGATGGCTCAAAATATGGTAGCCTACCTTAAGTTCTTAAAACCTTCACCACCACATCTCTCAAAGCAACGCTCTCAATCATGCCTGAAACACGTCTTTTCATGCATTATTAGGCAGTTGGGCCAGTGTACCAAGGACAGGTCGAGGGGGCACTGCAGATTCACCAGCAGGCTTTGTCTTTCGGCTTCTCCAGCACATTCATGGCCCTCTCATGAAGCTGTTGATTCCGCTGTCAGTACAAGACAGCACATTACTCCAAAGCAGTCTCTCTTCTTGAACAGGTCTTCCACAATGGTATGTATCAGGAGAGCACCTGCCCCATCTTTCTGTGCCAGGACAGCTACTCTCTATGCTGAAAAAAGTCGGTAATGTCAGTGTTTTGATATTTCTGGGCTTAGGAGCAGCTGGTGGCACGGTCAACTCTACCAACTACATCATCTCTCTGAAATAGGTTTCCCCTGCAATTTGCTTCACCATCAATCAATCATTTCAGAATCGAAAAATGTGCGTATTGCTTCTCTAATAAGGGCTTGAGTATGTGGACTTATCAGCCAGTGGGTGCCAAGAAAAACACCAGGAGTTAATGCTTAATTTGAAAGCTCCTTCTAACCTACACCACAGAGTGGTTTGTCCGCGTACAGTGGGTTCGCTTAATCAAATCCGAATTTTAAGTGAGGCACAACTGTAAGTCTGAAAAGGCTCCTTTCATCCCTTCACTACTCTGGGCTATCAAACCTAGTTCAGTGTTTCTTTCAAGCACACTTAATTCTTGCCATTTTTAAGGACTGTTTTGGCGGTAGTGCTTGAAGGGTACTCATGAAGTTGTGTTGGACCATCTTCTGCAGGTTGGTATTCACAGCATCGATTTAAGACAATAGTTCTCATCCACTGCTTCATCAAGTAAAGGGTCTACGGCATCCAATCAAACTACCCTTGGGCCCTATGGCCTGAGGATACATCTATGAGTCATCTGTGTAACAGTGAAGAATGATTACAAATGTTAAAAAGGTGTGATCAAGTGAATCCATCCATTCCAAAATCCAGTTTCCTAAGAGATCTCATGAACGACTCCAGCCTCGTCTGTTACTTCCAGTTCACCAGAAATAAGCAAAATGTCTCCAGGCACCTCTCGAATGTGAGTAACATCTACCTGCCACCAGGAGAGCATGATCAATAGCATCAAAGGCTGCAGACGAGGTTACTAGAATGGGTAGTAAAAGAGTTATGAAATCCGGTTGGGCCAACATGTTCTCTGAAACAGGGAACAAGGCAGCCTCTGTCTCCGTCTAAAACGGAAGGATGATTGGTGACTGCCACCATCATAATATTCTACATAACACCCCACAGCTGCTGTGCCAATTTGTAGCCTATATTTTAGAAGGCCAAGGAAATCTGCAATTACATGGCCAAAGAAGGACTTCAAAGCATCTGGCATCACTCCTGAGTGAAATACAAATCGGGTTGTAGCTGATACTAGTGCACATGAAAATCTTTTGCTGCCGGAGGAAGATATGTGTGTACTGGGTGCGTGTGGGCAGTCAGCCTCTGAGGTTAAGCCAGTATTATCAGCAACAACTTTTTGAAATTCAAATGGATTATTCGCAGAGGAGGAAATATTGCTACTCTTTAGAGAAGGAATCATTTTCTTTCCTAACAGGAAGTCTATTCCAGCCCTTTCCTAGTGCTAGAACACTCTTGGCTGCCTAACATCAATGCAGGCACCGTTGCATCATGTCCTCGTATCTAAACAGGGTCCCTGAGCTAGATACAGAGAGTAACACACAGGGAAGCAATACTATGAGTATAACGTAGTTTACTCTCCATTAACATAGCAAACATAGGAATGGAAATCTTAAATTCAAATATACAACATGCAATATATTTCAATTTAGATATTTATTATAGCTAATTAAACATTCAGTTCGCACATAATATATTCAACATAGAATTAACCCTAAAAATATATAATACAACCCCCTACCCTAAATGAAACATACATATATGAAAACATAAATAACATAACAGTAAATACGCAAAAATAAACAAATAACACGGAACCAACAAAATCAGAAAATAGTATACATACAAAATTACAACCGCCTCATACATGAGAGGATATTTAAACAGCACAATAAAGTTACTGCTTTGATGCTACAATTATGCGTTGTAGTTTGGATTGTATAAAATTCAACATAACAGCCAATTCTAGGTTATAATTTCCTGATTCAAATTCTCGTGTTACAGGCCTGATGGTAGCCAATCCTGGTCAGGGCTTCAAATTTGCCAATTTCAAACACTTCAACATGCCAATTTACAAGCCGACGCGCGTTTCGGTGAGTGAAGAAAAATATAAATACACCTTCATCAGGACTTTATGATTCAGTATAATTGGCATACGTACATCTTGTAACCTGCCTATCAAAGAAACATCAAAATTATTCATTACAATTCTTTGCATAGGGGGAAGGCTCGAATCATGTCAGATTTGCAACCAGACCAACTCAAGTGACTTAATTAAGAAAAAACACTGATAAAGTGCCCAAGATCAAAGTCTATAAAACCAATGCTTAATAAAGGTAAATAAATCTAAAGATCCAAGGAAAGCACCATGAGTGTCCAGCAAAATACTAGATAAAGTGCAGAAATAGAATCACCTATAGCATAAAAGTGTTGGATTACCACCGAGAGAATCTAGTCAAGAATAGTAATAGACTAGTTTGTATAAAAGAAAAAATCTGCTCATATGTACAATCGCTAACTACAGACTTACCTACAAATTGTAATGAATAATTTTGATGTTTCTTTGATAGGCAGGTTACAAGATGTACGTATGCCAATTATACTGAATCATAAAGTCCTGATGAAGGTGTATTTATATTTTTCTTCACTCACCGAAACGCGCGTCGGCTTGTAAATTGGCATGTCTTGAACATTGGCATGAAGTGTTTTAAATTGGCAAATTTGAAGCCCTGACCAGGATTGGCTACCATCAGGCCTGTAACACGAGAATTTGAATCAGGAAATTATAACCTAGAATTGGCTGTTATGTTGAATTTTATACAATCCAAACTACAACGCATAATTGTAGCATCAAAGCAGTAACTTTATTGTGCTGTTTAAATATCCTCTCATGTATGAGGCGGTTGTAATTTTGTATGTATACTATTTTCTGATTTTGTTGGTTCTGTGTTATTTGTTTATTTTTGCGTATTTACCGTTATGTTATTTATGTTTTCATATATGTATGTTTCATTTAGGGTAGGGGGTTGTATTATATATTTTTTTGGTTAATTCTATGTTGAATATATTATGTGCGAACTGAATGTTTAATTAGCTATAATAAATATCTAAATTGAAATATATTGTATGTTGTATATTTGAATTTAAGATTTCCATTCCTATGTTTGCTATGTTAATGGAGAGTAAACTACGTTATACTCATACCGTTGCATCATGTTGCAAGGGTGGGTGCACTGTAGGCAGGATCATTTTTGTGCAGGAAATGACACCTTCCTGCACAAAAACAGCCATGAGAGGCATTTCCCTATTTCTTTCTCTAAAACGTGGAGAAATGAAGATGTTTCTCCTCATTACACCTCACCCGGGGAGGCAGAGCATTTTGACACATTTCCAGGACTACCACTAAAGGTCAATCTGGGAATGCGTCAAAATCCATGAATGAATGCATGGGATAAACCATGCTCCACCCATAGAACAACTTCCTGCCACAAAGTAACACAAGGCAGCAATTTGAGTTGCCTTCCGGTACTTTAGATTTATCAAACCATGCAGGGCAATGCAAGGCCTTCTTGATAAATCTCACTTAGGTTTTGTGTCACCACTGCACCCCCTTGTGTGACACAAGGGCGACTCAAAAACCTTGATAAACATGTCCCTTTGTCCTTCTTTTGTGTCTGCGAGAAGGCATTTTCCCTAATTGAAACGCCTCTTCTCAGACACTCCCAGCAAAGCTGGGGATCATCTGTTCCCTTTTGAGTAGAAAAGGAATTTGGGAATGCCTCGAAAATGCAAGAACTGCTATCGGGGAAGAGCTAGCCACATCGCTGCCACTGGAGACCATTTTTCCCATAACCCTTGCTGCCTGAAACCTCTAACACCGCTATAAAAATGTGTTGCAGCTCTGCTGCCTGATGGGGCCGTGAAATTGACAAGAATTGCTGCCAGGGAACCGCTAGCCATATCGCTGTCACTGGGGACTATGTTTCCCATCACCCCTTGCTGCCTGAAACCTTTACCAGCGCTATAAAAGCGTGCTGCAGTCCCGCTGTCTGTGGGGCCTGGAAATTGAGAAGAATTGCTGCCGGGGAGTCGCTAGCCACATCGTTGCCACTAGGGACTTAATCTCCCATCACCCCTTGCTGTCTGCAATCTTTACCACTGCTATAAAACCATGCTGCAGCCCCATGTGTGGGATGTGGGGGGGGCGTGCCTGGGCAAAGAGGGTGCACGTCATGCATCCATCAGTGACTGGAAGAGGCAGCGCCGGACCAACCCCCGCCCCTGTGGTCCTTCCTTGAGATTCTAGTGAGGAAGAAATGATATTCAAACTTTGATTCTGATGGACTACAGTGAGATGTAATAATTTTGAAGGATGGCTGGAAAAACTTTCAGACCCTGTTTTTAATTATCCAGGCTGCTCTATTTATCCACACGTCTTTGGTTGAGTGGGCCTTGCGGTGTCTTACTAGTAAGGCTTTTCAGCATGTACGTTCTGTTATTCTTTTTCTAAGATTGCTTTAGGCAACGCTTCTTTCTTGGTTGGGAATTTGTTTGTTAAATTGAGTGCTGTAGGGGGGACTGTTGGTGTTATGTAGCCACAAGTAGATTTTTCCCCTTGTGTATTAGCTCATATTAGTGTTCTTGTGGGCCTCTTTTTTAGGCATACAAGACAAGAAATGTAGGCAAAAGGAAAGTGGAGTCATCCAATGTGAGGGATAAGCCCCCAAGGAGTAACAACACCATTCTATCTTACTTGACCAACGCTGTGGGCGCAATGACAGAAGGAATCTCTAGTGTGGGGTAACTCATTCAAACCCAACAGGCCTCAGAGTCCTCCTCATCACTGGCAGAACACACCTCTAATGGACCAGCAGTTGCCCCGCTTGCCCAGTCGCAGTCCCCTGTACAAGAACATCACCATTCTGACTCAGTAGCCTGGCAATCAGAGACGCAACCTACAAATCCCAGCTAGAAATCCCTCGGGCCTCATACCCAGCGATGTTGTCATTCAACTCCCTCCAGCTTGCATGCCATATCTATTAGTCTTGGCTAATGTACCTCCATTTAAACATCCTGAATCAGAATCTTAAAGCCAAGCCAAAAATAAGGTGATTCACTGGTTAGTAGCGAGACTCCCTTATCTCAATAGCCAGAGGCTGTTTAAAGAAATAATTATGATTAGAATAATAGGATGGATTGGGAATAGCCCTAAGGCTATGGAGGAGGGTTGTGTTGAAGTCAATTTTGCTAATCCCCCTAGGGTGTGTGCCATTTTAAGGAACTTCATGCCCAACACCATTCTACCTAGTTGAGGGTTGAGGCTAGCCAGAAGGTGACATTTTCTGACTGAAGGAGGGTGTCAAGTTCTATCCTGTCCCAATTACTGTCACCCTATTCCCATCTGTAATCATGTTGAGGCCCTGAGTGGGTGAAATGAGCAAGACTGACTACGATCCGGATCGGTCAGTCTTGCTCTGCCAAACGCTATTACAAACTCAAGGCTGTTGAAGGTTCTGAGTTGGAATATCGCTGGGACTTAGTGTAAAATAAGGGACCCAGAATTACCAAGTTTTTTAAAATCCCATAACATTGTTAACTTTCAGTAGACTTGGGATTCCAAAGGGGAATTACACTTGGATGGTAACGCATCTTTTAGTGTAAAGGGCATTTCATCTTCAAGTGGCCGAGCAAGAGGGGGGTTAGTCACACTGGTTAAACTACTTTTGGTTTGCTAATATATAGTGATTCCTTCCAACTCCCCCTTTTTTCTTGGTGTCCTTCTTATCTCTTGACCATCATTTCACCATTCTCTGTATCAACAATTATAATCCTATCCATAGGAAAGAGAATTTAGAGGTTGTGACAAAAGCCCCCCATTCACCACGTTGAGCTGATTGTTTCCAGGAACTTTAACTTCCACCCTTGTAAGGATTGCTGTTTGCATGATCCCCGGGATTCTGAGTGTTCCCCTGTGGAACAGGCCCATGCTCAGCGTTCGGTTCAAGAGGACATTTTAATTTAAATGATCTGACTTACCAAGCCAGGATCAGTAGGTCCCCTCAAACCCTCTAGATGGTTCGACAAAAACAGTGCCAGGGAAAAGAAGAAGCCTCCGACGTCACTAAAAAGCATACCACAAGACAGTGAGGTGGTTATAAGATGTAGAATCACCTATAAAGCCGCACTTGCCAACAGGAAGCTGCAGCTTAAGAACAACCGTGGAGTGACCTGGTAGCAGCCAGCACACTTAAGGACAGCACCAAGTTCTGAGGGATCCTGAACCGCACCTTTTTCAAAGAAGATCGGTTGTCGGATCAGGCTGTTTCTGTTTCGTCCCAGGCCTGGGTAAATCTCTTCTGAGCCCTCTCTGATTGTAAGGGGTCTGAGCTTTTGCCTCACCCCACTTCTAAGGCTGACATGCTTACAATCCAATGGGAAGAAGTAAAACATGCAATGCTATCTTTAGCCTGTGTTAAGGCCCCTGGGCTCAGTGGGGTCCCAAGTGACCTGTTGAAGTCACCAGTGGACCTCTGGGCTCCTGTTCTAACCATCCACATAAATGCGTGCCTGCTGCCAGAGGCCTGAAAACAATCAGTAATAGTCCATAAATATAATAAAGGAGACAGAGCAGACCCAGCATGTTACAGGCCACTTTCTTTAATCGATGTTGAAGTAAAGATCATAGTAGAGTGATCTTGGAGAGACTGCCTGTCTGGGCAAACGAGAAGGGAATTCTCTCCGATGTTCAATATTTGCTTAAGCCTGGCAGGGGAACGATTGAGCTGAACCTAAATTGACACCACCTGATATCTAAATATACCAGGGCTAGAGGGGGCTGTGACATTCTGGCCTTTATGGACCTCAGCTCAGCCTTCAACATTGTCAATAGAGAGAGGCTATGGGCTGAGCTGGGGTCCTTGAGGTTGGATTAGGCACTTGTTTCTATTATGAGAGACATTTACAATGGCTTGACAGGGTTGTCAGATATGTACCTAATGGTGAATTTACTCAGCCCTTTGATCTTAAAAGAGGTGTCTGTCAGGGATACATCCCTGAACCTTTCTTATTTATTATGTATATAAATCGGTTAGAAGTGCTATCAAACATTGGTCCAGACGTTCCTTGATTTGATGGGAGAGAAATCTCACTGCTTCTAGATGCCGCCGATGCAGTTTTATTCGCCTGTACAGCTAGGAGCCTCCAACGCCTTTCAAATTCTTTCACTGATTTTATGAACAGTTCGGATTTATCTACCAGTTTAAAAAAAAATCTTTATTGTGACTGGCCCCAAAAAAACACAAAATCCTGCAGCCCCTCAGCACAGGGACAAGTTTTACCAGAATGGAAAATGTTTCTTATCTGGGCCTGTTACTTACTTTGGGTCTCGGCTGAAAACCCCTAATCAGGAAAAATGGAGGGACTTTACAAAGGACTAATTGCTGGGCTGTATGATTTTGCCAGCCGCATTGGATATAAGCTCCCTAAACTCTTCTTAGATATACATAAGGCCAAATGTATCCCACAAGTCATTAGTATTGCAATCCTAGGTTTTAGTCCTATTAGGATGACGAGGGGAATTTTATTTACTGCAGTACCTGCTCACGTTTATTTTAGGTAGTTTTGTCTGCTCTTTTTAAACTAACAGCTGATGTATTTTTCATTGATATATGTTTACTGTGTCATATTGCTGCTATTGAATTATAGGAATACTTATATTATTGTTGTTAAAAAATCAAATAAAGTTTTTTATTGATTGATTGATTGAATGCCCACCAATGATATTAGTGGGCATTCCCAAGCTAAACCTCCAAGGCAAACCTTGCCTTGAAATGCCCATTCCTGCCGCTTAAATGGGATTTACTCCTGTAGGTTTCGCACCACTCCTGGAGATTAAGGCCCATATTTATACTCTGTTTGCGCTGGATTTGCGTCATTTTTTTTAACACAAATTCGGCACAAACTTGACTCCATATTTATACTTTGGCGCTAGACCCGTCTAGTGCCAAAGTTATGGAGTTTGAGTCATTTTTTGTATGTGAAAACCTACTGTGCGCTAATGACATGTGAGGTAGGCGTACCCGTGCAAAAAATTACTCTAAGGCATGTGTGCCCTATTTATCCTCTGGCGTCAAAATTACGCACAGGAGGAGGCGGGCCTTAAAACATGGCACCCAGCCGGATTTGTGCTGTGTTTTAACGCCTGGGTCAGGGCAGGCATTAAGGGACCTATGGGCTAATTTCCATGGTGGGAGACCATGGAAGCAGTCCACAGGTGCCCTTCCCTGCACCCAGGGACACCCCCTGCCACCCTTGCCCACCCCTGGAGGACACCCACGGATGGGGGGACTCATCCATGGTGAGTGCAGGTAAGTATATATATATATATTTTTTAAGTTGCATAGGGGGGCCTGACTTGGGCCCCCTCACATGCCACTGTGCCCAATGGCCATGCTAAGGGGACAGAAGTCCCCTGGGCATTGCCATTGAGCGGGGGGGCATGACTCCTGTCTTTGCTAAGACAGGAGTCATTTCCATGGGGGTTGTGTGCCAAAAAATGGCAGAACACAGGTTAGAGCCAATATTTTTGACTCTAACCTGACTTGCACCATTCTTTGGCGCACAACCCCCAGTCTTCCCTTCGCCTCTGCTGCCCGGTTAGAGTAATTTATTTTGACACTAACCAGGCCGTAGCGCCAGCTAACGTCATTCCATAACTAAGGCGCCCGGCTGGTGCGTTAGAATGGCATTAGCCGGCGGTAAACGTTTTGACGCAAATCTGCCCAAGCGCTGATTTGCATCAAAAAGTATAAATATGGGCCCAAATCCGCACTAGTAGATTACGTTTGAGAGGTTTTGGCAGGCATAAAAGAGGTATATTTGGCCATCAAATCCATTTAAAGTCAAAAATATGTATGTAAATAGGCCCCGTGGTCATTGTGAATATGACTTGTGACGTTTAACTGAGAGAGAGTCACATTTATCTTTTAAAGGAGGGTCCCAGGCATGAAGGGACAGTGAATTTAGAACTGACTGGTCCACCTGAAACAGCTCCCTAGGGGCCTCAGTCTGAGTGTTCTAGTAATCGAAATTGTAACTCCACTTCCCCAAGAGTTACCAATATCGGTGGTAATTCTGGGAGTAGTGGAGGCAGGATTACTAGAGACTGCAAGGTTTTACTGAGAAATTAGGAATTGCTGTGGGACTGTGGAATGCCATGCACAATTTCCTATTTTCCTTTGCTGTTTCATCCATAAATTCTGGCTACTTTCAGCACCAAGAGTACCCAGGTGAAACTTGAGAACTTAGAAATTCCGATGGGGTTTGACTCAAAATTCATTTTATCAGCAAATTTGTTTCATTGCCAAATTTTCATTATTTAGTTTCACACGTATTGCATGTCTTCGTGAGGGCATCAACTGGACCATTTCTCTTTTTTTGGCTTTAGTTTTCTTTAGACTTTTATGGCAGTATTAATATATTTAAAAATGTCCTCCACCATATCAGAAAACAATCGAGGTCTTTACTTTCTTTAGAGAAGCTTTGTCTTGAGGAGGCCGAAGGGTGGAAAAAGCTGTTTGTGAATGCTGGGCATTCTACAAGAGAGCTAATGGAAAACAAACACATTTAATGGGGAAATAATCCGTCCAGCACTGTGGAAGAGCATTTGTTCCAGTTAGTAAAGATATTTCTAGACAAACCTTGGGCCAGGCAATGTCCTTTTAATTTTAAGGGACAGACAAGTCAAATGGGTCAAATAATGAATTGGCATTACATTCAAAAGAAAACTATACTTACCTACGGTAGCAATTTTTCTGGAGAATACTCTGTCTACCTGCAGATTCCTCATCTGCAGAATAATCCCCAGGTGTCAGACTGGATCCAGAAATGTCAAAGCTTTCACGTTGCCGGTAGGGTGGCACTGGCTTTGAATCAATGCCAGAAGCGACCTCAGGTGTGGTAACTGAAGCAATATTGAGCCCACCTCAGGGTAACAATATCAGTTCTTTTGTTTCCACGCCTTCAACACAGATCTAGAGCTTGCTCTTCAGAGTTGTGATATTCTTTTCACTGAATAAATTACCTTGTGCAGAATGGTGTCACCGCCCAAGTGTCTGGATTTTAAGCCCTGCAGGGACTGTGAGGGACAGGTGTCTATGAATGACTCCCCCACTCCATCTGTCTCTGCTGCCTTAGGTTGGGACATGACTTCCACTTCTGCTCATCTTGTCTTAGTATGCACCCTAAAGCAATGGGCTGACAGCCAAATCTCAAGACCTCGTTTTCAGCCTCTTTCATCCCACCTCTGGTCTGGTTCCTGGTCGCTATCATCCCACTCCTCAGACGCAAACTTAAAGAAGCATGAGAAACACGGGAAAGGTAAGTCCTCCTGATACCCTCTGACTCCCACAGAATCTTCGTCCTCTGAACCAGAGTTGGTTGTCATGGAGTCGATTAACTCCCTTTGAGTGCCCCATGCCAGTGACTCTGCTCGAGCCGGTCCTGGAATAAGCCCCAATCTCCACCAGCTCCACCATCCATTGGCACAGATGTATTCACAAAAAGAGAGGAAGAGGGAGGCCATCACTATCACAAATGGTGCTTGAGCAGGGAACCATTCTTTGGCACTGATGTATTCACAAAAAGAGAGAAAGAGGGAAGCCATCGCTATCACAAATGGTGCTTGAGCAGGGAACCATCCTTTGGCACTGATGTATTCACAAAAAGGAAGAAAGAGGGAAGCCATCGCTATCACAAATGGCGCTTGAGCGGGGAAATTAACTTTCTAAAGCTAGATGTCTGCTAATTATCCTCTAAATGTTTTACCGGAATTGATCCAGAAGCTATTAGAAAGGTTCCCTCACCCACATTTATCATGGCATGCTTTATCATCGGTGAC